>NW_026870948.1:1365797-2731594 GCF_033118175.1 Dama dama | reverse complement strand
AAAAGTGTCAAAAATATGAGGAGCATGAAACGATCTGAAAAATAGAAGAAGCATGAAACGGTGATCAAACACATGAAGAGCCTGAAAAGGTGTGGAAAATATGAAGAGCTTCAAAAGGTGTGAAATACATGAGGAGCATGAAACTCTCTGAAAAATAGGAGGAGCATGAAGCGGTGTTCAAAAACATGAAGAGCCTGAAAAGTTGTGAAAAATATGAAAAGCTTCAAAAGGTGTCAAAAATGAGATGTGCATTAAACGGTCTGAAAAATAGGAATAACATGAAACGGTGTTGAATATCATGAAGAGCCTGAAATAATGTGAAAAATATAAAGAGCTGCAAAAGGTGTCAAAAATATGAGGAGCATGAAACGGTCTGATAAATAGGTGGAGCATGAAGCTGTGTTCAAAAACATGAAGAGCCTGAAAAGGTGTGAAAAATATGAAGAGCTCCAAAAGGTGTGAAAAATATGAGGAGCATGAAACGGTCTGAAAAATAGAAGCAGCATGAAACGGTGTTGAAAAATATGAAGAGCCTGAAAACGTGTGAAAAATATGAAGAGCTTCAAAAGGTGTGAAAAATATAAAGAGCTTCAAAGGTGACAAAAATGAGATGAGCATGAAACGGTCTGAAAAATAGGAGGAGAATGAAGTGGTGGTGAAAAACATGAAGAGCCTGAAAAGGTGTGAAAAATATGAAGAGCTTCAAAATGTTTCAAAAATATGAAGAGCATGAAACGGTCTGAAAATCAGGAGGATCATGAAGCGGTGTTCAAAAACATGAAGAGACTGAAAAGGTGTGAAAAATATGAAGAGCTCAAAAAGTGTCAAAAATATGAGGAGCATGAAACGATCTGAAAAATACGAGGAGCATGAAGCAGTGTTCAAAAACATGAAGAGCCTGAAAAGGTGGGAAAAATATGAAGAGCTTCAAAAGGTGTGAAATATATGAGGAGAATGAAACGGTCTGAAAAATAGGAGGATCATGAAGCGGTTTTCAGAAACATGAAGAGCATGAAAATGTGTGAAAAATATGAAGAGCTTCAAAAGGTGTGAAATATATGAGGAGAATGAAACGGTCTGAAAAATAGGACGATCATGAAGCGGTTTTCAGAAACATGAAGAGCATGAAAAGGTGTGAAAAATAGGAAGAGTTGCAAAAGGTGTCATAAATATGAGGAGCATGAAACGGTCTGAAAAATATGAGGAGCATGAAACGGTGATCAAAAACATGAAGAGCCTGAAAAGGTGTGAAAAATAGGAAGAGATTCAAAAGGTGTGAAATACATGAAGAGCATGAAACTCTCTGAAAAATAGGAGGAGCATGAAGCGGTGTTCAAAAACATGAAGAGCCTGAAAATGTGTGAAAATTATGAAGAGCTTCAAAAGGTGTCAAAATTGAGATGAGCATGAAACGGTCTGAAAAATAGGGGGAACCTGAAACGGTGTTGAAAGACAGGAAGAGCCTGAAAAGTTGTGAAAAATATGAAAAGCTTCAAAAGGTGTCAAAAATGACATGAGCATGAAACGGTCTGAAAAATAGGAGGAGCATGAAGCGGTGTTGAAAAATGAAGAGCCTGAAAAGGTGTGAAAAATATGAAGAGGATCAAAAGGTGTCAAATATATGAGGAGCATGAAAAGGTCTGCAAAAAAGAAGGAGCATGAAGTGGTGTTGAAAAACTTGAAGAGCCTGAAAAGGTGTGAAAAATATGAAAAGCTTAAAAAGGTGTTAAAAATATGAGGAGCAAAAAACGGTCTGAAAAATAAGAGGAGCATGAAGCGGTGTTCAAAAACATGAAGAGCCTGAAAAGGTGTGAAATATATGAAGAGCTTCAAAAGGTGTCAAAATATTAGGAGCATGAAACGGTCTGAAAAATAGGAGGAGCATAAAGCTGTGTTGAAAAACATGAAGGGCTTGAAAAGGTGTGCAAAATATGAAGAGCTTCAAAAAGTGTGAAAAATATGAGAAGCATGAAACGTTCTGAAAAATAGGAGGAGCATGAAGCGGTGTTCAAAAACATGAAGAGCCTGAAAAGGAGTGAAAAATATGAAGAGCTTCAAAATGTTTCAAAAATATGAAGAGCATGAAACGGTCTGAAAAATAGGAGGAGCATGAAGTCCTGTTGAAAAAAAAAGAAGAGACTGAAAAAGTGTGAAATATATGAAGAGCTTCAAAAGGTGTCAAAAATATGAGGAGAATGAAATGGTCTGAAAAATAGGAGGATCATGAAGCTGTGTCGAAAAACATGAAGAGCCTGAAAAGGTGTGAAAAAAATGAAGAGCTTCTAAATGTGTCAAAAATATGAGGAGCATAAACGGTCTGAAAAATAGGAGTAGCATGAAGCGGTGTTCAAAAACATGAAGAGCCTGAAAAGGTGTGAAAAATATGAAGAGCTCAAAAAGTGTCAAAAATATGATGAGCATGAAACGATCTGAAAAATAGAAGGAGCATGAAACGGTGATCAAAAACATGAAGAGCCTGAAAAGGTGTGAAAAATATGAAGAGCTCAAAAAGTGTCAAAAATATGAGGAGCATGAAACGCTCTGAAAAATAGGAGGAGAATGAAGTGGTGGTGAAAAACATGAAGAGCATGAAAAGGTGTGAAAAATATGAAGAGCTTCAAAATGTTTCAAAAATATGAAGAGCATGAAACGGTCTGAAAATCAGGAGGATCATGAAGCGGTGATCAAGAACATGAAGAGCCTGAAAAGGTGTGAAAAATATGAAGAGCTTCAACATGTGTCAAAAATATGAGGAGCATGAAACGGTCTGAAAAATAGGAGGAGCATGAAACGGTGATCAAAAACATGAAGAGCCTGAAAAGGTGTGAAAAATATGAAGAGCTTCAAAAGGTGTGAAATACATGAGGAGCATGAAACCGGCTGAAAAATAAGAGAAGCATGAAGTGCTGTGGAAAAACATGAAGAGCCTGAAAAGCTGTGAAAAATATGGAGAGCTTCAAAAGGTGTGAAATACATGAGGAGCATGAAACGGGCTGAAAAATAGAAGAAGCATGAAGTGGTGTGGAAAAATATGAAGAGCCTGAAAATGTGTGAAAAATATGAAAAGCTTCAAAAGGTGTAAAAAATGAGATGAACATGAAACGGTCTGAAAAATAGGAGGATCATGAAGCTGTGTCAAAAAACATGAAGAGCCTGAAAAGGTGTGAAAAAAATGAAGAGCTTCTAAATGTGTCAAAAATATGAGAAGTATGAAACGGTCTGAAAAATAGGAGAATCATGAAGCGGTGTTCAAAAACATGAAGATCCTGAAAAGGTGTGAAAAATATGAACAGCTTCAAAATGTGTCAAAAATATGAGGAGCATGAAACGGTCTGAAAAATAGGAGGAGCATGAAACGGTGATCAAAAACATGAAGAACCTGAAAAGGTTTGAAAAATATGAAGAGCTTCTAAAGGTGTCAAAAATATGAGGAGCATAAACGATCTGAAAAATAGGAGTAGCATGAAGCGGTGTTCAAAAACATGAAGAGCCTGAAAAGGTGTGAAAAATATGAAGAGCTCAAAAAGTTTCAAAAATATGAGGAGCATGAAACTGTCTGAAAAATAGGAGGATCATGAAGCGGTGTTCAAAAACATGAAGAGCCTGAAAAGGTGTGAAAAATATGAACAGCTTCAAAATGTGTCAAAAATATGAGGAGCATGAAACGGTCTGAAAAATACGAGGAGCATGAAACGGTGATCAAAAACATGAAGAACCTGAAAAGGTTTGAAAAATATGAAGAACTTCTAAAGGTGTCAAAAATATGAGGAGCATAAACGATCTGAAAAATAGAAGCAGCATGAAACGGTGTTGAAAACTATGAAGAGCCTGAAAACGTGTGAAAAATATGAAGAGCTTCAAAAGGTGTGAAAAATATAAAGAGCTTCAAAGGTGACAAAAATGAGATGAGCATGAAACGGTCTGATAAATAGGAGGAGAATGAAGTGGTGGTGAAAAACATGAAGAGCCTGAAAAGGTGTGAAAAATATGAAGAGCTTCAAAATGTTTCAAAAATATGAAGAGCATGAAATGGTCTGAAAATCAGGAGGATCATGAAGCGGTGTTCAAAAACATGAAGAGCCAGAAAAGGTGTGAAAAATATGAAGAGCTTCATAAGGTGTCAAAATTATGAGGAGCATGAAACGGTCTGAAAAATAGGAGGAGCATGAAACGGTGATCAAAAACATGAAGAGCCTGAAAAGGTGTGAAAAATATGAAGAGCTTCAAAAGGTGTGAAAAATATAAAGAGCTTCAAAGGTGACAAAAATGAGATGAGCATGATACGGTCTGAAAAACAGGAGAATCATGAAGCGGTGTTCAAAAACATGAAGAGCCTGAAAACGTGTGAAAAATATGAAGAGCTTCAAAAGATGTGAAAAATATGAGGAGCTTCAAAAGGTGTCAAAAATGAGATGAGCATGAAACGGTCTGAAAAATAGGAGGAGCATGAAGCGGTGTTGAAAAACATGAAGAACCTGAAAAGGTGTGAGATATATCAAGAGCTTCAAAAGGTGTCAAATATATGAGGAGCATGAAACGTTCTGAAAAAGAGGAGGAGCATGAAGCGGTGTTGAAAAACATGAAGAGTCTGAAAAGCTGTGTAAAATATGAAGAGGTTCTAAAGGTGTCAAAAATATGAGGAGCATGAAACGGTCTTAAAAATAGGCGGATTATGAAACGGTGTTCAAAAACATGAAGAGCCTGAAAAGGTGTGAAAAATATGAAAAGCCTCAAAACCTGTCAAAAATATGAGGAGCATGAAACTGTCTGAAAAATGGCAGGAGCATGAAGCGGTGTTGAAAAACATGAAGAGTCTGAAAACCTGTGAAAATATGAAGAGCTTCAAACATATGAAAAATATGAAGAGCTTCAAAAGGTTTGAAAAATATGAAGAGCTTCAAAAGGTGTCAAAAATGAGATGAGCATAAAACGGTCCGAAAAATACGAGGAGCATGAAGCGGTGTTGAAAATCATGAAGAGCCTGAAAAGGCGTGAAAAATTTGAAGAGCTTCAATGATGTGAAAAATATGAAGAGCTTCAAAAGGTGTGAAATATATGAGAGCATGAAACGGTCTGAAAAATAGGAGGATCATGAAGCGGTTTTCAGAAACATGAAGAGCATGAAAAGGTGTGAAAAATATGAAGAGCTTCAAAAGGTGTCATAAATATGAGGAGCATGAAACGGTCTGAAAAATAGGAGGAGCATGAAACGGTGTCCAAAATCATGAACAGCCTGAAAAGGTGTGAAAAATATGAAGAGCTTCAAAAGGTGTCAAAAATGAGATGAGCATTAAACGGTCTGAAAAATAGGAATAACATGAAACGGTGTTGAAAATAATGAAGAGCCTGAAAAACTGTGAAAAATATAAAGAGCTTCAAAAGGTGTCAAAAATATGAGGAGAATGAAACGGTCTGATAAATAGGAGGAGCATGAAGCTGTGTTCCAAAACATGAAGATCCTGAAAAGGTATGAAAAATATGAAGAGCTTCAAAAGGTGTGAAATATATGAGGAGCATGAAACGGACTGAAAAATAGAAGCAGCATGAAACGGTGTTGAAAAAAATGAAGAGCAAAAAACGTGTGAAAAATATGAAGAGCTTCAAAAGGTGTGAAAAAAATAAAGAGCTTCAAAGGTGACAAAAATGAGATGAGCATGATACGGTCTGAAATATAGGAGGAGCGTGAAGTGGTGGTGAAAAACATGAAGAGCCTGAAAAGGTGTGAAAAATATGAAGAGCTTCAAAATGTTTCACAAATATGAAGAGCATGAAACGGTCTGAAAAACAGGAGGATCATGAAGCGGTGTTCAAAAACATGAAGAGCCTGAAAAGGTGTGAAAAATATGAAGAGCTTCAAAAGGTGTCAAAAATATGAGGAGCATGAAACGGTCTGAAAAATAGGAGGAGCATGAAACGGTGGTCAAAAACATGAAGAGCCTGAAAAGGTGTGAAAAATATGAAGAGCTTCTAAAGGTGTCAAAAATATGAGGAGCATAAACGGTCTGAAAAATAGGAGTAGCATGAAGCGGTGTTCAAAAACATGAAGAGCCTGAAAAGGTGTGAAAAATATGAAGAGCTCAAAAAGTGTCAAAAATATGAGGAGCATGAAACGATCTGAAAAATAGACGGAGCATGAAACGGTGATCAAACACATGAAGAGCCTGAAAAGGTGTGGAAAATATGAAGAGCTTCAAAAGGTGTGAAATACATGAGGAGCATGAAACTCTCTGAAAAATAGGAGGAGCATGAAGCGGTGTTCAAAAACATGAAGAGCCTGAAAAGTTGTGAAAAATATGAAAAGCTTCAAAAGGTGTCAAAAATGAGATGAGCATTAAACGGTCTGAAAAATAGGAATAACATGAAACGGTGTTGAAAATCATGAAGAGCCTGAAATAGTGTGAAAAATATAAAGAGCTGCAAAAGGTGTCAAAAATATGAGGAGCATGAAACGGTCTGAAAAATAGAAGAAGCATGAAACGGTGTTGAAACACATGAAGAGCCTGAAAACGTGTGAAAAATATGAAGATCTTCAAAAGGTGTGAAAAATATAAAGAGTTTCAAAGGTGACAAAAATGAGATGAGCATGAAACGGTCTGAAAAATAGGAGGAGCATGAAGTGGTGGTGAAAAACATGAAGAGACTGAAAAGGTGTGAAAAATATGAAGAGCTTCAAAAGGTGTGAAATACATGAGGAGCATAAAACTCTCTGAAAAAGAGAAGGAGCATGAAGTGGTGTTCAAAAACATGAAGACCCTGAAAGGTGTGAAATATATGAAGAGCTTCAAAAGGTGTGAAAAATATGAGGAGCATGATATGGTTTGAAAAATAGGATTAGCATGAAGCGGTGTTCAAAAACATGAAGAGCCTGAAAAGTTGTGAAAAATATGAAAACCTTCAAAAGGTGTCAAAACTGAGATGAGCATGAAACGGTCTGAAAAATAGGACGTGCATGAAGCGGTGTTGAAAAACATGAAGAGCCTGAAAAGTAGTGAAAAATATGAAGAGCTTCAAAAGGTGTCAAAAATATGAGGAGCATGAAACGGTCTGAACAATAGGAGAAGCATGAAGCGGTGTTCAAAAACATGAAGAGCCTGAAAAGGGGTGAAAAATATGAAGAGCTTCAAAAGGTGTCAAAAATATGAGGAGCATGAAACGGTCTGAAAAATCGGAGGAGCATGAAGCGTTGTTGAAAAACATGAAGAGCCTGAAAAGGTGTGAGAAATATGAAGAGCTTCAAAAAGTGTTAAAAGTATGAGTAGCATGAAACGGTCTGCAAAAAAGGAGGAGCATGAAGTGGTGTTGAAAAAGATGAAGAGCCTGAAAAGGTGTTAAAAATATGAAAGCATCAAAAGGTGTCAAAATTATGAGGAGCATGAAACGGTCTGAAAAATAGGAGGAGCATGAAGCGCTGTTGAATATCATAAAGAGCCTGAAAAGTTGTGAAAAATATGAAGAGCTTCAAAAGATGAGAAAAACATGAAGAGCTTCAAAATGTGTCAAAATGAGATGAGCATGAAAAGGTCTGAAAAATAGGAGGAGCATGAAGTCGTGTTGAATAAAAGGAAAAGTCTGAAAAAATGTGAAATATATGAAGAGCTTCAAAAGGTGTCAAAAGTATGAGGAGAATGAAACGGTCTGAAAAATAGGAGGAGCATGAAGCGATGTTGAAAAACATGAATTGTCTGAAAAAGTGTGGAAAATATGAAGAGATTCATAAATGTGAAAAATATGAAGAGCTTCAAAAGGTGTGAAAAATCTGAAGAGCTTCAAAAGGGGTCAAAAAAGAGATGAGCATGAAACGGTCTGAAAAATAGGACGAGCATGAAGCAGTGATAAAAAACATGAAGTGCCTGAAAAGGTGTGAAAAATATGAAGAGTTCCTAAAGGTGTCAAAAATATGCGAAGCACCAAAAGGTCTCAAAAATAGGAGGAGCATGAAGTGGTGTTGAAAAATATGAAGAGCCTGAAAATGAGTGAAAAATATGAAGAGCTTCAAAAAGTGTCAAAAATATGAGGAGCATGATACGGTTTGAAAAATAGGAGGAGCATGAAGCGGTGTTGAAAAACATGAAGAGTGTGAAAACGTGTGAAAATATGAAGAGCTTCAAAAATATTAAAAATATGAAGAGCTTCAAAAGTTTTGAAAAATATGAAGAGATTAAAAAGGTGTCAAAAATGAGATGAGCATGAAACGGTCTGAAAAATAGGAGGAGCATGAGCGGTGTTGAAAATCATGAAGAGCCTGAAAAGGTGTGAAAAATTTGAAGAGCTTCAAAAGATGTGAAATACATGAAGAGCATGAAACTCTCTGAAAAATAGGAGGAGCATGAAGCGATGTTCAAAAACATGAAGAGCCTGAAAATGTGTGAAAAATATGAAGAGCTTCAAAAGGTGTCAAAATTGAGATGAGCATGAAACGGTCTGAAAAATAGAAAGAGCATGAAGCGGTGTTGAAAAACATTAAGAGCTGAAAACGTGTGAAAAATATGAAGAGCTTCAAAAGGTGTCAAAAATGAGATGAGCATGAAACGGTCTGAAAAATAGGAAGAGCATGAAGCGGTGACCAAAAACATGAAGAGCCTGAAAAGGTGTGAAAAATATGAAGAGCTTCAAAGGTGTGAAATACATGAGGAGCATGAAACGGGCTGAAAAATAGGAGAAGCATGAAGTGGTGTGGAAAAATATGAAGAGCCTGAAAATGTGTGAAAAATATGAAAAGCTTCAAAAGCTGTCAAAAATGAGATGAGCATGAAACGGTCTGAAAAATAGGAGGATCATGAAATGGTGTTGAAAAATATGAAGAGCCTGAAAAGATGTGAAAAATATGAAAAGCTTCAAAAAGTGTCAAAAATATGAGGAGCATGAAACGGTCTGAAAAATAGGAGGAGCATGAAGCTGTGTTCAAAAACATGAAGATCTTAAAAGGGTGTGAAAAATATGAAGAGCTTCAAAAGGTGTGAAAAATATGAGGAGCATGAAACGGTCTGAAAAATAGAAGCAGCATGAAACGGTTTTGAAAAACATGAAGAGCCTGAAAAGGTGTGAAAAATATGAAGAGCTTCAAAAGGTGTGAAATACATGAGGAGCATGAAACTCTCTGAAAAATAGGAGGAGCATGAAGCGGTGTTCAAAAACATGAAGAGCCTGAAAAGGTGTGAAAATTATGAAGAGCTTCAAAAGGTGTCAAAAATATGAGGAGCATGAAACGGTCTGAAAAATAGGAAGAACATGAAGCGGTGTTCAAAAACTTGAAGAACCTGATACGTTGTGAAAAATATGAAAAGCTTCAAGAGGTGTCAAAAATGAGATGAGCATGAAACGGTCTGAAAAATAGGAGGAGTATGAAGCGGTGTTGAAAAAATGAAGAGCCTGAAAAGGTGTGAAAAATATGAAGAGCATCAAAAGGTGTCAAAAATATGAGGATGAAGAAACGGTCTGAAAAATAGGAAGAACATGAAGCGGTGTTCAAAAACTTGAAGAGCCTGAAACGTTGTGAAAAATATGAAAAGCTTGAAGAGGTGTGAAAAATATGAGGAGCATGATATGGTTTGAAAAATGGGATTAGCATGAAACGGTGTATAAAAACATGAAGAGACCTGAAAAGGTGTGAAAAATACGAAGAGCTTCAAAAGGTGTCAAAAATATGAGGAGCATGAAATGGTCTGAAAAATAGGAGGAGCATGAAACGGTGATCAAAAACATGAAGAGCCTGTAAATGTGTGAAAAAAATGAAGAGCTTCAAAAGGTGTGTAATACATGAGGAGCATGAAACGGTCTGAAATATACGAGGAGCATGAAGCGCTTTTCAAAAACAGGAAGAGCCTGAAAAGTTTTGAAAAATATGAAGAGCTTCAAAAGGTGTGAAATACATGAGGAGAATGAAACTCTCTGAAAAATAGGAGGAGCATGAAGCGGTGTTGAAAAACATGAAGAGCCTGAAAAGGTCTGAAAAATATGAAGAGCTTCAAAAGGTGTCAAAAATATGAGGAGCATGAAACGGTCTGAAAAATAGGAAGAACATGAAGCGGTGTTCAAAAACTTGAAGAGCCTGAAACGTTGTGAAAAATATGAAAAGCTTCAAGAGGTGTCAAAAATGAGATGAGCATGAAATGGTCTGAAAAATAGGAGGAGTATGAAGCGGTGTTGAAAAAATGAAGAGCCTGAAAAGGTGTGAAAAATATGAAGAGCATCAAAAGGTATCAAAAATATGAGGAGCATCAAACGGTCTGCAAAAAAGGAGGAGCATGAAGTGGTGTTGAAAAACTTGAAGAGCCTGAGAAGGTGTGAAAAATATGAAAAGCTTCAAAAGATGTCAAAAATACGAGGAGCAAGAAACGGTCTGAAAAATATGAGGAGCATGAAGCGGTGTTCAAAAACATGAAGATCCTGAAAAGGTGTGAAAAATATGAAGAGCTTAAAAAGGTGTGAAAAATATGAGGAGCATGATAAGGTTTGAAAAATGGGATTAGCATGAAACGGTGTATAAAAACATGAAGAGACCTGAAAAAGTGTGAAAAATACGAAGAGCTTCAAAAGGTGTCAAAAATATGAGGAGCATGAAATGGTCTGAAAAATAGGAGGAGCATGAAACGGTGATCAAAAACATGAAGAGCATGTAAATGTGTGAAAAAAATGAAGAGCTTCAAAAGGTGTGAAATAAATGAGGAGCATGAAACAGGCTGAAAAATAGGAGAAGCATGAAGTGGTGTAGAAAAACATGAAGAGCCTGAAAAGGTGTGAAAAATATGAAGAGCTTCAAAATGTGTGAAAAATATGAGGAGCATGAAACGGTCTGAAAAATAGGAGAAGCATGAAGTGGTGTAGAAAAACATGAAGAGCCTGAAAAGGTGTGAAAAATATGAAGAGCTTCAAAAGGTGTGAAAAATATGAGGAGCATGAAACGGTCTGAGAAATAGGAGAAGCATGAAGTGGTGTAGAAAAACATGAAGAGCCTGAAAAGGTGTGAAAAATATGAAGAGCTTCAAAAGGTGTGAAAAATATGAGGAGCATGAAACGGTCTGAAAAATAGAAGTAGCATGAAACGGTGTTGAAAAACATGAAGAGCCTGAAATGGTGTGAAAAATATGAAGAGCTTCAAAAGGTGTGAAAAATATGAAGAGCTTCAAAAGGTGTCAAAAATTTGATGAGCATGAAACGGTCTGAAAAATAGGAGGTGCATGAAGCGTTGTTGAAAAACATGAAGAACCTGAGAAGGTGTGAAAAATATGAAAAGATTCAAAAGGTGTCAAAAATGAGATGAGCATGAAACGGTCTGACAAATAGGAGGTGCATGAAGCGTTGTGAAAAACATGAAGAGCCTGAAAAGGTGTGAGAAATATGAAGAGCTTAAAAAGGTGTGAAAAATATGAAGAGCTTAAAAAGGTGTCAAAAATATGAGGAGCATGAAACGGTCTTAAAAATACAAGGAGCATGAAGCGGTGTTGAAAAACATGAATAGCCTGAAAATGTGTGAAATATATGAAGAGCTTAAAAATGTGTCAAGTATATGAGGAGCATGAAACTGTCTGAAAAATAAGAGGATCATGCAACAGTGTTGAAAAACATGAAGAGCCTGAAAATGTGTGAAAAATATGAATAGCTTCAAAAGGTGTGAAATACATGAGGAGCATGAAACGTGCTGAAAAATAGGAGAAGCATGAAGTGGTGTAGAAAAACATGAAGAGCCTGAAAAGGTGTGAAAAATATGAAGAGCTTCCAAAGTTGTCAAAAATATGAGGAGCATGAAATTGTCTGAAAAATAGGAGGAGCATGAAGCTGTGTTCAAAAACATGAAGAGCCTGCAAATGTGTGAAATATATAAAGAGCTTCAAAAAGTGTCAAAAATATGAGGAGCATGAAACGGTCTGAATAATAAGAGGAGAATGTAACGGTGATCAAAAACATGAAGAGCCTGAAAAGGTGTGAAATATATAAAGAGCTTCCAAAAGTGTCAAAAATATGAGGAGCATGAAATGGTGTGAATAATAGGAGGAGAATGTAACGGTGATCAAAAACATGAAGAGCCTGAAAAGGTGTGAAAAATATGAAGAGCTTCAAAAGGTGTGAAATATGAGGAGCATGAAACGGTCTGAAAAATAGGAGGAGCATGAAGCGGTGTTCAAAAACATGAAGAGCCTGAAAAGTTGTGAAATATATGAAAAGCTTCAAAAGGTTTCTAAAATGAGATGAGCATGAAACGGTCTGAAAAATAGGAGGAGCATGAAGCGGTGTTGAAAAAATGAAGAGCGTGAAAAGGTGTGAAAAATATGAAGAGCATCAAAAGGTATCAAAAATATGAGGAGCATGAAACGGTCTGCAAAAAAGGAGGAGCATGAAGTGGTGTTGAAAAACTTGAAGAGCCTGAAAAGGTGTGAAAAATATGAAGAGCTTCAAAAGGTGTGAAAAATATGAGGAGCATGAAACGGTCTGAAAAATAGAAGCAGCATTAAATGGTGTTGAAAAACATGAAGAGCCTGAAAAGGTGTGAAAAATATGAAGAGCTTCAAAAGGTGTGAAATACATGAGGAGCATGAAACGGGCTGAAAAATAGGAGAAGCATGAAGTGGTGTAGAAAAACATGAAGAGCCTGAAAAGGTGTGAGAAATATGAAGAGCTTCAAAAGGTGTGAAAAATACGAGGAGCATGAAACGGTCTGAAAAATAGGAGGAGCATGAAACGCTGTTCAAAACCATGAAGAGACTGAAAAGCTGTGAAATCCATGAAGAGCTTCAAAAGTTGTCAAAAATATGAGGAGCATGAAACGGTCAGACAAATAGGAGGAGCATGAAACGGTGTTCAAAAACATAAAGAGCCTAAAAAGGTGTGAAATATATGAAGAGCTTAAAAAGTTATCAAAAATATGAGGAAAATGAAACTGTCTGAAAAATAGGAGGAGCATGAAGTTTTGTTCAAAACATGAAGAGCCTGAAAAGGTGTGAAAAATATGAAGAGTTTCAAAAAGTGTCAAAAATATGAGGAGCATGAAACGGTCTGAAAAATAGGAGAAGCATGAAGCGGAGTTGAAAAACATGAAGAGCCTGACAAGGTGTGAAATATATGAGGAGCTTCAAAAGGTGTCAAAATATGAGGAGCAGGAAAATTTCTGAAAAATAGGAGGAGCATGACCTGGTGTTGAAATACATGAAGAGTCTGAAAAGATGTGAAAAATATGAAGAGCTTCAAAAGGTGTAAAAAATATGAAGAGCTTCAAAAAGTGTCAAACATATGAGGAGCATGAAACTTTCTGAAAAATAGGAGGAGCATGAAGCGTTGTTGAACACATGAAGAGCCTGAAAAGGAATGAAAATATGAAGAGCTTCAAAAGGTGTCAAAAATATGAGGAGCATGAAACGGTCGGAAAAATAGGAGTAACATAAAACGGTGTTCAAAAACATGAAGAGCCTGAATAGGTGTGAAAAATATGAGGAGTTCCATAAGGTGTCAAAAATAGGAGGAGCATGAAATGGTGTTCAAAAACATGAAGAGCCTGAAAAGGTGTGAAAAATATGAATAGCTTCAAAGGTGTGAAAATATGAGGAGTATCAAACGGTCAGAAAAATAGCAGGAGCATGAAGCGGCGTTAAACAACATGAAGAGCCTGAAAAGGTGTGAAAAATATGAAGAGGTTCAAAAAGTTTGAAAAATATGAAGAGCTTCAAAATGTGTCAAAAATATGAGGAGTATGAAGTGGTGTTGAAAAACATGAAGAGCATGAAAAGGTGTGAAAAATATGAAGAGCCTGAAAAGGTGTGAAAGATATGAAGAGCTTCAAAAGGTGGCAAAAATATGAAGAGTTTCAAAATATGTCAAAAATATGAGGAGCATGAAACGGTGTTCAAAAACATGAAGAGCCTGAAAAGGTGTGAAAAATATGAAGAGCTTCAAAAGGCGTCAAAAATATGAGGAGCATGAAACGGTCTGAAACATAGGAGAAGCATGAAACCGTGTTCAACAACATGAAGAGCCTGAAAAGGTGTGAAAAATATGAATAGCTTCAAAAGGTGTCAAAAATATGAGAAGCTTGAAACGGTTTGAAAAATAGGAGGAGCATGAAACTGTGTTGAAAAACATGAAGAGCCTGAAAAGCTGTGAAAAATATGAAGAGCTTCAAAAGATGTGAAAACTATGAAGAGCTTCAAAAGGTGTCAAAAATATGAGGAGCATGAAACGGTCTGAAAAATAGGAGAAGCATGAAACCATGTTCAAAAACATGAAGAGCCTGAAAATGTGTGAAAAATATGAAGAGCTTCAAAAAGTGTCAGAAATATGAAGAGCAGGGAACGGTCTGAAAAATAGGGGGAGTATGAAGCAGTGTTCAAAAACATGAACAGCCCGAAAAGGTGTGTAAAATATGAAGAGCCCTAAAGGTGTCAAAATTATGAGGAGCATGACACGGTCTGAAAAATAGGAGGATCATGAAATGGTGTTCAAAAACATGAAGAACCTGAAAATTTGTGAAAAATATGAAGAGCTTCAAAAGGTCTGAAAAATATCAGGACATGAAACGGTGTTCAAAAAATTGAAGATACTGAAAATTTGTGAAAAATATGAAGCGCTTCAAAAGGTGTCAAAAATATGAGGTGCATGAAACGGTCTGAAAAATAGGAGAAGCATGAAACCATGTTCAAAAACATGAAGAGCCTGAAAATGTGTGAAAAATATGAAAAGCATCAAAAGGTTTGAAAAAAATGAGGAGCATGAAACGGTGTTCAAAACCATGAAGAGACTGAAAATGTGAGAAATGTATGAAGAGCTTCAAAAGGTGTCAAAAATATGAGGAGCTTGAAACGGTCTCAAATATAGGAGGAGAATGAAACGGTGTTGACAAACATGTAGATCCTGAAAAGGTGTGAACAATATGCAGAGCCTAAAAAGGAGTGAAAAATATGAGGAGCATGAAACGGTCTGAAAAATAGGAGGAGCATGAAACGCTGTTCAAAACCATGAAGAGACTGAAAAGCTGTGAAATACATGAAGAGCTTCAAAAGGTGTCAAAAATATGAGGAGCATGAAACGGTCAGACAAATAGGAGGAGCATGAAACGGTGTTCAAAAACATAAAGAGCCTGAAAAGGTGTGAAATATATAAAGAGCTTAAAAAGGTGTCAAAAATATGAGGAAAATGAAACTGTCTGAAAAATAGGAGGAGCATGAAGTTTTGTTCAAAACATGAAGAGCCTGAAAAGGTGTGAAAAATATGAAGAGTTTCAAAAAGTGTCAAAAATATGAGGAGCATGAAACGGTCTGAAAAATAGGAGAAGCATGAAGCGGAGTTGAAAAACATGAAGAGCCTGACAAGGTGTGAAATATATGAGGAGCTTCAAAAGGTGTCAAAATATGAGGAGCAGGAAAATTTCTGAAAAATAGGAGGAGCATGACCTGGTGTTGAAATACATGAAGAGTCTGAAAAGATGTGAAAAATATGAAGAGCTTCAAAAGGTGTAAAAAATATGAAGAGCTTCAAAAAGTGTCAAACATATGAGGAGCATGAAACTTTCTGAAAAATAGGAGGAGCATGAAGCGTTGTTGAACACATGAAGAGCCTGAAAAGGAATGAAAATATGAAGAGCTTCAAAAGGTGTCAAAAATATGAGGAGCATGAAACGGTCGGAAAAATAGGAGTAACATAAAACGGTGTTCAAAAACATGAAGAGCCTGAATAGGTGTGAAAAATATGAGGAGTTCCATAAGGTGTCAAAAATAGGAGGAGCATGAAATGGTGTTCAAAAACATGAAGAGCCTGAAAAGGTGTGAAAAATATGAATAGCTTCAAAGGTGTGAAAATATGAGGAGTATCAAACGGTCAGAAAAATAGCAGGAGCATGAAGCGGCGTTAAACAACATGAAGAGCCTGAAAAGGTGTGAAAAATATGAAGAGGTTCAAAAAGTTTGAAAAATATGAAGAGCTTCAAAATGTGTCAAAAATATGAGGAGTATGAAGTGGTGTTGAAAAACATGAAGAGCATGAAAAGGTGTGAAAAATATGAAGAGCCTGAAAAGGTGTGAAAGATATGAAGAGCTTCAAAAGGTGGCAAAAATATGAAGAGTTTCAAAATATGTCAAAAATATGAGGAGCATGAAACGGTGTTCAAAAACATGAAGAGCCTGAAAAGGTGTGAAAAATATGAAGAGCTTCAAAAGGCGTCAAAAATATGAGGAGCATGAAACGGTCTGAAACATAGGAGAAGCATGAAACCGTGTTCAACAACATGAAGAGCCTGAAAAGGTGTGAAAAATATGAATAGCTTCAAAAGGTGTCAAAAATATGAGAAGCTTGAAACGGTTTGAAAAATAGGAGGAGCATGAAACTGTGTTGAAAAACATGAAGAGCCTGAAAAGCTGTGAAAAATATGAAGAGCTTCAAAAGATGTGAAAACTATGAAGAGCTTCAAAAGGTGTCAAAAATATGAGGAGCATGAAACGGTCTGAAAAATAGGAGAAGCATGAAACCATGTTCAAAAACATGAAGAGCCTGAAAATGTGTGAAAAATATGAAGAGCTTCAAAAAGTGTCAGAAATATGAAGAGCAGGGAACGGTCTGAAAAATAGGGGGAGTATGAAGCAGTGTTCAAAAACATGAACAGCCCGAAAAGGTGTGTAAAATATGAAGAGCCCTAAAGGTGTCAAAATTATGAGGAGCATGACACGGTCTGAAAAATAGGAGGATCATGAAATGGTGTTCAAAAACATGAAGAACCTGAAAATTTGTGAAAAATATGAAGAGCTTCAAAAGGTCTGAAAAATATCAGGACATGAAACGGTGTTCAAAAAATTGAAGATACTGAAAATTTGTGAAAAATATGAAGCGCTTCAAAAGGTGTCAAAAATATGAGGTGCATGAAACGGTCTGAAAAATAGGAGAAGCATGAAACCATGTTCAAAAACATGAAGAGCCTGAAAATGTGTGAAAAATATGAAAAGCATCAAAAGGTTTGAAAAAAATGAGGAGCATGAAACGGTGTTCAAAACCATGAAGAGACTGAAAATGTGAGAAATGTATGAAGAGCTTCAAAAGGTGTCAAAAATATGAGGAGCTTGAAACGGTCTCAAATATAGGAGGAGAATGAAACGGTGTTGACAAACATGTAGATCCTGAAAAGGTGTGAACAATATGCAGAGCCTAAAAAGGAGTGAAAAATATGAGGAGCATGAAACGGTCTGAAAAATAGGAGGAGCATGAAACGCTGTTCAAAACCATGAAGAGACTGAAAAGCTGTGAAATACATGAAGAGCTTCAAAAGGTGTCAAAAATATGAGGAGCATGAAACGGTCAGACAAATAGGAGGAGCATGAAACGGTGTTCAAAAACATAAAGAGCCTGAAAAGGTGTGAAATATATGAAGAGCTTAAAAAGGTGTCAAAAATATGAGGAAAATGAAACTGTCTGAAAAATAGGAGGAGCATGAAGTTTTGTTCAAAACATGAAGAGCCTGAAAAGGTGTGAAAAATATGAAGAGTTTCAAAAAGTGTCAAAAATATGAGGAGCATGAAACGGTCTGAAAAATAGGAGGAGCATGACCTGGTGTTGAAATACATGAAGAGTCTGAAAAGATGTGAAAAATATGAAGAGCTTCAAAAGGTGTAAAAAATATGAAGAGCTTCAAAAGGTGTCAAAAATATGAGGAGCATGAAACTTTCTGAAAAATAGGAGGAGCATGAAGCGTTGTTGAACACATGAAGAGCCTGAAAAGGAATGAAAATATGAAGAGCTTCAAAAGGTGTCAAAAATATGAGGAGCATGAAACGGTCAGAAAAATAGGAGTAACATAAAACGGTGTTCAAAAACATGAAGAGCCTGAATAGGTGTGAAAAATATGAGGAGTTCCATAAGGTGTCAAAAATAGGAGGAGCATGAAATGGTGTTCAAAAACATGAAGAGCCTGAAAAGGTGTGAAAAATATGAATAGCTTCAAAGGTGTGAAAATATGAGGAGTATCAAACGGTCAGAAAAATAGCAGGAGCATGAAGCGGCGTTAAACAACATGAAGAGCCTGAAAAGGTGTGAAAAATATGAAGAGGTTCAAAAAGTTTGAAAAATATGAAGAGCTTCAAAATGTGTCAAAAATATGAGGAGTATGAAGTGGTGTTGAAAAACATGAAGAGCATGAAAAGGTGTGAAAAATATGAAGAGCCTGAAAAGGTGTGAAAGATATGAAGAGCTTCAAAAGGTGGCAAAAATATGAAGAGTTTCAAAATATGTCAAAAATATGAGGAGCATGAAACGGTGTTCAAAAACATGAAGAGCCTGAAAAGGTGTGAAAAATATGAAGAGCTTCAAAAGGTGTCAAAAATATGAGGAGCATGAAACGGTCTGAAACATAGGAGAAGCATGAAACCGTGTTCAACAACATGAAGAGCCTGAAAAGGTGTGAAAAATATGAAGAGCTTCAAAAGGTGTCAAAAATATGAGAAGCTTGAAACGGTTCGAAAAATAGGAGGAGCATGAAACGGTGTTGAAAATTTGAAGAGCCTGAAAAAGTGTGAATTATATGAAGAGCTTCAAATCGTGTCAAAAATACGAGGAGCATGATACGGTCTGAAAAATAGGAGGAGCATGAAGCGGTGTTGAAAGACATGAAGAGACTGAAAAGGTGTGAAAAATATGAAGAGCTTCAAAAGGTGTCAAAAATATGTGGAGCATGAAACGGTCTGAAAAATAGGAGGAGTATGAAGCGGTGTTGAAAGTCATGAAGATCCTAAATGGTGTGAAAAACATGAAGAGCTTCAAAAAGTGTCAAAAATATGAGGAGCATGAAACAGTCTGAAAAATAGGAGAATCATGTAACGGTGTTGAAAAACATGAAGAGCATGAAAAGGTGTGAAAAATATGATGAGCTTCAAAAGGTGTCAAAAATATGAGAAGCTTGAAACGGTTGGAACAATAGGAGGAGCATGAAACTGTGTTGAAAAACATGAAGAGCCTGAAAAGGTGGCAAAAATATGAAGAGCTTCAAAAGGTTGAAAAATAAGAGGAGCATGAAACAGTCTGAAAAATAGGAGGAGCATGAAACGATGTTCAAAAACATGAAGAGCCTGAAAAGGTGTGAAAAATATGAAGACCTTCAAAAGGTGTCAAAAATATGAGGAGCATGAAACGGTCTGAAAAATAGGCGGAGCCTGAAACTGTGTTGAAAACATGAAAGGCCTGAAAAGTTGTGAAAAATATGAAGAGCTTCAAAAGGTGTGAAAAATATGAAGAGTTTCAAACGTCTGAAATACATGAGGATCATGAAAAGGTTTGAAAAATAGGAGGAGCATGAAGCGGTGTTCAAAAACATGAAGAGCCTGAAAAAGCTTGAAAAATATGAAGAGCTTCAAAAGGTGTGAAATAAATGAGGAGCATGAAACGGTCTGAAAAATAGGAGGAGCATGAAGCGGTGTTGAAAAACATGAAGAGCCTGAAAACGTGTGAAAAATATAAAGAGTTTCAAAAGGTATGAAAAATATGAAGAGCTTCAAAAGGTGTCAAAAAAGAGATGTGCATGAAACCGTCTGAAAAAGAGGGGGAGCATGAAGTAGTGTTGAAAAACATGAAGAGCCTGAAAAGGTGTGAAAAATATGAAGAGCTTCAAAAGGTTTCAAAAATATGAGGAGCATGAAACGGTCTGAAAAATAGGAGGAACATGAAACCATGTTCAAAAACATGAACAGCCTGAAAAGGTGTGAAAAATATGAAGAGCTTCAAAAGGTGTAAAAAATAGGAGGAGCATGAAGCCGTGTTGAAAAACATGAAGAGCCTGAAAAGGTGTGAAAAATATGAAGAGCTTCAAAACAGGTCAAACATATGAGCAGCAAGAATCGGTCTGAAATATGCAGGAGCATGAAACGGTGTTCAAAAACATGAAAAGCCTGAAAAGTTGTGAAAATATGAAGAGCTTCAAAAGGTGTGAAAAATATGAAGACCTTCAAAAGGTGTCAAAAATGAGATGAGCATTAAACGGTCTGAAAAAGGGGAGGAGCATGAAGCGGTGTTGAAAAACATGAACAACCTGAAAACGTGTGAGAAATATGAAGAGCCTCAAAAGTTGTCAAAAATATGAAGAGCTTCAAAAGGTGTCAAAAATGAGAGGAGCATGAAGCGGTCTGAAAATTAGGAACAGCTTGAAACGGTGTTCAGAAACATGAAGAGCCTGAAAAGGTGTGAACAATGTGAAGAGCTTCCAAAGGTGTAAAATACATCAGGAGCATGAAACGGTCTGAAAATAGGAGGAGCATGATGCGGTGTTTAAAAATATGAGGTGCCTGAAAATGTGTGAAAAATATGAAGAGCTTCAAAAGGTGTCAAAAATATGAGGAGCATGAAACGGTCTGAAAAATAGGAGGAGCATGAAGCGGTGTTCAAAAACATGAAGAGCCTGAAAAGGTGTGAAATATATGAAGAGCTTCAAAAGGTGTCAAAAATATGAGGAGCATGAAACGGTCTGAAAAATAGGAGGAGCATGAAACGGTGTTGACAACATGAAGAGCCTGAAAAGGTGTGAAAAATTTGAAGAGCTTCAAAAGGTGTGAAAAATAGGCGGAGCATGTACCAGTGTTCAAAAACTTGAAGAGACTGAAAAGGTGTGAAAAATATGAAGACCTTAAAAAGGTGTCAAAAATATGAGGAGCATGACACGGTCTGAAATATAGGAGGAGCATGAAGCCTTGTTCAAAAACATGAGGAGCCTGAAAAGGTGTGAAAATATGAAGGGATTCAAAAGGTGTGAAAACGTGAAGAGATTCAAAAGGTGTGAAATATATGAGGAGCATGAAACGGTCTGAAAAATATGAGGAGAACGAAACATTCAGAAAAATTGGAGGAGTATGAAGCGGTGTTCAAAACATGAAATCCTGAAAAGGTGTGAAAAATATGAAGAGCTTCAAAAGCTGTGAAAAATATGAAGAGCTTCAAAAGGTGTGAAAAATATGAAGAGTTTCAAAAGATGTCAAAAATGAGATGAGCATGAAACGGTCTGAAAAAAAGGGGGAGCATGAATTTGTGTTGAAAAACATGAATAGCCTGAAAATGTGTGAAATATTTGAAGAGCTCTAAACGCTGTCAAAAATATGAGGAGCATGAAATGGTCTGAAATATAGGAGGAGCATGAAACGGTGTTCAAAAACATGAAGAGCCTGAAAAGTTGTGAAAAATATGAAGAGCTTCAAAAGGTGTGAAAAATATGAAGAGCTTCAAAAGGTGTGAAAAATATGAGGAGCTTCAAAAGGTGTCAAAAATATGAGGAGCATGAAACGGTCTGAAAAATAGGAGGAGCATGAAGTGGTGTTCAAAAAAATGACGAGCCTGAAAAGGTGTGAAATATATGAAGAGCTTTAAAAGGTGTCAAAAATTTGAGGAGCATGAAACGGTCTGAAAAATAGGAGGAGCATGAAGCGGTGATGAAAAACATGAAGAGCCTGAAAAAGTGTGAGAAATATGAAGAGCTTCAAAAGATGTCAAAAATATGAAGAGCTTCAAAAGGTGTCAAAAATGAGATGAGCATGAAGCCATCTGAAAAATATTTGGAGGATGAAGTGGTGTTGAAAAACATGAAGAGCCTGAAAAGGTGTGAAATTTATGAAGAGCTTCAAAAGGTGTCAAAAATATGAGGAGCATGGAACGGTCTGAAAATAGGAGGAGCATGATGCGCTGTTCAAAAACATGTGGAGCCTGAAAAGGAGTGAAAAATATGAAGAGCTTCAAAAGGTTTCAAAAATATGAGGAGCATGAAATGACCTGAAAAATAGGAGGAGCATGAAGCAGTGTTCAAAAATATGAAGAGCCTGAAATGTGAAAAATATGAAGAGCTTCAAAAGGTGTGAAAGATATGAGGAGCATGAAACGGTCTGAAAAATATAAGCAGCATGAAACGGTGTTGAAAAACATGAAGAGACTGAAAAGGTGTGAAAAATATGAAGAGCTTCAAAAGGTGTGAAATACATGAGGGGCCTGAAACTCTCTGTAAAATAGGAGGAGCATGAAGTGGTGTTCAAAAACATGAAGAGCCTGCAAAGTTGTGAAAAATATTAAGAGCTTCAATAGGTGTGAAAAATATGAGGAGCAGGGTACGGTCTGAAAAATAGGAGGAGCATGAAGCGGTGTTCAAAAACATGAAGAGCCTGAAAAGGTGTGAAAAATATGAAGAGCTTCAAAAGGTGTCAAAAATATGAGGAGGATGAAACGGTTTGAAAAACAGGAGGAGCATGAAGAGATGTTGCAAAACATGAAGAGCCTGAAAAGGTGTGAAAAATATGAAGAGCTTCAAAAGGTGTCAAAAATGAGATGAGCATGAAATGGTCTGAAAAATGGAGGAGCATGAAGTGGTGTAGCAAAACATGAAGAGCATGAAAAGGTGTGAAAAATAAGAAGAGCTTCTAAAGGAGTCAAATAGGAGATGAGCATGAAACAGTCTGAAAAATAGGAGGAGCATGAAGTGTTGTTAAAAATCATGAAGAGCCTGAAAAGGTGTGAAATATATGAAGAGCTTCAAAATGTGTGAAAAATATGAAGACCTTCAAAACGTGTCAAAAATATCAGGAGCATGAAACGGTCTGGAAAATAGGATGAGCATGAAGCGGTGGTGAAAAACATGAAGAGCCTGAAAACGTGTGAAAAATATGAAGAGCTTCAAAAGGTGTGAAAAATATGAAGAGCTTCAAAAGATATCAAAAACGAGATGACCATGAAAAGGTCTGAAAAATAGGAGAAGCAAGAAGTGGTGTTGAAAAACATGAAGAGCCTGAAAAGGTGCGAAAAATATGAAGAGCTTCAAAACGTGTGAAAAATATGAAGAGCTTCAAAAGGTGTCAAAAATATGAGGTGCATTAATCGGTCTGAAAAATAGGAGAAGCAAGAAGTGGTGTTGTAAAACATGAAGAGCCTGAAAAGGTGTGAAAAATATGAAGAGCTTCAAAACGTGTGAAAAATATGCGGAACATGAAACTGTCTGAAAAAGAGGAGGAGCATGAAGCGGTGTTCAAACACATGAAGAGCCTGAAAAGGTGTGAAAAATATGAAGAGTTGAAAAGGTGTCAAAAATATGAGGAGCATGAAACGGTCTGAAAAAGAAGAGGAGCATGAAGCGGTGTTGAAAAAATGGAAGAGCCTGAAAAGGTGTGAAAAATATGAAGAGCTTCACAAGGTGTCAAATGTATGAGGAGCATGAAACGGTCTGAAAAATCGGAGGAGCATGAAACGGTGTTCCAAAACATGAAGAGCCTGAAAAGGTGTGAAAAATATGAGGAGCTTCTAAGGGTGTCAAAAATATGAGGAGCATGAAACGGTCTGAAAAATAGGAGGACCAAGAAGGCGTGTTGAAAAACATGAAGAGCCTGAAAACGCGTGAAAAATATGAAGAGCTTCAAAAGATGTGGAAAAATATGAAGAGCTTCAAAAGGTCTCAAAAATTAGATGAGCATGATACGGTCTGAAAAACAGGAGGAGCATGAAGCGGTGTTGAAATACATGAAGAACCAGAAAAGTTGTGAGAAATATGAAGAGCTTCATATGGTGTCAAAATTATGAGGAGCAAAAATGGTCTGAAAAAGAGGAGGAGCATGAAGCGGTGTTGAAAAAACATGAAGAGCATGAAAAGCTGTGAAAAATATGAAGACCTTCACAAGGTGTCAAAAATATGAGGAGCATGAAACGGTCTGCAAAATAGGAGGAGCATGAAATGGTGTTCAAAAACATGAAGAGCCTGAAAATGTGTGAAAAATATGAAGAGCTTCAAAAGGTGTGAAATACATGGGGAGGATTAAATGGTCTGAAAAA
Source organism: Dama dama (assembly GCF_033118175.1). Classification (NCBI taxonomy): domain Eukaryota; kingdom Metazoa; phylum Chordata; class Mammalia; order Artiodactyla; family Cervidae; genus Dama; species Dama dama. The sequence continues at coordinate 2,707,846 of NW_026870948.1, read as the reverse complement.
TAGGAGGAGCATGAAGCGGTGTTCAAAAACATGAAGAGCCTGAAAACGTGTGAAAAATATGAAGAGCTTCAAAAGGTGTGAAAAATATGAAGAGCTTCAAAAGGTGTCAAAAATTAGATGAGAATGAAACGGTCTGAAAAAAAAGAGGGGCATGAAGTGTTGTTGAAAAAAATGAAGAGCCTGAAAAGTTGTGAAAAATATGATGAGCTTCAAAAGGTGTCAAAAATATGAGAAGCTTGAAACGGTTGGAACAATAGGAGGAGCATGAAACTGTGTTGAAAAACATGAAGAGCCTGAAAAGGTGGCAAAAATATGAAGAGCTTCAAAAGGTGTGAAAAATAAGAGGAGCATGAAACAGTCTGAAAAATAGGAGGAGCATGAAACGATGTTCAAAAACATGAAGAGCCTGAAAAGGTGTGAAAAATATGAAGACCTTCAAAAGGTGTCAAAAATATGAGGAGCATGAAACGGTCTGAAAAATAGGCGGAGCCTGAAACTGTGTTGAAAACATGAAAGGCCTGAAAAGTTGTGAAAAATATGAAGAGCTTCAAAAGGTGTGAAAAATATGAAGAGTTTCAAACGTCTGAAATACATGAGGATCATGAAAAGGTTTGAAAAATAGGAGGAGCATGAAGCGGTGTTCAAAAACATGAAGAGCCTGAAAAAGCTTGAAAAATATGAAGAGCTTCAAAAGGTGTGAAATAAATGAGGAGCATGAAACGGTCTGAAAAATAGGAGGAGCATGAAGCGGTGTTGAAAAACATGAAGAGCCTGAAAACGTGTGAAAAATATAAAGAGTTTCAAAAGGTATGAAAAATATGAAGAGCTTCAAAAGGTGTCAAAAAAGAGATGTGCATGAAACCGTCTGAAAAAGAGGGGGAGCATGAAGTAGTGTTGAAAAACATGAAGAGCCTGAAAAGGTGTGAAAAATATGAAGAGCTTCAAAAGGTTTCAAAAATATGAGGAGCATGAAACGGTCTGAAAAATAGGAGGAACATGAAACCATGTTCAAAAACATGAACAGCCTGAAAAGGTGTGAAAAATATGAAGAGCTTCAAAAGGTGTAAAAAATAGGAGGAGCATGAAGCGGTGTTGAAAAACATGAAGAGCCTGAAAAGGTGTGAAAAATATGAAGAGCTTCAAAACAGGTCAAACATATGAGCAGCAAGAATCGGTCTGAAATATGCAGGAGCATGAAAAGGTGTTCAAAAACATGAAAAGCCTGAAAAGTTGTGAAAATATGAAGAGCTTCAAAAGGTGTGAAAAATATGAAGACCTTCAAAAGGTGTCAAAAATGAGATGAGCATTAAACGGTCTGAAAAAGGGGAGGAGCATGAAGCGGTGTTGAAAAACATGAACAACCTGAAAACGTGTGAGAAATATGAAGAGCCTCAAAAGTTGTCAAAAATATGAAGAGCTTCAAAAGGTGTCAAAAATGAGAGGAGCATGAAGCGGTCTGAAAATTAGGAACAGCTTGAAACGGTGTTCAGAAACATGAAGAGCCTGAAAAGGTGTGAACAATGTGAAGAGCTTCCAAAGGTGTAAAATACATCAGGAGCATGAAACGGTCTGAAAATAGGAGGAGCATGATGCGGTGTTTAAAAATATGAGGTGCCTGAAAATGTGTGAAAAATATGAAGAGCTTCAAAAGGTGTCAAAAATATGAGGAGCATGAAACGGTCTGAAAAATAGGAGGAGCATGAAGCGGTGTTCAAAAACATGAAGAGCCTGAAAAGGTGTGAAATATATGAAGAGCTTCAAAAGGTGTCAAAAATATGAGGAGCATGAAACGGTCTGAAAAATAGGAGGAGCATGAAACGGTGTTGACAACATGAAGAGCCTGAAAAGGTGTGAAAAATTTGAAGAGCTTCAAAAGGTGTGAAAAATAGGCGGAGCATGTACCAGTGTTCAAAAACTTGAAGAGACTGAAAAGGTGTGAAAAATATGAAGACCTTAAAAAGGTGTCAAAAATATGAGGAGCATGACACGGTCTGAAATATAGGAGGAGCATGAAGCCTTGTTCAAAAACATGAGGAGCCTGAAAAGGTGTGAAAATATGAAGGGATTCAAAAGGTGTGAAAACGTGAAGAGATTCAAAAGGTGTGAAATATATGAGGAGCATGAAACGGTCTGAAAAATATGAGGAGAACGAAACATTCAGAAAAATTGGAGGAGTATGAAGCGGTGTTCAAAACATGAAATCCTGAAAAGGTGTGAAAAATATGAAGAGCTTCAAAAGCTGTGAAAAATATGAAGAGCTTCAAAAGGTGTGAAAAATATGAAGAGTTTCAAAAGATGTCAAAAATGAGATGAGCATGAAACGGTCTGAAAAAAAGGGGGAGCATGAATTTGTGTTGAAAAACATGAATAGCCTGAAAATGTGTGAAATATTTGAAGAGCTCTAAACGCTGTCAAAAATATGAGGAGCATGAAATGGTCTGAAATATAGGAGGAGCATGAAACGGTGTTCAAAAACATGAAGAGCCTGAAAAGTTGTGAAAAATATGAAGAGCTTCAAAAGGTGTGAAAAATATGAAGAGCTTCAAAAGGTGTGAAAAATATGAGGAGCTTCAAAAGGTGTCAAAAATATGAGGAGCATGAAACGGTCTGAAAAATAGGAGGAGCATGAAGTGGTGTTCAAAAAAATGACGAGCCTGAAAAGGTGTGAAATATATGAAGAGCTTTAAAAGGTGTCAAAAATTTGAGGAGCATGAAACGGTCTGAAAAATAGGAGGAGCATGAAGCGGTGATGAAAAACATGAAGAGCCTGAAAAAGTGTGAGAAATATGAAGAGCTTCAAAAGATGTCAAAAATATGAAGAGCTTCAAAAGGTGTCAAAAATGAGATGAGCATGAAGCCATCTGAAAAATATTTGGAGGATGAAGTGGTGTTGAAAAACATGAAGAGCCTGAAAAGGTGTGAAATTTATGAAGAGCTTCAAAAGGTGTCAAAAATATGAGGAGCATGGAACGGTCTGAAAATAGGAGGAGCATGATGCGCTGTTCAAAAACATGTGGAGCCTGAAAAGGAGTGAAAAATATGAAGAGCTTCAAAAGGTTTCAAAAATATGAGGAGCATGAAATGACCTGAAAAATAGGAGGAGCATGAAGCAGTGTTCAAAAACATGAAGAGCCTGAAATGTGAAAAATATGAAGAGCTTCAAAAGGTGTGAAAGATATGAGGAGCATGAAACGGTCTGAAAAATATAAGCAGCATGAAACGGTGTTGAAAAACATGAAGAGACTGAAAAGGTGTGAAAAATATGAAGAGCTTCAAAAGGTGTGAAATACATGAGGGGCCTGAAACTCTCTGTAAAATAGGAGGAGCATGAAGTGGTGTTCAAAAACATGAAGAGCCTGCAAAGTTGTGAAAAATATTAAGAGCTTCAATAGGTGTGAAAAATATGAGGAGCAGGGTACGGTCTGAAAAATAGGAGGAGCATGAAGCGGTGTTCAAAAACATGAAGAGCCTGAAAAGGTGTGAAAAATATGAAGAGCTTCAAAAGGTGTCAAAAATATGAGGAGGATGAAACGGTTTGAAAAACAGGAGGAGCATGAAGAGATGTTGCAAAACATGAAGAGCCTGAAAAGGTGTGAAAAATATGAAGAGCTTCAAAAGGTGTCAAAAATGAGATGAGCATGAAATGGTCTGAAAAATGGAGGAGCATGAAGTGGTGTAGCAAAACATGAAGAGCATGAAAAGGTGTGAAAAATAAGAAGAGCTTCTAAAGGAGTCAAATATGAGATGAGCATGAAACAGTCTGAAAAATAGGAGGAGCATGAAGTGTTGTTAAAAATCATGAAGAGCCTGAAAAGGTGTGAAATATATGAAGAGCTTCAAAATGTGTGAAAAATATGAAGACCTTCAAAACGTGTCAAAAATATCAGGAGCATGAAACGGTCTGGAAAATAGGATGAGCATGAAGCGGTGGTGAAAAACATGAAGAGCCTGAAAACGTGTGAAAAATATGAAGAGCTTCAAAAGGTGTGAAAAATATGAAGAGCTTCAAAAGATATCAAAAACGAGATGACCATGAAAAGGTCTGAAAAATAGGAGAAGCAAGAAGTGGTGTTGAAAAACATGAAGAGCCTGAAAAGGTGCGAAAAATATGAAGAGCTTCAAAACGTGTGAAAAATATGAAGAGCTTCAAAAGGTGTCAAAAATATGAGGTGCATTAATCGGTCTGAAAAATAGGAGAAGCAAGAAGTGGTGTTGTAAAACATGAAGAGCCTGAAAAGGTGTGAAAAATATGAAGAGCTTCAAAACGTGTGAAAAATATGCGGAACATGAAACTGTCTGAAAAAGAGGAGGAGCATGAAGCGGTGTTCAAACACATGAAGAGCTTGAAAAGGTGTGAAAAATATGAAGAGTTGAAAAGGTGTCAAAAATATGAGGAGCATGAAACGGTCTGAAAAAGAAGAGGAGCATGAAGCGGTGTTGAAAACATGGAAGAGCCTGAAAAGGTGTGAAAAATATGAAGAGCTTCACAAGGTGTCAAATGTATGAGGAGCATGAAACGGTCTGAAAAATCGGAGGAGCATGAAACGGTGTTCCAAAACATGAAGAGCCTGAAAAGGTGTGAAAAATATGAGGAGCTTCTAAGGGTGTCAAAAATATGAGGAGCATGAAACGGTCTGAAAAATAGGAGGACCAAGAAGGCGTGTTGAAAAACATGAAGAGCCTGAAAACGCGTGAAAAATATGAAGAGCTTCAAAAGATGTGGAAAAATATGAAGAGCTTCAAAAGGTCTCAAAAATTAGATGAGCATGATACGGTCTGAAAAATAGGAGGAGCATGAAGCGGTGTTGAAATACATGAAGAACCAGAAAAGTTGTGAGAAATATGAAGAGCTTCAAAAGGTGTGAAATACATGGGGAGGATTAAATGGTCTGAAAAATAGGAGGAGCATGAAGCGGTGTTCAAAAACATGAAGAGCCTGAAAACGTGTGAAAAATATGAAGAGCTTCAAAAGGTGTGAAAAATATGAAGAGCTTCAAAAGGTGTCAAAAATTAGATGAGAATGAAACGGTCTGAAAAAAAAGAGGGGCATGAAGTGTTGTTGAAAAAAATGAAGAGCCAGAAAAGTTGTGAAAAATATGAAAAGCTACAAAAGGTGTCAAAAATATGAGGAGCATGAAACGGTCTGAAAAATAGGAGGAGCATGAAGCTGTGTTCAAAAACATGAAGAGCCTGAAAAGGCGTGAAAAATATGAGGAGCTTCAAAAGGTGTGAAATACATGAGGAGCATTAAACGGTCTGAAAAATAGGAGGAGCATGGAGCGGTGTTCAAAAACATGAAGAGCCTGAAAAGGTGTGAAAAATATGAAGAGCTTCAAAAGGTGTCAAAAATATGAGGAGTATGAAACGGTTGAAAAATAGGAGGAGCATGAAGCGGTGTTCAAAAACATGAAGAGCCTGAAAAGGTGAGAAAAATATGAAAAGCTTCAAAAGGTGTCAAAAATATGAGGAGCATGAAACGGTCTGAAAAATAGGAGGATTATGAAGCGGTGTTGAGAAACATGAAGAGCCTGAAAATGTGTGAGAAATATGAAGAGCTTCAAAAGGTGTGAAAAATATGAGGTGCATGAAACGGTCTGAAAAATTGGAGGATCATGAAGCGATGTTGAAAAACATGAAGAGCCTGAAAACGTGTGAAAATTATGAAGAGCTTCAAAAGGTGTGAAAAATATGAAGAGCTTCAAAAGGTGTCAAAAATGAGATGAGAATGGAACGGTCTGAAAAATAGGAGGAGCATGAAGCGGTGTTGAAAATCATGAAGAGCCGGAAAAGTTGTGAAAAATATGAAGAGCTTCAAAAGGTGTCAAAAATATGAGGAGCATGAAACGGTCTGAAAAATAGGAGGAACATGAAACGGTGTTCAAAAACATGAAGAGCCTGACAAGGTGTGAAAAATATGATGAGCTTCAAAAGGTTTCAAAAATATGAGGAGATGAAACGGTCTGAAAAATAGGAGGAGCATGAAGTGGTGTTCAAAAAAATGACGAGCCTGAAAAGGTGTGAAATATATGAAGAGCTTTAAAAGGTGTCAAAAATTTGAGGAGCATGAAACGGTCTGAAAAATAGGAGGAGCATGAAGCGGTGATGAAAAACATGAAGAGCCTGAAAAAGTGTGAGAAATATGAAGAGCTTCAAAAGATGTCAAAAATATGAAGAGCTTCAAAAGGTGTCAAAAATGAGATGAGCATGAAGCCATCTGAAAAATATTTGGAGGATGAAGTGGTGTTGAAAAACATGAAGAGCCTGAAAAGGTGTGAAAAATATGAAGAGCTTCAAAAGTTGTGAAAAATATGAAGAGCTTCAAAAGGTGTGAAAAATATGAGGAGCTTCAAAAGGTGTCAAAAATATGAGGAGCATGAAACGGTCTGAAAAATAGGAGGAGCATGAAGTGGTGTTCAAAAAAATGACGAGCCTGAAAAGGTGTGAAATATATGAAGAGCTTTAAAAGGTGTCAAAAATTTGAGGAGCATGAAACGGTCTGAAAAATAGGAGGAGCATGAAGCGGTGATGAAAAACATGAAGAGCCTGAAAAAGTGTGAGAAATATGAAGAGCTTCAAAAGATGTCAAAAATATGAAGAGCTTCAAAAGGTGTCAAAAATGAGATGAGCATGAAGCCATCTGAAAAATATTTGGAGGATGAAGTGGTGTTGAAAAACATGAAGAGCCTGAAAAGGTGTGAAATTTATGAAGAGCTTCAAAAGGTGTCAAAAATATGAGGAGCATGGAACGGTCTGAAAATAGGAGGAGCATGATGCGCTGTTCAAAAACATGTGGAGCCTGAAAAGGAGTGAAAAATATGAAGAGCTTCAAAAGGTTTCAAAAATATGAGGAGCATGAAATGACCTGAAAAATAGGAGGAGCATGAAGCAGTGTTCAAAAACATGAAGAGCCTGAAATGTGAAAAATATGAAGAGCTTCAAAAGGTGTGAAAGATATGAGGAGCATGAAACGGTCTGAAAAATATAAGCAGCATGAAACGGTGTTGAAAAACATGAAGAGACTGAAAAGGTGTGAAAAATATGAAGAGCTTCAAAAGGTGTGAAATACATGAGGGGCCTGAAACTCTCTGTAAAATAGGAGGAGCATGAAGTGGTGTTCAAAAACATGAAGAGCCTGCAAAGTTGTGAAAAATATTAAGAGCTTCAATAGGTGTGAAAAATATGAGGAGCAGGGTACGGTCTGAAAAATAGGAGGAGCATGAAGCGGTGTTCAAAAACATGAAGAGCCTGAAAAGGTGTGAAAAATATGAAGAGCTTCAAAAGGTGTCAAAAATATGAGGAGGATGAAACGGTTTGAAAAACAGGAGGAGCATGAAGAGATGTTGCAAAACATGAAGAGCCTGAAAAGGTGTGAAAAATATGAAGAGCTTCAAAAGGTGTCAAAAATGAGATGAGCATGAAATGGTCTGAAAAATGGAGGAGCATGAAGTGGTGTAGCAAAACATGAAGAGCATGAAAAGGTGTGAAAAATAAGAAGAGCTTCTAAAGGAATCAAATAGGAGATGAGCATGAAACAGTCTGAAAAATAGGAGGAGCATGAAGTGTTGTTAAAAATCATGAAGAGCCTGAAAAGGTGTGAAATATATGAAGAGCTTCAAAATGTGTGAAAAATATGAAGACCTTCAAAACGTGTCAAAAATATCAGGAGCATGAAACGGTCTGGAAAATAGGATGAGCATGAAGCGGTGGTGAAAAACATGAAGAGCCTGAAAACGTGTGAAAAATATGAAGAGCTTCAAAAGGTGTGAAAAATATGAAGAGCTTCAAAAGATATCAAAAACGAGATGACCATGAAAAGGTCTGAAAAATAGGAGAAGCAAGAAGTGGTGTTGAAAAACATGAAGAGCCTGAAAAGGTGCGAAAAATATGAAGAGCTTCAAAACGTGTGAAAAATATGAAGAGCTTCAAAAGGTGTCAAAAATATGAGGTGCATTAATCGGTCTGAAAAATAGGAGAAGCAAGAAGTGGTGTTGTAAAACATGAAGAGCCTGAAAAGGTGTGAAAAATATGAAGAGCTTCAAAACGTGTGAAAAATATGCGGAACATGAAACTGTCTGAAAAAGAGGAGGAGCATGAAGCGGTGTTCAAACACATGAAGAGCTTGAAAAGGTGTGAAAAATATGAAGAGTTGAAAAGGTGTCAAAAATATGAGGAGCATGAAACGGTCTGAAAAAGAAGAGGAGCATGAAGCGGTGTTGAAAAAATGGAAGAGCCTGAAAAGGTGTGAAAAATATGAAGAGCTTCACAAGGTGTCAAATGTATGAGGAGCATGAAACGGTCTGAAAAATCGGAGGAGCATGAAACGGTGTTCCAAAACATGAAGAGCCTGAAAAGGTGTGAAAAATATGAGGAGCTTCTAAGGGTGTCAAAAATATGAGGAGCATGAAACGGTCTGAAAAATAGGAGGACCAAGAAGGCGTGTTGAAAAACATGAAGAGCCTGAAAACGCGTGAAAAATATGAAGAGCTTCAAAAGATGTGGAAAAATATGAAGAGCTTCAAAAGGTCTCAAAAATTAGATGAGCATGATACGGTCTGAAAAATAGGAGGAGCATGAAGCGGTGTTGAAATACATGAAGAACCAGAAAAGTTGTGAGAAATATGAAGAGCTTCAAAAGGTGTGAAATACATGGGGAGGATTAAATGGTCTGAAAAATAGGAGGAGCATGAAGCGGTGTTCAAAAACATGAAGAGCCTGAAAACGTGTGAAAAATATGAAGAGCTTCAAAAGGTGTGAAAAATATGAAGAGCTTCAAAAGGTGTCAAAAATTAGATGAGAATGAAACGGTCTGAAAAAAAAGAGGGGCATGAAGTGTTGTTGAAAAAAATGAAGAGCCTGAAAAGTTGTGAAAAATATGAAAAGCTACAAAAGGTGTCAAAAATATGAGGAGCATGAAACGGTCTGAAAAATAGGAGGAGCATGAAGCTGTGTTCAAAAACATGAAGAGCCTGAAAAGGCGTGAAAAATATGAGGAGCTTCAAAAGGTGTGAAATACATGAGGAGCATTAAACGGTCTGAAAAATAGGAGGAGCATGGAGCGGTGTTCAAAAACATGAAGAGCCTGAAAAGGTGTGAAAAATATGAAGAGCTTCAAAAGGTGTCAAAAATATGAGGAGTATGAAACGGTTGAAAAATAGGAGGAGCATGAAGCGGTGTTCAAAAACATGAAGAGCCTGAAAAGGTGAGAAAAATATGAAAAGCTTCAAAAGGTGTCAAAAATATGAGGAGCATGAAACGGTCTGAAAAATAGGAGGATTATGAAGCGGTGTTGAGAAACATGAAGAGCCTGAAAATGTGTGAGAAATATGAAGAGCTTCAAAAGGTGTGAAAAATATGAGGTGCATGAAACGGTCTGAAAAATTGGAGGATCATGAAGCGATGTTGAAAAACATGAAGAGCCTGAAAACGTGTGAAAATTATGAAGAGCTTCAAAAGGTGTGAAAAATATGAAGAGCTTCAAAAGGTGTCAAAAATGAGATGAGAATGGAACGGTCTGAAAAATAGGAGGAGCATGAAGCGGTGTTGAAAATCATGAAGAGCCGGAAAAGTTGTGAAAAATATGAAGAGCTTCAAAAGGTGTCAAAAATATGAGGAGCATGAAACGGTCTGAAAAATAGGAGGAACATGAAACGGTGTTCAAAAACATGAAGAGCCTGACAAGGTGTGAAAAATATGATGAGCTTCAAAAGGTTTCAAAAATATGAGGAGATGAAACGGTCTGAAAAATAGGAGGAGCATGAAGTGGTGTTCAAAAAAATGACGAGCCTGAAAAGGTGTGAAATATATGAAGAGCTTTAAAAGGTGTCAAAAATTTGAGGAGCATGAAACGGTCTGAAAAATAGGAGGAGCATGAAGCGGTGATGAAAAACATGAAGAGCCTGAAAAAGTGTGAGAAATATGAAGAGCTTCAAAAGATGTCAAAAATATGAAGAGCTTCAAAAGGTGTCAAAAATGAGATGAGCATGAAGCCATCTGAAAAATATTTGGAGGATGAAGTGGTGTTGAAAAACATGAAGAGCCTGAAAAGGTGTGAAAAATATGAAGAGCTTCAAAAGGTGTGAAAAATATGAAGAGCTTCAAAAGGTGTGAAAAATATGAGGAGCTTCAAAAGGTGTCAAAAATATGAGGAGCATGAAACGGTCTGAAAAATAGGAGGAGCATGAAGTGGTGTTCAAAAAAATGACGAGCCTGAAAAGGTGTGAAATATATGAAGAGCTTTAAAAGGTGTCAAAAATTTGAGGAGCATGAAACGGTCTGAAAAATAGGAGGAGCATGAAGCGGTGATGAAAAACATGAAGAGCCTGAAAAAGTGTGAGAAATATGAAGAGCTTCAAAAGATGTCAAAAATATGAAGAGCTTCAAAAGGTGTCAGAAATGAGATGAGCATGAAGCCATCTGAAAAATATTTGGAGGATGAAGTGGTGTTGAAAAACATGAAGAGCCTGAAAAGGTGTGAAATTTATGAAGAGCTTCAAAAGGTGTCAAAAATATGAGGAGCATGGAACGGTCTGAAAATAGGAGGAGCATGATGCGCTGTTCAAAAACATGTGGAGCCTGAAAAGGAGTGAAAAATATGAAGAGCTTCAAAAGGTTTCAAAAATATGAGGAGCATGAAATGACCTGAAAAATAGGAGGAGCATGAAGCAGTGTTCAAAAACATGAAGAGCCTGAAATGTGAAAAATATGAAGAGCTTCAAAAGGTGTGAAAGATATGAGGAGCATGAAACGGTCTGAAAAATATAAGCAGCATGAAACGGTGTTGAAAAACATGAAGAGACTGAAAAGGTGTGAAAAATATGAAGAGCTTCAAAAGGTGTGAAATACATGAGGGGCCTGAAACTCTCTGTAAAATAGGAGGAGCATGAAGTGGTGTTCAAAAACATGAAGAGCCTGCAAAGTTGTGAAAAATATTAAGAGCTTCAATAGGTGTGAAAAATATGAGGAGCAGGGTACGGTCTGAAAAATAGGAGGAGCATGAAGCGGTGTTCAAAAACATGAAGAGCCTGAAAAGGTGTGAAAAATATGAAGAGCTTCAAAAGGTGTCAAAAATGTGAGGAGGATGAAACGGTTTGAAAAACAGGAGGAGCATGAAGAGATGTTGCAAAACATGAAGAGCCTGAAAAGGTGTGAAAAATATGAAGAGCTTCAAAAGGTGTCAAAAATGAGATGAGCATGAAATGGTCTGAAAAATGGAGGAGCATGAAGTGGTGTAGCAAAACATGAAGAGCATGAAAAGGTGTGAAAAATAAGAAGAGCTTCTAAAGGAGTCAAATAGGAGATGAGCATGAAACAGTCTGAAAAATAGGAGGAGCATGAAGTGTTGTTAAAAATCATGAAGAGCCTGAAAAGGTGTGAAATATATGAAGAGCTTCAAAATGTGTGAAAAATATGAAGACCTTCAAAACGTGTCAAAAATATCAGGAGCATGAAACGGTCTGGAAAATAGGATGAGCATGAAGCGGTGGTGAAAAACATGAAGAGCCTGAAAACGTGTGAAAAATATGAAGAGCTTCAAAAGGTGTGAAAAATATGAAGAGCTTCAAAAGATATCAAAAACGAGATGACCATGAAAAGGTCTGAAAAATAGGAGAAGCAAGAAGTGGTGTTGAAAAACATGAAGAGCCTGAAAAGGTGCGAAAAATATGAAGAGCTTCAAAACGTGTGAAAAATATGAAGAGCTTCAAAAGGTGTCAAAAATATGAGGTGCATTAATCGGTCTGAAAAATAGGAGAAGCAAGAAGTGGTGTTGTAAAACATGAAGAGCCTGAAAAGGTGTGAAAAATATGAAGAGCTTCAAAACGTGTGAAAAATATGCGGAACATGAAACTGTCTGAAAAAGAGGAGGAGCATGAAGCGGTGTTCAAACACATGAAGAGCTTGAAAAGGTGTGAAAAATATGAAGAGTTGAAAAGGTGTCAAAAATATGAGGAGCATGAAACGGTCTGAAAAAGAAGAGGAGCATGAAGCGGTGTTGAAAAAATGGAAGAGCCTGAAAAGGTGTGAAAAATATGAAGAGCTTCACAAGGTGTCAAATGTATGAGGAGCATGAAACGGTCTGAAAAATCGGAGGAGCATGAAACGGTGTTCCAAAACATGAAGAGCCTGAAAAGGTGTGAAAAATATGAGGAGCTTCTAAGGGTGTCAAAAATATGAGGAGCATGAAACGGTCTGAAAAATAGGAGGACCAAGAAGGCGTGTTGAAAAACATGAAGAGCCTGAAAACGCGTGAAAAATATGAAGAGCTTCAAAAGATGTGGAAAAATATGAAGAGCTTCAAAAGGTCTCAAAAATTAGATGAGCATGATACGGTCTGAAAAATAGGAGGAGCATGAAGCGGTGTTGAAATACATGAAGAACCAGAAAAGTTGTGAGAAATATGAAGAGCTTCAAAAGGTGTGAAATACATGGGGAGGATTAAATGGTCTGAAAAATAGGAGGAGCATGAAGCGGTGTTCAAAAACATGAAGAGCCTGAAAACGTGTGAAAAATATGAAGAGCTTCAAAAGGTGTGAAAAATATGAAGAGCTTCAAAAGGTGTCAAAAATTAGATGAGAATGAAACGGTCTGAAAAAAAAGAGGGGCATGAAGTGTTGTTGAAAAAAATGAAGAGCCTGAAAAGTTGTGAAAAATATGAAAAGCTACAAAAGGTGTCAAAAATATGAGGAGCATGAAACGGTCTGAAAAATAGGAGGAGCATGAAGCTGTGTTCAAAAACATGAAGAGCCTGAAAAGGCGTGAAAAATATGAGGAGCTTCAAAAGGTGTGAAATACATGAGGAGCATTAAACGGTCTGAAAAATAGGAGGAGCATGGAGTGGTGTTCAAAAACATGAAGAGCCTGAAAAGGTGTGAAAAATATGAAGAGCTTCAAAAGGTGTCAAAAATATGAGGAGTATGAAACGGTTGAAAAATAGGAGGAGCATGAAGCGGTGTTCAAAAACATGAAGAGCCTGAAAAGGTGAGAAAAATATGAAAAGCTTCAAAAGGTGTCAAAAATATGAGGAGCATGAAACGGTCTGAAAAATAGGAGGATTATGAAGCGGTGTTGAGAAACATGAAGAGCCTGAAAATGTGTGAGAAATATGAAGAGCTTCAAAAGGTGTGAAAAATATGAGGTGCATGAAACGGTCTGAAAAATTGGAGGATCATGAAGCGATGTTGAAAAACATGAAGAGCCTGAAAACGTGTGAAAATTATGAAGAGCTTCAAAAGGTGTGAAAAATATGAAGAGCTTCAAAAGGTGTCAAAAATGAGATGAGAATGGAACGGTCTGAAAAATAGGAGGAGCATGAAGCGGTGTTGAAAATCATGAAGAGCCGGAAAAGTTGTGAAAAATATGAAGAGCTTCAAAAGGTGTCAAAAATATGAGGAGCATGAAACGGTCTGAAAAATAGGAGGAACATGAAACGGTGTTCAAAAACATGAAGAGCCTGACAAGGTGTGAAAAATATGATGAGCTTCAAAAGGTTTCAAAAATATGAGGAGATGAAACGGTCAGAAAAATACGAGGAGCATGAAGTGGTGTTCAAAAAAATGACGAGCCTGAAAAGGTGTGAAATATATGAAGAGCTTTAAAAGGTGTCAAAAATTTGAGGAGCATGAAACGGTCTGAAAAATAGGAGGAGCATGAAGCGGTGATGAAAAACATGAAGAGCCTGAAAAAGTGTGAGAAATATGAAGAGCTTCAAAAGATGTCAAAAATATGAAGAGCTTCAAAAGGTGTCAAAAATGAGATGAGCATGAAGCCATCTGAAAAATATTTGGAGGATGAAGTGGTGTTGAAAAACATGAAGAGCCTGAAAAGGTGTGAAAAATATGAAGAGCTTCAAAAGGTGTGAAAAATATGAAGAGCTTCAAAAGGTGTGAAAAATATGAGGAGCTTCAAAAGGTGTCAAAAATATGAGGAGCATGAAACGGTCTGAAAAATAGGAGGAGCATGAAGTGGTGTTCAAAAAAATGACGAGCCTGAAAAGGTGTGAAATATATGAAGAGCTTTAAAAGGTGTCAAAAATTTGAGGAGCATGAAACGGTCTGAAAAATAGGAGGAGCATGAAGCGGTGATGAAAAACATGAAGAGCCTGAAAAAGTGTGAGAAATATGAAGAGCTTCAAAAGATGTCAAAAATATGAAGAGCTTCAAAAGGTGTCAAAAATGAGATGAGCATGAAGCCATCTGAAAAATATTTGGAGGATGAAGTGGTGTTGAAAAACATGAAGAGCCTGAAAAGGTGTGAAATTTATGAAGAGCTTCAAAAGGTGTCAAAAATATGAGGAGCATGGAACGGTCTGAAAATAGGAGGAGCATGATGCGCTGTTCAAAAACATGTGGAGCCTGAAAAGGAGTGAAAAATATGAAGAGCTTCAAAAGGTTTCAAAAATATGAGGAGCATGAAATGACCTGAAAAATAGGAGGAGCATGAAGCAGTGTTCAAAAACATGAAGAGCCTGAAATGTGAAAAATATGAAGAGCTTCAAAAGGTGTGAAAGATATGAGGAGCATGAAACGGTCTGAAAAATATAAGCAGCATGAAACGGTGTTGAAAAACATGAAGAGACTGAAAAGGTGTGAAAAATATGAAGAGCTTCAAAAGGTGTGAAATACATGAGGGGCCTGAAACTCTCTGTAAAATAGGAGGAGCATGAAGTGGTGTTCAAAAACATGAAGAGCCTGCAAAGTTGTGAAAAATATTAAGAGCTTCAATAGGTGTGAAAAATATGAGGAGCAGGGTACGGTCTGAAAAATAGGAGGAGCATGAAGCGGTGTTCAAAAACATGAAGAGCCTGAAAAGGTGTGAAAAATATGAAGAGCTTCAAAAGGTGTCAAAAATATGAGGAGGATGAAACGGTTTGAAAAACAGGAGGAGCATGAAGAGATGTTGCAAAACATGAAGAGCCTGAAAAGGTGTGAAAAATATGAAGAGCTTCAAAAGGTGTCAAAAATGAGATGAGCATGAAATGGTCTGAAAAATGGAGGAGCATGAAGTGGTGTAGCAAAACATGAAGAGCATGAAAAGGTGTGAAAAATAAGAAGAGCTTCTAAAGGAGTCAAATAGGAGATGAGCATGAAACAGTCTGAAAAATAGGAGGAGCATGAAGTGTTGTTAAAAATCATGAAGAGCCTGAAAAGGTGTGAAATATATGAAGAGCTTCAAAATGTGTGAAAAATATGAAGACCTTCAAAACGTGTCAAAAATATCAGGAGCATGAAACGGTCTGGAAAATAGGATGAGCATGAAGCGGTGGTGAAAAACATGAAGAGCCTGAAAACGTGTGAAAAATATGAAGAGCTTCAAAAGGTGTGAAAAATATGAAGAGCTTCAAAAGATATCAAAAACGAGATGACCATGAAAAGGTCTGAAAAATAGGAGAAGCAAAAAGTGGTGTTGAAAAACATGAAGAGCCTGAAAAGGTGCGAAAAATATGAAGAGCTTCAAAACGTGTGAAAAATATGAAGAGCTTCAAAAGGTGTCAAAAATATGAGGTGCATTAATCGGTCTGAAAAATAGGAGAAGCAAGAAGTGGTGTTGTAAAACATGAAGAGCCTGAAAAGGTGTGAAAAATATGAAGAGCTTCAAAACGTGTGAAAAATATGCGGAACATGAAACTGTCTGAAAAAGAGGAGGAGCATGAAGCGGTGTTCAAACACATGAAGAGCTTGAAAAGGTGTGAAAAATATGAAGAGTTGAAAAGGTGTCAAAAATATGAGGAGCATGAAACGGTCTGAAAAAGAAGAGGAGCATGAAGCGGTGTTGAAAAAATGGAAGAGCCTGAAAAGGTGTGAAAAATATGAAGAGCTTCACAAGGTGTCAAATGTATGAGGAGCATGAAACGGTCTGAAAAATCGGAGGAGCATGAAACGGTGTTCCAAAACATGAAGAGCCTGAAAAGGTGTGAAAAATATGAGGAGCTTCTAAGGGTGTCAAAAATATGAGGAGCATGAAACGGTCTGAAAAATAGGAGGACCAAGAAGGCGTGTTGAAAAACATGAAGAGCCTGAAAACGCGTGAAAAATATGAAGAGCTTCAAAAGATGTGGAAAAATATGAAGAGCTTCAAAAGGTCTCAAAAATTAGATGAGCATGATACGGTCTGAAAAATAGGAGGAGCATGAAGCGGTGTTGAAATACATGAAGAACCAGAAAAGTTGTGAGAAATATGAAGAGCTTCAAAAGGTGTGAAATACATGGGGAGGATTAAATGGTCTGAAAAATAGGAGGAGCATGAAGCGGTGTTCAAAAACATGAAGAGCCTGAAAACGTGTGAAAAATATGAAGAGCTTCAAAAGGTGTGAAAAATATGAAGAGCTTCAAAAGGTGTCAAAAATTAGATGAGAATGAAACGGTCTGAAAAAAAAGAGGGGCATGAAGTGTTGTTGAAAAAAATGAAGAGCCTGAAAAGTTGTGAAAAATATGAAAAGCTACAAAAGGTGTCAAAAATATGAGGAGCATGAAACGGTCTGAAAAATAGGAGGAGCATGAAGCTGTGTTCAAAAACATGAAGAGCCTGAAAAGGCGTGAAAAATATGAGGAGCTTCAAAAGGTGTGAAATACATGAGGAGCATTAAACGGTCTGAAAAATAGGAGGAGCATGGAGCGGTGTTCAAAAACATGAAGAGCCTGAAAAGGTGTGAAAAATATGAAGAGCTTCAAAAGGTGTCAAAAATATGAGGAGTATGAAACGGTTGAAAAATAGGAGGAGCATGAAGCGGTGTTCAAAAACATGAAGAGCCTGAAAAGGTGAGAAAAATATGAAAAGCTTCAAAAGGTGTCAAAAATATGAGGAGCATGAAACGGTCTGAAAAATAGGAGGATTATGAAGCGGTGTTGAGAAACATGAAGAGCCTGAAAATGTGTGAGAAATATGAAGAGCTTCAAAAGGTGTGAAAAATATGAGGTGCATGAAACGGTCTGAAAAATTGGAGGATCATGAAGCGATGTTGAAAAACATGAAGAGCCTGAAAACGTGTGAAAATTATGAAGAGCTTCAAAAGGTGTGAAAAATATGAAGAGCTTCAAAAGGTGTCAAAAATGAGATGAGAATGGAACGGTCTGAAAAATAGGAGGAGCATGAAGCGGTGTTGAAAATCATGAAGAGCCGGAAAAGTTGTGAAAAATATGAAGAGCTTCAAAAGGTGTCAAAAATATGAGGAGCATGAAACGGTCTGAAAAATAGGAGGAACATGAAACGGTGTTCAAAAACATGAAGAGCCTGAAAAGGTGTGAAAAATATGATGAGCTTCAAAAGGTTTCAAAAATATGAGGAGATGAAACGGTCTGAAAAATAGGAGGAGCATGAAACAGTGATGAAAAACATGACGAGCCTGAAAAGGTGTGAAAAATATGAAGAGCTTCAAAAGGTGTGAAATACATGAGGAGCATGAAACTCTCTGAAAAATAGAAGGAGCATGAAGTGGTGTTGAAAAATATGAAGAGCCTGAAAAGGTGTGAAAAATATGAAGAGCTTCAAAAAGTGTCAAAAATGAGATGAGCATGAAACGGTCTGAAAAATAGGAGGAGCATGAAGCGGTGTTCAAAAATATGAAGAGCCTGAAAAGGTGTGAGAAATATGAAGAGCTTCAAAAGGTGTCAAAAATATGAGGAGCATGAAACGGTCTGCAGAAAAGGAGGAGCATGAAGCGGTGTTCAAAAATCTGAAGAGCCTGAATAGGTGTGGAAAATATGAAGAGCTTCAAAAGGTGTTCAAAAATATGAGGAGCATGATACGGTCTGAAAAATAGGAGGAGCAAGAAGGGGTGTTGCAAAATATGAAGAGCCTGAAAATGCGTGAAAAGTACGAAGAGCTTCAAAATATGTGGAAAAATATGAAGAGCTTCAAAAGGTCTCAAAAATTAGATGAGCATGATACGGTCTGAAGAATAGGAGGAGCATGAAGCGGTGTTGAAATACATGAAGAACCAGAAAAGTTGTGAGAAATATGAAGAGCTTCAAATGGTGTCAAAATTATGAGGAGCAAAAATTGTCTGAAAAAGAGGAGGAGCATGAAGCGGTGTTGAAATACATGAAGAGCCTGAAATGGTGCGAAAAATATGAAGAACTTCAAAAGGTTGGAAAAATATGAAGAGCTTCAATAGGTGTCAAAAATGAGATTAGCATGAAACGGTCTGAAAAATAGGAGGAGCATGAATTGGTGTTGATAAACATGAAGAGCATGAAAAGGTGTGAAATATACGAAGAGCTTCAAAAGGTGTCAAAAATATGAGGAGCATGAAGCGGTCTGAAAATTATGAGGAGCAAGAAGCGGTCTGAAAATTAGGAGGAGCAAGAAGCGGTGTTGAAA
This sequence comes from Dama dama, assembly GCF_033118175.1. NCBI lineage: Eukaryota > Metazoa > Chordata > Mammalia > Artiodactyla > Cervidae > Dama > Dama dama. Next base: position 2,689,534 of record NW_026870948.1, on the reverse strand, counting down.
AACCTGAAGAGCCTGAAAATGTGTCAAAAATATGAAAAGCTTCAAAAGTTGTGAAAAATATGAAGAGCTTCAAAAGGTGTCAAAAATGAGATGAGCATGAAACGGTCTGAAAAATAGGAGGAGCATGAAGTGGTGTTCAAAACATGAAGAGCCTGAAAATGTTTAAAATATTTGAAGAGCTTCAAAATTTGTCAGAAATATGAGGAGCATGAAATGGTCTGAAATATAGGAGGAGCATGAAAAGGTGTTCAAAAACATGAAGAGCCTGAAATGTTGTGAAAAATATGAAGAGCTTCAAAAGGTGTGAAAAATATGAAGAGCTTCAAAATGTGTCAAAAATATGAGGAGCATGAAACGGTCTGAAATATAGGAGGAGCATGAAACGGTGTTCAAAAACATTAAGAGCCTGCAATGGTGTGAAAAATATGAAGAGCTTCAAAAGCTGTCAAAAATATGAGGAGCATGAAACGGTCTGAAAAATAGGAGGAGCATGAAGCTGTGCTCAAATACATGAAGAGCCTGGGAAGGTGGGAAAAATATGAAGAGTTTCTAAATGTGTGAAAAATATGAGGAGCATGAACCGGTCTCAAAAATAGGAGGAGCATGAAGTGGTGTTGAAAAATATGAAGAGCCTGAAAAGGTGTGAAAAATATGAAGAGCTTCAAAAGGTGTCAATAATAAGAGGTGCGTGAAACAGTTTGAAATATAGGAGGAGCAAGAAACGATCTGAAAAAAGGAGGAGCATGAAGCGGTGTTGAAAAACATGAAGAGCCTGAAAAGGTGTGACAAATATAAAGAGATTCAAAAGGTGTGAAAAATATGAGGAGCATTAAACGGTCTGAAAAATTGGAGAAGCATGAAACGGTGTTAGAAACATGAAGAGCATGAAAAGGTGTGAAAAAAAGGAAGAGCTTCAAAAGGTGTCAAAAATATGAGGAACATGAAACGTTTTGAAAAATAGAAGGAGCATGAATCGGTGTGGAAAAACATGAAGAGCCTGAAAAGGTGTGAAAAATATGAAGAGCTTCAAAAGGTGTGAAATATATGAAGAGCATGAAACGGTCTGAAAAATAGGAGGAGCATAAAGCGGTGTTCAAACCCATGAAGAGCCTGAAAAGGAGTGAATAATATGAACAGCTTCAAAATGTGTCATAAATATGAGGAGCATGAAACCGTCTCAAAATTAGGAGGAGCAAGAAGCGGTGTTCAAAAATATGGAGAGCCTGAAAAGGTATGAGAAATATGAAGAGCCTCAAAAGGTGTCTAAAATATGAAGAGCATGAAACGTTCTGAAAAATAGGAGGAGCATGAAACGGTGTTCAAAAACATGAAGTGCCTGAAAAGGAGTGAAAAATATGAACAGCTTCAAAAGATGTCAAAAATATGAGGAGCATGAAACGGTCTGAAAATAGGAGGAGCATGAAGCGGTGTTGAAAAACATGAAGAGCCTGAAAAGGTGTGAAAAATATGAAGAGCTTCAAAAGTTGTCAAAAATATGAGGAGCATGAAACGTTCTGAAAATAGGAGGAGCATGAAGCGGTGTTGAAAAACATGAAGAGCCTGAAAAGGTGTGAAAAATATGAAGAGCTTCAAAAGATTTGAAAAATATGAGTAGCATGAACAGGTCTGAAAAATGGAAGGAGCATGAAGGTGTGCTCCAAAACATGAAGAGCCTGAAAAGGTGTGAAAAATATGAAGAGTCTCAAAAGGTGTGAAAAATATGAAGAGCTTCAAAAGGTGTGAAAAATGAGAGGAGCATGAAAGGTTATGAAAAATAGAAGGAGCATGAAGCGGTGTTCTAAAACATCAAGAGGCTGAAAAGGTGTGGAAAATAGGAAGAGCTTCAAAAGGTGTCAAAAATATGAGGAGCATGAATCGGTCTGAAAAATACGAGGAGCATGAAACGGTGTTGAAAAACTTGAAGAACCTGAAAAGGTTTGAAAAATATGAAGAGCTTCAAAAGGTGTCAAAAATATGAGGAGCATGACACGGTCTGAAAAATAGGAGAAGCATGAAGCGGTGTTCAAAAACATGAAGAGCCTGGAATGGTGCGAAAAATATGAAGAGCTTCAAAAGATTTGAAAAATATGAGGAGCATGAAAAGTTCTGAAAAATAGGAGGAGCATGAAGGGGTGTTTAAAAACATGAAGATCCTGAAAAGGTGTGAAAAATATGAAGAGATTCAAAAGGTGTGAAAAATATCAAGAGCTTCAAGAGGTGTCAAAAATGAGATGAGCATGAAACGGTCTGAAAAATAGGAGGAACATGAAGTGGTGTTGAAAAACATGAAGAGACTGAAAAGGTGTGAAAAATATGAAGTGCTTCAAATGGTGTGAAATACATGAGGAGCATGAAAAGTTCTGAAAAATGGGAGGAGCATGAAGCGGTGTTTAAAAACATGAAGATCCTGAAAAGGTGTGAAAAATATGAAGAGCTTCAAAAGGTTTGAAAGATACCAATAGCTTCAAAAGGTGTCAAAAATGAGGTGAGCATGAAACGGTCTGAATAATAGGAGGAATATGAAGTGGTGTTGAAAAACATGAAGAGCCTGAAAAGGTGTGAAAAATATGAAGAGCTTCAAAAGGTGTCAAATATATGAGGAACATGAAACAGTCTGAAATTTAGTAGGAGCATATAGCGGTGTTGAAAAATATGAAGAGCCTGAAAAGGTGTGAAAAATATGAAGAGCTTCCAAAATTGTCAAAAATATGAGGAGCATGAAACGGTCTGAAAAATAGGAGGAGCATGAAACGGTAGGAAAAATAGGAGGAACATGAAACGGTGTTGAAAAACATGAAGAGCCTGAAAACGTGTGGAAAATAGGAGGAGCTTCAAATTGTTTCAAAATATGAGGAGCATGAACGCTCTGAAAAATAGGAGGAGCATGAAGAGGTGTTGAAAAACATGAAGAGCTTCAAAAGGTGTGAAATATATGAAGAGCTTCAAAAGGTGTGAAAAATATGAAGAGCTTCAAAAGGTGTGAAATACCTGAGGAGAATGAAACGGTCTGAAAAATAGGAGGAGCATGAAGCAGTGTTAAAAACATGAAGAGCCTGTAAAGGTGTGAAAAATATGAAAAGCTTCAAAAGGTGTCAAAAATATGAGGAACATGAAACGGTCTGAAAAATAGGAGGAGCATGAAGCGGTGTTCAAAAACATGAAGAGTCTGGAAAGGTGTGAATAATAGGAAGAGCTTCAAAAGGTGTCAAAAAGATGAGGAGCATGAAACGGTCTGAAAAATAAGAGGAGCATGAAACATTGTGAAAAAGATGAAGAGCCTGAAAAGGTGTGAAAAATATGAAAGGCTTCAAAAGGTGTCAAAAATATTTGGAGAATGAAAGAGCTGAAAAATAGTAGCAGCAAGAAACGGTGTTCAAAAACTTGAAGAGCCTGAAAAGGTGTGAAAAATATGAAGAGCTTCAAAAGGTGTCAAAAATATCAGGAGCATGAAACGGTCTGAAAAATAGGAGGAGCATGAAACATTGTGAAAAACATGAAGAGCCTGAAAAGGTGTGAAAAATATGACGAGCTTCAAAAGGTGTCAAAAATATAGGAGCATGAATCGGTCTGAAAAATAGGAGGAGCATTAAGCGGTGTTGAAAAACATGAAGAACCTGAAAAGCTGTGAAAAATATGAAAAGCTTCAAAAGGTGTGAAAAATATGAGGAGCAGGAAACGGTCTTAAAAATAGGAGGAGCATGAAACGGTGTTGAAAAACATGAAGAGCTTCAAAAGGTGTCCAAATATGAGGAGCATGAAACGGTCTGAAAAGTAGGAGGAGCATGAATCGGTGTTAAAGAACATGAAGAGCCTGAAAAGGTGTGAAATATATGAAGAGCTTCAAAAGGTGTCAAAAATATGAGGAGCATGAAACGATCTGAAAAACAGGAGGAGAATGAAGTGGTTTTCAAAAACATGAAGAGCCTGAAAAGGTGTGAAAAATATGGAGAGCTTCAAAAGGTGTCAAAATATGAGCAGCATGAAACGGTCTGAAAAACAGGAGGAGCATGAAACAGTGTTCAAAAACAAGAAGAACCAGGAAAGGTGTGTAAAATATGAAGAGCTTCAAAAGGTGTCAAAAATATGAGGAGCATGAAACGGTCTAAAAAATAAGAGGAGCATGAAGTGGTGTTGCAAAAGAAGAAGACCCTGAAAAGGTGTGAAAAATATGAAGCGCTTCAAAAGTTGTCAAAAATAAGAGAAGCATGAAACGGTCTGAAAAATAGGAGGAGCATGAAACAGTGTTGAAAAACATGAAGAGGCTGAAAAGGTGTGAAATATATGAAGAGCTTCAAAAGATGTCAAAAATATTAAGAGCATGAAACGGTCTGAAAAATAGGAGGAGCATGCAGCGGTGTTGAAAACCATGAAGAGCCTGAAAACGTGTGAAAAATATGAAGAGTTTCAAAAGGTGTGAAATATATAGGAGCATGAAACTGTCTGAAAAATAGTATGAGAATGAAACGGTTTTGAAAAAGATGAAGAGCATGAAAACCTCTGAAAAATATGATGAGCTTCGGAAGGTGTCAAAAATATGAGGAGCATGAAACGGTCTCAAAAATAGTACGAGCATGAAGCTGTGCTGAAAAACATGAAGAGAATGAAAAGGTGTGAAAAATATGAAGAGCTTCAAAAGGTGTCAAAAATATGAGGAGGATGAAACGGTCTGAAAAATAAGAGGAGCATTAAGCGGTGTTCAAAAACCTGAAGAGCCTGAAAAGGTGTGAAAAATATGAAGAGCATGAAAATGTGTGAAAAATATGAGGAGCATAAACTGTGTTCAAAAACATGAAGATCTACAAAAGGTGTGAAAAATATGAAGAGCGTCAAAATGTCTCAAAGAAATGAGGAGCATGAAACGGTCTGAAAATAGAAGGAGCATGAAGAGGTGTTGAAAAACATGAAGAACCTGAAAAGGTGTGAAAAATATGAAAAGCTTCAAAATGTGTCAAAAATATGAGGAGCATGAAACGGTCTGAAAAATAAGAGGAGCATTAAGCGGTGTTGAAAAACATGAAGAACCTGAAAAGCTGTGAAAAATATGAATAGCTTCAAAAGGTGTGAAAAATATGAGGAGCAGGAAACGATCTTAAAAATAGGAGGAGCATGAAATGGTGTTGAAAAACATGAAAAGCGTGAAAAGGTGTGAAAAATAAGAAGACCTTCAAAAGATGTCAAATATATGAGGAGCACGAAACGGTCTGAAAAATATGAGGAGCATGAAACGGTGTTCAAAAACTTGAAGAGCCTGAAAAGGTGTGAAATATATGAAAAGCTTTAAAAGGTGTCAAATATATGAGGAGCATGAAATGGTCTGAAAATAGGAGGAGCATGAAACGGTGTTGAAAAACATGAAAAGCATGAAAAAGTGTGAAAAATAAGAAGAGCTTCAAAAGATGTCAAATATATGAGGAGGAGGAAACGGTCTGAAAAATAGGAGGAGCATGAAACGGTGTTCAAAAACCTGAAGAGCCTGAAAAGGTGTGAAAAATATGAAGAGCATGAAAATGTGTGAAAAATATGAGGAGCATAAACTGTGTTCAAAAACATGAAGATCCACAAAAGGTGTGAAAAATATGAAGAGCTTCAAAATGTGTCAAAAATATGAGGAGCATGAAACGGTCTGAAAAATAGGAGGAGCATGAAGTGGTGTTGAAAAACATGAAGAGCCTGAAAAGGTGTGAAAAATATGAAGAGCTTCAAAAGGTGTCAAAAATATGAGGAGCATGAAAAGGTCTGGAAAATAGGAGGAGCATGAAGTGGTGTTGATAAAAGTGAAGAGCCTGAAAAGTTGTGAAAAATATGAAGTGCTTCCAAAGGTGTGAAAAATATGAAGAGCTTCAAAAGGTGTCAAAAAAATGACGAGCATGAAATGGTATGAAAAATAGAAGGAGCATGTAACGGTGTTCAAAAACATGAAGAGCCTGAAAAGGTGTGAAAAATATGAAAAGCTTCAAAAGGGATCAAAATTATGAGGGGCATGAAACGGTGTGAAAATGAGGAGGACCTTGAAACAGTGTTCAAAAACATGAAGAGCCTGAAAAGGTGTGAAAAATATGAAGAGCCTCAAAAGGTGTCAAAAATATGAGCATCATGAAACGGTCTGAAAAATAGGAGGAGCATGAAGCGGTGTTGAAAAACATGAAGAGCCTGAAACGGTGTGAAATATATGAAGAGCTTCAAAAGGTGTCAAAATATGAGGAGCAGGAAACGGTTTGAAAAATAGGAGGATCATGTAGCGGTGTTGAAAAACATGAAGAGCCTGAAAAGGTGTGAAAAACATGAAGAGCTTCAAAAGGTGTCAAATGTGAGATGAGCATGAAACCTTCTGAAAATTAGGAGGAGCATGAAGCGCTGTTCAAAAACATGAAAAGCCTGAAAAGGTGTGAAAAATATGAAGAGCTTCAAAAGGTGTGAAATACATGAGGAGGATTAAACGGTCTGACAAATAGGAGAAGCATGAAGTTTTGTTCAAAAACATGAAGAGCCTGAAAAGTTGTGAAATATAAGAAGAGCTTCAAAAGGTGTGAAAAATATGAAGAGCTTCAAAAGGTGTCAAAAATATGAGGAGCATGATACGTTCTGAAAAATAGGAGGAGCGTGAAGTGCTTGTGAAAAACATGAAGAGCCTGAAAAGGTGTGCAAAATATGAAGAGCTTCAAAAGGTGTCAAAAATATGAGGAGCATGAAACGGTCTTAAAAATAGGAGAAAGATGAAGCGGTGTTCAAAAACATGAAGAACATGATAAGGTGTGAAAAATAAGAAGAGCTTTAAAAGGTGTGAAAATTATGAGGAGCATGAAACGGTCTGAAAAATAGGAGGAGCATGAAGCGGTGTTCAAAAACATGAAGAGCCTGAAAAGGTGTGCAAAATATGAAGAGCTTCAAAAGGTGTGAAATACAAGAGGAGCATGAAACGGTCTGAAAAATAGGAGGAGCAAGAAGCAGTGTTCAACAACATGAAGAGCCTGAAAAAGTCTGAAAAATATGAGGAGCTTCAAAAGGTTTCAAAAATATTAAGAGCATGAAACGGTCTGAAAAAAAGGAGGAGCATGAAGCGGTGTTCAAAAACATGAAGAGCCTGAAAAGGTGTGAAAAATATGAAGAGCTTCAAAAGGTGTGAAATACATGAGGAGTATGAAAAGGTCTGAAAAATAGGAGGAGCATGAAGCGGTGTTCAAAAACTTGAAGAGCCTGAAAACGTGTTAAAAATATGAAGAGCTTCAAAAGGTTTGAAAAATATGAAGAGCTTGAAAAGGTGTGAAGAATATGAAGAGCTTCAAAAGCTGTGAAACTATAAGGAGCATGAAACGATCTGAAAAATAGGAGGAGTAAGAAGCATTGTTGAAATACATGAAGAGTCTGAAAACGTGTGAAGAATATGAAGAGCTCCAAAGGTGTGAAAAAAATGAAGAGTTTCAGAAGGTGTCAAAAATGAGATGAGCATGAAACGGTCTCAAAAATAGGAGCATGAAGTGCTGTTCAGAAACATGGAGAGCCTAAAAAGGTGTGAAAAATATGAAGAGCTTCAAAAGGTGTGAAATATATGAGGAGCATGTAACGTTCTGAAAAATAGGAGGAGCATGAGGCGGTGTTGAAAAACATGAAGAGCTTGAAAAGGTGTGAAAAATATGAAGAGCTTCAAAGGTGTCAAAAATATGAGGAGCTTGAAACGGTCTGAAAAATAGAAGGAGCATGAAGCTGTGTTCAAACACATGAAGAGCCTGAAAAGGTGTGAAAAACATGAAGAGCTTCAAAACGTGTGAAATACATGAGGAGCATGAAAAGGTCTGAAAAATAGGAGGAGCATGAAGAGGTGTTCAAAAACATGAAGAGGCTGATAAGGTGTGAAAAACATGAAGAGCTTCAAAAAGTTTGAAAAATAAGAGGAGCATGAAGCGGTGTTCAAAAACATGAAGAGCCTGAAAAAGTGTGAAAAATATGAAGAGCTTATGAAATTGTCAAAAATATGAGGAGCATGAAACGGTCTGAAAAATAGGAGGAGCATGAAACGGTGATCAAAAACATGAAGAGCCTGAAAACGTGTTAAAAATATGAAGAGCTTCAAACGGTGTGAAAAATATGAGGAGCATGAAACAGACTGAAAAAGATGAGGAGCATGAAGTGGTGTTCAAAAACATGTGCAGCCTGAAAAGCTGTGAAAAATATGAAGTGCTTCAAAAGGTGTGAAAAATAGGAGGAGCATGAAGCGTTGTTCAGAAACATGAAAAGCCTGAAAAAGTGTGAAAAATATGAAGAGCTTCAAAAGGTGTCAAAAATATGAGGAGCATGAAATGGTCTGAAAAATAGGAGAAGTAAGAAGCGTTATTGAAATACATGAAGAGCCTGAAAACGTGTGAAGAATATGAAGAGCTCAAAAGGTGTGAAAAAAATGAAGAGCTTCAGAAGGTGTCAAAAATGAGATGAGCATGAAACGGCCTCAAAAATAGGAGGAAAAGGAAGTGGTGTTCAGAAACATGGAGAGACTGAAAAGGTGTGAAAAATATGAAGAGCTTCAAAAGGTGTGAAAGACATGAGGAGCATGAAACGGTCTGAAAAATAGGAGGAGCATGAAGAGGTGTTCAAAAACCTGAAGAGCCTGAAAAGGTGTGAAAAATATGAAGAGCTTCAAAAGGTGTGAAAAAGAGGAGGAACATGAAGCGGTGTTCAAAAATATGAAGAGCCTGAAAAGGTGTGAAAAATATGAAGAACTTCAATAGGTGTCAACAATATGAGGAGCATGAAACGGTCTGAAAAATAGGAGGAACAAGAAGCGGTGTTGAAAAACAAGAAGAGACAGAAAAGGTGTGAAAAATATGAACAGCTTCAAAACGTGTCAAAAATATGAGGAGCACGAAACGGTCTGAAAAATAGGAGGAGCATGAAGCGGTGTAGAAAAACATGAAGAGCCTGAAAACGTGTGAAAAATATGAAGAGCTTCAAAAGGTATGAAAATATGAAGAGCTTCAAAAGTTGTCAAAAAAGAGATGAGCATGAAACGGTCTGAAAAATAGGAGCAGCATGAAGCGGTGTTGAAGAACATGAAGAGTCTGAAAAGGTGTGAAAAATATGAAGAGCTTCAAAAGGTGTCAAAAATATGAGGAGCATGAAACGGTCTGAAATATAGGAGGATCATCAAGTGGTGTTGAAAAACATGAAGAGCCTAAAAATGTGTGAAAAACGAGAAGAGCTTCAAAAGATGTCAAAAATATGAGGAGCATGAAACGGTCTGAAAAATATGAGGAGCATGAAGCGGTGTTAAAAAACATGAAGAGCCTGAAAAGAAGTGAAAAATATGAAGAGCTTCAAAAGGTGTGAAAAATATGAAGACCTTCAAAAGGTGTCAAAAATGAGATGAGCATGAAACGCTCGGAAAAATAAGAGGAGCATGAAGCGGTGTTGAAAAACATGAAGAGCCTGAAAACCTGTGAAAAATAGGAAGAGCTTCAAAAGGTGTGAAAAATATGAAGAGCTTCAATAAATGTCAAAAATATGAGGAGCATGAAATGGTCTCAAATATAGGAGAATCATGCAGCGGTGTTGAAAACTATAAACACCTGAAAAAGTGTGAAAAATATGAAGAGCTTCAAAAGGTGTCAAAAATATGAGTATCATGAAATGGTCTGAAAAACAGGAGCAGCATGAAACAGTGTTCTATAACATGAAGACATTGAAAAGGTGTGAAAAATATGAAGAGGTTCAAAAGGTGTGAAATACATGAGGATCATGAAACGGTCTGAAAAATATGAGGAGCATAAAGCGGTGTTCAAAAACATGAGGAGCATGAAAAGGTTAGAAAAATATGAAGAGCTTGAAAAGGTGTGAGAAATGTGAGGAGCATGAAGCGGTGTTCAAATACATGAAAAGCCTGAAAAGGTGTGAAAAATATGAAGAGCTTCAAAAGGTTTCAAAAATATGAGGAGCTTGAAATGGTCTGAAAAATAGGACGAGCATGAAACGGTGTTCAAAAACATGAAGAGCATGAAAAGGTGTGAAAATTATGAAGAGCTTCAAAAGGTGTGAAAAACATGAGGAGAATGAAACGGTCTGAAAAATAGGAGGAGCATGAAGCAGTGTTCAAAACATGAAGAGCCTGAAAAAGTGTGAAAAATATGAAGATCTTCAAAAGTTTGAAAAATATGAAGACCCTGAAAAGGTGTCAAAAATGAGATGAGCATGAAACAGTCTGAAAAGTAGGAGGAGCATGAAGTGTTGTTCAAAAAGGTGAAGAGCCTGAAAAGGTGTGAAAAATATGAAGAGCTTCAAAAGGTGTGAAATACCTGAGGAGCATGAAACGGTCTGAAAAATAGGAGGAGCTTGAAGTGTTGTTCAAAACATGAAGAGCCTGAAAAAGTGTGAAAAATATGAAGAGCTTCAAAAAATGTCAAAAATATGAGGAGCATGAAATGGTCTCAAATATAGGAGAATCATGCAGCGGTGTTTAAAACTATAAACAGCCTGAAAAAGTGTGAAAAACATGAAGAGCTTCAAAAGGTTTGAAAAATAGGAGGAGCATGAAGCGGTGCTCAAAAACATGAAGAGCCTGAAAAAGTGTGAAAAATATGAAGAGCTTATAAAATTGTCAAAAATATGAGGAGCATGAAGAGATGTTCAAAAACATGAAGAGGCTGATAAGGTGTGAAAAACATGAAGAGCTTCAAAAGGTTTGAAAAATAGGAGGAGCATGAAGCGGTGCTCAAAAACATGAAGAGCCTGAAAAAGTGTGAAAAATATGAAGAGCTTATAAAATTGTTCAAAAATATGAGGAGCATGAAGAGATGTTCAAAAACATGAAGAGGCTGATAAGGTGTGAAAAACATGAAGAGCTTCAAAAGGTTTGAAAAATAGGAGGAGCATGAAGCGGTGTTCAAAAACATGAAGGGCCTGAAAACGTGTGAAAAATATGAAGAGCTTCAAAAGGAGTCAAAAATATGCGGAGCCTGAAACGATCTGAAAAATAGGAGGAGCATGAAGCGGTGTTGAAAAACATGAAGAGCCGGAAAAGGTGTGAAAAATAAGAGGAGCATGAAACGCTCTGAAATATAGGTGGATCATGAAGCGGTGTTGAAAAACATGAAGAGCCTGAAAAGGTGTGATAAATGTGAAGAGCTTCAAAAGGTGTCAAAAATATGAGGAGCATGAAACGGTCTGAAAAATAGGAGGAGCATGAAACGGTGATCAAAATCATGAAGAATCTGAAAACGTGTGAAAAATATGAAGAGCTTCAAACGGTGTGAAAAATATCAGGAGCATGAAACAGTCTGAAAAAGATGAGGAGCATGAAGTGGTCTTCAAAAACATGTACAGCCTGAAAAGGTGTGAAAAATATGAAGAGCTTCAAAAGGTGTGAAAAACAGGAGGAACATGAAAAGGTCTGAAAAATAGGAGTAGCATGAAGAGGTGTTCAAAAACATGAAGAGGCTGATAAGGTGTGAAAAACATGAAGAGCTTCAAAAAGTTTGAAAAATAGGAGGAGCATGAAGCGGTGTTGAAAAACAAGAAGAGACGGAAAAGGTGTGAAAAATATGAAGAGCTTCAAAAGGTTTCCAAAATATGAGGAGTTTGAAATGGTCTGAAAAATAGGATGAGCATGAAACGGTGTTCAAAAACATGAAGAGCATGAAAAGGTGTGAAAATTATGAAGAGCTTCAAAAGGTGTGAAAAACATGAGGAGAATGAAACGGTCTGAAAAATAGGAGAAGCATGAAGCAGTGTTCAAAACATGAAGAGCCTGAAAAAGTGTGAAAAATATGAAGATCTTCAAAAGTTTGAAAAATATGAAGACCCTGAAAAGGTGTCAAAAATGAGATGAGCATGAAACAGTCTGAAAAGTAGGAGGAGCATGAAGTGTTGTTCAAAAACGTGAAGAGCCTGAAAAGGTGTGAAAAATATGAAGAGCTTCAAAAGGTGTGAAATATCTGAGGAGCATGAAACGGTCTGAAAAATAGGAGGAGCATGAAGCGGTGTTCAAAACATGAAGAGCCTGAAAAAGTGTGAAAAATATGAAGAGCTTCAAAAGGTTTGAAAAATAGGAGGAGCATGAAGCGGTGTTCAAAAACATGAAGAGCCTGAAAAAGTGTGAAAAATATGAAGAGCTTATAAAATTGTCAAAAATATGAGGAGCATGAAGAGATGTTCAAAAACATGAAGAGGCTGATAAGGTGTGAAAAACATGAAGAGCTTCAAAAGGTTTGAAAAATAGGAGGAGCATGAATCAGTGCTCAAAAACATGAAGAGCCTGTAAAAGTGTGAAAAATATGAAGAGTTTATAAAATTGTCAAAAATATGAGGAGCATGAAACGGTCTGAAAAATACGAGCAGCCTGAAACCGTCTGAAAAATAGGAGGAGCATGAAGCGGTGTTCAAAAACATGAAGGGCCAGAAAACGTGTGAAAAATATGAAGAGCTTCAAAAGGAGTCAAAAATATGCGGAGCCTGAAACGATCTGAAAAATAGGAGGAGCATGAAGCAGAGTTGAAAAACATGAAGAGCCGGAAAAGGTGTGAAAAATGTGAAGAGCTTCAAAAGGTGTCAAAAATATGAGGAGCATGAAACGCTCTGAAATATAGGAGGATCATGAAGCGGTGTTGAAAAACATGAAGAGCCTGAAAAGGTGTGATAAATGTGTAGAGCTTCAAAAGGTGTCAAAAATATGAGGAGTATGAAACGGTCTGAAAAATAGGAGGAGCATGAAACGGTGATCAAAAACATGAAGAATCTGAAAACGTGTGAAAAATATGAGGAGCTTCAAACGGTGTGAAAATTATCAGGAGCATGAAACGGTCCGAGAAAGATGAGGAGCATGAAGTGGTCTTCAAAAACATGTACAGCCTGAAAAGGTGTGAAAAATATGAAGAGCTTCAATAGGTGTGAAAAACAGGAGGAACATGAACCGGCGTTCAAAAATATGAAGAGCCTGAAAAGGTGTGAAAAATATGAAGTGCTTCAAAAGGTGTCAACAATATGAGGAGCATGAAACGGTCTGAAAAATAGGAGGAGCAAGAAGCGGTGTTGAAAAACAAGAAGAGACGGAAAAGGTGTGAAAAATATGAAGAGCTTCAAAAGGTTTCAAAAATATGAGGAGCTTGAAATGGTCTGAAAAATAGGACGAGCATGAAACGGTGTTCAAAAACATGAAGAGCATGAAAAGGTGTGAAAATTATGAAGAGCTTCAAAAGGTGTGAAAAACATGAGGAGAATGAAACGGTCTGAAAAATAGGAGGAGCATGAAGCAGTGTTCAAAACATGAAGAGCCTGAAAAAGTGTGAAAAATATGAAGATCTTCAAAAGTTTGAAAAATATGAAGACCCTGAAAAGGTGTCAAAAATGAGATGAGCATGAAACAGTCTGAAAAGTAGGAGGAGCATGAAGTGTTGTTCAAAAAGGTGAAGAGCCTGAAAAGGTGTGAAAAATATGAAGAGCTTCAAAAGGTGTGAAATACCTGAGGAGCATGAAACGGTCTGAAAAATAGGAGGAGCATGAAGTGTTGTTCAAAACATGAAGAGCCTGAAAAAGTGTGAAAAATATGAAGAGCTTCAAAAAATGTCAAAAATATGAGGAGCATGAAATGGTCTCAAATATAGGAGAATCATGCAGCGGTGTTTAAAACTATAAACAGCCTGAAAAAGTGTGAAAAACATGAAGAGCTTCAAAAGGTTTGAAAAATAGGAGGAGCATGAAGCGGTGCTCAAAAACATGAAGAGCCTGAAAAAGTGTGAAAAATATGAAGAGCTTATAAAATTGTTCAAAAATATGAGGAGCATGAAGAGATGTTCAAAAACATGAAGAGGCTGATAAGGTGTGAAAAACATGAAGAGCTTCAAAAGGTTTGAAAAATAGGAGGAGCATGAAGCGGTGTTCAAAAACATGAAGGGCCTGAAAACGTGTGAAAAATATGAAGAGCTTCAAAAGGAGTCAAAAATATGCGGAGCCTGAAACGATCTGAAAAATAGGAGGAGCATGAAGCGGTGTTGAAAAACATGAAGAGCCGGAAAAGGTGTGAAAAATAAGAGGAGCATGAAACGCTCTGAAATATAGGTGGATCATGAAGCGGAGTTGAAAAACATGAAGAGCCTGAAAAGGTGTGATAAATGTGAAGAGCTTCAAAAGGTGTCAAAAATATGAGGAGCATGAAACGGTCTGAAAAATAGGAGGAGCATGAAACGGTGATCAAAATCATGAAGAATCTGAAAACGTGTGAAAAATATGAAGAGCTTCAAACGGCGTGAAAAATATCAGGAGCATGAAACGGTCTGAAAAAGATGAGGAGCATGAAGTGGTCTTCAAAAACATGTACAGCCTGAAAAGGTGTGAAAAATATGAAGAGCTTCAAAAGGTGTGAAAAACAGGAGGAACATGAAGCGGTGTTCAAAAATATGAAGAGCCTGAAAAGGTGTGAAAAATATGAAGTGCTTCAAAAGGTGTCAACAATATGAGGAGCATGAAACGGTCTGAAAAATAGGAGGAGCAAGAAGCGGTGTTGAAAAACAAGAAGAGACGGAAAAGGTGTGAAAAATATGAAGAGCTTCAAAAGGTTTCCAAAATATGAGGAGTTTGAAATGGTCTGAAAAATAGGATGAGCATGAAACGGTGTTCAAAAACATGAAGAGCATGAAAAGGTGTGAAAATTATGAAGAGCTTCAAAAGGTGTGAAAAACATGAGGAGAATGAAACGGTCTGAAAAATAGGAGAAGCATGAAGCAGTGTTCAAAACATGAAGAGCCTGAAAAAGTGTGAAAAATATGAAGATCTTCAAAAGTTTGAAAAATATGAAGACCTTGAAAAGGTGTCAAAAATGAGATGAGCATGAAACAGTCTGAAAAGTAGGAGGAGCATGAAGTGTTGTTCAAAAACGTGAAGAGCCTGAAAAGGTGTGAAAAATATGAAGAGCTTCAAAAGGTGTGAAATATCTGAGGAGCATGAAACGGTCTGAAAAATAGGAGGAGCATGAAGCGGTGTTCAAAACATGAAGAGCCTGAAAAAGTGTGAAAAATATGAAGAGCTTCAAAAGGTTTGAAAAATAGGAGGAGCATGAAGTGGTGTTCAGAAACATGAAGAGCCTGAAAAAGTGTGAAAAATATGAAGAGCTTATAAAATTGTCAAAAATATGAGGAGCATGAAGAGATGTTCAAAAACATGAAGAGGCTGATAAGGTGTGAAAAACATGAAGAGCTTCAAAAGGTTTGAAAAATTGGAGGAGCATGAAGCAGTGCTCAAAAACATGAAGAGCCTGTAAAAGTGTGAAAAATATGAAGAGTTTATAAAATTGTCAAAAATATGAGGAGCATGAAACGGTCTGAAAAATACGAGCAGCCTGAAACCGTCTGACAAATAGGAGGAGCATGAAGCGGTGTTCAAAAACATGAAGGGCCTGAAAACGTGTGAAAAATATGAAGAGCTTCAAAAGGAGTCAAAAATATGCGGAGCCTGAAACGATCTGAAAAATAGGAGGAGCATGAAGCGGAGTTGAAAAACATGAAGAGCCGGAAAAGGTGTGAAAAATGTGAAGAGCTTCAAAAGGTGTCAAAAATATGAGGAGCATGAAACGCTCTGAAATATAGGAGGATCATGAAGCGGTGTTGAAAAACATGAAGAGCCTGAAAAGGTGTGATAAATGTGAAGAGCTTCAAAAGGTGTCAAAAATATGAGGAGTATGAAACGGTCTGAAAAATAGGAGGAGCATGAAACGGTGATCAAAAACATGAAGAATCTGAAAACGTGTGAAAAATATGAAGAGCTTCAAACGGTGTGAAAATTATCAGGAGCATGAAACGGTCTGAAAAAGATGAGGAGCATGAAGCAGTGTTCAAAACATGAAGAGCCTGAAAAAGTGTGAAAAATATGAAGATCTTCAAAAGTTTGAAAAATATGAAGACCCTGAAAAGGTGTCAAAAATGAGATGAGCATGAAACAGTCTGAAAAGTAGGAGGAGCATGAAGTGTTGTTCAAAAAGGTGAAGAGCCTGAAAAGGTGTGAAAAATATGAAGAGCTTCAAAAGGTGTGAAATACCTGAGGAGCATGAAACGGTCTGAAAAATAGGAGGAGCATGAAGTGTTGTTCAAAACATGAAGAGCCTGAAAAAGTGTGAAAAATATGAAGAGCTTCAAAAAATGTCAAAAATATGAGGAGCATGAAATGGTCTCAAATATAGGAGAATCATGCAGCGGTGTTTAAAACTATAAACAGCCTGAAAAAGTGTGAAAAACATGAAGAGCTTCAAAAGGTTTGAAAAATAGGAGGAGCATGAAGCGGTGCTCAAAAACATGAAGAGCCTGAAAAAGTGTGAAAAATATGAAGAGCTTATAAAATTGTCAAAAATATGAGGAGCATGAAGAGATGTTCAAAAACATGAAGAGGCTGATAAGGTGTGAAAAACATGAAGAGCTTCAAAAGGTTTGAAAAATAGGAGGAGCATGAAGCGGTGCTCAAAAACATGAAGAGCCTGAAAAAGTGTGAAAAATATGAAGAGCTTATAAAATTGTTCAAAAATATGAGGAGCATGAAGAGATGTTCAAAAACATGAAGAGGCTGATAAGGTGTGAAAAACATGAAGAGCTTCAAAAGGTTTGAAAAATAGGAGGAGCATGAAGCGGTGTTCAAAAACATGAAGGGCCTGAAAACGTGTGAAAAATATGAAGAGCTTCAAAAGGAGTCAAAAATATGCGGAGCCTGAAACGATCTGAAAAATAGGAGGAGCATGAAGCGGTGTTGAAAAACATGAAGAGCCGGAAAAGGTGTGAAAAATAAGAGGAGCATGAAACGCTCTGAAATATAGGTGGATCATGAAGCGGTGTTGAAAAACATGAAGAGCCTGAAAAGGTGTGATAAATGTGAAGAGCTTCAAAAGGTGTCAAAAATATGAGGAGCATGAAACGGTCTGAAAAATAGGAGGAGCATGAAACGGTGATCAAAATCATGAAGAATCTGAAAACGTGTGAAAAATATGAAGAGCTTCAAACGGTGTGAAAAATATCAGGAGCATGAAACGGTCTGAAAAAGATGAGGAGCATGAAGTGGTCTTCAAAAACATGTACAGCCTGAAAAGGTGTGAAAAATATGAAGAGCTTCAAAAGGTGTGAAAAACAGGAGGAACATGAAAAGGTCTGAAAAATAGGAGTAGCATGAAGAGGTGTTCAAAAACATGAAGAGGCTGATAAGGTGTGAAAAACATGAAGAGCTTCAAAAAGTTTGAAAAATAGGAGGAGCATGAAGCGGTGTTAAAAAACATGAAGAGCCTAAAAAAGTGTGAAAAATATGAAGAGCTTATAAAATTGTCAAAAATATGAGGAGCATGAAGAGATGTTCAAAAACATGAAGAGGCTGATAAGGTGTGAAAAACATGAAGAGCTTCAAAAGGTTTGAAAAATAGGAGGAGCATGAAGCGGTGCTAAAAAACATGAAGAGCCTGAAAAAGTGTGAAAAATATGAAGAGCTTATAAAATTGTCAAAAATATGAGGAGCATGAAACGGTCTGAAAAATACGAGCAGCCTGAAACCGTCTGACAAATAGGAGGAGCATGAAGCGGTGTTCAAAAACATGAAGGGCCTGAAAACGTGTGAAAAATATGAAGAGCTTCAAAAGGAGTCAAAAATATGCGGAGCCTGAAATGATCTGAAAAATAGGAGGAGCATGAAGCGGAGTTGAAAAACATGAAGAGCCGGAAAAGGTGTGAAAAATGTGAAGAGCTTCAAAAGGTGTCAAAAATATGAGGAGCATGAAACGCTCTGAAATATAGGAGGATCATGAAGCGGTGTTGAAAAACATGAAGAGCCTGAAAAGGTGTGATAAATGTGAAGAGCTTCAAAAGGTGTCAAAAATATGAGGAGTATGAAACGGTCTGAAAAATAGGAGGAGCATGAAACGGTGATCAAAAACATGAAGAATCTGAAAACGTGTGAAAAATATGAAGAGCTTCAAACGGTGTGAAAATTATCAGGAGCATGAAACGGTCTGAGAAAGATGAGGAGCATGAAGTGGTCTTCAAAAACATGTACAGCCTGAAAAGGTGTGAAAAATATGAAGAGCTTCAATAGGTGTGAAAAACAGGAGGAACATGAACCGGCGTTCAAAAATATGAAGAGCCTGAAAAGGTGTGAAAAATATGAAGTGCTTCAAAAGGTGTCAACAATATGAGGAGCATGAAACGGTCTGAAAAATAGGAGGAGCAAGAAGCGGTGTTGAAAAACAAGAAGAGACGGAAAAGGTGTGAAAAATATGAAGAGCTTCAAAAGGTTTCAAAAATATGAGGAGCTTGAAATGGTCTGAAAAATAGGACGAGCATGAAACGGTGTTCAAAAACATGAAGAGCATGAAAAGGTGTGAAAATTATGAAGAGCTTCAAAAGGTGTGAAAAACATGAGGAGAATGAAACGGTCTGAAAAATAGGAGGAGCATGAAGCAGTGTTCAAAACATGAAGAGCCTGAAAAAGTGTGAAAAATATGAAGATCTTCAAAAGTTTGAAAAATATGAAGACCCTGAAAAGGTGTCAAAAATGAGATGAGCATGAAACAGTCTGAAAAGTAGGAGGAGCATGAAGTGTTGTTCAAAAAGGTGAAGAGCCTGAAAAGGTGTGAAAAATATGAAGAGCTTCAAAAGGTGTGAAATACCTGAGGAGCATGAAACGGTCTGAAAAATAGGAGGAGCATGAAGTGTTGTTCAAAACATGAAGAGCCTGAAAAAGTGTGAAAAATATGAAGAGCTTCAAAAAATGTCAAAAATATGAGGAGCATGAAATGGTCTCAAATATAGGAGAATCATGCAGCGGTGTTTAAAACAATAAACAGCATGAAAAAGTGTGAAAAACATGAAGAGCTTCAAAAGGTTTGAAAAATAGGAGGAGCATGAAGCGGTGCTCAAAAACATGAAGAGCCTGAAAAAGTGTGAAAAATATGAAGAGCTTATAAAATTGTCAAAAATATGAGGAGCATGAAGAGATGTTCAAAAACATGAAGAGGCTGATAAGGTGTGAAAAACATGAAGAGCTTCAAAAGGTTTGAAAAATAGGAGGAGCATGAAGCGGTGCTCAAAAACATGAAGAGCCTGAAAAAGTGTGAAAAATATGAAGAGCTTATAAAATTGTCAAAAATATGAGGAGCATGAAGAGATGTTCAAAAACATGAAGAGGCTGATAAGGTGTGAAAAACATGAAGAGCTTCAAAAGGTTTGAAAAATAGGAGGAGCATGAAGCGGTGTTCAAAAACATGAAGGGCCTGAAAACGTGTGAAAAATATGAAGAGCTTCAAAAGGAGTCAAAAATATGCGGAGCCTGAAACGATCTGAAAAATAGGAGGAGCATGAAGCGGTGTTGAAAAACATGAAGAGCCGGAAAAGGTGTGAAAAATAAGAGGAGCATGAAACGCTCTGAAATATAGGTGGATCATGAAGCGGTGTTGAAAAACATGAAGAGCCTGAAAACGTGTGAAAAATAAGAAGAGCTTCTAAAGGTGTCATAAATATGAGGAGCATGAAACGGTCTGAAAAATAGGAGCAGCATGAGGTGTTGTTGAAAAACATGAAGAGCCTGAAAAGGTGTGAAAAATATGAGGAGCTTTAAAAGGTGTCAAAAATATGAGGATCATGAAACGGTCTGAAAAATAGGAGAAGCATGAAATGGTGATCAAAAACATGAAGAGCCTGAAAAGGTGTGAAAAATATGAAGAGCTTCAAAAGGTGTCAAAAATATGAGGAGCATGAAACGGTCTGAAAATAGGACGAGCACAAGCGATGTTCAAAAACATGCACAGCATGAAAAGGTGTGAAAAATATGAAGAGCTTCAAAAGGTGTGAAAAATATGAAGAGCTTCAAAAGGTGTCAAAATTAGATTAGCATGAGAGGGTCTGAAAAATAGGAGGAGCATGAAGTGGTGTTGAAAAACATGAAGAGCCTGAAAACTTGTGAAAAATATGAAGAGCTTCAAAAGGGGTCAAAAATATGAAGAACATGAAACCGTCTGAAAAATAGGAGGAGCATGAGGTGGTGTTGAAAAACTTGAAGAGGCTGAAAACGTGTGAAAAATATGAAGAGCTTTAAAAGGTGTGAAAAATATGAACAGCTTCAAAAGGTGTGAAATATATGAAGAGCTTCAAAATGTGTCAAAAATATGAGGAGCATGAAACGGTCTGAAAAATAGGAGGAGCATGAAGCGGTGTTGAAAAACATGAAGAGCCTGCAAAGGTGTGAAAAATATGAAGAGTTTCAGAAATGTGAAAAATATGAAGAGCTTCAAAAGGGGTCAAAAATATGAAGAACATGAAACCGTCTGAAAAATAGGAGGAGCATGAGGTGGTGTTGAAAAACATGAAGAGCCTGAAAACGTGTGAAAAATATGAAGAGCTTCAAAATGTGTCAAAAATATGAGGAGCATGAAACGGTCTGAAAAATAGGAGGAGCATGAAGCAGTGTTGAAAAAACATGAAGAGCCTGCAAAGGTGTGAAAAATATGAAGAGTTTCAGAAATGTGAAAATTATGAAGAGCTTCAAAAGGTGTCAAAAATGAGAAGAGCTTGAAACGGTCTGAAAATTAGGAGGAGCATGAAGCGGTGTTGAAAAACATGAAGAGTCTTAAAAGGTGTGAAAAATATGAAGAGCTTCAAGAGGTGTGAAATATATGAGGAGCATGAAACTCTCTGAAAAATAGGAGGAGCATGAAGTGGTGTTCAAAAACATGAAGAGTCTTAAAAGGTGTGAAAAATATGAAGAGCTTCAATAGGTGTGAATAATATCAGGAGCAGGATACGGTCTGAAAAATAGGAGGAGCATGAAGCGGAGCTGAAAAACATGAAGAGCCTGAAAAGGTGTGAAAAATATGAAGAGCTTCAAAACGTGTCAAAAATATGAGCAGCATGAAACGGTCTGAAAAATAGGAGGATTATGAAACGGTGTTCAAAAACATGAAGAGCCTGAAAAGGTGTGAAAAATATGAAGAGCCTCAAAACGTGTCAAAAATATGAGAAGTATGAAACGGTATGATAAATAGCAGGAGCATGAAGCGGTGTTGAAAAACAGGAAGAGTCTGAAACCGTGTGAAAAATATGAAGAGCTACAAAAATGTGAAAAATATGAAGAGATTCAAAAGGTTTGAAAAATATGAAGAGCTTCAAAAGGTGTCAAAAATGAGAAGAGCTTGAAACGGTCTGAAAATTAGAAGGAGCATGAAGCAGTGTTGAAAAACATGAAGAGAATGAAAAGTGTGAAAAATATGAAGAGCTTCTAAGGGTGTCAAAATATGAGGAGCATGACACGGTCTGAAAAATAGGAGGAGCATGAAGTGGTGTTGAAAAACATGAAGAGCCTGAAAGGTGTGAAAAACATGAAGAGCTTCAAAAGGTGTCAAAAATATGAGGAGCATGAAACCTTCTGAAAAATAGGAGGATCATGAATTGGTGTTGAAAAACATGAAGAGCCTGAAAAGGTGTGAAAAATATGAAGAGCTTCAAAAAGTGTCAAATTATGAGGAGCATGAAACGGTCTGAAAAATGGGAGAAGCATGAAGTGGTGTGGAAAAACATGAAGAGCCTGAAAAGGTGTGAAAAATATGAAGAGCTTCAAAAGGTGTGAAATACATGAGGAGCATGAAACTCTCTGAAACATAGGAGGAGCATGAAGTGGTGTTCAAAAACATGAAGAGTCTTAAAAGGTGTGCAAAATATGAAGAGCTTCAATAGATGTGAATAATATGAGGAGCAGGATACGGTCTGAAAAATAGGAGGAGCATGAAGGGGTGTTCAAAAACATGAAGAGCCTGAAAAATTGTGAAAAATATGAAAAGTTTGAAAAGGTGTCAAAAATGAGATGAGCATGAAACGGTGTGAAAAATAGGAGGAGCATGAAGTGGTGTTGAAAAAAAAGAAGAGACTGAAAAGGTGTGAAAAATATGAAGAGCATCAATAGGTGTCAAAAATATGAGGAGCATGAAACGGTCTCAAAAATAGGAGGAGCATGAAGCGGTTTTCAAAAACATGAAGAGCCTGAAAAGTTGTGAAAAATATGAAAAGCTTCAAAAGGTGTCAAAAATGAGATGAGCATGAAACGGTTTGAAAAATAGGAGGACCATGAAGTGGTGTTGAAAAAAAAGAAGAGACTGAAAAGGTGTGAAAAATATGAGGATCATGAAAATGTGTCAAAAATATGAGGAGCATGAAAAGGTCTGCAAAAAGGAGGAGCATGAAGTGGTGTTGAAAACTTGAAGAGCCTGAAAAGGTGTGAAAAATATGAAAAGCTTCAAAATCTGTCAAAAATATGAGGAGCATGAAACGGTCTGAAAAATAGGAGGCGCATGAAGCGGTGTTCAAAAACATGACGAGCCTGAATAGGTGTGAAAAATATGAAGAGCTTCAAAAGGTGTCAAAAATATGAGGAGAATGAAACGTTGTGAAAAATAGGAGGAGCATGAAGCTGTGTTGAAAACATGAAGAGCCTGAAAACGTGTGAAAAATAAGAAGAGCTTCTAAAGGTGTCATAAATATGAGGAGCATGAAACGGTCTGAAAAATAGGAGCTGAATGAGGTGTTGTTGAAAAACATGAAGAGCCTGAAAAGGTGTGAAAAATATGAGGAGCTTTAAAAGGTGTCAAAAATATGAGGATCATGAAACGGTCTGAAAAATAGGAGAAGCATGAAATGGTGATCAAAAACATGAAGAGCCTGAAAAGGTGTGAAAAATATGAAGAGCTTCAAAAGGCGTGAAATACATGAGGAGCATGTAACGGGCTGAAAAATAGGAGAACCATGAAGTGGTGTGCAAAAACATGAAGAGCCTGAAAACTTGTGAAAAATATGAAGAGCTTCAAAAGGTGTGAAATACATGAGGTGCATGAAACTCTCTGTAAATTAGGAGGAGCAAGAAGCAGTGTTCAAAAACATGAAGAGCCTGAAAAGGTGTGAAAAATATGAAGAGCTTCAAAAGGTGTGAAATAGATGAGGCGCATGAAACTCTCTGAAAATTAGGAGCAGCAAGAAGCAGTGTTGAAAAACATGAAGAGCCTGAAAAGGTGTGAAAAATATGAAGACCTTCAAAAGGTGTGAAATATATGAGGCGCATGAAACTCTCTGAAAATTAGGAGGAGCAAGAAGCAGTGTTCAAAAACATGAAGAGCCTGAAAACTTGTGAAAAATATGAAGAGCTTCAAAAGGGGTCAAAAATATGAAGAACAGGAAACCGTCTGCAAAATAAGAGGAGCATGAGGTGGTGTTGAAAAACATGAAGAGCCTGAAAACGTGTGAAAAATATGAAGAGCTTTAAAAGGTGTGAAAAATATGAACAGCTTCAAAAGGTGTGAAATATATGAAGAGCTTCAAAATGTGTCAAAAATATGAGGAGCATGAAACGGTCTGAAAAATAGGAGGAGCATGAAGCGGTGTTGAAAAACATGAAGAGCCTGAAAACTTGTGAAAAATATGAAGAGCTTCAAAAGGGGTCAAAAATATGAAGAACATGAAACCGTCTGAAAAATAGGAGGAGCATGAGGTGGTGTTGAAAAACATGAAGAGCCTGAAAACGTGTGAAAAATATGAAGAGCTTCAAAATGTGTCAAAAATATGAGGAGCATGAAACGGTCTGAAAAATAGGAGGAGCATGAAGCAGTGTTGAAAAAACATGAAGAGCCTGCAAAGGTGTGAAAAATATGAAGAGTTTCAGAAATGTGAAAATTATGAAGAGCTTCAAAAGGTGTGAAATATATGAAGAGCATGAAACGGTCTGAAAAATAGGAGGAGCATGAAACGGTTTTCAAATACATGAAGAGCCTGAAAGGTGTGAAAAACATGAAGAGCTTCAAAAGGTGTCAAAAATATGAAGAGCATGAAACGGTTTGAAAAATAGGACGAGCATGAAGCGGTGTTCAAAAACATGAAGAGCCTGAAAAGGTGTGAAATTTATGAAGAGCTTCAAAATATGTCAAATATATGACGAGCATGAAACCCTCTTAAAAATAGGAGGAGGATGAAGCGGTGTTCAAAAACATGAAGAGCCTGAAAAGGTGTGCAAAATATGAAGAGCTTCAAAAGGTGTGAAATATATGAGGAGCATGAAACGGTGTTCAAAAACATGCAGAGACTGAAAAGGTTTGAAAAATATGAAGAGCTTCAAAAAGTGTCAAAAATTAGATTAGCATGAAAGGGTCTGAAAAATAGGAGGAGCTGAAGTGGTGTTGAAAAACATGAAGAACCCGAAAATGTGTGAAAAATATGAAGAGCTTCAAAAATATGAAAATTATGAAGAGCTTCAAAAGGTGTAAAAAATATGAAGAGCTTCAAAATATGTCAAAAATGAGATGAGCATGAAACGGTCTGAAAAATAGGAGCATGAAGTGGTGTTGAAAATCATGAAGAGCATGAAAAGGTGTGAAAAATATGCAGAGCTTCAAAAGGTGTCAAAAATATGAGGAGCATGAAACGGTCTGAAAAATACAAGGAGCATGAAGTGGTGTTGAAAACCATGAAGAGCCTGAAAAGGTGTGAAAAATATGAAGAGCTTCAAAATGTGTCAAAAATATGAGGTGCATGAATCGGTCCGAAAAATAGGAGGTTCATGAAGCGGTGTTGAAAAACATGAAGAGCCTGAAAAGGTGTGAAAAATATGAAGAGCTTCAAAAGGTGTCAAAAATATGAGGAGCATGAAACGGTCTGAAAATAGGACGAGCACAAGCGATGTTCAAAAACATGCACAGCCGGAAAAGGTGTGAAAAATATGAAGAGCATCAAAAGGTGTGAAAAATATGAAGAGCTTCAAAAGGTGTCAAAAATTAGATTAGCATGAAAGGGTCTGAAAAAATAGGAGGAGCATGAAGTGGTGTTGAAAAACATGAAGAGCCTGAAAAGGTGTGAAATATATGAACAGCTTCAAAAGGTGTGAAAAATATGAAGAGCTTCAAAATGTGTCAAAAATATGACGAGCATGAAACCCTCTTAAAAATAGGAGGAGGATGAAGCGGTGTTCAAAAACATGAAGAGCCTGAAAAGGTGTGCAAAATATGAAGAGCTTCAAAAGGTGTGAAATACATGAGGAGCATGAAACAGTGTTCAAAAACATGCAGAGACTGAAAAGGTGTGAAAAATATGAAGAGCCTCAAAACGTGTCAAAAATATGAGAAGTATGAAACGGTATGATAAATAGCAGGAGCAGGAAGCGGTGTTGAAAAACAGGAAGAATCTGAAATCGTGTGAAAAATATGAAGATCTTCAAATTATGAAAAGTATGAAGAGCTTCAAAAGGTGTGAAAACTATGAGAAACTTGATACGGTCTGAAAAATAGGAGGAGCATGAAGCGGAGTTGAAAACCATGAAGAGCCTGAGAAGGTGTGAAAAATATGAAGAGCTTCAAAAGGTGTCAAAAATATGAGGAGCATGAAATGGTCTGAAAAATAGGAGAAGCATGAAGCTGTGTTGAAAAACATGAAGAGCCTGAGAAGGTGTGAAAAATGTGAAGAGCTTCAAAAGGTGTGAAATACATGAGGAGCATGAAACGGTCTTAAAAATAGGAGGAGCATGAAGCGGTGTTGAAAAACATGAAGAGCCTGAAAAGGTGTGAAAAATATGAACAGCTTCAAAATGTGTGAAAAATATGAGGAGCATGAAACGGTCTGAAAAATAGGAGGAGGATGAAGCGGTGTTCAAAAACATGAGGAGCCTGAAAAGGTGTGAAAAATATGAAGAGCCTCAAAAAGTGTCAAAAATATGAGAAGTATGAAACGATATGATAAATAGCAGGAGCATGAAGCGGTGTTGAAAAACAGGAAGAGTCTGAAATCGTGTGAAAAATATGAAGATCTTCAAAAATGTGAAAAGTTTGAAGAGCTTCAAAAGGTGTCAAAAATATGAGGAGCATGAAACGGTCTCAAAAATAGGAGGAGCATGAAGCAGTGTTCAAAAACATGAAGAGCCTGAAAAGTTGTGAAAAATATGAAAAGCTTCAAAAAGTGTCAAAAATGAGATGAGCATGAAACGGTTTGAAAAATAGGAGGACCATGAAGTGGTGTTGAAAAAAAAGAAGAGACTGAAAAGGTGTGAAAAATATGAGGATCATCAAAAGGTGTCAAAAATATGAGGAGCATGAAAAGGTCTGCAAAAAGGAGGAGCATGAAGTGGTGTTGAAAAACTTGAAGAGCCTGAAAAGGTGTGAAAAATATGAAAAGCTTCAAAATCTGTCAAAAATTTGAGGAGCATGAAACGGTCTGAAAAATAGGAGGCGCATGAAGCGGTGTTCAAAAACATGACGAGCCTGAATAGGTGTGAAAAATATGAAGAGCTTCAAAAGGTGTCAAAAATATGAGGAGAATGAAACGTTGTGAAAAATAGGAGGAGCATGAAGCTGTGTTGAAAACATGAAGAGCCTGAAAACGTGTGAAAAATAAGAAGAGCTTCTAAAGGTGTCATAAATATGAGGAGCATGAAACGGTCTGAAAAATAGGAGCAGCATGAGGCGGTGTTGAAAAACATGAAGAGCCAGAAAAGGTGTGAAAAATATGAGGAGCTTTAAAAGGTGTCAAAAATATGAGGAGCATGAAACGGTCTGAAAAATAGGAGAAGCATGAAATGGTGATCAAAAACATGAAGAGCCTGAAAAGGTGTGAAAAATATGAAGAGCTTCAAAAGGCGTGAAATACATGAGGAGCATGTAACGGGCTGAAAAATAGGAGAACCATGAAATGGTGTGCAAAAACATGAAGAGCCTGAAAAGGTGTGAAAAATAGGAAAGGATTCAAAAGGTGTGAAATACATGAGGCGCCTGAAACTGTCTGAAAATTAGGAGGAGCAATGTTCAAAAACATGAAGAGCCTGAAAAGGTGTGAAAAATATGAAGAGCTTCCAAAGGTGTGAAATAGATGAGGCGCATGAAACTCTCTGAAAATTAGGAGGAGCAAGAAGCAGTGTTGAAAAACATGAAGAGCCTGAAAAGGTGTGAAAAATATGAAGACCTTCAAAAGGTGTGAAATACATGAGGCGCATGAAACTCTCTGAAAATTAGGAGGAGCAAGAAGCAGTGTTCAAAAACATGAAGAGCCTGAAAACTTGTGAAAAATATGAAGAGCTTCAAAAGGGGTCAAAAATATGAAGAACATGAAACCGTCTGAAAAATAGGAGGAGCATGAGGTGGTGTTGAAAACATGAAGAGCCTGAAAACGTGTGAAAAATATGAAGAGCTTTAAAAGGTGTGAAAAATATGAACAGCTTCAAAAGTTGTGAAATATATGAAGAGCTTCAAAATGTGTCAAAAATATGAGGAGCATGAAACGGTCTGAAAAATAGGAGGAACATGAAGCGGTGTTGAAAAACATGAAGAGCCTGAAAATGTGTGAAAAATATGAAGAGCTTCAAAAGGTGTGAAACATATGAAGAGCTTCAAAAGGTGTAAAAAATATGAAGAGCTTCAAAAGATGTCAAAAATGAGATGAGCATGAAACGGTCTGAAAAATAGGAGCATGAAGTGGTGTTGAAAATCATGAAGAGCATGAAAAGGTGTGAAAAATATGCAGAGCTTCAAAAGGTGTCAAAAATATGAGGAGCATGAATCGGTCCGAAAAATAGGAGGTTCATGAAGCGGTGTTGAAAAACATGAAGAGCCTGAGAAGGTGTGAAAAATATGAAGAGCTTCAAAAGGTGTCAAAAATATGAGGAGCATGAAATGGTCTGAAAAATAGGAGCAGCATGAGGCGGTGTGGAAAAACATGAAGACCCTGAAAAGGTGTGAAAAATATGAGGAGCTTTAAAAGGTGTCAAAAATATGAGGAGCATGAAACGGTCTGAAAAACAGGAGAAGCATGAAATGGTGATCAAAAACATGAAGAGCCTGAAAAGGTGTGAAATATATGAAGAGCTTCAAAAGGCGTGAAATACATGAGGAGCATGTAACGGGCTGAAAAATAGGAGAACCATGAAGTGGTGTGCAAAAACATGAAGAGCCTGAAAAGGTGTGCAAAATAGGAAAGGATTCAAAAGGTGTGAAATACATGAGGAGCATGAAACTGTCTGAAAATTAGGAGGAGCAATGTTCAAAAACATGAAGAGCCTGAAAACTTGTGAAAAATATGAAGAGCTTCAAAAGGTTTGAAATACATGAAGTGCATGAAACTCTCTGAAAATTAGGAGGAGCAAGAAGCAGTGTTCAAAAACATGAAGAGCCTGAAACGGTGTGAAAAATATGAAGAGCTTCAAAAGGTGTGAAATAGATGAGGCGCATGAAACTCTCTGAAAATTAGGAGGAGCAAGAAGCAGTGTTGAAAAACATGAAGAGCCTGAAAAGGTGTGAAAAATATGAAGACCTTCAAAAGGTGTGAAATACATTAGGCGCATGAAACTCTCTGAAAATTAGGAGGAGCAAGAAGCAGTGTTCAAAAACATGAAGAGCCTGAAAAGGTGTGAAAAATATGAAGTGCTTCAAAAGGGGTCAAAAATATGAAGAACATGAAACTGTCTGAAAAATAGGAGGAGCATGAGGTGGTGTTGCAAACATGAAGAGCCTGAAAACGTGTGAAAAATATGAAGAGCTTTAAAAGGTGTGAAAAATATGAACAGCTTCAAAAGGTGTGAAATATATGAAGAGCTTCAAAATGTGTCAAAAATATGAGGAGCATGAAACAGTCTGAAAATTAGGAGGAGCATGAAGCGGTGTTGAAAAACATGAAGAGCCTGAAAAGGTGTGAAAAATATGAAGAGCTTCAGAAATGTGAAAATTATGAAGAGCTTCAAAAGATGTGAAATATATGAAGAGCATGAAACGGTCTGAAAAATAGGAGGAGCATGAAACGTTGTTCAAATACATGAAGAGCCTGAAAATGTGTGAATAAAATGAAGAGCTTCAAAACGTGTCAAAAATATGAGGAGCAGGAAACGGTCTGAAAAATAGGAGGAGCATGAAGTGGTGTGGAAAAACATGAAGAGACTGCAAAGGTGTGAAAAATATGAAGAGCTTCAAAAGGTGTGAAATACATGAGGAGCATGAAACTCTCTAAAAAATAGGAGGAGCATGAAGTGCTGTTCAAAAACATGAAGAGCCTGAAAAGGTGAGAAAAATATGAAGAGCTTCAAAGGTGTGAAAAATATGAGGAGTATGATACGGTCGAAAAAATAGGAGGAGCATGAAGCGGAGTTCAAAAACATGAAGAGCCTGAAAAGGTGTGAAAAATATGAAGAGCCTCAAAACCTGTCAAAATATGAGGAGTATGAAACGGTATGATAAATAGAAGGAGCATGAAGAGGTGTTGAAAAACATGAAGAGTCTGAAATTGTGTGAAAAATATGAAGAGCTTCAAAAATGTGAAAAATATGAAGAGCTTCAAAAGGTGTGAAATACATGAGGAGCATGAAATGGGCTGAAAAATAGGAGAAGCATGAAGTGGTGTTTAAAAATATGAAGAGCTTGAAAAGGTGTGAAAAATATGAAGACCTTCAAAAGGTGTTAAAAATGAGATGAGCATGAAACTGTCTGAAAAATAGGAGGATCATGAAACGGTGTTGAAAAACATGAAGAGCCTGAAAAGATGTGAAAAATATAAAGAGCTTCAAAAGGTGTCAAAAATATGAGGAGCATGAAACGTTCTGAAATATAGGAGGAGCATCAACCTGTGTTCAAAAACATGAAGAGCCTGAAAAGGTGTGAAAAATATGAAAAGCTTCAAAAGGTGTCAAAAATGAGATGAGCATGAACCCGTCTGAAAAATAGGAGGAGCATGAAGCGGTGTTGAAAGACATGAAGAGCCTGAAAAGGTGTGAGAAATATGAAGAGCTTCAAAATGTGTCAAAAATATGAGGAGCATGAAACGGTCTGCAAAAATGTAGGAGCATGAAGTGATGTTGAAAAACTTGAAGAGCATGAAAAGGTGTGAAAAATATGAAGAGGTTCAAAGTTGTGAAATACATTAGGATCATGAAACGTTGTGAAAAATTGGAGGAGCATGAAGCAGAGTTCGAAAACATGAAGAGCCTGAAAAGGTTTGAAAAATATGAAGAGCTCAAACAGTGTCAAAAATATGAGGAACATGAAACGATCTGAAAAATATGAGGAGCATGAAGCAGTGTTCAAAAACATGAAGAGCATCAAAAGGTATGAAAAATATGAGAGCTTCAAAAGGTGTCAAAAATATGACGAGCATGACACGGTCTGAAAAATAGGAGGAACATGAAGCGGTGTTCAAACACATGAAGAGCCTGAAAATGTGTGAAAATTATGAAGACCTTCAAAAGGTGTCAAAATTATGAGGAACATGAAACGGTTTGAAAAATAGGAGGAGCATGAAACGTTGTTGAAAAACATGAAGAGCCTGAAAAGGTGTGAAAAATATGAAGAGCTTCAAAATCTTTGAAAAAATGAAGAGCTTTCAAAGGTGTGAAATACATGAGGAGCATGAAACTCTCTGAAAAATAGGAGGAGCCTGAAATGGTGTGCAAAAACATGAATAGACTGAAAACGTGTGAAAAATATGAAGAGCTTCAAAAGGTGTGAAAAATATGAGGAGCATGATACGGTCTGAAAAATAGGAGGAGCATTAAGCTGTGTTCAAAAACATGAAGAGCCTGAAAAGTTGTGAAAAATATGAAAAGCTTCAAAAGGTGTCAAAAATGAGATGAGCATGAAACGGTCCGAAAAATAGGAGGAGCATGAAGCGATGTTCAAAAACATGAAGAGCCTGAAAAGTTGTGAAAAATATGAAAGGCTTCAAAGGTGTGAAAAATATGAGGAGCATGAAACGGTCTGAAAAATCGGAGGAGCATGAAGCGGTGTTGAAAAACATGAAGAGCCTGAAAATGTGTGAAAAATATGAAGAGCTTCAAAAGGTGTCAAAAATATGAGGAGCATGAAACCGTCTGAAAAATATGAGCAGCATGAAGCGGTGTTGAAAAACATGAAGAGCCTTAAAAGGTGTGAAAAAAATGAAGAGCTTCAAAAGGTGTCAAAAATATGAGGAGCATGAAACGGTCTGAAAAATATGAGCAGCATGAAGCGGTGTTGAAAAACATGAAGAGCCTGAAAAGGTGTGAAAAATATGAAGAGCTTCAAAAGGTGTCAAATACGTGAGGAGCATAAAACTCTCTGAAAAAGAGAAGGAGCATGAAGTGGTGTTCAAAAACATGAAGAGCCTGAAAAGTTGTGAAATATATGAAGAGCTACAAAAGGTGTGAAAAATATTAGGAGCATGATATGTTTTGAAAAATAGGATTAGCATGAAGCAGTGTTCAAAAACATGAAGAGCCTGAAAAGTTGTGAAAAATATGAAAAACTTCAAAAGGTGTCAAAAATATGAGGAGCATGAAACGGTCTGAAAAATAGGAGGAGCATGAAGCGGTGTTCAAAAACATGAAGAGCCTGAAAAGGTGTGAAAAATATGAAGAGCTTCAAAAGGTGTCAAAAATATGAGGAGCATGAAACGGTCTGAAAAATCGGAGGAGCATGAAGCGTTGTTGAAAAACATGAAGAGCCTGAAAAGGTGTGAGAAATATGAAGAGCTTCAAAAGGTGTTAAAAATATGAGTAGCTTGAAACGGTCTGCAAAAATGGAGGAGCATGAAGTGGTGTTGAAAAAGATGAAGAGCCTGAAAAGGTGTTAAAAATATTAAAGCTTCAAAAGGTGTCAAAATTATGAGGAGCATGAAACGGTCTGAAAAATAGGAGGAGCATGAAGCGCTGTTGAAAATCATAAAGAGCCTGAAAAGCTGTGAAAAATATGAAGAGCTTCAAAAGATGTGATAATCATGAAGAGCTTCAAAAGGTTTCAAAATGAGATGAGCATGAAGCGGTCTGAAAAATAGGAGGAGCATGAAGTCGTGTTGAAAAAAAGGAAAAGTCTGAAAAAGTGTGAAATATATGAAGAGCTTCAAAAGGTGTCAAAAATATGAGGAGAATGAAACGGTCTGAAAAATAGGAGGAGCATGAAGCGATGTTGAAAAACATGAATTGTCTGAAAACGTGTGGAAAATATGAAGAGATTCATAAATGTGAAAAATATGAAGAGCTTCAAAAGGTGTGAAAAATATGAAGAGCTTCAAAAGGTGTCAAAAAAGTGATGAGCATGAAAAGGTCTGAAAAATAGGAGGAGCATGAAGCGGTGTTGAAAATCATGAACAGCCTGAAAACGTATGAAAAATATGAAGACCTTCAAAATTTGTCAAAAATATGAAGAGCTTCAAAAGGTGTTAAAATGAGAAGAGCAAGAAACGATCTGAAAAATAGGAGGAGCATGAAGTGGTGTTGAAAAAATGAAGTGCCTGGAAAGGTGTGAAATATCTGAAGAGCTTCAAAAGGTGTCAAAAATATGAGGAGCATGAAACGGTCTTAAAAATAGGCTGATTATGAAACTGTGTTCAAAAACATGAAGAGCCTGAAAAGCTGTGTAAAATATGAAGAGGTTCTAAAGGTGTCAAAAATATGAGGAGCATGAAACGGTCTGAAAAATAGGAGGAGCATGAAACGGTGATCAAAAACATGAAGAGCCTGAAAAGGTGTGAAAAATATGACGAGCTTCAAAAGGTGTGAAATACATGAGGAGCATGAAACGGGCTGAAAAATAAGAGAAGCATGAAGTGCTGTGGAAAAACATGAAGAGCCTGAAAAGGTCTGAAAAATATGAAGAGCTTCAAAAGGTGTGAAATACATGAGGAGCATGAAATGGGCTGAAAAATAGGAGAAGCATGAAGTGGTGTTTAAAAATATGAAGAGTTTGAAAAGGTGTGAAAAATATGAAAAGCTGCAAAAGGTGTCAAAAATGAGATGAGCATGAAACAGTCTGAAAAATAGGAGGAGCATCAACCTGTGTTCAAAAACATGAAGAGCCTGAATAGGTGTGAAAAATATGAAGAGCTTCAAAAGGTGTCAAAAATATGAGGAGCATGAAACGTTCTGAAAAATAGGAGGAGCATCAACCTGTGTTCAAAAACATGAAGAGCCTGAATAGGTGTGAAAAATATGAAGAGCTTCAAAAGGTGTCAAAAATACGAGGAGCATGAAACGGTCTGCAAAAAAGTAGGAGCATGAAGTGATGTTGAAAAACTTGAAGAGCATGAAAAGGTGTGAAAAATATGAAGAGTTTCAAAAGGTGTCAAAAATATGAGGAGCATGAAACGGTCTGAAAAATAGGAGGAACATGAAGCGGTGTTCAAACACATGAAGAGCCTGAAAATGTGTGTAAATTATGAAGATCTTCAAAAGGTGTCAAAATTATGAGGAGCATTAAACGTTCTAAACATAGGAGGAGCATAAAGTGGTGTTGAAAAATATGAAGAGCCAGAAAAAGTGTGAAAAATATGAAGAGCTGCAAAAGGTGTCAAAATTATGAGGAGCATTAAACGTTCTAAACATAGGAGGAGCATAAAGTGGTGTTGAAAAATATGAAGAGCCAGAAAAAGTGTGAAAAATATGAAGAGCTGCAAAAGGTGTCAAAATTTTTAAGAACATTAAACGTTCTAAACATAGGAGGAGCATTAAGTGGTGTTTAAAAATATGAAGAGCCAGAAAAGGTGTGAAAAATATGAAGAGATGCAAAAGGTGTGAAAAATATGAGGAGCATGGAACGTTCTGAAAAATAGGAGGAGCATGAAACGATGTTCAAAAACCTGAAGAGCCTGAAAATCTGTGAAATATATGAAGAGCTTCAAAAGGTGTCAAAACTATGAGGAGCATGAAACGGTCTGAAAAATAGGAGGAGCATGAAATGCTTTTGAAAAACTTGAAGAGCCTGAAAAGGTCTGAAAAATAGGAAGAGCTTCAAAAGGTGTGAAATATATGAGGAGCATGAAACGGTCTGAAAAATAAGAGAAGCATGAAGCTGTGTTCAAAAACATGAGAACCAGAAAAGGTGTGAAAAATATGAAGAGCTTCAAATGGTGTGAAATATATGCGGAGCATGGAACAGTCTGAAAAATAGGAGGATCATGAAGCGGTATTCAAAACATGAAGAGACTGAAAAGGTGTGAAAAATATGAAGAGCTTCAAAAGGTGTCAAAATTATAAGGAGCATTAAACGTTCTAAACATAGGAGGAGCATAAAGTGGTGTTGAAAAATATGAAGAGCCAGAAAAAGTGTGAAAAATATGAAGAGCTGCAAAAGGTGTCAAAATTATTAAGAGCATTAAACGTTCTAAACATAGGAGGAGCATTAAGTGGTGTTTAAAAATATGAAGAGCCAGAAAAGGTGTGAAAAATATGAAGAGATGCAAAAGGTGTGAAAAATATGAGGAGCATGGAACGTTCTGAAAAATAGGAGGAGCAAGAAACGATGTTCAAAAACCTGAAGAGCCTGAAAATCTGTGAAATATATGAAGAGCTTCAAAAGGTGTCAAAATATGAGGAGCATGAAACGGTCTGAAAAATATGAAGAGTTTCAATAGTTGTCAAAATATGAGGAGCATGAAATGGTGTTGAAAAACATGAAGAGCCTGAAAAGGTGTTAAAAATATGAAGAGCTTCAAAAGGTGTCAAAAATATGAGGAGCATGAAACGGTCAGAAAAATAGGAGGAGCATGTAGTGGTGTTCAAAAACATGAAGAGCCTTAAAAGGTGTGAAAAATATGAAGAGCTTTAAAGTTGTGAAAATTATGAGGAGCATGAAACCATCTGAAAATTAGCAGGAGCATGACACGGTGTTGAAAAATATGAAGAGCCTTAAAATGTGTGAAAAATATGAAGAGCTTTAAAGGTGTGAAAAATATGAGGAGCATGAAACCGTCTGAAAAATAGGACGAGCATGACACGGTGTTGAAAAACATGAAGATCATGAAAAGGTGTGAAAAATATGAAGAGATTCAAAAGCTGTCAAAAATATGAGGAGCCTGAAATGGTCTGAGAAATAGGAGGAGCATGAAGTGATGTCGAAAAAGATGAAGAGCCTGAAAAGGTGTGAAAAATATGAAGAGCTTCAAAAGGTGTGAAATATATGAGGAGCATGAAACGGTTTGAAAAATAGCAGAAGCATGAAGCTGTGTTCAAAAACATGAGAACCAGAAAAGGTGTGAAAAATATGAAGAGCTTCAAAAGGTGTGAAATATATGCAGAGCATGAAACGGTCTGAAAAATAGGAGGATCATGAAGCGGTGTTCAAAACATGAAGAGACTGAAAAGGTGTGAAAATTATGAAGAGCTTCAAAAGGTGTCAAAATTATGAGGAGCATTATACGTTCTAAACATAGGAGGAGCATGAAGTGGTGTTGAAAAATATGAAGAGCCAGAAAAAGTGTGAAAAATATGAAGAGCTGCAAAAGGTGTCAAAATTATGAGGAGCATTAAAAGTTCTAAACATACGAGGAGCATGAAGCGGTGTTTAAAAATATGAAGAGCCTGAAAAGGTGTGAAAAATATGAAGAGGTTCAAAAGGAGTCAAAAATAAGAGGAGCATGAAAATGTCTAAAAAATAGGAGGAGCATGAAACGGTGTTGAAAAACATGAAGAGCCTGAAAGGGTGTGAAAAATATGAAAAGCGTCAAAAGGTGTCAAACATATGAGGAGCATGAAATGATCTGAAAAATAGGAGGAATATGAAAAGGTCTGAAAAATAGGAGGAGCATGAAGCGGTGTTCAAAAACATGAAGAGCCTGAAAAGTTGTGAAAAATTTGACGAGTTTCAAAAGGTGTGAAATATATGAAGAGCTTCAAAAGGTGTGAAAAATATGAAGAGATTCAAAAGGTGTGAAAAATATGAAGAGCTTCAAATAATGTGAAATACATGAGGAGCATGAAATGGTATGAAATATAGGAGGAGCATGAAGCGGTGTTGAAAAACATGAAAACCTGAAAAGATATGAAAGATATGAACAGCTTCAAAAGGTGTCAAATATATGAGGAGCAAAAAACGGTCTGAAAAATAGTAGGAGCATGAAGCGGTGTTCAAAAAAATGAAGAGCCTGAAATGGTGTTAAAAATATGAAGAGCTTCAAAAGGTGTGAAAAATATGAGGAGCATGAAACGGTCTGAAGAATAGGAGGAGGATTGTAGCGGTGTTCAAATACATTAAGAGCATGAAAATGTGTGAAAAATACGAACAGCTTCAAAAGGTGTGAAACACATGAGGAGCATGAAACTGTCTGAAGAATAGGAGGAGCATGAAGCAGTGTTGAAAAACATGAAGAGCATGAAAAGCTGTGAAAAATATGAAGAGCTTCAAAAGGTGTCAAAAAAGTGGGAGCATGAAAGGGTCTGAAAAATAGGAGGACCATGAAGCGTTGTTGAAAAACATGAAGAGCCTGAAAAGGTGTGAAAAATATGAAGAGCTTCAAAAGGTGTCAAAAATATGAGAAGCATGAAACGGTCTGAAAAATAGGAGCAGCATGAAACGGTGTTCAAAAACATGAAGAGCCTGAAAACGTGTGAAAAATATGAAGAGCCTCAAAAGGTGTGAAAAATATGAAGAGCTTCAAAAGCGGTCAAAAATGAGATGAGCATGAAGCGGTCTGAAAAATAGGAGGAGCATGAAGTAGTGTTGAAAAACATGAAGAGCCTGAAAAGGTGTGAAAAAAATGAAGAGCTTCAAAAGGTGTCAAAAATATGAGGAGCATGAAAAGGTCTGAACAAAAGGAGGAGCATGAAGCGTTGTTGAAGAACATGAAGAGCCTGCAAAGATGTGAAAAATATGAAGAGCTTCAAAAGGTGTCAAAAATATGAGGAGCATGAAACAGTCTGAAATATAGAGGGGCATGAAACGGTGTTCAAAAACATGAAGAGCCTGAAAAGGTGTGAAAAATATGAAGAGCTTCAAAAGGTGTGAAAAATATGAAGAGATTCAAAAGGTGTGAAAAATATGAAGAGCTTCAAATAATGTGAAATACATGAGGAGCATGAAATGGTCTGAAAAATAGGAGGAGCATGAAACGGTGTTCAAAAACATGAAGAACCTGAAAAGGTGTGAAATATATGAAGAGCTTGAAAAGGTGTCAAATATATGAGGAGCATGAAACGGTCTGAAAAAGAGGAGGAGCAAGAAGTGGTGCTGAAAAACATGAAGAGCCTAAAAGGTGTGAAAAATATGAAAAGCTTCAAAAGATGTCACAAATACGAGGAGCATGAAACGGTCTGAAAAATAGGAGGAGCATGAAACGGTGTTCAAAAACATGAAGAGCCTGAAAAGGTGTGAAAAATATGAAGAGCTTCAAAAGGTGTGAAACACATGAGGAGCATGAAACGGTCTGAAAAATAGGAGCATGAAGCTGTGTTGAAAAACATTAAGAGCCTGAAAAGATGTGAAAATTATGAAGAGCTTCAAAAGGTGTCAAAAAAATGAGGAGCATGAAACGGTCTGAAAAATAGGAGGAGCAAGAAACTGTTTTCAAAAACATGAAGAGCCTCAAAAGGTGTGAAAAATGTGAAGAGCTTCAAACTGTGTCAAAAATATAAGGAACATGAAACGGTCTGAAAAATAGGAGGAGCATGAAGTGGTGTTGAAAAAATCAATAGCCTGGAAAGGTGTGAAATATATGAAGAGCTTCAAAAGGTGTCAAAAATATGAGGAA
This sequence comes from Dama dama, assembly GCF_033118175.1. Lineage (NCBI taxonomy): Eukaryota > Metazoa > Chordata > Mammalia > Artiodactyla > Cervidae > Dama > Dama dama. The sequence continues at coordinate 2,652,107 of NW_026870948.1, read as the reverse complement.
CATGAAATGGTCTGAAAAATAGGAGTAGCATGAAGTGGTGTAGAAAACCATGAAGAGCCTGAAAATGGTGTGAAACATATGAGGAGCATGAAACGGTTTGAAAAATAGGAGGAACATTAAACGGTGTCAAAAATATGAGGAGCAAGAAACGGTCTGAAAAATAGGAGGAGCATGAAGTGGTGTTGAAAAAATGAATAGCCTGGAAAGGTGTGAAATATATGAAGAGCTTCAAAAGGTGTGAAAAATATGAAGAGCTTCAAAATGTGTCAAAAATATGAGGAGCAAGAAACGATCTGAAAAATAGGAGGAGCATTAAACGGTGTTCAAAAATATGAAGAGCCTGGAAAGGTGTGAAAAATATGAAGAGCCCCAAAACTTGACAAAAATATGAGGACCATGAAACGGTCTGAAAAATAGGAGCAGCATGAAATGGTGTTCAAAAACATGAAGAGCCTGAAAAGGTGTGAAAAATATGAAGAGCTTCAAAAGGTGTCAAATATATGAGGAGCATGAAACGGTCTGAAAAATTGGAGAAGCATGAAGTGGTATACAAAAATATGAAGAGCCTGAAAAGGTGTGAAAAATATGAAAAGCTTCAAAAGGTGTCAAAAATATAAGGAGCATGAAATGGTCTGAAATATAGGAGGAGCATGAAAAGGTGTTAAAAAACAAGAAGAGCTTCAAAAGGTGTGAAATATATGAGGAGCATGAAACGGTCTGAAAAATAGGAAGAGCATGAAGTGGTGTTGAAAACGATGAAGAGCCTGAAAAGTTTGAAAAATATGAAGAACTTCAAAATGTGTCAAAAATATAAGGAACATGAAACGGTCTGAAAAATAGGAGGAGCATGAAGCTGTGCTCAAATACATGAAGAGCCTGAGAAGGTGTGAAAAATATGAAGAGCTTGAAAAGGTGTGAAAGATATGAAGAGTTTCTAAAGATGTCAAAAAAATGAGGAGCATGAAACGGTCTGAAAAATAGGAGGAGCATGAAGTGGTGTTGAAAAACATGAAGAGCCTGAAAGGATGTGACAATTATGAAGAGCTTCAAAAGGTGTCAAAAATATGAGGAGCATGAAACGGTCTGAAAAATAGGAGGAGCATGAAGTGGTGTTCAAAAACATGAAGAGACTGAAAAGGTGTGAAAAATATGAAGAGCTTCAAAAGGTGTCAAAAATATGAGGAGCATGAAACGGTCTGAAAAATAGGAGGAGCATGAAGTGGTGCTGAAAAACATGAAGAGCCTGAAAGTGTGTGACAATTATGAAGAGCTTCAAAAGGTGTCAAAATTATGAGGAGCATGAAACGGTCTGAAAAATAGGAGGAGCATGAAGTGGTGTTGAAAAACATGAAGAGCCTGAAAAGGTGTGAAAAATATGAAGAGCTTCAAAAGGTGTCAAAAATATGAGGAGCATGAAACGGTCTGAAAAATAGGAGGAGCATGAAGTGGTGTTGAAAAACATGAAGAGCCTGAAAAGGTGTGAAAAATATGAAGAGCTTCAAAAGGTGTCAATAATATGAGGATCATGAAACGGTCTGAAAAATAGGAGGAGCATGAAGTGGTGTTGAAAAACATAAATAGCCTGAAAGGGTGTGAAAATTATGAAGAGCTTCAAAAGGTGTCAAAAATATGAGGAGAATGAAACGGTATGACAAATAGGAGGAGCATGAAGTGGTGTTAAAAAACATGAAGAGCCTGAAAAGGTGTGAAAAATATGAAGAGCTTCAACAGGTGTCAAAAATATGAGGAGCATGAAACGGTCTGAAAAATAGGAGGAGAAAGAAATGGTGATCAAATACATGAAGAGCCTGAAAAGGTGTGAAAAATATGAAGAGCTTCAAAAGGTGTCAAAAATATGAGGAGCATGAAACGGTCTGAAAAATAGGAGGAGCTTGAAGCGGTGTTCAAAACATAAAGAGCCTGAAAAGGTGTGAAAAATATGAGGAGCTTGAAAATGTGTGAAATATATGAAGAGCTTCAAAAGGTGTCAAAAATGAGATGAGCATGAAACGGTCTGAAAAATAAAGGAGCATGAATTGGTGATCAAAACGTGAAGAGCCTGAAAAGGTGTGAAATATTTGAAGAGCTTCAAAAGGTGTGAAATACATGAGGAGCATGAAACGGGCTGAAAAATAGGAGAAGCATGAAGTGGTGTGGAAAAACATGAAGAGCCTGAAAAGGTGTGAAAAATATGAAGAGCTTCAAAAGGTGAGAAATACATGAGGAGCATGAAACTCTCTGAAAAATAGAAGGAGCATGAAGCGGTGTTCAAAAACATGAAGAGCCTGAAAAGGTGTGAAAATATGAAGAGCTTGAAAAGGTGTGAAAAATATGAAGAGCTTCAAAAGGTGTGAAATATATGAGGAGCATGAAACGGTCTGAAAAATAGGAGGAGTATGCAGCGGTTAAAAAACATGAAGAGCCTGAAAAGGTGTGAAAAATACGAAGAGCTTCAAAAGGTGTCAAAATTACAAGGAGCATGAAACGGTCTGAAAAATAGGAGGAGCATGAAGCGGTGTTCAAAAATATGAAGAGCCTTTAAAGGTGTGAAAAATATGAAGAGCTTCAAAAGGTGTCAAAAATATGAGAAGCATGAAACGGTCTGAAAAATAGGAGGAGCATGAAGCGGTGTTGAGAAACATGAGGAGGCTGAGAACTTGTGAAAAATATGAAGAGCTTCAAAAGGTGTCAAAAATATGAGGAGCATGAAAGGGTCTGAAAAATAGGAGGAGCAAGAAACGGTGATCAAAAAAATGGAGAGCCTAAAAAGGTGTGAAAAATATGACGAGCTTCAAAAGGTGTGAAAACTATGAGGAGCATGAAACGGTCTGAAAAATAGGAGGAGCAAGAAACGGTGATCAAAAACATGGAGAGCCTTAAAAGGTGTGAAAAATATGACAAGCTTCAAAAGGTGTGAAAAACATGATGAGCATGAAACGGGCTGAAAAATAGGAGAAGCATGAAGTGGTGTTGAAAAACATGAAGAGCCTGAAAAAGTGTGAAAAATATAAAGAGTTTCAGAAGGTGTGAAAAATATGAAGAGCTTCAACAGGTGTCAAAAATTAGATGAGCATGAAATGGTCTGAAAAAGTGGAGGAGCAAGAAGTAGTGTTGAAAAAAATGAAGAGCATGAAAAGGTGTGAAATATATGAAAAGCTTAAAAAGGTGTCAAAAATATGAGGAGCATGAAACGATCTGAAAAATAGGTGGAGCATGAAGCGGTGTTGAAAAATATGAAGAGCCTGGAAAGGTGTGCAAAATATGAAGAGCTTCAAAAGGTGTGAAATATATGAAGAGCTTGAAAAGGTGTCGACAATGACATGAGCATGAAACGGTCTGATAAATAGGAGGAGCATGAAACGGTGATCAAAAACATGAAGAGCCTGAAAAGGTGTGAAAAATATGAAGAGCTTCAGAAGGTGTCAAGAATATGAGGAGCACGAAACGGTCTGAAAAATATGAGGAGCATGAAGCGTTGTTCAAAAACATGAGGAGCCTGAAAACGTGTGGAAAATATGAAGAGCTTCAAAAGGTGTGAAAAATATGAAGAGCTTCAAAAGGTGTGAAAAATATGAGGAGCATGAAACGGTCTGACAAATAGGACGAGCATGAAGAGGTTTTGAAAAAAAAGAAGAGCCTGAAAAGGTGTGAAATATATGAAGAGATCCAAAAGGTGTCAAAAATATGAGGAGAATGAAACGGTCTGAAAAATAGGAGGAGCATGAAGGGGTGTTCAAAAATATGAAGAGCCTGAAAAGGTGTGAAAAATATGAAGAGCTTCAAAAGTTGTCAAAATATGAGGAGCATGAAACGGTCTGAAAAATAGGAGGAGCATGAAATGCTGATCAAACACATGAAGGGCCTGAAAAGTTTTGAAAAATATAAAGAGCTTCAAAAGGTGTGAAATACATTTGGACATGAAACGGTCTGAAAAATAGGAGGAGCATGAGGCGGTTTTCAAATACATGAAGAGCCTGAAAAGTGTGAAAAATATGAAGTGCTTCAAAAGGTGTCAAAAACATGAGGAGCATGAAACGGTGTAAAATAGGAGGAGAATGAAGCTGTGTTGAAAAACAAGAAGAGCCTGAAAAGGTGTGAAATATATGAATAGCTTCAAAAGGTGTAACAAATATGAGGACCATGAAACAGTTTGAAAAATAGGAATAGCATGAAACGGTGGTCAAAAACATGAAGAGCTTCAAAAGGTGTCAAAAATCGATGAGCAGGAAATGGTCTGAAAAATAGGAGGAGCATGAAGTGGTGTTAAAAACATGAAGAGCCTGAAAAGGTGTGAAATATATGAAGAGCTTCAAAAGGTGTCAAAAATATGAGGAGAATGAAACGGTCTGAAAAATAGGAGGAGCATGAAGTGGTGTTGAAAAACATGAAGAGCCTGAAAAGTGTGAAAAATATGAAGAGCTTCAAAAGGTGTCAAAAATATGAGGAGCATGAAACGGTCTGAAAAATAGGAGGAGCATGAAGCGGTGTTGAAAAACATGAAGAAGCTGAAAAGATGTGAAAAAATATGAAGAGCTTCAAAATGTGTGAAGAATATGAAGAGCTTCAAAAGGTGTCAAAAATGAGATGAGCATGAAACGGTCTGAAAAAAAGGAGGAGCATGAAGTGGTGTTGAAAATAATAGAAGAGCCTGAAAAGGTGTGAAATATTTGAAGAGCTTCAAAAGGTGTCAAAAATATGAGGAGCATGAAACGGTCTGAAAAATAGGAGGAGCATGAAGGGGTGTTGAAAAACATGAAGAGCCTAAAATGCTGTGAAAAATATGAAGAGCTTCAAAAGGTGTCAAAAATATGAGGAGCATGAAAAGGTCTGAAAAATAGGAGGAGCCTGAAGCGGTGTTGAAAAACATGAAGAGCCTAAAATGCTGTGAAAAATATGAAGAGCTTCAAAAGGTGTCAAAATATGAGGAGCATGAAAAGGTCTGAAAAATAGGACGAGCATGAAGCTGTGTTGAAAAACATGAAGAGCCTGAAAAGGTGTGAAAAATATGAAGAGCTTCAAAAGGTGTGAAAAATATGAAGAGCTTCAAAAGGTGTCAAAAATATGAGGAGCATGAAACGGTCTGAAACATAGGAGGAGCAAGAAACGGTGATCAAAAACATGAACAGCCTGAAAAGTTGTGAAAAATATGACGAGCTTCAAAAGGTGTGAAAAATATGAGGAGCATGAAACCGGCTGAAAAATAGGAGAAGCATGAAGTGGTGTTGAAAAACATGAAGAGCCTGAAAAAGTGTGAAAAATATGAAGAGCTTCAGAAGGTGTGAAAAATATGAAGAACTTCAACAGGTGTCAAAAATTAGATGAGCATGAAACGGTCTGAAAAATTGGAGGAGCAAGAAGTAGTGTTGAAAAAAATGAAGAGCCTGAAAAGGTGTGAAAAATATGAAAAGCTTCAAAAGGTGTCAAAAATATGAGGAGCATGAAACGGTCTGAAAAATAGGTGGAGCATGAAGCGGTGTAGAAAAATATGAAGAGCCTGGAAAGGTGTGCAAAATATGAAGAGCTTCAAAAGGTGTGAAATATATGAAGAGCTTCAAAAAGTGTCAAAAATTAGATGAGCATGAAACGGTCTGAAAAATAGGAGTAGCATGAAACGGTGATCAAAACATGAAGAGCCTGAAAAGGTGTAAAAAATATGACGAGCTTCAAAAGGTGTGAAAAAAATGAGGAGCATGAAACGGGCTGAAAAATAGGAGAAGCATGAAGTGGTGTTGCAAAACATGAAGAGCCTGAAAAAGTGTGAAAAATATGAAGAGCTTCAGAAGGTGTGAAATATATGAATAGCTTCAACAGGTGTCAAAAATTAGATGAGCATGAAACGATCTGAAAAATTGGAGGAGCAAGAAGTAGTGTTGAAAAAAATGAAGAGCCTGAAAAGGTTTGAAAAATATGAAAAGCTTCAAAAGGTGTCAAAAATATGAGGAGCATGAAACGGGCTGAAAAATAGGAGGAGTTTGAAGAAGTGCTGAAAAACATGAAGAGCCTGAAAACGTGTGAAAAATATGAAGAGCTTCAAAAGGTGTGAAAAATGAGATGAGCATGAAACGGTCTTAAAATAGGAGGAGCGAGAAGCGGTGTTCAAAAATATGAAGAGCCTGAAAATGTGTGAAAAATATGAAGAGCTTCAAAAGGTGTGAAGAATATGAGGAGCATGAAACGGTCTGAAAAATAGAAGTGGCATGAAATGGTGTTCAAAAACATGAAGAGCTGAAAAGGTGTGAAAAATATGAAGAGCTTCAAAAGGTGTGAAATACATGAGGAGCATGAAACGGTCTGAAAATTAGGAGAGGCATGAAGTGGTGCTGACAAACATGAAGAGCCTGAAAATGTGTGAAAAATATGAGGAGCTTCAAACGGTGTCAAACATATGAAGAGCATGAAACCGTCTGAAAAATAGGAGGATTTTGAAGCAGTGTTCAAAAACATGAAGAGCCTGAAAATGTGTGAAAAATATTCAGAGCTTCAAAATGTGTCAAATATATGAGGAGCATGAAACGGTCTGAAAAATTAGAGGAGGATGAAACGGTGATTAAAAACATGAAGAGCCTGAAAAGGTGTGAAAAATATGAAGAGCTTCAAAAGGTGTGAAATATATGAGGAGCATGAAACGGTCTGAAAAATAGGAGGAGCAGGAAGTGGTGTTGAAAAACATGAAGAGCCAGAAAAGTGTGAAAAATATGAAGAGCTTCAAAAGGTGTCAAAAATATGAGGAGCATGAAACGGTCTGAAAAATAGGAGGAGCATGAAGCGGTGTTGAAAAACATGAAGAGCCTGAAAACGTGTGAAAAAATATGAAAAGCTTCAAAATGTGTGAAGAATATGAAGAGTTTCAAAAGGTGTCAAAAATGAGAGGAGCATGAAACGGTCTGAAAAATAGGAGGAGCATGAAACGGTGTTGAAAAACATGAAGAGCTTGAAAAGGTGTGAAAAATATGAAGAGCTTCAAAAGGTGTCAATAATGAAATGAGCATGAAACGGTCTGAAAAATAAGAGGAGCATGAAGCGGTGTTCAAAAACATGAAGAGCCTGAAAAGATATGACAAATATGAAGAGCTTCAAAAGGTGTCAAAAATATGAGCAGAATGAAACGGTCTGAAAAATAGGAGGAGCATGAAACGGTCTGAAAAATAGGAGGAGCATGAAACGGTCTGAAAAATAGGAGGAGCATGAATCGGTGTTGAAAACATGAAGAGCATGAAAAGGTGTGAAAAATATGAACAGCTTCAAAAGGTATCAAAAATATGAGGAGCATGAAACGTTCTGAAAAATAGGAGGAAAAGGAAGCGGTTTTGAAAAACATGAAGTGCCTGAAAAGGTGTGAAATATAAGAAGAGCTTCAAAACTTGTCAAATATGAGGAGCATGAAACGGTCTGAAAAATAGGAGGAGCATGCAGTGGTATTCAAAAACATGAAGAGCCTGAAAATGTGTGAAAAATACGAAGAGCTTCAAAATGTGTCAAAATATGAGGAGCATGAAACGGCGTGAAAATAGGAGGAGCATGAAACGGTCTGAAAAATAGGAGGAGCATGAATCGGTGTTCAGAAACATGAAGAGCTTGAAAAGGTGTGAAATATATGAAGAGCTTCAAAGGTGTCAAAAATAGGAGGAGAATGAAATTGTCTGAAATAAAGGAGGAGCATGAAGCGGTGTTGAAAAACATGAAGAGCCTGAAAAGCTGTGAAAAATATGAAGAGCTTCAAAAGGTGTCAAAAATGAGATGAGCATGAAATGGGCTGAAAAACAGGAGGAGCATGAAATGGTGTTGATAAACATGAAGAGCCTGAAAAGTTGTGAAATATATGAAGAGCTTCAAAAGGTGTCAAAAATATGAGGAGTATGAAACGGTCTGAAAAAGAAGAGGTGCATGAAGGGGTGTTCAAAAACATGAAGAGCATGAAAAGCTGTGAAAAATATGAAGAGCTTCAAAAGGTGTCAAAAATATGAGGAGCATGAAACGGTCTGAAAAATAGGAGGAGAATGAAGCACTGGTGAAAAACATGAAGAGTATGAAAAGGTGTGAAATATATGAAGAGCTTCAAAAGATGTCAAAAATATGAGGAGCATGAAACGGTGTGAAAAATAGGAGGAGCATGAATTGTTGTTGAAAAACATGAAGAGTCTGAAAAGGTTTGAAAAATATGAAGAGTTTCAACAGGTGTCAAAATTATGAGGAGCATTAAACATTCTAAAAAATAGGAGAAGCATGAAGTGGTGTTGAAAAATATGAAGACCCAGAAAAGGTGTGAAAAATATGAAGAGCTGTAAAACGTGTGAAAAATATGAGGAGCATGGAACGTTCTGAAAAATAGGAGGAGCATGAAACGATGTTCAAAAACTTGAAGAGCCTGAAAAGCTGTGAAATATATGAAGAGCTTCAAAAGGTGTCAAAAATATCAAGAGCATGAAATGATCTGAAAAATAGCAGGAACATGAAACGGTCTGAAAAATAGGAGGAGCATGAAGTGGTGTTCAAAAATATGACGAGCCTTAAAAGGCGTGAAAAATATGAAGAGCTTCAAAAGGTGTCAAAATATGAGGAGCATGAAACTGCTTGAAAAATAGGAGGAGTATGAAAAGGTCTGAAAAATAGGAGGAGCATGAAGCGCTGTTCGAAAACATGAAGAGTCTGAAAAGTTGTTAAAAATATGAAGAGCTTCAAAAGGTGTCAAAAATATGAGGAGCATGAAATGGTGTTCAAAAACTTGAACAGCCTGAAAAAGTGTTAAAAATATGAAGAGCTTCAAAAGGTGTCAAAATATGAGGAGCATGAAACTGCCTGAAAAATAGGAGGAGTATGAAAAGGTCTGAAAAATAGGAGGAGCATGAAGCGCTGTTCAAAAACATGAAGAGTCTGAAAAGGTGTTAAAAATATGAAGAGCTTCAAAAGGTGTGAAAAATATGAGGAGCATGAAACGGTCTGAAAAATAGGAGGAGCATGAAGTGGTGTTCAAAAACATGAAGAACCTTAAAATGTGTGAAATATATTAAGAGCTTTAAAGGTGTAAAAATTATGAGGAGCATGAAACCGTCTGAAAAATAGGAGGAGCATGACATGGTGTTGAAAAACATGAAGAACCTTAAAATGTGTGAAAAATATGAAGAGCTTTAAAGGTGTGAAAAATAGGAGGAGCATGACACGGTGTTGAAAAACATGAAGAGCATGAAAATGTGTGAAAAATATGAAGAGATTCTAAAGCTGTCAAAAATATGAGGAGCCTGAAACGGTCTGAAAAATAGGAGGAGCATGAAGTGGTGTTGAAAAAGAAGAAGAGCCTGAAAAGGTGTGAAAAATATGAAGAGCTTCAAAAGGAGTCAAAAATAAGAGGAGCATGAAAAGGTCTGAAAAATAGGAGGAGCATGAAGCGGTGTTGAAAAACATGAAGAGCCTAAAAAGGTGTGAAAAATATGAAGAGCTTCAAAAGGTGTCAAAAATATCAGGAGCATGAAATGATCTGAAAAATAGCAGGAACATGAAACGGTCTGAAAAATAGGAGGAGCATGAAGTGGTGTTCAAAAATATGACGAGCCTTAAAAGGCGTGAAAAATATGAAGAGCTTTAAAGGTGTGAAAATTATGAAGAGCATGATACCGTCTAAAAAATAGGAGGAGCATGACACGGTGTTGAAAAACATGAAGAGCCTAAAATGTGAGGAAAATATGAAGAGCTTTAAAGGTGTGAAAAATATGAGGAGCATGACACGGTCTGATAAATAGGAGGAGCATGAAGCAGTGTTGAAAAACATGAAGAGCCTGAAAAGGTGTGAAAAATAACAGGAGCATGAAATGATCTGAAAAAAAGGAGGAACAGGAAACATTCTTAAAAACAGGAGGAGCATGAAGCGGTGTTCAAAAACATGAAGAGTCTGAAAAGGTATGAAATATATGAAGAGCTTCAAAAGGTGTCAAAAATATGAGGAGCATGAAACGGTCTGTAACATAGGAGGAGCATGAAGCGGTGTTCAAAAACATGAAGAGCCTGAAAAGGTGTGAAAAATTTGAAGAGCTTCAAAAGGTGTGAAATACATGAGGAGCATGAAACGTTCTGAAACATGGGAGGACCATGAAGTGGTGTTGAAAATCATGAAGAGCCTGAAAAGGTGTGAAAAATATGCAGAGCTTCAAAAGGTGTCAAAAATATGAGGAGCATGAAACGGTCTGAAAAATACGAGGAGCATGAAGTGGTGTTGAAAACCATGAAGAGCCTGAAAAGGTGTGAAAAATATGAAGAGCTTCAAAAGGTGTCAAAAATATCAGGAGCATGAAAAGATCTGAAAAATAGCAGGAACATGAAACGGTCTGAAAAATAGGAGGAGCATGAAGAGGTGTTCAAAAATATGACGAGCCTTAAAAGGCATGAAAAATATGAAGAGCTTTAAAGGTGTAAAAATTATGAAGAGCATGATACCGTCTGAAAAATAGGAGGAGCATGACACGGTGTTGAAAAACATGAAGAGCCATAAAATGTGAGGAAAATATGAAGAGCTTTAAAGGTGTGAAAAATATGAGGAGCATGACACGGTCTGTTAAATAGGAGGAGCATGACACGGTGTTGAAAAATATGAAGAGCATGAAAATGTGTGAAAAATATGAAGAGCTTCACAAGGAGTCAAAAATATGAGGAGCATGAAAAGGTCTGAAAAATAGGAGGAGCATGAAGCGGTGTTGAAAAACATGAAGAGCCTGAAAAGGTGTGAAAAATATGAAGAGCTTCAAAAGGTGTCAAAAATATGAGGAGCATGAAATGATCTGAAAAAAAGGAGGAACATGAAACATTCTGAAAAACAGGAGGAGCATGAAGCGGTGTTCAAAAACATGAAGAGTCTGAAAAGGTATGAAAGATATGAAGAGCTTCAAAACGTGTCAAAAATATGAGGAGCATGAAACGGTCTGAAAAATAGGAGGAGCATGAAGCGGTGTTCAAAAACATGAAGATCCTGAAAAGCTGTGAAAAATTTGAAGAGCTTCAAAAGGTGTGAAATACATGAGGAGCATGAAACGTTCTGAAACATGGGAGGACCATGAAGCGGTGTTGAAAATCATGAAGAGCCTCAAAAGGTGTGAAAAATATGCAGAGCTTCAAAAGGTGTCAAAAATATGAGGAGCATGAAACGGTCTGAAAAATAAGACGAGCATAAGCGATGTTGAAAAACATGCACAGCCTGAAAAGGTGTGAAAAATATGAAGAGCTTCAAAAGGTGTGAAAAATATGAAGAGCTTCAAAAGGTGTGAAAAATATGAAGAGCTTCAAATGTGTCAAAAATGAGATGAGCATGAAACGGTCAGAAAAATAAGAGAATAGCATGAAGTGGAGCAGAAAAAAAAGAAGAGCCTGAAAAGGTGTGAAATATATGAAGACCTTCAAAAGGTGTCAAAAATATGAGGAGTATGAAACGGTCTGAAAAATAGGAGGAGCCTGAAGCGGTGTTGAAAAACATGAAGAGCCTGAAAAGGTGTGAAAAATATGAAGAGCTTCAAAAGGTGTGAAATACATGAGGAGCATGAAAGGGGATGAAAAATAGGAGAAGCATGAAGTGGAGTGGAAAAACATGAAGAGCCTGAAAAGGTGTGAAAAATTTGAAGAGCTTCAAAAGGTGTGAAATACATGAGGAGCATGAAATTCTCTGAAAAATAGGAGGAGCAGGAAGCGGTTTTCAAAAACATGAAGAGCTGAAATGTTTTGAAAAATATGAAAAGCTTCAAAAGGTGTCAAAAATGAGATGAGCATGAAACGGTCTGAAAAATAGGAAGAGAATGAAGCGGTGTTGGAAAACATGAAAAGCCTGAAAAAGTGTGAAAAATATGAAGAGCTTCATAAGGTGTCAATAATATTAGGAGCATGTAACGATCTGAAAAATAGGAGGAGGATGAAGCGGTGTTCAAAAACATGAGGAGCCTGAAAAGATGTGAAAAATATGAAGACCTTCAAAAGGTGTGATAAATATGAGGAGCATGAAGCGGTCTGAAAAATAGGAGGAGCATGAGAGGTAGTTTAAAAACATGAAGAGCCTGAAAAGGTGTGAAATATAAGAAGAGCTACAAAAGGTGTCAAATATATGAGGAGCATGAAACGGTCTGAAAAATAGAAGGAGCATGAAGTGGTGATGAAAACCATGAAGAGCCTGAAAAGGTGTGAAAAATATGAAGAGCTTCAAAAGGTATGAAATATAGGAGAAGCATGAAGCGGTGTTCAAAAACATAAAAAGCCTGTTAAGGTGTGAAAAATATGAAGAGCTTCAAAACGTGTCAAATATATGTGGAGCATGAAACGGTGTGAAAAATTGGAGGAGCATGAAGTGGTGTTGAAAAACATGAAGAACCTGAAAACTTGTGAAAAATATGAAGATCTTTAAAAGGTGTAAAAATATGAGGAGCATGAAACGATCTGAAAAATAGGAGGAGCATGAAGTGGTGTTGAAAAACATGAAGTGCCTGAAAAGGTGTGAAATATATGAAGAGCTTCAAAAGGTGTCAAAAATATGAGGAGCATGAAACGCTCTGAAATATAGGAGGAGCATGAAGTGGTGTTGAAAAACATGAAGAGCTGAAAAGGTGGGAAAATATGAAGAGCTTCAACAGGTGTCAAAAAAATGAGGAGCATGAAATGGACTGAAAAATAGGAGGAACATGAAGCGGTGTTGAAAAACATGAAGAGCCTGAAAAGTTGTGAAAAATGTGAAAAGCTTCAAAAGGTGTGAAATACATGAGGAGCATGAAACGGTCTGAAAAATAGGAGTAGCATGAGACGGTGTTGAAAAACATGAAGAGCCTGAAAAGTTGTGAAAAATATGAAGAGCTTCAAAAGGTGTCAAAATTATGAGGAGCATGAAACGGTCTAAAAAATAGGAGGAGCATGAAACGGTGTTCAAAACATGACGAGCCTGAAAAGGTGTGAAATATATGACGAGCTTCAAAAGATGTGAAATATAGGAGCAGCATGAAGCGGTGTTCAAAAACATAAAAAGCCTGAAAAAGTGTGAAAAATATGAAGGGCTTCAAAACGTGTCAAAAATATGTGGACCATGAAATAGTCTGAAAAATAGGAGGAGCATGAAGCGGTGTTGAAAAACATGAAGAACCTGAAAACTTGTCAAAATTTGAAGAGCTTCAAAAGGTGTGAAATATATGAACAGTTTCAAAAGTGTGAAAAATGAGATGAGCATGAAGCGGTCTTAAAAATAGGAGGAGCAATGTTGAAAAACACGAAGAGTCTGAAAAGGTGTGAAAATATGAAGAGCTTCAAAAATATGAAAAATATGAAGAGATTCAAAAGGTGTGAAAAACATGAAGAGCTTCAAAAGGTGTCAAAAATATGAGGTGCATGAAATTGTCTGAAAAGTAGGAGGAGCATGAAGCGGTGTTGAAAAACATGAAGAGCCTGAAAACGTGTGAAAAATATGAAGAGCTTCAAAAGTTGTGAAAAATATGAAGAGCTTCAAAAGGTGTCAAAATCAGATGAGCATGAAATGGTGTGAAAAATAGGAGGAGCATGAAGCCGTGTTGAAACACATGAAGAGCCTGAAAACGTGTGAAAAATATGACGAGCTTCAAAAGATGTGAAATATAGGAGCAGCATGAAGCGGTGTTCAAAAACATAAAAAGCCTGAAAAAGTGTGAAAAATATGAAGAGCTTCAAAACGTGTCAAATATATGTGGAGCATGAAATAGTCTGAAAAATAGGAGGAGCATGAAGCGGTGTTGAAAAACATGAAGAACCTAAAAATTGTCAAAATTTGAAGAGTTTCAAAAGGTGTGAAATATATGAACAGTTTCAAAAGTGTGAAAAATGAGATGAGCATGAAGCGGTCTTAAAAATAGGAGGAGCATGAAGTGTTGTTGAAAAACATAAAGATCCTGAAAATGTGTGAAATATATGAAGAGCTACAAAAGGTGTCAAAAACGTGAGGAGCATGAAACGGTCTGAAAAATAGGAAGAGCATGAAGCAGTGTTCAAAAACATGAGGAGCCTGAAAAGGTGTGAAAAATATGAAGAGCTTCAAAACGTGTCAAAAATATGAGGAACCTGAAACTGTCTCAAAAAAAGGAGGAGCATGAAACGGTCTGAAAAATAGGAGGAGCATGAAGTGGTGTTCAAAAACATGAAGAGCCTGAAAAGTTGTGAAATATATGAAGAGGTTCAAAAGGTGTGAAAAATATGAGGAGCATGATACCGTCTGAAAAATAGGAGGATCATGAAACGGTGATCAAAAACATGAAGAGCCTGAAAAGGTGTGAAAAATTTGAAGAGCTTCAAAAGGTGTGAAATACATGAGGAGCATGAAACTCTCTGAAAAATAGGAGGAGCATGAAGCGGTTTTCAAAAACATGAAGAGCTGAAATGTTTTGAAAAATATGAAAAGCTTCAAAAGGTGTCAAAAATGAGATGAGCATGAAACGGTCTGAAAAATAGGAAGAGAATGAAGCGGTGTTGGAAAACATGAAAAGCCTGAAAAAGTGTGAAAAATATGAAGAGCTTCATAAGGTGTCAAAAATATTAGGAGCATGTAACGATCTGAAAAATAGGAGGAGGATGAAGCGGTGTTCAAAAACATGAGGAGCCTGAAAAGATGTGAAAAATATGAAGACCTTCAAAAGGTGTGATAAATATGAGGAGCATGAAGCGGTCTGAAAAATAGGAGGAGCATGAAGTGTAGTTTAAAAACATGAAGAGCCTGAAAAGGTGTGAAATATAAGAAGAGCTACAAAAGGTGTCAAATATATGAGGAGCATGAAACGGTCTGAAAAATAGGAGGAGCATGAAGTGGTGATGAAAACCATGAAGAGCCTGAAAAGGTGTGAAAAATATGAAGAGCTTCAAAAGGTATGAAATATAGGAGAAGCATGAAGCGGTGTTCAAAAACATAAAAAGCCTGTTAAGGTGTGAAAAATATGAAGAGCTTCAAAACGTGTCAAATATATGTGGAGCATGAAACGGTGTGAAAAATTGGAGGAGCATGAAGCGGTGTTGAAAAACATGAAGAACCTGAAAACTTGTGAAAAATATGAAGATCTTCAAAAGGTGTAAAAATATGAGGAGCATGAAACGATCTGAAAAATAGGAGGAGCATGAAGTGGTGTTGAAAAACATGAAGTGCCTGAAAAGGTGTGAAATATATGAAGAGCTTCAAATGGTGTCAAAAATATGAGGAGCATGAAACGCTCTGAAATATAGGAGGAGCATGAAGTGGTGTTGAAAAACTTGAAGAGCTGAAAAGGTGGGAAAATATGAAGAGCTTCAACAGGTGTCAAAAATATGAGGAGCATGACATGGACTGAAAAATAGGAGGAACATGAAGCGGTGTTGAAAAACATGAAGAGCCTGAAAAGTTGTGAAAAATGTGAAAAGCTTCAAAAGGTGTGAAATACATGAGGAGCATGAAACTGTCTGAAAAATAGGAGTAGCATGAGACGGTGTTGAAAAACATGAAGAGCCTGAAAAGTTGTGAAAAATATGAAGAGCTTCAAAAGGTGTCAAAATTATGAGGAGCATGAAACGGTCTAAAAAATAGGAGGAGCATGAAACGGTGTTCAAAACATGAATAGCCTGAAAAGGTGTGAAATATATGACGAGCTTCAAAAGATGTGAAATATAGGAGCAGCATGAAGCGGTGTTCAAAAACATAAAAAGCCTGAAAAAGTGTGAAAAATATGAAGGGCTTCAAAACGTGTCA
This sequence comes from Dama dama, assembly GCF_033118175.1. Lineage (NCBI taxonomy): Eukaryota > Metazoa > Chordata > Mammalia > Artiodactyla > Cervidae > Dama > Dama dama. Next base: position 2,636,419 of record NW_026870948.1, on the reverse strand, counting down.
AAAATATGTGGAGCATGAAATAGTCTGAAAAATAGGAGGAGCATGAAGCGGTGTTGAAAAACATGAAGAACCTGAAAACTTGTCAAAATTTGAAGAGCTTCAAAAGGTGTGAAATATATGAACAGTTTCAAAAGTGTGAAAAATGAGATGAGCATGAAGCGGTCTTAAAAATAGGAGGAGCAATGTTGAAAAACACGAAGAGTCTGAAAAGGTGTGAAAATATGAAGAGCTTCAAAAATATGAAAAATATGAAGAGCTTCAAAAGGTGTGAAAAACATGAAGAGCTTCAAAAGGTGTCAAAAATATGAGGTGCATGAAATGGTCTGAAAAGTAGGAGGAGCATGAAGCGGTGTTGAAAAACATGAAGAGCCTGAAAACGTGTGAGAAATATGAAGAGCTTCAAATGTTGTGAAAAATATGAAGAGCTTCAAAAGGTGTCAAAATCAGATGAGCATGAAATGGTGTGAAAAATAGGAGGAGCATGAAGCCGTGTTGAAACACATGAAGAGCCTGAAAACGTGTGAAATATATGACGAGCTTCAAAAGATGTGAAATATAGGAGCAGCATGAAGCGGTGTTCAAAAACATAAAAAGCCTGAAAAAGTGTGAAAAATATGAAGAGCTTCAAAAGGTGTCAAAAATATGTGGAGCATGAAATAGTCTGAAAAATAGGAGGAGCATGAAGCGGTGTTGAAAAACATGAAGAACCTGAAAACTTGTCAAAATTTGAAGAGTTTCAAAAGGTGTGAAATATATGAACAGTTTCAAAAGTGTGAAAAATGAGATGAGCATGAAGCGGTCTTAAAAATAGGAGGAGCATTAAGTGTTGTTGAAAAACATAAAGATCCTGAAAATGTGTGAAATATATGAAGAGCTACAAAAGGTGTCAAAAACGTGAGGAGCATGAAAGGGTCTGAAAAATAGGAAGAGCATGAAGCGGTGTTCAAAAACATGAGGAGCCTGAAAAGGTGTGAAAAATATGAAGAGCATCAAAAGGTGTCAAATTATGAGGAACGTGAAACGGTCTGAAAAATAGGAGGAGCATGAAGTGGTGTTGAAAAAAATGAAGAGCCTGAATATGTGTGCAAAATATGAAGAGCTTCAAAAGGTGTGAAATACATGTGGAGCACGAAACGGTCTGAAAAATAGGAGGATCATGAAGCCGTGTTCAAAAAAATTGCAGAGACTGAAAAGGTGTGAAAAATATGAAGAGCTTCAAAAGGTGTCAAATTATGAGGAGCATAAACGGTCTGCAAATAGGACCAGCATGAAGCGGTGTTCAAAAACATGAAGAGCCTGAAAAGGTTTGAAAAATATGAATAGCTTTAAAAGGTGTGAAAATTATGAGGAGCAGGAAACGTTCGAAAAATAGGAGGAGGATGAAGCAATGTTGAAAAACATGAAGAGTCTGAAAAGGTGTGAAAATATGAAGAGCTTCAAAAATATGAAAAATATGAAGAGCTTCAAAAGGTGTGAAAAACATGAAGAGCTTCAAAAGGTGTCAAAAATATGAGGTGCATGAAATGGTCTGAAAAATAGGAGGAGCATGAAGCGGTGTTGAAAAACATGAAGAGCCTGAAAACGTGTGAAAAATATGAAGAGCTTCAAAAGGTGTCAAAAATATGAGGAGCATGAAACGGTCTGAAAAAGAGGAGGATCATGAAGCGGTGTTGAAAAACATGAAGAGCCTGAAAAGGTGTGAAAAATATGAAGAGCTTCAAAAGGTGTCAAAAATATGAGGAGCATGAAACGGTCTGAAAAATAGGAGGATCATGAAGCAGTGTTGAAAAACATGAAGAGCCTGAAAAGGTGTGAAATATATGAAGAGCTTCAAAAGGAGTCAAAAATATGAGGAGAATGAAACCGTCTGACAAATAGGAGGAGCATGAAGCATTGATGAAAAACATGAAGAGCCTGAAAACGTGTGAAAAATATGAAGAGCTTCAAAAGGTGTCAAAAATATGAGGAGCATGAAACGGTCTGAATAATAGAAGGAGCATGAAACGGTCTTTAAACAAATGAAGAGCCTGAAAAGGTGTGAAAAATATGAAGAGCTTCAAAAGGTGTCAAAAATATGAGGAGCATGAAACGGTCTGAAAAAGAGGAGGATCATGAAGCGGTGTTGAAAAACATGAAGAGCCTGAAAAGGTGTGAAAAATATGAAGAGCTTCAAAAGGTGTCAAAAATATGAGGAGCATGAAACGGTCTGAAAAATAGGAGGATCATGAAGCAGTGTTGAAAAACATGAAGAGCCTGAAAAGGTGTGAAATATATGAAGAGCTTCAAAAGGAGTCAAAAATATGAGGAGAATGAAACCGTCTGACAAATAGGAGGAGCATGAAGCATTGATGAAAAACATGAAGAGCCTGAAAACGTGTGAAAAATATGAAGAGCTTCAAAAGGTGTCAAAAATATGAGGAGCATGAAACGGTCTGAATAATAGAAGGAGCATGAAACGGTCTTTAAACAAATGAAGAGCCTGAAAAGGTGTGAAAAATATGAAGAGCTTCAAAAGGTGTCAAAAATTAGATGAGCATGAAACGGTCTGAAAAATCGGAGGTGCATGAAGCAGTGTTGAAAATCTTGAAGAGCCTGAAAAGGTGTGAAAAACATGAAGAGGTTCAAAAATATGAAAAATTTGAAGAGCCTGAAAAGGTGTGAAAAATATGAAGAGCTTCATGAGGTGTCAAATATATGAGGATCATGAAACGGTCTGAATAATAGGAGGAGCAAGAAACGGTGTACAAAACATGAAGAGCCTGAAAAGGTGTGAAAAATGTGAAGAGCTTAAAAGGTGTGAAAAATATGAAGAGCTTCAAAAGGTGTCAAAAAGTAGATGAGCATGAAACGGTCTGAAAAATAGGAGGAGCATGAAGTGGTGTTGAAAAAATGAAGAGCCTGAAAAGGTGTGAAATATATGAAGAGCTTTAAAATGTGTCAAATTTATGAGGAGAATGAAACGGTCTGAAAAATAGGAGGAGCTGAAGCGGTGTTGAAAAACATGAAGAGCCTGAAAAAGTGTGACAAATATGAAAAGTTTCTAAAAGTGTCAAAAATATGAGGAACATGAAACGGTCTGAAAAATAGGAGGAGTATGAAGTGGAGTTGAAAAACATGAAGAGCTTGAAAAAGTGTGAAAAATTTGAAGAGCTTCAAAAGGTGTCAAAATATGAGGAGCATGAAACCGTCTGAAAAATTGGAGGAGCATGAAACGGTGTTCAAAAACATGAAGAGCCTGAAAAGGTATGAAAAATATGAAGAGCTTCAAAAGGTGTGAAATACATGAGGAGCATGAAACTCTCTGAAAAATAGAAGGAGCATGAAGTGGTGTTCAAAAACATGAAGAGTCTGAAAAGTTTTGAAAACTATGAAGAGCTTCAAAATGTGTGAAAAATATGAGGAGCATGATATGGTTTCAAAAATAGGATTACCATGAAGCGGTGTTCAAAACATGAAGAGCCGGAAAAGTTTTGAAAAATATGAAAAGCTTCAAAAGGTGTCAAAAATGAGATGAGCATGAAACGTTCTGAAAAATAGGAGGTGCATGAAGCGGTGTTGAAAAACATGAAGAGCCTGAAAAGGTGTGAAAAATAGGAAGAGCTTCAAAGGGCGTCAAAAATATGAGGAGCATGAAACGGTCTGAAAAATAGGAGAAGCATGAAACGGTCTGAACATTAGGAGGAGCATGAAGCAGTGTTGAAAAACATGAAGAACCTGAAAACGTGTGAAAAATATGAACAGCTTCAAAAGGTGTGAAAAATGAGATGAGCTTGAAGCGGTCTGAAAAATAGGAGGAGCATGAAGTGTTGTTTAAAAGCATGAAGAGCCTGAAAAGGTGTGAAATATATGAAAAGCTTCAAAAGGTGTGAAAAAAAAGAAGAGTTTCAAAAGGTGTCAAAAATATCAGGAGCATGAAACGATCTGAAAAAGAGGAGGAGCATGAAACGGTGTTCAAATACATGAAGAGCCTAAAAAGGTGTGAAAAATATGAAGAGCTTCAAAAGGTGTGAAAATATGAAGACCTGCAAAAGGTGTAAAAATCGATGAGCATGAAAGGATCTGAAAATTAGGAGCAGCACGAAGCGGTGTTGAAAACCATGAAGAGCCTGAAAACGTGTAAAATATATGAAGAGCTTCAAAAGAAATGAAAAATATGAACAGCTTCAAAATGTGTCAAAAATGAGATGAGAATGAAGCAGTCTGAAAAAAGGAGGAGCATGAAGTGGTGTTGAAAATCATGAAGAGCCGGAAAAGGTGTGAAATATATGAAGAGTTTCAAAAGATGTCAAAAATATGAGGAGCATGAAACGGTCTGAAAAATAGGAGGAGCATCAAACTGTGCTGAAAAAAATGAAGAGCCTGAAAAGGTGTGAAAAATATGATGAGCTTCAAAACGTGTCAAAAATATGAGGAGCATGAAACGGTCTGAAAAATAGGAGGAGCATGAAGTGGTGTTGAAAAATATGAAGAGCCTGAAAAGGTGTGAAAAATATGAAGAGCTTCAAATTTGTCAAAATTATGAGGACCATGAAACGCTCTGAAAAATACGAGGAGCATGAAGCGGTGTTGAAAAACATGAAGAGCCTGAAAAGGTGTGAAAAATAGGAAGAGCTTCAAAGGGCGTCAAAAATATGAGGAGCATGAAACGGTCTGAAAAATAGAAGGAGCTTGAAGTGGTGTTGAAAAACATGAAGAGCCTGAAAAGGTGTGAAAAATATGAAGAGCTTCAAAAGGTGTCAAAAATATGAGGAGAATGAAACGGTCTGAAAATTAGGAGGAGCATGAAGCGGTGTTGAAAAACATAAAGAGACTGAAAAAGTGTGAAATATATGAAGAGCCTCAAAGGTGTCAAAAATATTAGGAGCAAGAAACGGTCTGAAAAATAGAAGGAGCTTGAAGTGGTGTTGAAAAACATGAAGAGCCTGAAAAGGTGTGAAAAATATGAAGAGCTTCAGAAAGGTGTCAAATATATAGAGGGTGAAACGGTCTGAAAAATATGAGGAGCAAGAAACTGTTTTCAAAAACATGAAGAGCCTCAAAAGGTGTGAAAAATGTGAAGAGCTTCAAACTGTGTCAAAAATATGAGGAGCATGAAACGGTCTGAAACATAGGAGGAGCATGAAGTGATGTTGAAAAACATGAAGAGACTGAAAAAGTTGTGAAACATATGAGGAGCATGATATGGTCTGATAAATAGGAGGAGCATGAAGCGGTGTTGAAAAATATGAAGAGCTTGAAAAAGGTGTGAAACATATGAGTAGAATAAAACGGTCTGAAAAATAGGAGGAGCATGAAGTGGTGTAGAAAAACATGAAGACCCTGAAAAGGTGTGAAAAATATGAAGAGCTACAAAAAGTGTCAAAAATATGAGGAGCTTGAAACGGTCTGAAATATAGGAGGAGCGTGAAAAGGTGTTAAAAAAATATGAAGAGCTTCAAAAGGTGTGAAAAGTATGAGGAGCATGAAACGGTCTGAAAAATAGGAGGAGCATGAAGCGTTGTTGAAAAACATGAAGAGCCTGAAAAGGTGTGAAAAATATGAAGTGCTTCAAAAAGTGTCAAAAACATGAGGAGCATGAAAATGTCTGAAAAATAGGAGGAGCTTGAAGCGGTGTTCAAAAAAATGAAGAGCCTGGAGAAGTGTGAAAAATATGAAGAGCTTCAAAAAGTGTCAAAAATATGAGGAGCATTAAACGGTCTGAAAAATAGGAGAAGCATGAAACGGTCTGAAAATAGGAGAAGCATGAAACGGTCTGAAAAATAGGAGGAGCATGAAGCAGTGTTGAAAAACATAAAGAGCCTGAAACAGTGTGAAATATATGAAGAGCCTCAAAGGTGTGAAAAATATGAGGAGCAAGAAACGGTCTGAAAAATAGAAGGAGCTTGAAGTGGTGTTGAAAAACATGAAGAGCCTGAAAAAGTGTGAAATATATGAAGAGCCTCAAAGGTGTCAAAAATATGAGGAGCAAGAAACGGTCTGAAAAATAGAAGGAGTTTGAAGTGGTGTTGAAAAACATGAAGAGCCTGAAAAGGTGTGAAAAATATGAAGAGCTTCAAAGGTGTCAAAATTATGAGGAGCATGAAACGCTCTGAAAAAGAGGAGGAGCAGCAAGCGATGTTGAAAAACATGAAGAGCGTGAAAAGGTGTGAAAAATATGAAGAGCTTCAAAAGGTGTCACAAATATGAGGAGCATGAAAGGGTCTGAAAAATAGGAGGAGCATGAAGCGGTGTTGAAAAACATGAAGAGCCTGAAAAGGTGTGAAAAATATGAAGAGCTTCAAAAGGTGTCAAGAATATGAGGAGCATGAAACGGTCTGAAAAATAGGAGGAGCATGAAGTGGTGCTGAAAAACATGAATAGCCTGAAAAGGTGTGAAAAATATGAAGAGCTTCAAAAGGCGTCAAAAATATGAGGAGCATGAAACGGTCTGAAAAATAGGAGAAGCATGAAACGCTCTGAAAAATAGGAGGAGCATGAAGTGTTGTTGAAAAACATGAAGAGCCTGAAAAAGGTGTGAAACATATGAGGAGCATGATACGGTCTGAAAAATAGGAGGAGCATGAAGCGGTGTTGAAAAATATGAAGAGCCTGAAAAGGTGTGAAAAATATGAAGAGCTTCAAAAGGTGTCAAAAATATAAGGAGCATGAAACGGCCTGAAATATAGGAGGAGCATGAAAAGGTGTTAAAAAACATGAAGAGCCTAAAAAGGTGTGAAAAATATGAAAAGCTTCAAATGTTGTCAAATATATGAGGAGAATTAAACGGTCTGATAATTAGGAGGAGCATGAAGTGGTGTTGAAAAACATGAAAAGCTTGAAAAAGGTGTGAAACATATGAGTAGAATAAAACAGTCTGAAAAATAGGAGGAGCATGAAGTGGTGTAGAAAAACATGAAGACCCTGAAAAGGTGTGAAAAATATGAAGAGCTAGAAAAAAGTGTCAAAAATATGAGTAGCTTGAAACGGTCTGAAATATAGGAGGAGCGTGAAAAGGTGTTAAAAAAATACGAAGAGCTTCAAAATGTGTGAAACATATGAGGAGCATGAAACGGTCTGAAAAATAGGAGGAGCATGAAGCGTTGTTGAAAAACATGAAGAGCCTGAAAAGGTGTGAAAAACATGAAGTGCTTCAAAAGGTGTCAAAAACATGAGGAGCATGAAAAGGTCTGAAAAATAGGAGGAGCATGAAGCGGTGCTCAAAAAAATGAAGAGCCTGGAGAAGTGTGAAAAATATGAAGAGCTTCAAAAAGTGTCAAAAATATGAGGAGCATTAAACGGTCTGAAAAATAGGAGAACCATGAAGTGGGGTTGAAAAATATGAAGAGCCTGAAAAGGTGTGAAAAATACGAAGAGCTTCAAAGGTGTCAAAATTATGAGGAGCATGAAACGCTCTGAAAAAGAGGAGGAGCAGCAAGCGATGTTGAAAAACATGAAGAGCGTGAAAAGGTGTGAAAAATATGAAGAGCTTCAAAAGGTGTCAAATATATGAGGAGCATGATACGGTCTGAAAAATAGGAGGAGTATGAAGTGGTGCTGAAAAATATGAAGAGCCTGAAAAGGTGTGAAAAATAGGAAGAGCTTCAAAAGTTGTGAAAAATATGAGGAGCATGAAACGGTCTGAAAAATAAGAGGAGCATGAAGCCGTGTTGAAAAACATGTAGAGACTGAAAAGGTGTAAAAAATATGAAGAGCTTCAAAAGGTGTCAAAAATATGAGGAGCATGAAACGGTCTGAAAAATAGGAGGAGCATTGTAGCGTTGTTCAAAAACTTGAAGAGCCTGAAATGGTGTGAAAAATATGAAGAGCTTCAAAAGGTGTCAAAAATATGAGGAGCATGAAACGGTCTGAAAAATAAGAGGAGCATGAAATGGTGTTGAAAAACATGAAGAGCCTGAAAAGGTGTGAAACATATGAAGAGCTTCAAAAGGTGTGAAATACATGAGGAGTATGAAACGGTCTGAAAAATAGGAGGATCATGAGCGGTATTGAAAAACATGAATAGACTGAAAAGGTGTGAAAAATATGAAGAGCTTCAAAAGGCTTCAAAAATATGAGGAGCATGAAACGGTCTGAAAAATATGACGAGCATGAAACGGTGTTCAAAAACATGAAGAGCCTGAAAAGGTGTGAAAAATATGAAGAGCTTCAAAAGAAGTGAAAAATATGAGGAGCATGAAACGGTCTGAAAAATACGAGGAGCATGAAGTGGTGTTGAAAAACATAAATAGCCTGAAAGGGTGTGAAAAATAGGAAGAGCTTCAAAAGGCGTCAAAATATGAGGAGCAGGAAACGGTCTGAAAAATAGGAGAAGCATGAAATGGTCTGAAAAATAGGAGGAGCATGAAGCGGTTTGAAAAACATGAAGAGCCTGAAAAAGTGTGAAAAATATGAAGAGCTTCAAAAGGTGTCAAAAATATGAGGAGAATGAAACGGTCTGAAAATTAGGAGGAGCATGAAGCGGTGTTGAAAAACATAAAGAGCCTGAAACAGTGTGAAATATATGAAGAGCCTCAAAGGTGTCAAAAATAAGAGGAGCAAGAAAAGGTCTGAAAAATTGAAGGAGCTTGAAGTGGTGTTGAAAGACATGAAGAGCCTGAAAAAGTGTGAAATATATGAAGAGCCTCAAAGGTGTCAAAAATATGAGGAGCATGAAATGGTCTGAAAAATAGAAGGAACTTGAAGTGGTGTTGAAAAACATGAAGAGCCTGAAAAGGTGTGAAAAATATGAAGAGTTTCAAAAAGGTGTCAAATATATAGAGGGTGAAACGGTCTGAAAATTAAGAGGAGCAAGAAACTGTTTTCAAAAACATGAAGAGCCTGAAAAGGTGTGAAAAATATGAAGAGCTTCAAAAAGGTCTCAAATATATAGAGGGTGAAACGGTCTGAAAAATATGAGGAGAAAGAAACTGTTTTCAAAAACATGAAGAGCCTCAAAAGGTGTGAACAATGTGAAGAGCTTCAAACTGTGTCAAAAATATGAGGAGCATGAAACGGTCTGAAACATAGGTGGAGCATGAAGTGTTGTTGAAAAACATTAAGAGCCTGAAAAAGGAGTGAAAAATATGAAGAGCTTCAAAAGGTGTCAAAAATATAAGGAGCATGAAACGGTCTGAAATATAGGAGGAGCATGAAAAGGTGTTAAAAAACATGAAGAGCCTGAAAAGGTGTGAAAAATATGAAAAGCTTCAAATGGTGTCAAAAATATGAGGAGAATGAAACGGTCTGATAATTAGGAGGAGCATGAAGTGGTGTTGAAAAACATGAAGAGCTTGAAAAAGGTGTGAAACATATGAGTAGAATAAAACGGTCTGAAAAATAGGAGGAGCATGAAGTGGTGGAGAAAAACATGAAGACCCTGAAAAGGTGTGAAAAATATGAAGAGCTACAAAAAGTGTCAAAAATATGAGGAGCTTGAAACGGTCTGAAATATAGGAGGAGCGTGAAAAAGTGTTAAAAAAATACGAAGAGCTTCAAAATGTGTGAAACATATGAGGAGCATGAAACGGTCTGAAAAATAGGAGGAGCATGAAGCGTTGTTGAAAAACATGAAGAGCCTGAAAAGGTGTGAAAAATATGAAGTGCTTCAAAAGGTGTCAAAAACATGAGGAGCATGAAAAGGTCTGAAAAATAGGAGGAGCATGAAGCGGTGTTCAAAAAAATGAAGAGCCTGGAGAAGTGTGAAAAATATGAAGAGCTTCAAAAAGTGTCAAAAATATGAGGAGATGAAACGGTCTGAAACATAGGAGGAGCATGAAGTGTTGTTGAAAAACATGAAGAGCCTGAAAAAGTTGTGAAACATATGAGGAGCATGATATGGTCTGATAAATAGGAGGAGCATGAACCGGTGTTGAAAAATATGAAGAGCATGAAAATGTGTGAAAAATATGAAGAGCTTCAAAAGGTGTCAAAAATATAAGGAGCATGAAACGGTCTGAAATATAGCAGGAGCATGAAAAGGTGTTAAAAAACATGAAGAGCCTGAAAAGGTGTGAAAAATATGAAAAGCTTCAAATGGTGTCAAAAATATGAGGAGAATGAAACGGTCTGATAATTAGGAGGAGCATGAAGTGGTGTTGAAAAACATGAAGAGCTTGAAAAAGGTGTGAAACATATGAGTAGAATAAAATGGTCTGAAAAATAGGAGGAGCATGAAGTGGTGTAGAAAAACATGAAGACCCTGAAAAGGTGTGAAAAATATGAAGAGCTACAAAAAGTGTCAAAAATATGAGGAGCTTGAAACGGTCTGAAATATAGGAGGAGCGTGAAAAGGTGTTAAAAAAATATGAAGAGCTTCAAAAGGTGTGAAAAGTATGAGGAGCATGAAACGGTCTGAAAAATAGGAGGAGCATGAAGCGTTGTTGAAAAACATGAAGAGCCTGAAAAGGTGTGAAAAATATGAAGTGCTTCAAAAAGTGTCAAAAACATGAGGAGCATGAAAATGTCTGAAAAATAGGAGGAGCTTGAAGCGGTGTTCAAAAAAATGAAGAGCCTGGAAAGTGTGAAAAATACGAAGAGCTTCAAAAAGTGTCAAAAATATGAGGAGCATTAAACGGTCTGAGAAATAGGAGAAGCATGAAACGGTCTGAAAAATAGGAGAAGCATGAAACGGTCTGAAAAAAAGGAGGAGCATGAAGCAGGGTTGAAAAACATAAAGAGCCTGAAACAGTGTGAAATATATGAAGAGCCTCAAAGGTGTCAAAAATATGAGGAGCAAGAAACGGTCTGAAAAATAGAAGGAGCTTGAAGTGGTGTTGAAAAACATGAAGAGCCTGAAAAAGTGTGAAATATATGAAGAGCTTCAAAGGTGTCAAAAATATGAGGAGCAAGAAACGGTCTGAAAAATAGAAGGAGCTTGAAGTGGTGTTGAAAAACATGAAGAGCCTGAAAAGGTGTGAAAAATATGAAGAGCTTCAAAGGTGTCAAAATTATGAGGAGCATGAAACGCTCTGAAAAAGAGGAGGAGCAGCAAGCGATGTTGAAAAACATGAAGAGCGTGAAAAGGTGTGAAAAATATGAAGAGCTTCAAAAGGTGTCACAAATATGAGGAGCATGAAAGGGTCTGAAAAATAGGAGGAGCATGAAGCGGTGTTGAAAAACATGAAGAGCCTGAAAAGGTGTGAAAAATATGAAGAGCTTCAAAAGGTGTCAAGAATATGAGGAACATGAAACGGTCTGAAAAATAGGAGGAGCATGAAGTGGTGCTGAAAAACATGAATAGCCTGAAAAGGTGTGAAAAATATGAAGAGCTTCAAAAGGCGTCAAAAATATGAGGAGCATGAAACGGTCTGAAAAATAGGAGAAGCATGAAACGCTCTGAAAAATATGAGGAGCATGAAGTGTTGTTGAAAAACATGAAGAGCCTGAAAAAGGTGTGAAACATATGAGGAGCATGATATGGTCTGAAAAATAGGAGGAGCATGAAGCGGTGTTGAAAAATATGAAGAGCCTGAAAAGGTGTGAACAATATGAAGAGCTTCAAAAGGTGTCAAAAATATAAGGAGCATGAAACGGCCTGAAATATAGGAGGAGCATGAAAAGGTGTTAAAAAAAATGAAGAGCCTGAAAAGGTGTGAAAAATATGAAAAGCTTCAAATGTTGTCAAATATATGAGGAGAATTAAACGGTCTGATAATTAGGAGGAGCATGAAGTGGTGTTGAAAAACATGAAAAGCTTGAAAAAGGTGTGAAACATATGAGTAGAATAAAACAGTCTGAAAAATAGGAGGAGCATGAAGTGGTGTAGAAAAACATGAAGACCCTGAAAAGGTGTGAAAAATATGAAGAGCTACAAAAAGTGTCAAAAATATGAGGAGCTTGAAACGGTGTGAAATATAGGAGGAGCGTGAAAAGGTGTTAAAAAAATATGAAGAGCTTCAAAATGTGTGAAACATATGAGGAGCATGAAACGGTCTGTAAAATAGGAGGAGCATGAAGCGTTGTTGAAAAACATGAAGAGCCTGAAAAGGTGTGAAAAACATGAAGTGCTTCAAAAGGTGTCAAAAACATGAGGAGCATGAAAAGGTCTGAAAAATAGGAGGAGCATGAAGCGGTGTTCAAAAAAATGAAGAGCCTGGAGAAGTGTGAAAAATATGAAGAGCTTCAAAAAGTGTCAAAAATATGAGGAGCATTAAACGGTCTGAAAAATAGGAGAACCATGAAGTGGGGTTGAAAAATATGAAGAGCCTGAAAAGGTGTGAAAAATACGAAGAGCTTCAAAGGTGTCAAAATTATGAGGAGCATGAAACGCTCTGAAAAAGAGGAGGAGCAGCAAGCGATGTTGAAAAACATGAAGAGCGTGAAAAGGTGTGAAAAATATGAAGAGCTTCAAAAGGTGTCAAAAATATGAGGAGCAAGAAACGGTCTGAAAAATAGGAGGAGCATGAAGCGCTGTTAAAAACATGAAGAGCCTGAAAAAGTGTGAAAAATATGAAGATCTTCAAAAGTTTGAAAAATATGAAGACCTTGAAAAGGTGTCAAAAATGAGCTGAGCATGAAACAGTCTGAAAAGTAGGAGGAGCATGAAGTGTTTTTCAAAAACGTGAAGAGCCTGAAAAGGTGTGAAAAATATGAAGAGCTTCAAAAGGTGTGAAATATCTGAGGAGCATGAAACGGTCTGAAAAATAGGAGGAGCATGAAGCGGTGTTCAAAACATGAAGAGCCTGAAAAAGTGTGAAAAACATGAAGAGCTTCAAAAAGTTTGAAAAATAGGAGGAGCATGAAGCGGTGTTAAAAAACATGAAGAGCCTAAAAAAGTGTGAAAAATATGAAGAGCTTATAAAATTGTCAAAAATATGAGGAGCATGAAGAGATGTTCAAAAACATGAAGAGGCTGATAAGGTGTGAAAAACATGAAGAGCTTCAAAAGGTTTGAAAAATAGGAGGAGCATGAAGCGGTGTTCAAAAACATGAAGGGCCTGAAAACGTGTGAAAAATATGAAGAGCTTCAAAAGGAGTCAAAAATATGCGGAGCCTGAAACGATCTGAAAAATAGGAGGAGCATGAAGCGGTGTTGAAAAACATGAAGAGCCTGAAAAGGTGTGAGAAATGTGAAGAGCTTCAAAAGGTGTCAAAAATATGAGGAGCATGAAACGCTCTGAAATATAGGTGGATCATGAAGCGGTGTTGAAAAATATGAAGAGCCTGAAAAGGTGTGATAAATGTGAAGAGCTTCAAAAGGTGTCAAAAATATGAGGAGCATGAAACGGTCTGAAAAATAGGAGGAGCATGAAACGGTGATCAAAATCATGAAGAATCGGAAAACGTGTGAAAAATATGAAAAGCTTCAAACGGTGTGAAAAATATCAGGAGCATGAAACGGTCTGAAAAAGATGAGGAGCATGAAGTGGTCTTCAAAAACATGTACAGCCTGAAAAGGTGTGAAAAATATGAAGAGCTTCAAAAGGTGTGAAAAACAGGAGGAACATGAAGCGGTGTTCAAAAATATGAAGAGCCTGAAAAGGTGTGAAAAATATGAAGTGCTTCAAAAGGTGTCAACAATATGAGGAGCATGAAACGGTCTGAAAAATAGGAGGAGCAAGAAGCGGTGTTGAAAAACAAGAAGAGACGGAAAAGGTGTGAAAAATATGAAGAGCTTCAAAAGGTTTCCAAAATATGAGGAGCTTGAAATGGTCTAAAAAATAGGAAGACCATGAAACGGTGTTCAAAAACATGAAGAGCATGAAAAGGTGTGAAAATTATGAAGAGCTTCAAAAGGTGTGAAAAACATGAGGAGAATGAAACGGTCTGAAAAATAGGAGGAGCATGAAGCAGTGTTGAAAAACATGAAGAGCTTGAAAAGGTGTGAAAAATAAGAGGAGCATGAAACGCTCTGAAATATAGGTGGATCATGAAGCGGTGTTGAAAAACATGAAGAGCCTGAAAACGTGTGAAAAATAAGAAGAGCTTCTAAAGGTGTCATAAATATGAGGAGCATGAAACGGTCTGAAAAATAGGAGCAGCATGAGGTGTTGTTGAAAAACATGAAGAGCCTGAAAAGGTGTGAAAAATATGAGGAGCTTTAAAAGGTGTCAAAAATATGAGGATCATGAAACGGTCTGAAAAATAGGAGAAGCATGAAATGGTGATCAAAAACATGAAGAGCCTGAAAAGGTGTGAAAAATATGAAGAGCTTCAAAAGGCGTGAAATACATGACGAGCATGTAACGGGCTGAAAAATAGGAGAACCATGAAGTGGTGTGCAAAAACATGAAGAGCCTGAAAAGGTGTGAAAAATATGAAGAGCTTCAAAAGGTGTCAAAAATATGAGGAGCATGAAACGGTCTGAAAATAGGACGAGCACAAGCGATGTTCAAAAACATGCACAGCATGAAAAGGTGTGAAAAATATGAAGAGCTTCAAAAGGTGTGAAAAATATGAAGAGCTTCAAAAGGTGTCAAAAATTAGATTAGCATGAGAGGGTCTGAAAAATAGGAGGAGCATGAAGTGGTGTTGAAAAACATGAAGAGCCTGAAAACTTGTGAAAAATATGAAGAGCTTCAAAAGGGGTCAAAAATATGAAGAACATGAAACCGTCTGAAAAATAGGAGGAGCATGAGGTGGTGTTGAAAAACTTGAAGAGGCTGAAAACGTGTGAAAAATATGAAGAGCTTTAAAAGGTGTGAAAAATATGAACAGCTTCAAAAGGTGTGAAATATATGAAGAGCTTCAAAATGTGTCAAAAATATGAGGAGCATGAAACGGTCTGAAAAATAGGAGGAGCATGAAGCGGTGTTGAAAAACATGAAGAGCCTGAAAACTTGTGAAAAATATGAAGAGCTTCAAAAGGGGTCAAAAATATGAAGAACATGAAACCGTCTGAAAAATAGGAGGAGCATGAGGTGGTGTTGAAAAACATGAAGAGCCTGAAAACGTGTGAAAAATATGAAGAGCTTCAAAATGTGTCAAAAATATGAGGAGCATGAAACGGTCTGAAAAATAGGAGGAGCATGAAGCAGTGTTGAAAAAACATGAAGAGCCTGCAAAGGTGTGAAAAATATGAAGAGTTTCAGAAATGTGAAAATTATGAAGAGCTTCAAAAGGTGTCAAAAATGAGAAGAGCTTGAAACGGTCTGAAAATTAGGAGGAGCATGAAGCGGTGTTGAAAAACATGAAGAGTCTTAAAAGGTGTGAAAAATATGAAGAGCTTCAAGAGGTGTGAAATATATGAGGAGCATGAAACTCTCTGAAAAATAGGAGGAGCATGAAGTGGTGTTCAAAAACATGAAGAGTCTTAAAAGGTGTGAAAAATATGAAGAGCTTCAATAGGTGTGAATAATATCAGGAGCAGGATACGGTCTGAAAAATAGGAGGAGCATGAAGCGGAGCTGAAAAACATGAAGAGCCTGAAAAGGTGTGAAAAATATGAAGAGCTTCAAAACGTGTCAAAAATATGAGCAGCATGAAACGGTCTGAAAAATAGGAGGATTATGAAACGGTGTTCAAAAACATGAAGAGCCTGAAAAGGTGTGAAAAATATGAAGAGCCTCAAAACGTGTCAAAAATATGAGAAGTATGAAGCGGTATGATAAATAGCAGGAGCATGAAGCGGTGTTGAAAAACAGGAAGAGTCTGAAACCGTGTGAAAAATATGAAGAGCTACAAAAATGTGAAAAATATGAAGAGATTCAAAAGGTTTGAAAAATATGAAGAGCTTCAAAAGGTGTCAAAAATGAGAAGAGCTTGAAACGGTCTGAAAATTAGAAGGAGCATGAAGCAGTGTTGAAAAACATGAAGAGAATGAAAAGTGTGAAAAATATGAAGAGCTTCTAAGGGTGTCAAAAATATGAGGAGCATGACACGGTCTGAAAAATAGGAGGAGCATGAAGTGGTGTTGAAAAACATGAAGAGCCTGAAAGGTGTGAAAAACATGAAGAGCTTCAAAAGGTGTCAAAAATATGAGGAGCATGAAACCTTCTGAAAAATAGGAGTATCATGAATTGGTGTTGAAAAACATGAAGAGCCTGAAAAGGTGTGAAAAATATGAAGAGCTTCAAAAAGTGTCAAATTATGAGGAGCATGAAACGGTCTGAAAAATGGGAGAAGCATGAAGTGGTGTGGAAAAACATGAAGAGCCTGAAAAGGTGTGAAAAATATGAAGAGCTTCAAAAGGTGTGAAATACATGAGGAGCATGAAACTCTCTGAAACATAGGAGGAGCATGAAGTGGTGTTCAAAAACATGAAGAGTCTTAAAAGGTGTGCAAAATATGAAGAGCTTCAATACATGTGAATAATATGAGGAGCAGGATACGGTCTGAAAAATAGGAGGAGCATGAAGGGGTGTTCAAAAACATGAAGAGCCTGAAAAATTGTGAAAAATATGAAAAGCTTGAAAAGGTGTCAAAAATGAGATGAGCATGAAACGGTGTGAAAAATAGGAGGAGCATGAAGTGGTGTTGAAAAAAAAGAAGAGACTGAAAAGGTGTGAAAAATATGAAGAGCATCAAAAGGTGTCAAAAATATGAGGAGCATGAAACGGTCTCAAAAATAGGAGGAACATGAAGCGGTTTTCAAAAACATGAAGAGCCTGAAAAGTTGTGAAAAATATGAAAAGCTTCAAAAGGTGTCAAAAATGAGATGAGCATGAAACGGTTTGAAAAATAGGAGGACCATGAAGTGGTGTTGAAAAAAAAGAAGAGACTGAAAAGGTGTGAAAAATATGAGGATCATGAAAATGTGTCAAAAATATGAGGAGCATGAAAAGGTCTGCAAAAAGGAGGAGCATGAAGTGGTGTTGAAAACTTGAAGAGCCTGAAAAGGTGTGAAAAATATGAAAAGCTTCAAAATCTGTCAAAAATATGAGGAGCATGAAACGGTCTGAAAAATAGGAGGCGCATGAAGCGGTGTTCAAAAACATGACGAGCCTGAATAGGTGTGAAAAATATGAAGAGCTTCAAAAGGTGTCAAAAATATGAGGAGAATGAAACGTTGTGAAAAATAGGAGGAGCATGAAGCTGTGTTGAAAACATGAAGAGCTTGAAAACGTGTGAAAAATAAGAAGAGCTTCTAAAGGTGTCATAAATATGAGGAGCATGAAACGGTCTGAAAAATAGGAGCTGAATGATGTGTTGTTGAAAAACATGAAGAGCCTGAAAAGGTGTGAAAAATATGAGGAGCTTTAAAAGGTGTCAAAAATATGAGGATCATGAAACGGTCTGAAAAATAGGAGAAGCATGAAATGGTGATCAAAAACATGAAGAGCCTGAAAAGGTGTGAAAAATATGAAGAGCTTCAAAAGGCGTGAAATACATGAGGAGCATGTAACGGGCTGAAAAATAGGAGAACCATGAAGTGGTGTGCAAAAACATGAAGAGCCTGAAAACTTGTGAAAAATATGAAGAGCTTCAAAAGGTGTGAAATACATGAGGTGCATGAAACTCTCTGTAAATTAGGAGGAGCAAGAAGCAGTGTTCAAAAACATGAAGAGCCTGAAAAGGTGTGAAAAATATGAAGAGCTTCAAAAGGTGTGAAATAGATGAGGCGCATGAAACTCTCTGAAAATTAGGAGGAGCAAGAAGCAGTGTTGAAAAACATGAAGAGCCTGAAAAGGTGTGAAAAATATGAAGACCTTCAAAAGGTGTGAAATATATGAGGCGCATGAAACTCTCTGAAAATTAGGAGGAGCAAGAAGCAGTGTTCAAAAACATGAAGAGCCTGAAAACTTGTGAAAAATATGAAGAGCTTCAAAAGGGGTCAAAAATATGAAGAACATGAAACCGTCTGAAAAATAGGAGGAGCATGAGGTGGTGTTGAAAAACATGAAGAGCCTGAAAACGTGTGAAAAATATGAAGAGCTTTAAAAGGTGTGAAAAATATGAACAGCTTCAAAAGGTGTGAAATATATGAAGAGCTTCAAAATGTGTCAAAAATATGAGGAGCATGAAACGGTCTGAAAAATAGGAGGAGCATGAAGCGGTGTTGAAAAACATGAAGAGCCTGAAAACTTGTGAAAAATATGAAGAGCTTCAAAAGGGGTCAAAAATATGAAGAACATGAAACCGTCTGAAAAATAGGAGGAGCATGAGGTGGTGTTGAAAAACATGAAGAGCCTGAAAACGTGTGAAAAATATGAAGAGCTTCAAAATGTGTCAAAAATATGAGGAGCATGAAACGGTCTGAAAAATAGGAGGAGCATGAAGCAGTGTTGAAAAAACATGAAGAGCCTGCAAAGGTGTGAAAAATATGAAGAGTTTCAGAAATGTGAAAATTATGAAGAGCTTCAAAAGGTGTGAAATATATGAAGAGCATGAAACGGTCTGAAAAATAGGAGGAGCATGAAACGGTTTTCAAATACATGAAGAGCCTGAAAGGTGTGAAAAACATGAAGAGCTTCAAAAGGTGTCAAAAATATGAAGAGCATGAAACGGTTTGAAAAATAGGACGAGCATGAAGCGGTGTTCAAAAACATGAAGAGCCTGAAAAGGTGTGAAATTTATGAAGAGCTTCAAAATATGTCAAATATATGACGAGCATGAAACCCTCTTAAAAATAGGAGGAGGATGAAGCGGTGTTCAAAAACATGAAGAGCCTGAAAAGGTGTGCAAAATATGAAGAGCTTCAAAAGGTGTGAAATACATGAGGAGCATGAAACGGTGTTCAAAAACATGCAGAGACTGAAAAGGTTTGAAAAATATGAAGAGCTTCAAAAAGTGTCAAAAATTAGATTAGCATGAAAGGGTCTGAAAAATAGGAGGAGCTGAAGTGGTGTTGAAAAACATGAAGAACCCGAAAATGTGTGAAAAATATGAAGAGCTTCAAAAATATGAAAATTATGAAGAGCTTCAAAAGGTGTAAAAAATATGAAGAGCTTCAAAATATGTCAAAAATGAGATGAGCATGAAACGGTCTGAAAAATAGGAGCATGAAGTGGTGTTGAAAATCATGAAGAGCATGAAAAGGTGTGAAAAATATGCAGAGCTTCAAAAGGTGTCAAAAATATGAGGAGCATGAAACGGTCTGAAAAATACAAGGAGCATGAAGTGGTGTTGAAAACCATGAAGAGCCTGAAAAGGTGTGAAAAATATGAAGAGCTTCAAAATGTGTCAAAAATATGAGGTGCATGAATCGGTCCGAAAAATAGGAGGTTCATGAAGCGGTGTTGAAAAACATGAAGAGCCTGAAAAGGTGTGAAAAATATGAAGAGCTTCAAAAGGTGTCAAAAATATGAGGAGCATGAAACGGTCTGAAAATAGGACGAGCACAAGCGATGTTCAAAAACATGCACAGCCGGAAAAGGTGTGAAAAATATGAAGAGCATCAAAAGGTGTGAAAAATATGAAGAGCTTCAAAAGGTGTCAAAAATTAGATTAGCATGAAAGGGTCTGAAAAAATAGGAGGAGCATGAAGTGGTGTTGAAAAACATGAAGAGCCTGAAAAGGTGTGAAATATATGAACAGCTTCAAAAGGTGTGAAAAATATGAAGAGCTTCAAAATGTGTCAAAAATATGACGAGCATGAAACCCTCTTAAAAATAGGAGGAGGATGAAGCGGTGTTCAAAAACATGAAGAGCCTGAAAAGGTGTGCAAAATATGAAGAGCTTCAAACGGTGTGAAATACATGAGGAGCATGAAACAGTGTTCAAAAACATGCAGAGACTGAAAAGGTGTGAAAAATATGAAGAGCCTCAAAACGTGTCAAAAATATGAGAAGTATGAAACGGTATGATAAATAGCAGGAGCAGGAAGCGGTGTTGAAAAACAGGAAGAATCTGAAATCGTGTGAAAAATATGAAGATCTTCAAATTATGAAAAGTATGAAGAGCTTCAAAAGGTGTGAAAACTATGAGAAACTTGATACGGTCTGAAAAATAGGAGGAGCATGAAGCGGAGTTGAAAACCATGAAGAGCCTGAGAAGGTGTGAAAAATATGAAGAGCTTCAAAAGGTGTCAAAAATATGAGGAGCTTGAAATGGTCTGAAAAATAGGAGAAGCATGATGCTGTGTTGAAAAACATGAAGAGCCTGAGAAGGTGTGAAAAATGTGAAGAGCTTCAAAAGGTGTGAAATACATGAGGAGCATGAAGCGGTCTTAAAAATAGGAGGAGCATGAAGCGGTGTTGAAAAACATGAAGAGTCTAAAAAGGTGTGAAAAATATGAACAGCTTCAAAATGTGTGAAAAATATGAGGAGCATGAAACGGTCTGAAAAATAGGAGGAGGATGAAGCGGTGTTCAAAAACATGAAGAGCCTGAAAAGGTGTGAAAAATATGAAGAGCCTCAAAAAGTGTCAAAAATATGAGAAGTATGAAACGATATGATAAATAGCAGGAGCATGAAGCAGTGTTGAAAAACAGGAAGAGTCTGAAATCGTGTGAAAAATATGAAGATCTTCAAAAATGTGAAAAGTTTGAAGAGCTTCAAAAGGTGTCAAAAATATGAGGAGCATGAAACGGTCTCAAAAATAGGAGGAGCATGAAGCAGTGTTCAAAAACATGAAGAGCCTGAAAAGTTGTGAAAAATATGAAAAGCTTCAAAAAGTGTCAAAAATGAGATGTGCATGAAACGGTTTGAAAAATAGGAGGACCATGAAGTGGTGTTGAAAAAAAAGAAGAGACTGAAAAGGTGTGAAAAATATGAGGATCATCAAAAGGTGTCAAAAATATGAGGAGCATGAAAAGGTCTGCAAAAAGGAGGAGCATGAAGTGGTGTTGAAAAACTTGAAGAGCCTGAAAAGGTGTGAAAAATATGAAAAGCTTCAAAATCTGTCAAAAATTTGAGGAGCATGAAACGGTCTGAAAAATAGGAGGCGCATGAAGCGGTGTTCAAAAACATGACGAGCCTGAATAGGTGTGAAAAATATGAAGAGCTTCAAAAGGTGTCAAAAATATGAGGAGAATGAAACGTTGTGAAAAATAGGAGGAGCATGAAGCTGTGTTGAAAACATGAAGAGCCTGAAAACGTGTGAAAAATAAGAAGAGCTTCTAAAGGTGTCATAAATATGAGGAGCATGAAACGGTCTGAAAAATAGGAGCAGCATGAGGCGGTGTTGAAAAACATGAAGAGCCAGAAAAGGTGTGAAAAATATGAGGAGCTTTAAAAGGTGTCAAAAATATGAGGAGCATGAAACGGTCTGAAAAATAGGAGAAGCATGAAATGGTCATCAAAAACATGAAGAGCCTGAAAAGGTGTGAAAAATAGGAAAGGATTCAAAAGGTGTGAAATACATGAGGCGCCTGAAACTGTCTGAAAATTAGGAGGAGCAATGTTCAAAAACATGAAGAGCCTGAAAAGGTGTGAAAAATATGAAGAGCTTCCAAAGGTGTGAAATAGATGAGGCGCATGAAACTCTCTGAAAATTAGGAGGAGCAAGAAGCAGTGTTGAAAAACATGAAGAGCCTGAAAAGGTGTGAAAAATATGAAGACCTTCAAAAGGTGTGAAATACATGAGGCGCATGAAACTCTCTGAAAATTAGGAGGAGCAAGAAGCAGTGTTCAAAAACATGAAGAGCCTGAAAACTTGTGAAAAATATGAAGAGCTTCAAAAGGGGTCAAAAATATGAAGAACATGAAACCGTCTGAAAAATAGGAGGAGCATGAGGTGGTGTTGAAAACATGAAGAGCCTGAAAACGTGTGAAAAATATGAAGAGCTTTAAAAGGTGTGAAAAATATGAACAGCTTCAAAAGTTGTGAAATATATGAAGAGCTTCAAAATGTGTCAAAAATATGAGGAGCATGAAACGGTCTGAAAAATAGGAGGAACATGAAGCGGTGTTGAAAAACATGAAGAGCCTGAAAATGTGTGAAAAATATGAAGAGCTTCAAAAGGTGTGAAACATATGAAGAGCTTCAAAAGGTGTAAAAAATATGAAGAGCTTCAAAAGATGTCAAAAATGAGATGAGCATGAAACGGTCTGAAAAATAGGAGCATGAAGTGGTGTTGAAAATCATGAAGAGCATGAAAAGGTGTGAAAAATATGCAGAGCTTCAAAAGGTGTCAAAAATATGAGGAGCATGAAACGGTCTGAAAAATACGAGGAGCATGAAGTGGTGTTGAAAAACATGAAGAGCCTGAAAAGGTGTGAAAAATATGAAGAGCTTCAAAAGGTGTCAAAAATATGAGGTG
Organism: Dama dama; assembly: GCF_033118175.1. NCBI lineage: Eukaryota > Metazoa > Chordata > Mammalia > Artiodactyla > Cervidae > Dama > Dama dama. The sequence continues at coordinate 2,614,361 of NW_026870948.1, read as the reverse complement.
CATGAATCGGTCCGAAAAATAGGAGGTTCATGAAGCGGTGTTGAAAAACATGAAGAGCCTGAAAAGGTGTGAAAAATATGAAGAGCTTCAAAAGGTGTCAAAAATATGAGGAGCATGAAACGGTCTGAAAAAAGGACGAGCACAAGCGATGTTCAAAAACATGCCAGCCGGAAAAGGTGTGAAAAATATGAAGAGCTTCAAAAGGTGTTGAAAATATGAAGAGCTTCAAAAGGTGTCAAAAATTAGATTAGCATGAAAGGGTCTGAAAAATAGGAGGAGCATGAAGTGGTGTTGAAAAACATGAAGAGCCTGAAAAGGTGTGAAATATATGAACAGCTTCAAAAGGTGTGAAAAATATGAAGAGCTTCAAAATGTGTCAAATATATGACGAGCAAGAAACCCTCTTAAAAATAGGAGGAGGATGAAGCGGTGTTCAACAACATGAAGAGCCTGAAAAGGTGTGCAAAATATGAAGAGCTTCAAAAGGTGTGAAATACATGAGGAGCATGAAACAGTGTTCAAAAACATGCAGAGACTGAAAAGGTGTGAAAAATATGAAGAGCCTCAAAACGTTTCAAAATATGAGAAGTATGAAACGGTATGATAAATAGCAGGAGCATGAAGCGGTGTTGAAAAACAGGAAGAATCTGAAATCGTGTGAAAAATATGAAGATCTTCAAATTATGAAATGTATGAAGAGCTTCAAAAGGTGTGAAAACCATGAGAAACTTGATACGGTCTGAAAAATAGGAGGAGCATGAAGCGGTGTTGAAAAACATGAAGAGCCTGAGAAGGTGTGAAAAATATGAAGAGCTTCAAAATGTGTCAAAAATATGAGGTGCATGAATCGGTCCGAAAAATAGGAGGTTCATGAAGCGGTGTTGAAAAACATGAAGAGCCTGAGAAGGTGTGAAAAATATGAAGAGCTTCAAAAGGTGTCAAAAATATGAGGAGCATGAAATGGTCTGAAAAATAGGAGCAGCATGAGGCGGTGTGGAAAAACATGAAGACCCTGAAAAGGTGTGAAAAATATGAGGAGCTTTAAAAGGTGTCAAAAATATGAGGAGCATGAAACGGTCTGAAAAACAGGAGAAGCATGAAATGGTGATCAAAAACATGAAGAGCCTGAAAAGGTGTGAAATATATGAAGAGCTTCAAAAGGCGTGAAATACATGAGGAGCATGTAACGGGCTGAAAAATAGGAGAACCATGAAGTGGTGTGCAAAAACATGAAGAGCCTGAAAAGGTGTGCAAAATAGGAAAGGATTCAAAAGGTGTGAAATACATGAGGAGCATGAAACTGTCTGAAAATTAGGAGGAGCAATGTTCAAAAACATGAAGAGCCTGAAAACTTGTGAAAAATATGAAGAGCTTCAAAAGGTTTGAAATACATGAAGTGCATGAAACTCTCTGTAAATTAGGAGGAGCAAGAAGCAGTGTTCAAAAACATGAAGAGCCTGAAACGGTGTGAAAAATATGAAGAGCTTCAAAAGGTGTGAAATAGATGAGGCGCATGAAACTCTCTGAAAATTAGGAGGAGCAAGAAGCAGTGTTGAAAAACATGAAGAGCCTGAAAAGGTGTGAAAAATATGAAGACCTTCAAAAGGTGTGAAATACATTAGGCGCATGAAACTCTCTGAAAATTAGGAGGAGCAAGAAGCAGTGTTCAAAAACATGAAGAGCCTGAAAAGGTGTGAAAAATATGAAGTGCTTCAAAAGGGGTCAAAAATATGAAGAACATGAAACTGTCTGAAAAATAGGAGGAGCATGAGGTGGTGTTGCAAACATGAAGAGCCTGAAAACGTGTGAAAAATATGAAGAGCTTTAAAAGGTGTGAAAAATATGAACAGCTTCAAAAGGTGTGAAATATATGAAGAGCTTCAAAATGTGTCAAAAATATGAGGAGCATGAAACAGTCTGAAAATTAGGAGGAGCATGAAGCGGTGTTGAAAAACATGAAGAGCCTGAAAAGGTGTGAAAAATATGAAGAGCTTCAGAAATGTGAAAATTATGAAGAGCTTCAAAAGATGTGAAATATATGAAGAGCATGAAACGGTCTGAAAAATAGGAGGAGCATGAAACGTTGTTCAAATACATGAAGAGCCTGAAAATGTGTGAATAAAATGAAGAGCTTCAAAACGTGTCAAAAATATGAGGAGCAGGAAACGGTCTGAAAAATAGGAGGAGCATGAAGTGGTGTGGAAAAACATGAAGAGACTGCAAAGGTGTGAAAAATATGAAGAGCTTCAAAAGGTGTGAAATACATGAGGAGCATGAAACTCTCTAAAAAATAGGAGGAGCATGAAGTGCTGTTCAAAAACATGAAGAGCCTGAAAAGGTGAGAAAAATATGAAGAGCTTCAAAGGTGTGAAAAATATGAGGAGTATGATACGGTCGAAAAAATAGGAGGAGCATGAAGCGGAGTTCAAAAACATGAAGAGCCTGAAAAGGTGTGAAAAATATGAAGAGCCTCAAAACCTGTCAAAATATGAGGAGTATGAAACGGTATGATAAATAGAAGGAGCATGAAGCGGTGTTGAAAAACATGAAGAGTCTGAAATTGTGTGAAAAATATGAAGAGCTTCAAAAATGTGAAAAATATGAAGAGCTTCAAAAGGTTTGAAATACATGAGGAGCATGAAATGGGCTGAAAAATAGGAGAAGCATGAAGTGGTGTTTAAAAATATGAAGAGCTTGAAAAGGTGTGAAAAATATGAAGACCTTCAAAAGGTGTTAAAAATGAGATGAGCATGAAACTGTCTGAAAAATAGGAGGATCATGAAACGGTGTTGAAAAACATGAAGAGCCTGAAAAGATGTGAAAAATATAAAGAGCTTCAAAAGGTGTCAAAAATATGAGGAGCATGAAACGTTCTGAAATATAGGAGGAGCATCAACCTGTGTTCAAAAACATGAAGAGCCTGAAAAGGTGTGAAAAATATGAAAAGCTTCAAAAGGTGTCAAAAATGAGATGAGCATGAACCCGTCTGAAAAATAGGAGGAGCATGAAGCGGTGTTGAAAGACATGAAGAGCCTGAAAAGGTGTGAGAAATATGAAGAGCTTCAAAATGTGTCAAAAATATGAGGAGCATGAAACGGTCTGCAAAAATGTAGGAGCATGAAGTGATGTTGAAAAACTTGAAGAGCATGAAAAGGTGTGAAAAATATGAAGAGGTTCAAAGTTGTGAAATACATTAGGATCATGAAACGTTGTGAAAAATTGGAGGAGCATGAAGCAGAGTTCGAAAACATGAAGAGCCTGAAAAGGTTTGAAAAATATGAAGAGCTCAAACAGTGTCAAAAATATAAGGAGCATGAAACGATCTGAAAAATATGAGGAGCATGAAGCAGTGTTCAAAAACATGAAGAGCATCAAAAGGTATGAAAAATATGAGAGCTTCAAAAGGTGTCAAAAATATGACGAGCATGACACGGTCTGAAAAATAGGAGGAACATGAAGCGGTGTTCAAACACATGAAGAGCCTGAAAATGTGTGAAAATTATGAAGACCTTCAAAAGGTGTCAAAATTATGAGGAACATGAAACGGTTTGAAAAATAAGAGGAGCATGAAACGTTGTTGAAAAACATGAAGAGCCTGAAAAGGTGTGAAAAATATGAAGAGCTTCAAAATCTTTGAAAAAATGAAGAGCTTTCAAAGGTGTGAAATACATGAGGAGCATGAAACTCTCTGAAAAATAGGAGGAGCCTGAAATGGTGTGCAAAAACATGAATAGACTGAAAACGTGTGAAAAATATGAAGAGCTTCAAAAGGTGTGAAAAATATGAGGAGCATGATACGATCTGAAAAATAGGAGGAGCATTAAGCTGTTCAAAAACATGAAGAGCCTGAAAAGTTGTGAAAAATATGAAAAGCTTCAAAAGGTGTCAAAAATGAGATGAGCATGAAACGGTCCGAAAAATAGGAGGAGCATGAAGCGATGTTCAAAAACATGAAGAGCCTGAAAACTTGTGAAAAATATGAAAGGCTTCAAAGGTGTGAAAAATATGAGGAGCATGAAACGGTCTGAAAAATCGGAGGAGCATGAAGCGGTGTTGAAAAACATGAAGAGCCTGAAAATGTGTGAAAAATATGAAGAGCTTCAAAAGGTGTCAAAAATATGAGGAGCATGAAACCGTCTGAAAAATATGAGCAGCATGAAGCGGTGTTGAAAAACATGAAGAGCCTTAAAAGGTGTGAAAAAAATGAAGAGCTTCAAAAGGTGTCAAAAATATGAGGAGCATGAAACGGTCTGAAAAATATGAGCAGCATGAAGCGGTGTTGAAAAACATGAAGAGCCTGAAAAGGTGTGAAAAATATGAAGAGCTTCAAAAGGTGTCAAATACATGAGGAGCATAAAACTCTCTGAAAAAGAGAAGGAGCATGAAGTGGTGTTCAAAAACATGAAGAGCCTGAAAAGTTGTGAAATATATGAAGAGCTACAAAAGGTGTGAAAAATATGAGGAGCATGATATGTTTTGAAAAATAGGATTAGCATGAAGCAGTGTTCAAAAACATGAAGAGCCTGAAAAGTTGTGAAAAATATGAAAAACTTCAAAAGGTGTCAAAAATATGAGGAGCATGAAACGGTCTGAAAAATAGGAGGAGCATGAAGCGGTGTTCAAAAACATGAAGAGCCTGAAAAGGTGTGAAAAATATGAAGAGCTTCAAAAGGTGTCAAAAATATGAGGAGCATGAAACGGTCTGAAAAATCGGAGGAGCATGAAGCGTTGTTGAAAAACATGAAGAGCCTGAAAAGGTGTGAGAAATATGAAGAGCTTCAAAAGGTGTTAAAAATATGAGTAGCTTGAAACGGTCTGCAAAAATGGAGGAGCATGAAGTGGTGTTGAAAAAGATGAAGAGCCTGAAAAGGTGTTAAAAATATTAAAGCTTCAAAACGTGTCAAAATTATGAGGAGCATGAAACGGTCTGAAAAATAGGAGGAGCATGAAGCGCTGTTGAAAATCATAAAGAGCCTGAAAAGCTGTGAAAAATATGAAGAGCTTCAAAAGATGTGATAATCATGAAGAGCTTCAAAAGGTTTCAAAATGAGATGAGCATGAAACGGTCTGAAAAATAGGAGGAGCATGAAGTCGTGTTGAAAAAAAGGAAAAGTCTGAAAAAGTGTGAAATATATGAAGAGCTTCAAAAGGTGTCAAAAATATGAGGAGAATGAAACGGTCTGAAAAATAGGAGGAGCATGAAGCGATGTTGAAATACATGAATTGTCTGAAAACGTGTGGAAAATATGAAGAGATTCATAAATGTGAAAAATATGAAGAGCTTCAAAAGGTGTGAAAAATATGAAGAGCTTCAAAAGGTGTCAAAAAAGTGATGAGCATGAAAAGGTCTGAAAAATAGGAGGAGCATCAAGCGGTGTTGAAAATCATGAACAGCCTGAAAACGTATGAAAAATATGAAGACCTTCAAAATTTGTCAAAAATATGAAGAGCTTCAAAAGGTGTTAAAATGAGAAGAGCATGAAACGATCTGAAAAATAGGAGGAGCATGAAGTGGTGTTGAAAAAATGAAGAGCCTGGAAAGGTGTGAAATATCTGAAGAGCTTCAAAAGGTGTCAAAAATATGAGGAGCATGAAACGGTCTTAAAAATAGGCTGATTATGAAACTGTGTTCAAAAACATGAAGAGCCTGAAAAGCTGTGTAAAATATGAAGAGGTTCTAAAGGTGTCAAAAATATGAGGAGCATGAAACGGTCTGAAAAATAGGAGGAGCATGAAACGGTGATCAAAAACATGAAGAGCCTGAAAAGGTGTGAAAAATATGACGAGCTTCAAAAGGTGTGAAATACATGAGGAGCATGAAACGGGCTGAAAAATAAGAGAAGCATGAAGTGCTGTGGAAAAACATGAAGAGCCTGAAAAGCTGTGAAAAATATGAAGAGCTTCAAAAGGTGTGAAATACATGAGGAGCATGAAATGGGCTGAAAAATAGGAGAAGCATGAAGTGGTGTTTAAAAATATGAAGAGTTTGAAAAGGTGTGAAAAATATGAAAAGCTGCAAAAGGTGTCAAAAATGAGATGAGCATGAAACAGTCTGAAAAATAGGAGGAGCAGCAACCTGTGTTCAAAAACATGAAGAGCCTGAATAGGTGTGAAAAATATGAAGAGCTTCAAAAGGTGTCAAAAATATGAGGAGCATGAAACGTTCTGAAAAATAGGAGGAGCATCAACCTGTGTTCAAAAACATGAAGAGCCTGAATAGGTGTGAAAAATATGAAGAGCTTCAAAAGGTGTCAAAAATAAGAGGAGCATGAAACGGTCTGCAAAAAAGTAGGAGCATGAAGTGATGTTGAAAAACTTGAAGAGCATGAAAAGGTGTGAAAAATATGAAGAGCTTCAAAAGGTGTCAAAAATATGAGGAGCATGAAACGGTCTGAAAAAGAGGAGGAGCATGAAGCGGTGTTGAAAAACATGAAGAGCCTGAAAAGGTGTGAGAAATATGAAGGGCTTCAAAATGTGTCAAAAATATGAGGAGCATGAAACGGTCTGAAAAATAGGAGGAACATGAAGCGGTGTTCAAACACATGAAGAGCCTGAAAATGTGTGTAAATTATGAAGATCTTCAAAAGGTGTCAAAATTATGAGGAACATGAAACGGTTTGAAAAATAGGAGGTGCATGAAACGGTGTTGAAAAACATGACGAGCCTGAAAAGGTGTGAAAAATATGAAGAGCTTGAAAAGCTTTGAAAAATATGAAGAGCTTCCAAAAGTGTCGAAAATGAGATGAGCATTAAATGGTCTGAAAAATAGGAGGAGCATGAAACGGTGTTGAAAAACTTGAAGATCCTAAAAAGCTGTGAAAAATATGAAGAGCTTCAAAAGGTGTGAAATATAAGAGGAGAATGAAACGGTCTGAAAAAAGGAGGAGCATGAAGCGGTGTTCAAAAACATGAAGAGCCTGAATAGGTGTGAAAAATATGAAGAGCTTCAAAAGGTGGGAAATACATGAGGAGGATCAAACTGTCTGAAAAATAGGAGGAGCATGAAGTGGTGTTCAATAAAATGAAGAACCTGAATAGGTGTGAAAAATATGAAGAGCTTCAAAAGGTGTCAAAAATATGAGGAGCATGAAACGGTCTGAAAAATAGGAGGAGCATGAGCCATGTTCAAAAACATGAAGAGCCTGAAAAGGTGTGAAAAATATGAAGAGCTTCAAAAGGTGTCAAAACTATGAGGAGCATGAAACGGTCTGAAAAATAGGAGGAGCATGAAATGCTGTTGAAAAACTTGAAGAGCCTGAAAAGGTCTGAAAAATAGGAAGATCTTCAAAAGGTGTGAAATATATGAGGAGAATGAAACGTTCTGAAAAATAGGAGAAGCATGAAGCTGTGTTCAAAAACATGAGAACCAGAAAAGGTGTGAAAAATATGAAGAGCTTCAAATGGTGTGAAATATATGCGGAGCATGAAACAGTCTGAAAAATAGGAGGATCATGAAGCGGTGTTCAAAACATGAAGAGACTGAAAAGGTGTGAAAAATATGAAGAGCTTCAAAAGGTGTCAAAATTATGAGGAGCATTAAACGTTCTAAACATAGGAGGAGCATAAAGTGGTGTTGAAAAATATGAAGAGCCAGAAAAAGTGTGAAAAATATGAAGAGCTGCAAAAGGTGTCAAAATTATTAAGAGCATTAAACGTTCTAAACATAGGAGGAGCATTAAGTGGTGTTTAAAAATATGAAGAGCCAGAAAAGGTGTGAAAAATATGAAGAGATGCAAAAGGTGTGAAAAATATGAGGAGCATGGAACGTTCTGAAAAATAGGAGGAGCAAGAAACGATGTTCAAAAACCTGAAGAGCCTGAAAATCTGTGAAATATATGAAGAGCTTCAAAAGGTGTCAAAATATGAGGAGCATGAAACGGTCTGAAAAATATGAAGAGTTTCAATAGTTGTCAAAATATGAGGAGCATGAAATGGTGTTGAAAAACATGAAGAGCCTGAAAAGGTGTTAAAAATATGAAGAGCTTCAAAAGGTGTCAAAAATATGAGGAGCATGAAACGGTCAGAAAAATAGGAGGAGCATGTAGTGGTGTTCAAAAACATGAAGAGCCTTAAAAGGTGTGAAAAATATGAAGAGCTTTAAAGTTGTGAAAATTATGAGGAGCATGAAACCATCTGAAAATTAGCAGGAGCATGACACGGTGTTGAAAAATATGAAGAGCCTTAAAATGTGTGAAAATATGAAGAGCTTTAAAGGTGTGAAAAATATGAGGAGCATGAAACCGTCTGAAAAATAGGACGAGCATGACACGGTGTTGAAAAACATGAAGATCATGAAAAGGTGTGAAAAATATGAAGAGATTCAAAAGATGTCAAAAATATGAGGAGCCTGAAATGGTCTGAGAAATAGGAGGAGCATGAAGTGATGTCGAAAAAGATGAAGAGCCTGAAAAGGTGTGAAAAATATGAAGAGCTTCAAAAGGTGTGAAATATATGAGGAGCATGAAACGGTTTGAAAAATAGCAGAAGCATGAAGCTGTGTTCAAAAACATGAGAACCAGAAAAGGTGTGAAAAATATGAAGAGCTTCAAAAGGTGTGAAATATATGCAGAGCATGAAACGGTCTGAAAAATAGGAGGATCATGAAGCGGTGTTCAAAACATGAAGAGACTGAAAAGGTGTGAAAATTATGAAGAGCTTCAAAAGGTGTCAAAATTATGAGGAGCATTATACGTTCTAAACATAGGAGGAGCATGAAGTGGTGTTGAAAAATATGAAGAGCCAGAAAAAGTGTGAAAAATATGAAGAGCTGCAAAAGGTGTCAAAATTATGAGGAGCATTAAAAGTTCTAAACATACGAGGAGCATGAAGCGGTGTTTAAAAATATGAAGAGCCTGAAAAGGTGTGAAAAATATGAAGAGGTTCAAAAGGAGTCAAAAATATGAGGAGCATGAAAATGTCTAAAAAATAGGAGGAGCATGAAACGGTGTTGAAAAACATGAAGAGCCTGAAAGGGTGTGAAAAATATGAAAAGCGTCAAAAGGTGTCAAACATATGAGGAGCATGAAATGATCTGAAAAATAGGAGGAATATGAAAAGGTCTGAAAAATAGGAGGAGCATGAAGCGGTGTTCAAAAACATGAAGAGCCTGAAAAGTTGTGAAAAATTTGACGAGTTTCAAAAGGTGTGAAATATATGAAGAGCTTCAAAAGGTGTGAAAAATATGAAGAGATTCAAAAGGTGTGAAAAATATGAAGAGCTTCAAATAATGTGAAATACATGAGGAGCATGAAATGGTATGAAATATAGGAGGAGCATGAAGCGGTGTTGAAAAACATGAAAACCTGAAAAGATATGAAAAATATGAACAGCTTCAAAAGGTGTCAAATATATGTGGAGCAAAAAACGGTCTGAAAAATAGTAGGAGCATGAAGCGGTGTTCAAAAAAATGAAGAGCCTGAAATGGTGTTAAAAATATGAAGAGCTTCAAAAGGTGTGAAAAATATGAGGAGCATGAAACGGTCTGAAGAATAGGAGGAGGATTGTAGCGGTGTTCAAATACATTAAGATCATGAAAATGTGTGAAAAATACGAACAGCTTCAAAAGGTGTGAAACACATGAGGAGCATGAAACTGTCTGAAGAATAGGAGGAGCATGAAGCAGTGTTGAAAAACATGAAGAGCATGAAAAGCTGTGAAAAATATGAAGAGCTTCAAAAGGTGTCAAAAAAGTGGGAGCATGAAAGGGTCTGAAAAATAGGAGGACCATGAAGCGTTGTTGAAAAACATGAAGAGCCTGAAAAGGTGTGAAAAATATGAAGAGCTTCAAAAGGTGTCAAAAATATGAGAAGCATGAAACGGTCTGAAAAATAGGAGCAGCATGAAACGGTGTTCAAAAACATGAAGAGCCTGAAAACGTGTGAAAAATATGAAGAGCCTCAAAAGGTGTGAAAAATATGAAGAGCTTCAAAAGCGGTCAAAAATGAGATGAGCATGAAGCGGTCTGAAAAATAGGAGGAGCATGAAGTAGTGTTGAAAAACATGAAGAGCCTGAAAAGGTGTGAAAAAAATGAAGAGCTTCAAAAGGTGTCAAAAATATGAGGAGCATGAAAAGGTCTGAACAAAAGGAGGAGCATGAAGCGTTGTTGAAGAACATGAAGAGCCTGCAAAGATGTGAAAAATATGAAGAGCTTCAAAAGGTGTCAAATATATGAGGAGCATGAAACAGTCTGAAATATAGAGGGGCATGAAACGGTGTTCAAAAACATGAAGAGCCTGAAAAGGTGTGAAAAATATGAAGAGCTTCAAAAGGTGTGAAAAATATGAAGAGATTCAAAAGGTGTGAAAAATATGAAGAGCTTCAAATAATGTGAAATACATGAGGAGCATGAAATGGTCTGAAAAATAGGAGGAGCATGAAACGGTGTTCAAAAACATGAAGAACCTGAAAAGGTGTGAAATATATGAAGAGCTTGAAAAGGTGTCAAATATATGAGGAGCATGAAACGGTCTGAAAATAGGAGAGGCTGAAACGTTGTGGAAATACATGAAGAGCCTAAAAATATGTGAAAAATATGAAGAGCTTCAAAAGGAGTGAAATACATGAGGAGCATGAAACGGTCTGAAAAATAGGAGGAGCATGAAGCGGTGTTGAAAAACATGAAGAGCCTGAAAAGGTGTGAAAAATATGAAGAGCATCAAAAGGTGTGAAAAATATGAGGAGCATGAAACGGTCTGAAAAATAAGAGGAGCATGAAGCCGTGTTGAAAAACATGTAGAGCCTGAAAAGGTGTAAAAAATATGAAGAGCTTCAAAAGGTGTCAAAAATAAGAGGAGCATGAAACGGTCTGAAAAAGAGGAGGAGCAAGAAGTGGTGCTGAAAAACATGAAGAGCCTAAAAGGTGTGAAAAATATGAAAAGCTTCAAAAGATGTCACAAATACGAGGAGCATGAAACGGTCTGAAAAATAGGAGGAGCATGAAACGGTGTTCAAAAACATGAAGAGCCTGAAAAGGTGTGAAAAATATGAAGAGCTTCAAAAGGTGTGAAATACATGAGGAGCATGAAACGGTCTGAAAAATAGGAGCATGAAGCTGTGTTGAAAAACATTAAGAGCCTGAAAAGATGTGAAAATTATGAAGAGCTTCAAAAGGTGTCAAAAAAATGAGGAGCATGAAACGGTCTGAAAAATAGGGGGAGCATGAAGTGGTGTTGAAAAATATGAAGAGCCTTAAAAGGTGTGAAATATATGAAGAGCTTCAAAATGTGTCAAAATTATGAGGAGTATGAAACCGTCTGAAAAATAGGAGCAGCATGAAACGCTGTTCAAAAAAATGAAGAGACTGAAAAGGTGTGAAAAATATGAAGAGCTTCAAATCGTGTGAAATACCTGAGGAGTTTGAAACGGTCTGAAAATTGGAGGAGCATGAAGCGTTGTTCAAAAACATGAAGAGCCTGAAAAGGTGTGAAAAATATGAAGAGCTTCAAAAGGTGTGAAAAATAGGAGGAATATGAAGCCGTGTTCAAAATTATGAAGAGCCTGAATAGGTGTGAAAAATATGAAGAGCTTCAAAGGTGTGAAAAATATGAGGAGTACAAAACGGTCTGAAAAATAAGAGGAGCATGAAGCCTGTTGAAAAACATAAAGAGCCTGAAAAGGTGTAAAAAATATGAAGAGCTTCAAAAGTTGTGAAACATATGAGGAGCATGAAACGGTCTGAAAAATAGGAGGAGCAAGAAACTGTTTTCAAAAACATGAAGAGCCTCAAAAGGTGTGAAAAATGTGAAGAGCTTCAAACTGTGTCAAAAATATAAGGAACATGAAACGGTCTGAAAAATAGGAGGAGCATGAAGTGGTGTTGAAAAAATGAATAGCCTGGAAAGGTGTGAAATATATGAAGAGCTTCAAAAGGTGTCAAAAATATGAGGAACATGAAATGGTCTGAAAAATAGGAGTAGCATGAAGTGGTGTAGAAAACCATGAAGAGCCTGAAAAAGGTGTGAAACATATGAGGAGCATGAAACGGTTTGAAAAATAGGAGGAACATTAAACGGTGTCAAAAATATGAGGAGCAAGAAACGGTCTGAAAAATAGGAGGAGCATGAAGTGGTGTTGAAAAAATGAATAGCCTGGAAAGGTGTGAAATATATGAAGAGCTTCAAAAGGTGTGAAAAATATGAAGAGCTTCAAAATGTGTCAAAAATATGAGGAGCAAGAAACGATCTGAAAAATAGGAGGAGCATTAAACGGTGTTCAAAAATATGAAGAGCCTGGAAAGGTGTGAAAAATATGAAGAGCCCCAAAACTTGACAAAAATATGAGGACCATGAAACGGTCTGAAAAATAGGAGCAGCATGAAATGGTGTTCAAAAACATGAAGAGCCTGAAAAGGTGTGAAAAATATGAAGAGCTTCAAAAGGTGTCAAATATATGAGGAGCATGAAACGGTCTGAAAAATTGGAGAAGCATGAAGTGGTATTCAAAAATATGAAGAGCCTGAAAAGGTGTGAAAAATATGAAGAGCTTCAAAAGGTGTCAAAAATATAAGGAGCATGAAATGGTCTGAAATATAGGAGGAGCATGAAAAGGTGTTAAAAAACAAGAAGAGCTTCAAAAGGTGTGAAATATATGAGGAGCATGAAACGGTCTGAAAAATAGGAAGAGCATGAAGTGGTGTTGAAAACGATGAAGAGCCTGAAAAGTTTGAAAAATATGAAGAACTTCAAAATGTGTCAAAAATATAAGGAACATGAAACGGTCTGAAAAATAGGAGGAGCATGAAGCTGTGCTCAAATACATGAAGAGCCTGAGAAGGTGTGAAAAATATGAAGAGCTTGAAAAGGTGTGAAAGATATGAAGAGTTTCTAAAGATGTCAAAAAAATGAGGAGCATGAAACGGTCTGAAAAATAGGAGGAGCATGAAGTGGTGTTGAAAAACATGAAGAGCCTGAAAGGGTGTGACAATTATGAAGAGCTTCAAAAGGTGTCAAAAATATGAGGAGCATGAAACGGTCTGAAAAATAGGAGGAGCATGAAGTGGTGTTCAAAAACATGAAGAGACTGAAAAGGTGTGAAAAATATGAAGAGCTTCAAAAGGTGTCAAAAATATGAGGAGCATGAAACGGTCTGAAAAATAGGAGGAGCATGAAGTGGTGCTGAAAAACATGAAGAGCCTGAAAGTGTGTGACAATTATGAAGAGCTTCAAAAGGTGTCAAAATTATGAGGAGCATGAAACGGTCTGAAAAATAGGAGGAGCATGAAGTGGTGTTGAAAAACATGAAGAGCCTGAAAAGGTGTGAAAAATATGAAGAGCTTCAAAAGGTGTCAAAAATATGAGGAGCATGAAACGGTCTGAAAAATAGGAGGAGCATGAAGTGGTGTTGAAAAACATGAAGAGCCTGAAAAGTTGTGAAAAATATGAAGAGCTTCAAAAGGTGTCAATAATATGAGGATCATGAAACGGTCTGAAAAATAGGAGGAGCATGAAGTGGTGTTGAAAAACATAAATAGCCTGAAAGGGTGTGAAAATTATGAAGAGCTTCAAAAGGTGTCAAAAATATGAGGAGAATGAAACGGTATGACAAATAGGAGGAGCATGAAGTGGTGTTAAAAAACATGAAGAGCCTGAAAAGGTGTGAAAAATATGAAGAGCTTCAACAGGTGTCAAAAATATGAGGAGCATGAAACGGTCTGAAAAATAGGAGGAGAAAGAAATGGTGATCAAATCCATGAAGAGCCTGAAAAGGTGTGAAAAATATGAAGAGCTTCAAAAGGTGTCAAAAATATGAGGAGCATGAAACGGTCTGAAAAATAGGAGGAGCATGAAGCGGTGTTCATAACATAAAGAGCCTGAAAAGGTGTGAAAAATATGAGGAGCTTGAAAATGTGTGAAATATATGAAGAGCTTCAAAAGGTGTCAAAAATGAGATGAGCATGAAACGGTCTGAAAAATAAAGGAGCATGAATTGGTGATCAAAACGTGAAGAGCCTGAAAAGGTGTGAAATATTTGAAGAGCTTCAAAAGGTGTGAAATACATGAGGAGCATGAAACGGGCTGAAAAATAGGAGAAGCATGAAGTGGTGTGGAAAAACATGAAGAGCCTGAAAAGGTGTGAAAAATATGAAGAGCTTCAAAAGGTGAGAAATACATGAGGAGCATGAAACTCTCTGAAAAATAGAAGGAGCATGAAGCGGTGTTCAAAAACATGAAGAGCCTGAAAAGGTGTGAAAATATGAAGAGCTTGAAAAGGTGTGAAAAATATGAAGAGCTTCAAAAGGTGTGAAATATATGAGGAGCATGAAACGGTCTGAAAAATAGGAGGAGTATGCAGCGGTTAAAAAACATGAAGAGCCTGAAAAGGTGTGAAAAATACGAAGAGCTTCAAAAGGTGTCAAAATTACAAGGAGCATGAAACGGTCTGAAAAATAGGAGGAGCATGAAGCGGTGTTCAAAAATATGAAGAGCCTTTAAAGGTGTGAAAAATATGAAGAGCTTCAAAAGGTGTCAAAAATATGAGAAGCATGAAACGGTCTGAAAAATAGGAGGAGCATGAAGCGGTGTTGAGAAACATGAGGAGGCTGAGAACTTGTGAAAAATATGAAGAGCTTCAAAAGGTGTCAAAAATATGAGGAGCATGAAAGGGTCTGAAAAATAGGAGGAGCAAGAAACGGTGATCAAAAAAATGGAGAGCCTAAAAAGGTGTGAAAAATATGACGAGCTTCAATAGGTGTGAAAACTATGAGGAGCATGAAACGGTCTGAAAAATAGGAGGAGCAAGAAACGGTGATCAAAAACATGGAGAGCCTTAAAAGGTGTGAAAAATATGACGAGCTTCAAAAGGTGTGAAAAACATGATGAGCATGAAACGGGCTGAAAAATAGGAGAAGCATGAAGTGGTGTTGAAAAACATGAAGAGCCTGAAAAAGTGTGAAAAATATAAAGAGCTTCAGAAGGTGTGAAAAATATGAAGAGCTTCAACAGGTGTCAAAAATTAGATGAGCATGAAATGGTCTGAAAAAGTGGAGGAGCAAGAAGTAGTGTTGAAAAAAATGAAGAGCATGAAAAGGTGTGAAATATATGAAAAGCTTAAAAAGGTGTCAAAAATATGAGGAGCATGAAACGATCTGAAAAATAGGTGGAGCATGAAGCGGTGTTGAAAAATATGAAGAGCCTGGAAAGGTGTGCAAAATATGAAGAGCTTCAAAAGGTGTGAAATATATGAAGAGCTTGAAAAGGTGTCGACAATGACATGAGCATGAAACGGTCTGATAAATAGGAGGAGCATGAAACGGTGATCAAAAACATGAAGAGCCTGAAAAGGTGTGAAAAATATGAAGAGTTTCAGAAGGTGTCAAGAATATGAGGAGCACGAAACGGTCTGAAAAATATGAGGAGCATGAAGCGTTGTTCAAAAACATGAGGAGCCTTAAAACGTGTGGAAAATATGAAGAGCTTCAAAAGGTGTGAAAAATATGAAGAGCTTCAAAAGGTGTGAAAAATATGAGGAGCATGAAACGGTCTGACAAATAGGACGAGCATGAAGAGGTTTTGAAAAAAAAGAAGAACCTGAAAAGGTGTGAAATATATGAAGAGATCCAAAAGGTGTCAAAAATATGAGGAGAATGAAACGGTCTGAAAAATAGGAGGAGCATGAAGGGGTGTTCAAAAATATGAAGAGCCTGAAAAGGTGTGAAAAATATGAAGAGCTTCAAAAGTTGTCAAAATATGAGGAGCATGAAACGGTCTGAAAAATAGGAGGAGCATGAAATGCTGATCAAACACATGAAGGGCCTGAAAAGTTTTGAAAAATATAAAGAGCTTCAAAAGGTGTGAAATACATTTGGACATGAAACGGTCTGAAAAATAGGAGGAGCATGAGGCGGTTTTCAAATACATGAAGAGCCTGAAAAGTGTGAAAAATATGAAGTGCTTCAAAAGGTGTCAAAAACATGAGGAGCATGAAACGGTGTAAAATAGGAGGAGAATGAAGCTGTGTTGAAAAACAAGAAGAGCCTGAAAAGGTGTGAAATATATGAATAGCTTCAAAAGGTGTAACAAATATGAGGACCATGAAACAGTTTGAAAAATAGGAATAGCATGAAACGGTGGTCAAAAACATGAAGAGCTTCAAAAGGTGTCAAAAATCGATGAGCAGGAAATGGTCTGAAAAATAGGAGGAGCATGAAGTGGTGTTAAAAACATGAAGAGCCTGAAAAGGTGTGAAATATATGAAGAGCTTCAAAAGGTGTTAAAAATATGAGGAGAATGAAACGGTCTGAAAAATAGGAGGAGCATGAAGTGGTGTTGAAAAACATGAAGAGCCTGAAAAGTGTGAAAAATATGAAGAGCTTCAAAAGGTGTCAAAAATATGAGGAGCATGAAACGGTCTGAAAAATAGGAGGAGCATGAAGCCGTGTTGAAAAACATGAAGAAGCTGAAAAGATGTGAAAAAATATGAAGAGCTTCAAAATGTGTGAAGAATATGAAGAGCTTCAAAAGGTGTCAAAAATGAGATGAGCATGAAACGGTCTGAAAAAAAGGAGGAGCATGAAGTGGTGTTGAAAATAATAGAAGAGCCTGAAAAGGTGTGAAATATTTGAAGAGCTTCAAAAGGTGTCAAAAATATGAGGAGCATGAAACGGTCTGAAAAATAGGAGGAGCATGAAGGGGTGTTGAAAAACATGAAGAGCCTAAAATGCTGTGAAAAATATGAAGAGCTTCAAAAGGTGTCAAAAATATGAGGAGCATGAAAAGGTCTGAAAAATAGGAGGAGCCTGAAGCGGTGTTGAAAAACATGAAGAGCCTAAAATGCTGTGAAAAATATGAAGAGCTTCAAAAGGTGTCAAAATATGAGGAGCATGAAAAGGTCTGAAAAATAGGACGAGCATGAAGCTGTGTTGAAAAACATGAAGAGCCTGAAAAGGTGTGAAAAATATGAAGAGCTTCAAAAGGTGTGAAAAATATGAAGAGCTTCAAAAGGTGTCAAAAATATGAGGAGCATGAAACGCTCTGAAATATAGGAGGAGCATGAAGTGGTGTTCAAAAACATGAAGAGCCTGAAAAGCTGTGAAAAATATAAAGAGATTAAAAGGTGTCAAAAATATGAGGAGCATGAAACGGTCTGAAACATAGGAGGAGCAAGAAACGGTGATCAAAAACATGAACAGCCTGAAAAGGTGTGAAAAATATGACGAGCTTCAAAAGGTGTGAAAAATATGAGGAGCATGAAACGGGCTGAAAAATAGGAGAAGCATGAAGTGGTGTTGAAAAACATGAAGAGCCTGAAAAAGTGTGAAAAATATGAAGAGCTTCAGAAGGTGTGAAAAATATGAAGAACTTCAACAGGTGTCAAAAATTAGATGAGCATGAAACGGTCTGAAAAATTGGAGGAGCAAGAAGTAGTGTTGAAAAAAATGAAGAGCCTGAAAAGGTGTGAAAAATATGAAAAGCTTCAAAAGGTGTCAAAAATATGAGGAGCATGAAACGGTCTGAAAAATAGGTGGAGCATGAAGCGGTGTTGAAAAATATGAAGAGCCTGGAAAGGTGTGCAAAATATGAAGAGCTTCAAAAGGTGTGAAATATATGAAGAGCTTCAAAAAGTGTCAAAAATTAGATGAGCATGAAACGGTCTGAAAAATAGGAGTAGCATGAAACGGTGATCAAAACATGAAGAGCCTGAAAAGGTGTAAAAAATATGACGAGCTTCAAAAGGTGTGAAAAAAATGAGGAGCATGAAACGGGCTGAAAAATAGGAGAAGCATGAAGTGGTGTTGCAAAACATGAAGAGCCTGAAAAAGTGTGAAAAATATGAAGAGCTTCAGAAGGTGTGAAATATATGAATAGCTTCAACAGGTGTCAAAAATTAGATGAGCATGAAACGGTCTGAAAAATTGGAGGAGCAAGAAGTAGTGTTGAAAAAAATGAAGAGCCTGAAAAGGTTTGAAAAATATGAAAAGCTTCAAAAGGT
The DNA here is from genome assembly GCF_033118175.1 of Dama dama. Taxonomy (NCBI): domain Eukaryota; kingdom Metazoa; phylum Chordata; class Mammalia; order Artiodactyla; family Cervidae; genus Dama; species Dama dama. The sequence continues at coordinate 2,596,435 of NW_026870948.1, read as the reverse complement.
GTCAAAAATATGAGGAGCATGAAACGGGCTGAAAAATAGGAGGAGTTTGAAGAAGTGCTGAAAAACATGAAGAGCCTGAAAACGTGTGAAAAATATGAAGAGCTTCAAAAGGTGTGAAAAATGAGATGAGCATGAAACGGTCTTAAAATAGGAGGAGCGAGAAGCGGTGTTCAAAAATATGAAGAGCCTGAAAATGTGTGAAAAATATGAAGAGCTTCAAAAGGTGTGAAGAATATGAGGAGCATGAAACGGTCTGAAAAATAGAAGTGGCATGAAATGGTGTTCAAAAACATGAAGAGCTGAAAAGGTGTGAAAAATATGAAGAGCTTCAAAAGGTGTGAAATACATGAGGAGCATTAAACGGTCTGAAAATTAGGAGAAGCATGAAGTGGTGCTGACAAACATGAAGAGCCTGAAAATGTGTGAAAAATATGAAGAGCTTCAAACGGTGTCAAACATATGAAGAGCATGAAACCGTCTGAAAAATAGGAGGATTATGAAGCAGTGTTCAAAAACATGAAGAGCCTGAAAATGTGTGAAAAATATTCAGAGCTTCAAAATGTGTCAAATATATGAGGAGCATGAAACGGTCTGAAAAATTAGAGGAGGATGAAACGGTGATTAAAAACATGAAGAGCCTGAAAAGGTGTGAAAAATATGAAGAGCTTCAAAAGGTGTGAAATATATGAGGAGCATGAAACGGTCTGAAAAATAGGAGGAGCAGGAAGTGGTGTTGAAAAACATGAAGAGCCAGAAAAGTGTGAAAAATATGAAGAGCTTCAAAAGGTGTCAAAAATATGAGGAGCATGAAACGGTCTGAAAAATAGGAGGAGCATGAAGCGGTGTTGAAAAACATGAAGAGCCTGAAAACGTGTGAAAAAATATGAAAAGCTTCAAAATGTGTGAAGAATATGAAGAGTTTCAAAAGGTGTCAAAAATGAGAGGAGCATGAAACGGTCTGAAAAATAGGAGGAGCATGAAACGGTGTTGAAAAACATGAAGAGCTTGAAAAGGTGTGAAAAATATGAAGAGCTTCAAAAGGTGTGAAATACATGAGGAGCATGAAACGGTCTGAAAATTAGGAGAAGCATGAAGTGGTGCTGACAAACATGAAGAGCCTGAAAATGTGTGAAAAATATGAAGAGCTTCAAACGGTGTCCAACATATGAAGAGCATGAAACCGTCTGAAAAATAGGAGGATTATGAAGCAGTGTTCAAAAACATGAAGAGCCTGAAAATGTGTGAAAAATATTCAGAGCTTGAAAATGTGTCAAAATATGAGGAGCATGAAACGGCGTGAAAATAGGAGGAGCATGAAACGGTCTGAAAAATAGGAGGAGCATGAATCGGTGTTCAGAAACATGAAGAGCTTGAAAAGGTGTGAAATATATGAAGAGCTTCAAAGGTGTCAAAAATAGGAGGAGAATGAAATTGTCTGAAATAAAGGAGGAGCATGAAGCGGTGTTGAAAAACATGAAGAGCCTCAAAAGCTGTGAAAAATATGAAGAGCTTCAAAAGGTGTCAAAAATGAGATGAGCATGAAATGGGCTGAAAAACAGGAGGAGCATGAAATGGTGTTGATAAACATGAAGAGCCTGAAAAGTTGTGAAATATATGAAGAGCTTCAAAAGGTGTCAAAAATATGAGGAGTATGAAACGGTCTGAAAAAGAAGAGGTGCATGAAGGGGTGTTCAAAAACATGAAGAGCATGAAAAGCTGTGAAAAATATGAAGAGCTTCAAAAGGTGTCAAAAATATGAGGAGCATGAAACGGTCTGAAAAATAGGAGGAGAATGAAGCACTGGTGAAAAACATGAAGAGTTTGAAAAGGTGTGAAATATATGAAGAGCTTCAAAAGATGTCAAAAATATGAGGAGCATGAAACGGTGTGAAAAATAGGAGGAGCATGAATTGTTGTTGAAAAACATGAAGAGTCTGAAAAGGTTTGAAAAATATGAAGAGTTTCAACAGGTGTCAAAATTATGAGGAGCATTAAACATTCTAAAAAATAGGAGAAGCATGAAGTGGTGTTGAAAAATATGAAGACCCAGAAAAGGTGTGAAAAATATGAAGAGCTGCAAAACGTGTGAAAAATATGAGGAGCATGGAACGTTCTGAAAAATAGGAGGAGCATGAAACGATGTTCAAAAACTTGAAGAGCCTGAAAAGCTGTGAAATATATGAAGAGCTTCAAAAGGTGTCAAAAATATCAGGAGCATGAAATGATCTGAAAAATAGCAGGAACATGAAACGGTCTGAAAAATAGGAGGAGCATGACGTGGTGTTCAAAAATATGACGAGCCTTAAAAGGCGTGAAAAATATGAAGAGCTTCAAAAGGTGTCAAAATATGAGGAGCATGAAACTGCTTGAAAAATAGGAGGAGTATGAAAAGGTCTGAAAAATAGGAGGAGCATGAAGCGCTGTTCGAAAACATGAAGAGTCTGAAAAGTTGTTAAAAATATGAAGAGCGTCAAAAGGTGTCAAAAATATGAGGAGCATGAAATGGTGTTCAAAAACTTGAACAGCCTGAAAAAGTGTTAAAAAAATGAAGAGCTTCAAAAGGTGTCAAAATATGAGGAGCATGAAACTGCCTGAAAAATAGGAGGAGTATGAAAAGGTCTGAAAAATTGGAGGAGCATGAAGCGCTGTTCAAAAACATGAAGAGTCTGAAAAGGTGTTAAAAATATGAAGAGCTTCAAAAGGTGTGAAAAATATGAGGAGCATGAAACGGTCTGAAAAATAGGAGGAGCATGAAGTGGTGTTCAAAAACATGAAGAACCTTAAAATGTGTGAAATATATTAAGAGCTTTAAAGGTGTAAAAAGTATGAGGAGCATGAAACCGTCTGAAAAATAGGAGGAGCATGACATGGTGTTGAAAAACATGAAGAACCTTAAAATGTGTGAAAAATATGAAGAGCTTTAAAGGTGTGAAAAATAGGAGGAGCATGACACGGTGTTGAAAAACATGAAGAGCATGAAAATGTGTGAAAAATATGAAGAGATTCTAAAGCTGTCAAAAATATGAGGAGCCTGAAATGGTCTGAAAAATAGGAGGAGCATGAAGTGGTGTTGAAAAAGATGAAGAGCCTGAAAAGGTGTGAAAAATATGAAGAGCTTCAAAAGGAGTCAAAAATAAGAGGAGCATGAAAAGGTCTGAAAAATAGGAGGAGCATGAAGCGGTGTTGAAAAACATGAAGAGCCTAAAAAGGTGTGAAAAATATGAAGAGCTTCAAAAGGTGTCAAAAATATCAGGAGCATGAAATGATCTGAAAAATAGCAGGAACATGAAACGGTCTGAAAAATAGGAGGAGCATGAAGTGGTGTTCAAAAATATGACGAGCCTTAAAAGGCGTGAAAAATATGAAGAGCTTTAAAGGTGTGAAAATTATGAAGAGCATGATACCGTCTGAAAAATAGGAGGAGCATGACACGGTGTTGAAAAACATGAAGAGCCTAAAATGTGAGGAAAATATGAAGAGCTTTAAAGGTGTGAAAAATATGAGGAGCATGACACGGTCTGATAAATAGGAGGAGCATGAAGCAGTGTTGAAAAACATGAAGAGCCTGAAAAGGTGTGAAAAATAACAGGAGCATGAAATGATCTGAAAAAAAGGAGGAACAGGAAACATTCTTAAAAACAGGAGGAGCATGAAGCGGTGTTCAAAAACATGAAGAGTCTGAAAAGGTATGAAATATATGAAGAGCTTCAAAAGGTGTCAAAAATATGAGGAGCATGAAACGGTCTGTAACATAGGAGGAGCATGAAGCGTTGTTCAAAAACATGAAGAGCCTGAAAAGGTGTGAAAAATTTGAAGAGCTTCAAAAGGTGTGAAATACATGAGGAGCATGAAACGTTCTGAAACATGGGAGGACCATGAAGTGGTGTTGAAAATCATGAAGAGCCTGAAAAGGTGTGAAAAATATGCAGAGCTTCAAAAGGTGTCAAAAATATGAGGAGCATGAAACGGTCTGAAAAATACGAGGAGCATGAAGTGGTGTTGAAAACCATGAAGAGCCTGAAAAGGTGTGAAAAATATGAAGAGCTTCAAAAGGTGTCAAAAATATCAGGAGCATGAAAAGATCTGAAAAATAGCAGGAACATGAAACGGTCTGAAAAATAGGAGGAGCATGAAGAGGTGTTCAAAAATATGACGAGCCTTAAAAGGCGTGAAAAATATGAAGAGCTTTAAAGGTGTGAAAATTATGAAGAGCATGATACCGTCTGAAAAATAGGAGGAGCATGACACGGTGTTGAAAAACATGAAGAGCCATAAAATGTGAGGAAAATATGAAGAGCTTTAAAGGTGTGAAAAATATGAGGAGCATGACACGGTCTGTTAAATAGGAGGAGCATGACACGGTGTTGAAAAATATGAAGAGCATGAAAATGTGTGAAAAATATGAAGAGCTTCACAAGGAGTCAAAAATATGAGGAGCATGAAAAGGTCTGAAAAATAGGAGGAGCATGAAGCGGTGTTGAAAAACATGAAGAGCCTGAAAAGGTGTGAAAAATATGAAGAGCTTCAAAAGGTGTCAAAAATATGAGGAGCATGAAATGATCTGAAAAAAAGGAGGAACAGGAAACATTCTGAAAAACAGGAGGAGCATGAAGCGGTGTTCAAAAACATGAAGAGTCTGAAAAGGTATGAAAGATATGAAGAGCTTCAAAACGTGTCAAAAATATGAGGAGCATGAAACGGTCTGAAAAATAGGAGGAGCATGAAGCGGTGTTCAAAAACATGAAGAGCCTGAAAAGCTGTGAAAAATTTGAAGAGCTTCAAAAGGTGTGAAATACATGAGGAGCATGAAACGTTCTGAAACATGGGAGGACCATGAAGCGGTGTTGAAAATCATGAAGAGCCTCAAAAGGTGTGAAAAATATGCAGAGCTTCAAAAGTTGTCAAAAATATGAGGAGCATGAAACGGTCTGAAAAGTACGAGGAACATGAAGTGGTGTTGAAAACCATGAAGAGCCTGAAAAGGTGTGAAAAATATGAAGAGCTTCAAAAGGTGTCAAAAATATGAGGTGCATGAATCGGTCCGAAAAATAGGAGGTTCATGAAGCGGTGTTGAAAAACATGAAGAGCCTGAAAACGTGTGAAAAATATGAAGAGCTTCAAAAGGTGTCAAAAATATGAGGAGCATGAAACGGTCTGAAAAATAAGACGAGCATAAGCGATGTTGAAAAACATGCACAGCCTGAAAAGGTGTGAAAAATATGAAGAGCTTCAAAAGGTGTGAAAAATATGAAGAGCTTCAAAAGGTGTGAAAAATATGAAGAGCTTCAAATGTGTCAAAAATGAGATGAGCATGAAACGGTCTGAAAAATAAGAGAAGAGCATGAAGTGGAGCAGAAAAAAAAGAAGAGCCTGAAAAGGTGTGAAATATATGAAGACCTTCAAGAGGTGTCAAAAATATGAGGAGTATGAAACGGTCTGAAAAATAGGAGGAGCATGAAGCGGTGTTGAAAAACATGAAGAGCCTGAAAAGGTGTGAAAAATATGAAGAGCTTCAAAAGGTGTGAAATACATGAGGAGCATGAAAGGGGATGAAAAATAGGAGAAGCATGAAGTGGAGTGGAAAAACATGAAGAGCCTGAAAAGGTGTGAAAAATTTGAAGAGCTTCAAAAGGTGTGAAATACATGAGGAGCATGAAATTCTCTGAAAATTAGGAGGAGCAGGAAGCGGTTTTCAAAAACATGAAGAGCTGAAATGTTTTGAAAAATATGAAAAGCTTCAAAAGGTGTCAAAAATGAGATGAGCATGAAACGGTCTGAAAAATAGGAAGAGAATGAAGCGGTGTTGGAAAACATGAAAAGCCTGAAAAAGTGTGAAAAATATGAAGAGCTTCATAAGGTGTCAATAATATTAGGAGCATGTAACGATCTGAAAAATAGGAGGAGGATGAAGCGGTGTTCAAAAACATGAGGAGCCTGAAAAGATGTGAAAAATATGAAGACCTTCAAAAGGTGTGATAAATATGAGGAGCATGAAGCGGTCTGAAAAATAGGAGGAGCATGAGAGGTAGTTTAAAAACATGAAGAGCCTGAAAAGGTGTGAAATATAAGAAGAGCTACAAAAGGTGTCAAATATATGAGGAGCATGAAACGGTCTGAAAAATAGGAGGAGCATGAAGCCGTGTTGAAACACATGAAGAGCCTGAAAAGGTGTGAAAAATATGAAGAGCTTCAAAAGGTGTCAAAAATATCAGGAGCATGAAAAGATCTGAAAAATAGCAGGAACATGAAACGGTCTGAAAAATAGGAGGAGCATGAAGAGGTGTTCAAAAACATGAGGAGCCTGAAAAGGTGTGAAAAATATGAAGAGCTTCAAATGTTGTGAAAAATATGAAGAGCTTCAAAAGGTGTCAAAATCAGATGAGCATGAAATGGTGTGAAAAATAGGAGGAGCATGAAGCCGTGTTGAAACACATGAAGAGCCTGAAAACGTGTGAAAAATATGACGAGCTTCAAAAGATGTGAAATATAGGAGCAGCATGAAGCGGTGTTCAAAAATATAAAAAGCCTGAAAAAGTGTGAAAAATATGAAGAGCTTCAAAAGGTGTCAAAAATATGTGGAGCATGAAATAGTCTGAAAAATAGGAGGAGCATGAAGCGGTGTTGAAAAACATGAAGAACCTGAAAACTTGTCAAAATTTGAAGAGTTTCAAAAGGTGTGAAATATATGAACAGTTTCAAAAGTGTGAAAAATGAGATGAGCATGAAGCGGTCTTAAAAATAGGAGGAGCATTAAGTGTTGTTGAAAAACATAAAGATCCTGAAAATGTGTGAAATATATGAAGAGCTACAAAAGGTGTCAAAAACGTGAGGAGCATGAAACGGTCTGAAAAATAGGAAGAGCATGAAGCGGTGTTCAAAAACATGAGGAGCCTGAAAAGGTGTGAAAAATATGAAGAGCTTCAAAAGGTGTCAAATTATGAGGAGCGTGAAACGGTCTGAAAAATAGGAGGAGCATGAAGTGGTGTTGAAAAAAATGAAGAGCCTGAATATGTGTGCAAAATATGAAGAGCTTCAAAAGGTGTGAAATACATGTGGAGCACGAAACGGTCTGAAAAATAGGAGGATCATGAAGCCATGTTCAAAAAAATTGCAGAGACTGAAAAGGTGTGAAAAATATGAAGAGCTTCAAAAGGTGTCAAATTATGAGGAGCATAAACGGTCTGCAAATAGGACCAGCATGAAGCGGTGTTCAAAAACATGAAGAGCCTGAAAAGGTTTGAAAAATATGAATAGCTTTAAAAGGTGTGAAAATTATGAGGAGCAGGAAACGTTCGAAAAATAGGAGGAGGATGAAGCAATGTTGAAAAACATGAAGAGTCTGAAAAGGTGTGAAAATATGAAGAGCTTCAAAAATATGAAAAATATGAAGAGCTTCAAAAGGTGTGAAAAACATGAAGAGCTTCAAAAGGTGTCAAAAATATGAGGTGCATGAAATGGTCTGAAAAATAGGAGGAGCATGAAGCGGTGTTGAAAAACATGAAGAGCCTGAAAACGTGTGAAAAATATGAAGAGCTTCAAAAGGTGTCAAAAATATGAGGAGCATGAAACGGTCTGAATAATAGAAGGAGCATGAAACGGTCTTTAAACAAATGAAGAGCCTGAAAAGGTGTGAAAAATATGAAGAGCTTCAAAAGGTGTCAAAAATATGAGGAGCATGAAACGGTCTGAAAAAGAGGAGGATCATGAAGCGGTGTTGAAAAACATGAAGAGCCTGAAAAGGTGTGAAAAATATGAAGAGCTTCAAAAGGTGTCAAAAATATGAGGAGCATGAAACGGTCTGAAAAATAGGAGGATCATGAAGCAGTGTTGAAAAACATGAAGAGCCTGAAAAGGTGTGAAATATATGAAGAGCTTCAAAAGGAGTCAAAAATATGAGGAGAATGAAACCGTCTGACAAATAGGAGGAGCATGAAGCATTGATGAAAAACATGAAGAGCCTGAAAACGTGTGAAAAATATGAAGAGCTTCAAAAGGTGTCAAAAATATGAGGAGCATGAAACGGTCTGAATAATAGAAGGAGCATGAAACGGTCTTTAAACAAATGAAGAGCCTGAAAAGGTGTGAAAAATATGAAGAGCTTCAAAAGGTGTCAAAAATTAGATGAGCATGAAACGGTCTGAAAAATCGGAGGTGCATGAAGCAGTGTTGAAAATCTTGAAGAGCCTGAAAAGGTGTGAAAAACATGAAGAGGTTCAAAAATATGAAAAATTTGAAGAGCCTGAAAAGGTGTGAAAAATATGAAGAGCTTCATGAGGTGTCAAATATATGAGGATCATGAAACGGTCTGAATAATAGGAGGAGCAAGAAACGGTGTACAAAACATGAAGAGCCTGAAAAGGTGTGAAAAATGTGAAGAGCTTAAATGGTGTGAAAAATATGAAGAGCTTCAAAAGGTGTCAAAAAGTAGATGAGCATGAAACGGTCTGAAAAATAGGAGGAGCATGAAGTGGTGTTGAAAAAATGAAGAGCCTGAAAAGGTGTGAAATATATGAAGAGCTTTAAAATGTGTCAAATTTATGAGGAGAATGAAACGGTCTGAAAAATAGGAGGAGCTGAAGCGGTGTTGAAAAACATGAAGAGCCTGAAAAAGTGTGACAAATATGAAAAGTTTCTAAAGGTGTCAAAAATATGAGGAACATGAAACGGTCTGAAAAATAGGAGGAGTATGAAGTGGAGTTGAAAAACATGAAGAACTTGAAAAAGTGTGAAAAATTTGAAGAGCTTCAAAAGGTGTCAAAATATGAGGAGCATGAAACCGTCTGAAAAATTGGAGGAGCATGAAACGGTGTTCAAAAACATGAAGAGCCTGAAAAGGTATGAAAAATATGAAGAGCTTCAAAAGGTGTGAAATACATGAGGAGCATGAAACTCTCTGAAAAATAGAAGGAGCATGAAGTGGTGTTCAAAAACATGAAGAGTCTGAAAAGGTTTGAAAACTATGAAGAGCTTCAAAATGTGTGAAAAATATGAGGAGCATGATATGGTTTCAAAAATAGGATTACCATGAAGCGGTGTTCAAAACATGAAGAGCCGGAAAAGTTTTGAAAAATATGAAAAGCTTCAAAAGGTGTCAAAAATGAGATGAGCATGAAACGTTCTGAAAAATAGGAGGTGCATGAAGCGGTGTTGAAAAACATGAAGAGCCTGAAAAGTTGTGAAAAATATGAAGAGCTTCAAAAGGTGTCAAAAATATGAGGAGCATGAAACGGTCTGAAAAATAGGAGGAGCATGAAATGGTGTTCAAAAACAGGAAGAGCCTAAGAAGGTGTGAAATATATGAAGAGCTTCAAAACATGTCAAAAATATGTGGAGCATGAAACGGTCTGAAAAATAGGAGGAGCATGAAGCGCAGTTGAAAAACATGAAGAACCTGAAAACGTGTGAAAAATATGAACAGCTTCAAAAGGTGTGAAAAATGAGATGAGCATGAAACGTTCTGAAAAATAGGAGGTGCATGAAGCGGTGTTGAAAAACATGAAGAGCCTGAAAAGGTGTGAAAAATAGGAAGAGCTTCAAAGGGCGTCAAAAATATGAGGAGCATGAAACGGTCTGAAAAATAGGAGAAGCATGAAACGGTCTGAACATTAGGAGGAGCATGAAGCAGTGTTGAAAAACATGAAGAACCTGAAAACGTGTGAAAAATATGAACAGCTTCAAAAGGTGTGAAAAATGAGATGAGCTTGAAGCGGTCTGAAAAATAGGAGGAGCATGAAGTGTTGTTTAAAAGCATGAAGAGCCTGAAAAGGTGTGAAATATATGAAAAGCTTCAAAAGGTGTGAAAAAAAAGAAGAGTTTCAAAAGGTGTCAAAAATATCAGGAGCATGAAACGATCTGAAAAAGAGGAGGAGCATGAAACGGTGTTCAAATACATGAAGAGCCTAAAAAGGTGTGAAAAATATGAAGAGCTTCAAAAGGTGTGAAAATATGAAGACCTGCAAAAGGTGTAAAAATCGATGAGCATGAAAGGATCTGAAAATTAGGAGCAGCACGAAGCGGTGTTGAAAACCATGAAGAGCCTGAAAACGTGTAAAATATATGAAGAGCTTCAAAAGAAATGAAAAATATGAACAGCTTCAAAATGTGTTAAAAATGAGATGAGAATGAAGCAGTCTGAAAAAAGGAGGAGCATGAAGTGGTGTTGAAAATCATGAAGAGCCGGAAAAGGTGTGAAATATATGAAGAGTTTCAAAAGATGTCAAAAATATGAGGAGCATGAAACGGTCTGAAAAATAGGAGGAGCATCAAACTGTGCTGAAAAAAATGAAGAGCCTGAAAAGGTGTGAAAAATATGATGAGCTTCAAAACGTGTCAAAAATATGAGGAGCATGAAACGGTCTGAAAAATAAGAGGAGCATGAAGTGGTGTTGAAAAATATGAAGAGCCTGAAAAGGTGTGAAAAATATGAAGAGCTTCAAATTTGTCAAAATTATGAGGACCATGAAACGCTCTGAAAAATACGAGGAGCATGAAGCGGTGTTGAAAAACATGAAGAGCCTGAAAAGGTGTGAAAAATAGGAAGAGCTTCAAAGGGCGTCAAAAATATGAGGAGCATGAAACGGTCTGAAAAATAGGAGAAGCATGAAACGGTCTGAAAATTAGGAGGAGCATGAAGCAATGTTGAAAAACATAAAGAGCCTGAAACAGTGTGAAATATATGAAGAGCCTCAAAGGTGTCAAAAATATGAGGAGCAAGAAACGGTCTGAAAAATAGAAGGAGCTTGAAGTGGTGTGGAAAAACATGAAGAGCCTGAAAAAGTGTGAAATATATGAAGAGCCTCAAAGGTGTCAAAAATATGAGGAGCAAGAAACGGTCTGAAAAATAGAAGGAGTTTGAAGTGGTGTTGAAAAACATGAAGAGCCTGAAAAGGTGTGAAAAATATGAAGAGCTTCAAAGGTGTCAAAATTAAGAGGAGCATGAAACGCTCTGAAAAAGAGGAGGAGCAGCAAGCGATGTTGAAAAACATGAAGAGCGTGAAAAAGTGTGAAAAATATGAAGAGCTTCAAAAGGTGTCAAGAATATGAGGAGCATGAAACGGTCTGAAAAATAGGAGGAGCATGAAGTGGTGCTGAAAAACATGAATAGCCTGAAAAGGTGTGAAAAATATGAAGAGCTTCAAAAGGCGTCAAAAATATGAGGAGCATGAAACGGTCTGAAAAATAGGAGAAGCATGAAATGGTCTGAAAAATAGGAGGAGCATGAAGCGGTTTGAAAAACATGAAGAGCCTGAAAAAGTGTGAAAAATATGAAGAGCTTCAAAATGTGTCAAAAATATGAGGAGAATGAAACGGTCTGAAAATTAGGAGGAGCATGAAGCGGTGTTGAAAAACATAAAGAGCCTGAAACACTGTGAAATATATGAAGAGCCTCAAAGGTGTCAAAAATATGAGGAGCAAGAAACGGTCTGAAAAATAGAAGGAGCTTGAAGTGGTGTTGAAAAACATGAAGAGCCTGAAAAGGTGTGAAAAATATGAAGAGCTTCAAAAAGGTGTCAAATATATAGAGGGTGAAACGGTCTGAAAAATATGAGGAGCAAGAGACTGTTTTCAAAAACATGAAGAGCCTCAAAAGGTGTGAACAATGTGAAGAGCTTCAAACTGTGTCAAAAATATGAGGAGCATGATACGGTCTGAAACATAGGAGGAGCATGAAGTGTTGTTGAAAAACATGAAGAGCCTGAAAAAAGTGTGAAACATATGAGGAGCATGAAACGGTCTGAAAAATAGGAGGAGCATGAAGTGTTGTTGAAAAACATGAAGAGCCTGAAAAAGTGTAAAAAATATGAAGAGCTTCAAAAAGTGTCAAAAATATGAGGAGCATGAAACGGTCTGAAAAATAGGAGAAGCATGAAGTGGTGAAGAAAAATATGAGGAGCCTGAAAAGGTGTAAAAAATATGAAGAGCTTCAAAGGTGTCAAAACTAAGAGGAGCATGAAACGGTCTGAAAAAGATGAGGAGCAGCAAGCGATGTTGAAAAACATGAAGAGCCTGAAAAGGTGTGAAAAAAATGAAGAGATTCAAAAGTTGTCAAAAATATGAGGAGCATGAAACGGTTTGAGAAATAGGAGGAGCATGAAGCGGTGTTGAAAAACATGAAGAGCCTGAAAAGGTGTGAAAAATATGAAGAGCTTCAAAATGTGTAAAAAATATGAGGAGCAAAAAAAGGTCTGAAAAATAGGAGGAGCATGAAGTGGTGCTGAAAAACATGAAGAGCCTGAAAAGGTGTGAAAAATATGAAGAGCTTCAAAAGGCGTCAAAAATACGAGGAGCATGAAACGGTCTGAAAAATAGGAGGAGCATGAAACGGTCTGAAAATAGGAGGAGCATGAAGCGGTTTGAAAAACATGAAGAGCCTGAAAAAGTGTGAAAAATATGAAGAGCTTCAAAAGGTGTCAAAAATATGAGGAGAATGAAACGGTCTGAAAATCAGGAGGAGCATGAAGCGGTGTTGAAAAACATAAAGAGCCTGAAAAAGTGTGAAATATATGAAGAGCCTCAAAGGTGTCAAAAATATGAGGAGCAAGAAACGGTCTGAAAAATAGAAGGAGCTTGAAGTGGTGTTGAAAAACATGAAGAGCCTGAAAAGGTGTGAAAAATATGAAGAGCTTCAAAAGGTGTCAAAAATATGAGGAGAATGAAACGGTCTGAAAATTAGGAGGAGCATGAAGCGGTGTTGAAAAACATAAAGAGACTGAAAAAGTGTGAAATATATGAAGAGCCTCAAAGGTGTCAAAAATATTAGGAGCAAGAAACAGTCTGAAAAATAGAAGGAGCTTGAAGTGGTGTTGAAAAACATGAAGAGCCTGAAAAGGTGTGAAAAATATGAAGAGCTTCAGAAAGGTGTCAAATATATAGAGGGTGAAACGGTCTGAAAAATATGAGGAGCAAGAAACTGTTTTCAAAAACATGAAGAGCCTCAAAAGGTGTGAAAAATGTGAAGAGCTTCAAACTGTGTCAAAAATATGAGGAGCATGAAACGGTCTGAAACATAGGAGGAGCATGAAGTGATGTTGAAAAACATGAAGAGACTGAAAAAGTTGTGAAACATATGAGGAGCATGATATGGTCTGATAAATAGGAGGAGCATGAAGCGGTGTTGAAAAATATGAAGAGCATGAAAATGTGTGAAAAATATGAAGAGCTTCAAAAGGTGTCAAAAATATAAGGAGCATGAAACGGTCTAAAATATAGCAGGAGCATGAAAAGGTGTTAAAAAACATGAAGAGCCTGAAAAGGTGTGAAAAATATGAAAAGCTTCAAATGGTGTCAAAAATATGAGGAGAATGAAACGGTCTGATAATTAGGAGGAGCATGAAGTGGTGTTGAAAAACATGAAGAGCTTGAAAAAGGTGTGAAACATATGAGTAGAATAAAACGGTCTGAAAAATAGGAGGAGCATGAAGTGGTGTAGAAAAACATGAAGACCCTGAAAAGGTGTGAAAAATATGAAGAGCTACAAAAAGTGTCAAAAATATGAGGAGCTTGAAACGGTCTGAAATATAGGAGGAGCGTGAAAAGGTGTTAAAAAAATATGAAGAGCTTCAAAAGGTGTGAAAAGTGTGAGGAGCATGAAACGGTCTGAAAAATAGGAGGAGCATGAAGCGTTGTTGAAAAACATGAAGAGCCTGAAAAGGTGTGAAAAATATGAAGTGCTTCAAAAAGTGTCAAAAACATGAGGAGCATGAAAATGTCTGAAAAATAGGAGGAGCTTGAAGCGGTGTTCAAAAAAATGAAGAGCCTGGAGAAGTGTGAAAAATATGAAGAGCTTCAAAAAGTGTCAAAAATATGAGGAGCATTAAACGGTCTGAAAAATAGGAGAAGCATGAAACGGTCTGAAAAATAGGAGAAGCATGAAACGGTCTGAAAAATAGGAGGAGCATGAAGCAGTGTTGAAAAACATAAAGAGCCTGAAACAGTGTGAAATATATGAAGAGCCTCAAAGGTGTCAAAAATATGAGGAGCAAGAAACGGTCTGAAAAATAGAAGGAGCTTGAAGTGGTGTTGAAAAACATGAAAAGCCTGAAAAAGGGTGAAATATATGAAGAGCCTCAAAGGTGTCAAAAATATGAGGAGCAAGAAACGGTCTGAAAAATAGAAGGAGTTTGAAGTGGTGTTGAAAAACATGAAGAGCCTGAAAAGGTGTGAAAAATATGAAGAGCTTCAAAGGTGTCAAAATTATGAGGAGCATGAAACGCTCTGAAAAAGAGGAGGAGCAGCAAGCGATGTTGAAAAACATGAAGAGCGTGAAAAGGTGTGAAAAATATGAAGAGCTTCAAAAGGTGTCACAAATATGAGGAGCATGAAAGGGTCTGAAAAATAGGAGGAGCATGAAGCGGTGTTGAAAAACATGAAGAGCCTGAAAAGGTGTGAACAATATGAAGAGCTTCAAAAGGTGTCAAAAATATAAGGAGCATGAAACGGCCTGAAATATAGGAGGAGCATGAAAAGGTGTTAAAAAAAATGAAGAGCCTGAAAAGGTGTGAAAAATATGAAAAGCTTCAAATGTTGTCAAATATATGAGGAGAATTAAACGGTCTGATAATTAGGAGGAGCATGAAGTGGTGTTGAAAAACATGAAAAGTTTGAAAAAGGTGTGAAACATATGAGTAGAATAAAACAGTCTGAAAAATAGGAGGAGCATGAAGTGGTGTAGAAAAACATGAAGACCCTGAAAAGGTGTGAAAAATATGAAGAGCTACAAAAAGTGTCAAAAATATGAGGAGCTTGAAACGGTGTGAAATATAGGAGGAGCGTGAAAAGGTGTTAAAAAAATATGAAGAGCTTCAAAATGTGTGAAACATATGAGGAGCATGAAACGGTCTGTAAAATAGGAGGAGCATGAAGCGTTGTTGAAAAACATGAAGAGCCTGAAAAGGTGTGAAAAATATGAAGTGCTTCAAAAGGTGTCAAAAACATGAGGAGCATGAAAAGGTCTGAAAAATAGGAGGAGCATGAAGCGGTGTTCAAAAAAATGAAGAGCCTGGAGAAGTGTGAAAAATATGAAGAGCTTCAAAAAGTGTCAAAAATATGAGGAGCATTAAACGGTCTGAAAAATAGGAGAACCATGAAGTGGGGTTGAAAAATATGAAGAGCCTGAAAAGGTGTGAAAAATATGAAGAGCTTCAAAGGTGTCAAAATTATGAGGAGCATGAAACGCTGTGAAAAAGAGGAGGAGCAGCAAGCGATGTTGAAAAACATGAAGAGCGTGAAAAGGTGTGAAAAATATGAAGAGCTTCAAAAGGTGTCAAAAATATGAGGAGCAAGAAACGGTCTGAAAAATAGGAGGAGCATGAAGCGGTGTTGAAAAACATGAAGAGCCTGAAAAGGTGTGAAAAATATGAAGAGCTTCAAAAGGTGTCAAATATATGAGGAGCATGATACGGTCTGAAAAATAGGAGGAGTATGAAGTGGTGCTGAAAAATATGAAGAGCCTGAAAAGGTGTGAAAAATAGGAAGAGCTTCAAAAGTTGTGAAAAATATGAGGAGCATGAAACGGTCTGAAAAATAAGAGGAGCATGAAGCCGTGTTGAAAAACATGTAGAGACTGAAAAGGTGTAAAAAATATGAAGAGCTTCAAAACGTGTCAAAAATATGAGGAGCATGAAACGGTCTGAAAAATAGGAGGAGCATTGTAGCGTTGTTCAAAAACTTGAAGAGCCTGAAATGGTGTGAAAAATATGAAGAGCTTCAAAAGGTGTCAAAAATATGAGGAGCATGAAACGGTCTGAAAAATAAGAGGAGCATGAAATGGTGTTGAAAAACATGAAGAGCCTGAAAAGGTGTGAAACATATGAAGAGCTTCAAAAGGTGTGAAATACATGAGGAGTATGAAACGGTCTGAAAAATAGGAGGATCATGAGCGGTATTGAAAAACATGAATAGACTGAAAAGGTGTGAAAAATATGAAGAGCTTCAAAAAGTGTCAAAAATATGAGGAGCATGAAACGGTCTGAAAAATATGACGAGCATGAAACGGTGTTCAAAAACATGAAGAGCCTGAAAAGGTGTGAAAAATATGAAGAGCTTCAAAAGGAGTGAAAAATATGAGGAGCATGAAACGGTCTGAAAAATACGAGGAGCATGAAGCGGTGTTGAAAAACATGAAGAGCCTGAAAAGGTGTGAAAAATAGGAAGAGCTTCAAAAGGCGTCAAAAATATGAGGAGCATGAAACGGTCTGAAAAATAGGAGAAGCATGAAATGGTCTGAAAAATAGGAGGAGCATGAAGCGGTTTGAAAAACATGAAGAGCCTGAAAAAGTGTGAAAAATATGAAGAGTTTCAAAAGGTGTCAAAAATATGAGGAGAATGAAACGGTCTGAAAATTAGGAGGAGCATGAAGCGGTGTTGAAAAACATAAAGAGCCTGAAACAGTGTGAAATATATGAAGAGCCTCAAAGGTGTCAAAAATAAGAGGATCAAGAAAAGGTCTGAAAAATTGAAGGAGCTTGAAGTGGTGTTGAAAGACATGAAGAGCCTGAAAAAGTGTGAAATATATGAAGAGCCTCAAAGGTGTCAAAAATATGAGGAGCAAGAAACGGTCTGAAAAATAGAAGGAACTTGAAGTGGTGTTGAAAAACATGAAGAGCCTGAAAAGGTGTGAAAAATATGAAGAGTTTCAAAAAGGTGTCAAATATATAGAGGGTGAAACGGTCTGAAAATTAAGAGGAGCAAGAAACTGTTTTCAAAAACATGAAGAGCCTCAAAAGGTGTGAAAAACATGAAGAGCTTCAAAAAGGTGTCAAATATATAGAGGGTGAAACGGTCTGAAAAATATGAGGAGCAAGAAACTGTTTTCAAAAACATGAAGAGCCTCAAAAGGTGTGAACAATGTGAAGAGCTTCAAACTGTGTCAAAAATATGAGGAGCATGAAACGGTCTGAAACATAGGTGGAGCATGAAGTGTTGTTGAAAAACATGAAGAGCCTGAAAAAGGAGTGAAAAATATGAAGAGCTTCAAAAGGTGTCAAAAATATAAGGAGCATGAAACGGTCTGAAATATAGGAGGAGCATGAAAAGGTGTTAAAAAACATGAAGAGCCTGAAAAGGTGTGAAAAATATGAAAAGCTTCAAATGGTGTCAAAAATATGAGGAGAATGAAACGGTCTGATAATTAGGAGGAGCATGAAGTGGTGTTGAAAAACATGAAGAGCTTGAAAAAGGTGTGAAACATATGAGTAGAATAAAACGGTCTGAAAAATAGGAGGAGCATGAAGTGGTGTAGAAAAATATGAAGACCCTGAAAAGGTGTGAAAAATATGAAGAGCTACAAAAAGTGTCAAAAATATGAGGAGCTTGAAACGGTCTGATATATAGGAGGAGCGTGAAAAAGTGTTAAATTAATATGAAGAGCTTCAAAAGGTGTGAAACATATGAGAAGCATGAAACGGTCTGAAAAATAGGAGGAGCATGAAGCGTTGTTGAAAAACATGAAGAGCCTGAAAAGGTGTGAAAAATATGAAGTGCTTCAAAAGGTGTCAAAAACATGAGGAGCATGAAAAGGTCTGAAAAATAGGAGGAGCATGAAGCGGTGTTCAAAAAAATGAAGAGCCTGGAGAAGTGTGAAAAATATGAAGAGCTTCAAAAAGTGTCAAAAATATGAGGAACATCAAACGGTCTGAAAAATAGGAGAAGCATGAAGTGGTGTTGAAAAATATGAAGAGACTGAAAAGGTGTGAAAAATATGTAGAGCTTCAAAGGTGTCAAAATTATGAGGACCATGAAACGCTCTGAAAAATACGAGGAGCATGAAGCGGTGTTGAAAAACATGAAGAGCCTGAAAAGGTGTGAAAAATAGGAAGAGCTTCAAAAGGCGTCAAAAATATGAGGAGCATGAAACGGTCAGAAAAATAGGAGAAGCATGAAACGGTCTGAAAAATGGGAGGAGCATGAAGCGGTTTGAAAAACATGAAGAGCCTGAAAAAGTGTGAAAAATATGAAGAGCTTCAAAAGGTGTCAAAAATATGAGGAGAATGAAACGGTCTGAAAATTAGGAGGAGCATAAAGCGGTGTTGAAAAACCTAAAGAGCCTGAAACAGTGTGAAATATATGAAGAGCCTCAAAGGTGTCAAAAATATGAGGAGCAAGAAACGGTCTGAAAAATTGAAGGAGCTTGAAGTGGTGTTGAAATACATGAAGAGCCTGAAAAAGTGTGAAATATATGAAGAGCCTCAAAGGTGTCAAAAATATGAGGAGCAAGAAACGGTCTGAAAAATAGAAGGAGCTTGAAGTGGTGTTGAAAAACATGAAGAGCCTGAAAAGGTGTGAAAAATATGAAGAGCTTCAAAAAGGTGTCAAATATATAGAGGGTGAAACGGTCTGAAAAATATGAGGAGCAAGAAACTGTTTTCAAAAACATGAAGAGCCTCAAAAGGTGTGAAAAATATGAAGAGCTTCAAAAAGGTGTCAAATATATAGAGGGTGAAACGGTCTGAAAAATATGAGGAACAAGAAACTGTTTTCAAAAACATGAAGAGCCTCAAAAGGTGTGAACAATGTGAAGAGCTTCAAACTGTGTCAAAAATATGAGGAGCATGAAACGGTCTGAAACATAGGAGGAGCATGAAGTGTTGTTGAAAAACATGAAGAGCCTGAAAAAGGTGTGAAACATATGAGGAGCATGATACGGTCTGAAAAATAGGAGGAGCATGAAGCGGTGTTGAAAAATATTAAGAGCCTGAAAACGTATGAAAAATATGAAGAGCTTCAAAAGGTGTCAAAAATATAAGGAGCATGAAACGGTCTGAAATATAGCAGGAGCATGAAAAGGTGTTAAAAAACATGAAGAGCCTGAAAAGGTGTGAAAAATATGAAGAGCTTCAAATGGTGTCAAAAATATGAGGAGAATGAAACGGTCTGATAATTAGGAGGAGCATGAAGTGGTGTTGAAAAACATGAAGAGCTTGAAAAAGGTGTGAAACATATGAGTAGAATAAAACGGTCTGAAAAATAGGAGGAGCATGAAGTGGTGTAGAAAAACATGAAGACCCTGAAAAGGTGTGAAAAATATGAAGAGCTACAAAAAGTGTCAAAAATATGAGGAGCTTGAAACGGTCTGAAATATAGGAGGAGCGTGAAAAGGTGTTAAAAAAATATGAAGAGCTTCAAAAGGTGTGAAACATATGAGGAGCATGAAACGGTCTGAAAAATAGGAGGAGCATGAAGCGTTGTTGAAAAACAGGAAGAGCCTGAAAAGGTGTGAAAAATATGAAGTGCTTCAAAAGGTGTAAAAAACTTGAGGAGCATGAAAAGGTCTGAAAAATAGGAGGAGCATGAAGCGGTGTTCAAAAAAATGAAGAGCCTGGAGAAGTGTGAAAAATATGAAGAGCTTCAAAAAGTGTCAAAAATATGAGGAGCATTAAACGGTCTGAAAAATAGGAGAAACATGAAGTGGTGTTGAAAAATATGAAGAGCCTGAAAAGGTGTGAAAAATATGAAGAGCTTCAAAGGTGTCAAAATTATGAGGAGCATGAAACGCTCTGAAAAAGAGGAGGAGCAGCAAGCGATGTTGAAAAACATGAAGAGCCTGAAAAGGTGTGAAAAATATGAAGAGCTTCAAAAGGTGTCAAAAATATGAGGAGCATGAAAGGGTCTGAAAAATAGGAGGAGCATGAAGCGGTGTTGAAAAACATGAAGAGCCTGAAAAGGTGTGAAAAATATGAAGAGCTTCAAAAAGTGTCAAAAATATGAGGAGCATGAAACGGTCTGAAAAATAGGAGGAGCATGAAGTGGTGCTGAAAAACATGAAGAGCATGAAAAGGTGTGAAAAATAGGAGGAGCTTCAAAAGGCGTCAAAAATATGAGGAGCATGAAACGGTCTGAAAAATAGGAGAAGCATGAAACTGTCTGAAAAATAGGAGGAGCATGAAGCGGTTTGAAAACCATGAAGAGCCTGAAAAAGTGTGAAACATATGAGGAGCATGATACGGTCTGAAAAATAGGAGGAGCATGAAGCGGTGTTGAAAAGTATGTAGAGGCTGAAAACGTATGAAAAATAGGAAGAGCTTCAAAAGGTGTCAAAAATATAAGGAGCATGAAACGGTCTGAAATATAGCAGGAGCATGAAAAGGTGTTAAAAAACATGAAGAGCCTGAAAAGGTGTGAAAAATATGAAGAGCTTCAAATGGTGTCAAAAATATGAGGAGAATGAAACGGTCTGAAAATTAGGAGGAGCATGAAGCGGTGTTGAAAACATGAAGAGCCAGAAAATGTGTGAAATATATGAAGAGCCTCAAAGGTGTCAAAAATATGAGGAGCAATAATCGGTCTGAAAAATAGGAGGAGCTTGAAGCGGTGTTGAAAAATATGAAGAGCCTGAAAAGGTGTGAAATATATGAAGAGCTTCAAAAGGTGTCAAAAATATAAGGAGTATGAAATGGTAGGAAATATAGGAGCAGCATGAAAAGGTGTTAAAAAACTTGAAGAGCTTCAAAAGGTGTGAAACATATGAGGAAGAGCATGTAGTGGTGTTGAAAACCATGAAGAGCCTGAAAGTTGTGAAAAATATGAAGAGCTTTAAAAGGTGTCAAAAATATGAGGAGCATGAAACGGTCTGAAAAATAGGAGGAGCATGAAGCTATGTAGAAAAACATGAAGAGCCTGAAAAGGTGTGAAATATATGAAGAGCTGCAAAATGTGTAAAATATGAGGAGTATGAAACGGTCTGAAAAATAGGAGTAACATGAAACACTGTTCAAAATCATGAAGAGCCTGAAAAGGTGTGAAAAACATGAAGAGCCTGAAAAGGTGTGAAAAATATGAAGAGCTTCAAAAGGTGTCAAAAATGAGATGAGCATGAAACGGTCTGAAAAATCGGAGGAGCATGAAGTGGGGTTGAAAATCATGAAGAGCCTGAAAAGGTGTGAAAAATATGAGGAGCTTCAAAAGGTGTGAAATTCATGAGGAGCATGAAATGGTCTGAAAAATAGGAGAAGAATGAAGTGGTGGGGAAAAATATGAAGAGCCTGAAAAGTTGTGAAAAATATGAAGAGCTTCAAAAGGTGTCAAAAATTAGATGAGTATGAAACGGTCTGAAAATTTGGAGGAGTAAGAAGTAGTGTTGAACAAAATGAAGAGCCTAAAAATGTGTGAAAAATATAAAGAGCTTCAAAATGTGTGAAATTCATGAGGATCATGAAACGGTCTGAAAAATAGGAGAAGCATGAAGTGGTGTGAAAAAACATGAAGTGCCTGAAAAGGTGTGAAATATATGAAGAGCTTCAAAAGGTGTCAAAAATATGAGGAGCATGAAACGGTGTGAAAATAGGAGGAGGATGAAACGGTCTGAAAAATAATAGGAGCATGAATCGATGTTGAAAACATGAAGAGCATGAAGAGGTGTGAAAAATATGAAGAATTCAAAAGGTGTCAAAAATATTAGGAGCAAGAAACGGTCTGAAAAATAGGAGGAGCATGAAGCGGTGTTGAAAAACATGAAGAGCCTGAAAATGTGTGAAAAATATGAAGAGCTCCAAAAGCTGTCAAAAATATGAGGCGCCTGTAACGGTCTGAAAAATAGGAGGAGCATGAAGCGGTGTTGAAAAACATGAAGAGCTTGAAATGGGGTGAAATATATTAAGAGCTTCAAAAGGTGTCAAAAATAGGAGGAGTATGAAACGGTCTGAAATCTCGGAGGAGCATGAAGTGTTATTGAAAAACATGAAGATCATGAAAAGGTGTGAAATATGAAGAGCTTCAAAAGGTGTCAAAAATGTGAGGAGCATGAAACGGTCTGAAAAATAGGAGGAGCATGAAGCCATGTTCAAAAACATGAAGAGCCTGAAAAGGTGTGAAAAATATGAAGAGCTTCAAAAGGTGTCAAATTATGAGGATAATGAAACGGTGTGAAAAACAGGAGGAGCATGAAACGGACTGAAAAATAGGAGGGGCATGAATCGGTGTTGAAAACATGAAGAGCATGAAAAGGTGTGAAAAATATGAGGAGCTTCAAAAGTGTAAAAAATATGAGGAGCATGATACGGTTTGAAAAATAGGAGGAGCATGAAGCGGTGTTGAAAACATGAAGTGCCTGAAAAGTTGTGAAATATATGAAGAGCTTCAAAAGGTGTCAAAAATATGAGGAGCATGAAACGGTCTGAAAAATAGGAGGAGCATGAAGCCGTGTTCAAAAACATGAAGAGCCTGAAAAGGTGTGAAAAATATGAAGAGCTTCAAAAGGTGTCAAAAATATGAGGAGCATGAAACGGTGTGAAAATAGGACGAGGATGAAACGGTCTGAAAATAATAGGAGCATGAATCGATGTTGAAAACATGAAGAGCATGAAAAGGTGTGAAAAATATGAAGAGCTTCAAAAAGTGTCAAAAATATTAGGAGCAAGAAACGATCTGAAAAATAGGAGGAGCATGAAGCGGTGTTGATAAACATGAAGAGCCTGAAAATGTGTGAAAAATATGAAGAGCTTCAAAAGGTGTCAAAAATATGAGGAGCATGAAACCTTCTGAAAATTAGGAGAAGCATGAAACGGTGTTGAAAAACATGAAGATCATGAAAAGGTGTGAAAAATATGAAGAGCTTCAAAAGGTGTCAAAAATATGAGGAGCATGAATCGGTCTGAAAATTGGAGGAGCATGAAGAGGTTTTGAAAAACATGAAGAGCCTGAAAGGTGTGAAATATATGAACAGCTTCAAAAGGTGTCAAAAATAGGAGGAGTATGAAACGGTATGAAAACTAGGAGGAGCATGAAGCGGTGTTGAAACACATGAAGAGCATGAAAAGGTGTGAAAAAATATGAAGAGCTTCAAAAGGTGTCAAAATATGAGGAGCATGAAACGGTCTGAAAAATACGAGGAGCATGAAACGGTCTGAAAAATAGTAGGAGCATGAAGCAGTGTAGAAAAACATGAGGAGCCTGAAAAGGTGTGAAATATATGAAGAGCTTTAAAAGGTGTCAAAAATATGAGGAGCATGAAACGGTCTGAAAAATAGGAGGAGCATGAAGCAGTGTAGAAAAACATGAAGAGCCTGAAAAGGTGTGAAATATATGAAGAGCTTCAAAATGTGTCAAAATAAGAGGAGTATGAAAAGGTCTGAAAAATACGAGCAGCATGAAACGCTGTTCAAAATCATGAAGAGCCTGAAAAGGTGTGAAAAACATGAAGAGCCTGAAAAGGTGTGAAAAATATGAAGAGCTTCAAAAGGTGTCAAAAATGAGATGAGCATGAAACGGTCTGAAAAATCGGAGGAGCATGAGTGGGGTTGAAAATCATGAAGAGCCTGAAAAGGTGTGTAAAATATGAAGAGCTTCAAAAGGAGTGAAATACATGAGGAGCATGAAACCGTCTGAATTATAGGAGGCGCATGAAACGGTGTTCAAAAACATGAATAGCCTGAAAAGGTGGGAAAAATATGAAGTGCTTCAAAAGGTGTGAAAAATATGAAGAGCTTCAAAAGGTGTGAAAAATATGAAGATCTTCAAAATGTGTGAAATACATGAGGAGCATGAAACGGTCAGAAAAATAGGAGGAGCATGAAGCGGTGTTGAAAAACATGAAGAACCTGAAAAGTAGTGAAAAATATGAAGAGCTTCAAAGGGTATGAAATACATGAAGAACATGAAACGGTGTGAAAAATAGGAGGAGCATGAAGCGGTGTTGAAAAACATGAAGAGACTTAAAACGTGTGAAATATATGAAGAGGCTGAAAAGGTGTGAAAAATATGAAGAGATTCAAAGGTGTCAAAAATATGAGGAGCAAGAAACGGTCTGAAAATAGGAGGAGCAGGAAAAGGTGTTCAAAAACATGAAGAGCCTGAAAGGTGTGAAAAATATGAAGAGCTTCAAAAGGTGTCAAAAATATGAGGAGCAAGAAACGGTCTGAAAATAGGAGGAGCATGAAGCGGTGTTCAAAAACATGAAGAGCCTGAAAAAGTTTGAAAAATTTGAAGAGCTTCAAAAATGTGAAAAATATGAAGAGCTTCAAATGCTGTCAAAAATGAGATGAGCATGAAACGGTCTGAGAAATAGGAGAAGCATGAAGTGGTGTTGAAAAACATGAAGAGCCTGAAAAAGTGTGAAATATATGAAGAGCTTCAAAAGGCGTGAAAAATATGAAGAGCTTCAAAAGAGATCAAAAATATGAGGAGCATGAAACGGTCTCAAAAATAGGAGGAGAATTGTAGCATTGTTCAAAAACTTGAAGAGCCTGAAAAGGTGTGAAAAATATGAAGAGCTTCAAAAGGTGTCAAAAATATGAGGAGCATGAAACGGTCTGAAAAATAGGAGGAGCATTAAGCCGTGTTCAAAAACATGAAGAGCATGAAAAGGTGTGAAAAATATGAAGAGCTTCAAAAGGTGTCAAAAATATGAGGAGCATGAAACGGTGTGAAAATAGGACGAGGATGAAACGGTCTGAAAAATAATAGGAGCATGAATCGATGTTGAAAACATGAAGAGCATGAAAAGGTGTGAAAAATATGAAGAGCTTCAAAAAGTGTCAAAAATATTAGGAGCAAGAAACGGTCTGAAAAATAGGAGGAGCATGAAGCGGTGTTGATAAACATGAAGAGCCTGAAAATGTGTGAAAAATATGAAGAGCTTCAAAAGGTGTCAAAAATATGAGGCGCATGTAACGGTCTGAAAAATAGGAGGAGCATGAAGCGGTGTTGATAAACATGAAGAGCTTCAAAAGGTGTGAAAAATACGAAGAGCTTCAAAAGGTGTGAAATACATGAGGAGCATGAAACTGTCTGAAAAATAGGAGGAGCATGAAGCGCTGTTCAAAAACATGAAGAGTTTGAAAAGGTGTAAAAAATATGAAGAGCTACAAAAGTTGTGAAATACATGAGGAGCATGAAACGGTGTATAAAATAGGAGGAGCATGAAGCGGTGTTCAGAAACATGAAGAGCCTGAAAAGGTGTGAAAAATATGAAGAGCTACAAACGGTGTTAAAAATATGAGGAGAATGAAACGGTCTGAAAAATAGAAGGAGCATGAAGCGGTGTTCAAAAATATGAAGAGCTTGAAAAGGTGTGAAAAATATGAAGAGCTTCAAAAGATGTGAAATACATGAGGAGCATGAAATGGTCTGAAAAAGAGAAGGAGCATGAAGCATTGATGAAAAACATTAAGAGCCTGAAAACGTGTGAAAAATATGAACAGCTTCAAAAGGTGTGAAATACATGAGGAGCATGAAACGGTCTGAAAAATAGGAGGATCATGAAGCGGTGTTGAAAAACATGAAGAGCCTGAAAAGGTGTGAAAAATTTGAAGAGCTTCAAAACCTTTCAAAAATATGAGGAGCATGAAACGGTCTGAAAAATAGGAGCAGCATGAAGCGGTGTTCAAAAATATGAAGAGCCTGAAAAGGTGTGAAAAATATGACGAGCTTCAACAGTTGTGAAAAATAGGAGGAGCATGAAGCGGTGTTGAAAAACATGAAGAGCCTGAAAACGTGTGAAAAATATGATGAGTTTCAAAAGATGTGAAAAATAAGAAGAGCTTCCAAAGGTGTCAAAAATGAGATGAGCATGAAACGGTCTGAAAAATAGGAGGAGCATGAAACGGTTTTGAAAATCACGAAGAGCCTGAAAAGGTGTGAATAATATGAAGAGCTACAAAAGGTGTCAAAATATGAGGAGCATGAAACGATCTGATAATTAGGAGGAGCATGAAGTGGTGTTTAAAAACATGAAGAGCCTGAAAAGGTGTGAAAAATATGAAGAGCTTCAAAAAGTGTGAAAAATATGAGGAGCATTATACGGTCTGAAAAGTAGGAGGAGCATGAAACGGTGTTCAAAAACATGAAGAGACTGAAAAGGTGTGAAAAATATGAAGCGCTTCAAAATCTGTCAAAAATGAGATGAGCATGAAACGGTCTGAAAAATAGGAGGAACATGAAGTGGTGTTGAAAAACATGAAGAGCCTGAAAAAGTGTGAAATATATGAAGAGCTTCAAAAGATGTGAAAAATATTAGGAGCTTCAAAAGAGGTCAAAAATATGAGGAGCATGAAACGGTCTGAAAAAGAAGAGGAGCATGAAGCGGTGCTCAAAAACATGAAGAGCCTGAAAAGGTGTGAAAAATACGAAGAGCTTCAAAAGGTGTGAAATACATGAGGAGCATGAAACTGTCTGAAAAAAAGGAGGAGCATGAAGCGCTGTTGAAAAACATGAAGAGCTTGAAAAGGTGTAAAAAATATGAAGAGCTACAAAAGGTGTGAAGTACAGGAGGAGCATTAAACGGTCTGAAAATAGGAGGAGAATGAAGCGGTGTTGAAAAACATGAAGAGCCTGAAAAGGTGTGAAAAATATGAAGAGCTTCAAAAGGTGTGAAGTACAGGAGGAGCATTAAACTGTCTGAAAATTAGGAGGAGCAGGAAGCGCTGTTGAAAAACATGAAGAGCCTGAAATGGTGTGAAAAATGTGAAGAGCTTCAAAAGGTGTGAAAAATAGGAGGAGCATGAAGAGGTGTTCCACAACATGAAATGGCTGAAAAGTTGTAAAAAATATGAAGAGCTTCAAAAGGTGTCAAAAATATGAGGAGCCTGAAACGGTCTGAAAAACAGGAGGAGCATGAATCGGTCTTCAAAATCATGAAGAGCCTGAAAAGGTGTGAAAAATATGAAGAGCTTCAAAAGTTGTGAAATACTTGAGGAGCATGAAACGGTCTGAAAAATAGGAGGATCATGAAGCATTGTTGAAAAACATGAACAGCTTGAAAAGGTGTGAAAAATATGAAGACTTTCAAAAGGTTTAAAATATATGAGGAGCATGAAACGGTCTGAAAAATAGAAGCAGCAAAAAACGGTGTTCAAAAACATGAAGAGCCTGAAAAGGTGTGATAAATACAAAGAGCTTCAAAAGGTGTGAAAAATATGAAGAGCTTCAAAAGGTGTCAAAAATATGAGGAGCATGAAAAGGTCTGAAAAATACGAGGAGCATGAAGTGGTGTTGAAAATCATGAAGAGCCTGAAAAGATGTGAAAAATATGAAGAGTTTCAAAAGGTGTCAAAAATATGAGGAGCATGAAACGGTCTGAAAAGCTGGAGAAGAATGAAGCGGTGTTGAAATACATGAAGAGCCTGAAAAGTTATAAAAATATGAAGGGCTTCAAAAGGTGTCAAAAATGAGATGAGCATGAAACGGTCTCAAAAATAGGAGGAGCAGGAAGCGGTGGTGAGAAACATAAAGGGCCTGAAAATGTATGAAAAATATGAAGAGCTTCAAAAGGTGTGAAAAGTATGAGGAGCATGAAGCGGTGTTCAAAAACATGAAGAGCCTGAAAAGGTGTGAAATATATGAAGAGCTTCAAAAGGTGTGAAAAATATGAAGAGCTTCAAAAGTTGTCAAACAAATGAAGAGCATGAAACGGTCTGAAAATAAGAGGAGCATGAAACGGTGTTCAAAACATGAAGAGATTTAAAAGGTGTGAAAAATATGAAGAACTTTAAAAGGTGTCAAGAATATGAGGAGCATGAAACGTTCTGAAAAATAGGAGGATCATGAAACGGTGTTCAAAAACATGAAGAGCCTGAAAAGGTGTGAAAAATATGAGTAGCCTCAAAATGTGTCAAAAACATGAGGAGTGTGAAACGTTGTGAAAAATAGCAGGAACATGAAGCGGTGTTCAAAACCATGAAGAGCCTGAAAACGTGTGAAAAATTTGAATAGCTTCATAAATGTGAAAAATATCAAGAGCTTCAAAAGGTGTGAAATATATGAAGAGCTTCAAAAAGTGTCAAAAATTCGATGAGCATGAAACGGTCTGAAAAATAGGAGGAGCATGAAGTGGTGTTTTGAAAAACATGAACAGCCTGAAAAGGTGTGAAATATATGAAGAGCTTCAAAAGGTGTGAAAAATATGAAGAGCTTCAAAAGGTGTCAAAAAAATGAAGAGCATGAAATGGCCTGAAAAATAGGAGGAGCATGAAGCGGTGTTCAAAAACATGAAGAGCCTGAAAAGGTGTGAAATATATGAAGAGCTTCAAAAGGTGTCAAAAAAGTGAAGAGCATGAAACGGTCTGAAAATAGGAGGAGCATGAAACGGTGTTCAAAACATGAAGAGCCTTAAAAGGTGTGAAAAATATGAAGAACTTTAAAAGGTGTCAAGAATATGAGGAGCATGAAACGTTCTGAAAAATAGGAGGATCATGAAACGGTGTTCAAACACATGAAAAGCCTGAAAAGGTGTGAAAAATATGAGTAGCCTCAAAACGTGTCAAAAATATGAGGAGTGTGAAACGTTGTGAAAAATAGCAGGAGCATGAAGCGGTGTTCAAAAACATGAAGAGCCTGAAAACGTGTGAAAAATTTGAATAGCTTCATAAATGTGAAAAATATGCAGAGCTTCAAAAGGTGTGAAATATATGAAGAGCTTCAAAAGGTGTCAAAAATTAGATGAGCATGAAACGGTCTAAAAAATAGGAGGAACATGAAGTGGTGTTGAGAAACATGAAGAGCCTGAAAATGTGTGAAATATATGAAGATCTTCAAAAGGTGTGAAAAATATGAAGTGCTTCTAAAGGTGTCAAAAATATGAAGAGCATGAAACGGTCGCAAAAATAGGAGGAACTTGAATTGGTGTTCGAAAACATGAAGAGTCTGAAAAGGTGTGAAATATAAGAAGAGCTTCAAAGGGTGTCAAAATTATGAGGAGCATGAAACGGTCTGAAAAATAGGAGGATCATGAAACAGTGTTGAAAACCATGAAGAGCCTGAAAAGGTGTGAAAAATATGAAGAGCTTCAAAACGTGTCAAAAATATGAGGAGCATGAAACTGTCTGAAAAATAGGAGGAGCATGATGCGGTGTTGAAAAATATGAAGAGCCTGAAAACGTGTGAAAAATATGAAAATCTTCAAAAGGTATGAAAAATATGAAGAGCTTCAAAAGGTGTCAAAAATGAGATGACCATGAAACGGTCTGAAAAATGGAAGGAGCATGAAGTTATTTCCAAAAAAATGAAGAGCCTGAAAAGGTGTGAAGTATATGAAGATTTCAAAAGGTGTCAAAAATATGAGGAGCATGAAACGGTCTGAAAAATAGGAGGAGCATGAAGTCATGTTGAAAAACATGAAGAGCCTGAAAATGTGTGAAAAATACGAAGAGCTTCAAAAGGTGTCACAAATAAGAGGAGCATGAAACGGTCTGAAATATATGAGGAGCATGAAGCGGTGTTCAAAAACATGAAGAGCCTGAAAAGGTGTGAAAAATTTGAAGAGCTTCAACAGATGTGAAAAATAGGAGGAGCATGAAGCGGTGTTAAAAAACATGAAGAGCCTGAAAACGTGTCAAAAATATGTAGAGCTTCAAAATGTGTGAAAAATATGAAGAGCTTCAAAAATTGTCAAAAATGAGATGAGCATGAAGCGGTCTGAAAAATGGTGGAGCATGAAGTGTTGTTGAAAAACATGAAGAGCCTGAAAAGATGTGAAAAATATGAAGAGCTTCAAAAGTTGTGAAGTACAGGAGGAGCATTAAAAGTTCTGAAAATAGGAGGTGCATGAAGCGGTATTGAAAAAGATGAAGAGCCTGAAAAGGTGTGAAAAATATGAAGAGCTTCAAAAGGTGTGAAGTACAGGAGGAGCATTAAACGGTCTGAAAAATAGGAGGAGCATGAAGCGGTGTTGAAAAACATGAAGAGCCTGAAATGGTGTGAAAAATGTGAAGAGCTTCAAAAGGTGTGAAAAATAGGAGGAGCATGAAGAGGTGTTCAAAAACATGAAATGCCTGAAAAGTTGTAAAAAATATGAAGAGCTTCAAAAGGTGTCAAAAATATGAGGAGCCTGAAACGGTCTGAAAAACAGGAAGAGCATGAATCGGTCTTCAAAAACATGAAGAGCCTGAAAAGGTTTGAAAAATATGAAGAGCTTCAAAAGTTTTAAAATATTTGAGGAGCATGAAACGGTCTGAAAAATAGAAGGAACATGAAGCAGTGTTCAAAAACATGAAGAGCCTGAAAAGATGTGGAAAATATGAAGAGCTTCAAAAGGTGTTAAAATTAAGAGGAGCATGAAATGGTCTGAAAAACAGGAGAAGTATGAGCGGTGTTGAAAAACATGAAGAGCCTGAAAAGGTGTGAAAAATATGAAGAGCTTTAAAAGGTGTGAAATACTTGAGGAGCATGAAACGGTCTGAAAAATAGGAGGATCAGGAAGCATTGTTGAAAAACATGAACAGCATGAAAAGGTGTGAAAAATATGAAAAGATTCAAAAGGTTTAAAATATATGAGGAGCATGAAAAGGTCTGAAAAATAGAAGCAGCATAAAACGGTGTTCAAAAATATGAAGAGCCTGAAAAGGTGTGAAAAATACAAAGAGCTTCAAAAGTTGTGAAAAATATGAAGAGCTTCAAAAGGTGTCAAAAATACGAGGAGCATGAAAAGGTCTGAAAAATACTAGGAGCATGAAGTGGTGTTGAAAATCATGAAGAGCCTGAAAAGATGTGAAAAGTATGAAGAGCTTCAAAAGGTGTCAAAAATATGAGGAGCATGAAACGGTCTGAAAAACAGGAGAAGCATGAAGCGGTGTTGAAAAACATGAAGAGCCTGAAAAGGTATAAAAATATGAAGAGCTTCAAAAGGTGTAAAAAATACGAAGAGCTTCACAAGGTGTCAAAAATGAGATGAGCATGAAAAGTTCTGAAAAATAGGAGGAGCATGAAGCGGTGGTGAAAAACATAAAGAGCCTGAAAATGTGTGAAAAATATTAAGAGCTTCAAAAGGTGTGAAAAATATGAGGAGCATGAAGCGGTGTTCAAAAACATGAAGAGCTTGAAAATGTGTGAAAAATATGAAGAGACTGAAAACGTGTCAAAAATATGAGGAGCATGAAACGGTCTGAATAATACGATGAGCATGATAAGGTGTTGAAAATCATGAAGAGCCTGAACATGGTGTGAAAAATATCAAAGGCTTCAAAAGGTGTCAAAAATGAGATGTGCATGAAACGGTCTGAAAAATATGCGGAGCATGAAGCGGTGTTCAAAAACATGAAGAGCCTGAAAATGGTGTGAAAAATATGAAGAGCTTCAAAAGGTGTCAAACATAAGAGGAGCATGAAACGGTCTGAAAAATAGGAGGAGCATGAAACGGTGTTGAAAAACATGAAGAGCCTGAAAATGGTGTGAAAAATATGAAGAGCTTCAAAAGGTGTGAAAAATATGAAGAGCTTCAAAAGGTGTCAAAAATATGAGGAACATGAAACGGTCTGAAAAATTGGAGGAGCATGAAGCCGTGTTCAAAAACATGAACAGCCTGAAATTATGTGAAAAATATGAAGAGCCTGAAAAGGTGTGAAAAATATGAGGAGCTTTAAAAGGTGTCAAATACATGAGGAGCATGAAACGGTCTGAAAAATAGGAGAATCAGAAAGCGGTGTTGAAAAACATGAAGAGCCTGAAAATAGTGTGAAAAATATCAAAGGCTTCAAAAGGTGTCAAAAATGAGATGTGCATGAAACGGTCAGAAAAATAGGAGGAGCATGAAACGGTGTTCAAAGACATGAAGAGCCTGAAAAGGTGTGAAAAATATGAAGAGCCTCAAAAAATGTCAAAAATATGAGGAATATGAAACGGTCTGAAAAATAGGAGGATCATAAAGCGGTGTTGAAAAACATGAAGAGCCTGAAAATGGTGTGAAAAATATGAAGAGCTTCAAAAGGAGTCAAAAATAAAATGTGCATGAAACGGTCTGAAAAATATGAGGAGCATGAAGTCGTTGTGAAAAACATGAAAAGCCTGAAAATGTGTGCAAAATACGAAGAGCTTCAAAAGGTGTGAAATACATGAGGAGCATGAAACGGTCTGAGAAATAGGAAGAGCATGAACCGGTGTTCAAATACATGAAAAGCGTGAAAAGGTGTGAAAAATATGAAGAGCTTCAAAAATATGAAAAACATGAAGAGCTTCAAAAGGTGTGAAAAATATGAAGAGCTTCAAAATGTGTCAAAAATATGAGGAGCATGAAACGGTCTAAAAAATCGGAGGAGCATGAAATGGTGTTCAAATACATGAAGAGACTGAAAAGGTGTGAAAAACAGGAAGAGCTTCAAATGGTGTGAAATACATGAGGAGCATGAAACGGTCTGAAAAATAGGAGGAGCATGAATCGGTGATGAAAAACATGGAGAGCCTGAAAAGGTGTGAAAAATATGAAGAGCTTCAAAAGGTTTCAAAATGTGTGGAGCATGAAACGGTCTGAAAAATAGGAGGAGCATGAAGCGGTTTTGAAAAACATAAAGAGCCTGAAAAGGTGTGAAAAATATGAAGAGCTTCTAAAGGCGTCAAAAATATGAGGAGCATGAAATGGTCTGAAAAATAGGAGGAGCATGAAACCGTGATCAAAAACATGAATACCTGAAAAGTTGTGAAAAATATGAAGAGCTTCAAAAGGTGTGAAATACATGAGGAGAATAAAACGGTCTGAAAAATAGGAGAAGCATGAAGTGGTGATCAAAAACATGAAGAGCCTGAAAAGGTGTGAAAAATATGAAAAGCTTCTAAAGGCGTCAAAAATATGAGGAGCATGAAATGGTCCGAAAAATAGGAGGAGCATGAAGGGGTGTTGAAAAACATTAAGAGCCTGAAAGGGTGTGAAAAATATGAAGAGCTTCAAAAGATGACAAAAATATGAGGAGCATGAAACGGTCTGAAAAATAGGCGGAGCATGAAGCGATGTTCAAAAACATGAAGAGCGTGAAAAGGTGTGAAAAATATGAAGAGCTTCAAAAGGTGTCAAACATAAGAGGAGCATGAAACGGTCTGAAAAATAGGAGGAGCATGAAACGGTATTGAAAAACTTGAAGAGCCTGAAAACGTGTGAAAATATGAAAAGCTTCAAAAGGTGTCAAGAATATGAGGAGCATGAAACGGTCTGAAAAATAGGAGGAAAATGAAGAGGTGTTCAATTACATGAAGAGCATGAAAAGGTGTGAAAAATATGAAGAGCTACAAAAGGTGTCAAAAATGAAATGAGCATGAAACGGTCTGAAAAATAGGAGGAGCATGAAGTGGTGTTGAAAAAAAAGAAGAGCCTGAAAAGGTGTGAAATATATGAAGAGCTTCAAAAGGTGTCAAAAATATGAGGAGTATGAAACGGTCTGAAAAATAGGAGAAGCATGAAGCGTTGATGAAAAACATGAAGGGCATGAAAACGTGTGAAAAATATGAAGAGCTTCAAAAGGTGTGAAAAATATGAAGAGCTTCAAAAGGTGTCAAAAATGAGATGTGCATGAAACGGTCTGAAAAATATGCGGAGTATGAAGCGGTGTTCAAAAACATGAAGAGCGTGAAAAGGTGTGAAAAATATGAAGAGCTTCAAAAGGTGTCAAACATAAGAGGAGCATGAAACGGTCTGAAAAATAGGAGGAGCATGAAACGGTGTTGAAAACCATGAAGAGCCTGAAAATGGTGTGAAAAATATGAAGAGCTTCAAAAGGTGTGAAAAATATGAAGAGCTTCAAAAGGTGTCAAAAATATGAGGAACATGAAACGGTCTGAAAAATTGGAGGAGCTTGAAGCCGTGTTCAAAAACATGAACAGCCTGAAATTATGTGAAAAATATGAAGAGCATCAAAAGGTGTGAAAAATATGAGGAGCAGGAAACGGTCTAAAAAATAGAAGCGGCATGAAATGGTGTTCAAAAACATGAAGAGACTGAAAAGATGTGAAAATTATGAAGAGCTTCAAAAGGTGTGAAATACATGAGGCGCATGAAACGGTCTGAAAAATAGGAGAAGCATGAAGTGGTGTTGAAACACATGAAGAGCCTGAAAAGGTGTGAAAAATATGAAGAGCTTCAAAATGTGTCAAACATATGAAGAACATGAAAAGGTCTGAAAAATAGGAGGATCATGAAGCAGTGTTCAAAAACATGAAGAGCCTGAAAATGTGTGAAAAATATAAAGAGCTTCAAAATGTGTCAAATATATGAGGAGCATGAAACGGTTTGAAAAATAGGAGGAGCATGAAACGGTGATTAAAAACATGAAGAGCCTGAAAAGGTGTGAAAAATATGAAGAGCTTCAAAAGGTGTGAAATACATGAGGAGCATGAAACAGGCCGAAAAATACGAGAAGCATGAAGTGATGTGGAAAAACATGAAGAGCCTAAAAAGTTGTGAGAAATATGAAGAGTTTCAAAAGATGTGAAATACATGAGGAGCATGTAACTCTCTGAAAAATAGGAGGAGCATGAAGCGGTGTTCAAAAATATGAAAAGCCTAAAAAGTTGTGAGAAATATGAAGAGCTTCAAAAGGTGTCAAAAATGAGATGAGCATGAAACGGTCTGAAAAATATGTGGAGCATGAAGCCGTGTTGAGAAACATGAAGAGCCTAAAAAGTTGTGAAAAATCTGAAAAGCTTCAAAAGGTGTCAAAAATGAGATGAGCATGAAACAGTCTGAAAAATAGGAGGATCATATAACGGTGTTGAAAAACATGAAGAGCCTGAAAAGGTGTGAAAAATATGAGGAGCTTCAAAAGGTGTGAAAAATATGAGGAGCATGAAACAGTCTGAAAAATAGGAGTAGCATGAAGCTGTGTTCAAAAACATGAAGAGCCTGAAAAGGTGTGAAAAATATGAGGAGCTTCAAAAGGTGTGAAAAATATGAGGAGCATGAAACGGTCTGAAAAAGAGAAGCAGCATGAAACGGTGTTGAAGAACATGAAGAGCCTGAAAAGGTGTGAAAAATATGAAGAGCATGAAACGGTCTTAAAAATAGGAGGATCTTGAAGCGGTGTTCAAAATCATGAAGAGACTGAAAACTTGTGAAAAATATGAAGAGCTGCAAAAGGTGTCAAAAATATGAGGAGCATGAAACAGTCTGAAAAATAGGAGCATGAAACGGTGATAAAAAACATGAAGAGCCTGAAGAGGTGTGAAAAATATGAAGAGCTTCAAAAGGTGTGAAATTCATGAGGAGCATGAAATGGTCTGAAAAATAGGAGAAGAATGAAGTGGTGGGGAATAACATGAAGAGCCTGAAAAGGTGTGAAAAATATGAAGAGCTTCAAGAGGTGTCAAATATTTGAAGAGCATGAAACGGTCTGAAAAATAGCAGGAGCATGAAGCGGTGTTGAAAAACATGAAGAGTCTGAAAACGTGTGAAAATATGAAGAACTTCAAAAATATGAAAGATATGAAGAGCTTCAAAAGGTGTCAAAAATGAGATGTGCATGAAACGGTCTGAAAAATAGGAGGAGCATGAAGTGGTGTTGAAAAACATGAAGAACCTGAAAAGGTGTGAGAAATATGAAGAGCTTCAATAGATGTCAAAAATATGAGGAGCATGAAACTGTCTGAAAAAGAGGAGGAGCACGAAGTGGTGTTGAAAAACATGAAGAGCCTGAAAAGGTGTGAAAAATATGAAGAGCTTCAAAATGTGTCAAAATTATGAGGAGCATGAAACGGTCAGAAAAATAGAAGGAGCATGAAGCGGTGTTGAAAAACATGAAGAGCCTGAAAAGGTGTGAAAAACATGAAGAGCTTCAAAAGGTGTGAAAAATATGAAGAGCTTCAAAAGGTGTCAAAAATGAGAAGAGCATAAAAGGGTCTGAAAAATAGGAGGAGCATGACGTTGTGTTGAAAAAAATGAAGAGCCTGAAAAGGTGTGAAATATATGAGAGCTTCAAAAGGTGTCAAAAATATGAGGAGAATGAAACGGTATGAAAAATAGGAGGAGCATGAAGCGGTGTGGAAAATCATGAAGTGCTTGAAAAGGTGTGAAAAATATGAAGAGTTTCTAAAGGTGTCAAAAATATGAGGAGCATTAAACAGTCTGAAAAATAGGAGAAGCATGAATTGGTGTTGAAAAACATGAAGAGCCTGAAAAGGTGTGAAAAATATGAAGAGCTTCAAAAGGTGTCAAAAATATGAGGAGCATGAAACGGTCTGAAAAATAGGAAGAGCATGAAGCAGTGTGCAAAAACATGAAGAGCTTGAAAAGGTGTGAAAAATATGAAGAGCTTCAAAAGGTGTCAAAAATATGAGGAGCAGGAAACGGTCTGAAAAATAGGAGGAGGATGAAACGGTGTTCAAAAACATGAAGAGCCTGTAAAGGTGTGAAAAATATGAAGAGCTTTAAAAGGTGTGAAATACATGAGGAGCATGAAACTCTCTGAAAAATAAAAGGAGCAAGAAGGGGTGTTCAAAAACATGAAGAGGCTGAAAATGTGTGAAAAACATGAAGAGGCTGAAAAGGTGTGAAAAATATGAAGAGTCTAAAGGTGTCAAAAATATGAGGAGCATGAAACGGTCTGAAAAATAGAAGCAGAATTAAACGGTGTTGAAAAACATGAAGAGCCTGAAAACGTGTGAAAAATATGAAGAGCTTCAAAAGGTGTGAAAAATATGAGGAGCATGAAACGGTCTGAAAAATAGAAGCAGCATGAAACGGTGTTGAAAAACATGAAGAACCTGAAAACGTGTGAAATATATGAAGAGCTTCAAAAGGTGGGAAAAATATGAAGAACTTCAAAAGGTGTCAAAAATGAGATGAGCATGAAACGGTCTGAAAAATAGGAGGAGCATGAAGTGGTCTTGAAAAACATGAAGAGCCTGAAAAGGTGTGAAAAATATGAAGAGCTTCAAAAGTTATCAAAAATATGAAGAGTATGAAACCGTCTGAAAAATAGGAGGAGCATGAAGCGGTGTGGAAAACCATGAAGTGCTTGAAAAGGTGTGAAAAATATGAAGAGTTTCTAAAGGTGTCAAAAATATGAGGAGCATTAAACGGTCAGAAAAATAGGAGGATCATGAAATGGTGTTCAAAAACATGAAGAGCCTGAAAAGGTGTGAAAAACATGAAGAGCCTGAAAACGTGTGAAAAATATGAAGAGCTTCAAAACGTGTCAAAAATATGAGGAGCATGAAACGGTCTGAAAATAGGAGGAGCATGAAGCGGTGTTGAAAAACATGAAGAGCCTGAAAAGGTGTGGAAAATATGAAGCGCTTCAAAAGGTGAGAAAAATATGAGGTGCAAGAAACGGTCTGAAAAATAGGAGGAGCATGAAGCGGTGTTGAAAAACAAGAAGAGCCTGAAAACGTGTGAAAAATATGAAGAGCATCAAAAGGTGTGAAAAATATGAGGAGCAGGAAACGGTCTAAAAAATAGAAGCGGCATGAAATGGTGTTCAAAAACATGAAGAGACTGAAAAGATGTGAAAATTATGAAGAGCTTCAAAAGGTGTGAAATACATGAGGCGCATGAAACGGTCTGAAAAATAGGAGAAGCATGAAGTGGTGTTGAAACACATGAAGAGCCTGAAAAGGTGTGAAAAATATGAAGAGCTTCAAAATGTGTCAAACATATGAAGAACATGAAAAGGTCTGAAAAATAGGAGGATCATGAAGCAGTGTTCAAAAACATGAAGAGCCTGAAAATGTGTGAAAAATATAAAGAGCTTCAAAATGTGTCAAATATATGAGGAGCATGAAACGGTCTGAAAAATAGGAGGAGCATGAAACGGTGATTAAAAACATGAAGAGCCTGAAAAGGTGTGAAAAATATGAAGAGCTTCAAAAGGTGTGAAATACATGAGGAGCATGAAACAGGCCGAAAAATACGAGAAGCATGAAGTGATGTGGAAAAACATGAAGAGCCTAAAAAGTTGTGAGAAATATGAAG
The DNA here is from genome assembly GCF_033118175.1 of Dama dama. NCBI lineage: Eukaryota > Metazoa > Chordata > Mammalia > Artiodactyla > Cervidae > Dama > Dama dama. The sequence goes on along the minus strand of NW_026870948.1, from coordinate 2,558,841 downwards.
AGCTTCAAAAGATGTGAAATACATGAGGAGCATGAAACTCTCTGAAAAATAGGAGGAGCATGAAGCGGTGTTCAAAAATATGAAAAGCCTAAAAAGTTGTGAGAAATATGAAGAGCTTCAAAAGGTGTCAAAAATGAGATGAGCATGAAACGGTCTGAAAAATATGTGGAGCATGAAGCCGTGTTGAGAAACATGAAGAGCCTAAAAAGTTGAGAAAAATCTGAAAAGCTTCAAAAAGTGTCAAAAATGAGATGAGCATGAAACAGTTTGAAAAATAGGAGGATCATGTAATGGTGTTGAAAAACATGAAGAGCCTGAAAAGGTGTGAAAAATATGAGGAGCTTCAAAAGGTGTGAAAACTATGAGGAGCATGAAACAGTCTGAAAAATAGGAGTAGCATGAAGCTGTGTTCAAAAACATGAAGAGCCTGAAAAGGTGTGAAAAATATGAGGAGCTTCAAAAGGTGTGAAAAATATGAGGAGCATGAAACGGTCTGAAAAAGAGAAGCAGCATGAAACGGTGTTGAAAAACATGAAGAGCCTGAAAAGGTGTGAAAAATATGAAGAGCTGCAAAAGGTGTCAAAAATATGAAGAGCATGAAACGGTCTTAAAAATAGGAGGATCTTGAAGCGGTGTTCAAAATCATGAAGAGACTGAAAACTTGTGAAAAATATGAAGAGCTGCAAAAGGTGTCAAAAATATGAGGAGCATGAAACGGTCTGATAAATAGGAGCATGAAACGGTGATAAAAAACATGAAGAGCCTGAAAAGGTGTGAAAAATATGAAGAGCTTCAAAAGGTGTGAAATTCATGAGGAGCATGAAATGATCTGAAAAATAGGAGAAGAATGAAGTGGTGGGGAAAAACATGAAGAGCCTGAAAAGGTGTGAAAAATATGAAGAGCTTCAAGAGGTGTCAAATATATGAAGAGCATGAAACGGTCTCAAAAATAGCAGGAGCATGAAGCGGTGTTGAAAAACATGAAGAGTCTGAAAACCTGTGAAAATATGAAGAACTTCAAAAATATGAAAGATATGAAGAGCTTCAAATGGTGTCAAAAATGAGAAGAGCATAAAAGGGTCTGAAAAATAGGAGGATCATGAAGCAGTGTTCAAAAATATGAAGAGCCTGAAAAGGTGTGAAAAATATGAAGAGCTTCAAAAGGTGTCAAAAATATGAAGAGCATGAAACGGTCTGAAAAATAGGAGGATCATGAAGCAGTGTTCAAAAATATGAAGAGCCTGAAAAGGTGTGAAAAATATGAAGACCTGCAAAAGGTGTCAAAAATATGAGGAGCATGAAACGGTCTGGAAAATAGGAGGAGCATGAAGCGGTGTTCAAAAACATGAGGAGCCTGAAAAGTTGTGAAAAATATGAAGAGCTCCAAAAGGTGTGAAATACATGAGGAGCATGAAACGGTCTGAAATTGGAGGAGCATGAAGCGGTGTTCAAAAACATGAAGAGCCTGAAAACGTGTGAAAAATATGAAGAGCTTCAAAAGGTGTGAAATACATGAGGAGCATTAAACGGACTGAAAAATAGGAGGAGCATGAAACGGTGTTCAAAAACAGGAAGATACTGAAAAGTTGTGAAAAATATGAAGAGCTTCAAAAGGTGTCAAAAATGAGATGAGCATGAAACCGTCTGAAAAATAGGAGGAGCATGAAGTGGTGTTGAAAAAAATGAAGAGCCTGAAAAGGTGTGAAACATATGAAGAGCTTCAAAAGGTGTCAAAATTATGAGGAGCATGAAACGGCCTGAAAAATTGGAGGAGCATGAAGCGGTGTTCAAAAACATGAAGAGCCTGAAAAGGTGTGAAAAATATGAGGAGCTTCAAAAGGTGTGAAAAATATGAGGAGCATGAAACGGTCTGAAAAAGAGAAGCAGCATGAAGCGGTGTTGAAAAACATGAAGAGCCTGAAAAGGTGTGAAAAATATGAAGAGCTGCAAAAGGTGTCAAAAATATGAAGAGCATGAAACGGTCTTAAAAATAGGAGGATCATGAAGCGGTGTTCAAAATCATGAAGAGACTGAAAACTTGTGAAAAATATGAAGAGCTGCAAAAGGTGTCAAAAATATGAGGAGCATGAAACGGTCTGAAAAATAGGAGCATGAAACGGTGATAAAAAACATGAAGAGCCTGAAAAGGTGTGAAAAATATGAAGAGCTTCAAAAGGTGTGAAATTCATGAGGAGCATGAAATGGTCTGAAAAATAGGAGAAGAATGAAGTGGTGGGGAAAAACATGAAGAGCCTGAAAAGGTGTGAAAAATATGAAGAGCTTCAAGAGGTGTCAAATATATGAAGAGCATGAAACGGTCTGAAAAATAGGAGGATCATGAAGCGGTGATCAAAAACATGAAGAGCCTGAAAATATGTGAAAAATATAAAGAGCTTCAAAATGTGTGAAATTCATGAGGATCATGAAACGGTCTGAAAAACAGGAGAAGCATGAAGTGGTGTGGAAAAACATGAAGAGCCTGAAAAGATGTGAAAAATATGAAGAGCTTCAAAAGGTGTCAAAACTATGAGGAGTATGAAACGGTCTGAAAAATAGGAGCAGCATGAAACGGTGTTCAAAAACATGAAGAGCCTGAAAAGGTGTGAAAAATATGAAGAGCTTCAAAAGGTGTGAAATACATGAGGAGGATGAAACCGTCTGTAAAATAGGAGGAGCATGAAGCGTTGTTCAAATATATGAAGAGCCTGAAAAGATGTGAAAAATATGAAGAGCTTCAAAAGGTGTCAAAACTATGAGGAGTATGAAACGGTCTGAAAAATAGGAGCAGCATGAAACGGTGTTCAAAAACATGAAGAGCCTGAAAAGGTGTGAAAAATATGAAGAGCTTCAAAAGGTGTGAAATACATGAGGAGGATGAAACCGTCTGTAAAATAGGAGGAGCATGAAGCGTTGTTCAAATATATGAAGAGCCTGAAAAGGTGTGAAATATATGAAGAGATTCAAAACGTGTCAAAAATATGAGGAGCATGAAACGGTCTGAAATAAAGGAGGAGCAGGAAACCGTGTTCAAAAACATGAAGAGCCTGAAAAGGTGTGAAAAATATGAAGAGCTTCAAAAGGTGTTAAAAATAGAAGGAGCATGAAGCGGTGTTGAAAAACATGAAGAGCCTGAAAATGTGTGTAAAATATGAAGAGCTTCAAAACGTGACAAAAATATTAGGAGCATGAAACAGTCTGAAATATAGGTGGATCAAGAAGCGGTGTTGAAAACATGAAGAGCGTGAAAACATATGAAAAATATGAAGAGCTTCAAAAGGTGTGAAAAATATGAAGAGCTTCAAAAGTTGTGAAAAATATGAAGAGCTACAAAAGACGTGAAAAACATGAGGAGCATGAAACGGTCTGAAAAATAGGAGGAGCATGAAGCAGTGTTGAAAAACATGAAAACCTGAAAATGTGTGAAAAATATGAAGGGCTTCAAAAGGTGTCAAATATATGAGGAGCATGAAACGGTCTGAAAAATAGGAGGAGCATGAAGCGGTGTTCAAAAAAATGAAGAGCCTGAAAAGGTGTGAAAAAGACGAAGTGCTTCAAAAGGTGTCAAAAATATGAGGAGCATGAAACAGTCAGAAAAATAGGAGGAGCATGAAGCGGTGTTCAAAAAAATGAAGAGCCTGAAAAAGTGTGAAAAATATGAAGTGCTTCAAAAGGTGTCAAAAATATGAGGAGCTTGAATCGGTCTGAAAAATAGGAGGAGCATGAAGCGGTGTTGAAAAAATGAAGAGCCTGAAAAGGTGTGAAATATATGTAGAGCCTCAAAACGTGTCAAATATAAGAGGAGCATGAAACGGTCTGAACAATAGGAGGAGCATGAAGCGGTGTTGAAAAACATGAAGAGCCTGAAAATGTGTGAAAAATATTAAGAGCTTCAAAAGGTGTGAAAAATATGAGGAGCATGAAACGGTCTGAAAAATAGGAGGAGCATGAAGCCGTGTTGAAAAACATGAAGAGCCTGAAAGGGTGTAACAAATATGAAGAGTTTCAGAAGGTGTCAAAAATGAGAAGAGCATGAAACGGTCTGAAAAATAGGAGGAGCATGAAGTGGTGTTGAAAAACATGAAGAGCCTGAAAAAGTGTGAAATATATGAAGAGCTTCAAAAGGTGTGAAGTACATGAGGAGAATGAAACCGTCCGAAAAATAGGAGGAGCATGAAGCGGTGTTCCAATACATGAAGAGCCTGAAAAGGTGTGAAATATATGAAGAGATTCAGAAGCTGTCAAAAATATGAGGAGCATGAAACGGTCTGAAAAAAAGGAGGAGCAGGAAACCGTGTTCAAGAACATGAAGAGCCTGAAAAGGTGTGAAAAATTTGAGGTGCTTCAAAAGTTGTGAAAATTCGGAGGAGCATGTAGCGATGTTCAAATACATGAAGAGCCTGAAAATGTGTGTAAAATATGAAGAGCTTCAAAACGTGACAAAAATATGAGGAGCATGAAACGATCTGAAAAATAGGAGGATCAAGAAGCGGTGTTGAAAAACATGAAGATCTGAAAACTTGTGAAAAACATGAAGAGCCTGAAAATGTGTGAAAAATATGAAGAGCTTCAAAATGTGTCAAAAATATGAGGAGCATGAAACGGTCTGAAATATAGGAGGAGCATGAAGCGGTGTTGAAAAACCTGAAGAGACTGATATCGTGTGAAATACATGAAGAGCTTCAAAACGTGTGAAAAATATGCAGAGCTTCAAAAGGTGTCAAAAATATGAGGAGCATGAAACGGTCTGAAAAATAGGAGGAGCATGAAATGGTGTTCAAAAACATGAAGCGGCTGAAAAGGTGTGAAAGATATGAAGAGCCTCAAAATGTGTGAAATACATGAGGACCATGAAACGGTCTGAAAAAAAGGAGGAGCATGAAGCGGTGTTGAAAAACATGAAGAGCCTGAAAATGTGTGAAATATATGAAGAGCTTCAAAAAGTGTGAAAAATATGAAGAGCTTCAAAATGTGTGAAATACATGAGGAGCATGAAACGGTCTGAAAAATAGGAGGAGCATGAAGTGGTGTTGAAAAACATGAAGAGCCTGAAAATGTGTGAAAAATATGAAGAGCTTCAAAAGGTGTGAAAAATATGAGGAGCATGAAACGGTCTGAAAAATAGGAGTAGCATGAAGCCGTGTTGAAAAACATGAAGAGCCTGAAAGGGTGTAACAAATATGAAGAGCTTCAGAAGGTGTCAAAAATGAGATAGCATGAAACGGTTTGAAAAATAGGAGGAGCATGAAGTGGTGTTGAAAAACATGAAGAGCCTGAAAAAGTGTGAAATATATGAAGAGCTTCAAAAGGTGTGAAGTACATGAGGAGAATGAAACCGTCCGAAAAATAGGAGGAGCATGAAGTGGTGTTCCAATATATGAAGAGCCTGAAAAGGTGTGAAATATATGAAGAGATTCAAAAGGTGTCAAAAATATGAGGAGCATGAAACGGTCTGAAAAAAAGGAGGAGCAGGAAACCGTGTTCAAGAACATGAAGAGCCTGAAAAGGTGTGAAAAATTTGAGGTGCTTCAAAAGGTGTGAAAATTAGGAGGAGCATGAAACGGTCTGAAATATAGGAGGATCAAGAACCGGTGTTGAAAAACATGAAGATCTGAAAACTTGTGAAAAATATAAAGAGCTTCAAAAGGTGTGAAAAATATGAAGAGCTTCAAAAGGTGTCAAAAATGAGATGAGCATGAAACGGTCTGAAAAATATGTGGAGCATAAAGTGGTGTTGAAAAACATGAAGAGCCTGAAAAGGTGTTAAAAATATGAAGAGTTTCAAAAGGTGTCAAATATATGAGCAGCAAGAATCGGTCTGAAATATAGGAGTAGCATGAAACGGTGTTCAAATACATGCAGAGCCTGAAAAGTTGTGAAAAATATGAAGAGCTTCAAATGGTGTCAAATATATGAAGAGCTTCAAAAGGTGTCAAAAATGAGATGAGCATGAAACGGTCTGAAAAATAGGAGGAGCAAGAAGTCGTGTTCCAAAAAATGAAGAGCCTGAGAAGGTGTGAAATATATCAAGAACTTCAAAATGTGTCAAAAATATGAGGAGCATGAAACGGTCTGAAAAATAGGAGGAGCATGAAACGGTGTTGAAAAACATGCAGAGCCTGAAAAGGTGTGAAAAATATGAAGAACTTCAAAAGGTGTGAAATATATGAGGAGCATGAAACGGTCTTAAAAATAGGAGGAGCATGAAGCGGTTTTCAAAAATATGAAGAGCTGAAAAGGTGTGAAAAATATGAGGAGCTTCAAAAGGTATGAAATACATGAGGAGTATGAAACTGTCTTGAAAATAGGAGGAGCATGAAGCGGTGTTAAAAAACATGAAGAGGCTTAAAAGGTGTGAAAAATATGAAGAGCTTCAAAAGGTGTGAAAAATATGAGGAGCATGAAACGGTCTGAAAAATAGGAGGAGCATGAAGCCGTGTTGAAAAACATGAAGAGCCTGAAAAAGTGTGAAATATATGAAGAGGTTCAAAAGGTGTAAAAAATATGAGGAGATTCAAAAGGTATCAAAAATATGAGGAGCATGAAACGGTCTGAAAAAGAGGAGGAGCATGAATCGGTGTTGAAAATCATGAAGAGCCTGAAAACGTGTGAGAAATATGAAGAGCTTCAAAAGGTGTCAAAAATATGAAGAGCTTCAAAGGGTGTCAAAAATGAGAGGAGTATGAAGCAGTCTGAAAAATAGGAGGAGCATGAAGCGGTGTTCAAAAACATGAAGAGCCTGAAAAGGTGTGAAAAATATGAAGAGCTTCAAAAGGTGTCAAAAATGAGATGAGCATGAAACGGTCTGAAAAATAGGAGGAGAATGAAGTGGTGTTGAAAAAATGAGGAGCCTGAAAAGGTGTGAAAAATATGAAGCGCTTCAAAAGGTGTCAAAAATGAGATGATCATGAAACGGTCTGAAAAATAGGAGGTGCATGAGGTGGTGTTGAAGAAAAAGAAGAGACTGAAAAGGTGTGAAAAATATGAAGAGCTTCAAAAGGTGTCAAAATATGAGGAGCATGATACGGTCTGAAAAATAGGAGGAGCATGAAGCGGTGTTCAAAACATGAAGAGCCTGAAAAATTGTGAAAAATATGAAAAGCTTCCAAAGGTGTCAAAAATGAGATGAGCATGAAACGGTCTGAAAAATAGGAGGAGCATGAAGCGGTGTTGAAAAAATGAAGAGCCTGAAAAGGTGTGAAAAATATGAAGAGTATCAAAAGTTGTCAAAAATATGAGGAGTATGAAACGGTCTGAAAAATAGGAGGACCATGAAGCGGTGTTGCAAAACATGAGGAGCCTGAAAAGGTGTGAAAAATATGAAGAGCTTCAAAAGGTGAGAAAAATATGAGGTGCATGAAACGGTCTGAAAAATAGGAGGAGCATGAAGCGGTGTTGAAAAACATGAAGAGCCTGAAAAGGTGTGAAAAATATGAAGAGCTTCAAAAGGTGTGAAATACATGAGGAGCATGAAACGTGTTGAAAAATAGGAGAAGCATGAAGTGGTGTGGAAAAACATCAAGAGCCTGAAAAGGTGTGAAAAATATGAAGAGCTTCAAAAGGTGTGAAATACATGAGGAGCAAGAAACGGTCTGAAAAATAGGAGGAAGATGAAGAGGTGTTCAAAAATATGAAGAGCCTGAAAAGGTGTGAAAAATATGAAGAGCTTCAAAAGATGTGAAAAATATGAGGAGCATGATACGGTCTGAAAAATAGGAGGAGCATGAAGCGGTGTTCAAAACATGAAGAGCCTGAAAAGTTGTGAAAAATATGAAAAGCTTCCAAAGGTGTCAAAAATGAGATGAGCATGAAACGGTCTGAAAAATAGGAGGAGCATGAAGCGGTGTTGAAAAAATGAAGAGCCTGAAAAGGTGTGAAAAATATGAAGAGCATCAAAAGGTGTCAAAAATATGACGAGTATGAAATGGTCTGAAAAATAGGAGGAGCATGAAGCGGTGTTGCAAAACATGAGGAGCCTGAAAAGGTGTGAAAAATATGAAGAGCTTCAAAAGGTGAAAAAAATATAAGGTGTATGAAACGGTCTGAAAAATAGGAGGATCATGAAGCGGTGTTCAAAAACATGAAGAGCCTGAAAAGGTGTGAAATATATGAAGAGATTCAAAAGGTGTCAAAAATATGAGGAGCATGAAACGGTCTGAAAAATAGGAGGAGCAAGAAGCGGTGTTGAAAAACATGAAGAGCTTGAAAAGGTTTGAAAAATATGAAGAGCTTCAAAAGGTGTCAAAATTTTGAAGAGCTTCAAAGGTGTCAAAAATATGAGGAGCATGGAACGGTGTTCAAAAACATGGAAAGCAAGAAAAGGTTGAAAAATATGAAGAGCTTCAAAAGGTGTCAAAAATATGAGGAGCATGAAACGGTATGAAAAATAGGAGGAGCATGAACTGGTGTTGAAAAACAAGAAGAGCCTGAAAAGGTGTGAAAAATATGAAGAGTTTGAAAATGTGTAAAAAATATGAGGAGCAGGAAACGGTCTGAAAAATAGGAGGGGCATGAAGCGGTGTTGAAAAACATGAAGAGCCTGAAAAGGCTTGAAAAATATGAAGAGCTTCAAAATGTGTCAAAAATAGAGGGGGCATGAAACTATCTGAAAAATAGGAGGAGCATGAAGCGGTGTTGAAAAATATGAAGAACCTGAAGAGGTTTGAAAAATATGAAGAGCTTCAAAAGGTGTCAAAAATATGAGGAGCATGGAACGGTCTGAAAAAAAGGAAGAGCAGGAAGCGGTGCGGAAAAACATGAAGAGCCTGAAAAGGTGTGAAAAATATGAAGACCTTCAAAAGGTGTTAAAAAGAGGAGGCACATGAAACTGTCTGAAAAACACGAGGAGCATGAAGCGGTGTTGAAAAACAAGAAGAGCCTGAAAAGGTGTGAAAAATATGAAGAGTTTGAAAATGTGTGAAAAATATGAGGAGCAGGAAACGGTCTGAAAAATAGGAGCATGAAGTGGTGTTGAAAAACATGAAGAGCCTGAAAAGCTGTGAAAAATATGAAGAGCATCAAAAACTGTCAAAATATGACGAGCATGAAACGGTTTTCAAAGACATGAAACGCCTGAAAAGGTGTGAAATATATGAACAGCTTCAAAAGGTATCAAAAATAGGAGGAGCATGAAACGGTCTGAAAAATTGGAGGAGCAAGAAGCAGTGTTGAAAAACATGAAGAGGTGGAAAAGGTGTGAAATATATGAAGAACTTCAAAAGGTGTCAAAAATATGAGGAGCATGAAACGGTTTGAAAAATAGGAGGAGCATGAAGCGGTGTTGAAAAACATGAAGAGCATGAAACGGTTTGAAAAATATGAAGAGCTTCAAAAGGTGTCAAAAATAAAGGGGGCATGAAACTATCTGAAAAATAGGAGGAGCATGAAGCGGTGTGGAAAAACATGAAGAGCGTGAAAACGTTTGAAAAATATGAAGAGCTTCAAAAGGTGTGGAAAATATGAAGAGCTTCAAAATGTGTCAAAAGTGAGATGAGCATGAAACGGTCTGAAAAATAGGAGGAGCATGAAGTGGTGTTGAAAAACATGAAGAGCCTGAAAATGTGTGAAATATATGAAGAGCTTCAAAAGGTGTCAGAAATGAGAGAAGCATGAAACGGTCTGAAAAATAGATGAGCAAGAAGGGGTGTTGAAAAACATGAAGAGCCTGAAAACGTTTGAGAAATATGAAGAGCTTCAAAAGGTGTGGAAAATATGAAGAGCTTCAAAAGGTATGAAATATAGGAGCAGCATGAAGTGGTGTTCAAAAACATAAAAAGCCTGTAAAGGTGTGAAAAATATGAAGAGCTTCAAAACGTGTCAAATATATGTGGAGCATGAAACGGTGTGAAAAATAGGAGGAGCATGAAGCGGTGTTGAAAAATATGAAGTGCCTGAAAAGGTGTGAAAAATATGAAGAGCTTCAAAAGGTGTCAAAAATATGAGGAGCATGAAACGCTCTGAAATATAGGAGGAGCAAGAAGTGGTGTTGAAAAACTTGAAGAGCTGAAAAGGTGGAAAAATATGAAGAACTTCAACAGGTGTCAAAAATATGAGGAGCATGAAATGGACTGAAAAATAGGAAGATCATGAAGCGGTGTTGAATAACATGAAGAGCCTGAAAAGGTGTGAAAAATGTGAAAAGCTTCAAAAGGTGTGAAATACATGAGGAGCATGAAACGGTCTGAAAAATAGGAGTAGAATGAGACGGTGTTGAAAAACATGAAGAGCCTGAAAAGTTGTGAAAAATATGAAGAGCTTCAAAAGGTGTCAAAATTATGAGGAGTATAAAACGGTCTAAAAAATAGGAGGAGCATGAAACGGTGTTCAAAACATGAAGAGCCTGAGAAGATGTGAAATATATGACGAGCTTCAAAAGGTTTGAAATACATGAGGAGCATTAAACTGTCTGAAAAATAGGAGGAGCATGAAGCTGTGTTCAAAAACATGAAGAGCCTGAAAAGGTGTGAAAATAATGAAGAGCTTCAAAAGATGTGAAATATAGGAGCAGCTTGAAGCGGTGTTCAGAAACATAAAAAGCCTGAAAAGGTGTGAAAAATATGAAGAGCTTCAAAACGTGTCAAAAATATGTGGAGCATGAAATAGTCTGAAAAATAGGAGGAGCATGAAGCGGTGTTGAAAAACATGAAGAACCTGAAAACTTGTAAAAATATGAAGATCTTCAAAAGGTGTGAAAAATATGAACCGTTTAAAAAGTGTGAAAAATGAGATGAGCATGAAGCGGTCTTAAAAATAGGAGGAGCATGAAGTGTTGTTGAAAAACATAAAGATCCTGAAAATGTATGAAATATATGAAGAACTACAAAAGGTGTCAAAAATGTGAGGAGCATTAAAAGGTCTGAAAAATAGGAGGAGCATGAAACGGTGTTGAAAGACATGAAGAGCCTGAAAAGGTGTGAAAAACATGAAGAGCTTCAAAACGTGTCAAAAATATGTGGAGCATGAAAGGGTCTGAAAATTAGCAGGAGCATGAAGCGGTGTTGAAAAACATGAAGAACCTGAAAACGTGTGAAAAATATGAAAAGCTTCAAATGGTGTGAAAAATATGAACAGCTTCAAAAGGTGTGAAAAATATGAAGAGCTTCAAAAGGTGTCATAAATATGAGGAGCAAGAAATGGTCTGAAAAATAAGAGAAGCATGAAATGGTGTTCAAAATATGAAGAGCCTGAAAAGGTGTGAAAAATATGAAGAGCTTCAAAAGCTGTGAAATACATGAGGAGCATGAAACTCTCTAAAAAATAAGAGGAGCATGAAGCGGTGTTCAAAAACATGAAGAGCCTGAAAAGTTGTGAAAAATATGAAGAGCTTCAAAATGTGTGAAAAAAAAAAGAAGAGCTTCAAAAGGTGTCAATAATATGAGGAGCATGAATCGGTCTGAAAAATAGGAGGAGCATGAAACGGTGTTGAAAAGATGAAGAGATGAAAAGGTGTGAAAAATATGAAGAGGTTCTAAAGGTGTCAAAAATATGAGGAGCATGAAACAGTCTTTAAAATAGGATGAGAATGAGACGGTTTTGAAAAAGATGAAGAGCATGAAAAGGTGTGAAAAACATGAAGAGCTTCAAAAGGTGTAAAAAATATGAGAGGCATGAAACGACTGAAAAATAGGAGGAGCATGATGCGGTGGTCAAAAACATGAAGAGCCTGAAAAGGTGTGAAAAATATAAAGAGCTTCAAAAGGTGTCAAAATATTAGGAGCGTGAAACAGTATGAAACATAGGATGAGCATGAAACTTTTTTGAAAAAGATGAAGAGCATGAAAAGGTGTGAAAAATATGAAGAGCTTCAAAAGATGTTAAAAATATGAGGAGCATGAAACTTTCTGAAAAATTGGAGGAGCATGAAGCGGTGTTGAAAAACATAAAAAGCCTGAAAAGGTGGAAAAATATGAAGAGCTTCAAAAGGTGTCAACAATATGAGGAGCATGAAACGGTCTGAAAATTAGGAAGAGCATGAAACTGTGTTGATAAACATGAAGAGCCTGAAAAGGTGTGAAAAATATGAAGAGCTTCAAAAGGTGTCAAATATATGAGGAGCATGAAACGGTCTAAAAAATAGGAGGAGCATGAAACGGTGTTCAAAACATGAAGAGCCTGAGAAGATGTGAAATATATGACGAGCTTCAAAAGGTTTGAAATACATGAGGAGCATTAAACTGTCTGAAAAATAGGAGGAGCATGAAGCTGTGTTCAAAAACATGAAGAGCCTGAAAAGGTGTGAAAATAATGAAGAGCTTCAAAAGATGTGAAATATAGGAGCAGCTTGAAGCGGTGTTCAGAAACATAAAAAGCCTGAAAAGGTGTGAAAAATATGAAGAGCTTCAAAACGTGTCAAAAATATGTGGAGCATGAAATAGTCTGAAAAATAGGAGGAGCATGAAGCGGTGTTGAAAAACATGAAGAACCTGAAAACTTGTAAAAATATGAAGATCTTCAAAAGGTGTGAAAAATATGAACCGTTTCAAAAGTGTGAAAAATGAGATGAGCATGAAGCGGTCTTAAAAATAGGAGGAGCATGAAGTGTTGTTGAAAAACATAAAGATCCTGAAAATGTATGAAATATATGAAGAACTACAAAAGGTGTCAAAAATGTGAGGAGCATTAAAAGGTCTGAAAAATAGGAGGAGCATGAAACGGTTTTAAAAAGACGAAGAGCCTAAAAGGTGTGACATATATGAAGAGCTTCAAAAGGTGTGAAATACATGAGGAGGTGGAAACGGTCTGAAAATAGTAGGAGCATGAAGCGGCGTTGAAAAACATGAATAGCCTGAAAACGTGTGAAAAATATGAAGAGCTTCAAAAGGTGTGAAATATATGAAGAGCTACAAAAGGTGTCAAAAATATGAGGAGCATGAACCGGTCTGAAATATAGGAGGAGCATGAAGTGATGTTGAAAAACATGAAGAGCCTGCAAAGGTGTGAAAAATATGAAGATCTTCAAAAGGTGTCAAAAATATGAGGAGAATGAACCGGTCTGAAAAATAGGAGGAGCATGAAGTGGTGTTGAAAAACATGAAGTGCCTGAAAAGTTGTGAAATATATGAAGAGCTTCAAAAGGTGTGAAAAATATGAGGAGCTTCAAAAGGTGTCAAAAATATGAGGAGCCTGAAACGGTCTGAAAAATAGGAGGAGCATGATACGGTGTTCAAAAATATGAAGAGCCTGAAAAGGTGTGAAAAACATGAAGATCTTCAAAAGGGGTCAAAAATATGAGGAGCATGAAACGATCTGAAAAATAGGAGGAGCATGAAGTGGTGTTCAAAAACATGAAGAGCTTGAAAAGGTGTGAAAAACATGAAGAGCCTCAAAACGTGTCAAAAATATGAGGAGCATGAAACGGTCTGAAAAATAGGAGGAGCATGAAGTGGTGTTGAAAAACATGAAGAGCCTGAAAACGTGTGAAAAATATGAAGAGCTTCAAAAGGTGTGAAATATATGAAGAGCTTCCAAAGGTGTCAAAAATGAGATGAGCATGAAACGGTCTGAAAAATAGGAGGAGCATGAAGTGGTGGTGGAAATCATGAAGTGCCTGAAAAGGTGTGAAATATATGAAGAGTTTCCAAAGTTGTGAAAAAATGAGGAGGTTCAAAAGGTGTCAAAAATATGAGGAGCATGAAACGGTCTGAAAAATAGGAGGAGCATGAAACGGTGTTCAAAAACATGAAGAGCCTGAAAAGGTGTGAAAAATATAAAGAGCTTGAAAAGGTGTGAAATACATGAGGAGACTGAAGCGGTCTGAAAAATAGAAGGAGCATGAAACGGTGTTGAAATACATGAAGAGCCTGAAAAGGTGTGAAAAATAGGAGGAGCTTCACAAGGTGTCAAATATATAAGGAACATGAAACGGTCTGAAAAATAGGAGGAGCATGAAGCAGTCGTCAAAAACATGAAGAACCTGAAAAGTTTTGTAAAATATGAAGAGCTTCAAAAGGTGTGAAAAATATGAGGAACATGAAACGGTCTGAAAAATAGGAGCAGCATGAAACAGTGTTGAAAAACATGAAGAGCCTGAAAAGGTGTGAAAAACATGAAGAGCCTCAAAACGTGTTAAAAATATGAGGAGCATGAAACGGTCTGAAAAATAGGATGAGCATGAAGCGGTGTTGAAAACTTTAACAGCCTGAAAAGGTGGGAAATATATGAAGAGTTTCCAAAGTTGTGAAAAAATGAGGAGGTTCAAAAGGTGTCAAAAATATGAGGAGAATGAAACGGTGTGAAAAATAGGAGAAGCATGAAGTGATGTTGAGAAACCTGAAGAGACTGAAAAGGTGTGAAAAATATGAAGAGATACAAAAGATGTGAAATATATGAGGAGCATGAAATGATCTGAAAAATAGGAGGAGCATGAAACGGTGTTGTAAAACATGAAGAGCCTGAAAGGTGTGAAAATTATGAAGACGTTCAAAATGTGTCAAAAAAAAGGAGGAGCATGAAATGGTGTTCAAAAACATGAAGAGCCTGAAAAGGTGTGAAAAATATTAAGATCTTCAAAAGGTGTCAAAAATATGAGGAGCATGAAACGGTGTGAAAAATAGGAGGAACATGAAGCACGGTTGAAAAACATGAAGAGCCTGAAAAGGTGTGAAAAATATGAACAGCTTCAAAAGCTGTCAAAAATATGAGGAGCATGAAACAGTCTGAAAAATAGGAGGAGCATGAAGCGGTGTTGAAAAACATGAAAAGCCTGAAAAGGTGTGAAAAATATGAAGAGCATTAAAAGGTGTGAAAAATATGAGGAACATGAAACGGACTGAAAAAAAGGAGGAGTATGAAGAGGTGTTGAAAACATGAAAAGCCTGAAAATGTGTGAAAAATATGAAGAGCTTCCAAAGGTGTGAAAAATATGAATAGGTTCGAAATGTGTCAATAATGAGAGCAGCATGAAACGGTGTGAAAAATAGGAGGAGCATGAAGCGGTGTGCAAAAAGATGAAGAGCCTGAAAATCTGTGAAATATATGAAGAGCTTCAAAAGGTGTCAAAAATATGAGGAGAAAGAAACGGTCTGAAAAATAGGAGGAGCATGAAGTGGTGTTGACAAACATGAAGAGCTGAAAAGTTGTGAAAAATATGAAGAGCTTTAAAAGGTCTCAAATATATGAGGATCATGAAATTTTCTGAAAAATAGGAGGAGCATGAAACGTTGTTCAAAACATGAAGAGCCTGAAATGGTGTGAAAAACATAAAGAGATTCAAAACATGTCAAACATTGAGGAGCATGAAAGATCTGAAAAATAGGAAGAGCATGATGCAGTGTTGAAAAACATGAAGAGGCTGAAAACGTGTGAAAAATATGAAGTGCTCCAAAGATGTCAAAAATATGAGGAGCATGAAGCGGTCCGAAAAATAGGATGAGCATGAAGCGGTGTTGACAACATTCAGAGCCTGAAAAGGTGTGAAATATATGAAGAGCTTGAAACGGTGTCAAAAATATGAGGAGCATGAAACGGTGTGAAAAATAGAAGAGGCATGAAGTGATGTTGAGAAACATGAAGAGCCTGAAAAGGTGTGAAAAAAATGAAGAGCTACAAAAGGTGTCAAATACATGTGGAGCATGAAACGATCTGAAAAATAGGAGAAGCATGAAGTGGTGTTGAAAAATATGAAGAGCCTGAAAAGGTGTGAAAATTATGAAGAGCTTCAAAATGTGTCAAAAAAAAGGAGGATAATGAAACAGTGTTCAAATACATTAAGAGCCTGAATAGGTGTGAAAAATATGAAGAGCTTCAAAATGTGTCAAAAAAAAAGGAGGACCATGAAGCGGTGTTTAAAAACAAGTAGTGCCTGAAAAGGTGTGAAATATATGAAGAGCTTCAAAAGGTGTCAAAAATATGAGGAGCATGAAATGATCTGAAAAATAGGAGGAGCATGAAGTAGTGTTGAAAAACATGAAGAGCCTGAAAAAGTGTGAAAAATATGAAGAGCTTTAAAAGGTCTCAAATATATGAGGAGCATGTAACTTTCTGAAAAATAGGAGGAGCATGAAACGGTGTTCAAAACATGAAGAGCCTGAAAAGGTGTGAAAAATATGAAGAGCTTCAAAACTTGTCAAACATTGAGGAGCATGAAACTATCTGAAAAATAGGAAGAGCATGATGCCGTGTTGAAAAACCTGAAGAGCCTGAAAAGGTGTGAAATATATGATGAGCTTCAAAAGGTGTCAAAAATATGAGGAGCATGAAACGGTCTGAAAAATAGGAGGACCATGAAGCGGTGTTGAAAAACATGAAGAGCCTTAAAAGTTGTGAAAAATATGAAGAGCTTCAAAAGGTGTGAAAAATATGAAGAGCTTCAAAAGGTGTCAAAAATGAGAGGAGCATGAAACGGTCTGAAAAAACGGAGGAGCATGAAGCGGTGTTGAAAAACATGAAGAGTCTTAAAAGATGTGAAAAATATGAAGAGCTTCAAAATGTGTCAAAAATAGGAGGAGGATGAAACGGTCTGAAAAAACGGAGGAGCATGAAGCTGTGTTGAAAAACATGAAGAGTCTTAAAAGATGTGAAAAATATGAAGAGCTTCAAAATGTGTCAAAAATAGGAGGAAGATGAAACGTTGTTAAAAAAACATGAAGAGCCTGAAAAGATGTGAAATATATGAAGAGCTTCAAAAGGTGTGAAAAATATGAAGAGCTTCAAAAGGTGTGAAATACATGAGGAGCATGAAACTCTCTGAATAATAGGAGGAGCATGAAGTGGTGTTCAAAAATTGAAGAGCCTGAAAAGGTGTGAAAAATATGAAGAGCTTCAAAACGTGTCAAAAATATGAGGAGCATGAAACGGTCTGAAAAATAGGAGGAGCACGACGTGTTGTTGAAAAACGTGAATAGCCTGAAAAGGTGAGAATATATGAAGAGCTTCAAAAGGTGTGAAAACTATGAGGAGCATGAAACGGTCTGAATAATATAAGGAGCATGAAACGGTGTTTAAACAAATGAAGAGCCTGAAAAGGTGTGAAAAATATGAAGAGTTTCAAAAGGTTTGAAAAATATGAGGAGCATGAAATGGTCCGAAAAATAGGAGATGCATGAAGTTGTGTTGAAAAATATGAAGAGCCTGAAAAGGTGTGAAAAATATGAAGAGCTTCAAAAGGTGTCAAAAATTAGATGAGCATGAAACGGTCTGAAAAATCGGAGGAGCATGAAGCGGTGTTGAAAATCTTGAAGAGCCTGAAAAGGTGTGAAAAACATGAAGTGGTTCAAAAATATGAAAAATAGGAAGAGCTTCAAAAGGTGTGAAAAATACGAAGTGCTTCAAAAGATGTCAAAAATGAGATGAGCATGAAACGGTCTGAAAAATCGGAGGAGCATGAAGCGGTGTTGAAAATCTTGAAGAGCCTGAAAACGTGTGAAAAAAATGAAGAGCTTCAAGAGGTGTCAAATATATCAGGATCATGAAACGGTCTGAATAATAAGAGGAGCAAGAAACGGTGTTCAAAACATGAAGAGCCTGAAAAGGTGTGAAAAATGTGAAGAGCTTAAAAGGTGTAAAAATATGAAGAGCTTCAAAAGGTGTCAAAATAGATGAGCATGAAACGGTCTGAAAAATAGGAGGAGCATGAAGTGGTGTTGAAAAAATGAAGAGCCTGAAAAGGTGTGAAATATATGAAGAGCTTTAAAATGTGTCAAATTTATGAGGAGAATAAAACGGTCTGAAAAATAGGAGGAGCTGAAGCGGTGTGGAAAAACATGAATAGCCTGAAAAAGTGTGAAAAATATGAAAAGTTTCTAAAGGTGTCAAAAATATGAGGAACATGAAACGTCTGAAAAATAGGAGGAGCATGAAGTGGTGTTGAAAAACATGAAGAGCTTGAAAAAGTGTGAAAAATATGAAGAGCTTCAAAAGGTGTCAAAATATGAGGAGCATGAAACCGTCTGAAAAATAGGAGGAGCATGAAACGGTGTTCAAAAACATGAAGAGCCTGAAAAGGTGTGGAAAATATGAAGAGCTTCAAAAGGTGTGAAATACATGAGGAGAATGAAACTCTCTGAAAAATAGAAGGTGCATGAAGTGGTGTTCAAAAACATGAAGAGTCTGAAAAGGTTTGAAAAATATGAAGAGCTTCAAAATGTGTGAAAATTATGAGGAGCATGATATGGTTTCAAAAATAAGATTACCATGAAGCGGTGTTCAAAACATGAAGAGCCTGAAAAGTTTTGAAAAATATGAAAAGCTTCAAAAGGTGTCAAAAATGAGATGAGCATGAAACGTTCTGAAAAATAGGAGGTGCATGAAGCGGTGTAGAAAAACATGAAGAGCCTGAAAAGGTGTGAAAAATATGAAGAGCTTCAAAAGGTGTCAAAAATATGAGGAGCATGAACCCGTCTGAAAAATCGGAGGAGCATGAAGCGTTGTTGAAAAACATGAAGAGCCTGAAAAGGTGTGAGAAATATGAAGAGCCTTAAAATGTGTCAAATTTATGAGGAGAATGAAACGGTCTGAAAAATAGGAGGAGCTGAAGCGGTGTTGAAAAACATGAAGAGCCTGAAAAAGTGTGAAATATATGAAAAGTTTCTAAAGGTGTCAAAAATATGAGGAACATGAAACGTCTGAAAAATAGGAGGAGCATGAAGTGGTGTTGAAAAACATGAAGAGCTTGAAAAAGTGTGAAAAATATGAAGAGCTTCAAAAGGTGTCAAAATATGAGGAGCATGAAACCGTCTGAAAAATAGTAGGACTATGAAACGGTGTTCAAAAACATGAAGAGCCTGAAAAGGTGTGAAAAATATGAAGAGCTTCAAAAGGTGTGAAATACATGAGGAGAATGAAACTCTCTGAAAAATAGAAGGAGCATGAAGTGGTGTTCAAAAACATGAAGAGTCTGAAAAGGTTTGAAAAATATGAAGAGCTTCAATATGTGTGAAAAATATGAGGAGCATGATATGGTTTCAAAAATAGGATTACCATGAAGCAGTGTTCAAAACATGAAAAGCCTGAAAAGTTTTGAAAAATATGAAAAGCTTCAAAAGGTGTCAAAAATGAGATGAGCATGAAACGATCTGAAAAATAGGAGGAGCATGAAGTGGTTGTGAAAAACATGAAGAGCCTGAAAAGGTGTGCAAAATATGAAGAGCTTCAAAAGGTGTGAAATACATGAGGAGCATGAAACGGTCTGAAAAATAGGAGGAGCATGAAGCAGTGTTCAAAAACATGAAGAGCCTGAAAAGGTGTGAAAAATATGAAGAGCCTCAAAACGTGTCAAAAATATGAGGAGTATGAAACGGTCTGAAAAATAGCAGGAGCAAGAAGCGGTGTTGAAAAACATGAAGAGGCTGAAAACGTGTGAAAAATATGAAGAGCTTCAAAAACGTAAAAAATAAGAAGATCTTCAAAAGGTGTGAAAAATATGAAGAGCTTCAAAAGGTGTCAAAAATGAGATGAGCATGAAACCGTCTGAAAAATAGGAGGAGCAAGAAAGGTTGTTGAAAAACATGCAGAGCCTGAAAAAGTGTGAAAAATATGAACAGCTTCAAAAGATGTGAAAAATATGAAGAGATTCAAAAGGTGTCAAAAATGAGATGAGCATGAAACCGTCTGAAAAATAGGAGGAGCATGAAGCGGTGTTGAAAAACATGAAGAGCCTGAAAACGTGTGAAAAATATGAAGAGCTTCAAAAGTTTTGAAAAATAAGAAGAGCTTCAAAAGGTGTCAAAAATGAGATCTGCATGAAATGGTCTGAAAAATAGGAGGAGCATGAAGTGGTGTTGAAAAAAATGAAGAGCCTGAAAAGGTGTGAATTATACGAAGAGCTTCAAAAGGTGTCAAAAATATGTGGAGCATGAAACGGTCCGAAAAATCGGAGGAGCATGAAGCGGTGTTGTAAAACATGAAGAGCCTGAAAAGGTGTGAAAAATATGAAGAGCTTCAAAAGGTGTCAAAAATATGAGGAGCATGAAACGGCCTGAAAAATAGGAGGAGCATGAAACGGTGTTCAAAAATATGAAAAGCCTGAAAAGGTGTGAAAAATATGAAGAGCTTCAAAAGGTGTGAAATACATGAGGAGCATGAAACTCTCTGAAAAATAGAAGGAGCATGAAGTGGTGTTCAAAAACATGAAGAGCCTGAAAAGGTGTGAAAAATATGAAGAGCTTCAAAAGGTGTGAAAAACATGAGTAGCATGATATGGTTTGAAAAATCGGATTAGCATGAAGCGGTGTTCAAAAACATGAAGAGCCTGAAAATATGTGAAAAATATGAAAAGCTTCAAAAGGTGTCAAAAATGAGATGAGCATGAAACGTTCTGAAAAATAGGAGGTGCATGAAGCGGTGTTGAAAAACATGAAGAGCCTGAAAAGGTGTGAAAAATATGAAGAGCTTCAAAAGGTGTCAAAAATATGAGGAGCATGAAACCGTCTGAAAAATTGGAGGAGCATGAAGCCTTGTTGAAAAACATGAAGAGCCTGAAAAGGTGTGAGAAATATGAAGAGCTTCAAAAGGTGTCAAAAATATGACTAGCATGAAACGGTCTGAAAAACAGGAGGAGCATGAAGCGGTGTTGAAAAACATGAAGAGCCTGAAAAGGTGTGAAAAATATGAAGAGCTTCAAAAGGTGTCAAAAATATGAGGAGCATGAAACGGTCTGAAAAATAGGAGGAGCATGAAACGGTATTCAAAAACATGACGAGCCTGAAAAGGTGTGAAAAATATGAAGAGCCTCAAAGAATGTCAAATATATGAGGAGCATGAAACGGTCTGAAAAATAGGAAGATCATGAAGTGGTGTTCAAAAACATGAAGAGCCTGAAAAGGTGTGAAAAATATGAAGAGCCTCAAAAGGTGTAAAAAATGAGATGTGCATGAAACACTCTGAAAAATAGGAGGAGGATGAAGCGGTGTTCAAAAACATGAAGAGCCTGAAAATGTGTGCAAAATATGAAGAGCTTCAAAAGGAGTGAAATACATGAGGAGCATGAAAAGGTGTTCAAAAACATGCAGAGACTTAAAAGGTGCAAAAAGTATGAAGAACTTCAAAAAGTGTCAAAAATTAGATTAGCATGAAAGGGTCTGAAAAATAGGAGGAGCCTGAAGAGGTGTTGAAAAACATGAAGAGGCTGAAAAAGTGTGAAAAATATGAAGAGCTTCAAAAATATGAAAATTATGAAGAGCTTCAAAAAGTGTGAAAAATATGAAGAGCTTCAAAAGATGTCAAAAATGAGATGAGCATGAAACGGTCTGAAAAATGGAGGAGCATGAAGTGGTGTTGAAAATCATGAAGAGCCTGAAAAGGTGTGAAATATATGCAGAGCTTCAAAAGGTGTCAAAAATATGAGGAGAATGAAACCGTCTGAAAAATACGAGGAGCATGAAGTGTTGTTGAGAAACATGAAGAGCCTGAAAAGGTGTGAAAAATATGAAGAGCTTCAAAAGGTGTCAAAAATATGAGGAGCATGAAACGGTCCGAAAAATAGGAGGATCATGAAGCGGTGTTGAAAAACATGAAGAGCCTGAAAAGGTGTGAAAAATATGAAGAGCTTCAAAAGGTGTCAAAAATATGAGGAGCATGAAACGGTCCGAAAAATAGGAGGATCATGAAGCGGTGTTCAAAAACATGAACAGCCTGAAAAGGTGTGAAAAATATGAAGACCTTCAAAAGGTGTGAAAAATATGAAGAGCTTCAAAAGGTGTCAAAAATTAGATTAGCATGAAAGGGTGTGAAAATTAGGAGGAGCATGAAGTGGTGGTGAAAAACATCAAGAGCCTGAAAAGGTGTGAAATATATGAACAGCTTCAAAAGGTGTGAAAATGATGAAGAGCTTCATAAGGTGTCAAAATTATGAGGAGCATGAAACGGTCTGAAAAATAGGAGGAGCATGAAACGATGTTGAAAAACATGAAGAGCCTGAAAAGGTGTGAAAAATATGAAGAGCTTCAAAAGGTGGGAAAAATATGAAGAGCCTCAAAGAATGTAAAATATATGAGGAGCATGAAACGGTCTGAAAAATAGGAAGATCATGAAGTGGTGTTCAAAAACATGAAGAGCTGAAAAGGTGTGAAAAATATGAAGAGCTTCAAAAGGTGTCAAAACTATGAGGAGCATGAAACGAGCTGAAAAATAGGAGGAGCATGAAGCGGTGTTGAAAAGAATGAAGAGCTTGAAAAGGTGAGAAAAATATGAAGACCTTCAAAAGCTGTCAAAAATATAGGAGAATGAAACGGTCTGAAAAATAGGAGGAGCATGAAACGGTGTTCAAAACATGAAGAGCTGAAAAGGTGTGAAAAATATGAAGAGCTTCAAAAGGTGTCAAAAATATGAGGAACATGAAACTCTCTGAAAAATAGGAGGAGCATGAAGCGGTGTTGAAAAACATGAGAGCCTGAAAAGATGTGAAAAATATGAAGAGCTTCAAAAGTTGTCAAATATATGAGGAGCATGAAACGGTCTGCAAAATAGGAGGAGCATGAAGCTGTGTTCAAAAAATGAAGAGCCTGAAAAGGTGTGAAATATATGAAGAGCTTCAAAAGGTGTGAAAAATATGAAGAGCTTCAAAAGGTGTCAAAAATATGAGGAGCATGAAAGTCTATGAAAAATAGGAGAAGCATGAAGTGGTGTTCAAAACATGAAGAGCCTGAAAAGGTGTGAAAAATATGAAAGCTGAAAAAGGTGTCAAAAATATGAGGAGCATGAAACGATCTGAAAAATATGAGGAGCATGAAGGGCTGTTGAAAATCATAAAGAGCCTGAAAAGTTGTGAAAAATATGAAGAGCTTCAAAAGATGTGAAAAACATGAAGAGCTTCAAAAGGTGTCAAAATGAGATGAGCATGAAACGGTCTGAAAAACAGGAGGAGCATGAAGTCGTGTTGAAAAAAATGAAAAATCTGAAAAGGTGTAAAATATATTAAGAGCTTCAAAAGGTGTCAAAAATATGAGGAGAATGAAATGGTCTGCAAAATAGGAGGAGCATGAAATGGTGTTCAAAAACATGAAGAGCCTGAAAAGGTGTGAAAAATATGAAGAGCTTCAAAAGGTGTCGAAAATATGAGGAGCATGAAACGGTCTGAAAAATCGGAGGTGCATGAAGCGGTGTTGTAAAACATGAAGAGCCTGAAAAGGTGTGAGAAATATGAAGAGCTTCAAAAGGTGTCAAATATATGAGTAGCATGAAACGGTCTGCAAAAAAGGAGGAGCATGAAGTGGTGTTGAAAAACATGAAGCTTGAAAAGGTGTGAAAAATATGAAAGCTTCAAAAGGTGACAAAAATATGAGGAGCATGAAACGGTCTGAAAAATAGGAGGAACATGAAGTGGTGTTCAAAAACATGAAGAGCCTGAAAAGGTGTGAAAAATATGAAGAGCTTCAAAAGGTGTCCAAAATATGACGAGCATGAAACCCTCTAAAAAATAGGAGGAGGATGAAGCAGTGTTCAAAAACATGAAGAGCCTGAAAATGTCTGCAAAATATGAAGAGCTTCAAAAGGAGTGAAATACATGAGGAGCATGAAAAGGTGTTCAAAAACATACAGAGACTTAAAAGGTGCGAAAAGTATGAAGAGCTTCAAAAAGTGTCAAAAATTAGATTAGCATGAAAGGGTCTGAAAAATAGGAGGAGCCTGAACAGGTGTTGAAAAACATGAAGAGGCTGAAAAAGTGTGAAAAATATGAAGAGCTTCAAAAATATGAAAATTATGAAGAGCTTCAAAAGGTGTGAAAAATATGAAGAGCTTCAAAAGATGTAAAAAATGAGATGAGCATGAAACGGTCTGAAAAATGGAGGAGCATGAAGTGGTGTTGAAAATCATGAAGAGCCTGAAAAGGTGTGAAATATATGCAGAGCTTCAAAAGGTGTCAAAAATATGAGGAGAATGAAACCGTCTGAAAAATACAAGGAGCATGAAGTGTTGTTGAAAAACATGAATAGCCTGAAAAGGTGTGAAAAATATGAGGAGCTTCTAAAGGTGTCAAAAATATGAGGAGCATGAAACGGTCCGAAAAATAGGAGGATCATGAAGCGGAGTTGAAAAACATGAAGAGCCTGAGAAGGTGTGAAAAATATGAAGAGCTTCAAAAGGTGTCAAAAATATGAGGAGCATGAAACGGTCTGAAAAATAGGACAAGCATAAGCGGTGTTCAAAAACATGAACAGCCTGAAAAGGTGTGAAAAATATGAAGACCTTCAAAAGGTGTGAAAAATATGAAGAGCTTCAAAAGGTGTCAAAAATTAGATTAGCAGGAAAGGGTGTGAAAATTAGGAGGAGCATGAAGTGGTGTTGAAAATCATCAAGAGCCTGAAAAGGTGTGAAATATATGAACAGCTTCAAAAGGTGTGAAAATTATGAAGAGCTTCAAAAGGTGTCAAAATTATGAGGAGCATGAAACGGTCTGAAAAATAGGAGGAGCATGAAACGGTGTTGAAAAACATGAAGAGCCTGAAAAGGTGTGAAAAATATGAAGAGCTTCAAAAGGTGTGAATTATATCAGGAGCATGAAAAGTTCTGAAAATTATGAGGACCATGAAGCGGTGTTCAAAAACATAAAGAGCCTGAAAATGTGTGAAAAATATGAAGAGCTTCAAAAAATGTCAAAAATATGAGGAGCATGAAACATTCTGAAAAATAGGAGGAGCATGAAGCGGTGTTGAAACACATGAAGAGCCTGAAAAGGTGTGAAAAATATATAGAGCTTCAAAAGATGTCAAAAATATGAGGAGCATGAAACTGTCTGAAAAATAGGAGGAGCATGAAGCAGTGTTCAAAAACATGAAGACCCTGAAAACGTGTGAAAAATATGAAGAGCTTCAAAAGTTTTGAAAAATAAGAAGAGCTTCAAAAGGTGTCAAAAATGAGATCTGCATGAAATGGTCTGAAAAATAGGAGGAGCATGAAGCGGTGTTCAAAAACATGAAGAGCCTGAAAAGGTGTGAAAAATATGAAGAGCTTCAAAAGGTGTCAAAAATATGAGGAGCATGAAACGTTCTGAAAAATAGGACGAGCATGAAGTTGTGTTGAAAAACTTGAAGAGCATGAAAAGCTGTGAAATATATGAAGAGCTTCAAAAGTTGTGAAAAATATGAAGAGCTTAAAAATGTGTGAAATTCATGAGGAGCATGAAACGGTCTGAAAAATAGGAGGAGCATAAAGCTGTGTTCAAAACATGAAGAGCTGAAAAGGTTTGAAAAATATGAAGAGCTTCAAAAGGTTTCAAAACTATGAGGAGCATGAAACGGGCTGAAAAATAGGAGGAGCATGAAGCTTTGTTGAAAAGAATGAAGAGCTTGAAAAGGTGAGAAAAATATGAAGACCTCCAAAAGCTGTCAAAAATATAGGAGAATGAAACGGTCTGAAAAATAGGAGGAGCATGAAACGGTGTTCAAAACATGAAGAGCTGAAAAGGTGTGAAAAATATGAAGAGCTTCAAAAGGTGTCAAAAATATGAGGAGCATGAAACTCTCTGAAAAATAGGAGGAGCATGAAGCGGTGTTGAAAAACATGAAGAGCCTGAAATGATGTGAAAAATATGAAGAGCTTCAAAAGTTGTCAAATATATGAGGAGCATGAAACGGTCTGAAAAATAGGAGGAGCATGAAGCTGTGTTCAAAAACATGAAGAGCCTGAAAAAGTGTGAAATATATGAAGAGCTTCGAAAGGTGTGAAAAATATGAAGAGCTTCAAAAGGTGTCAAAAATATGAGGAGCATGAAACTCTATGAAAAATAGGAGGAGCATGAAGTGGTGTTCAAAACATGAAGAGCCTGAAAAGGTGTGAAAAATATGAGAGCTGCAAAAGGTGTCAAAAATATGAGGAGCATGAAACGATCCGAAAAATATGAGGAGCATGAAGGGCTGTTGAAAATCATAAAGAGCCTGAAAAGTTGTGAAAAATATGAAGAGCTTCAAAAGATGTGAAAAACATGAAGAGCTTCAAAAGGTGTCAAAATGAGATGAGCATGAAACGGTCTGAAAAACAGGAGGAGCATGAAGTCGTGTTGAAAAAAATGAAAAATCTGAAAAGGTGTGAAATATATGAAGAGCTTCAAAAGGTGTCAAAAATATGAGGAGAATGAAACGGTCTGCAAAATAGGAGGAGCATGAAATGGTGTTCAAAAACATGAAGAGCCTGAAAAGTTGTGAAAAATATGAAGAGCTTCAAAAGGTGTCAAAAATATGAGTAGCATGAAACGGTCTGCAAAAAAGGAGGAGCATGAAGTGGTGTTGAAAAACATGAAGAGCTTGAAAAGGTGTGAAAAATATGAAAGCTTCAAAAGGTGTCGAAAATATGAGGAGCATGAAACGGTCTGCAAAAAAGGAGGAGCATGAAGTGGTGTTGAAAAACATGAAGAGCTTGAAAAGGTGTGAAAAATATGAAAGCTTCAAAAGGTGTCGAAAATATGAGGAGCATGAAACGGTCTCAAAAATAGGAGGAGCATGAAACGGTGTTCAAAAACATGAAGAGCCTGAAAAGGTGTGAAAAATATGAAGAGTTTCAAAATGTGTCAAAAATATGACGAGCATGAAACCCTCTTAAAAATAGTAGGAGGATGAAGCTTTGTTCAAAAACAAGAAGAACCTGAAAATTTGTGCAAAATATGAAGAGCTTCACAAGGAGTGAAATACATGAGGAGCATGAAAAGCTGTTCAAAAACATGCAGAGACTTAAAAGGTGTGAAAAGTATGAAGAGCTTCAAAAAGTGCCAAAAATTCGATTAGCATGAAAGGGTCTGAAAAACAGGAGGAGCCTGAAGAGTTGTTGAAAAACATGAAGAGCCTGAAACAGTGTGAAAAATATGAAGAGCTTCAAAAATATGAAAATTATGAAGAGCTTCAAAAGGTGTGAAAAATATGAAGAGCTTCAAAATATGTCAAAAATGAGATGAGCATGAAACGGTCTGAAAAATAGGAGGAGCATGAAGTGGTGTTGAAAATCATGAAGAGCCTGAAAAGGTGTGAAATATATGCAGAGCTTCAAAAGGTGTCAAAAATATGAGGAGAATGAAACCGTCTGAAAAATACGAGGAGCATGAAGTGTTGTTGAAAAACATGAAGAGCCTGAAAAGGTGTGAAAAATATGAAGAGCTTCAAAAGGTGTCAAAAATATGAGGAGCATGAAACGGTGTGAAAAATAGGACGAGCATAAGCGGTGTTCAAAAACATGAAGAGCCTGAAAAGGTGTGAAAAATATGAAGAGCTTCAAAAGGTGTCAAAAATATGAGGAGCATGAAACGTTCTGAAAAATAGGACGAGCATGAAGTTGTGTTGAAAAACTTGAAGAGCATGAAAAGCTGTGAAATATATGAAGAGCTTCAAAAGTTGTGAAAAATATGAAGAGCTTAAAAATGTGTGAAATTCATGAGGAGCATGAAACGGTCTGAAAAATAGGAGGAGCATAAAGCTGTGTTCAAAACATGAAGAGCTGAAAAGGTTTGAAAAATATGAAGAGCTTCAAAAGGTTTCAAAACTATGAGGAGCATGAAACGGGCTGAAAAATAGGAGGAGCATGAAGCTTTGTTGAAAAGAATGAAGAGCTTGAAAAGGTGAGAAAAATATGAAGACCTCCAAAAGCTGTCAAAAATATAGGAGAATGAAACGGTCTGAAAAATAGGAGGAGCATGAAACGGTGTTCAAAACATGAAGAGCTGAAAAGGTGTGAAAAATATGAAGAGCTTCAAAAGGTGTCAAAAATATGAGGAGCATGAAACTCTCTGAAAAATAGGAGGAGCATGAAGCGGTGTTGAAAAACATGAAGAGCCTGAAATGATGTGAAAAATATGAAGAGCTTCAAAAGTTGTCAAATATATGAGGAGCATGAAACGGTCTGAAAAATAGGAGGAGCATGAAGCTGTGTTCAAAAACATGAAGAGCCTGAAAAAGTGTGAAATATATGAAGAGCTTCGAAAGGTGTGAAAAATATGAAGAGCTTCAAAAGGTGTCAAAAATATGAGGAGCATGAAACTCTATGAAAAATAGGAGGAGCATGAAGTGGTGTTCAAAACATGAAGAGCCTGAAAAGGTGTGAAAAATATGAGAGCTGCAAAAGGTGTCAAAAATATGAGGAGCATGAAACGATCCGAAAAATATGAGGAGCATGAAGGGCTGTTGAAAATCATAAAGAGCCTGAAAAGTTGTGAAAAATATGAAGAGCTTCAAAAGATGTGAAAAACATGAAGAGCTTCAAAAGGTGTCAAAATGAGATGAGCATGAAACGGTCTGAAAAACAGGAGGAGCATGAAGTCGTGTTGAAAAAAATGAAAAATCTGAAAAGGTGTGAAATATATGAAGAGCTTCAAAAGGTGTCAAAAATATGAGGAGAATGAAACGGTCTGCAAAATAGGAGGAGCATGAAATGGTGTTCAAAAACATGAAGAGCCTGAAAAGTTGTGAAAAATATGAAGAGCTTCAAAAGGTGTCAAAAATATGAGTAGCATGAAACGGTCTGCAAAAAAGGAGGAGCATGAAGTGGTGTTGAAAAACATGAAGAGCTTGAAAAGGTGTGAAAAATATGAAAGCTTCAAAAGGTGTCGAAAATATGAGGAGCATGAAACGGTCTGCAAAAAAGGAGGAGCATGAAGTGGTGTTGAAAAACATGAAGAGCTTGAAAAGGTGTGAAAAATATGAAAGCTTCAAAAGGTGTCGAAAATATGAGGAGCATGAAACGGTCTCAAAAATAGGAGGAGCATGAAACGGTGTTCAAAAACATGAAGAGCCTGAAAAGGTGTGAAAAATATGAAGAGTTTCAAAATGTGTCAAAAATATGACGAGCATGAAACCCTCTTAAAAATAGTAGGAGGATGAAGCTTTGTTCAAAAACAAGAAGAACCTGAAAATTTGTGCAAAATATGAAGAGCTTCACAAGGAGTGAAATACATGAGGAGCATGAAAAGCTGTTCAAAAACATGCAGAGACTTAAAAGGTGTGAAAAGTATGAAGAGCTTCAAAAAGTGCCAAAAATTCGATTAGCATGAAAGGGTCTGAAAAACAGGAGGAGCCTGAAGAGTTGTTGAAAAACATGAAGAGCCTGAAACAGTGTGAAAAATATGAAGAGCTTCAAAAATATGAAAATTATGAAGAGCTTCAAAAGGTGTGAAAAATATGAAGAGCTTCAAAATATGTCAAAAATGAGATGAGCATGAAACGGTCTGAAAAATAGGAGGAGCATGAAGTGGTGTTGAAAATCATGAAGAGCCTGAAAATGTGTGAAATAAATGTAGAGCTTCAAAAGGTGTCAAAAATATGAGGAGTATGTAACGGTCTGAAAAATACGAGTAGCATGAAGTGTTGTTGAAAACCATGAAGAGCCTGAAAAGGTGTGAAATATATGAAGAGCTTCAAAAGGTGTAAAAATATGAGGAGCATGAAACGGTCTGAAAAATAGGAGGATCATGAAGCGGTGTTGAAAAACCGGAAGAGCCTGAAAAGGTGTGAAAAATATGAATAGCTTCTAAAAGTGTCAAAAATGAGATGTGCATGAAACGGACTGAAAAATTGGAGGAGCATGAAGTGGTGTTCAAAAACATGAAGAGCCTGAAAAGGTGTGAAAAATATGAAATGCTTAAAAAGGTGTCAAAAATATGAGGAGCATGAAACGGTCTGAAAAATAGGAGGAGCATGAAGTTGTGTTGAAAAACATGAAGAGCCTGAAAAGGTGTGAAAAATATGAAGAGCTTCAAAAGGTGTGACAAACATGAGGAGCATGATATGGTTTGAAAAATAGGATTAGCATGAAGCGGTGTTCAAAATCATGAAGAGCCTGAAAATATGTGAAAAATATGAAAAGCTTCAAAAGGTGTCAAAAATGAGATGAGCATGAAACGGTCTGAAAAATAGGAGGTGCATTAAGCGGTGTTGAAAAACCTGAAGAGCCTGAAAAGTTTTGAGAAATATGAAGAGCTTCAAAAGGTGTCAAAATTATGAGGAGCATGAAACGGTCTGAAAAATCGGAGGTGCATGAAGCGGTGTTGAAAAACATGAAGAGCCTGAAAAGGTGTGAGAAATATGAAGAGCTTCAAAAGGTGTCAAAAATATGAGTAGCATGAAACGGTCTGCAAAAAAGGAGAAGCATGAAGTGGTGTTGAAAAACATGAAGAGCTTGAAAAGGTGTGAAAAATATGAAAGCTTCAAAAGGTGTCGAAAATATGAGGAGCATGAAAAGGTCTCAAAAATAGGAGGAGCATGAAACGGTGTTCAAAAACATGAAGAGCCTGAAAAGGTGTGAAAAATATGAAGAGCTTCAAAATGTGTCAAAAATATGACGAGCATGAAACCCTCTTAAAAATAGGAGGAGGATGAAGCTGTGTTCAAAAACAAGAAGAACCTGAAAATTTGTGCAAAATATGAAGAGCTTCAAAAGGAGTGAAATACATGAGGAGCATGAAAAGGTGTTCAAAAACATGCAGAGACTTAAAAGGTGTGAAAAGTATGAAGAGCTTCACAAAGTGCCAAAAATTCGATTAGCATGAAAGGGTGTGAAAAATAGGAGGAGCCTGAAGAGTTGTTGAAAAACATGAAGAGCCTGAAAAAGTGTGAAAATTATGAAGAGCTTCAAAAATATGAAAATTATGTAGAGCTTCAAAAGGTGTGAAAAATATGAAGAGCTTCAAAATATGTCAAAAATGAGATGAGCATGAAACGGTCTGAAAAATAGGAGGAGCATGAAGTGGTGTTGAAAATCATGAAGAGCCTGAAAATGTGTGAAATATATGCAGAGCTTCAAAAGGTGTTAAAAATATGAGGAGCATGTAACGGTCTGAAAAATACGAGGAGCATGAAGTGGTGTTGAAAACCATGAAGAGCCTGAAAAGGTGTGAAATATATGAAGAGCTTCAAAAGGTGTAAAAATATGAGGAGCATGAAACGGTCTGAAAAATAGGAGGATCATGAAGCGGTGTTGAAAAACCGGAAGAGCCTGAAAAGGTGTGAAAAATATGAATAGCTTCAAAAGGTGTCAAAAATGAGATGTGCATGAATCGGACTGAAAAATTGGAGGAGCATGAAGTGGTGTTGAAAAATATTAAGAGAATGAAAAGGTGTGCAAAATATGAAGAGCTTCAAAATTTGTCAAATATATGAGGAGCATGAAAAGGTCTGAAAAATAGGAGGAGCATGAAACGGTGTTCAAAAACATGACGAGCTTGAAAAGGTGTAAAAAATATGAAGAGTTTCAAAAGGTGTGAAATACATGAGGAGCATGAAACGTTCTGAAACATAGGAGGACCATGAAGCGGTGTTGAAAAACATGAAGAGCCTGAAAAGGTGTGAAAAATATGAAGAGCTTCAAAAGGTGTCAGAAATATGAGGAGCATGAAACGGTCTGAAAAATAGGAGGAGCATGAAGCGGTGTTCAAAAACATGAAGAGGCTGAAAAGGTGTGAAATATATGAAGAGCTTCAAAAGGTGTGAAAAATATGAGGAGCATGAAACGGTCTGAAAAATAGGAGGAGCCTGAACCGGGGTTCAAAAACATGAAGAGCCTGAAAAGGTGTGAAAAATATGAAGAGCTTCAAAAGGTGTGAAATACATGAGGAGCATGAAACGGTCTGAAAAATAGGAGGAGCATGAAGTGATGTTCAAAAACATGAAGAGCCTGAAAATGAGTGAGAAATATGAAAAGCTTCAAATGGTGTCAAAAATATGAGGAGCATGAAACGGTCTGAAAAATAGGAGGAGCATGAAGCGGTGTTGAAAAAGATGAAGAGCCTGAAAATGTGTTAAAAATATGAAGAGCTTCAAAAATATGAAAATTATGAAGAGCTTCAAAAGGTGTGAAAAATATGAAGAGCTTCAAAAGATGTCAAAAATGAGATGAGCATGAAACGGTCTGAAAAATAGGAGGAGCATGAAGGGGTGTTGAAAATCATGAAGAGCCTGAAAAGGTGTGAAAAATATGAATAGCTTCTAAAGGTGTGAAATACATGAGGAGCATGAAACTCTCTGAAAAATAGAAGGAGCATGAAGTGGTGTTCAAAAACATGAAGAGCCTGAAAAGGTGTGAAAAATATGAAGAGCTTCAAAAGGTGTGAAAAACATGAGGAGCCTGAAACTCTCTGAAAAATAGAAGGAGCATGAAGTGGTGTTCAAAAACATGAAGAGCCTGAAAAGGTGTGAAAAATATGAAGAGCTTCAAAAGGTGTGAAAAACATGAGGAGCATGATATGGTTTTAAAAA
This sequence comes from Dama dama, assembly GCF_033118175.1. NCBI lineage: Eukaryota > Metazoa > Chordata > Mammalia > Artiodactyla > Cervidae > Dama > Dama dama. The sequence continues at coordinate 2,526,742 of NW_026870948.1, read as the reverse complement.
GTAGGATTAGCATGAAGCGGTGTTCAAAAACATGAAGAGCCTGAAAATATGTGAAAAATATGAAAAGCTTCAAAAGGTGTCAAAAATGAGATGAGCATGAAACGGTCTGAAAAATAGGAGGTGCATTAAGCGGTGTTGAAAAACATGAAGAGCCTGAAAAGGTTTGAGAAATATGAAGAGCTTCAAAAGGTGTCAAAAATATGAGGAGCATGAAACGGTCTGAAAAATCGGAGGTGCATGAAGCGGTGTTGAAAAACATGAAGAGCCTGAAAAGGTGTGAGAAATATGAAGAGCTTCAAAGGGTGTTAAAAATATGAGTAGCATGAAACGGTCTGCAAAAAAGGAGGAGCATGAAGTGGTGTTGAAAAACATGAAGAGCTTGAAAAGGTGTGAAAAATATGAAAGCTTCAAAAGGTGTCGAAAATATGACGAGCATGAAACGGTCTCAAAAATAGGAGGAGCATGAAACGGTGTTCAAAAACATGAAGAGCCTGAAAAGGTGTGAAAAATATGAAGAGCTTCAAAATGTGTCAAAAATATGACGAGCATGAAACCCTCTTAAAAATAGGAGGAGGATGAAGCTGTGTTCAAAAACAAGAAGAACCTGAAAATTTGTGCAAAATATGAAGAGCTTCAAAAGGAGTGAAATACATGAGGAGCATGAAAAGGTGTTCAAAAACATGCAGAGACTTAAAAGGTGTGAAAAGTATGAAGAGCTTCAAAAAGTGCCAAAAATTCGGTTAGCATGAAAGGGTCTGAAAAATAGGAGGAGCCTGAAGAGTTGTTGAAAAACATGAAGAGCCTGAAAAAGTGTGAAAAATATGAAGAGCTTCAAAAATATGAAAATTATGAAGAGCTTCAAAAGGTGTGAAAAATATGAAGAGCTTCAAAATATGTCAAAAATGAGATGAGCATGAAACGGTCTGAAAAATAGGAGGAGCATGAAGTGGTGTTGAAAATCATGAAGAGCCTGAAAATGTGTGAAATATATGTAGAGCTTCAAAAGGTGTCAAAAATATGAGGAGTATGTAACGGTCTGAAAAATACGAGTAGCATGAAGTGTTGTTGAAAACCATGAAGAGCCTGAAAAGGTGTGAAATATATGAAGAGCTTCAAAAGGTGTAAAAATATGAGGAGCATGAAACGGTCTGAAAAATAGGAGGATCATGAAGCGGTGTTGAAAAACCGGAAGAGCCTGAAAAGGTGTGAAAAATATGAATAGCTTCTAAAGGTGTCAAAAATGAGATGTGCATGAAACGGACTGAAAAATTGGAGGAGCATGAAGTGGTGTTCAAAAACATGAAGAGCCTGAAAAGGTGGGAAAAATATGAAAAGCTTAAAAAGGTGTCAAAAATATGAGGAGCATGAAACGGTCTGAAAAATAGGAGGAGCATGAAGTTGTGTTGAAAAACATGAAGAGCCTGAAAAGGTGTGAAAAATATGAAGAGCTTCAAAAGGTGTGACAAACATGAGGAGCATGATATGGTTTGAAAAATAGGATTAGCATGAAGCGGTGTTCAAAATCATGAAGAGCCTGAAAATATGTGAAAAATATGAAAAGCTTCAAAAGGTGTCAAAAATGAGATGAGCATGAAACGGTCTGAAAAATAGGAGGTGCATTAAGCGGTGTTGAAAAACCTGAAGAGCCTGAAAAGTTTTGAGAAATATGAAGAGCTTCAAAAGGTGTCAAAATTATGAGGAGCATGAAACGGTCTGAAAAATCGGAGGTGCATGAAGCGGTGTTGAAAAACATGAAGAGCCTGAAAAGGTGTGAGAAATATGAAGAGCTTCAAAAGGTGTCAAAAATATGAGTAGCATGAAACGGTCTGCAAAAAAGGAGGAGCATGAAGTGGTGTTGAAAAACATGAAGAGCTTGAAAAGGTGTGAAAAATATGAAAGCTTCAAAAGGTGTCGAAAATATGAGGAGCATGAAACGGTCTCAAAAATAGGAGAAGCATGAAACGGTGTTCAAAAACATGAAGAGCCTGAAAAGGTGTGAAAAATATGAAGAGCTTCAAAATGTGTCAAAAATATGACGAGCATGAAACCCTCTTAAAAATAGGAGGAGGATGAAGCTGTGTTCAAAAACAAGAAGAACCTGAAAATTTGTGCAAAATATGAAGAGCTTCAAAAGGAGTGAAATACATGAGGAGCATGAAAAGGTGTTCAAAAACATGCAGAGACTTAAAAGGTGTGAAAAGTATGAAGAGCTTCACAAAGTGCCAAAAATTCGATTAGCATGAAAGGGTCTGAAAAACAGGAGGAGCCTGAAGAGTTGTTGAAAAACATGAAGAGCCTGAAAAAGTGTGAAAATTATGAAGAGCTTCAAAAATATGAAAATTATGAAGAGCTTCAAAAGGTGTGAAAAATATGAAGAGCTTCAAAATATGTCAAAAATGAGATGAGCATGAAACGGTCTGAAAAATAGGAGGAGCATGAAGTGGTGTTGAAAATCATGAAGAGCCTGAAAATGTGTGAAATATATGCAGAGCTTCAAAAGGTGTTAAAAATATGAGGAGTATGTAACGGTCTGAAAAATACGAGGAGCATGAAGTTGTGTTGAAAACCATGAAGAGCCTGAAAAGGTGTGAAATATATGAAGAGCTTCAAAAGGTGTAAAAATATGAGGAGCATGAAACGGTCTGAAAAATAGGAGGATCATGAAGCGGTGTTGAAAAACCGGAAGAGCCTGAAAAGGTGTGAAAAATATGAATAGCTTCAAAAGGTGTCAAAAATGAGATGTGCATGAATCGGACTGAAAAATTGGAGGAGCATGAAGTGGTGTTGAAAAATATTAAGAGAATGAAAAGGTGTGCAAAATATGAAGAGCTTCAAAATTTGTCAAATATATGAGGAGCATGAAAAGGTCTGAAAAATAGGAGGAGCATGAAACGGTGTTCAAAAACATGAAGAGCTTGAAAAGGTGTAAAAAATATGAAGAGTTTCAAAAGGTGTGAAATACATGAGGAGCATGAAACGTTCTGAAACATAGGAGGACCATGAAGCGGTGTTGAAAAACATGAAGAGCCTGAAAAGGTGTGAAAAATATGAAGAGCTTCAAAAGGTGTCAGAAATATGAGGAGCATGAAACGGTCTGAAAAATAGGAGGAGCATGAAGCGGTGTTCAAAAACATGAAGAGGCTGAAAAGGTGTGAAATATATGAAGAGCTTCAAAAGGTGTGAAAAATATGAGGAGCATGAAACGGTCTGAAAAATAGGAGGAGCCTGAACCGGGGTTCAAAAACATGAAGAGCCTGAAAAGGTGTGAAAAATATGAAGAGCTTCAAAAGGTGTGAAATACATGAGGAGCATGAAACGGTCTGAAAAATAGGAGGAGCATGAAGTGATGTTCAAAAACATGAAGAGCCTGAAAATGAGTGAGAAATATGAAAAGCTTCAAAAGGTGTCAAAAATATGACGAGCATGAAACCCTCTTAAAAATAGGAGGAGGATGAAGCGGTGTTCAAAAACATGAAGAGCCTGAAAAGGTGTGCAAAATATGAAGAGCTTCAAAAGGTGTGAAATATATGAAGAGCTTCAAAAAGTGTCAAAAAGGAGATCTGCATGAAACGGTCTGAAAAATAGGAGGAGCATGAAGTGGTGTTGAAAAAAATGAAGAGCCTGAAAAGGTGTGAAAAATATGAAGAGCTTCAAATGGTGTCAAAAATATGAGGAGCATGAAACGGTTTGAAAAATAGGACGAGCATGAAGCGGTGTTCAAAAACATGAAGAGCCTGAAAAGGTGTGAAAATTATGAAGAGCTTCAAAATATGTCAAAAATATGACGAGCATGAAACCCTCTTAAAAATAGGAGGAGGATGAAGCGGTGTTCAAAAACATGAAGAGCCTGAAAAGGTGTGCAAAATATGAAGAGCTTCAAAAGGTGTGAAATATATGAGGAGCATGAAACGGTGTTCAAAAACATGCAGAGACTGAAAAGGTGTGAAAAATATGAAGAGCTTCAAAAGATGTCAAAAATGAGATGAGCATGAAACGGTCTGAAAAATAGGAGGAGCATGAAGTGGTGTTGAAAATCATGAAGAGTCTGAAAATGTGTGAAATATATGCAGAGCTTCAAAAGGTGTCAAAAATATGAGGAGCATGTAACGGTCTGAAAAATACGAGGAGCATGAAGTGTTGTTGAAAACCATGAAAGGGCTGAAAAGGTGTGAAATATATGAAGAGCTTCAAAAGGTGTAAAAATATGAGGAGCATGAAACGGTCTGAAAAATAGGAGGATCATGAAGCGGTGTTGAAAAACCGGAAGAGCCTGAAAAGGTGTGAAAAATATGAATAGTTTCAAAAGGTGTCAAAAATGAGATGTGCATGAAACGGACTGAAAAATTGGAGGAGCATGACGTGGTGTTGAAAAATATTAAGAGAATGAAAAGGTGTGCAAAATATGAAGAGCTTCAAAATTTGTCAAAAATATGAGGAGCATGAAAAGGTCTGAAAAATAGGAGGAGCATGAAACGGTGTTCAAAAACATGAAGAGCTTGAAAAGGTGTAAAAAATATGAAGAGTTTCAAAAGGTGTGAAATACATGAGGAGCATGAAACGTTCTGAAACATAGGAGGACCATGAAGCGGTGTTGAAAAACATGAAGAGCCTGAAAAGGTGTGCAAAATATGAAGAGCTTCAAAAGGTGTCAAAAATATGAGGAGCATGAAACGGTCTGAAAAATAGGAGGAGCATGAAGCGGTGTTCAAAACCATGAAGAGCCTGAAAAGGTGTGAAATATATGAAGAGCTTCAAAAGGTGTGAAAAATATGAGGAGCATGAAACGGTCTGAAAAATAGGAGGAGCCTGAACCGGGGTTCAAAAATATGAAGAGCCTGAAAGGTGTGAAAAATATGAAGAGCTTCAAAAGGTGTGAATTATATGAGGAGCATGAAAAGTTCTGAAAATTAGGAGGACCATGAAGCGGTTTTCAAAAACATAAAGAGCCTGAAAATGTGTGAAAAATATGAAGAGCTTCAAAATTTTGAAAAATAAGAAGAGCTTCAAAAGGTGTCAAAAATGAGATCTGCATGAAACGGTCCGAAAAATAGGAGGATCATGAAGCGGTGTTGAAAAACATGAAGAGCCTGAAAATGTGTGAAAAATATGAAGAGCTTCAAAAGGTGTCAAAAATATGAGGAGCATGAAACGGCCTGAAAAATAGGAGGATCGTGAAACGGTGATCAAAAACATGAAGAGCCTCAAAAGGTGTGAAAAATATGAGGAGCATGAAACGGTCTGAAAAAGATGAGGAACATGAAGCGGTGTTGAAAAACATGAACAACCTGAAAAGCTGTTAAAAATATGAAGAGCTTCAAAAGGTGTCAAAAATATGAGGAACACGATACGGTCTGAAAAATAGGAGGAGCATGAAGTGGTGTGGAAAAGCATGAAGGGCCTGAAAAGGTGTGAAAAATATGAAGAGCTTCAAAATGTGTGAAATACATAAGGAGCATGAAACTCTCTGAAAAATAGGAGGAGCCTGAAATGGTGTTCAAAAACATGAATAGACTGAAAACGTGTGAAAAATATGAAGACCTTCAAAAGGTGTCAAAAATAAGATGAGCATGAAACGGTCTGAAAAATAGGAGGAGCATGAAGCGATGTTCAAAAACATGAAGAGCTTAAAAAGTTGTGAAAAATATGAAAGGCTTCAAAAGGTGTGAAAAATATTAGGAGCATGAAACGGTCTGAAAAATCGGAGGAGCAGGAAGCGGTGTTGAAAAACATGAAGAGCCTTAAAAGGTGTGAAAAATATGAAGAGCTTCAAAAGGTGTCAAAAATATGAGGAGCAGGAAACGGTCTGAAAAATAGGAGCAGCATGAAGCGGTGTTGAAAAACATGAAGAGCCTGAAAATATGTGAAAAATATGAAGAGCTTCAAAAGGTGTCAAAAATATGAGGAGCATGAAACGGTCTGAAAAATTGGAGGAGCATGAAGCGGTGTTGAAAAACATGAAGAGCCTTAAAAGGTGTGAAAAATATGAAGAGCTTCAAAAGGTCTCAAAAATATGAGGAGCATGAAACGGTCTGAAAAATATGAGCAGCATGAAGCGGTGTTGAAAAACATGAAGAGCCTGAAAAGGTGTGAAAAATATGAAGAGTTTCAAAAGGTGTGAAATACATGAGGAGCATAAAACTCTCTGAAAAAGAGAAGGAGCATGAAGTGGTGTTCAAAAACATGAAGAGCCTGAAAAGGTGTGAAATATATGAAGAGCTTCAATAGGTGTGAAAAATATGAGGAGCATGATATGGTTTGAAAAATAGGATTAGCATGAAGCGGTGTTCAAAAACATGAAGAGCCTGAAAAGTTGTGAAAAATATGAAAAACTTCAAAAGGTGTCAAAAATGAGATGAGCATGAAACGGTCTGAAAAATAGGACGTCCATGAAGCGCTGTTGAAAAACATGAAGAGCCAGAAAAGTTGTGAAAAATATGAAGAGCTTCAAAAGGTGTCAAAAATATGAGGAGCATGAAACGGTCTGAAAAATCGGAAGAGCATGAAGCGTTGTTGAAAAACATGAAGAGCCTGAAAAGGTGTGAGAAATATGAAGAGCTTCAAAAGGTGTTAAAAATATGAGTAGCATGAAACGGTCTGCAAAAAAGGAGGAGCATGAAGTGGTGTTGAAAAAGATGAAGAGCCTGAAAAGGTGTTAAAAATATGAAAGCTTCAAATGGTGTCAAAATTATGAGGAGCATGAAATGGTCTGAAAAATAGGAGGAGCATGAAGCGCTGTTGAAAATCATAAAGAGCCTGAAAAGTTGTGAAAAATATGAAGAGCTTCAAAAGATGTGAAAAACATGAAGAGCTTCAAAAGGTGTCAAAATGAGATCAGCAGGAAACGGTCTGAAAAATAGGAGGAGCATGAAGTCGTGTTGAAAAAAAGGAAAAGTCTGAAAAAGTGTGAAATATATGAAGAGCTTCAAAAGGTGTCAAAAATATGAGGAGAATGAAACGGTCTGAAAAATAGGAGGAGCATGAAGCGATGTTGAAAAACATGAATTGTCTGAAAACGTGTCGAAAATATGAAGAGATTCATAATGTGAAAAATATGAAGAGCTTCAAAAGGTGTGAAAAATCTGAAGAGCTTCAAAAGGTGTCAAAAAAGAGATGAGCATGAAAAGGTCTGAAAAATAGGAGGAGCATGAAGCGGTGTTGAAAATCATGAAGAGCCTGAAAACGTGTGAAAAATATGAAGACCTTCAAAATTTGTCAAAAATATGAAGAGCTTCAAAAGGTGTTTAAATGAGATGAGCATGAAACGATCTGAAAAATAGGAGGAGCATGAAGTGGTGTTGAAAAAATGAAGAGCCTGGAAAGGTGTGAAATATCTGAAGAGCTTCAAAAGGTGTCAAAAATATGAGGAGCATGAAACGGTCGGCAAAATACGACGAGCATGAAGCGGTGTTGAAAAACATGAAGAGCCTGAAAAGGTGTGAAAAATATGAAGAGCTTCAAAAGGTGTCAAAAATATGAGGAGCATGAAACAATCTGAAAAATAGGAGGAGCATGAAGCGGTGTTCAAAAATATGAAGAGCCTGAAAAGGTGTGAAATATATGAAGAGCTTCAAAAGGTGTCAAAAATATGAGGAGCATGAAGCGTTCTGAAAAATAGGAGGAACATGAAGCGGTGTTCAAAAACATGAAAAGCCTGAAAAGGTGTGAAAAATATGAAGAGCTTCAAAAGGTGTCAAAAATATGAGGAGCATGAAACGTTCTGAAAAATAGGACGAGCATGAAGCAGTGATAAAAAACATGAAGAGCCTGAAAAAGTGTGAATAATATGAAGAGTTTCTAAAGGTGTCAAAAATATGAGGAGCATCAAAAGGTCTCAAAAATAGGAGGAGCATGAAGTGGTGTTGAAAAACATGAAGAGCCTGAAAATGAGTGAAAAATATGAAGAGCTTCAAAAAGTGTCAAAAATATGAGGAGCATGAAACGGTCTGAAAAAGAGGAAGAGCATGAAGAAGTGTTCAAAAACATGAAGAGCCTGAAAAGGTGTGAAAAATATGAAGAGCTTCAAAAGTTTTCAAAAATATGAGGAGCATGATTCGGTTTGAAAAATAGGAGGAGCATGAAGCGATGTTGAAACACATGTAGAGTGTGAAAACGTGTGAAAATATGAAGAGCTTCAAAAATATTAAAAATATGAAGAGCTTCAAAAGTTGTGAAAAATATGAAGAGTTTAAAAGGGTGTCAAAAATGAGATGAGCATGAAACGGTCTGAAAAATAGGAGGAGCATGAAGCGGTGTTGAAAATCATGAATAGCCTGAAAAGGTGTGAACAATATGAAAAGATTCAAAAGGTGTCAAAATGAGATGAGCATGAAACGCTCTGAAAAATAGGAGCAGCATGAAGCGATGTTCAAAAACATGAAGAGCCTGAAAAATTGTGATAAATATGAAAGGCTTCAAAAGGTGTGAAAAATATGAGGAGCATGAAACGGTCTGAAAAATCGGAGGAGCATGAAGCGGTGTTGAAAAACATGAAGAGCCTGAAAATGTGTGAAAAATATGAAGAGCTTCAAAAGGTGTCAAAAATATGAGGAGCATGAAACGGTCTGAAAAATTGGAGGAGCATGAAGCGGTGTTGAAAAACATGAAGAGCCTGAAAAGGTGTGAAAAATATGAAGAGCTTCAAAAGGTGTCAAAAATATGAGGAGCATGAAACGGTCTGAAAAATATGAGCAGCATGAAGCGGTGTTGAAAAACATGAAGAGCCTGAAAAGGTGTGAAAAATATGAAGAGCTTCAAAAGGTGTGAAATACATGAGGAGCATAAAACCCTCTGAAAAAGAGAAGGAGCATGAAGTGGTGTTCAAAAATATGAAGAGCCTGAAAAGCTGTGAAATATATGAAGAGCTTCAAAAGGTGTGAAAAATATGAGGAGCATGATATGGTTTGAAAAATAGGATTAGCATGAAGCGGTGTTCAAAAACATGAAGAGCCTGAAAAGTTGTGAAAAATATGCAAAGCTTCAAAAGGTGTCAAAAATGAGATGAGCATGAAACGGTCTGAAAAATAGGACGTGCATGAAGCTGTGTTGAAAAACATGAAGAGCCTGAAAAGTTGTGAAAAATATGAAGAGCTTCAAAAGGTGTCAAAAATATGAGGAGCATGAAACGGTCTGAAAAATAGGAGGAGCATGAAGCGGTGTTGAAAAACATGAAGAGCCTGAAAAGGTGTGAAAAATATGAAGAGCTTCAAAAGATGTCAAAAATAGAGGAGGATGAAACGGTCTGCAAAATCGGAGGAGCATGAAGCGTTGTTGAAAAACATGAAGAGCCTAAAAATCTGTGAGAAATATGAAGAGCTTCAAAAGGTGTTAAAAATATGAGTAGCATGAAACGGTCTGCAAAAAAGGAGGAGCATGAAGTGGTGTTGAAAAAGATGAAGAGCCTGAAAAGGTGTTAAAAATATGAAAGCTTCAAAAGGTGTCAAAATTATGAGGAGCATGAAACGGTCTGAAAAATAGGAGGAGCATGAAGCGCTGATGAAAATCATAAAGAGCCTGAAAACGTGTGAAAAATATGAAGACCTTCAAAATTTGTCAAAAATATGAAGAGCTTCAAAAGGTGTTAAATTGAGATGAGCATGAAACGATCTGAAAAATAGGAGGAGCATGAAGTGGTGTTGAAAAAATGAAGAGCCTGGAAAGGTGTGAAAAATATGAAGAGCTTCAAAAGATGTGAAAAACATGAAGAGCTTCAAAAGGTGTCAAAATGAGATGACCATGAAACGGTCTGAAAAATAGGAGGAGCATGAAGTCGTGTTGAAAAAAAGGAAAAGTCTGAAAAAGTGTGATATATATGAAGAGCTTCAAAAGGTTTCAAAAATATGAGGAGAATGAAACGGTCTGAAAAATAGGAGGAGCATGAAGCGATGTTGAAAAACATGAATTGTCTGAAAACGTGTGGAAATTATGAATAGATTCATAAATGTGAAAAATATGAAGAGCTTCAAAAGGTGTCAAAAAAAAGATGAGCATGAAAAGGTCTGAAAAATAGGAGGAGCATGAAGCGGTGTTGAAAATCATGAAGAGCCTGAAAACGTGTGAAAAATATGAAGACCTTCAAAATTTGTCAAAAATATGAAGAGCTTCAAAAGGTGTTAAAATGAGATGAGCATGAAATGATCTGAAAAATAGGAGGAGAATGAAGTGGTGTTGAAAAAATGAAGAGCCTGGAAAGGTGTGAAATATCTGAAGAGCTTCAAAAGGTGTCAAAAATATGAGGAGCATGAAACGGTCGGCAAAATACGACGAGCATGAAGCGGTGTTGAAAAACATGAAGAGCCTGAAAAGGTGTGAAAAATATGAAGAGCTTCAAAAGGTGTCAAAAATATGAGGAGCATGAAACAATCTGAAAAATAGGAGGAGCATGAAGCGGTGTTCAAAAACATGAAGAGCCTGAAAAGGTGTGAAATATATGAAGAGCTTCAAAAGGTGTCAAAAATATGAGGAGCATGAAACGGTCTGAAAAATAGGAGGAACATGAAGCGGTGTTCAAAAACATGAAAAGCCTGAAAAGGTGTGAAAAATATGAAGAGCTTCAAAAGGTGTCAAAAATATGAGGAGCATGAAACGTTAGAAAAATAGGATGAGCATGAAGCAGTGATAAAAAACATGAAGAGCCTGAAAAGGTGTGAAAAATATGAAGAGCTTTAAAAGGTGTGAAAAATATGAAGAGCTTCAAAAGGTGGCAAAAATGAGATGAACATGAAACGGTCTGAAAAATAGGCGGAGCATGAAGCGGTGTTGGAAAAAATGAAGAACCTTAAAAGGTGTGAAAAATATGAAAGGCTTCAAAAGGTGTGAAAAATATGAGGAGCATGAAACGGTCTGAAAAATCGGAGGAGCATGAAGCGGTGTTGAAAAACATGAAGAGCCTGAAAAGCTGTGAAAAATATGAAGAGCTTCAAAAGGTGTCAAAAATATGAGGAGCATGAAACGGTCTGAAAAATAGGAGGAACATGAAGCATGGTTGAAAAACATGAAGAGCATGAAAAGGTGTGAAAAATATGAAGAGCTTCAAAAGATGTCAAAAATATGAGGAGCATGAAACGGTCTGCAAAAAAGTAGGAGCATGAAGTAATGTTGAAAAACTTGAAGAGCATGAAAAGGTGTGAAAAATATGAAGAAGTTCAAAGTTGTGAAATACATGAGGATCATAAAACGGTTTGAAAAATTGGAGGAGCATGAAGCAGAGTTCGAAAACATGAAGAGCCTGAAAAGGTTTGAAAAATATGAAGAGCTCAAAAAGTGTCAAAAATATGAGGAGCATGAAACGATCTGAAAAATAGGAGGAGCAAGAAGCGGTGTTGAAAACATGAAGAGCCTGAAAACGTGTGAAAAATATGAAGAGCTTCAAAAGGTGTGAAAAATATGAAGAGCTTCCAAAGGTGTCAAAAATGAGATGAGCATGAAACGGTCTGAAAAATAGGAGGAGCATGAAGTGGTCGTGAAAATCATGAAGTGCCTGAAAAGGTGTGAAATATATGAAGAGCTTCAAAAGTTGTGAAAAAATGAGGAGGTTCAAAAGGTGTAAAAAATATGAAGAGCATGAAACGGTCTGAAAAATAGGAGGAGCATGAAACGGTGTTCAAAAACATGAAGAGCCTGAAAAGGTGTGAAAAATATGAAGAGCTTGAAAAGGTGTGAAATACATGAGGAGCCTGAAGCGGTCTGAAAAATAGGAGGAGCATGAAACGGTGTTGAAAAACATGAAGAGCCTGAAAAGGTGTGAAAAATAGGAAGAGCTTCACAAGGTGTCTAATATATGAGGAGCATGAAACGGTCTGAAAAATAGGAGGAGCATGAAGTGGTCGTGAAAATCATGAAGTGCCTGAGAAGGTGTGAAATATATGAAGAGCTTCAAAAGATGTGAAAAAATGAGGAGGTTCAAAAGGTGTGAAAAATATGAGGAACATGAAACGGTCTGAAAAATAGGAGGAGCATGAAGGGGTGTTGAAAACATGAAAAGCCTGAAAATGTGTGAAAAATATGAAGAGCTTCCAAAGGTGTGAAAAATATGAATAGCTTCGAAATGTGTCAATAATGAGAGGAGCATGAAACGGTGTGAAAAATAGGAGGAGCATGAAGCGGTGTGCAAAAACATGAAGAGCCTGAAAAGGTGTGAAAAATATGAAGAGCTTCAAAAGGTGTTAAAAATATGAGGAGCATGAAACGGTCTGAAAAATAGGAGGAGCATGAAACAGTGTTGAAAGACATGAAGAGCTTCAAAAGTGTCAAAAATATGAGGAGCATGAAATGGTCTGAAAAAAAGGAGGAGCATGAAGGGGTGTTGAAAACATGAAAAGCCTGAAAATGTGTGAAAAATATGAAGAGCTTCCAAAGGTGTGAAAAATATGAATAGCTTCGAAATGTGTCAATAATGAGAGGAGCATGAAACGGTGTGAAAAATAGGAGGAGCATGAAGCGGTGTGCAAAAACATGAAGAGCCTGAAAAGGTGTGAAAAATATGAAGAGCTTCAAAAGGTGTTAAAAATATGAGGAGCATGAAACGGTCTGAAAAATAGGAGGAGCATGAAACGGTGTTGAAAACGTGAAGAGCCTGAAAAGGTGTGAAAAATATGAAGAGCTTCAAAAAGGTGTCAAATATATAGAGGGTGTAACGGTCTGAAAAATATGAGGAGCAAGAAACTGTTTTCAAAAACATGAAGAGCCTCAAAAGGTGTGAAAAATATGAAGAGCTTCAAAAAGGTGTCAAATATATAGAGGGTGTAACGGTCTGAAAAATATGAGGAGCAAGAAACTGTTTTCAAAAACATGAAGAGCCTCAAAGGTGTCAAAAATATGAGGAGCAAGAAACGGTCTGAAAAATAGAAGGAGCTTGAAGTGGTGTTGAAAAACATGAAGAGCCTGAAAAGGTGTCAAAAATATGAAGAGCTTCAAAAAGTGTCAAAAATATGAGGAGCTTGAAACGGTCTGAAATATAGGAGGAGCATGAAAAGGTGTTAAAAAAAATGTGAAGAGCTTCAAAATGTGTGAAACATATGAGGAGCATGAAATGGTCTGAAAAATAGGAGGAGCATGAAGCGTTGTTGAAAAACATGAAGAGCCTGAAAAGGTGTGAAAAATATGAAGAGCTTCAAAAGGTGTCAAAAACATGAGGAGCATGAAAAGGTCTGAAATATAGGAGGAGCATGAAGCAGTGTTCAAAAACATGAAGAGCCTGGAGAAGTGTGAAAAATATGAAGAGCTTCAAAAAGTGTCAAAAATATGAGGAGCAGGAAATGGTCTGAAAAATAGGAGAAGCATGAAGTGCTGTTGAAAAACATGAAGAGCCTGAAAAGGTGTGAAAAATATGAAGAGCTTCAAAAAGGTGTCAAATATATAGAGGGTGAAACGGTCTGAAAAATATGAGGAGCAAGAAACTGTTTTCAAAAACATGAAGAGCCTCAAAAGGTGTGAAAAATGTGAAGAGCTTCAAACTATGTCAAAAATATGAGGAGCATGAAACGGTCTGAAACATAGGAGGAGCATGAAGTGTTGTTGAAAAACATGAAGAGCCTGAAAAAGGTGTGAAACATATGAGGAGCATGATACGGTCTGATAAATAGGAGGAGCATGAAGCGGTGTTAAAAAATATGAAGAGCATGAAAACGTGTGAAAAATATGAAGAGCTTCAAAAGGTGTCAAAAATATAAGGAGCATGAAACGGTCTGAAATATAGCAGGAGCATGAAAAGTTGTTAAAAAACATGAAGAGCCTGAAAAGGTGTGAAAAATATGAAAAGCTTCAAATGGTGTCAAAAATATGAGGAGAATGAAACGGTCTGATAATTAGGAGGAGCATGAAGTGGTGTTGAAAAACATGAAGATCTTGAAAAAGTTGTGAAACATATGAGTAGAATAAAACGGTCTGAAAAATAGGAGGAGCATGAAGTGGTGTAGAAAAACATGAAGACCCTGAAAAGGTGTGAAAAATATGAAGAGCTACAAAAAGTGTGAAAAATATGAGGAGCTTGAAACGGTCTGAAATATAGGAGGAGCGTGAAAAGGTGTTAAAAAAATATGAAGAGTTTCAAAAGGTGTGAAACATATGAGGAGCATGAAACGGTCTGAAAAATAGGAGGAGCATGAAGCGTTGTTGAAAAACATGAAGAGCCTGAAAAGGTGTGAAAAATATGAAGAGCTTCAAAAAGGTGTCAAATATATAGAGGGTGAAACGGTCTGAAAAATATGAGGAGCAAGAAACTGTTTTCAAAAACATGAAGAGCCTCAAAAGGTGTGAAAAATGTGAAGAGCTTCAAACTGTGTCAAAAATATGAGGAGCATGAAACGGTCTGAAACATAGGAGGAGCATGAAGTGTTGTTGAAAAACATGAAGAGCCTTAAAAAGGTGTGAAACATATGAGGAGCATGATACGGTCTGAAAAATAGGAGGAGCATGAAGCGGTGTTGAAAAATATGAAGAGCCTGAAAACGTATGAAAAATATGAAGAGCTTCAAAAGGTGTCAAAAATATAAGGAGCATGAAACGGTCTGAAATACAGCAGGAGCATGAAAAGGTGTTAAAAAACATGAAGAGCCTGAAAAGGTGTGAAAAAGATGAACAGCTTCAAATGGTGTCAAAAATATGAGGAGAATGAAACGGTCTGAAAATTAGGAGGAGCATGAAGCGGTGTTGAAAAACATGAAGAGCCTGAAAATGTGTGAAATATATAAAGAGCCTCAAAGGTGTCAAAAATATGAGGAGCAAGAAACGGTCTGAAAAATAGGAGGAGCTTGAAGCGGTGTTGAAAAATATGAAGAGCCTGAAAAGGTGTGAAATATATGCAGAGCTTCAAAAGGTGTCAAAAATATAAGGAGCATGAAATGGTATGAAATATAGGAGGAGCATGAAACGGTGTTCATACACTTGAAGAGCCTGGAAAGGTGTGAAAAAAATGAAGAGCTTCAAAAAGGTATCAAAAATATGAGGAGGGAGAAAGGGTCTGAAAAACAAGAGGAGCAAGAAACTGTTTTCAAAAACATGAAGAGCCTCAACAGTTGTGAAAAATATGAAGAGCTTCAAACTGTGTCAAATATATGAGAAACATGAAACGGTCTGAAAAATAGAAGGAGCTTGAAGTGGTGTTGAAAAAGATGAAGAGCCTGAAATAGTGTGAAATATAGGAAGAGCCTCAAAGGTGTCAAAAATATGAGGAGCAAGAAACGGTCTGAAAAATAGAAGGAGCTTGAAGTGGTGTTGAAAAACAAGAAGAGCCTGAAAAGGTGTGAAAAATATTAAGAGCTTCAAAGAGGGGTCAAATATATAGAGGGTGAAACGGTCTGAAAAATATGAGGAGCAAGAAACTGTTTTGAAAAACATGAAGAGCCTCAAAAGGTGTGAAAAATATGAAGAGCTTCAAAAAGGTGTCAAATATATAGAGGGTGAAACGGTCTGAAAAAAATGAGGAGCAAGAAACTGTTTTCAAAAACATGAAGAGCCTCAAAAGGTGTGAAAAATGTGAAGAGCTTCAAACTGTGTCAAAAATATGAGGAGCATGAAACGGTCTGAAATATAGGAGGAGCATGAAGTGTTGTTGAAAAACATGAAGAGCCTGAAAAAGGTGTGAAACATATGAGGAGCATGATACGGTCTGAAAAATAGGAGGAGTATGAAGCGGTGTTGAAAAATATGAAGAGCGTGAAAACGTGTGAAAAATATGAAGAGCTTCAAAAGGTGTCAAAAACATAAGGAGCATGAAACGGTCTGAAATACAGGAGGAGCATGAAAAGGTTTTAAAAAACATGAAGAGCCTGAAAAGGTGTGAAAAATATGAAGAGCTTCAAATGGTGTCAAAAATATGAGGAGCATGAAACGGTCTGATAATTAGGAGGAGCATGAAGTGGTGTTGAAAAACATGAAGAGCTTAAAAAAGGTGTGAAACATATGAGTAGAATAAAACGGTCCGAAAAATAGGAGGAGCATGAAGTGGTGTAGAAAAACATGAAGACCCTGAAAAGGTGTGAAAAATATGAAGAGCTACAAAAAGTGTCAAAAATATGAGGAGCTTGAAATGGTCTGAAATATAGGAGGAGCGTGAAAAGGTGTTAAAAAAAATATGAAGAGCTTCAAAAGGTGTGAAACATATGAGGAGCATGAAACGGGCTGAAAAATAGGAAAAGCATGAAGGGGTGTGGAAAAACATGAAGAGCCTGAAAAGGGTTGAAAAATATGAAGAGCTTCAAAAGGTGTGAAATACATGAGGAGCATGAAACTCTCTGAAAAATAGAAATAGCATGAAGCGTTGTTGAAAAACATGAAGAGCCTGAAAACGTGTGAAAATATGAAGAGCTTCAAAAATATGAAAAATATGAAGAGCTTCAAAAGGTGTGAAAAATTTGAAGAGCTTCAAAAGGTGTTAAAATGAGATGAGCATGAAACGGTCTGAAAAATAGGAGGAGCATGAAGCGGTGTTGAAAATCATAAAGAGCCTGAAAAGTTGTGAAAAATATGAAGAGCTTCAAAAGACGTGAAAAATTTGAAGAGCTTCAAAAGGTGTCAAAATGAGATGAGCATGAAACGGTCTGAAAAATAGGAGGAGCATGAAGTGGTGTTGAAAAAAATGAAGAGCCTGAAAAGGTGTGAAATATATAAAGAGCTTCAAAAGGTGTCAAAAATATGAGGAGAATGAAACGGTCTGCAAGTTAGGAGAAGCCTGAAATGGTGTTCAAAAACATGAAGAGCCTGAAAAGGTGTGAAAAACATGATGAGCCTGAAAAGGTGTGAAAAATATGAAGAGCTCCAAAAGTGTGAAATACATGAGGAGCATGAAACGGGCTGAAAAATAGGAGAAGCATGAAGGGGTGTGGAAAAACATGAAGAGCCTGAAAAGGTTTGAAAAATATGAAGAGCTTCTAAAGGTGTGAAATACATGAGGAGCATGAAACTCTCTGAAAAATAGAAATAGCATGAAGTGGTGTTGAAAAACATGAATAGCCTGAAAACGTGTGAAAAATATGAAGAGCATCAAAAGGTGTGAAAAATATGAAGAGCTTCAAAAGGTGTAAAAAATGAGATGAGCATGAAACCGTCTGAAAAATAGGAGGAGCATGAAGTGGTGTTGAAAAAAATGAAGAGCCTGAAAAGTTGTGAAACATATGAAGAGCTTCAAAAGGTGTCAAAATTATGAGGAGCATGAAAGGGTCTGAAAAATAGGAGGAGCATGAAGCGGTGTTCAAAAACATGAAGAGCGTGAAAAGGTGTGAAAAAAGGAAGAGCTTCAAAAGGTGTGAAAAATATGAGGAGCATGAAACGGTCTGAAAAATAGGAGAAGCATGAAGCGGTGTTTAAAAACATGAGGAGGCTGAGAACTTGTGAAAAATATGAAGAGCTTCTAAAGGTGTCAAAAATGAGATGAGCATGAAACGGTTTGAAAAATAGGAGGAGCATGGAGTGGTGTGAAAAAAATGAAGAGCCTGAAAAGGTGTGAAAAATATGAAGAGCTTCAAAAGTTGTGAAATATATGAGGAGCATGAAACGGTCTGAAAAATAGGAGGAGTATGCAGCGGTTAAAAAACATGAAGAGGCTGATAAGGTGTGAAAAATATGAAGAGCCCCAAAAGTTGTCAAAAATATGTGGAGCGTGAAACGGTCTCAAAAATAGGAGGAGCGTGAAGCGGTGATGAAAAATATGAAAAGCCTGAAAACGTGTGATAAAATATGAAGAGCTTCAAAGGTGTCAAATATATGAGGAGCATGAAACGGTCGCAAAAATAGGAGGAGCATGAAGCGTTGTTGAAAAACATGAAGAGCCTGAAAAGGTGTGAAAAGTATGAGAGCTTCAAAAGGTGTCAATAATGAGAGGTGCATGAAACAGTCTGAAAAATAGGAGGAGCATGAAACTGTCTGAAAAATAGGAGAAGCATGAAGCGGTGTTGAAAAACATGAAGAGCATGAAAAGGTGTGAAAAATATGAAGAGGTTGAAAATGTGTGAAATATATGAAGAGCTTCAAAAGGTGTCAAAAATGAGATGAGCATGAAACGGTCTGAAAAATAAGAGGAGCATGAAATGGTGATCAAAACGTGAAGAGCCTGAAAAGGTGTGAAAAATATGAAGAGCTTCAAAAGGCGTCAAAAATATGAGGAGCATGAAACGGTCTGAAAAATAGGAGAAGCATGAAACGGTCTGAAAAATAGGAGGAGCATGAAGCGGTTTGAAAAACATGAAGAGCCTGAGAAAGTGTGAAAAATATGAAGAGCTTCAAAAGGTGTCAAAAATATGAGGAGAATGAAACGGTCTGAAAATTAAGAGGAGCATGAAGCGGTGTTGAAAACATAAAGAGCCTGAAACAGTGTGAAAAATATGAAGAGCTTCAAAAGGTGTCAAAAATGAGATGTGCATGAAACGGTCTGAAAAATAGGAGGAGCATGAAACGGTGTTCAAAAACATGAAGAGCCTGAAAAGGTGTGAAAAATATGAAGAGCCTCAAAAAATGTCAAAAATATGAGGAATATGAAACGGTCTGAAAAATAGGAGGATCATAAAGTGGTGTTGAAAAACATGAAGAGCCTGAAAATGGTGTGAAAAATATGAAGAGCTTCAAAAGGAGTAAAAAATGAAATGTGCATGAAACTGTCTGAAAAATATGAGGAGCATGAAGTGGTTGTGAAAAACATGAAAAGCCTGAAAATGTGTGCAAAATATGAAGAGCTTCAAAAGGTGTGAAATACATGAGGAGCATGAAATGATCTGAGAAATAGGAGGAGCATGAAGCGGTGTTCAAAAACATGTAGAGACTGAAAAGGTGTGAAAATTATGAAGAGCTTCAAAAGGAGTGAAAAATAGGAGGAGCATGAAACGGTCTGAAAAATAGGAGGAGCATGAACCGGTGTTCAAATACATGAAAAGCCTGAAAAGGTGTGAAAAATATGAAGAGCTTCAAAAATATGAAAAATATGAAGAGATTCAAAAGGTGTGAAAAATATGAAGAGCTTCAAAAGGTGTCAAAAATATGAGAAACATGAAACGGTCTGAAAAATAGGAGGAGCATGAAGCGGTGTTGAAAAAAATGAAGAGCCTTAAAATGTGTGAAATATATGAAGAGCTTCAAAAGGTGTGAAATACATGAGGAGCATGAAACGGGCTGAAAAATAGGAGGAGCATGAAGCGGTGTGGCAAAACATGAAGAGCCTGAAAAGGTGTGAAAGAAATGAAGAATTTCTAAAGGTGTCAAAAATATGAGGAGCATGAAAACGTCTGAAAAATAGGAGGAGCATGAAGTTGTGTTGAAAAACATTAAGAGCCTGAAAGGGTGTGAAAAATATGAAGAGCTTCAAAAGGTGTCAAAAATATGAGGAGCATGAAACGGTCTGAAAAATAGGCGGAGCATGAAGCGGTGTTCAAAAACATGAAGAGCCTGAAAATGGTGTAAAAAATATGAAGAACTTCAAAAGGTGTGAAAAATATGAAGAGCTTCATAAGGTGTCAAAAATATGAGGAACATGAAACGGTCTGAAAAATTGGAGGAGCATGAAGCCGTGTTCAAAAACATGAACAGCCTGAAAATGTGTGAAAAATATGAAGAGCCTGAAAAGGTGTGAAAAATATGAAGTACTTCAAAAGGTGTCAAATATATGAGGAGCATGAAACGGTCTGAAAAATAGGAGGGTCATAAAGCGGTGTTGAAAAATATGAAGAGCCTGAAAATGGTGTGAAAAATATCAAAGGCTTCAAAAAGTGTCAAAAATGAGATGTGCATGAAACGGTCAGAAAAATATGAGGAGCATGAAGTGGTTGTGAAAAACATGAAATGCCTGAAAATGTGTGCAAAATACTAAGAGCTCAAAAGGTGTGAAATACATGAGGAGCACGAAACGGTCTGAAAAATAGGAGGAGCATGAACCGGTGTTCAAATACATGAAAAGCCTGAAATGGTGTGAAAAATATGAAGAGCTGCAAAAATATGAAAAATATGAAGAGCTTCAAAAGGTGTGAAAAATATGAAGAGCTTCAAAAGGTGTCAAAAATATGAGAAACATGAAACGGTCTGAAAAATTGGAGGAGCATGAAGCGGTGTTCAAAAACATGAAGAGCCTGAAAAGGTGTGAAAAATATGAAGAGCTTCAAAAGGTGTCAAAAATATGAGGAGCATGAAATGGTCTAAAAAATCGGAGGAGCATGAAATGGTGTTCAAATACATGAAGAGACTGAAAAGGTGTGAAAAACATGAAGAGCTTCAAATGGTGTGAAAAATATGAGGAGCATGAAACGGTCTGAAAAATAGGAGGAGCAAGAAGGTGTGCTCAAAAACATGAAGAGCCTGAAAAAGTGTGAAAAATATGAAGAGCTTCAAAAATATGAAAAATATGAAGAGCTTCAAAAGGTGTGAAAAATATGAGGAGCATGAAAC
Organism: Dama dama; assembly: GCF_033118175.1. Lineage (NCBI taxonomy): Eukaryota > Metazoa > Chordata > Mammalia > Artiodactyla > Cervidae > Dama > Dama dama. The sequence continues at coordinate 2,506,381 of NW_026870948.1, read as the reverse complement.
GGTCTGAAAAATATGAGGAGCATGAAGCGCTGTTCGAAAACATGAAGAGCCTAAAAGGTGTGAAAAATATGAAGAGATTCAAAAGGTGTCAAAAATATGAGGAGCATGAAACGGCCTCAAAAATAGGAGGAGCATGAATCGGTGATGAAAAACATGGAGAGCCTGAAAAGGTGTGAAAAAAATGAAGAGCTTCAAAAGGTTTCAAAATGTGTGGAGCATGAAACGGTCTGAAAAATAGGAGGAGCATGAAGCGGTGTTGAAAAACATGAAGAGCCTGAAAAGGTGAGAAAAATATGAAGAGCTTGAAAAGGTGTGAAAAATATGAAGAACTTCAAAAGGTGTGAAACATATGAAGAGCTTCAAAACGTGTGAAATACATGAGGAGCATGAAACTCTCTGAAAAATAGAAGGAGCATGAAGTGGTGTTCAAAAACATGAAGAGCCTGAAAAGGTGTGAAAAATATGAAAAGCTTCAAAAGGTGTCAAAAATATGAGGAGCATGAAACGGGCTGAAAAATAGGAGAAGCATGAAGTGGTGTTGAAAAACATGAAGATCCTGAAAAGGTGTGAAAAATATGAAGAGCTTCAAAAGTGTGAAATACATGAAGAGCATAAAATGGCCTGAAAAATACGAGGAACATGAAACGGTGTTCAAAAACATGAAGAGCCTGAACAGGTGTGAACAATATGAAGAGCTTCAAAAGGTGTCAAAAATATGAGGAGCATGAAAACGTATGAAAAATAGGAGGATCATGAAATGGTGTTGAAAAACATTAAGAGCCTGAAAGGGTGTGAAAAATATGAAGAGCTTCAAAAGGTGTCAAAAATATGAGAAGCATGAAACTGTCTGAATAATAGGAGGAGCATGAAGCGGTGTTCAAAAACATGAAGAGTCTGAAAAGTTGTGAAAATATGAAGAGTTTCAAAAGGTATGAAAATATGAGGAGCAGGATACAGTTTTAAAAATAGGAGGAGCATGAAGCGGTGTTGAAAAACATGAAGAGCCTGAAAACGTGTGAAAATATGAAGAGCTTCAAAAATATGAAAAATATGAAGAGCTTCAAAGGGTGAGAAAAATATGAAGAGCTTCAAAAGGTGTCAAAAATATGAGGAGCATGAAACGGTCTGAAAAATAGGCGGAGCATGAAGCGATGTTGAAAAACATGAAGAGCCTGAAAAGGTGTGAAAAATATGAAGAGCTTCAAAAGGTATGAAAAATATGAGGAGCATGATACAGTTTTAAAAATAGGAGGAGCATGAAGCGGTGTTGAAAAACATGAAGAGCCTGAAAACGTGTGAAAATATGAAGAGCTTCAAAAATATGAAAAATATGAAGAGCTTCAAAGGGTGAGAAAAATATGAAGAGCTTCAAAAGGTGTCAAAAATATGAGGAGCATGAAACGTTCTGAAAAATAGGAGGAGCATGAAACGGTGTTGAAATACATGAAGAGCCTGAAAATGTGTGAAAAACATGAAGAGCTTAAAAAGGTGTCAAAAATATGACTAGCATGAAACGGTCTGAAAAAGAAGAGGAGCATGAAGCGGTGTTGAAAAACATGAAGATCCTGAAAAGGTGTGAAAAATATGAAGAGCTTCAAAAGTGTGAAATACATGACGAGCATGAAATGGCCTGAAAAATACGAGGAACATGAAACGGTGTTCAAAAACATGAAGAGCCTGAACAGGTGTGAACAATATGAAGAGCTTCAAAAGGTGTCAAAAATATGAGGAGCATGAAAACGTATGAAAAATAGGAGGATCATGAAATGGTGTTGAAAAACATTAAGAGCCTGAAAGGGTGTGAAAAATATGAAGAGCTTCAAAAGGTGTCAAAAATATGAGAAGCATGAAACTGTCTGAATAATAGGAGGAGCATGAAGCGGTGTTCAAAAACATGAAGAGTCTGAAAAGTTGTGAAAATATGAAGAGTTTCAAAAGGTATGAAAATATGAGGAGCAGGATACAGTTTTAAAAATAGGAGGAGCATGAAGCGGTGTTGAAAAACATGAAGAGCCTGAAAACGTGTGAAAATATGAAGAGCTTCAAAAATATGAAAAATATGAAGAGCTTCAAAGGGTGAGAAAAATATGAAGAGCTTCAAAAGGTGTCAAAAATATGAGGAGCATGAAACGGTCTGAAAAATAGGCGGAGCATGAAGCGATGTTGAAAAACATGAAGAGCCTGAAAAGGTGTGAAAAATATGAAGAGCTTCAAAAGGTATGAAAAATATGAGGAGCATGATACAGTTTTAAAAATAGGAGGAGCATGAAGCGGTGTTGAAAAACATGAAGAGCCTGAAAACGTGTGAAAATATGAAGAGCTTCAAAAATATGAAAAATATGAAGAGCTTCAAAGGGTGAGAAAAATATGAAGAGCTTCAAAAGGTGTCAAAAATATGAGGAGCATGAAACGTTCTGAAAAATAGGAGGAGCATGAAACGGTGTTGAAATACATGAAGAGCCTGAAAATGTGTGAAAAACATGAAGAGCTTAAAAAGGTGTCAAAAATATGACTAGCATGAAACGGTCTGAAAAAGAAGAGGAGCATGAAGCGGTGTTGAAAAACATGAAGAGCCTGAAAAGGTGTGAAAAATATGAAGAGCTTCTAAAGGTGTCAAAAATATGAGGAGCATGAAACGGTCTTAAAAATACGAGGAGCATGCAGTGGTGTTGAAAAACATGAAGAGCCTGAAAAGTTGTGAAAAATATGCATAGCTTCAAAAGGTGTCAAAAATTAGATGAGCATGAAACGGTCTGAAAAATTGGAGGAGCAAGAAGTACTGTTTAAAAAAATGAAGAGCCTGAAAGGGTGTGAAAAATATGAAAAGCTTCAAAAGGTGTCAAAAATATGAGGACCTTGAAACGGTCTGAAAAATAGGAGGAGCATGAAGCGGTGTTGAAAAATATGAAGAGCCTGAAAAGGTGTGAAAAATATGAAGAACATCTAAAGGTGTCAAAAATATGAGGAGCAAGTAACGGTCTGAAAAATAGGAGAAGCATGAAGCGGTGTTGAAAAACATGAAGAGCCTGAAAAGGTGTGAAAAATATGAAGAGCTTGAAAAGGTGTGAAATATATGAAGAGCTTCAAAAGGTGTCAAAATTGAGATGAGCATGAAACTGTCTGAAAAATAGGAGGAGCATGAAACGGTGATCAAAAACATGAAGAGCCTGAAAAGGTGTGAAAAATATGAAGAGCTTCAAAACGTGTGAAATACATGAGGAGTTTGAAACGGGCTGTAATATAGGAGAAGCATGAAGTGGTGTGGAAAAATTTGAAGAGCCTGAAAAGGTGTGAAAAATTTGAAGAGCCTGAAAAGGTGTGAAAAATATGAAGAGCCTGAATAGGTGTGAAAATTTGAAGAGCCTGAAAAGGTGTGAAAAATTTGAAGAGCCTGAAAAGGTGTGAAAAATTTGAAGAGCCTGAAATTGTGTGAAAAATTTGAAGAGCCTGAAAAGGTGTGAAAAACATGAAGAGCTTCAAATGGTGTGAAATACATGAGGAGCATGAAACGGTCTGAAAAATAGGAGGAGCAAGAAGGTGTGCTCAAAAACATGCAGAGCCTGAAAAAGTGTGAAAAATATGAAGAGCTTCAAAAATATGAAAAATATGAAGAGCTTCAAAAGGTGTGAAAAATATGAGGAGAATGAAACGGTCTGAAAAATATGAGGAGCATGAAGCGCTGTTCAAAAACTTGAAGAGCCTAAAAGGTGTGAAAAATATGAAGAGATTCAAAAGGTGTCAAAAATATGAGGAGCATGAAACGGCCTCAAAAATAGGAGGAGCATGAATCGGTTATGAAAACCATGGAGAGCCTGAAAAGGTGTGAAAAATATGAAGAGCTTCAAAAGGTTTCAAAATGTGTGGAGCATGAAACGGTCTGAAAAATAGGAGCAGCATGAAGCGGTGTTGAAAAACATGAAGAGCCTGAAAAGGTGTGAAAAATATGAAGAGCTTGAAAAGGTGTGAAAAATATGAAGAATTCAAAAGGAGTGAAACATATGAAGAGCTTCAAAACGTGTGAAATACATGAGGAGCATGAAACTCTCTGAAAAATAGAAGGAGCATGAAGTGGTGTTCAAAAACATGAAGAGCCTGAAAAGGTGTGAAAAATATGAAAAGCTTCAAAAGGTGTCAAAAATATGAGGAGCATGAAACGGGCTGAAAAATAGGAGAAGCATGAAGTGGTGTTGAAAAACATGAAGATTCTGAAAAGGTGTGAAAAATATGAAGAGCTTCAAAAGTGTGAAATACATGACGAGCATGAAATGGCCTGAAAAATACGAGGAACATGAAACGGTGTTCAAAAACATGAAGAGCCTGAAAAGGTGTGAACAATATGAAGAGCTTCAAAAGGTGTCAAAAATATGAGGAGCATGAAAACGTATGAAAAATTGGAGGAGCATGAAGTGGTGTTGAAAAACATTAAGAGCCTGAAAGGGTGTGAAAAATATGAAGAGCTTCAAAAGGTGTCAAAAATATGAGAAGCATGAAACTGTCTGAATAATAGGAGGAGCATGAAGCGGTGTTCAAAAACATGAAGAGTCTGAAAAGGTGTGAAAAATATGAACAGCTTCAAAAGGTGTCAAAAATATGAGGAGCATGAAACGGTCTGAAAAATGGGAGGAGTATGAAATGGTGATCAAAAACATGAAGAGCCTGAAAAGGTGTGAAAAATGTGAAGAGCTTCAAAAGGTGTGAAAGACATGAGGAGCATGAAACGGGCTGAAAAATAGGAGAAGAATGAAGTGGTGTTGAAAAACATGAAGAGCCTGAAAAAGTGTGAAAAATATGAAAAGCTTCAAAAGGTGTGAAATACATGAGGAGCATGAAACTCTCTGAAAAATAGAAGGAGCATGAAGTGGTGTTCAAAAACATGAAGAGCCTGAAAAGTTGTGAAAATATGAAGAGCTTCAAAAATATGAAAAATATGAAGAGCTTCAAAGGGTGAGAAAAATATGAAGAGCTTCAAAAGGTGTCAAAAATATGAGGAGCATGAAACGGTCTGAAAAATAGGCGGAGCATGAAGCGATGTTGAAAAACATGAAGAGCCTGAAAAGGTGTGAAAAATATGAAGAGCTTCAAAAGGTATGAAAAATATGAGGAGCATGATACAGTTTTAAAAATAGGAGGAGCATGAAGCGGTGTTGAAAAACATGAAGAGCCTGAAAACGTGTGAAAATATGAAGAGCTTCAAAAATATGAAAAATATGAAGAGCTTCAAAGGGTGAGAAAAATATGAAGAGCTTCAAAATGTGTCAAAAATATGAGGAGCATGAAACGTTCTGAAAAATAGGAGGAGCATGAAGCGGTGTTGAAATACATGAAGAGCCTGAAAATGTGTGAAAAACATGAAGAGCCTAAAAAGGTGTCAAAAATATGAGGAGCATGAAACGGTCTGAAAAAGAAGAGGAGCATGAAGCGGTGTTGAAAAACATGAAGAGCCTGAAAAGGTGTGAAAAATATGAAGAGCTTCTAAAGGTGTCAAAAATATGAGGAGCATGAAACGGTCTTAAAAATACGAGGAGCATGCAGTGGTGTTGAAAAACATGAAGAGCCTGAAAAGTTGTGAAAAATATGCATAGCTTCAAAAGGTGTCAAAAATTAGATGAGCATGAAACGGTCTGAAAAATTGGAGGAGCAAGAAGTACTGTTTAAAAAAATGAAGAGCCTGAAAGGGTGTGAAAAATATGAAAAGCTTCAAAAGGTGTCAAAAATATGAGGACCTTGAAACGGTCTGAAAAATAGGAGGAACATCAAGCGGTTTTCAAAAACATGAAGAGCCTGAAAAGGTGTGAAAAATGTGAAGAGCTTCAAAAGGTGTGAAAGACATGAGGAGCATGAAACGGTCTGAAAAATAGAAGCAGCATGAAACGGTGTTGAAAAACATGAAGAGCCTGAAAGGTGTGAAAAATATGAAGAGCTTCAAAACGTGTGAAATACATGAGGAGCATGAAACGGTCTGAAAATTAGGGGAAGCATGAAGTGGTGTGGAAAAACATGAAGAGCCTGAAAAGTTGTGAAAAAAATGAAGAGCTTCAAAAGTTGTCAAAAATATGAAGAGCATGAAATGGTTTGAAAAATAGGAGGATCATGAAGCGGTGATCAAAAACATGAAGATCCTGAAAAGGTGTGAAAAGTATGAACAGCTTCAAAAGGTGTCAAAAAAGAGATGAGCATGAAACGGTCTGAAAAATAGGAGGAGCATGAATCAGTGTTGAAAAACATGAAGAGCCTGAAAAGGTGTGAGAAATATGAAGAGCTTCAAAAATGTGAAAAATATGAAGAGCTTCAAAAGTTGTCAAAAATTAGATGAGCATGAAACGGTCTGAAAAATAGGAGGTGCATGAAGTGGTGTTCAAAAACATGAAGAGCCTGAAATGGTGTGAAATATATGAACACCTTCAAAACGTGTGAAAAATATGAGGAGCTTCAAAAAGTGTCAAAATTATGAGGAGCATGAAACGGTCTGAAAAATAGGAGGAGCATGAAGCGGTGTTGAAAAGTACGAGGAGCATGAAGAGGTGTTGAAAAAAATGAAGAGCCTGAAAAGGTGTGAAAAATATGAAGAGCTTCAAAAGTTGTCAAAAATTAGATGAGCATGAAACGGTCTGAAAAATAGGAGGAGCATGAAGTGGTGTTGAAAAACATGAAGAGCCTGAAATGGTGTGAAATATATGAACACCTTCAAAACGTGTGAAAAATATGAGGAGCTTCAAAAAGTGTCAAAATTATGAGGAGCATGAAACGGTCTGAAAAATAGGAGGAGCATGAAGCGGTGTTGAAAAATACGAGGAGCATGAAGAGGTGTTGAAAAAAATGAAGAGCCTGAAAAGGTGTGAAAAATATGAAGAGCTTCTAAAGGTGTCAAAAATATGAGGAGCCTGAAACGGTCTAAAAAATAGGAGGGGCATGAAGCGATGTTGAAAAACATGCAGAGCCTGAAAATGTGTGAAAAATATGAAGATCTTCTAAAGGTGTCAAATATATGAGGACAATGAAACGGCCTGAAAAATTGGAGGAGCATGAAGTGGTGTTGAAAAACATGAAGAGCTTGAAAAGGTGTGAAAAATATAAAGAGCTTCAAAAGGTGTCAAAATTATGAGGAGCATGAAACGGTCTGAAAAATAGGAGGAGCATGAAGTGGTGTTGAAACACATGAAGATCCTGAAATGGTGTGAAATATATGAAGACCTTCAAAATGTGTGAAACTTATGAGGAGCTTCAAAACGTGTCAAAAATATGAGGAGCATGTAATGGTCTGAAAAATCGGAGGAGCATGAAGTGGTGTTCAAAAACATGAAGAGCCTGAAAAGGTGAGAAAAATACGAAGAGCTTCTAAAGGTGTGAAAAATATGAAGAGCTTCAAAAAGGATGAAAAATATGAGGAGCATGAAACTGTCAGAAAAATAGGAGGATCATGAAGCGGTGTTGAAAAACATGAAGAGCCTGAAAAGGTGAGAAAAATAAGAAGAGCTTCTAAAGGTGTGAAAAATATGAGGAGCATGAAACGGTCTCAAAATAGGAGGAGCATGAAACGGTCTGAAAAATAGGAGGAGCATGAAGCGGTGATGAAAAAAAAGAAGAGCATGAAATGGTTTGAAGAATATGAGGAGCTTCAAAAAGTATCAAAAATAGGAGTAGCATGAAGCCGTGTTGAAAAACATGAAGAGCCTGAAAAGGTGTGAAAAATATGAAGAGCATGAAACGGTCTGAAAAATAGGTGGAGCATGAAGCGGTGTTCAGAAGCATGAAGAGCCTGAAAACTGTGAAAAATATGAAGAGCTTCAAAAAGTGTGAAAAATATGAAGAGTTTCAAAAGGTGTGAAAAATATGAGGAGCATGAAATTGTCTGAAAAATAGGAGGAGCATGAAGCGGTGTTGAAATACATGAAGAGCCTGTAAAGGTTTGAAAAATATGAAGAGCTTCAAAAGGTGTGAAAAATATGAAGAGCTACAAAATTTGTCAAAAATAAGAGGAGAAAGACTCGGTCTGAAAAATAGGAGGAGCATGAAGCGGTGTTGAAATACATGAAGAGCCTGTAACGGTTTGAAAAATATGAAGAGCTTCAAAAGGTGTGAAAAATATGAAGAGCTTCAAAATGTGTCAAAAATAGGAGGAGCATGACACGGTCTGAAAAATAGGAGGAGCATGAAGCGGTGTTGAAAAACATGAAGAGCCTGAAAAGGTGTAAAAAACATGAAGAGCCTAAAAAGGTGTCAAAAATATGAGGAATATGAAACGGTCTTAAAAATAGGAGGATCATGAAGAGGTGTTGAAAAACATGAAGTTCCTGAAAAGGTGTGAAATATATGAAGAGCTTCAAAAGTTGTGAAATATATGAGGAGCATGAAACGGTCTGAAAAATAGGAGGAGCATGAAACGGTGTTCAAAAACATGAGGAGCTTCAAAAGGTGTGAAAAATATGAACAGCTTCAAAAGGTGTCAAAAATGAGATGAGTAAAAATCGGTCTGAAAAATGGGAGGAGCATGAAGTTGTGTTGAAAATAATGAAGAGCCTGAAAAGGTGTGAAAAATATGAGGAGCATGATACGGTCTGAAAAATAGGAGGAGCATGAAGTGGTTGTGAAAAAACATGAAGAGCCGGAAAACGTGTGCAAAATATGACGAGCTTCAAAGGTGTGAAATACATGAGAAGCTTGAAACGGTCTGAAAAATAGGAGGAGCATGAAGCGATGTTGAAAAACATGAAGAGCCTTAAAATGTGTGAAAAATATGAAGAGCTTCAAAAAGTGTGAAAAATATGAGGATCGTGAAACGGTCTGAAAAATAGGAGGAGCATGAAGCGGGGTTGAAAAACATGAAGAGCCTGAAAAGGTGTGACAAATATGAAGAGCTTCAAAAGGTGTGAAATACATGAGGAGCATGAAACGATCTGAAAAATAGGAGGAGCATGAAGCGGTGTTCAAAAACATGCAGAGTCTGAAAAGGTGTGAAAATTATGAAGAGCTTCAAAAGGTTTGAAAAATATGAAGAGCTTCAAAAGGTGTGAAAAATGAGATGAGCATGAAACGGTCTGAAAAATAGGAGGAGCATGAAGCGGTGTTCAAAAACATGCAGAGTCTGAAAAGGTGTGAAAATTATGAAGAGCTTCAAAAGGTTTGAAAAATATGAAGAGCTTCAAAAGGTGTGAAAAATGAGATGAGCATGAAACGGTCTGAAAAATAGGAGGAGCATAAAATGGTGTTCAAACACATGAAGAGCCTGAAAAGGTGTGAAAAATATGAAGAGCTTCAAAAGGTGTGAAATACATGAGGAGCATTAAACGGTTTAAAAATTAGGAGGAGCATGAAGCGGTGTTCAAAAACATGAAGAGCCTGAAAAGGTGTTAAAAATATGAATAGCTTCAAAAGGTGTGAAAAATATGAGGAGCATGAAACGGTCTGAAGAATAGGAGGAGCATGAAGCGGTGTTGAAAAACATGAGGAGCCTGAAAAGGTGTGACAAATATGAAGAGTTCCAAAAGGTGTGAAAAATATGAGGAGCATTATACGGTCTGAAAAATAGGAGGAGCATGAACCAGTGTTCAAAAACATGAAGAGCCTGAAAAGGTGTGAAAAATATGAACAGCTTCAAAAGGTGTGAAAAATATGAGGAGCATGAAACGGTCTGAAAAATAGGAGGAGCATGAAGCGGTGTTGAAAAACATGAGGAGCCTGAAAAGGTGTGACAAATATGAAGAGCTTCAAAAGGTGTGAAATACATGAGGAGCATGAAACGGTCTCAAAAATAGGAGGAGCATGAAGCGGTGTTCAAAAACATGCAGAGTCTGAAAAGGGGTGAAAAATATGAAGAGCTTCAAAAGGTTTGATAAATATGAAGAGCTTCAAAAGGTGTGAAAAATATGAAAAGCTTCAAAAGGTGTCAGAAATATGAGGAGCATGAAACGGTCTGAAAAATAGGAGGAGCATGAAGCGGAGTTCAAAAACATGAAGAGCCTGAAAAGGTGGGAAAAATATGAAGAGCTTCAAAAGGTGTCAAAAATATGAGGAGCATGAAACGGTCTGCAAAATAGGAGGAGCATGAAGTGGTGTTGAAAAACATGAAGAGCCTGAAAACGTGTGAAAAAAATGAAGAGCTTCAAAAGGTGTGAAAAATATGAAGAGCTTCAAAAGGTGTCAAAAATGAGATGAGTGTAAAACGGTCTGAAATGTGGGAGGAGCATGAAGTGGTGTTGAAAATAATGAAGAGCCTGAAAAGGTGTGAAATATATGAAGAGCTTCAAAAGGTGTGAAAATAAAGAGGAGCATGATACGGTCTGAAAAATAGGAGGAGCATGAATTGGTTGTGAAAAAACATGAAGAGCCTGAGAACGCGTGCAAAATATGAAGAGCTTCAAAAGGTGTGAAATACATGAGGAGCATGAAACGGTCTGAAAAATAGGAGGAGCAAGAAACGGTGTTGAAAAACATGAAGAGACTGACGAGGTGTCAGAAATATGAAGAACTTCAAAAGGTGTCAAAGATATGAGGAGCATGAAACGGTCTGAAAAATCGGAGGAGCAACAAGGGGTGTTGAAATACATGAAGAGCCTGAAAATGTGTGAAAAATATAAAGAGCTTCAAAAGATGTGAAAAATATGAAGAGCTTCAAAAGGTGTCAAAAATATGAGGAGCATGAAACTGTCTGAAAAATAGGAGGAGCATGAAGCGGTGTTGAAAAACATGAATAGCCTGAAAATGTGTGAGAAATATGAAGAGCTTCAACAGGTGTCAAAAATATGATTAGCATGAAACGGTCTGAAAAATAGGAGGAGCATGAAGCGGTGTTGAAAAACATGAATAGCCTGAAAATGTGTGAAATATATGAAGAGCTTAAAAATGTGTCAAATATATGAGGAGCATGAAACGGTCTGAAAAATAGGAGGATGATGAAACGGTGTTGAAAAACAATAAGAGCCTGAAAAGGTGTGAAAAATATGAAGAGCTTCAAAAGGTGTCAAAATTTGAGGAGCATGAAAAGGTCTGAAAAATAGGAGGAGAATGAAGCTGTTTTCAAAATCATGAAGAGCCTATAAATGTGTGAAAAATATGAAGAGCTTCAAAAGGTGTAAAAATTTGAAGAGCAGGAAACGGTCTGAAAAACAGGAGGAGAATGAAGTGGTGTCCAAAAACATGAAGAGCCTGAAAAGGTGTGAAAAATATGAAGAGCTTCAAAATGTGTCAAAAATATGAGGAGCATGAAATGGTCTGAAAAATAGGAGGAGCATGAGGCGGTGTTCAAAAACATGAAGAGCCTGAAAAGGTGTGAAAAATATGAAGAGCTTCAAAAGGTGTCAAAAATATGAGGAGCATGAAACGGTCTGAAAAATAGGAGGAGCATGAAACGGTGATCAAATACATGAAGAGCCTGAAAAAGTGTGAAAAATATGAAGAGCTTCAAAAGGTGTGAAATTCATGAGGAGCATGAAATGAGCTGAAAAATAGGAGAAGCATGAAGTGGTGTGGAAAAACATGAAGAGCCTGTAAAGGTGTGAAAAATATGAAGAGCTTCAAAAGGTGTGTAATACATGAGGAGCATGAAACTCTGTGAAAAATAGAAGGAGCATGAAGTAGTGTTCAAAAACATGAAGAGCCTGAAAAGGTGTGAAAAATATGAAGAGCTTAAAAAGGTGTGAAAAATATGAGGAGCATGATATGGTTTGAAAAATAGGATTAGCATGAAGCGGTGTTCAAAAACATGAAGAGCCTGAAAAGGTGTGAAAAATATGAAAAGCTTCAAAAGGTGTCAAAAATGAGATGAGCATGAAACGTTCTGAAAAATAGGAGGTGCATGAAGCGTTGTTGAAAACCATGAAGAGCCTGAAAAGGTGTGAGAAATATGAAGAGCTTCAAAATGTGTCAAAAATATGAGGAGCATGAAACGGTCTTAAAAATAGGAGGAGCATGAAGCGGTGTTCAAAAACATGAAGAGCCTGAAAAGGTGTGAAAAATATGAAGAGCTTCAAAAAGTGTCAAAAATGAGATGAGCATGAAACGGTCTGAAAAATTGGAGGTGCATGAAGAGTTGTTGAAAAACATGAAGAGCCAGAAAATGTGTGAAAAATATGAAGAGCTTCAAAAGGTGTCAAAAATATGAGGAGCATGAAACGGTCTTAAAAATACAAGGAGCATGAAGCGGTGTTGAAAAACATGAATAGCCTGAAAATGTGTGAAATATATGAAGAGCTTAAAAATGTGTCAAGTATATGAGGAGCATGAAACGGTCTGAAAAATAGGAGGATCATGCAACGGTGTTGAAAAACATGAAGAGTCTGAAAAGGTGTGAAAAATATGAAGAGCTTCCAAAGCTGTCAAAAATATGAGGAGCATGAAACGGTCTGAAAAATAGGAGGAGCATGAAGCTGTGTTCAAAAACATGAAGAGCCTGAAAATGTGTGAAAAATATGAAGAGCTTCAAAAGGTGTGAAAAATATGAGGAGCATGAAACGGTCTGAAAAATAGGAGGAGCATGCAGCGGTTAAAAAACATGAAGAGCCTGAAAAGGTGTGAAAAATATGAAGAGCTCCAAAAGTTGTCAAAAATATGTGGAGCGTGAGACGGTCTCAAAAACAGGAGGAGCGGGAAGCGGTGATGAAATACATTAAGAGCCTGAAAAGATGTGAAAAATATGAAGAGCTTCAAAAGGTGTGAAATACATGAGGAGCATGGAACGGGCTGAAAAATAGGAGAAGCATGAAGGGGTGTGGAAAAACATGAAGAGCCTGAAAAGGTTTGAAAAATATGAAGAGCTTCAAAAGGTGTGAAATACATGAGGAGCATGAAACTCTCTGAAAAATAGAAATAGCATGAAGCGTTGTTGAAAAACATGAAGAGCCTGAAAACGTGTGAAAATATGAAGAGCTTCAAAAATATGAAAAATATGAAGAGCTTCAAAAGGTGTGAAATACATGAGGAGCATGAAACTCTCTGAAAAATAGAAAGAGCATGAAGCGGTGTTGAAAAACATGAAGAGCCTGAAAACGTGTGAAAATATGAAGAGCTTCAAAAATATGAAAAATATGAAGAGCTTCAAAAGGTGTGAAAAATTTGAAGAGCTTCAAAATGTGTCAAAATGAGATGAGCATGAAACGGTCTGAAAAATAGGAGGAGCATGAAGCGGTGTTGAAAATCATAAAGAGCCTGAAAAGTTGTGAAAAATATGAAGAGCTTCAAAAGACGTGAAAAATTTGAAGAGCTTCAAAAGGTGTCAAAATGAGATGAGCATGAAACGGTCTGAAAAATAGGAGGAGCATGAAGTGGTTTTGAAAAAAATGAAGAGCCTGAAAAGGTGTGAAATATATAAAGAGCTTCAAAAGGTGTCAAAAATATGAGGAGAATGAAACGGTCTGCAAATTCGGAGAAGCCTGAAATGGTGTTCAAAAACATGAAGAGCCTGAAAAGGTGTGAAAAACATGAAGAGCCTGAAAAGGTGTGAAAAATATGAAGAGCTTCAAAAGGTGTGATATACATGAGGAGCATGAAACGGGCTGAAAAATAGGAGAAGCATGAAGGGGTGTGGAAAAACATGAAGAGCCTGAAAAGTTTTGAAAAATATGAAGAGCTTCTAAAGGTGTGAAATACATGAGGAGCATGAAACTCTCTGAAAAATAGAAATAGCCTGAAGCGGTGTTGAAAAACATGAAGAGCCTGAAAACGTGTGAAAAATATGAAGAGCATCAAAAGGTGTGAAAAATATGAAGAGCTTCAAAAGGTGTAAAAAATGAGATGAGCATGAAACCTTCTGAAAAATAGGAGGAGCATGAAGTGGTTTTGAAAAAAATGAAGAGCCTGAAAAGTTGTGAAACATATGAAGAGCTTCAAAAGGTGTCAAAATTATGAGGAGCATGAAACGGCCTGAAAAATTGGAGGAGCATGAAGCGGTGTTCAAAAATATGAAGAGCCTGAAAAGGTGTGAAAAATATGAAGAGTTTCAAAAGGTGTCAAAAATATGAGGAGCATGAAAGTGTCTGAAAAATAGGAGGAGCATGAAGCGGTGTTCAAAAACATGAAGAGCGTGAAAAGGTGTGAAAAAAAGGAAGAGCTTCAAAATGTGTGAAAAATATGAGGAGCATGAAACGGTCTGAAAAATAGGAGGAGCATGAAGCGGTGTTTAAAAACATGAGGAGGCTGAGAACTTGTGAAAAATATGAAGAGCTTCAAAAGGTGTCAAAAAAGAGATGAGCATGAAACGGTCTGAAAAATAGGAGGAGCATGAAGTGGATTTGAAAAAAATGAAGAGCCTGAAAAGGTGTGAAAAATATGAAGAGCTTCAAAAGGTGTGAAATATATGAGGAGCATGAAACGGTCTGAAAAATAGGAGGAGTATGCAGCGGTTGAAAAACATGAAGAGCCTGAAAAGGTGTGAAAAATATGAAGAGCTCCAAAAGGTGTCAAAAATATGTGGAGCGTGAAACGGTCTCAAAAATAGGAGGAGCGTGAAGCGGTGATGAAAAACATGAAAAGCCTGAAAAAGTGTGATAAAATATGAAGAGCTTCAAAGGTGTCAAATATATGAGGAGCAAGAAACGGTCGCAAAAATAGGAGGAGCATGAAGCGGTGTTGAAAAACATGAAGAGCCTGAAAAGGTGTGAAAAATATGAGAGCTTCAAAAGGTGTCAATAATAAGAGGTGCATGAAACAGTCTGAAAAATAGGAGGAGCATGAAAGTGTCTGAAAAATAGGAGAAGCATGAAGCGGTGTTGAAAAATATGAAGAGCATGAAAAGGTGTGAAAAATATGAAGAGGTTGAAAATGTGTGAAATATATGAAGAGCTTCAAAAGGTGTCAAAAATGAGATGAGCATGAAACGGTCTGAAAAATAAGAGGAGCATGAAATGGTGATCAAAACGTGAAGAGCCTGAAAAGGTGTGAAAAATATGAAGAGCTTCAAAAAGTGTGAAATACATGAGGAGCATGAAACGGGCTGTAAAATAGGAGAAGCATGAAGGGGTGTTGAAAAATATGAAGAGCCTGGAAAGGTGTGCAAAATATGAAGAGCTTCAAAAGGTGTCACAATTATGAGGAGCATGAAACGGCCTGAAAAATTGGAGGAGCATGAAGCGGTGTTCAAAAATATGAAGAGCCTGAAAAGGTGTGAAAAATATGAAGAGCTTCAAAAGGTGTCACAATTATGAGGAGCATGAAACGGCCTGAAAAATTGGAGGAGCATGAAGCGGTGTTCAAAAATATGAAGAGCCTGAAAAGGTGTGAAAAATATGAAGAGCTTCAAAAGGTGTCACAATTATGAGGAGCATGAAACGGCCTGAAAAATTGGAGGAGCATGAAGCGGTGTTCAAAAATATGAAGAGCCTGAAAAGGTGTGAAAAATATGAAGAGCTTCAAAAGGTGTCACAATTATGAGGAGCATGAAACGGCCTGAAAAATTGGAGGAGCATGAAGCGGTGTTCAAAAATATGAAGAGCCTGAAAAGTTGTGAAACGTATGAAGAGCTTCAAAAGGTGTCAAAATTATGAGGAGCATGAAACGGCCTGAAAAATTGGAGGAGCATGAAGCGGTGTTCAAAAATATGAAGAGCCTGAAAAGGTGTGAAAAATATTCAGAGCTTCAAAATGTGTCAAATATATGAGGAGCATGAAACGGCCTGAAAAATAGGAGGAGCATGAAACGGTGATTAAAAACATGAAGAGCCTGAAAAGGTCTGAAAAATATGAAGAGCTTCAAAAGGTGTGAAATACATGAGGAGCATGAAACAGGCCGAAAAATAGGTGAAGCATGAAGTGGTGTGGAAAAACATGAAGAGCCTAAAATGTTGTGAGAAATATGAAGAGCTTCAAAAGATGTGAAATACATGAGGAGCAAGAAACTCTCTGAAAAATAGGAGGAGCATGAAGCGATGTCAAAAACATGAAGAGCCTAAAAAGTTGTGAGAAATATGAAGAGCTTCAAAAGGTGTCAAAAATGAGATGAGCATGAAACGCTCTGAAAAATAGGAGGAGCAAGAAGCGGTGTTGAAAAACATGAAGAGCCTAAAAAGTTGTGAAAAATATGAAAAGCTTCAAAAGGGGTCAAAAATGAGATGAGCATGAAACGGTCCGAAAAATAGGATGATCATGTAACGGTGTTGAAAAACATGAAGAGCCAGAAAAGGTTGAAAAATATGAAAAGCTTCAAAAGGGGTCAAAAATGAGATGAGCATGAAACGGACTGAAAAATAGGAGGATCATGAAACGATATTGAAAAACATGAAGAGCCTGAAAAGGTCTGAAAAATAATAGGAGCTTCAAAAGGTGTGAAAAATATGAGGAGCATGAATCGGTCTGAAAAATAGGAGTAGCATGTAGGTGTGTTCAAAAACATGAAGAGCCTGAAAACGTGTGAAAAATATTAAGAGCTTCAAAAGGTGTCAAAAATATGAGGAGCATGAAACGGTCTGAAAAATAGGAGGAGCATGAAGCGTCGTTGAAAAACGTGAAGAGCCTGAAAACGTGTGAAAAATATTAAGAGCTTCAAAAGGTGTGAAAAATATTAGGAGCATGAATCGGTCTGAAAAATAGGAGGAGCATGAAGCGTTGTTGAAAAAAGTGAAGAGCCTGAAAATGTGTGAAAAATATTAAGAGCTTCAAAAGGTGTGAAAAATATGAAGAACTTCAAAAGGTATCAAAAATCGAAGAGCAGGAAATGGTCTGAAAAATAGGAGGAGCATGAAGTGGTGTTAAAAACATGAAGAGCCTGAAAAGGTGTGAAATATAGGAAGAGCTTCAAAAGGTGTCAAAAGTATGAGGAGAATGAAACGGTCTAAAAATAGGAGGAGAATGAAGTGGTGTTGAAAAACATGAAGAGCTTGAAAAGTGTGAAAAATATGAAGAGCTTCTAAAGGTGTCAAAAATATGAGGAGCATGAAAAGGTCTGAAAAATAGGAGAAGCATGAAGTGGTGTTGAAAAAAAAAGTGCTTGAAAAGTGTGAAAAATATGAAGAGCATCAAAAGGTGTCAAAAATATGAGGAGCATGAAACGGTCTGAAAAATAGGAGGTTCATGAAGCGGTGTTGAAAAACATGAAGAGCCTGAAAACGTGTGAAAAAATATGAAGAGCTTCAAAAGGTGTGAAAAATATGAAGAGCTTCAAAAGGTGTCAAAAATTTGAGGAGCAAGAGACCGTCTGAAAAACAGGAGGAGCATGAAGCGGTGTTGAAAAACATGAAGAGCATGAAAAGATGCCCAAAACATGAAGAGCTTCAAATGGTGTTAAAAATATGAGGAGCATAAAACGTTCTGAAGTATAGGAGGAGCATGAAGCGGTGTTGAAAAACATGAAGAGCATGAAAAGGTGCCAAAAATATGAAGAGCTTCAAAAGGTATCAAAAATGGGAGCAGCATGAAACGGACGGAAAAATAGGAGGAGCATGAAGCGATGTTGAAAAACATGAAGAGCCTGAAAAGGTGTGAAATACTTGAAGAGCTTCAAAAGGTGTCAAAAATAGGAGGAGTCTGAAACGGTCTGAAATCTAGGAGGAGCATGAAGTGGTACTGAAAAACATGAAGAACCTGTAAAGATGTGAAAAATATGAAGAGCTTCAAAAGGTGTCAAAAATGTGAGGAGCATGAAACGGTCAGAAAAATAGGAGGAGCATGAAGCGGTGTCAAAAATATGAAGAGCCTCAAAAGTTGTGAAAAATATGAAGAGCTTCAAAAAGTGTCAAAAATACGAGGATCATGAAACGGTCTGAAAAATAATAGGAGCATGAATCGATGTTGAAAACATGAAGAGCATGAAGAGGTGTGAAAAATATGAAGAGCTTCAAAAGGTGTCAAAAATATTAGGAGCAAGAAACGGTCTGAAAAATAGGAGGAACATGAAGCGGTGTTGAAAAACATGAAGAGCCTGAAAATGTGTGAAAAATATGAAGGGCTTTAAAAGGTGTCAAAAATATGAGGCGCCTGTAACGGTCTGAAAAATAGGAGGAGCATGAAGCGGTGTTGAAAAACATGAAGAGCTTGAAATGGGGTGAAATATATGAAAAGCTTCAAAAGGTGTCAAAAATAGGAGGAGTATGAAACGGTCTGAAATCTAGGAGGAGCATGAAGTGTTATTGAAAAACATGAAGATCATGAAAAGGTGTGAAATATGAAGAGCTTCAAAAGGTGTCAAAAATGTGAGGAGCATGAAACGGTCTGAAAAATAGGAGGAGCATGAAGCCATGTTCAAAAACATGAAGAGCCTGAAAAGGTGTGAAAAATATGAAGAGCTTCAAAAGGTGTCAAATTATGAGGAGAATGAAACGGTGTGAAAAATAGGAGGAGCATGAAACGGGTTGAAAAATAGGAGGAGCATGAAGCGGAGTCCACAAAAATGAAGAGCCTGAAAAGGTGGAAAGTATATGAAGAGCTTCAAAAGCTGTCAAAAATTTGAGGAGCATGAAACGGTATGAAAAATAGGAGGAGTGTGAAGCGGTGTTCAAAAACATGAAGAGTTTAAAAGGTGTGAAAAATATGAAGAGCTTCAAAAGTTGTGAAAAATATGAAAAGCATAAAACGGTCTGAAAAATAGGAGGAGCATGAAACGGTCTGAAAAATAGGAGGAGCATGAAGCGGTGTTGAAAAACATGAAGAGTCTGAAAAGTTGTGAAAAATATGAAGAGCTTCAAAAGGTGTCAAAAATTTGAGGAGCATGAAAAGTTCTGAAGAATAGGAAGAGCATGATGCAGTGTTGAAAAACATGAAGAGCCTGAAAAGGTGTGAAAAATATGAAGCACTTCAAAAGATGTCAAAATTATGAGGAGCATGAAACAGTTGAAAAATAGGAGGAGCATGAAGCAGTGTTCAAAAACATGAAGAACCGGAAAAGGTGTGAAAAATATGAAGAGCTTCAAAAGGTGTGAAAATTATGAGGAGCATGAAACGGTCTGAAAAATAGGAGGAGCATGAAGGGGTGTTCAAAAACATGAAGAGCCTGAAAAGGTGTGAAAAATATGAAGAGCTTCAAAAGGTTGGAAATACATGAGGAGCATGAAACGGTCTGAAAAATAGGAGGAGCATGAATCCGTCTGAAAAATGGGAGGAGCATGAAGCGGTGTTGAAAAACATGAAGTTCCTGAAAAGCTGCGAAAATAAGACAAGCTTCAAAAGGTGTCAAAAATATGACGAGCATGAAACGGTCTGAAAAATAGGAGGAGCATGAAACGGTCTGAAAAATGGGAAGAGCATGAAGCGGTGTTGAAAAACATAAAGTTCCTGAAAAGCTGTGAAAATAAGACAAGCTTCAAAAGGTGTGAAAAATATGAGGAGCATGAAACGGTCTGAAAAATAGGAGGTGCATGAAGCGGTGTCGAAAAACATGAAGAGCCTGAGAACGTGTGAAAAATATGAAGAGCTTCTAAAGGTGTGAAAAATATGAAGAGCTTCAAAATGTGTCAAAAATGAGATGAGCATGAAACGGCCTGAAAAATAGGAGGAGCATGAAGTGGTGTTGAAAAACATGATGAGCCTGAAAAAGTGTGAAATATATGAAGAGCTTCAAAAGGTGTCAAAAATATGAGGAGCATGAAACGGTCTGAAAAATAGGAGGAGCATGAAGCGGTGTTGAAAAACATGAAGAGCCTGAAAAGGTGTGAAAAATATGAAGAGCTTCAAAAGTTGTCAAAAATATGATGAGCATGAACGGTCCGGAAAATAGCAGGAGCATGAAGCGGTCTTGAAAATCATGAAGAGCGTGAAAAGGTGTGAAAAATAAGAAGAGCTTCAAAATGTTTCAAAATTATGAGGAGAATGAACGGTCTGAAAAATAGGAGGAGCATGAAGTGGTGTTGAAAAACATGAAGAGCCTGAAAAGGTGTGAAATATATGAAGAGCTTCAAAAGGTGTCAAAAATTTGAGGAGCATGAAACGGTCTGAAAAATAGGAGAAGTATGAAGTGGTGTTGAAAAACATGAAGAGCCTGAAAAGGAGTGAAAAATATGAAGAGCTTCAAAAGGTGTCAAACATATGAAGAACATGAAACGGTCTGAAAAATAGGAGGATCATGAAGCAGTGTTCAAAAACATGAAGAGCCTGAAAATGTGTGAAAAATATTCAGAGCTTCAAAATGTGTCAAATATATGATGAGCATGAAACGGCCTGAAAAATAGGAGGAGCATGAAACGGTGATTAAAAACATGAAGAGCCTGAAAAGGTCTGAAAAATATGAAGAGCTTCAAAAGGTGTGAAATACATGAGGAGCATGAAACAGGCCGAAAAATAGGTGAAGCATGAAGTGGTGTGGAAAAACATGAAGAGCCTAAAATGTTGTGAGAAATATGAAGAGCTTCAAAAGATGTGAAATACATGAGGAGCAAGAAACTCTCTGAAAAATAGGAGGAGCATGAAGCGATGTCAAAAACATGAAGAGCCTAAAAAGTTGTGAGAAATATGAAGAGCTTCAAAAGGTGTCAAAAATGAGATGAGCATGAAACGCTCTGAAAAATAGGAGGAGCAAGAAGTGGTGTTGAAAAACATGAAGAGCCTAAAAAGTTGTGAAAAATATGAAAAGCTTCAAAAGGGGTCAAAAATGAGATGAGCATGAAACGGTCCGAAAAATAGGATGATCATGTAACGGTGTTGAAAAACATGAAGAGCCAGAAAAGGTTGAAAAATATGAAAAGCTTCAAAAGGGGTCAAAAATGAGATGAGCATGAAACGGACTGAAAAATAGGAGGATCATGAAACGATATTGAAAAACATGAAGAGCCTGAAAAGGTCTGAAAAATAATAGGAGCTTCAAAAGGTGTGAAAAATATGAGGAGCATGAATCGGTCTGAAAAATAGGAGTAGCATGTAGGTGTGTTCAAAAACATGAAGAGCCTGAAAACGTGTGAAAAATATTAAGAGCTTCAAAAGGTGTCAAAAATATGAGGAGCATGAAACGGTCTGAAAAATAGGAGGAGCATGAAGCGTCGTTGAAAAACGTGAAGAGCCTGAAAACGTGTGAAAAATATTAAGAGCTTCAAAAGGTGTGAAAAATATTAGGAGCATGAATCGGTCTGAAAAATAGGAGGAGCATGAAGCGTTGTTGAAAAAAGTGAAGAGCCTGAAAATGTGTGAAAAATATTAAGAGCTTCAAAAGGTGTGAAAAATATGAAGAACTTCAAAAGGTATCAAAAATCGAAGAGCAGGAAATGGTCTGAAAAATAGGAGGAGCATGAAGTGGTGTTAAAAACATGAAGAGCCTGAAAAGGTGTGAAATATAGGAAGAGCTTCAAAAGGTGTCAAAAGTATGAGGAGAATGAAACGGTCTAAAAATAGGAGGAGAATGAAGTGGTGTTGAAAAACATGAAGAGCTTGAAAAGTGTGAAAAATATGAAGAGCTTCTAAAGGTGTCAAAAATATGAGGAGCATGAAAAGGTCTGAAAAGTAGGAGAAGCATGAAGTGGTGTTGAAAAAAAAAAGAGCTTGAAAAGTGTGAAAAATATGAAGAGCATCAAAAGGTGTCAAAAATATGAGGAGCATGAAACGGTCTGAAAAATAGGAGGAGCATGAAGCGGTGTTGAAAAACATGAAGAGCCTGAAAACGTGTGAAAAAATATGAAGAGCTTCAAAAGGTGTGAAAAATATGAAGAGCTTCAAAAGGTGTCAAAAATTTGAGGAGCAAGAGACCGTCTGAAAAACAGGAGGAGCATGAAGCGGTGTTGAAAAACATGAAGAGCATGAAAAGATGCCCAAAACATGAAGAGCTTCAAATGGTGTTAAAAATATGAGGAGCATAAAACGTTCTGAAGTATAGGAGGAGCATGAAGCTGTGTTGAAAAACATGAAGAGCATGAAAAGGTGCCAAAAATATGAAGAGCTTCAAAAGGTATCAAAAATGGGAGCAGCATGAAACGGTCGGAAAAATAGGAGGAGCATGAAGCGATGTTGAAAAACATGAAGAGCCTGAAAAGGTGTGAAATACTTGAAGAGCTTCAAAAGGTGTCATAAAATAGGAGGAGTCTGAAACGGTCTGAAATCTAGGAGGAGCATGAAGTGGTACTGAAAAACATGAAGAACCTGTAAAGATGTGAAAAATATGAAGAGCTTCAAAAGGTGTCAAAAATGTGAGGAGCATGAAACGGTCAGAAAAATAGGAGGAGCATGAAGCGGTGTCAAAAATATGAAGAGCCTCAAAAGTTGTGAAAAATATGAAGAGCTTCAAAAAGTGTCAAAAATACGAGGATCATGAAACGGTCTGAAAAAGAGGAGAAGCATGAAGTGTTGTTGAAAAACATGAAGAGCCTGAAAAGGTGTGAAATATATGAAGAGCTTCAAAAGGTGTCAAAAATATGAGGAGCATGAAACGGTGTGAAAATAGGAGGAGGATGAAACGGTCTGAAAAATAATAGGAGCATGAATCGATGTTGAAAACATGAAGAGCATGAAGAGGTGTGAAAAATATGAAGAGCTTCAAAAGGTGTCAAAAATATTAGGAGCAAGAAACGGTCTGAAAAATAGGAGGAGCATGAAGCGGTGTTGAAAAACATGAAGAGCCTGAAAATGTGTGAAAAATATGAAGGGCTTTAAAAGGTGTCAAAAATATGAGGCGCCTGTAACGGTCTGAAAAATAGGAGGAGCATGAAGCGGTGTTGAAAAACATGAAGAGCTTGAAATGGGGTGAAATATATGAAGAGCTTCAAAAGGTGTCAAAAATAGGAGGAGTATGAAACGGTCTGAAATCTAGGAGGAGCATGAAGTGTTATTGAAAAACATGAAGATCATGAAAAGGTGTGAAATATGAAGAGCTTCAAAAGGTGTCAAAAATGTGAGGAGCATGAAACGGTCTGAAAAATAGGAGGAGCATGAAGCCATGTTCAAAAACATGAAGAGCCTGAAAAGGTGTGAAAAATATGAAGAGCTTCAAAAGGTGTCAAATTATGAGGAGAATGAAACGGTGTGAAAAATAGGAGGAGCATAAAACGGGTTGAAAAATAGGAGGAGCATGAAGCGGAGTCCACAAAAATGAAGAGCCTGAAAAGGTGGAAAGTATATGAAGAGCTTCAAAAGCTGTCAAAAATTTGAGGAGCATGAAACGGTATGAAAAATAGGAGGAGTGTGAAGCGGTGTTCAAAAACATGAAGAGTTTAAAAGGTGTGAAAAATATGAAGAGCTTCAAAAGTTGTGAAAAATATGAAAAGCATAAAACGGTCTGAAAAATAGGAGGAGCATGAAACGGTCTGAAAAATAGGAGGAGCATGAAGCGGTGTTGAAAAACATGAAGAGTCTGAAAAGTTGTGAAAAATATGAAGAGCTTCAAAAGGTGTCAAAAATTTGAGGAGCATGAAAAGTTCTGAAGAATAGGAAGAGCATGATGCAGTGTTGAAAAACATGAAGAGCCTGAAAAGGTGTGAAAAATATGAAGCACTTCAAAAGATGTCAAAATTATGAGGAGCATGAAACAGTTGAAAAATAGGAGGAGCATGAAGCAGTGTTCAAAAACATGAAGAACCGGAAAAGGTGTGAAAAATATGAAGAGCTTCAAAAGGTGTGAAAATTATGAGGAGCATGAAACGGTCTGAAAAATAGGAGGAGCATGAAGGGGTGTTCAAAAACATGAAGAGCCTGAAAAGGTGTGAAAAATATGAAGAGCTTCAAAAGGTTGGAAATACATGAGGAGCATGAAACGGTCTGAAAAATAGGAGGAGCATGAATCCGTCTGAAAAATGGGAGGAGCATGAAGCGGTGTTGAAAAACATGAAGTTCCTGAAAAGCTGCGAAAATAAGACAAGCTTCAAAAGGTGTGAAAAATATGAGGAGCATGAAACGGTCTGAAAAATAGGAGGTGCATGAAGCGGTGTCGAAAAACATGAAGAGCCTGAGAACGTGTGAAAAATATGAAGAGCTTCTAAAGGTGTGAAAAATATGAAGAGCTTCAAAAGGTCTCAAAAATGAGATGAGCATGAAACGGCCTGAAAAATAGGAGGAGCATGAAGTGGTGTTGAAAAACATGATGAGCCTGAAAAAGTGTGAAATATATGAAGAGCTTCAAAAGGTGTCAAAAATATGAGGAGCATGAAACGGTCTGAAAAATAGGAGGAGCATGAAGCGGTGTTGAAAAACATGAAGAGCCTGAAAAAGTGTGAAATATATGAAGAGCTTCAAAAGGTGTCAAAAATATGATGAGCATGAACGGTCCAGAAAATAGCAGGAGCATGAAGCGGTCTTGAAAACCATGAAGAGCCTGAAAAGGTGTGAAAAATAAGAAGAGCTTCAAAATGTTTCAAAATTATGAGGAGAATGAACGGTCTGAAAAATAGGAGGAGCATGAAGCGGTGTTGAAAAACATGAAGAGCCTGAAAAGGTGTGAAATATATGAAGAACTTCAAAAGGTGTGAAGTACATGAGGAGCATTAAACGCTCTGAAAATTAGAAGCATGAAGTTTTGTTCAAAAACATGAAGAGCCTGAAAAGGTGTGAAATATATGAAGATCTTCAAAAGGTGTGAAAAATATGAGGGGCATGAAACGGTCTGAAAAATAGGAGGTGCATGAAGCGGTGTTGAAAACATGAAGAGCCTGAAAACCTGTGAAAAATATGAACAGCTTCAAAAGGTGTGAAAATATGAAGAGCTTCAAAAGGTGTGAAAAATATGAAGAGCTTCAAACGGTGTCAAAAATGAGATGAGCATGAAATGGCCTAAAAAATAGGAGGAGCTTGAAGTGTTGGTGAAAAACATGAAGAGCGTGAAAAGGTGTGAAAAATATGAAGAGCCTCAAAAGGTGTGAAAAATATGAGAAACATGACATGATCTGAAATATTGGAGGAGCATGAAGCGGTGTTGAAGAACATGAAGAGCCTGAAAAGGTGTGAAAAATATGAAGAGCTTCAAAAGTTGTCAAAAATATGAGGAGCAAGAAACGGTCTGAAAAATAGGAGGAGCATGAAGTGGTGTTGAAAAATATGAAGAGCCTGAAAAGGTGTGAAATATGTAAAGAGCTTCAAAAGGTGTCAAAAATATGAGGAGCATGAAACGGTCTGAAAAATAGGAGGAGCATGAAGCTGTGTTGAAAAACATGAAGAGCCTGAAAAGGTGTGAACCATATTAAGAGCTTCAAAAGGTGTCAAAAATATGTGGAGCAAGTAACGGTTTGAAAAATAGGAGGAGCATGAAGCGGTGTTCAAAAACATGAAGATCCTGAAAAGGTGTGAAAAATACGAAGAGCTTCAAAAGGTGTGAAATACATGAGGAGCATGAAACCGTCTGAAAAATAGGAAGAGCATGAAGCGATGTTCAAAAACATGAAGAGCCTGAAATTGTGTGAAAAATATCAAGAGTTTCAAAAGGTGTGAAAAATATGATGAGCATGAAATGGTCTGAAAAATAGGAGGAGCAAGAAGCGGTGTTCAAAAACATGAAGAGCCTGAAAAGGTGTGAAAAAGATGAAGAGCTTCAAAAGCTGTCAAAAATATGAGGAGCATGAAATGGTCTGAAAAATAGGAGGAGAATGAAGCGGTGTTTAAAAACATGAAGAGCCTGAAAAGGTGTTGAAAAATATGAAGAGACTCAAAACTTGTCAAAAATATGAGGAGCATGAAACGGTCTGAAAAATAGGAGGAGCATGAAAAGATGTTGAAAAACATGAAGAGCCTGAAAACGTGTGAAAATATGAAGATCTTCAAAAGGTGTGAAAAATATGAAGAGCTTCAAAAGGTGTCAAAAATGAGATGAGCATGAAACTGTCTGAAAAATGGGAGGAGCATGAAGTGGTGTTCAAAAAAATGAAGAGCCTAAAAAGGTGTGAAAAATATGCAGACTTTCAAAAGAAATCAAAAATATGAAGAGCATGAAACGGTCTGAAAAGTAGGAGGAGCATGAAGCGGTATTCAAAAACATGAAGAGCCTGAAAAGGTGTGAAAAAATTGAAGAGCTTCAAAAGGTCTCAAAAAAATGAGTAGCATGAAACGGTCTGAAAAATCGGAGGAGCATGACACGGTGTTCAAAAACCTGAAGAGCCTGAAAAGGTGTGAAAAATATGACGAGCTTCAAAACGTGTCAAAAATATGAGGAGCATGATACGGTCTGAAAAATAGGAGGAGCAAGAAGCGGTGTTGAAAAACATGAAGAACCTGAAAAGGTGTGAAAAATATGAAGAACTTCAAAAGGTGTGAAAAATATGAGGAGCATGTAACGGTCTGAATAATAGGAGGAGCATGAAGCGGTGTTCATAAACATGGAGACCCTGAAAAGTTGTGAAAAATATGAAGAACTTCAAAAGGTGTGAAAAATATGAAGAGCTTCAAAATGTGTCAAAAAGAGATGAGCATGAAACGGTCTGAAAAATAGGAGGAACATGAAGTGGTTTTGAAAAACCTGAAGAGCCTGAAAAGGTGTGAGAAATATGAAGAGTTTCAAAAGGTATCAAAAATATGAGGAGACTGAAACGGTCTGAAAAATAAGAGGAGCATGAAGCGGTGTTCAAAAACATGAAGAGTCTGAAAAGGTGTGGAATATATGAAGACCTTCAAAAGGTGTCAAAGGTATGAGGAGAATGAAACGGTCTGAAAAATACGAGGAGCATGAAACGGTGTTCAAAAACATGAAGAGCCTGAAAAGATGTGAAAAATATGAAGAGCTTCAAAAGGTGTCAAAAATATGAGGAGCATGAAACGGTCTGAAAAATAGAAGCAGCATGAAGCGGTGTTGAAATAGATAAAGAGCCTGAAAACGTGTGAAAAATATGAAGAGATTCAAAAGGTGTGAAAAATATGAAGAGCTTCAAAAGGTGTGAAAAGAATGAAGAGCTTCAAAAGGTGTCAAAAATATGAGGAACATGAAATGGTCTGAAAAATTGGAGGAGCATGAAGCCGTGTTCAAAAACATGAACAGCTTGAAAATGTGTGAAAAATATGAAGAGCCTGAAAAGTTATGAAAAATACGAAGAGCTTCAAAAGGTGTCAAATATATGAGGAGCATGAAACGGTCTGAAAAATAGGAGGATCATAAAGCGGTGTTGAAAAACATGAAGAGCCTGAAAATGGTGTGAAAAATATCAAGAGCTTCAAAAGGTGTCAAAAATGAGATGTGCATGAAACGGTCTGAAAAATAGGAGGAGCATGAAACGGTGTTCAAAAACATGAAGAGCCTGAAAAGGTGTGAAAAATATGAAGAGCCTCAAAAAATGTCAAAAATATGAGGAATATGAAACGGTCTGAAAAATAGGAGGATCATAAAGCGGTGTTGAAAAACATGAAGAGCCTGAAAATGGTGTGAAAAATATGAAGAGCTTCAAAAGGAGTCAAAAATGAAATGTGCATGAAACGGTCTGAAAAATATGAGGAGCATGAAGTGGTTGTGAAAAACATGAAAAGCCTGAAAATGTGTGCAAAATACGAAGAGCTTCAAAAGGTGTGAAATACATGAGGAGCATGAAATGGTCTGAGAAATAGGAGGAGCATGAAGCGGTGTTCAAAAACATGTAGAGACTGAAAAGGTGTGAAAAATATGAAGAGCTTCAAAAGGAGTGAAAAATAGGAGGAGCATGAAACGGTCTGAAAAATAGGAGGAACATGAACCGGTGTTCAAATACATGAAAAGCCTGAAAAGGTGTGAAAAATATGAAGAGCTTCAAAAATATGAAAAATATGAAGAGCTTCAAAAGGTGTGAAAAATATGAAGAGCTTCAAAAGGTGTCAAAAATATGAGAAACATGAAACGGTCTGAAAAATTGGAGGAGCATGAAGCGGTGTTCAAAAACATGAAGAGCCTGAAAAGGTGTGAAAAATATGAAGAGCTTCAAAAGGTGTCAAAAAAATGAGGAGCATGAAACGGTCTGAAAAATAGGAGGAGCTTGAAGCGGTGTTGAAAAAAATGAAGAGCCTGAAAATGTGTGAAATATATGAAGAGCTTCAAAAGGTGTGAAATACATGAGGAGCATGAAACGGACTGAAAAATAGGAGGAGCATGAAGCGGTGTGGAAAAACATGAAGAGCCTGAAAAGGTGTGAAAGATATGAAGAGTTTCTAAAGGTGTCAAAAATATGAGGAGCATGAAAACGTCTGAAAAATAGGAGGAGCATGAAGGTGTGTTGAAAAACATTAAGAGCCTGAAAGGGTGTGAAAAATATGAAGAGCTTCAAAAGGTGTCAAAAATATGAGGAGCATGAAACGGTCTGAAAAATAGACGGAGCATGAAGCGGTGTTCAAAAACATGAAGAGCGTGAAAAGGTGTGAAAAATATGAAAAGCTTCAAAAGGTGTCAAACATAAGAGGAGCATGAAACGGTCTGAAAAATAGGAGGAGCATGAAACGGTGTTCAAAAACATGAAGAGCCTGAAATGGTGTGAAAAATATCAAAGGCTTCAAAAAGTGTCAAAAATGAGATGTGCATGATACGGTCAGAAAAATAGGAGGAGCATGAAACGGTGTTCAAAAACATGAAGAGCCTGAAAAGGTGTGAAAAATATGAAGTACTTCAAAAGGTGTCAAATATATGAGGAGCATGAAACGGTCTGAAAAATAGGAGGATCATAAAGCGGTGTTGAAAAACATGAAGAGCCTGAAAATGGTGTGAAAAATATCAAAGGCTTCAAAAAGTGTCAAAAATGAGATGTGCATGAAACGGTCAGAAAAATAGGAGGAGCATGAAACGGTGTTCAAAACATGAAGAGCCTGAAAAGGTGTGAAAAATATGAAGAGCCTCAAAAAATGTCAAAAATATGAGGAATATGAAACGGTCTGAAAAATAGGAGGATCATAAAGCGGTGTTGAAAAACATGAAGAGCCTGAAAATGGTGTGAAAAATATGAAGAGCTTCAAAAGGAGTCAAAAATGAAATGTGCATGAAACGGTCTGAAAAATATGAGGAGCATGAAGTGGTTGTGAAAAACATGAAAAGCCTGAAAATGTGTGCAAAATACTAAGAGATTCAAAAGGTGTGAAATACATGAGGAGCATGAAATGGTCTGAGAAATAGGAGGAGCATGAAGCGGTGTTCAAAAACATGTAGAGACTGAAAAGGTGTGAAAAATGTGAAGAGCTTCAAAAGGAGTGAAAAAATAGGAGGAGCACGAAACGGTCTGAAAAATAGGAGGAGCATGAACCGGTGTTCAAATACATGAAAAGCCTGAAATGGTGTGAAAAATATGAAGAGCTTCAAATATATGAAAAATATGAAGAGCTTCAAAAGGTGTGAAAAATATGAAGAGCTTCAAAAGGTGTCAAAAATATGAGAAACATGAAACGTTCTGAAAAATTGGAGGAGCATGAAGCGGTGTTCAAAAACATGAAGAGCCTGAAAAGGTGTGAAAAATATGAAGAGCTTCAAAAGGTGTCAAAAATATGAGGAGCATGAAACGGCCTCAAAAATAGGAGGAGCATGAATCGGTGATGAAAAACATGGAGAGCCTGAAAAGGTGTGAAAAATATGAAGAGCTTCAAAAGGTTTCAAAATGTGTGGAGCATGAAACGGTCTGAAAAATAGGAGGAGCATGAAGCGGTGTTGAAAAACATGAAGAGCCTGAAAAGGTGTGAAAAATATGAAGAGCTTGAAAAGGTGTGAAAAATATGAAGAACTTCAAAAGGTGTGAAACATATGAAGAGCTTCAAAACGTGTGAAATACATGAGGAGCATGAAACGGTCTGAAAAATAGAAGGAGCATGAAGTGGTGTTCAAAAACATGAACGCCTGAAAAGGTGTGAACAATAAGAAGAGCTTCAAAAGGTGTCAAAAATATGAGGAGCATGAAAACGTATGAAAAATAGGAGGAGCATGAAGTGGTGTTGAAAAACATTAAGAGCCTGAAAGGGTGTGGAAAATATGAAGAGCTTCAAAAGGTGTCAAAAATATGAGAAGCATGAAACTGTCTGAATAATAGGAGGAGCATGAAGCGGTGTTCAAAAACATGAAGAGTCTGAAAAGGTGTGAAAAATATGAACAGCTTCAAAAGGTGTCAAAGATATGAGGAGCATGAAACGGTCTGAAAAATGGGAGGAGCATGAAATGGTGATCAAAAACATGAAGAGCCTGAAAAGGTGTGAAAAATGTGAAGAGCTTCAAAAGGTGTGAAAGACATGAGGAGCATGAAACGGGCTGAAAAATAGGAGAAGAATGAAGTGGTGTTGAAAAACATGAAGAGCCTGAAAAAGTGTGAAAAATATGAAAAGCTTCAAAAGGTGTGAAATACATGAGGAGCATGAAACTCTCTGAAAAATAGAAGGAGCATGAAGTGGTGTTCAAAAACATGAAGAGCCTGAAAAATTGTGAAAATATGAAGAGCTTCAAAAATATGAAAAATATGAAGAGCTTCAAAGGGTGAGAAAAATATGAAGAGCTTCAAAAGGTGTCAAAAATATGAGGAGCATGAAACGTTCTGAAAAATAGGAGGAGCATGAAGCGACGTTGAAATACATGAAGAGCCTGAAAATGTGTGAAAAACATGAAGAGCTTAAAAAGGTGTCAAAAATATGAGGAGCCTGAAACGGTCTGAAAAAGAAGAGGAGCATGATGCGGTGTTGAAAAACATGAAGAGCCTGAAAAGGTGTGAAAAATATGAAGAGCTTCTAAAGGTGTCAAAAGTATGAGGAGCATGAAACGGTCTTAAAAATACGAGGAGCATGCAGTGGTGTTGAAAAACATGAAGAGCCTGAAAAGTTGTGAAAAATATGCATAGCTTCAAAAGGTGTCAAAAATTAGATGAGCATGAAACGGTCTGAAAAATTGGAGGAGCAAGAAGTACTGTTGAAAAAAATGAAGAGCCTGAAAAGGTGTGAAAAATATGAAAAGCTTCAAAAGGTGTCAAAAATATGAGGACCTTGAAACGGTCTGAAAAATAGGAGGAGCATGAAGCGGTGTTGAAAAATATGAAGAGCCTGAAAAGGTGTGAAAAATATGAAGAACTTCTAAAGGTGTCAAAAATATGAGGAGCAAGTAACGGTCTGAAAAATAGGAGAAGCATAAAGCGGTGTTGAAAAACATGAAGAGCCTGAAAAGGTGTGAAAAATATGAAGATCCTGAAAAGGTGTGAAAAATATGAAGAACTTCAAAAGGTGTAAAACATATGAAGAGTTTCAAAACGTGTGAAATACATGAGGAGCATGAAACTCTCTGAAAAATAGAAGGAGCATGAAGTGGTGTTCAAAAACATGAAGAGCCTGAAAAGGTGTGAAAAATATGAAAAGCTTCAAAAGGTGTCAAAAATATGAGGAGCATGAAACGGGCTGAAAAATAGGAGAAGCATGAAGTGGTGTTGAAAAACATGAAGATCCTGAAAAGGTGTGAAAAATATGAAGAGCTTCAAAAGTGTGAAATACATGACGAGCATGAAATGGCCTGAAAAATAAGAGGAACATGAAACGGTGTTCAAAAACATGAAGAGCCTGAAAAGGTGTGAACAATATGAAGAGCTATAAAGGTGTCAAAAATATGAGGAGCATGAAAACGTATGAAAAATAGGAGGAGCATGAAGTGGTGTTGAAAAACATTAAGAGCCTGAAAGGGTGTGAAAAATATGAAGAGTTTCAAAAGGTGTCAAAAATATGAGAAGCATGAAACTGTCTGAATAATAGGAGGAGCATGAAGCGGTGTTCAAAAACATGAAGAGTCTGAAAAGGTGTGAAAAATATGAACAGCTTCAAAAGGTGTCAAAAATATGAGGAGCATGAAACGGTCTGAAAAATGGGAGGAGCATGAAATGGTGATCAAAAACATGAAGAGCCTGAAAAGGTGTGAAAAATGTGAAGAGCTTCAAAAGGTGTGAAAGACATGAGGAGCATGAAACGGGCTGAAAAATAGGAGAAGAATGAAGTGGTGTTGAAAAACATGAAGAGCCTGAAAAAGTGTGAAAAATATGAAAAGCTTCAAAAGGTGTGAAATACATGAGGAGCATGAAACTCTCTGAAAAATAGAAGGAGCATGAAGTGGTGTTCAAAAACATGAAGAGCCTGAAAAGTTGTGAAAATATGAAGAGCTTCAAAAATATGAAAAATATGAATAGCTTCAAAGGGTGAGAAAAATATGAAGAGCTTCAAAAGGTGTCCAAAATATGAGGAGCATGAAACGTTCTGAAAAATAGGAGGAGCATGAAGCGGTGTTGAAATACATGAAGAGCCTGAAAATGTGTGAAAAACATGAAGAGCTTAAAAAGGTGTCAAAAATATGAGGAGCCTGAAACGGTCTGAAAAAGAAGAGGAGCATGAAGCGGTGTTGAAAAACATGAAGAGCCTGAAAAGGTGTGAAAAATATGAAGAGCTTCTAAAGGTGTCAAAAATATGAGGAGCATGAAACGGTCTTAAAAATACGAGGAGCATGCAGTGGTGTTGAAAAACATGAAGAGCGTGAAAAGTTGTGAAAAATATGCATAGCTTCAAAAGGTGTCAAAAATTAGATGAGCATGAAACGGTCTGAAAAATTGGAGGAGCAAGAAGTACTGTTTAAAAAAATGAAGACCCTGAAAAGGTGTGAAAAATATGAAAAGCTTCAAAAGGTGTCAAAAATATGAGGACCTTGAAACGGTCTGAAAAATAGGAGGAGCATGAAGCGGTGTTGAAAAATATGAAGAGCCTGAAAAGGTGTGAAAAATATGAAGAACTTCTAAAGGTGTCAAAAATATGAGGAGCATGTAACGGTCTGAAAAATAGGAGAAGCATAAAGCGGTGATCAAAAACATGAAGAGCCTGAAAAGGTGTGAAAAATATAAAGAGCTTCAAAAGGTGTCAAAATTGAAATGAGCATGAAATTGTCTGAAAAATAGGAGGAGCATGAAACGGTGATCAAAAACATGAAGAGCCTGAAAAGGTGTGAAAAATATGAAGAGCTTCAAAAGGTGTGAAATACATGAGGAGTTTGAAACGGGCTGAAATATAGGAGAAGCATGAAGTGGTGTGGAAAAATTTGAAGAGCCTGAAAAGGTGTGAAAAATTTGAAGAGCCTGAAATGGTGTGAAAAATATGAAGAGCCTGAAAAGGTGTGAAAAATTTGAAGAGCCTGAAAAGGTGTGAAACATTTGAAGAGCCTGAAAAGGTGTGAAAAATTTGAAGAGCCTGAAGAGGTGTGAAAAATTTGAAGAGCCTGAAAAGGTGTGACAAATATGAAGAGCTTCAAATCGTGTGAAATACAAGAGGAGCATGAAACTCTCTGAAAAATAGGAGGAGCATGAAGCGGTTTTCAAAAACATGAAGAGCTTAAAAAGTTGTGAAAAATATGAAAAGCTTCAAGAGGTGTCAAAAATGAGATGAGCATGAAACGGTCTGAACAATAGGAGGATCATGAAACGGTGTTGAAAAACATGAAGAGCCTGAAAAGTTGTGAAAAATATAAAGAGCTTCAAAAGGTGTCAAAATATGAGGAGCATGAAATGGTGTGAAAAATAGGAGGAGCATGAAGATGTGTTCAAAAACATGAAGAGCCTGAAAAGGTGTGAAAAATATGAAGAGCTTCAAAAGGTGTGAAAAATATGAGGACCATGAAACGGTCTGAAAAATAGAAGCAGCATGAAACGGTGTTGAAAAACATGAAGAGCCTGAAAGGTGTGAAAAATATGAAGAGCTTCAAAACGTGTGAAATACATGAGGAGCATGAAACGGTCTGAAAATTAGGGGAAGAATGAAGTGGTATGGAAAAACATGAAGAGCCTGAAAAGGTGTGAAAAAAATGAAGAGCTTCAAAAGGTGTCATAAAATAGGAGGAGTCTGAAACGGTCTGAAATCTAGGAGGAGCATGAAGTGGTACTGAAAAACATGAAGAACCTGTAAAGATGTGAAAAATATGAAGAGCTTCAAAAGGTGTCAAAAATGTGAGGAGCATGAAACGGTCAGAAAAATAGGAGGAGCATGAAGCGGTGTCAAAAATATGAAGAGCCTCAAAAGTTGTGAAAAATATGAAGAGCTTCAAAAAGTGTCAAAAATACGAGGATCATGAAACGGTCTGAAAAAGAGGAGAAGCATGAAGTGTTGTTGAAAAACATGAAGAGCCTGAAAAGGTGTGAAATATATGAAGAGCTTCAAAAGGTGTCAAAAATATGAGGAGCATGAAACGGTGTGAAAATAGGAGGAGGATGAAACGGTCTGAAAAATAATAGGAGCATGAATCGATGTTGAAAACATGAAGAGCATGAAGAGGTGTGAAAAATATGAAGAGCTTCAAAAGGTGTCAAAAATATTAGGAGCAAGAAACGGTCTGAAAAATAGGAGGAGCATGAAGCGGTGTTGAAAAACATGAAGAGCCTGAAAATGTGTGAAAAATATGAAGGGCTTTAAAAGGTGTCAAAAATATGAGGCGCCTGTAACGGTCTGAAAAATAGGAGGAGCATGAAGCGGTGTTGAAAAACATGAAGAGCTTGAAATGGGGTGAAATATATGAAGAGCTTCAAAAGGTGTCAAAAATAGGAGGAGTATGAAACGGTCTGAAATCTAGGAGGAGCATGAAGTGTTATTGAAAAACATGAAGATCATGAAAAGGTGTGAAATATGAAGAGCTTCAAAAGGTGTCAAAAATGTGAGGAGCATGAAACGGTCTGAAAAATAGGAGGAGCATGAAGCCATGTTCAAAAACATGAAGAGCCTGAAAAGGTGTGAAAAATATGAAGAGCTTCAAAAGGTGTCAAATTATGAGGAGAATGAAACGGTGTGAAAAATAGGAGGAGCATAAAACGGGTTGAAAAATAGGAGGAGCATGAAGCGGAGTCCACAAAAATGAAGAGCCTGAAAAGGTGGAAAGTATATGAAGAGCTTCAAAAGCTGTCAAAAATTTGAGGAGCATGAAACGGTATGAAAAATAGGAGGAGTGTGAAGCGGTGTTCAAAAACATGAAGAGTTTAAAAGGTGTGAAAAATATGAAGAGCTTCAAAAGTTGTGAAAAATATGAAAAGCATAAAACGGTCTGAAAAATAGGAGGAGCATGAAACGGTCTGAAAAATAGGAGGAGCATGAAGCGGTGTTGAAAAACATGAAGAGTCTGAAAAGTTGTGAAAAATATGAAGAGCTTCAAAAGGTGTCAAAAATTTGAGGAGCATGAAAAGTTCTGAAGAATAGGAAGAGCATGATGCAGTGTTGAAAAACATGAAGAGCCTGAAAAGGTGTGAAAAATATGAAGCACTTCAAAAGATGTCAAAATTATGAGGAGCATGAAACAGTTGAAAAATAGGAGGAGCATGAAGCAGTGTTCAAAAACATGAAGAACCGGAAAAGGTGTGAAAAATATGAAGAGCTTCAAAAGGTGTGAAAATTATGAGGAGCATGAAACGGTCTGAAAAATAGGAGGAGCATGAAGGGGTGTTCAAAAACATGAAGAGCCTGAAAAGGTGTGAAAAATATGAAGAGCTTCAAAAGGTTGGAAATACATGAGGAGCATGAAACGGTCTGAAAAATAGGAGGAGCATGAATCCATCTGAAAAATGGGAGGAGCATGAAGCGGTGTTGAAAAACATGAAGTTCCTGAAAAGCTGCGAAAATAAGACAAGCTTCAAAAGGTGTGAAAAATATGAGGAGCATGAAACGGTCTGAAAAATAGGAGGTGCATGAAGCGGTGTCGAAAAACATGAAGAGCCTGAGAACGTGTGAAAAATATGAAGAGCTTCTAAAGGTGTGAAAAATATGAAGAGCTTCAAAAGGTCTCAAAAATGAGATGAGCATGAAACGGCCTGAAAAATAGGAGGAGCATGAAGTGGTGTTGAAAAACATGATGAGCCTGAAAAAGTGTGAAATATATGAAGAGCTTCAAAAGGTGTCAAAAATATGAGGAGCATGAAACGGTCTGAAAAATAGGAGGAGCATGAAGCGGTGTTGAAAAACATGAAGAGCCTGAAAAGGTGTGAAAAATATGAAGAGCTTCAAAAGTTGTCAAAAATATGATGAGCATGAACGGTCCAGAAAATAGCAGGAGCATGAAGCGGTCTTGAAAACCATGAAGAGCCTGAAAAGGTGTGAAAAATAAGAAGAGCTTCAAAATGTTTCAAAATTATGAGGAGAATGAACGGTCTGAAAAATAGGAGGAGCATGAAGCGGTGTTGAAAAACATGAAGAGCCTGAAAAGGTGTGAAATATATGAAGAACTTCAAAAGGTGTGAAGTACATGAGGAGCATTAAACGCTCTGAAAATTAGAAGCATGAAGTTTTGTTCAAAAACATGAAGAGCCTGAAAAGGTGTGAAATATATGAAGATCTTCAAAAGGTGTGAAAAATATGAGGGGCATGAAACGGTCTGAAAAATAGGAGGTGCATGAAGCGGTGTTGAAAACATGAAGAGCCTGAAAACCTGTGAAAAATATGAACAGCTTCAAAAGGTGTGAAAATATGAAGAGCTTCAAAAGGTGTGAAAAATATGAAGAGCTTCAAACGGTGTCAAAAATGAGATGAGCATGAAATGGCCTAAAAAATAGGAGGAGCTTGAAGTGTTGGTGAAAAACATGAAGAGAGTGAAAAGGTGTGAAAAATATGAAGAGCCTCAAAAGGTGTGAAAAATATGAGAAACATGACATGATCTGAAATATTGGAGGAGCATGAAGCGGTGTTGAAGAACATGAAGAGCCTGAAAAGGTGTGAAAAATATGAAGAGCTTCAAAAGTTGTCAAAAATATGAGGAGCAAGAAACGGTCTGAAAAATAGGAGGAGCATGAAGTGGTGTTGAAAAATATGAAGAGCCTGAAAAGGTGTGAAATATGTAAAGAGCTTCAAAAGGTGTCAAAAATATGAGGAGCATGAAACGGTCTGAAAAATAGGAGGAGCATGAAGCTGTGTTGAAAAACATGAAGAGCCTGAAAAGGTGTGAACCATATTAAGAGCTTCAAAAGGTGTCAAAAATATGTGGAGCAAGTAACGGTTTGAAAAATAGGAGGAGCATGAAGCGGTGTTCAAAAACATGAAGATCCTGAAAAGGTGTGAAAAATACGAAGAGCTTCAAAAGGTGTGAAATACATGAGGAGCATGAAACCGTCTGAAAAATAGGAAGAGCATGAAGCGATGTTCAAAAACATGAAGAGCCTGAAATTGTGTGAAAAATATCAAGAGTTTCAAAAGGTGTGAAAAATATGATGAGCATGAAATGGTCTGAAAAATAGGAGGAGCAAGAAGCGGTGTTCAAAAACATGAAGAGCCTGAAAAGGTGTGAAAAAAGTGAAGAGCTTCAAAAGGTCTCAAAAAAATGAGTAGCATGAAACGGTCTGAAAAATCGGAGGAGCATGAAACGGTGTTCAAAAACCTGAAGAGCCTGAAAAGGTGTGAAAAATATGACGAGCTTCAAAACGTGTCAAAAATATGAGGAGCATGATACGGTCTGAAAAATAGGAGGAGCAAGAAGCGGTGTTGAAAAACATGAAGAACCTGAAAAGGTGTGAAAAATATGAAGAACTTCAAAAGGTGTGAAAAATATGAGGAGCATGTAACGGTCTGAATAATAGGAGGAGCATGAAGCGGTGTTCATAAACATGGAGACCCTGAAAAGTTGTGAAAAATATGAAGAACTTCAAAAGGTGTGAAAAATATGAAGAGCTTCAAAATGTGTCAAAAAGAGATGAGCATGAAACGGTCTGAAAAATAGGAGGAACATGAAGTGGTTTTGAAAAACCTGAAGAGCCTGAAAAGGTGTGAGAAATATGAAGAGTTTCAAAAGGTATCAAAAATATGAGGAGACTGAAACGGTCTGAAAAATAAGAGGAGCATGAAGCGGTGTTCAAAAACATGAAGAGTCTGAAAAGGTGTGGAATATATGAAGACCTTCAAAAGGTGTCAAAGGTATGAGGAGAATGAAACGGTCTGAAAAATACGAGGAGCATGAAACGGTGTTCAAAAACATGAAGAGCCTGAAAAGATGTGAAAAATATGAAGAGCTTCAAAAGGTGTCAAAAATATGAGGAGCATGAAACGGTCTGAAAAATAGAAGCAGCATGAAGCGGTGTTGAAATAGATAAAGAGCCTGAAAACGTGTGAAAAATATGAAGAGATTCAAAAGGTGTGAAAAATATGAAGAGCTTCAAAAGGTGTGAAAAGAATGAAGAGCTTCAAAAGGTGTCAAAAATATGAGGAACATGAAATGGTCTGAAAAATTGGAGGAGCATGAAGCCGTGTTCAAAAACATGAACAGCTTGAAAATGTGTGAAAAATATGAAGAGCCTGAAAAGTTATGAAAAATACGAAGAGCTTCAAAAGGTGTCAAATATATGAGGAGCATGAAACGGTCTGAAAAATAGGAGGATCATAAAGCGGTGTTGAAAAACATGAAGAGCCTGAAAATGGTGTGAAAAATATCAAGAGCTTCAAAAGGTGTCAAAAATGAGATGTGCATGAAACGGTCTGAAAAATAGGAGGAGCATGAAACGGTGTTCAAAAACATGAAGAGCCTGAAAAGGTGTGAAAAATATGAAGAGCCTCAAAAAATGTCAAAAATATGAGGAATATGAAACGGTCTGAAAAATAGGAGGATCATAAAGCGGTGTTGAAAAACATGAAGAGCCTGAAAATGGTGTGAAAAATATGAAGAGCTTCAAAAGGAGTCAAAAATGAAATGTGCATGAAACGGTCTGAAAAATATGAGGAGCATGAAGTGGTTGTGAAAAACATGAAAAGCCTGAAAATGTGTGCAAAATACGAAGAGCTTCAAAAGGTGTGAAATACATGAGGAGCATGAAATGGTCTGAGAAATAGGAGGAGCATGAAGCGGTGTTCAAAAACATGTAGAGACTGAAAAGGTGTGAAAAATATGAAGAGCTTCAAAAGGAGTGAAAAATAGGAGGAGCATGAAACGGTCTGAAAAATAGGAGGAACATGAACCGGTGTTCAAATACATGAAAAGCCTGAAAAGGTGTGAAAAATATGAAGAGCTTCAAAAATATGAAAAATATGAAGAGCTTCAAAAGGTGTGAAAAATATGAAGAGCTTCAAAAGGTGTCAAAAATATGAGAAACATGAAACGGTCTGAAAAATTGGAGGAGCATGAAGCGGTGTTCAAAAACATGAAGAGCCTGAAAAGGTGTGAAAAATATGAAGAGCTTCAAAAGGTGTCAAAAAAATGAGGAGCATTAAACGGTCTGAAAAATAGGAGGAGCATGAAGCGGTGTTGAAAAAAATGAAGAGCCTGAAAATGTGTGAAATATATGAAGAGCTTCAAAAGGTGTGAAATACATGAGGAGCATGAAACGGACTGAAAAATAGGAGGAGCATGAAGCGGTGTGGAAAAACATGAAGAGCCTGAAAAGGTGTGAAAGATATGAAGAGTTTCTAAAGGTGTCAAAAATATGAGGAGCATGAAAACGTCTGAAAAATAGGAGGAGCATGAAGGTGTGTTGAAAAACATTAAGAGCCTGAAAGGGTGTGAAAAATATGAAGAGCTTCAAAAGGTGTCAAAAATATGAGGAGCATGAAACGGTCTGAAAAATAGACGGAGCATGAAGCGGTGTTCAAAAACATGAAGAGCGTGAAAAGGTGTGAAAAATATGAAAAGCTTCAAAAGGTGTCAAACATAAGAGGAGCATGAAACGGTCTGAAAAATAGGAGGAGCATGAAACGGTGTTCAAAAACATGAAGAGCCTGAAATGGTGTGAAAAATATCAAAGGCTTCAAAAAGTGTCAAAAATGAGATGTGCATGATACGGTCAGAAAAATAGGAGGAGCATGAAACGGTGTTCAAAAACATGAAGAGCCTGAAAAGGTGTGAAAAATATGAAGTACTTCAAAAGGTGTCAAATATATGAGGAGCATGAAACGGTCTGAAAAATAGGAGGATCATAAAGCGGTGTTGAAAAACATGAAGAGCCTGAAAATGGTGTGAAAAATATCAAAGGCTTCAAAAAGTGTCAAAAATGAGATGTGCATGAAACGGTCAGAAAAATAGGAGGAGCATGAAACGGTGTTCAAAACATGAAGAGCCTGAAAAGGTGTGAAAAATATGAAGAGCCTCAAAAAATGTCAAAAATATGAGGAATATGAAACGGTCTGAAAAATAGGAGGATCATAAAGCGGTGTTGAAAAACATGAAGAGCCTGAAAATGGTGTGAAAAATATGAAGAGCTTCAAAAGGAGTCAAAAATGAAATGTGCATGAAACGGTCTGAAAAATATGAGGAGCATGAAGTGGTTGTGAAAAACATGAAAAGCCTGAAAATGTGTGCAAAATACTAAGAGATTCAAAAGGTGTGAAATACATGAGGAGCATGAAATGGTCTGAGAAATAGGAGGAGCATGAAGCGGTGTTCAAAAACATGTAGAGACTGAAAAGGTGTGAAAAATGTGAAGAGCTTCAAAAGGAGTGAAAAAATAGGAGGAGCACGAAACGGTCTGAAAAATAGGAGGAGCATGAACCGGTGTTCAAATACATGAAAAGCCTGAAATGGTGTGAAAAATATGAAGAGCTTCAAATATATGAAAAATATGAAGAGCTTCAAAAGGTGTGAAAAATATGAAGAGCTTCAAAAGGTGTCAAAAATATGAGAAACATGAAACGTTCTGAAAAATTGGAGGAGCATGAAGCGGTGTTCAAAAACATGAAGAGCCTGAAAAGGTGTGAAAAATATGAAGAGCTTCAAAAGGTGTCAAAAATATGAGGAGCATGAAACGGCCTCAAAAATAGGAGGAGCATGAATCGGTGATGAAAAACATGGAGAGCCTGAAAAGGTGTGAAAAATATGAAGAGCTTCAAAAGGTTTCAAAATGTGTGGAGCATGAAACGGTCTGAAAAATAGGAGGAGCATGAAGCGGTGTTGAAAAACATGAAGAGC
Organism: Dama dama; assembly: GCF_033118175.1. Lineage (NCBI taxonomy): Eukaryota > Metazoa > Chordata > Mammalia > Artiodactyla > Cervidae > Dama > Dama dama. Next base: position 2,465,782 of record NW_026870948.1, on the reverse strand, counting down.
CTGAAAAGGTGTGAAAAATATGAAGAGCTTGAAAAGGTGTGAAAAATATGAAGAACTTCAAAAGGTGTGAAACATATGAAGAGCTTCAAAACGTGTGAAATACATGAGGAGCATGAAACGGTCTGAAAAATAGAAGGAGCAAGAAGTGGTGTTCAAAAACATGAAGAGCATGAAAAGGTGTGAAAAATATGAAAAGCTTCAAAAGGTGTCAAAAATATGAGGAGCATGAAACGGTCTGAAAAATAGGAGGAGCAAGAAGGTGTGCTCAAAAACATGAAGAGCCCGAAAAAGTGTGAAAAATATGAAGAGCTTCAAAAATATGAAAAATATGAAGAGCTTCAAAAGGTGTGAAAAATATGAGGAGCATGAAACGGTCTGAAAAATATGAGGAGCATGAAGCGCTGTTCAAAAACATGAAGAGCCTAAAAGGTGTGAAAAATATGAAGAGCTTCAAAAGGTGTCAAAAATATGAGGAGCATGAAACGGCCTCAAAAATAGGAGGAGCATGAATCGGTGATGAAAAACATGGAGAGCCTGAAAAGGTGTGAAAAATATGAAGAGCTTCAAAAGGTTTCAAAATGTGTGGAGCATGAAACGGTCTGAAAAATAGGAGGAGCATGAAGCGGTGTTGAAAAACATGAAGAGCCTGAAAAGGTGAGAAAAATATGAAGAGCTTGAAAAGGTGTGAAAAATATGAAGAACTTCAAAAGGTGTGAAACATATGAAGAGCTTCAAAACGTGTGAAATACATGAGGAGCATGAAACTCTCTGAAAAATAAAAGGAGCATGAAGTGGTGTTCAAAAACATGAAGAGCCTGAAAAGGTGTGAAAAATATGAAAAGCTTCAAAAGGTGTCAAAAATATGAGGAGCATGAAACGGGCTGAAAAATAGGAGAAGCATGAAGTGGTGTTGGAAAACATGAAGATCCTGAAAAGGTGTGAAAAATATGAAGAGCTTCAAAAGTGTGAAAAACATGACGAGCATGAAATGGCCTGAAAAATACGAGGAACATGAAACGGTGTTCAAAAACATGAAGAGCCTGAACAGGTGTGAACAATATGAAGAGCTTCAAAAGGTGTCAAAAATATGAGGAGCATGAAAACGTATGAAAAATAGGAGGAGCATGAAGTGGTGTTGAAAAACATTAAGAGCCTGAAAGGGTGTGAAAAATATGAAGAGCTTCAAAAGGTGTCAAAAATATGAGAAGCAGGAAACTGTCTGAATAATAGGAGGAGCATGAAACGGTGTTCAAAAACATGAAGAGCCTGAAAAGGTGTGAAAAATATGAAGAGCCTCAAAAAATGTCAAAAATATGAGGAATATGAAACGGTCTGAAAAATAGGAGGATCATAAAGCGGTGTTGAAAAACATGAAGAGCCTGAAAATGGTGTGAAAAATATGAAGAGCTTCAAAAGGAGTCAAAAATGAAATGTGCATGAAACGGTCTGAAAAATATGAGGAGCATGAAGTGGTTGTGAAAAACATAAAAAGCCTGAAAATGTGTGCAAAATACGAAGAGCTTCAAAAGGTGTGAAATACATGAGGAGCATGAAATGGTCTGAGAAATAGGAGGAGCATGAAGCGGTGTTCAAAAACATGTAGAGACTGAAAAGGTGTGAAAAATATGAAGAGCTTCAAAAGGAGTGAAAAATAGGAGGAGCATGAAACGGTCTGAAAAATAGGAGGAACATGAACCGGTGTTCAAATACATGAAAAGCCTGAAAAGGTGTGAAAAATATGAAGAGCTTCAAAAGGTGTGAAAAATATGAAGAGCTTCAAAAGGTGTCAAAAATATGAGAAACATGAAACGGTCTGAAAAATTGGAGGAGCATGAAGCGGTGTTCAAAAACATGAAGAGCCTGAAAAGGTGTGAAAAATATGAAGAGCTTCAAAAGGTGTCAAAAATATGAGGAGCATGAAACGGTCTGAAAAATAGGAGGAGCATGAAGCGGTGTTGAAAAAAATGAAGAGCCTGAAAATGTGTGAAATATATGAAGAGCTTCAAAAGGTGTGAAATACATGAGGAGCATGAAACGGGCTGAAAAATAGGAGGAGCATGAAGCGGTGTGGCAAAACATGAAGAGCCTGAAAAGGTGTGAAAGATATGAAGAGTTTCTAAAGGTGTCAAAAATAAGAGGAGCATGAAAACGTCTGAAAAATAAGAGGAGCATGAAGTTGTGTTGAAAAACATTAAGAGCCTGAAAGGGTGTGAAAAATATGAAGAGCTTCAAAAGGTGTCAAAAATATGAGGAGCATGAAACGGTCTGAAAAATAGGCGGAGCATGAAGCGGTGTTCAAAAACATGAAGAGCGTGAAAAGGTGTGAAAAATATGAAGAGCTTCAAAAGGTGTCAAACATAAGAGGAGCATGAAACGGTCTGAAAAATAGGAGGAGCATGAAACGGTGTTCAAAAACATGAAGAGCCTGAAAATGGTGTGAAAAATATCAAAGGCTTCAAAAAGTGTCAAAAATGAGATGTGCATGAAACGGTCAGAAAAATAGGAGGAGCATGAAACGGTGTTCAAAAACATGAAGAGCCTGAAAAGGTGTGAAAAATATGAAGTACTTCAAAAGGTGTCAAATATATGAGGAGCATGAAACGGTCTGAAAAATAGGAGGATCATAAAGCGGTGTTGAAAAACATGAAGAGCCTGAAAATGGTGTGAAAAATATCAAAGGCTTCAAAAAGTGTCAAAAATGAGATGTGCATGAAACGGTCAGAAAAATAGGAGGAGCATGAAACGGTGTTCAAAAACATGAAGAGCCTGAAAAGGTGTGAAAAATATGAAGAGCCTCAAAAAATGTCAAAAATATGAGGAATATGAAACGGTCTGAAAAATAGGAGGATCATAAAGCGGTGTTGAAAAACATGAAGAGCCTGAAAATGGTGTGAAAAATATGAAGAGCTTCAAAAGGAGTCAAAAATGAAATGTGCATGAAACGGTCTGAAAAATATGAGGAGCATGAAGTGGTTGTGAAAAACATGAAAAGCCTGAAAATGTGTACAAAATACTAAGAGCTTCAAAAGGTGTGAAATACATGAGGAGCATGAAATGGTCTGAGAAATAGGAGGAGCATGAAGCGGTGTTCAAAAACATGTAGAGACTGAAAAGGTGTGAAAAATGTGAAGAGCTTCAAAAGGAGTGAAAAATAGGAGGAGCACGAAACGGTCTGAAAAATAGGAGGAGCATGAACCGGTGTTCAAATACATGAAAAGCCTGAAAAGGTGTGAAAAATATGAAGAGCTTCAAAAATATGAAAAATATGAAGAGCTTCAAAAGGTGTGAAAAATATGAAGAGCTTCAAAAGGTGTCAAAAATATGAGAAACATGAAACGGTCTGAAAAATTGGAGGAGCATGAAGCGGTGTTCAAAAACATGAAGAACCTGAAAAGGTGTGAAAAATATGAAGAGCTTCAAAAGGTGTCAAAAATATGAGGAGCATGAAATGGTCTAAAAAATCGGAGGAGCATGAAATGGTGTTCAAATACATGAAGAGACTGAAAAGGTGTGAAAAACATGAAGAGCTTCAAATGGTGTGAAATACATGAGGAGCATGAAACGGTCTGAAAAATAGGAGGAGCAAGAAGGTGTGCTCAAAAACATGAAGAGCCCGAAAAAGTGTGAAAAATATGAAGAGCTTCAAAAATATGAAAAATATGAAGAGCTTCAAAAGGTGTGAAAAATATGAGGAGCATGAAACGGTCTGAAAAATATGAGGATCATGAAGCGCTGTTCAAAAACATGAAGAGCCTAAAAGGTGTGAAAAATATGAAGAGCTTCAAAAGGTGTCAAAAATATGAGGAGCATGAAACGGCCTCAAAAATAGGAGGAGCATGAATCGGTGATGAAAAACATGGAGAGCCTGAAAAGGTGTGAAAAATATGAAGAGCTTCAAAAGGTTTCAAAATGTGTGGAGCAGGAAACGGTCTGAAAAATAGGAGGAGCATGAAGCGGTGTTGAAAAACATGAAGAGCCTGAAAAGGTGAGAAAAATATGAGGAGCTTGAAAAGGTGTGAAAAATATGAAGAACTTCAAAAGGTGTGAAACATATGAAGAGCTTCAAAACGTGTGAAATACATGAGGAGCATGAAACTCTCTGAAAAATAAAAGGAGCATGAAGTGGTGTTCAAAAACATGAAGAGCCTGAAAAGGTGTGAAAAATATGAAAAGCTTCAAAAGGTGTCAAAAATATGAGGAGCATGAAACGGGCTGAAAAATAGGAGAAGCATGAAGTGGTGTTGGAAAACATGAAGATCCTGAAAAGGTGTGAAAAATATGAAGAGCTTCAAAAGTGTGAAAAACATGACGAGCATGAAATGGCCTGAAAAATACGAGGAACATGAAACGGTGTTCAAAAACATGAAGAGCCTGAAAAGGTGTGAACAATATGAAGAGCTTCAAAAGGTGTCAAAAATATGAGGAGCATGAAAACGTATGAAAAATAGGAGGAGCATGAAGTGGTGTTGAAAAACATTAAGAGCCTGAAAGGGTGTGAAAAATATGAAGAGCTTCAAAAGGTGTCAAAAATATGAGAAGCAGGAAACTGTCTGAATAATAGGAAGAGCATGAAGCGGTGTTCAAAAACATGAAGAGTCTGAAAAGGTGTGAAAAATATGAACAGCTTCAAAAGGTGTCAAAAATATGAGGAGCATGAAACGGTCTGAAAAGTGGGAGGAGCATGAAATGGTGATCAAAAACATGAAGAGCCTGAAAAGGTGTGAAAAATGTGAAGAGCTTCAAAAGGTGTGAAAGACATGAGGAGCATGAAACGGGCTGAAAAATAGGAGAAGAATGAAGTGGTGTTGAAAAACATGAAGAGCCTGAAAAAGAGTGAAAAATATGAAAAGCTTCAAAAGGTGTGAAATACATGAGGAGCATGAAACTCTCTGAAAAATAGAAGGAGCATGAAGTGGTGTTCAAAAACATGAAGAGCCTGAAAAGTTGTGAAAATATGAAGAGCTTCAAAAATATGAAAAATATGAAGAGCTTCAAAGGGTGAGAAAAATATGAAGAGCTTCAAAGGGTGAGAAAAATATGAAGATCTTCAAAAGGTGTCAAAAATATGAGGAGCATGAAACGTTCTGAAAAATAGGAGGAGCATGAAGCGGTGTTGAAATACATGAAGAGCCTGAAAATGTGTGAAAAACATGAAGAGCTTAAAAAGGTGTCAAAAATATGAGGAGCCTGAAACGGTCTGAAAAAGAAGAGGAGCATGAAGCGGTGTTGAAAAACATGAAGAGCCTGAAAAGGTGTGAAAAATATGAAGAGCTTCTAAAGGTGTCAAAAGTATGAGGACCTTGAAACGGTCTGAAAAATAGGAGGAGCAAGAAGTACTGTTGAAAAAAATGAAGAGCCTGAAAAGGTGTGAAAAATATGAAAAGCTTCAAAAGGTGTCAAAAATATGAGGACCTTGAAACGGTCTGAAAAATAGGAGGAGCATGAAGCGGTGTTGAAAAATATGAAGAGCCTGAAAAGGTGTGAAAAATATGAAGAACTTCTAAAGGTGTCAAAAATATGAGGAGCAAGTAACGGTCTGAAAAATAGGAGAAGCATAAAGCGGTGTTGAAAAACATGAAGAGCCTGAAAAGGTGTGAAAAATATGAAGAGCTTGAAAAGGTGTGAAAAATATGAAAAACTTCAAAAGGTGTGAAACATATGAAGAGCTTCAAAACGTGTGAAATACATGAGGAGCATGAAACTCTCTGAAAAATAGAAGGAGCATGAAGTGGTGTTCAAAAACTTGAAGAGCCTGAAAAGGTGTGAAAAATATGAAAAGCTTCAAAAGGTGTCAAAAATATGAGGAGCATGAAACGGGCTGAAAAATAGGAGAAGAATGAAGTGGTGTTGAAAAACATGAAGAGCCTGAAAAAGTGTGAAAAACATGAAAAGCTTCAAAAGGTGTGAAATACATGAGGAGCATGAAACTCTCTGAAAAATAAAAGGAGCATGAAGTGGTGTTCAAAAACATGAAGAGCCTGAAAAGTTGTGAAAATATGAAGAGCTTCAAAGGGTGAGAAAAATATGAAGAGCTTCAAAGGGTGAGAAAAATAAGAAGAGCTTCAAAAGGTGTCAAAAATATGAGGAGCATGAAACGTTCTGAAAAATAGGAGGAGCATGAAGCGGTGTTGAAATACATGAAGAGCCTGAAAATGTGTGAAAAACATGATGAGCTTAAAAAGGTGTCAAAAATATGAGGAGCCTGAAACGGTCTGAAAAAGAAGAGGAGCATGAAGCGGTGTTGAAAAACATGAAGAGCCTGAAAAGGTGTGAAAAATATGAAGAGCTTCTAAAGGTGTCAAAAGTATGAGGAGCATGAAACGGTCTGAAAATCGGAGGAGCATGAAGTGGTGTTCAAAAACATGAAGAGCCTGAAAAGGTGAGAAAAATACGAAGAGCTTCTAAAGGTGTGAAAAATATGAAGAGCTTCAAAAAGGATGAAAAATATGAGGAGCATGAAACTGTCAGAAAAATAGGAGGATCATGAAGCGGTGTTGAAAAACATGAAGAGCCTGAAAAGGTGAGAAAAATACGAAGAGCTTCTAAAGGTGTGAAAAATATGAGGAGCATGAAACGGTCTCAAAATAGGAGGAGCATGAAACGGTCTGAAAAATAGGAGGAGCATGAAGCGGTGATGAAAAAATAGAAGAGCATGAAATGGTTTGAAGAATATAAGGAGCTTCAAAAGGTATCAAAAATAGTAGTAGCATGAAACGGTGTTGAAAAACTTGAAGAGCCTGAAAATGTGTAAAATATGAACAGGTTAAAAGGTGTCAAAATATGAGGAGCATGAAACGGTCTGAAAAATAAGAGGAGCATGAAGCGGTGATGAAAAAAAAGAAGAGCATGAAATGGTTTGAAGAATATGAGGAGCTTCAAAAGGTATCAAAAATAGGAGTAGCATGAAGCCGTGTTGAAAAACATGAAGAGCCTGAAAAGGTGTGAAAAATATGAAGAGCTTCAAAAGGTATCAAAAATAGGAGTAGCATGAAGAGGTGTTCAAAAATATGAAGAGCCTGAAAAGGTGTGAAAAATATGAAGAGCATGAAACGGTCTGAAAAATAGGTGGAGCATGAAGCGGTGTTCAGAAGCATGAAGAGCCTGAAAACTGTGAAAAATATGAAGAGCTTCAAAAAGTGTGAAAAATATGAAGAGTTTCAAAAGGTGTGAAAAATATGAGGAGCATGAAACGGTCTGAAAAATAGGAGGAGCATGAAACAGTGTGTAAAAAATGAAGAGCATGAATAGGTGTGAAAATTATGAAGAGCTTTAAAAGGTTTGAAAAATATGACGAGCATGAAATTGTCTGAAAAATTGGAGGAGCATGAAGCGGTGTTGAAATACATGAAGAGCCTGTAAAGGTTTGAAAAATATGAAGAGCTTCAAAAGGTGTGAAAAATATGAAGAGCTTCAAAATTTGTCAAAAATAAGAGGAGAAAGACACGGTCTGAAAAATAGGAGGAGCATGAAGCGGTGTTGAAATACATGAAGAGCCTGTAAAGGTTTGAAAAATATGAAGAGCTTCAAAAGGTGTGAAAAATATGAAGAGCTTCAAAATGTGTCAAAAATAGGAGGAGCATGACACGGTCTGAAAAATAGGAGGAGCATGAAGTGGTGTTGAAAAACATGAAGAGCCTGAAAAGGTGTAAAAAACATGAAGAGCCTAAAAAGGTGTCAAAAATATGAGGAATATGAAACGGTCTTAGAAATAGGAGGATCATGAAGAGGTGTTGAAAAACATGAAGTTCCTGAAAAGGTGTGAAATATATGAAGAGCTTCAAAAGTTGTGAAATATATGAGGAGCATGAAACGGTCTGAAAAATAGGAGGAGCATGAAACGGTGTTCAAAAACATGAAGAGCTTCAAAAGGTGTGAAAAATATGAACAGCTTCAAAAGGTGTCAAAAATCAGATGAGTAAAAAACGGTCTGAAAAATGGGAGGAGCATGAAGTTGTGTTGAAAATAATGAAGAGCCTGAAAAGGTGTGAAAAATATGAGGAGCATGATACGGTCTGAAAAATAGGAGGAGCATGAAGTGGTTGTGAAAAAACATGAAGAGCCTGAAAAGGTGTGCAAAATATGACGAGCTTCAAAAGGTGGGAAATACATGAGAAGCTTGAAACGGTCTGAAAAATAGGAGGAGCATGAAGCGATGTTGAAAAACATGAAGAGCCTTAAAATGTGTGAAAAATATGAAGAGCTTCAAAAAGTGTGAAAAATATGAGGATCATGAAACGGTCTGAAAAATAGGAGGAGCATGAAGCGGTGTTGAAAAACATGAAGAGCCTGAAAAGGTGTGACAAATATGAAGAGCTTCAAAAGGTGTGAAATACATGAGGAGCATGAAACGATCTGAAAAACAGGAGGAGCATGAAGCGGTGTTCAAAAACATGCAGAGTCTGAAAAGGTGTGAAAAATATGAAGAGCTTCAAAAGGTTTGAAAAATATGAAGAGCTTCAAAAGGTGTCAAAAATGAGATGAGCATGAAACGGTCTGAAAAATAGGAGGAGCATGAAGCGGTGTTCAAAAACATGAAGAGCCTGAAAAGGTGTGAGAAATATGAAGAGCTTCAAAAGATGTCAAAAATATGAGGAGCATGAAACGGTCTGAAAAATAGGAGGAGCATGAAATCGTGTTCAAACACATGAAGAGCCTGAAAAGGTGTGAAAAATATGAAGAGCTTCAAAAGGTGTGAAATACATGAGGAGCATTAAATGGTTTAAAAATTAGGAGGAGCATGAAGCGGTGTTCAAAAACATGAAGAGCCTGAAAAGGTGTTAAAAATATGAAGAGCTTCAAAAGGTGTGAAAAATACGAGGAACATGAAACGGTCCGAAAAATAGGAGGAGCATGAAGCGGTGTTGAAAAACCTGAGGAGCCTGAAAAGTTGTGACAAATATGAAGAGCTTCAAAAGGTGTGAAATACATGAGGAGCATGAAACGGTCTGAAAATAGGAGGAGCATGAAGCGGTGTTCAAAAACATGCTGAGACTGAAATCTTGTGAAAAATATGAAGAGCTTCAAAAGGTGTGAAAAATATGAAGAGCTTCAGAAGATGTCAAAAATGAGATGAGCATGAAACGGTCTGAAAAATAGGAGGAGCATGATGTAGTGTTGAAAAAAATGAAGAGCCTGAACAGGTGTGAAATATATGAAGAGCTTCAAAAGGTGTGAAAAATATGAGAAGCATGAAACGGTCTGAAAAATATGAGGAGCATGAACCGGTGTCGAAAAACCTGAAGAGCCTGAAAAGGTGTGAAAAATATGAAGAGCTCCAAAAGGTGTGAAAAATATGAGGAGCATGATACGGTCTGAAAAATAGGAGGAGCATGAACCGGTGTTCAAAAACATGAAGAGCCTGAAAAGGTGTGAAAAATATGAACAGCTTCAAAAGGTGTGAAAAATATGAGGAGCATGAAACGGTCTGAAAAATAGGAGGAGCATGAAGCGGTGTTGAAAAACATGAGGAGCCTGAAAAGGTGTGACAAATATGAAGAGCTTCAAAAGGTGGGAAATACATGAGGAGCATGAAACGGTCTCAAAAATAGGAGGAGCATGAAGCGGTGTTCAAAAACATGCAGAGTCTGAAAAGGGGTGAAAAATATGAAGAGCTTCAAAAGGTTTGATAAATATGAAGAGCTTCAAAAGGTGTGAAAAATATGAAAAGCTTCAAAAGGTGTCAAAAATATGAGGACCATGAAACGGTCTGAAAAATAGGAGGAGCATGAAGCGGTGTTCAAAAACATGAAGAGCCTGAAAAGGTGGGAAAAATATGAAGAGCTTCAAAAGGTGTCAAAAATATGAGGAGCATGAAACGGTCTGCAAAATAGGAGGAGCATGAAGTGGTGTTGAAAAACATGAAGAGCCTGAAAACGTGTGAAAAAAATGAAGAGCTTCAAAAGGTGTGAAAAATATGAAGAGCTTCAAAAGGTGTCAAAAATGAGATGAGTGTAAAACGGTCTGAAATGTGGGAGGAGCATGAAGTGGTGTTGAAAATAATGAAGAGCCTGAAAAGGTGTGAAATATATGAAGAGCTTCAAAAGGTGTGAAAAAAAAGAGGAGCATGATACGGTCTGAAAAATAGGAGGAGCATGAACTGGTTGTGAAAAAACATGAAGAGCCTGAAAACACGTGCAAAATATGAAGAGCTTCAAAAGGTGTGAAATACATGAGGCCATGAAACGGTCTGAAAAATAGGAGGAGCAAGAAACGGTGTTGAAAAACATGAAGAGACTGACGAGGTGTCAGAAATATGAAGAGCTTCAAAAGGTGTCAAAAATATGAGGAGCATGAAACGGTCTGAAAAATAGGAGGAGCAACAAGGGGTGTTGAAATACATGAAGAGCCTGAAAATGTGTAAAAAATATAAAGAGCTTCAAAAGGTGTCAAAAATATGAGGAGCATGAAAACGTATGAAAAATAGGAGGAGCATGAAGTGGTGTTGAAAAACATTAAGAGCCTGAAAGGGTGTGAAAAATATGAAGAGCTTCAAAAGGTGTCAAAAATATGAGAAGCATGAAACTGTCTGAATAATAGGAGGAGCATGAAGCGGTGTTCAAAAACATGAAGAGTCTGAAAAGGTGTGAAAAATATGAAGAGCTTCAAAAGGTGTCAAAAATATGAGGAGCATGAAACGGTCTGAAAAATGGGAGGAGCATGAAATGGTGATCAAAAACATGAAGAGCCTGGAAAGGTGTGAAAAATGTGAAGAGCTTCAAAAGGTGTGAAAGACATGAGGAGCATGAAACGGGCTGAAAAATAGGAGAAGAATGAAGTGGTGTTGAAAAACATGAAGAGCCTGAAAAAGTGTGAAAAATATGAAAAGCTTCAAAAGGTGTGAAATACATGAGGAGCATGAAACTCTCTGAAAAATAAAAGGAGCATGAAGTGGTGTTCAAAAACATGAAGAGCCTGAAAAGTTGTGAAAATATGAAGAGCTTCAAATATGAAAAATATGAAGAGCTTCAAAGGGTGAGAAAAATATGAAGAGCTTCAAAAGGTGTCAAAAATATGAGGAGCATGAAACGTTCTGAAAAATAGGAGGAGCATGAAGCGGTGTTGAAATACATGAAGAGCCTGAAAATGTGTGAAAAACATGAAGAGCTTAAAAAGGTGTCAAAAATATGAGGAGCCTGAAACGGTCTGAAAAAGAAGAGGAGCATGAAGCGGTGTTGAAAAACATGAAGAGCCTGAAAAGGTGTGAAAAATATGAAGAGCTTCTAAAGGTGTCAAAAGTATGAGGAGCATGAAACGGTCTGAAAATCGGAGGAGCATGAAGTGGTGTTCAAAAACATGAAGAGCCTGAAAAGGTGAGAAAAATACGAAGAGCTTCTAAAGGTGTGAAAAATATGAAGAGCTTCAAAAAGGATGAAAAATATGAGGAGCATGAAACTGTCAGAAAAATAGGAGGATCATGAAGCGGTGTTGAAAAACATGAAGAGCCTGAAAAGGTGAGAAAAATACGAAGAGCTTCTAAAGGTGTGAAAAATATGAGGAGCATGAAACGGTCTCAAAATAGGAGGAGCATGAAACGGTCTGAAAAATAGGAGGAGCATGAAGCGGTGATGAAAAAATAGAAGAGCATGAAATGGTTTGAAGAATATAAGGAGCTTCAAAAGGTATCAAAAATAGTAGTAGCATGAAACGGTGTTGAAAAACTTGAAGAGCCTGAAAATGTGTAAAATATGAACAGGTTAAAAGGTGTCAAAATATGAGGAGCATGAAACGGTCTGAAAAATAAGAGGAGCATGAAGCGGTGATGAAAAAAAAGAAGAGCATGAAATGGTTTGAAGAATATGAGGAGCTTCAAAAGGTATCAAAAATAGGAGTAGCATGAAGCCGTGTTGAAAAACATGAAGAGCCTGAAAAGGTGTGAAAAATATGAAGAGCTTCAAAAGGTATCAAAAATAGGAGTAGCATGAAGAGGTGTTCAAAAATATGAAGAGCCTGAAAAGGTGTGAAAAATATGAAGAGCATGAAACGGTCTGAAAAATAGGTGGAGCATGAAGCGGTGTTCAGAAGCATGAAGAGCCTGAAAACTGTGAAAAATATGAAGAGCTTCAAAAAGTGTGAAAAATATGAAGAGCTTCAAAAGGTGTGAAAAGAATGAAGAGCTTCAAAAGGTGTCAAAAATATGAGGAACATGAAATGGTCTGAAAAATTGGAGGAGCATGAAGCCGTGTTCAAAAACATGAACAGCTTGAAAATGTGTGAAAAATATGAAGAGCCTGAAAAGTTATGAAAAATACGAAGAGCTTCAAAAGGTGTCAAATATATGAGGAGCATGAAACGGTCTGAAAAATAGGAGGATCATAAAGCGGTGTTGAAAAACATGAAGAGCCTGAAAATGGTGTGAAAAATATCAAGAGCTTCAAAAGGTGTCAAAAATGAGATGTGCATGAAACGGTCTGAAAAATAGGAGGAGCATGAAACGGTGTTCAAAAACATGAAGAGACTGAAAAGGTGTGAAAAATATGAAGAGCCTCAAAAAATGTCAAAAATATGAGGAATATGAAACGGTCTGAAAAATAGGAGGATCATAAAGCGGTGTTGAAAAACATGAAGAGCCTGAAAATGGTGTGAAAAATATGAAGAGCTTCAAAAGGAGTCAAAAATGAAATGTGCATGAAACGGTCTGAAAAATATGAGGAGCATGAAGTGGTTGTGAAAAACATGAAAAGCCTGAAAATGTGTGCAAAATACGAAGAGCTTCAAAAGGTGTGAAATACATGAGGAGCATGAAATGGTCTGAGAAATAGGAGGAGCATGAAGCGGTGTTCAAAAATATGTAGAGACTGAAAAGGTGTGAAAAATATGAAGAGCTTCAAAAGGAGTGAAAAATAGGAGGAGCATGAAACGGTCTGAAAAATAGGAGGAACATGAACCGGTGTTCAAATACATGAAAAGCCTGAAAAGGTGTGAAAAATATGAAGAGCTTCAAAAGGTGTGAAAAATATGAAGAGCTTCAAAAGGTGTGAAAAATATGAAGAGCTTCAAAAGGTGTCAAAAATATGAGAAACATGAAACGGTCTGAAAAATTGGAGGAGCATGAAGCGGTGTTCAAAAGCATGAAGAGCCTGAAAAGGTGTGAAAAATATGAAGAGCTTCAAAAGGTGTCAAAAATATGAGGAGCATGAAACGGTCTGAAAAATAGGAGGAGCATGAAGCGGTGTTGAAAAAAATGAAGAGCCTGAAAATGTGTGAAATATATGAAGAGCTTCAAAAGGTGTGAAATACATGAGGAGCATGAAACGGGCTGAAAAATAGGAGGAGCATGAAGCGGTGTGGCAAAACATGAAGAGCCTGAAAAGGTGTGAAAGATATGAAGAGTTTCTAAAGGTGTCAAAAATATGAGGAGCATGAAAACGTCTGAAAAATAGGAGGAGCATGAAGTTGTGTTTAAAAACATTAAGAGCCTGAAAGGGTGTGAAAAATATGAAGAGCTTCAAAAGGTGTCAAAAATATGAGGAGCATGAAACGGTCTGAAAAATAGGCGGAGCATGAAGCGGTGTTCAAAAACATGAAGAGCCTGAAAATGATGTGAAAAATATCAAAGGCTTCAAAAAGTGTCAAAAATGAGATGTGCATGAAACGGTCAGAAAAATAGGAGGAGCATGAAACGGTGCTCAAAAACATGAAGAGCCTGAAAAGGTGTGAAAAATATGAAGTACTTCAAAAGGTGTCAAATATATGAGGAGCATGAAACGGTCTGAAAAATAGGAGGATCATAAAGCGGTGTTGAAAAACATGAAGAGCCTGAAAATGGTGTGAAAAATATCAAAGGCTTCAAAAAGTGTCAAAAATGAGATGTGCATGAAACGGTCAGAAAAATAGGAGGAGCATGAAACGGTGTTCAAAAACATGAAGAGCCTGAAAAGGTGTGAAAAATATGAAGAGCCTCAAAAAATGTCAAAAATATGAGGAATATGAAACGGTCTGAAAAATAGGAGGATCATAAAGCGGTGTTGAAAAACATGAAGAGCCTGAAAATGGTGTGAAAAATATGAAGAGCTTCAAAAGGAGTCAAAAATGAAATGTGCATGAAACGGTCTGAAAAATATGAGGAGCATGAAGTGGTTGTGAAAAACATGAAAAGCCTGAAAATGTGTACAAAATACTAAGAGCTTCAAAAGGTGTGAAATACATGAGGAGCATGAAATGGTCTGAGAAATAGGAGGAGCATGAAGCGGTGTTCAAAAACATGTAGAGACTGAAAAGGTGTGAAAAATGTGAAGAGCTTCAAAAGGAGTGAAAAATAGGAGGAGCACGAAACGGTCTGAAAAATAGGAGGAGCATGAACCGGTGTTCAAATACATGAAAAGCCTGAAATGGTGTGAAAAATATGAAGAGCTTCAAATATATGAAAAATATGAAGAGCTTCAAAAGGTGTGAAAAATATGAAGAGCTTCAAAAGGTGTCAAAAATATGAGAAACATGAAACGGTCTGAAAAATTGGAGGAGCATGAAGCGGTGTTCAAAAACATGAAGAACCTGAAAAGGTGTGAAAAATATGAAGAGCTTCAAAAGGTGTCAAAAATATGAGGAGCATGAAATGGTCTAAAAAATCGGAGGAGCATGAAATGGTGTTCAAATACATGAAGAGACTGAAAAGGTGTGAAAAACATGAAGAGCTTCAAATGGTGTGAAATACATGAGGAGCATGAAACGGTCTGAAAAATAGGAGGAGCAAGAAGGTGTGCTCAAAAACATGAAGAGCCCGAAAAAGTGTGAAAAATATGAAGAGCTTCAAAAATATGAAAAATATGAAGAGCTTCAAAAGGTGTGAAAAATATGAGGAGCATGAAACGGTCTGAAAAATATGAGGAGCATGAAACGCTGTTCAAAAACATGAAGAGCCTAAAAGGTGTGAAAAATATGAAGAGCTTCAAAAGGTGTCAAAAATATGAGGAGCATGAAACGGCCTCAAAAATAGGAGGAGCATGAATCGGTGATGAAAAACATGGAGAGCCTGAAAAGGTGTGAAAAATATGAAGAGCTTCAAAAGGTTTCAAAATGTGTGGAGCATGAAACGGTCTGAAAAATAGGAGGAGCATGAAGCGGTGTTGAAAAACATGAAGAGCCTGAAAAGGTGAGAAAAATATGAAGAGCTTGAAAAGGTGTGAAAAATATGAAGAACTTCAAAAGGTGTGAAACATATGAAGAGCTTCAAAACGTGTGAAATACATGAGGAGCATGAAACTCTCTGAAAAATAAAAGGAGCATGAAGTGGTGTTCAAAAACATGAAGAGCCTGAAAAGGTGTGAAAAATATGAAAAGCTTCAAAAGGTGTCAAAAATATGAGGAGCATGAAACGGGCTGAAAAATAGGAGAAGCATGAAGTGGTGTTGGAAAACATGAAGATCCTGAAAAGGTGTGAAAAATATGAAGAGCTTCAAAAGTGTGAAAAACATGACGAGCATGAAATGGCCTGAAAAATACGAGGAACATGAAACGGTGTTCAAAAACATGAAGAGCCTGAAAAGGTGTGAACAATATGAAGATCTTCAAAAGGTGTCAAAAATATGAGGAGCATGAAAACGTATGAAAAATAGGAGGAGCATGAAGTGGTGTTGAAAAACATTAAGAGCCTGAAAGGGTGTGAAAAATATGAAGAGCTTCAAAAGGTGTCAAAAATATGAGAAGCAGGAAACTGTCTGAATAATAGGAGGAGCATGAAGCGGTGTTCAAAAACATGAAGAGTCTGAAAAGGTGTGAAAAATATGAACAGCTTCAAAAGGTGTCAAAAATATGAGGAGCATGAAACGGTCTGAAAAATGGGAGGAGCATGAAATGGTGATCAAAAACATGAAGAGCCTGAAAAGGTGTGAAAAATGTGAAGAGCTTCAAAAGGTGTGAAAGACATGAGGAGCATGAAACGGGCTGAAAAATAGGAGAAGAATGAAGTGGTGTTGAAAAACATGAAGAGCCTGAAAAAGAGTGAAAAATATGAAAAGCTTCAAAAGGTGTGAAATACATGAGGAGCATGAAACTCTCTGAAAAATAGAAGGAGCATGAAGTGGTGTTCAAAAACATGAAGAGCCTGAAAAGTTGTGAAAATATGAAGAGCTTCAAAAATATGAAAAATATGAAGAGCTTCAAAGGGTGAGAAAAATATGAAGAGCTTCAAAGGGTGAGAAAAATAAGAAGAGCTTCAAAAGGTGTCAAAAGTATGAGGAGCATGAAACGTTCTTAAAAATAGGAGGAGCATGAAGCGGTGTTGAAATACATGAAGAGCCTGAAAATGTGTGAAAAACATGAAGAGCTTAAAAAGGTGTCAAAAATATGAGGAGCCTGAAACGGTCTGAAAAAGAAGAGGAGCATGAAGCGGTGTTGAAAAACATGAAGAGCCTGAAAAGGTGTGAAAAATATGAAGAGCTTCTAAAGGTGTCAAAAGTATGAGGAGCATGAAACGGTCTTAAAAATACGAGAAGCATGCAGTGGTGTTGAAAAACATGAAGAGCCTGAAAAGTTGTGAAAAATATGCATAGCTTCAAAAGGTGTCAAAAATTAGATGAGCATGAAACGGTCTGAAAAATTGGAGGAGCAAGAAGTACTGTTGAAAAAAATGAAGAGCCTGAAAAGGTGTGAAAAATATGAAAAGCTTCAAAAGGTGTCAAAAATATGAGGACCTTGAAACGGTCTGAAAAATAGGAGGAGCATGAAGCGGTGTTGTAAAATATGAAGAGCCTGAAAAGGTGTGAAAAATATGAAGAACTTCTAAAGGTGTCAAAAATATGAGGAGCAAGTAACGGTCTGAAAAATAGGAGAAGCATAAAGCGGTGTTGAAAAACATGAAGAGCCTGAAAAGGTGTGAAAAATATGAAGAGCTTGAAAAGGTGTGAAAAATATGAAAAACTTCAAAAGGTGTGAAACATATGAAGAGCTTCAAAACGTGTGAAATACATGAGGAGCATGAAACTCTCTGAAAAATAGAAGGAGCATGAAGTGGTGTTCAAAAACATGAAGAGCCTGAAAAGGTGTGAAAAATATGAAAAGCTTCAAAAGGTGTCAAAAATATGAGGAGCATGAAACGGGCTGAAAAATAGGAGAAGCATGAAGTGGTGTTGAAAAACATGAAGATCCTGAAAAGGTGTGAAAAATATGAAGAGCTTCAAAAGTGTGAAATACATGACGAGCATGAAATGGCCTGAAAAATACGAGGAACATGAAACGGTGTTCAAAAACATGAAGAGCCTGAAAAGGTGTGAACAATATGAAGAGCTTCAAAAGGTGTCAAAAATATGAGGAGCATGAAAACGTATGAAAAATAGGAGGAGCATGAAGTGGTGTTGAAAAACATTAAGAGCCTGAAAGGGTGTGAAAAATATGAAGAGCTTCAAAAGGTGTCAAAAATATGAGAAGCATGAAACTGTCTGAATAATAGGAGGAGCATGAAGTGGTGTTCAAAAACATGAAGAATCTGAAAAGGTGTGAAAAATATGAAGAGCTTCAAAATGTGTCAAAAATATGAGGAGCATGAAACGGTCTGAAAAATGGGAGGAGCATGAAATGGTGATCAAAAACATGAAGAGCCTGGAAAGGTGTGAAAAATGTGAAGAGCTTCAAAAGGTGTGAAAGACATGAGGAGCATGAAACGGGCTGAAAAATAGGAGAAGAATGAAGTGGTGTTGAAAAACATGAAGAGCCTGAAAAAGTGTGAAAAATATGAAAAGCTTCAAAAGGTGTGAAATACATGAGGAGCATGAAACTCTCTGAAAAATAAAAGGAGCATGAAGTGGTGTTCAAAAACATGAAGAGCCTGAAAAGTTGTGAAAATATGAAGAGCTTCAAATATGAAAAATATGAAGAGCTTCAAAGGGTGAGAAAAATATGAAGAGCTTCAAAAGGTGTCAAAAATATGAGGAGCATGAAACGTTCTGAAAAATAGGAGGAGCATGAAGCGGTGTTGAAATACATGAAGAGCCTGAAAATGTGTGAAAAACATGAAGAGCTTAAAAAGGTGTCAAAAATATGAGGAGCCTGAAACGGTCTGAAAAAGAAGAGGAGCATGAAGCGGTGTTGAAAAACATGAAGAGCCTGAAAAGGTGTGAAAAATATGAAGAGCTTCTAAAGGTGTCAAAAGTATGAGGAGCATGAAACGGTCTGAAAATCGGAGGAGCATGAAGTGGTGTTCAAAAACATGAAGAGCCTGAAAAGGTGAGAAAAATACGAAGAGCTTCTAAAGGTGTGAAAAATATGAAGAGCTTCAAAAAGGATGAAAAATATGAGGAGCATGAAACTGTCAGAAAAATAGGAGGATCATGAAGTGGTGTTGAAAAACATGAAGAGCCTGAAAAGGTGAGAAAAATACGAAGAGCTTCTAAAGGTGTGAAAAATATGAGGAGCATGAAACGGTCTCAAAATAGGAGGAGCATGAAACGGTCTGAAAAATAGGAGGAGCATGAAGCGGTGATGAAAAAATAGAAGAGCATGAAATGGTTTGAAGAATATAAGGAGCTTCAAAAGGTATCAAAAATAGTAGTAGCATGAAACGGTGTTGAAAAACTTGAAGAGCCTGAAAATGTGTAAAATATGAACAGGTTAAAAGGTGTCAAAATATGAGGAGCATGAAACGGTCTGAAAAATAAGAGGAGCATGAAGCGGTGATGAAAAAAAAGAAGAGCATGAAATGGTTTGAAGAATATGAGGAGCTTCAAAAGGTATCAAAAATAGGAGTAGCATGAAGCCGTGTTGAAAAACATGAAGAGCCTGAAAAGGTGTGAAAAATATGAAGAGCTTCAAAAGGTATCAAAAATAGGAGTAGCATGAAGAGGTGTTCAAAAATATGAAGAGCCTGAAAAGGTGTGAAAAATATGAAGAGCATGAAACGGTCTGAAAAATAGGTGGAGCATGAAGCGGTGTTCAGAAGCATGAAGAGCCTGAAAACTGTGAAAAATATGAAGAGCTTCAAAAAGTGTGAAAAATATGAAGAGTTTCAAAAGGTGTGAAAAATATGAGGAGCATGAAACGGTCTGAAAAATAGGAGGAGCATGAAACAGTGTGTAAAAAATGAAGAGCATGAATAGGTGTGAAAATTATGAAGAGCTTTAAAAGGTTTGAAAAATATGACGAGCATGAAATTGTCTGAAAAATTGGAGGAGCATGAAGCGGTGTTGAAATACATGAAGAGCCTGTAAAGGTTTGAAAAATATGAAGAGCTTCAAAAGGTGTGAAAAATATGAAGAGCTTCAAAATTTGTCAAAAATAAGAGGAGAAAGACACGGTCTGAAAAATAGGAGGAGCATGAAGCGGTGTTGAAATACATGAAGAGCCTGTAAAGGTTTGAAAAATATGAAGAGCTTCAAAAGGTGTGAAAAATATGAAGAGCTTCAAAATGTGTCAAAAATAGGAGGAGCATGACACGGTCTGAAAAGTAGGAGGAGCATGAAGCGGTGTTGAAAAACATGAAGAGCCTGAAAAGGTGTAAAAAACATGAAGAGCCTAAAAAGGTGTCAAAAATATGAGGAATATGAAACGGTCTTAAAAATAGGAGGATCATGAAGAGGTGTTGAAAAACATGAAGTTCCTGAAAAGGTGTGAAATATATGAAGAGCTTCAAAAATTGTGAAATATATGAGGAGCATGAAACGGTCTGAAAAATAGGAGGAGCATGAAACGGTGTTCAAAAACATGAAGAGCTTCAAAAGGTGTGAAAAATATGAACAGCTTCAAAAGGTGTCAAAAATCAGATGAGTAAAAAACGGTCTGAAAAATGGGAGGAGCATGAAGTTGTGTTGAAAATAATGAAGAGCCTGAAAAGGTGTGAAAAATATGAGGAGCATGATACGGTCTGAAAAATAGGAGGAGCATGAAGTGGTTGTGAAAAAACATGAAGAGCCTGAAAACGTGTGCAAAATATGACGAGCTTCAAAAGGTGGGAAATACATGAGAAGCTTGAAACGGTCTGAAAAATAGGAGGAGCATGAAGCGATGTTGAAAAACATGAAGAGCCTTAAAATGTGTGAAAAATATGAAGAGCTTCAAAAAGTGTGAAAAATATGAGGATCATGAAACGGTCTGAAAAATAGGAGGAGCATGAAGCGGTGTTGAAAAACATGAAGAGCCTGAAAAGGTGTGACAAATATGAAGAGCTTCAAAAGGTGTGAAATACATGAGGAGCATGAAACGATCTGAAAAACAGGAGGAGCATGAAGCGGTGTTCAAAAACATGCAGAGTCTGAAAAGGTGTGAAAAATATGAAGAGCTTCAAAAGGTTTGAAAAATATGAAGAGCTTCAAAAGGTGTCAAAAATGAGATGAGCATGAAACGGTCTGAAAAATAGGAGGAGCATGAAGCGGTGTTCAAAAACATGAAGAGCCTGAAAAGGTGTGAGAAATATGAAGAGCTTCAAAAGATGTCAAAAATATGAGGAGCATGAAACGGTCTGAAAAATAGGAGGAGCATGAAATCGTGTTCAAACACATGAAGAGCCTGAAAAGGTGTGAAAAATATGAAGAGCTTCAAAAGGTGTGAAATACATGAGGAGCATTAAACGGTTTAAAAATTAGGAGGAGAGTGAAGCGGTGTTCAAAAACATGAAGAGCCTGAAAAGGTGTTAAAAATATGAAGAGCTTCAAAAGGTGTGAAAAATATGAGGAACATGAAACGGTCTGAAAAATAGGAGGAGCATGAAGCGGTGTTGAAAAACATGAGGAGCCTGAAAAGTTGTGACAAATATGAAGAGCTTCAAAAGGTGTGAAATACATGAGGAGCATGAAACGGTCTGAAAATAGGAGGAGCATGAAGCGGTGTTCAAAAACATGCTGAGACTGAAATCTTGTGAAAAATATGAAGAGCTTCAAAAGGTGTGAAAAATATGAAGAGCTTCAGAAGATGTCAAAAATGAGATGAGCATGAAACGGTCTGAAAAATAGGAGGAGCATTATGTAGTGTTGAAAAAATTGAAGAGCCTGAACAGGTGTGAAATATATGAAGAGCTTCAAAAGGTGTGAAAAATATGAGAAGCATGAAACGGTCTGAAAAATATGAGGAGCATGAACCGGTGTCGAAAAACCTGAAGAGCCTGAAAAGGTGTGAAAAATATGAAGAGCTCCAAAAGGTGTGAAAAATATGAGGAGCATGATACGGTCTGAAAAATAGGAGGAGCATGAACCGGTGTTCAAAAACATGAAGAGCCTGAAAAGGTGTGAAAAATATGAACAGCTTCAAAAGGTGTGAAAAATATGAGGAGCATGAAACGGTCTGAAAAATAGGAGGAGCATGAAGCGGTGTTGAAAAACATGAGGAGCCTGAAAAGGTGTGACAAATATGAAGAGCTTCAAAAGGTGGGAAATACATGAGGAGCATGAAACGGTCTCAAAAATAGGAGGAGCATGAAGCGGTGTTCAAAAACATGCAGAGTCTGAAAAGGGGTGAAAAATATGAAGAGCTTCAAAAGGTTTGATAAATATGAAGAGCTTCAAAAGGTGTGAAAAATATGAAAAGCTTCAAAAGGTGTCAAAAATATGAGGACCATGAAACGGTCTGAAAAATAGGAGGAGCATGAAGCGGTGTTCAAAAACATGAAGAGCCTGAAAAGGTGGGAAAAATATGAAGAGCTTCAAAAGGTGTCAAAAATATGAGGAGCATGAAACGGTCTGCAAAATAGGAGGAGCATGAAGTGGTGTTGAAAAACATGAAGAGCCTGTAAACGTGTGAAAAAAATGAAGAGCTTCAAAAGGTGTGAAAAATATGAAGAGCTTCAAAAGGTGTCAAAAATGAGATGAGTGTAAAACGGTCTGAAATGTGGGAGGAGCATGAAGTGGTGTTGAAAATAATGAAGAGCCTGAAAAGGTGTGAAATATATGAAGAGCTTCAAAAGGTGTGAAAAAAAAGAGGAGCATGATACGGTCTGAAAAATAGGAGGAGCATGAATTGGTTGTGAAAAAACATGAAGAGCCTGAAAACGCGTGCAAAATATGAAGAGTTTCAAAAGGTGTGAAATACATGAGGCCATGAAACGGTCTGAAAAATAGGAGGAGCAAGAAACGGTGTTGAAAAACATGAAGAGACTGACGAGGTGTCAGAAATATGAAGAGCTTCAAAAGGTGTCAAAAATATGAGGAGCATGAAACGGTCTGAAAAATAGGAGGAGCAACAAGGGGTGTTGAAATACATGAAGAGCCTAAAAATGTGTAAAAAATATAAAGAGCTTCAAAAGATGTGAAAAATATGAAGAGCTTCAAAAGGTGTAAAATATGAGGAGCATGAAACGGTCTGAAAAATAGGAGGAGCATGAAGCGGTGTTCAAAAACATGAAGAGCCTGAAAAGTTGTGAAAAATATGAAAAGCTTCAAAAGGTGTCAAAAATGAGATGAGCATGAAACGGTCTGAAAAATAGGAGGAGCATGAAGCGGTGTTCAAAAACTTGAAGAGCCTGAAACGTTGTGAAAAATATGAAAAGCTTGAAAAGGTTTCAAAAAAGAGATGAGCATGAAACGGTCTGAAAAATAGGAAGAGCATGAAGTGGTGTTGAAAAAATGAAGAGCCTGAAAAGGTGTGAAAAATATGAAGATCATCAAAATGTATCAAAAATATGAGGAGCATGAAACGGTCTGCAAAAAAGGAGGAGCATGAAGTGGTGTTGAAAAACTTGAAGAGCCTGAAAAAGTGTGAAAAATATGAAAAGCTTCAAAAGATGTCAAAAATATGAGGAGCATGAAACGGTCTGAAAAATAGGAGGAGCATGAAGTGGTGTTCAAAAACATGAAGAGCCTGAAAAGGTGTGAAAAATATGAAGAGCTTCAAAAGGTGTGAAATACATGAGGAGCATGAAACGGGCTGAAAAATAGGAGAAGCATGAAGTGGTGTAGAAAAACATGAAGAGCCTGAAAAGGTGTGAAAAATATGAAGAGCTTCAAAAGGTGTGAAAAATATGAGGAGCATGAAACGGTCTGAAAAATAGAAGCAGCATGAAACGGTGTTGAAAAACATGAAGAGCCTGAAAAGGTGTGAAAAATATGAAGAGCTTCAAAAGGTGTGAAATAAATGAGGAGCATGAAACGGGCTGAAAAATAGGAGAGGCATGAAGTGGTGTAGAAAAACATGAAGAGCCTGAAAAGGTGTGAAAAATATGAAGAGCTTCAAAAGGTGTGAAAAATATGAGGAGCATGAAATGGTCTGAAAAATAGAAGCAGCATGAAACGGTGTTGAAAATCATGAAGAGCCTGAAATGGTGTGAAAAATATGAAGAGCTTCAAAAGGTGTGAAAAATATGAAGAGCTTCAAAAGGTGTCAAAATTATGAGGAGCATGAAACGATCTGAAAAATAGGAGGAGCGTGAAGTGGCATTGAAAAACATTAAGAGACTGAAAAAGTGTGAAAAATATGAAGAGCTTCAAAAGGTGTCAAAAATATGAGGAGCATGAAACGGTCTGAAAAATAGGAGTAGCATGAATTGGTGTTCAAAAACATGAAGAGCCTGTTAAGCTGTGAAAAATATGAAGAGCTTCAAAAGGTGTCAAAAATATGAGGAGCATGAAACGATCTGAATAATCGGAGGAGCAGGAAACGGTTTTCAAAACCATGAAGAGCCTGAAAAGGTGTGAAAAATATGAAGAGCTTCAAAAGGTGTCAAAAATATGAGGATCATGAAACGGTCTGAAAATTAGGAGGAGCATGAAGCGTTGTTTAAAAACTTGAAGAGCCTGAAAAAGTTTGAAATATATGAAGAGCTTCAAAAGGTGTCAAAAATATAAGAAGCATGAAACGGTGTTCAAAAACATGAAGAGCCTGAAAAGGTGTGAAAAATATGAAGAGCTTCAAAAGGTGTCAAAAATATGAGGACCATGAAACGGTCTGAAAAATAGGAGGAGCATGAAGCGGTGTTGAAAAACATGAAGAGTCTGAAAAGGTGTGAAATATATGAAGAGCTTCAAAAGGTGTAAAAAATATGAGGAGTTTGAAACGGTCTGAAAAATATGAGGATCTGGTTTCCTCATTGTGTATGCCCAGAAGTGGAATTGCTGGGTCATATGGCAGTTCTATTTCCAGTTTTTTAAGAAATCTCTTCACCGTTTTCCATAGCGGCTGTACTAGTGTGCATTCCCACCAACAGTATAAGAGGGTTCCCTTTTCTCCACTCCCTCTCCAGCATTTATTGCTTGTAGACTTTTGGATAGCAGCCATCCTGACTGGCATGTAATGGTACCTCATTGTGGTTTTGATTTGCATTTCTCTAATAATGAGTGATGTTGAGCATCTTTTCATGTGTTTGTTATCCATCTGTATGTCTTCTTTGGAGAAATGTCTGTTTAGTTCTTTGGCTCATTTTGTATTGGGTCATTTATTTTTCTGGAATTGAGCTGCAGGATTTGCTTGTATATTTTTGAGATTAATCCTTTGTCTGTTTCTTCATTTGCTATTATTTTCTCCCAATCTGAGGGCTGTCTTTTCACCTTACTTATAGTTTCCTTTGTAGTGCAAAAGCTTTTAAGTTTCATTAGGTCCCATTTGTTTAGTTTTGCTTTTATTTCCAATATTCTGGGAGGTGGGTCATAGAGGATCTTGCTTTGATTTATGTCGGAGAGTGTTTTGCCTATCTTCTCCTCTAGGAGTTTTATAGTTTCTGGTCTTACATTTAGATCTTTAATCCATTTTGAGTTTATTTTTGTGTATGGTGTTAGAAAGTGTTCTATTTTCATTCTTTTACAAGTGGTTGACCAGTTTTCCCAGCACCACTTGTTAAAGAGGTTGTCTTTTTTCCATTGCATATCCTTGCCTCCTTTGTCAAAGATAAGGTGTCCATAGGTTCGTCTGAAAGAGACACGTGCACCCCAATGTTCATCGCAGCACTGTTTATAATAGCCAGGACATGGAAGCAACCTAGATGCCCGTCAGCAGATGAATGGATAAGAAAGCTGTGGTACATATACACCATGGAATATTACTCAGCCATTAAAAAGAATTCATTTGAATCAGTCCTAATGAGATGGATGAAGCTGGAGCCCATTTTACAGAGTGAAGTAAGCCAGAAAGATAAAGAACATTACAGCATACTGACACATGTATATGGAATTTAGAAAGGTGACAACGATAACCCTGTATGCAGAACAGAAAAAGAGACACAGAAATACAGAACAGACTTTTAAACTTTGTGGGAGAATGTGAGGGTGGGATATTTCAAAAGAACAGCATGTATGCTATCTATGGTGAATCAAATCACCAGCCCAGGTAGGATGCACGAGACAAGTGCTCCGGCTTGGTGCACTGGGAAGACCCAGAGGAATCGGGTGGAGAGGGAGGTGGGAGGGGGAATCGGGACTGGGAATACATGTAAATCCATGGCTGATTCATATCAAAGTATGACAAAACCCACTGGAAAAAAAAATAAAAATAATAAAAAAGAAATAAAAAAAAATAACAATAAAAAAAAAATAAGAGGAGCATGAAACGGTGTTCAAAAACATGAAGAGCCTGAAAAGGTGTGAAAAATATGAAGAGCTTCAAAACGTGTCAAAAATATGAGGAGCATGAAACAATCTGAAAAATAGGAGGAGCATTAAGCAGTGTTCAAAAACATGAAGAGCCTGAAAAGGTGTGAAAAATATGAAGAGCTTCAAAACGTGTCAAAAATATGAGGAGCATGAATCGCTCTGAAAAATAGGAGGAGCATGAAGCAGTATTCAAAAACATGAAGAGACTGAAATGTGCGAAAAATATGAAGAGCTTCAAAACGTGACAAAATATGAGGAGCATGAAACGGTCTGAAATATAGGAGGTGAATGAAGTGGTGTTGAAAAACATGAAGAGCCTGAAAAGGTTTGAAAAATATGAAGAGCTTCAAAGGTGTCAAAATTATGAGGAGCATGAAACGGTCTGAAATATAGGAGGTGCATGAAGAGGTGTTGAAAAACATGAAGAGCCTGAAAAGATGTGAAATATATGAAGAGCTTCAGAAGCTGTCAAAAATATGAGGAGCATGAAACGGTCTGAAAAGTAGGAGGAGCATGAAGCGGTGTTGATAAAAGTGAAGAGCCTGAAAAGGTGTGAAAAAATATGAAGTGCTTCCAAATGTGTGAAAAATATGAGGAGCATTAATTGGGCTGAAAAATAGGAGGAGTATGAAACTGTGTTCAAAAACATGAAGAGCCTGAAAAGGTGTGAAAAATATGAAAAGCTTCAAAAGGGATCAAAATTATGAGGGGCATGAAACGGTGTGAAAAAGAGGAGGAGCTTGAAACAGTGTTCAAAAACATGAAGAGCCTGAAAAGGTGTGAAAAATATGAAGAGTCTCAAAAGGTGTCAAAAATATGAGCATCAAGAAACGGTCTGAAAAATAGGAGGAGCATGAAGCGGTGTTGAAAAACATGAAGAGCCTGAAACGGTGTGAAATATATGAAGAGCTTCAAAAGGTGTCAAAAATATGAGGAGCAGGAAACGGTCTGAAAAATAGGAGGATCATGTAGCGGTGTTGAAAAACATGAAAAGCCTGAAAAGGTGTGAAAAATATGAAGAGCTTCAAAAGGTGTCAAAAATATGAGGAGCATGAAACGGTCTTAAAAATAGGAGAAAGATGAAGCGGTGTTCAAAAACATGAAGAACATGAAAAGGTGTGAAAAATAAGAAGAGCTTTAAAAGGTGTGAAAATTATGAGGAGCTTGAAACGGTCTGAAAAATAGGAGGAGCATGAACTGGTGTTGAAAAACATGAAGAGCCTGAAAAGGTGGGAAAAATATGAAGAGCTTCAAAAGGTGTGAAAAATATGAGGAGCATGAAACGATCTGAAAAATAGGAGGAGGATGAAACGGTAATCAAAAACATGAAGAGCCTGAAAAGGTGTGAAAAATTTGAAGAGCTTCAAAAGGTGTGAAATACATGAGGAGCATGAAACGGTCTGAAAAATAGGAGGAGCATGAAGCGGTGTTCAAAAAAATGCAGAGACTGAAAAGTTGTGAAAAATATGAAGAGCTTTAAAGGTGTGAAAAATATGAAGAAGTTCAAAATGTGTCAAAAATGAGATGAGCATGAAACGGTCTGAAAAATAGGAGGAGCATGAAGCGGTGTTCAAAAACATGAAGAGCCTGAAAAGTTGTGAAAAATATGAAGAGCTTCAAAAGGTGTCAAATATATGAGGAGCATGAAACGGTCTGAAATATAGGAGGAGCATGAAGCGGTGTTCAAAAACATGAAGTGCCTGAAAAGGTGTGAAAAATCTGAAGAGCTTCAAAAGGTTTTAAAAATATGAGGAGCAAGAAATTGTCTGAAAAATAAAGGAGCATGAAGCGATGTTCAAAAACATGAAGAGCCTGAAAAGGTGTGAAAAATATGACGAGCTTCAAAAGTTGTCTAAAATATGAAGAGCATGAAACCGTGTGAAAAAGAGGAGGAGCATGAAGCGGTGTTCAAAAACATGAAGAGCCTGAAAATGTGTGAAAAATATGAAGAGCTTCAAAAGGTTTGAACTACATGAGGAGCATTAAACGGTCTGAAAAATAGCAGGAGCATTAAGTGGTGTTGAAAAACCTGAAGAGCCTGAAAAGATGTGAAAAATATGAAGAGAGTCAAAAGGTGTAAAAAAAATATGAAGAGCCTGAAACGGTCTGAAAAATAGGAGGAGCACGAAGCGGTGTTTAAAAACATGAAGAGCCTGAAAAGGTGTGAAATATATGAAGAGCTTCAAAAGGTGTGAAAAATATGGAGAGCTTCAAAAGGTGTCAAAAATATGAAGAGCATGAAACGGTCTGAAAAATAGGAGGAGCATGAAATGGTGTTCAAAAACATGAAGAGCCTGAAAAGGTGTGAAATATATGAAGAGCCTGAAAAGGTGTGAAAAATATGAAGAGCTTCAAAAGGTGTCAAAAATATGAAGAGCATGAAACTGTCTGAAAAATAGGAGGAGCATTAAATGGTGTTCAAAAACATGAAGAGCCTGAAAAGGTGTGAAAAATATGAAAAGCTTCAAAGGTGTGATATACATGAGGAGCATGAAACGGTCTGAAAAATAGGAGAAGCATGAAGTGATGTGGAAAAACATGAACAGCCTGAAAAGGTGTGAAAAATATGAAGAGCTTCAAAAGGTGTGAAATACATGAGGAGCATGAAACGGTCTGAAAAATAGGAGGAGCATGAAGCGGTGTTCAAAAAAATGCAGAGACTGAAAAGTTGTGAAAAATATGAAGAGCTTTAAAGGTGTGAAAAATATGAAGAAGTTCAAAATGTGTCAAAAATGAGATGAGCATGAAACGGTCTGAAAAATAGGAGGAGCATGAAGCGGTGTTCAAAAACATGAAGAGCCTGAAAAGTTGTGAAAAATATGAAGAGCTTCAAAAGGTGTCAAATATATGAGGAGCATGAAACGGTCTGAAATATAGGAGGAGCATGAAGCGGTGTTCAAAAACATGAAGTGCCTGAAAAGGTGTGAAAAATCTGAAGAGCTTCAAAAGGTTTTAAAAATATGAGGAGCAAGAAATTGTCTGAAAAATAAAGGAGCATGAAGCGATGTTCAAAAACATGAAGAGCCTGAAAAGGTGTGAAAAATATGACGAGCTTCAAAAGTTGTCTAAAATATGAAGAGCATGAAACCGTGTGAAAAATAGGAGGAGCATGAAGCGGTGTTCAAAAACATGAAGAGCCTGAAAAGGTGTGAAAAATATGAAGAGCTTCAAAAGGTTTGAACTACATGAGGAGCATTAAACGGTCTGAAAAATAGCAGGAGCATTAAGTGGTGTTGAAAAACCTGAAGAGCCTGAAAAGATGTGAAAAATATGAAGAGCGTCAAAAGGTGTAAAAAAAATATGAAGAGCCTGAAACGGTCTGAAAAATAGGAGGAGCATGAAGCGATGTTTAAAAACATGAAGAGCCTGAAAAGGTGTGAAATATATGAAGAGCTTCAAAAGGTGTGAAAAATATGGAGAGCTTCAAAAGGTGTCAAAAATATGAAGAGCATGAAACGGTCTGAAAAATAGGGGGAGCATGAAATGGTGTTCAAAAACATGAAGAGCCTGAAAAGGTGTGAAATATATGAAGAGCCTGAAAAGGTGTGAAAAATATGAAGAGCTTCAAAAGGTGTCAAAAATATGAAGAGCATGAAACTGTCTGAAAAATAGGAGGAGCATTAAATGGTGTTCAAAAACATGAAGAGCCTGAAAAGGTGTGAAAAATATGAAAAGCTTCAAAGGTGTGATATACATGAGGAGCATGAAACGGTCTGAAAAATAGGAGAAGCATGAAGTGATGTGGAAAAACATGAACAGCCTGAAAAGGTGTGAAAAATATGAAGAGCTTCAAAAGGTGTGAAATACATGAGGAGCATGAAACTCTCTGAAAAATAGGAGGAGCATGAAGTGGTGTTCAAAAACATGAAGAGCCTGAAAATGTGTGAAAAATATGAAGAGCTTCAAAAGGTGTGAAATATATGAGGAGCTTCAAAAGGTGTGAAAAATATGAAGAGCTTCAAAAGATGTCAAAAATATGAAAAGCATGAAACGGTCTGAAAAATAGGAGGAGCATGAAATGGTGTTCAAAAACATGAAGAGCCTGAAAATGTGTGAAAAATTTGAAAAGCTTCAAAGGTTTGAAATACATGAGGAGCATGAAACGGTCTGAAAAATAGGAGAAGCATGAAGTGGTGTGGAAAAAAATGAAGAGCCTGAAAAAGTGTGAAAAATATGAAGAGCTTCAAAAGGTGTGAAATATATGTGGAGCATGTATCTCTCTGAAAAATAGGAGGAGCATGAAGTGGTGTTGAAAAACATGAAGAGCCTGAAAAGATGTGAAAAATATGAAGAGCTCCAAAAGGTGTGAAAAATATGAGAAGCATGATACGGTCTGAAAAATAGGAGGAGCATGAAGTGGTGTTCAGAAACATGGAGAGCCTAAAAAGGTGTGAAAAATATGAAGAGCTTCAAAAAGTGTCAAAAATATGAGGAGCTTGAAACGGTCTGAAAAATAGGAGGAGCATGAGCAGTGTTCACAAACATGAAGAGCCTGAAAAGGTGTGAAAAATATGAAGAGCTTCAAAACGTGTGAAATACATGAGGAGCATGAAAAGGTCTGAAAAATAGGAGGAGCATGAAATGGTGTTCAAAAACATGAAGAGCATGAAAAGGTGTGAAAATTATGAAGAGCTTCAAAAGGTGTCAAAAACATGAGGAGAATGAAACGGTCTGAAAAATAGGAGGAGCATGAAGCAGTGTTCAAAACATGAAGAGCCTGAAAAAGTGTGAAAAATATGAAGATCTTCAAAAGTTTGAAAAATATGAAGACCCTGAAAAGGTGTCAAAAATGAGATGAGCATGAAACAGTCTGAAAATTAGGAGGAGCATGAAGTGTTGTTCAAAAACGTGAAGAGCCTGAAAAGTTGTGAAAAATATGAAGAGCTTGAAAAGGTGTGAAATACCTGAGGAGCATGAAACGGTCTGAAAAATAGGAGGAGCATGAAGCGGTGTTCAAAACATGAAGAGCCTGAAAAAGTGTGAAAAATATGAAGAGCTTCAAAAGGTTTAAAAAATAGGAGGAGGATGAAGCGGTGTTCAAAAACATGAAGAGCCTGAAAAAGTGTGATAAATATGAAGAGCTTATAAAATTGTCAAAAATATGAGGAGCATGGAGAGATGTTCAAAATCATGAAGAGGCTGATAAGGTGTGAAAAACATAAAGAGCTTCAAAAGGTTTGAAAAATAGGAGGAGCATGAAGCGGTGTTCAAAAACATGAAGAGCCTGAAAATGTGTGAAAAATATGAAGAGCTTATAAAATTGTCAAAAATATGAGGAGCATGAAACGGTCTGAAAAATACGAGCAGCCTGAAAACGTCTGAAAAATAGGAGGAGCATGAAGCGGTGCTCAAAAACATGAAGGGCCTGAAAACGTGTGAAAAATATGAAGAGCTTCAAAAGGAGTCAAAAATATGCGGAGCCTGAAACGATCTGAAAAATAGGAGGAGTATGAAGCGGTGTTGAAAAACATGAAGAGCCGAAAAGGTGTGAAAAATGTGAAGAGCTTCAAAAGGTGTCAAAAATATGAGGAGCATGAAACGGTCTGAAATATAAGAGGATCATGAAGCGGTGTTGAAAAACATGAAGAGCCTGAAAAGGTGTGATAAATGTGAAGAGCTTCAAAAGGGGTCAAAAATATGAGGAGCATGAAACGGTCTGAAAAATAGGAGGAGTAAGAAGCGTTATTGAAATACATGAAGAGCCTGAAAACGTGTGAAGAATATGAAGAGCTCAAAAGGTGTGAAAAAAATGAAGAGCTTCAGAAGGTGTCAAAAATGAGATGAGCATGAAACGGCCTCAAAAATAGGAGGAGCAGGAAGTGGTGTTCAGAAACATGGAGAGCCTGAAAAGGTGTGAAAAATATGAAGAGCTTCAAAAGGTGTGAAAAACAGGAGGAACATGAAACGGTGTTCAAAAATATGAAGAGCCTGAAAAGGTGTGAAAAATATGAAGTGCTTCAAAAGGTGTCAACAATATGAGGAGCATGAAACGGTCTGAAAAATAGGAGGAGCAAGAAGCGGTGTTGAAAAACAAGAAGAGACGGAAAAGGTGTGAAAAATATGAAGAGCTTCAAAACGTGTCAAAAATATGAGGAGCACGAAACGGTCTGAAAAATAGGAGGAGCATGAAGCGGTGTTGAAAAACATGAAGAGCCTGAAAACGTGTGAAAAATATGAAGAGCTTCAAAAGGTATGAAAATATGAAGAGCTTCAAAAGTTGTCAAAAAAGAGATGAGCATGAAACGGTCTGAAAAATAGGAGCAGCATGAAGCGGTGTTGAAAAACATGAAGAGCCTGAAAAGGTGTGAAAAATAAGAAGAGCTTTAAAAGGTGTGAAAATTATGAGGAGCTTGAAACGGTCTGAAAAATAGGAGGAGCATGAAGCGGTGTTGAAAAACATGAAGAGCCTGAAAACGTGTGAAAAATATGAAGAGCTTCAAAAGGTATGAAAATATGAAGAGCTTCAAAAGTTGTCAAAAAAGAGATGAGCATGAAACGGTCTGAAAAATAGGAGCAGCATGAAGCGGTGTTGAAAAACATGAAGAGCCTGAAAAGGTGTGAAAAATAAGAAGAGCTTTAAAAGTTGTGAAAATTATGAGGAGCTTGAAACGGTCTGAAAAATAGGAGGAGCATGAACTGGTGTTGAAAAACATGAAGAGCCTGAAAAGGTTGGTAAAATATGAAGAGCTTCAAAAGGTGTGAAAAATATGAGGAGCATGAAACGGTCTGAAAAATAGGAGGAGGATGAAACGGTAATCAAAAACATGAAGAGCCTGAAAAGGTGTGAAAAATTTGAAGAGCTTCAAAAGGTGTGAAATACATGAGGAGCATGAAACGGTCTGAAAAATAGGAGGAGCATGAAGCGGTGTTCAAAAAAATGCAGAAACTGAAAAGTTGTGAAAAATATGAAGAGCTTTAAAGGTGTGAAAAATATGAAGAAGTTCAAAATGTGTCAAAAATGAGATGAGCATGAAACGGTCTGAAAAATAGGAGGAGCATGAAGCGGTGTTCAAAAACATGAAGAGCCTGAAAAGTTGTGAAAAATATGAAGAGCTTGAAAAGGTGTCAAATATATGAGGAGCATGAAACGGTCTGAAATATAGGAGGAGCATGAAGCGGTGTTCAAAAACATGAAGTGCCTGAAAAGGTGTGAAAAATCTGAAGAGCTTCAAAAGGTTTTAAAAATATGAGGAGCAAGAAATTGTCTGAAAAATGAAGGAGCATGAAGCGATGTTCAAAAACATGAAGAGCCTGAAAAGGTGTGAAAAATATGACGAGCTTCAAAAGTTGTCTAAAATATGAAGAGCATGAAACCGTGTGAAAAATAGGAGGAGCATGAAGCGGTGTTCAAAAACATGAAGAGCCTGAAAAGGTGTGAAAAATATGAAGAGCTTCAAAAGGTTTGAACTACATGAGGAGCATTAAACGGTCTGAAAAATAGCAGGAGCATTAAGTGGTGTTGAAAAACCTGAAGAGCCTGAAAAGATGTGAAAAATATGAAGAGCGTCAAAAGGTGTAAAAAAAATATGAAGAGCCTGAAACGGTCTGAAAAATAGGAGGAGCATGAAGCGGTGTTTAAAAACATGAAGAGCCTGAAAAGGTGTGAAATATATGAAGAGCTTCAAAAGGTGTGAAAAATATGGAGAGCTTCAAAAGGTGTCAAAAATATGAAGAGCATGAAACGGTCTGAAAAATAGGGGGAGCATGAAATGGTGTTCAAAAACATGAAGAGCCAGAAAAGGTGTGAAATATATGAAGAGCCTGAAAAGGTGTGAAAAATATGAAGAGCTTCAAAAGGTGTCAAAAATATGAAGAGCATGAAACTGTCTGAAAAATAGGAGGAGCATTAAATGGTGTTCAAAAACATGAAGAGCCTGAAAAGGTGTGAAAAATATGAAAAGCTTCAAAGGTGTGATATACATGAGGAGCATGAAACGGTCTGAAAAATAGGAGAAGCATGAAGTGATGTGGAAAAACATGAACAGCCTGAAAAGGTGTGAAAAATATGAAGAGCTTCAAAAGGTGTGAAATACATGAGGAGCATGAAACTCTCTGAAAAATAGGAGGAGCATGAAGTGGTGTTCAAAAACATGAAGAGCCTGAAAATGTGTGAAAAATATGAAGAGCTTCAAAAGGTGTGAAATATATGAGGAGCTTCAAAAGGTGTGAAAAATATGAAGAGCTTCAAAAGATGTCAAAAATATGAAAAGCATGAAACGGTCTGAAAAATAGGAGGAGCATGAAATGGTGTTCAAAAACATGAAGAGCCTGAAAATGTGTGAAAAATTTGAAAAGCTTCAAAGGTTTGAAATACATGAGGAGCATGAAACGGTCTGAAAAATAGGAGAAGCATGAAGTGGTGTGGAAAAAAATGAAGAGCCTGAAAAAGTGTGAAAAATATGAAGAGCTTCAAAAGGTGTGAAATATATGTGGAGCATGTATCTCTCTGAAAAATAGGAGGAGCGTGAAGTGGTGTTGAAAAACATGAAGAGCCTGAAAAGATGTGAAAAATATGAAGAGCTCCAAAAGGTGTGAAAAATATGAGAAGCATGATACGGTCTGAAAAATAGGAGGAGCATGAAGTGGTGTTCAGAAACATGGAGAGCCTAAAAAGGTGTGAAAAATATGAAGAGCTTCAAAAAGTGTCAAAAATATGAGGAGCTTGAAACGGTCTGAAAAATAGGAGGAGCATGAAGCAGTGTTCACAAACATGAAGAGCCTGAAAAGGTGTGAAAAATATGAACAGCTTCAAAACGTGTGAAATACATGAGGAGCATGAAAAGGTCTGAAAAATAGGAGGAGCATGAAATGGTGTTCAAAAACATGAAGAGCATGAAAAGGTGTGAAAAATATGACGAGCTTCAAAAGTTGTCTAAAATATGAAGAGCATGAAACCGTCTGAAAAATAGGAGGAGCATGAAGCAGTGTTCAAAACATGAAGAGCCTGAAAAAGTGTGAAAAATATGAAGATCTTCAAAAGTTTGAAAAATATGAAGACCCTGAAAAGGTGTCAAAAATGAGATGAGCATGAAAGAGTCTGAAAAGTAGGAGGAGCATGAAGTGTTGTTCAAAAACGTGAAGAGCCTGAAAAGTTGTGAAAAATATGAAGAGCTTGAAAAGGTGTGAAATACCTGAGGAGCATGAAACGGTCTGAAAAATAGGAGGAGCATGAAGCGGTGTTCAAAACATGAAGAGCCTGAAAAAGTGTGAAAAATATGAAGAGCTTCAAAAGGTTTAAAAAATAGGAGGAGGATGAAGCGGTGTTCAAAAACATGAAGAGCCTGAAAAAGTGTGATAAATATGAAGAGCTTATAAAATTGTCAAAAATATGAGGAGCATGGAGAGATGTTCAAAATCATGAAGAGGCTGATAAGGTGTGAAAAACATTAAGAGCTTCAAAAGGTTTGAAAAATAGGAGGAGCATGAAGCGGTGTTCAAAAACATGAAGAGCCTGAAAATGTGTGAAAAATATGAAGAGCTTATAAAATTGTCAAAAATATGAGGAGCATGAAACGGTCTGAAAAATACGAGCAGCCTGAAAACGTCTGAAAAATAGGAGGAGCATGAAGCGGTGTTCAAAAACATGAAGGGCCTGAAAACGTGTGAAAAATATGAAGAGCTTCAAAAGGAGTCAAAAATATGCGGAGCCTGAAACGATCTGAAAAATAGGAGGAGCATGAAGCGGTGTTGAAAAACATGAAGAGCCGGAAAAGGTGTGAAAAATGTGAAGAGCTTCAAAAGGTGTCAAAAATATGAGGAGCATGAAACGGTCTGAAATATAAGAGGATCATGAAGCGGTGTTGAAAAACATGAAGAGCCTGAAAAGGTGTGATAAATGTGAAGAGCTTCAAAAGGTGTCAAAAATATGAGGAGCATGAAACGGTCTGAAAAATAGGAGGAGTAAGAAGCGTTATTGAAATACATGAAGAGCCTGAAAACGTGTGAAGAATATGAAGAGCTCAAAAGGTGCGAAAAAAATGAAGAGCTTCAGAAGGTGTCAAAAATGAGATGAGCATGAAACGGCCTCAAAAATAGGAGGAGCAGGAAGTGGTGTTCAGAAACATGGAGAGCCTGAAAAGGTGTGAAAAATATGAAGAGCTTCAAAAGGTGTGAAAAACAGGAGGAACATAAAACGGTGTTCAAAAATATGAAGAGCCTGAAAAGGTGTGAAAAATATGAAGTGCTTCAAAAGGTGTCAACAATATGAGGAGCATGAAACGGTCTGAAAAATAAGAGGAGCAAGAAGCGGTGTTGAAAAACAAGAAGAGACGGAAAAGGTGTGAAAAATATGAAGAGCTTCAAAACGTGTCAAAAATATGAGGAGCACGAAACGGTCTGAAAAATAGGAGGAGCATGAAGCGGTGTTGAAAAACATGAAGAGCCTGAAAACGTGTGAAAAATATGAAGAGCTTCAAAAGGTATGAAAATATGAAGAGCTTCAAAAGTTGTCAAAAAAGAGATGAGCATGAAACGGTCTGAAAAATAGGAGCAGCATGAAGCGGTGTTGAAAAACATGAAGAGCCCGAAAAGGTGTGAAAAATAAGAAGAGCTTTAAAAGGTGTGAAAATTATGAGGAGCTTGAAACGGTCTGAAAAATAGGAGGAGCATGAACTGGTGTTGAAAAACATGAAGAGCCTGAAAAGGTGGGAAAAATATGAAGAGCTTCAAAAGGTGTGAAAAATATGAGGAGCATGAAACGGTCTGAAAAATAGGAGGAGGATGAAACGGTAATCAAAAACATGAAGAGCCTGAAAAGGTGTGAAAAATTTGAAGAGCTTCAAGACGTGTGAAATACATGAGGAGCATGAAACGGTCTGAAAAATAGGAGGAGCATGAAGCGGTGTTCAAAAAAATGCAGAGACTGAAAAGTTGTGAAAAATATGAAGAGCTTTAAAGGTGTGAAAAATATGAAGAAGTTCAAAATGTGTCAAAAATGAGATGAGCATGAAACGGTCTGAAAAATAGGAGGAGCATGAAGCGGTGTTCAAAAACATGAAGAGCCTGAAAAGTTGTGAAAAATATGAAGAGCTTGAAAAGGTGTCAAATATATGAGGAGCATGAAACGGTCTGAAATATAGGAGGAGCATGAAGCGGTGTTCAAAAACATGAAGTGCCTGAAAAGGTGTGAAAAATCTGAAGAGCTTCAAAAGGTTTTAAAAATATGAGGAGCAAGAAATTGTCTGAAAAATAAAGGAGCATGAAGCGATGTTCAAAAACATGAAGAGCCTGAAAAGGTGTGAAAAATATGACGAGCTTCAAAAGTTGTCTAAAATATGAAGAGCATGAAACCGTCTGAAAAATAGGAGGAGCATGAAGCGGTGTTCAAAAACATGAAGAGCCTGAAAAGGTGTGAAAAATATGAAGAGCTTCAAAAGGTTTGAACTACATGAGGAGCATTAAACGGTCTGAAAAATAGCAGGAGCATTAAGTGGTGTTGAAAAACCTGAAGAGCCTGAAAAGATGTGAAAAATATGAAGAGCGTCAAAAGGTGTAAAAAAAATATGAAGAGCCTGAAACGGTCTGAAAAATAGGAGGAGCATGAAGCGGTGTTTAAAAACATGAAGAGCCTGAAAAGGTGTGAAATATATGAAGAGCTTCAAAAGGTGTGAAAAATATGGAGAGCTTCAAAAGGTGTCAAAAATATGAAGAGCATGAAACGGTCTGAAAAATAGGGGGAGCATGAAATGATGTTCAAAAACATGAAGAGCCTGAAAAGGTGTGAAATATATGAAGAGCCTGAAAAGGTGTGAAAAATATGAAGAGCTTCAAAAGGTGTCAAAAATATGAAGAGCATGAAACTGTCTGAAAAATAGGAGGAGCATTAAATGGTGTTCAAAAACATGAAGAGCCTGAAAAGGTGTGAAAAATATGAAAAGCTTCAAAGGTGTGATATACATGAGGAGCATGAAACGGTCTGAAAAATAGGAGAAGCATGAAGTGATGTGGAAAATTTGAACAGCCTGAAAAGGTGTGAAAAATATGAAGAGCTTCAAAAGGTGTGAAATACATGAGGAGCATGAAACTCTCTGAAAAATAGGAGCAGCATGAAGTGGTGTTCAAAAACATGAAGAGCCTGAAAATGTGTGAAAAATATGAAGAGCTTCAAAAGGTGTGAAATATATGAGGAGCTTCAAAAGGTGTGAAAAATATGAAGAGCTTCAAAAGATGTCACAAATATGAAAAGCATGAAACGGTCTGAAAAATAGGAGGAGCATGAAATGGTGTTCAAAAACATGAAGAGCCTGAAAATGTGTGAAAAATATGAAAAGCTTCAAAGGTTTGAAATACATGAGGAGCATGAAACGGTCTGAAAAATAGGAGAAGCATGAAGTGGTGTGGAAAAAAATGAAGAGCCTGAAAAGGTGTGAAAAATATGAAGAGCTTCAAAAGGTGTGAAATATATGTGGAGCATGAATCTCTCTGAAAAATAGGAGGAGCATGAAGTGGTGTTGAAAAACATGAAGAGCCTGAAAAAATGTGAAAAATATGAAGAGCTTCAAAAGGTGTCAAAAATATGAGGAGCTTGAACCTGTCTGAAAAATAGGAGGAGCATGAAGCAGTGTTCAAAAACATGAAGAGCCTGAAAAGGTGTGAAAAATATGAATTGCTTCAAAACGTGTGAAATACATGAGGAGCATGAAAAGGTCTGAAAAATAGGAGGAGCATGAAATGGTGTTCAAAAACATGAAGAGCATGAAAAGGTGTGAAAATTATGAAGAGCTTCAAAAGGTGTGAAAAACATGAGGAGAATGAAACGGTCTGAAAAATAGGAGGAGCATGAAGCAGTGTTCAAAACATGAAGAGCCTGAAAAAGTGTGAAAAATATGAAGATCATCAAAACTTTGAAAAATATGAAAACCCTGAAAAGGTGTCAAAAATGAGATGAGCATGAAACAGTCTGAAAAGTAGGAGGAGCATGAAGTGTTGTTCAAAAACGTGAAGAACCTGAAAAGGTGTGAAAAATATGAAGAGCTTGAAAAGGTATGAAAGACCTGAGGAGCATGAAACGGTCTGAAAAATAGGAGGAGCATGAAGCGGTGTTCAAAAACATGAAGGGCCTGAAAACGTGTGAAAAATATGAAGAGCTTCAAAAGGAGTCAAAAATATGCGAAGCCTGAAACGATCTGAAAAATAGGAGGAGCATGAAGCGGTGTTGAAAAACATGAAGAGCCTGAAAATGTGTGAAAAATATGAAGAGCTTCAAAAGGTGTGAAATACATGAGGAGCATGAAACTCTCTGAAAAATAGGAGGAGCATGAAGTGGTGTTCAAAACCATGAAGAGCCTGAAAATGTGTGAAAAATATGAAGAGCTTCAAAAGGTGTGAAATATATGAGGAGCTTCAAAAGGTGTGAAAAATATGAAGAGCTTCAAAAGATGTCAAAAATATTAAAAGCATGAAACGGTCTGAAAAATAGGAGGAGCATGAAATGGTGTTCAAAAACATGAAGAGACTGAAAATGTGTGAAAAATATGAAAAGCTTCAAAGGTTTGAAATACATGAGGAGCATGAAACAGTCTGAAAAATCGGAGAAGCATGAAGTGGTGTGGAAAAAAATGAAG
Source organism: Dama dama (assembly GCF_033118175.1). Taxonomy (NCBI): domain Eukaryota; kingdom Metazoa; phylum Chordata; class Mammalia; order Artiodactyla; family Cervidae; genus Dama; species Dama dama. The sequence continues at coordinate 2,426,787 of NW_026870948.1, read as the reverse complement.
AGCCTGAAAATGTGTGAAAAATATGAAGAGCTTCAAAAGGTGTGAAATATATGTGGAGCATGAATCTCTCTGAAAAATAGGAGTAGCATGAAGTGGTGTTGAAAAACATGAAGAGCCTGAAAAGATGTGAAAAATATGAAGAGCTCCAAAAGGTGTGAAAAATATGAGAAGCATGATACGATCTGAAAAATAGGAGGAGCATGAAGTGGTGTTCAGAAACATGGAGAGCCTAAAAAGGTGTGAAAAATATGAAGAGCATCAAAAGGTGTCAAAAATATGAGGAGCTTGAAACTGTCTGAAAAATAGGAGGAGCATGAAGCAGTGTTCAAAAACATAAAGAGCCTGAAAAGGTGTGAAAAATATGAAGAGCTTCAAAACGTGTGAAATACATGAGGAGCATGAAAAGGTCTGAAAAATAGGAGGAGCATGAAATGGTGTTCAAAAACATGAAGAGCATGAAAAGGTGTGAAAATTATGAAGAGCTTCAAAAGGTGTCAAAAACATGAGGAGAATGAAACGGTCTGAAAAATAGGAGGAGCATGAAGCAGTGTTCAAAACATGAAGAGCCTGAAAAAGTGTGAAAAATATGAAGATCTTCAAGAGTTTGAAAAATATGAAGACCCTGAAAAGGTGTCAAAAATGAGATGAGCATGAAACAGTCTGAAAAGTAGGAGGAGCATGAAGTGTTGTTCAGAAAAGTGAAGAGCCTGAAAAGGCGTGAAAAATATGAAGAGCTTGAAAAGGTATGAAATACCTGAGGAGCATGAAACGGTCTGAAAAATAGGAGGAGCATGAAGCGGTGTTCAAAACATGAAGAGCCTGAAAAAGTGTGAAAAATATGAAGAGCTTCAAAAGGTTTGAAAAATAGGAGGAGGATGAAGCGGTGTTCAAAAACATGAAGAGCCTGAAAAAGTGTGATAAATATGAAGAGCTTATAAAATTGTCAAAAATATGAGGAGCATGGAGAGATGTTCAAAAACATGAAGAGGATGTTAAGGCGTGAAAAACATTAAGAGCTTCAAAAGGTTTGAAAAATAGGAGGAGCATGAAGCGGTGTTCAAAAACATGAAGAGCCTGAAAATGTGTGAAAAATATGAATAGCTTATAAAATTGTCAAAAATATGAGGAGCATGAAACGGTCTGAAAAATACGAGCAGCCTGAAAACGTCTGAAAAATAGGAGGAGCATGAAGCGGTGTTCAAAAACATGAAGGGCCTGAAAACGTGTGAAAAATATGAAGAGCTTCAAAAGGAGTCAAAAATATGCGAAGCCTGAAACGATCTGAAAAATAGGAGGAGCATGAAGCGGTGTTGAAAAACATGAAGAGCCGGAAAAGGTGTGAAAAATGTGAAGAACTTCAAAAGGTGTCAAAAATATGAGGAGCATGAAACGGTCTGAAATATAAGAGGATCATGAAGCGGTGTTGAAAAACATGAAGAGCCGGAAAAGGTGTGAAAAATGTGAAGAGCTTCAAAAGGTGTCAAAAATATGAGGAGCATGAAACGGTCTGAAATATAAGAGGATCATGAAGCGGTGTTGAAAAACATGAAGAGTCTGAAAACGTGTGAAAAATATGAAGAGCTTCAAACGGTGTGAAAAATATCAGGAGCATGAAACGGTCTGAAAAAGATGAGGAGCATGAAGTGGTCTTCAAAAACATGTACAGCCTGAAAAGGTGTGAAAAATATGAAGAGCTTCAAAAGATGTGAAAAATATGAAGAGCTTCAAAAGGTGTCAAAAATGAGATGAGCATGAAACGGTCTGAAAAATAGGAGAAGAATGAAACGGTGTTGAAAAATTGAAGAGCCTGAAAAGCTGTGAAAAATATGAAGAGCTTCAAAAGGTGTGAAAAATATGAAGAGCTTCAAAACGTGTGAAATACATGAGGAGCATGAAAAGGTCTGAAAAATAGGAGTAGCATGAAGAGGTGTTCAAAAACATGAAGAGGCTGATAAGGTGTGAAAAACATGAAGAGCTTCAAAAAGTTTGAAAAATAGGAGGAGCATGAAGCGGTGTTCAAAAACATGAGGAGCTTGAAAAGGTGAGAAAAATATGAAGAGCTTCAAAAGGTGTGAGAAATGTGAGGAGCATGAAGCGGTCTTCAAATACATGAAGAGCCTGAAAAAGTGTGAAAAATATGAAGAGCTTATAAAATTGTCAAAAATATCAGGAGCATGAAACGGTCTGAAAAATACGAGCAGCCTGAAACCGTCTGAAAAATAGGAGGAGCATGAAGCGGTGTTAAAAAACATGAAGGGCCTGAAAACGTGTGAAAAATATGAAGAGCTTCAAAAGGAGTCAAAAATATGCGAAGCCTGAAACGATCTGAAAAATAGGAGGAGCATGAAGCGGTGTTGAAAAACATGAAGAGCCGGAAAAGGTGTGAAAAATGTGAAGAGCTTCAAAAGGTGTCAAAAATATGAGGAGCATGAAACGGTCTGAAATATAAGAGGATCATGAAGCGGTGTTGAAAAACATGAAGAGTCTGAAAACGTGTGAAAAATATGAAGAGCTTCAAACGGTGTGAAAAATATCAGGAGCATGAAACGGTCTGAAAAAGATGAGGAGCATGAAGTGGTCTTCAAAAACATGTACAGCCTGAAAAGGTGTGAAAAATATGAAGAGCTTCAAAAGATGTGAAAAATATGAAGAGCTTCAAAAGGTGTCAAAAATGAGATGAGCATGAAACGGTCTGAAAAATAGGAGAAGAATGAAACGGTGTTGAAAAATTGAAGAGCCTGAAAAGCTGTGAAAAATATGAAGAGCTTCAAAAGGTGTGAAAAATATGAAGAGCTTCAAAACGTGTGAAATACATGAGGAGCATGAAAAGGTCTGAAAAATAGGAGTAGCATGAAGAGGTGTTCAAAAACATGAAGAGGCTGATAAGGTGTGAAAAACATGAAGAGCTTCAAAAAGTTTGAAAAATAGGAGGAGCATGAAGCGGTGTTCAAAAACATGAGGAGCTTGAAAAGGTGAGAAAAATATGAAGAGCTTCAAAAGGTGTGAGAAATGTGAGGAGCATGAAGCGGTCTTCAAATACATGAAGAGCCTGAAAAAGTGTGAAAAATATGAAGAGCTTATAAAATTGTCAAAAATATCAGGAGCATGAAACGGTCTGAAAAATACGAGCAGCCTGAAACCGTCTGAAAAATAGGAGGAGCATGAAGCGGTGTTAAAAAACATGAAGGGCCTGAAAACGTGTGAAAAATATGAAGAGCTTCAAAAGGAGTCAAAAATATGCGGAGCCTGAAACGATCTGAAAAATACGAGGAGCATGAAGCGGAGTTGAAAAACATGAAGAGCCGGAAAAGGTGTGAAAAATGTGAAGAGCTTCAAAAGGTGTCAAAAAAATGAGGAGCATGAAACGCTCTGAAATATAGGAGGATCATGAAGCGGGGTTGAAAAACATGAACAGCCTGAAAAGGTGTGATAAATGTGAAGACCTTCAAAAGGTGTCAAAAATATGAGGAGTATGAAACGGTCTGAAAAATAGGAGGAGCATGAAACGGTGATCAAAAACATGAAGAATCTGAAAACGTGTGAAAAATATGAAGAGCTTCAAACGGTGTGAAAAATATCAGGAGCATGAAACGGTCTGAAAAAGATGAGGAGCATGAAGTGGTCTTCAGAAACATGTACAGCCTGAAAAGGTGTGAAAAATATGAAGAGCTTCAAAAGGTGTGAAAAACAGGTGGAACATGAAGCAGCGTTCAAAAATATGAAGAGCCTGAAAAGGTGTCAAAAATATGAAGTGCTTCAAAAGGTGTCAACAATATGAGGAGCATGAAACAGTCTGAAAAATAGGAGGAGCAAGAAGCGGTGTTGAAAAACAAGAAGAGACGGAAAAGGTGTGAAAAATATGAAGAGCTTCAAAAGGTTTCAAAAATATGAGGAGCTTGAAATAATCTGAAAAATAGGACGAGCATGAAACGGTGTTCAAAAACATGAAGAGCATGAAAAGGTGTGAAAATTATGAAGAGCTTCAAAAGGTGTGAAAAACATGAGGAGAATGAAACGGTCTGAAAAATAGGAGGAGCATGAAGCAGTGTTCAAAACATGAAGAGCCTGAAAAAGTGTGAAAAATATGAAGATCTTCAAAACTTTGAAAAATATGAAGACCCTGAAAAGGTGTCAAAAATGAGATGAGCATGAAACAGTCTGAAAATTAGGAGGAGCATGAAGTGTTGTTCAAAAACGTGAAGAGCCTGAAAAGGTGTGAAAAATATGAAGAGCTTATAAAATTGTCAAAAATAAGAGGAGCATGAAGAGATGTTCAAAAACATGAAGAGGCTGATAAGGTGTGAAAAACATGAAGAGCTTCAAAAGGTTTGAAAAATAGGAGGAGCATGAAGCGGTGCTCAAAAACATGAAGAGCCTGAAAAAGTGTGATAAATATGAAGAGCTTATAAAATTGTCCAAAATATGAGGAGCATGGAGAGATGTTCAAAAACATGAAGAGGATGTTAAGGCGTGAAAAACATTAAGAGCTTCAAAAGGTTTGAAAAATAGGAGGAGCATGAAGCGGTGTTCAAAAACATGAAGAGCCTGAAAATGTGTGAAAAATATGAAGAGCTTCAAAAGGTTTGAAAAATAGGAGGAGGATGAAGCGGTGTTCAAAAACATGAAGAGCCTGAAAAAGTGTGATAAATATGAAGAGCTTATAAAATTGTCAAAAATATGAGGAGCATGGAGAGATGTTCAAAAACATGAAGAGGATGTTAAGGCGTGAAAAACATTAAGAGCTTCAAAAGGTTTGAAAAATAGGAGGAGCATGAAGCGGTGTTCAAAAACATGAAGAGCCTGAAAATGTGTGAAAAATATGAAGAGCTTCAAAAGGTTTGAAAAATAGGAGGAGCATGAAGCGGTGTTCAAAAACATGAAGAGCCTGAAAAAGTGTGAAAAATATGAAGAGCTTATAAAATTGTCAAAAATAAGAGGAGCATGAAACAGTCTGAAAAATAGGAGGAGCAAGAAGCGGTGTTGAAAAACAAGAAGAGACGGAAAAGGTGTGAAAAATATGAAGAGCTTCAAAAGGTTTCAAAAATATGAGGAGCTTGAAATGATCTGAAAAATAGGACGAGCATGAAACGGTGTTCAAAAACATGAAGAGCATGAAAAGGTGTGAAAATTATGAAGAGCTTCAAAAGGTGTGAAAAACATGAGGAGAATGAAACGGTCTGAAAAATAGGAGGAGCATGAAGCAGTGTTCAAAACATGAAGAGCCTGAAAAAGTGTGAAAAATATGAAGATCTTCAAAACTTTGAAAAATATGAAGACCCTGAAAAGGTGTCAAAAATGAGATGAGCATGAAACAGTCTGAAAAGTAGGAGGAGCATGAAGTGTTGCTCAAAAACGTGAAGAGCCTGAAAAGGTGTGAAAAATATGAAGAGCTTGAAAAGGTGTGAAATACCTGAGGAGCATGAAACGGTCTGAAAAATAGGAGGAGCATGAAGCGGTGTTCAAAACATGAAGAGCCTGAAAAAGTGTGAAAAATATGAAGAGCTTCAAAAGGTTTGAAAAATAGGAGGAGCATGAAGCGGTGTTCAAAAACATGAAGAGCCTGAAAAAGTGTGAAAAATATGAAGAGCTTATAAAATTGTCAAAAATAAGAGGAGCATGAAGAGATGTTCAAAAACATGAAGAGGCTGATAAGGTGTGAAAAACATGAAGAGCTTCAAAAGGTTTGAAAAATAGGAGGAGCATGAAGCGGTGCTCAAAAACATGAAGAGCCTGAAAAAGTGTGAAAAATATGAAGAGTTTATAAAATTGTCAAAAATATGAGGAGCATGAAACGGTCTGAAAAATACGAGCAGCCTGAAACCGTCTGAAAAATAGGAGGAGCATGAAGCGGTGTTCCAAAACATGAAGGGCCTGAAAACGTGTGAAAAATATGAAGAGCTTAAAAAGGAGTCAAATATATGCGGAGCCTGAAACAATCTGAAAAATAGGAGGAGCATGAAGCGGTGTTGAAAAACATGAAGAGCCGGAAAAGGTGTGAAAAATGTGAAGAGCTTCAAAAGGTGTCAAAAACATGAGGAGCATGAAACGCTCTGAAATATAGGTGGATCATGAAGTGGTGTTGAAAAACATGAAGAGCCTGAAAAGGTGTGATAAATGTGAAGAGCTTCAAAAGGTGTCAAAAATATGAGGAGCATGAAACGGTCTGAAAAATAGGAGGAGCATGAAACGGTGATCAAAAACATGAAGAATCTGAAAACGTGTGAAAAATATGAAGAGCTTCAAACGGTGTGAAAAATATGAGGTGCATGAAATGGTCTGAAAAAGATGAGGAGCATGAAGTGGTCTTCAAAAACATGTACAGCCTGAAAAGGTGTGAAAAATATGGAGAGCTTCAAAAGGTGTGAAAAACAGGAGGAACATGAAGTGGTGTTCAAAAATATGAAGAGCCTGAAAAGGTGTGAAAACTATGAAGTGCTTCAAAAGGTGTCAACAATATGAGGAGCATGAAACGGTCTGAAAAATAGGAGGAGCAAGAAGCGGTGTTGAAAAACAAGAAGAGACGGAAAAGGTGTGAAAATATGAAGAGCTTCAAAACGTGTCAAAAATATGAGGAGCGTGAAACGGTCTGAAAAATAGGAGGAGCATGAAGCGGTGTTGAAAAACATGAAGAGCCTGAAAACGTGTGGAAAATATGAAGAGCTTCAAAAGGTATGAAAATATGAAGAGCTTCAAAAGTTGTCAAAAAAGAGATGAGCATGAAACGGTCTGAAAAATAGGAGCAGCATGAAGCGGTGTTGAAAAACATGAAGAGTCTGAAAAGGTGTGAAAAATATGAAGAGCTTCAAAAGGTGTCAAAAATATGAGGAGCATGAAACGGTCTGAAAAATAGGAGGAGCATGAAGCGGTGTTGAAAAACATGAAGAGCCTGAAAACGTGTGAAAAATATGAAGAGCTTCAAAAGGTATGAAAATATGAAGAGCTTCAAAAGTTGTCAAAAAAGAGATGAGCATGAAACGGTCTGAAAAATAGGAGCAGCATGAAGCGGTGTTGAAAAACATGAAGAGTCTGAAAAGGTGTGAAAAATAAGAAGAGCTTCAAAAGGTGTCAAAAATATGAGGAACATGAAACGGTCTGAAAAATAGGAGGAGCATGAAGCGGTGTTGAAAAACATGAAGAGCCTGAAAACGTGTGAAAAATATGAAGAGCTTCAAAAGGTATGAAAATATGAAGAGCTTCAAAAGTTGTCAAAAAAGAGATGAGCATGAAACGGTCTGAAAAATAGGAGCAGCATGAAGCGGTGTTGAAAAACATGAAGAGCCTGAAAATGTGTGAAAAATATGAAGAGCTTCAAAAGGTGTCAAAAATATGAAGAGCTTCAAAAAATGTCAAAAATATGAGGAGCATGAAATGGTCTCAAATATAGGAGAATCATGCAGCGGTTTTGAAAACTATAAACAGCCTGAAAATGTGTGAAAAATATGAAGAGCTTCAAAAGGTGTCAAAAATATGAGTATCATGAAATGGTCTGAAAAACAGGAGCAGCATGACACATTGTTCAAAAACATGAAGACATTGAAAAGGTGTGAAAAATATGAAGAGTTTCAAAAGGTGTGAAATACATGAGAAGCATGAAAGGGTGTGAAAAATGGAGGAGCAAGAAGCGGTGTTGAAAAACATGAAGAGCCTGAAAAGGTGTGATAAATGTGAAGAGCTTCAAAAGGTGTCAAAAATATGAGGAGCATGAAACGTTGATCAAAAACATGAAGAATCTGAAAACGTGTGAATAATATGAAGAGCTTCAAACGGTGTGAAAAATATCAGGAGCATGACACGGTCTGAAAAAGATGAGGAGCATGAAGTGGTCTTCAGAAACATGTACAGCCTGAAAAGGTGTGAAAAATATGAAGAGCTTCAAAAGGTGTGAAATACATGAGTATCATGAAACGGTATAAAAAATAGGAGGAGCATGAAGCTGTGTTCAAAAACATGAGAGCCTGAAAAGGTGTGAAAATATGAAGAGCTTTAAAAGGTGTGAAAAATACGAGGAGCATGAAACGGTGTTCAAAAACATGAAGAGCCTAAAATGGTGTCAAAATTATGAAGAGCCTCAAAACGTGTCAAAAATATGAGGAGCATGAAACGGTCTGAAAAATAGGAGGAGCATGAAGCGATGTTGAAAAACTTGAAGAGCCTGAAAACGTGTAAAATATGAAGAGCTTCAAAAGGTGTGAAAAATATGAAGAGCTTCAAAAGGTGTCAAAAATGAGATGAGCATGAAACGGTCTGAAAAATAGGAGGAGAATGAAACAGTGTTGAAAAACTTGAAGACCCTGAAAAGCTGTGAAAAATATGAAGAGCATCAAAAGGTGTGAAAAATATGAAGAGCTTCAAAAGGTGTCAAAAATATGAGGAGCATGAAAAGGTCACAAAAAGAGGAGGAGCATGAGTGGAGTTGAAAAACATGAAGAGACTGAAAAGGTGTGAAAAATATGAAGAGCTTCAAAAGGTGTCAAAAATATGAGGGCTTGAAACGGTCTGAAGAATAGGAGGAGCATGAAGCAGTGTTCAAAAACATGAAGAGTCTGAAAAGGTGTGAAAAATATGAAGAGCTTCAAAACGTGTGAAATACATGAGGAGCATGAAAAGGTCTGAAAAATAGGAGTAGCATGAAGAGGTGATCAAAAACATGAAGAGTCTGATAAGGTGTGAAAAACATGAAGAGCTTCAAAAAGTTTGAAAAATAGGAGGAGCATGAAGCGGTGTTAAAAAACATGAAGAGCCTAAAAAAGTGTGAAAATTATGAAGAGCTTATAAAATGGTCAAAAATATGAGGAGCATGAAACGGTCTGAAAAATAGGAGGAGCATGAAACGGTGATCAAAAACATGAAGAGCCTGAAAACGTGTGAAAAATATGAAGAGCTTCAAACGGTGTGAAAAATATGAGGAGCATGAAACAGACTGAAAAAGATGAGGAGCATGAAGTCGTGTTCAAAATCATGTGCAGCCTGAAAAGCTGTGAAAAATATGAAGAGCTTCAAAAGGTGTGAAAAATATGAGAAGCATGATACGGTCTGAAAAATAGGAGGAGCATGAAGTGGTGTTCAGAAACATGGAGAGCCTAAAAAGGTGTGAAAAATATGAAGAGCTTCAAAAAGTGTCAAAAATATGAGGAGCTTGAAACGGTCTGAAAAATAGGAGGAGCATGAAGCAGTGTTCACAAACATGAAGAGCCTGAAAAGGTGTGAAAAATATGAAGAGCTTCAAAACGTGTGAAATACATGAGGAGCATGAAAAGGTCTGAAAAATAGGAGGAGCATGAAATGGTGTTCAAAAACATGAAGAGAATGAAAAGGTGTGAAATTTATGAAGAGCTTCAAAAGTTGTCAAAAACATGAGGAGAATGAAACGGTCTGAAAAATAGGAGGAGCATGAAGCAGTGTTCAAAACATGAAGAGCCTGAAAAAGTGTGAAAAATATGAAGATCTTCAAAAGTTTGAAAAATATGAAGACCCTGAAAAGGTGTCAAAAATGAGATGAGCATGAAACAGTCTGAAAACTAGGAGGAGTATGAAGTGTTGTTCAAAAACGTGAAGAGCCTGAAAAGTTGTGAAAAATATGAAGAGCTTGAAAAGGTGTGAAATACCTGAGGAGCATGAAACGGTCTGAAAAATAGGAGGAGCATGAAGCGGTGTTCAAAACATGAAGAGCCTGAAAAAGTGTGAAAAATATGAAGAGCTTCAAAAGGTTTAAAAAATAGGAGGAGGATGAAGCGGTGTTCAAAAACATGAAGAGCCTGAAAAAGTGTGATAAATATGAAGAGCTTATAAAATTGTCAAAAATATGAGGAGCATGGAGAGATGTTCAAAAACATGAAGAGGCTGATAAGGCGTGAAAAAGATTAAGAGCTTCAAAAGGTTTGAAAAATAGGAGGAGCATGAAGCGGTGTTCAAAAACATGAAGAGCCTGAAAATGTGTGAAAAATATGAAGAGCTTATAAAATTGTCAAAAATATGAGGAGCATGAAACGGTCTGAAAAATACGAGCAGCCTGAAAACGTCTGAAAAATAGGAGGAGCATGAAGCGGTGTTCAAAAACATGAAGGGCCTGAAAACGTGTGAAAAATATGAAGAGCTTCAAAAGGAGTCAAAAATATGCGGAGCCTGAAACGATCTGAAAAATAGGAGGAGCATGAAGCGGTGTTGAAAAACATGAAGAGCCGGAAAAGGTGTGAAAAATGTGAAGAGCTTCAAAAGGTGTCAAAAATATGAGGAGCATGAAACGGTCTGAAATATAAGAGGATCATGAAGCGGTGTTGAAAAACATGAAGAGCCTGAAAAGGTGTGATAAATGTGAAGAGCTTCAAAAGGTGTCAAAAATATGAGGAGCATGATACGGTCTGAAAAATAGGAGGAGTAAGAAGCGTTATTGAAATACATGAAGAGCCTGAAAACGTGTGAAGAATATGAAGAGCTCAAAAGGTGTGAAAAAAATGAAGAGCTTCAGAAGGTGTCAAAAATGAGATGAGCATGAAACGGCCTCAAAAATAGGAGGAGCAGGAAGTGGTGTTCAGAAACATGGAGAGCCTGAAAAGGTGTGAAAAATATGAAGAGCTTCAAAAGGTGTGAAATACATGAGGAGCATGAAACGGTCTGAAAAATAGGAGGAGCATGAAGAGGTGTTCAAAAACCTGAAGAGCCTGAAAAGGTGTGAAAAATATGAAGAGCTTCAAAAGGTGTGAAAAACAGGAGGAACATGAAGCGATGTTCAAAAATATGAAGAGCCTGAAAAGGTGTGAAAAATATGAAGTGCTTCAAAAGGTGTCAACAATATGAGGAGCATGAAACGGTCTGAAAAATAGGAGGAGCAAGAAGCGGTGTTGAAAAACAAGAAGAGACGGAAAAGGTGTGAAAAATATGAAGAGATTCAAAACGTGTCAAAAATATGAGGAGCACGAAACGGTCTGAAAAATAGGAGGAGCATGAAGCGGTGTTGAAAAACATGAAGAGCCTGAAAACGTGTGAAAAATATGAAGAGCTTCAAAAGGTATGAAAATATGAAGAGCTTCAAAAGTTGTCAAAAAAGAGATGAGCATGAAACGGTCTGAAAAATAGGAGCAGCATGAAGCTATGTTGAAAAACATGAAGAGTCTGAAAAGGTGTGAAAAATATGAAGAGCTTCAAAAGGTGTCAAAAATATGAGGAGCATGAAACGGTCTGAAATATAGGAGGATCATCAAGCGGTGTTGAAAAACAGGAAGAGCCTGAAAATGTGTGAAAAACGTGAAGAGCTTCAAAAGATGTCAAAAATATGAGGAGCATGAAACGATCTGAAAAATATGTGGAGCATGAAGCGGTGTTAAAAAACATGAAGAGCCTGAAAAGAAGTGAAAAATATGAAGAGCTTCAAAAGGTGTGAAAAACATGAAGACCTTCAAAAGGTGTCAAAAATGAGATGAGCATGAAACGGTCGGAACAATAGGAGGAGCATGAAGCGGTGTTGAAAAACATGAAGAGCCTGAAAACCTGTGAAAAATAGGAAGAGCTTCAAAAGTTGTGAAAAATATGAAGAGCTTCAAAAAATGTCAAAAATATTAGGAGCATGAAATGGTCTCAAATATAGGAGAATCATGCAGCGGTGTTGAAAACTATAAACAGCCTGAAAAAGTGTGAAAAATATGAAGAGCTTCAAAAGGTGTCAAAAATATGAGTATCATGAAATGGTCTGAAAAACAGGAGCAGCATGAAACAGTGTTCAAAAACATGAATACATTGAAAAGGTGTGAAAAATATGAAGAGGTTCAAAAGGTGTGAAATACATGAGGATCATGAAACGGTCTGAAAAATATGAGGAGCATGAAGCGGTGTTCAAAAACATGAGGAGCCTGAAAAGGTGAGAAAAATATGAAGAGCTTCAAAAGGTGTGAGAAATGTGAGGAGCATGAAGCGGTGTTCAAATACATGAAAAGCCTGAAAAGGTGTGAAAAATATGAAGAGCTTCAAAAGGTTTCAAAAATATGAGGAGCTTGAAATGGTCTGAAAAATAGGACGAGCATGAAACGGTGTTCAAAAACATGAAGAGCATGAAAAGGTGTGAAAATTATGAAGAGCTTCAAAAGGTGTGAAAAACAGGAGGAGAATGAAACGGTCTGAAAAATAGGAGGAGCATGAAGCAGTGTTCAAAACATGAAGAGCCTGAAAAAGTGTGAAAAATATGAAGATCTTCAAAAGTTTGAAAAATATGAAGACCCTGAAAAGGTGTCAAAAATGAGATGAGCATGAAACAGTCTGAAAAGTAGGAGGAGCATGAAGTGTTGTTCAAAAACGTGAAGAGCCTGAAAAGGTGTGAAAAATATGAAGAGCTTGAAAAGGTGTGAAATACCTGAGGAGCATGAAACGGTCTGAAAAATAGGAGGAGCATGAAGCGGTGTTCAAAACATGAAGAGCCTGAAAAAGTGTGAAAAATATGAAGAGCTTATAAAATTGTCAAAAATATGAGGAGCATGAAACGGTCTGAAAAATACGAGCAGCCTGAAACCGTCTGAAAAATAGGAGGAGCATGAAGCGGTGTTCAAAACATGAAGAGCCTGAAAAAGTGTGAAAAATATGAAGAGCTTATAAAATTGTCAAAAATATGAGGAGCATGAAACGGTCTGAAAAATACAAGCAGCCTGAAACCGTCTGAAAAATAGGAGGAGCATGAAGCGTTGTTCAAAACATGAAGAGCCTGAAAAAGTGTGAAAAATATGAAGAGCTTATAAAATTGTCAAAAATATGAGGAGCATGAAACGGTCTGAAAAATACAGCAGCCTGAAACGGTCTGAAAAATAGGAGGAGCATGAAGCGGTGTTCAAAAACATGAAGGGCCTGAAAACGGGTGAAAAATATGAAGAGCTTCAAAAGGAGTCAAAAATATGCGGAGCCTGAAACGATCTGAAAAATAGGAGGAGCATGAAGCGGAGTTGAAAAACATGAAGAGCCGGAAAAGGTGTGAAAAATGTGAAGAGCTTCAAAAGGTGTCAAAAATATGAGGAGCATGAAACGCTCTGAAATATAGGAGGATCATGAAGCGGTGTTGAAAAACATGAAGAGCCTGAAAAGGTGTGATAAATGTGAAGAGCTTCAAAAGGTGTCAAAAATATGAGGAGTATGAAAAGGTCTGAAAAATAGGAGGAGTATAAAACGGTGATCAAAAACATGAAGAATCTGAAAACGTGTGAAAAATATGAAGAGCTTCAAACGGTGTGAAAAACATGAGGAGAATGAAACGGTCTGAAAAATAGGAGGAGCATGAAGCAGTGTTCGAAACATGAAGAGCCTGAAAAAGTGTGAAAAATATGAAGAGCTTATAAAATTGTCAAAAATATGAGGAGCATGAAACGGTCTGAAAAATACGAGCAGCCTGAAACCGTCTGAAAAATAGGAGGGGCATGAAGCGGTGTTCAAAAACGTGAAGAGCCTGAAAAGGTGTGAAAAATATGAAGAGTTTCAAAAGGTGTGAAATACCTGAGGAGCATGAAACGATCTGAAAAATAGGAGGAGCATGAAGCGGTGTTCAAAACATGAAGAGCCTGAAAAAGTGTGAAAAATATGAACAGCTTCAAAAGGTTTGAAAAATAAGAGGAGCATGAAGCGGTGTTCAAAAACATGAAGAGCCTGAAAAAGTGTGAAAAATATGAAGAGCTTATAAAATTGTCAAAAATATGAGGAGCATGAAACGGTCTGAAAAATACGAGCAGCCTGAAAGCGTCTGAAAAATAGGAGGAGCATGAAGCGGTGTTCAAAAACCTGAAGGGCCTGAAAACGGGTGAAAAATATGAAGAGCTTCAAAAGGAGTCAAAAATATGCGGAGCCTGAAACGATCTGAAAAATAGGAGGAGCATGAAGCGGAGTTGAAAAACATGAAGAGCCGGAAAAGGTGTGAAAAATGTGAAGAGCTTCAAAAGGTGTCAAAAATATGAGGAGCATGAAACGCTCTGAAATATAGGAGGATCATGAAGCGGTGTTGAAAAACATGCAGAGCCTGAAAAGCTGTGATAAATGTGAAGAGCTTCAAAAGGTGTCAAAAATATGAGGAGCATGAAACGGTCTGAAAAATAGTAGGAGCATGAAACGGTGATCAAAAACATGAAGAATTTGAAAACGTGTGAAAAATATGAAGAGCTTCAAACGGCGTGAAAAATATCAGGAGCATGAAACGGTCTGAAAAAGATGAGGAGCATGAAGTGGTTTTCAAAAACATGTACAGCCTGAAAAGGTGTGAAAAATAGGAAGAGCTTCAAAAGGTGTGAAAAACAGGAGGAACATGCAGCGTTGTTCAAAAATATGAAGAGCCTGAAAAGGTGTGAAAAATATGTAGTGCTTCAAAAGGTGTCAACAATATGAGGAGCATGAAACGGTCTGAAAAATAGGAGGAGCAAGAAGCGGTGTTGAAAAACAAGAAGAGACGGAAAAGGTGTGAAAAATATGAAGAGCTTCAAAAGGTTTCAAAAATATGAGGAGCTTGAAATGGTCTGAAAAATAGGACGAGCATGAAACGGTGTTCAAAAACATGAAGAGCATGAAAAGGTGTGAAAATTATGAAGAGCTTCAAAAGGTGTGAAAAACAGGAGGAGAATGAAACGGTCTGAAAAATAGGAGGAGCATGAAGCAGTGTTCAAAACATGAAGAGCCTGAAAAAGTGTGAAAAATATGAAGATCTTCAAAAGTTTGAAAAATATGAAGACCCTGAAAAGGTGTCAAAAATGAGATGAGCATGAAACAGTCTGAAAATTAGGAGGAGCATGAAGTGTTGTCCAAAAACGTGAAGAGCCTGAAAAGGTGTGAAAAATATGAAGAGCTTGAAAAGTTGTGAAATACCTGAGGAGCATGAAACGGTCTGAAAAATAGGAGGAGCATGAAGCGGTGTTCAAAACATGAAGAGCCTGAAAACGTGTGAAAAAAATGAAGAGCTTCAAAAGGTGTGAAAAATATGAAGAGCTTCAAAAGGTGTCAAAAATGAGATGAGTGTAAAACGGTCTGAAATGTGGGAGGAGCATGAAGTGGTGTTGAAAATAATGAAGAGCCTGAAAAGGTGTGAAATATATGAAGAGCTTCAAAAGGTGTGAAAAAAAAGAGGAGCATGATACGGTCTGAAAAATAGGAGGAGCATGAACTGGTTGTGAAAAAACATGAAGAGCCTGAAAACACGTGCAAAATATGAAGAGCTTCAAAAGGTGTGAAATACATGAGGCCATGAAACGGTCTGAAAAATAGGAGGAGCAAGAAACGGTGTTGAAAAACATGAAGAGACTGACGAGGTGTCAGAAATATGAAGAGCTTCAAAAGGTGTCAAAAATATGAGGAGCATGAAACGGTCTGAAAAATAGGAGGAGCAACAAGGGGTGTTGAAATACATGAAGAGCCTGAAAATGTGTAAAAAATATAAAGAGCTTCAAAAGGTGTCAAAAATATGAGGAGCATGAAAACGTATGAAAAATAGGAGGAGCATGAAGTGGTGTTGAAAAACATTAAGAGCCTGAAAGGGTGTGAAAAATATGAAGAGCTTCAAAATGTGTCAAAAATATGAGAAGCATGAAACTGTCTGAATAATAGGAGGAGCATGAAGCGGTGTTCAAAAACATGAAGAGTCTGAAAAGGTGTGAAAAATATGAAGAGCTTCAAAATGTGTCAAAAATATGAGGAGCATGAAACGGTCTGAAAAATGGGAGGAGCATGAAATGGTGATCAAAAACATGAAGAGCCTGGAAAGGTGTGAAAAATGTGAAGAGCTTCAAAAGGTGTGAAAGACATGAGGAGCATGAAACGGGCTGAAAAATAGGAGAAGAATGAAGTGGTGTTGAAAAACATGAAGAGCCTGAAAAAGTGTGAAAAATATGAAAAGCTTCAAAAGGTGTGAAATACATGAGGAGCATGAAACTCTCTGAAAAATAAAAGGAGCATGAAGTGGTGTTCAAAAACATGAAGAGCCTGAAAAGTTGTGAAAATATGAAGAGCTTCAAATATGAAAAATATGAAGAGCTTCAAAGGGTGAGAAAAATATGAAGAGCTTCAAAAGGTGTCAAAAATATGAGGAGCATGAAACGTTCTGAAAAATAGGAGGAGCATGAAGCGGTGTTGAAATACATGAAGAGCCTGAAAATGTGTGAAAAACATGAAGAGCTTAAAAAGGTGTCAAAAATATGAGGAGCCTGAAACGGTCTGAAAAAGAAGAGGAGCATGAAGCGGTGTTGAAAAACATGAAGAGCCTGAAAAGGTGTGAAAAATATGAAGAGCTTCTAAAGGTGTCAAAAGTATGAGGAGCATGAAACGGTCTGAAAATCGGAGGAGCATGAAGTGGTGTTCAAAAACATGAAGAGCCTGAAAAGGTGAGAAAAATACGAAGAGCTTCTAAAGGTGTGAAAAATATGAAGAGCTTCAAAAAGGATGAAAAATATGAGGAGCATGAAACTGTCAGAAAAATAGGAGGATCATGAAGCGGTGTTGAAAAACATGAAGAGCCTGAAAAGGTGAGAAAAATACGAAGAGCTTCTAAAGGTGTGAAAAATATGAGGAGCATGAAACGGTCTCAAAATAGGAGGAGCATGAAACGGTCTGAAAAATAGGAGGGGCATGAAGCGGTGATGAAAAAATAGAAGAGCATGAAATGGTTTGAAGAATATAAGGAGCTTCAAAAGGTATCAAAAATAGTAGTAGCATGAAACGGTGTTGAAAAACTTGAAGAGCCTGAAAATGTGTAAAATATGAACAGGTTAAAAGGTGTCAAAATATGAGGAGCATGAAACGGTCTGAAAAATAAGAGGAGCATGAAGCGGTGATGAAAAAAAAGAAGAGCATGAAATGGTTTGAAGAATATGAGGAGCTTCAAAAGGTATCAAAAATAGGAGTAGCATGAAGCCGTGTTGAAAAACATGAAGAGCCTGAAAAGGTGTGAAAAATATGAAGAGCTTCAAAAGGTATCAAAAATAGGAGTAGCATGAAGAGGTGTTCAAAAATATGAAGAGCCTGAAAAGGTGTGAAAAATATGAAGAGCATGAAACGGTCTGAAAAATAGGTGGAGCATGAAGCGGTGTTCAGAAGCATGAAGAGCCTGAAAACTGTGAAAAATATGAAGAGCTTCAAAAAGTGTGAAAAATATGAAGAGCTTCAAAAGGTGTGAAAAGAATGAAGAGCTTCAAAAGGTGTCAAAAATATGAGGAACATGAAATGGTCTGAAAAATTGGAGGAGCATGAAGCCGTGTTCAAAAACATGAACAGCTTGAAAATGTGTGAAAAATATGAAGAGCCTGAAAAGTTATGAAAAATACGAAGAGCTTCAAAAGGTGTCAAATATATGAGGAGCATGAAACGGTCTGAAAAATAGGAGGATCATAAAGCGGTGTTGAAAAATATGAAGAGCCTGAAAATGGTGTGAAAAATATCAAGAGCTTCAAAAGGTGTCAAAAATGAGATGTGCATGAAACGGTCTGAAAAATATGAGGAGCATGAAACGGTGTTCAAAAACATGAAGAGCCTGAAAAGGTGTGAAAAATATGAAGAGCCTCAAAAAATGTCAAAAATATGAGGAATATGAAACGGTCTGAAAAATAGGAGGATCATAAAGCGGTGTTGAAAAACATGAAGAGCCTGAAAATGGTGTGAAAAATATGAAGAGCTTCAAAAGGAGTCAAAAATGAAATGTGCATGAAACGGTCTGAAAAATATGAGGAGCATGAAGTGGTTGTGAAAAACATGAAAAGCCTGAAAATGTGTGCAAAATACGAAGAGCTTCAAAAGGTGTGAAATACATGAGGAGCATGAAATGGTCTGAGAAATAGGAGGAGCATGAAGCGGTGTTCAAAAACATGTAGAGACTGAAAAGGTGTGAAAAATATGAAGAGCTTCAAAAGGAGTGAAAAATAGGAGGAGCATGAAACGGTCTGAAAAATAGGAGGAACATGAACCGGTGTTCAAATACATGAAAAGCCTGAAAAGGTGTGAAATATATGAAGAGCTTCAAAAGGTGTGAAAAATATGAAGAGCTTCAAAAGGTGTGAAAAATATGAAGAGCTTCAAAAGGTGTCAAAAATATGAGAAACATGAAACGGTCTGAAAAATTGGAGGAGCATGAAGCGGTGTTCAAAAACATGAAGAGCCTGAAAAGGTGTGAAAAATATGAAGAGCTTCAAAAGGTGTCAAAAATATGAGGAGCATGAAACGGTCTGAAAAATAGGAGGAGCATGAAGCGGTGTTGAAAAAAATGAAGAGCCTGAAAATGTGTGAAATATATGAAGAGCTTCAAAAGGTGTGAAATACATGAGGAGCATGAAACGGGCTGAAAAATAGGAGGAGCATGAAGCGGTGTGGCAAAACATGAAGAGCCTGAAAAGGTGTGAAAGATATGAAGAGTTTCTAAAGGTGTCAAAAATATGAGGAGCATGAAAACGTCTGAAAAATAGGAGGAGCATGAAGTTGTGTTGAAAAACATTAAGAGCCTGAAAGGGTGTGAAAAATATGAAGAGCTTCAAAAGGTGTCAAAAATATGAGGAGCATGAAACGGTCTGAAAAATAGGCGGAGCATGAAGCGGTGTTCAAAAACATGAAGAGCGTGAAAAGGTGTGAAAAATATGAAGAGCTTCAAAAGGTGTCAAACATAAGAGGAGCATGAAACGGTCTGAAAAATAGGAGGAGCATGAAACGGTGTTCAAAAACATGAAGAGCCTGAAAAGGTGTGAAAAATATGAAGAGCCTCAAAAAATGTCAAAAATATGAGGAATATGAAACGGTCTGAAAAATAGGAGGATCATAAAGCGGTGTTGAAAAACATGAAGAGCCTGAAAATGGTGTGAAAAATATGAAGAGCTTCAAAAGGAGTCAAAAATGAAATGTGCATGAAACGATCTGAAAAATATGAGGAGCATGAAGTGGTTGTGAAAAACATGAAAAGCCTGAAAATGTGTACAAAATACTAAGAGCTTCAAAAGGTGTGAAATATATGAGGAGCATGAAATCGTCTGAGAAATAGGAGGAGCATGAAGCGGTGTTCAAAAACATGTAGAGACTGAAAAGGTGTGAAAAATGTGAAGAGCTTCAAAAGGAGTGAAAAATAGGAGGAGCACGAAACGGTCTGAAAAATAGGAGGAGCATGAACCGGTGTTCAAATACATGAAAAGCCTGAAATGGTGTGAAAAATATGAAGAGCTTCAAATATATGAAAAATATGAAGAGCTTCAAAAGGTGTGAAAAATATGAAGAGCTTCAAAAGGTGTCAAAAATATGAGAAACATGAAACGGTCTGAAAAATTGGAGGAGCATGAAGCGGTGTTCAAAAACATGAAGAACCTGAAAAGGTGTGAAAAATATGAAGAGCTTCAAAAGGTGTCAAAAATATGAGGAGCATGAAATGGTCTAAAAAATCGGAGAAGCATGAAATGGTGTTCAAATACATGAAGAGACTGAAAAGGTGTGAAAAACATGAAGAGCTTCAAATGGTGTGAAATACATGAGGAGCATGAAACGGTCTGAAAAATAGGAGGAGCAAGAAGGTGTGCTCAAAAACATGAAGAGCCCGAAAAAGTGTGAAAAATATGAAGAGCTTCAAAAATATGAAAAATATGAAGAGCTTCAAAAGGTGTGAAAAATATGAGGAGCATGAAACGGTCTGAAAAATATGAGGAGCATGAAACGCTGTTCAAAAACATGAAGAGCCTAAAAGGTGTGAAAAATATGAAGAGCTTCAAAAGGTGTCAAAAATATGAGGAGCATGAAACGGCCTCAAAAATAGGAGGAGCATGAATCGGTGATGAAAAACATGGAGAGCCTGAAAAGGTGTGAAAAATATGAAGAGCTTCAAAAGGTTTCAAAATGTGTGGAGCATGAAACGGTCTGAAAAATAGGAGGAGCATGAAGCGGTGTTGAAAAACATGAAGAGCCTGAAAAGGTGAGAAAAATATGAAGAGCTTGAAAAGGTGTGAAAAATATGAAGAACTTCAAAAGGTGTGAAACATATGAAGAGCTTCAAAACGTGTGAAATACATGAGGAGCATGAAACTCTCTGAAAAATAAAAGGAGCATGAAGTGGTGTTCAAAAACATGAAGAGCCTGAAAAGGTGTGAAAAATATGAAAAGCTTCAAAAGGTGTCAAAAATATGAGGAGCATGAAACGGGCTGAAAAATAGGAGAAGCATGAAGTGGTGTTGGAAAACATGAAGATCCTGAAAAGGTGTGAAAAATATGAAGAGCTTCAAAAGTGTGAAAAACATGACGAGCATGAAATGGCCTGAAAAATACGAGGAACATGAAACGGTGTTCAAAAACATGAAGAGCCTGAAAAGGTGTGAACAATATGAAGATCTTCAAAAGGTGTCAAAAATATGAGGAGCATGAAAACGTATGAAAAATAGGAGGAGCATGAAGTGGTGTTGAAAAACATTAAGAGCCTGAAAGGGTGTGAAAAATATGAAGAGCTTCAAAAGGTGTCAAAAATATGAGAAGCAGGAAACTGTCTGAATAATAGGAGGAGCATGAAGCGGTGTTCAAAAACATGAAGAGTCTGAAAAGGTGTGAAAAATATGAACAGCTTCAAAAGGTGTCAAAAATATGAGGAGCATGAAACGGTCTGAAAAATGGGAGGAGCATGAAATGGTGATCAAAAACATGAAGAGCCTGAAAAGGTGTGAAAAATGTGAAGAGCTTCAAAAGGTGTGAAAGACATGAGGAGCATGAAACGGGCTGAAAAATAGGAGAAGAATGAAGTGGTGTTGAAAAACATGAAGAGCCTGAAAAAGAGTGAAAAATATGAAAAGCTTCAAAAGGTGTGAAATACATGAGGAGCATGAAACTCTCTGAAAAATAGAAGGAGCATGAAGTGGTGTTCAAAAACATGAAGAGCCTGAAAAGTTGTGAAAATATGAAGAGCTTCAAAAATATGAAAAATATGAAGAGCTTCAAAGGGTGAGAAAAATATGAAGAGCTTCAAAGGGTGAGAAAAATATGAAGAGCTTCAAAAGGTGTCAAAAGTATGAGGAGCATGAAACGTTCTTAAAAATAGGAGGAGCATGAAGCGGTGTTGAAATACATGAAGAGCCTGAAAATGTGTGAAAAACATGAAGAGCTTAAAAAGGTGTCAAAAATATGAGGAGCCTGAAACGGTCTGAAAAAGAAGAGGAGCATGAAGCGGTGTTGAAAAACATGAAGAGCCTGAAAAGGTGTGAAAAATATGAAGAGCTTCTAAAGGTGTCAAAAGTATGAGGAGCATGAAACGGTCTTAAAAATACGAGAAGCATGCAGTGGTGTTGAAAAACATGAAGAGCCTGAAAAGTTGTGAAAAATATGCATAGCTTCAAAAGGTGTCAAAAATTAGATGAGCATGAAACGGTCTGAAAAATTGGAGGAGCAAGAAGTACTGTTGAAAAAAATGAAGAGCCTGAAAAGGTGTGAAAAATATGAAAAGCTTCAAAAGGTGTCAAAAATATGAGGACCTTGAAACGGTCTGAAAAATAGGAGGAGCATGAAGCGGTGTTGAAAAATATGAAGAGCCTGAAAAGGTGTGAAAAATATGAAGAACTTCTAAAGGTGTCAAAAATATGAGGAGCAAGTAACGGTCTGAAAAATAGGAGAAGCATAAAGCGGTGTTGAAAAACATGAAGAGCCTGAAAAGGTGTGAAAAATATGAAGAGCTTGAAAAGGTGTGAAAAATATGAAAAACTTCAAAAGGTGTGAAACATATGAAGAGCTTCAAAACGTGTGAAATACATGAGGAGCATGAAACTCTCTGAAAAATAGAAGGAGCATGAAGTGGTGTTCAAAAACATGAAGAGCCTGAAAAGGTGTGAAAAATATGAAAAGCTTCAAAAGGTGTCAAAAATATGAGGAGCATGAAACGGGCTGAAAAATAGGAGAAGCATGAAGTGGTGTTGAAAAACATGAAGATCCTGAAAAGGTGTGAAAAATATGAAGAGCTTCAAAAGTGTGAAATACATGACGAGCATGAAATGGCCTGAAAAATACGAGGAACATGAAACGGTGTTCAAAAACATGAAGAGCCTGAAAAGGTGTGAACAATATGAAGAGCTTCAAAAGGTGTCAAAAATATGAGGAGCATGAAAACGTATGAAAAATAGGAGGAGCATGAAGTGGTGTTGAAAAACATTAAGAGCCTGAAAGGGTGTGAAAAATATGAAGAGCTTCAAAAGGTGTCAAAAATATGAGAAGCATGAAACTGTCTGAATAATAGGAGGAGCATGAAGCGGTGTTCAAAAACATGAAGAATCTGAAAAGGTGTGAAAAATATGAAGAGCTTCAAAATGTGTCAAAAATATGAGGAGCATGAAACGGTCTGAAAAATGGGAGGAGCATGAAATGGTGATCAAAAACATGAAGAGCCTGGAAAGGTGTGAAAAATGTGAAGAGCTTCAAAAGGTGTGAAAGACATGAGGAGCATGAAACGGGCTGAAAAATAGGAGAAGAATGAAGTGGTGTTGAAAAACATGAAGAGCCTGAAAAAGTGTGAAAAATATGAAAAGCTTCAAAAGGTGTGAAATACATGAGGAGCATGAAACTCTCTGAAAAATAAAAGGAGCATGAAGTGGTGTTCAAAAACATGAAGAGCCTGAAAAGTTGTGAAAATATGAAGAGCTTCAAATATGAAAAATATGAAGAGCTTCAAAGGGTGAGAAAAATATGAAGAGCTTCAAAAGGTGTCAAAAATATGAGGAGCATGAAACGTTCTGAAAAATAGGAGGAGCATGAAGCGGTGTTGAAATACATGAAGAGGCTGAAAATGTGTGAAAAACATGAAGAGCTTAAAAAGGTGTCAAAAATATGAGGAGCCTGAAACGGTCTGAAAAAGAAGAGGAGCATGAAGCGGTGTTGAAAAACATGAAGAGCCTGAAAAGGTGTGAAAAATATGAAGAGCTTCTAAAGGTGTCAAAAGTATGAGGAGCATGAAACGGTCTGAAAATCGGAGGAGCATGAAGTGGTGTTCAAAAACATGAAGAGCCTGAAAAGGTGAGAAAAATACGAAGAGCTTCTAAAGGTGTGAAAAATATGAAGAGCTTCAAAAAGGATGAAAAATATGAGGAGCATGAAACTGTCAGAAAAATAGGAGGATCATGAAGTGGTGTTGAAAAACATGAAGAGCCTGAAAAGGTGAGAAAAATACGAAGAGCTTCTAAAGGTGTGAAAAATATGAGGAGCATGAAACGGTCTCAAAATAGGAGGAGCATGAAACGGTCTGAAAAATAGGAGGAGCATGAAGCGGTGATGAAAAAATAGAAGAGCATGAAATGGTTTGAAGAATATAAGGAGCTTCAAAAGGTATCAAAAATAGTAGTAGCATGAAACGGTGTTGAAAAACTTGAAGAGCCTGAAAATGTGTAAAATATGAACAGGTTAAAAGGTGTCAAAATATGAGGAGCATGAAACGGTCTGAAAAATAAGAGGAGCATGAAGCGGTGATGAAAAAAAAGAAGAGCATGAAATGGTTTGAAGAATATGAGGAGCTTCAAAAGGTATCAAAAATAGGAGTAGCATGAAGCCGTGTTGAAAAACATGAAGAGCCTGAAAAGGTGTGAAAAATATGAAGAGCTTCAAAAGGTATCAAAAATAGGAGTAGCATGAAGAGGTGTTCAAAAATATGAAGAGCCTGAAAAGGTGTGAAAAATATGAAGAGCATGAAACGGTCTGAAAAATAGGTGGAGCATGAAGCGGTGTTCAGAAGCATGAAGAGCCTGAAAACTGTGAAAAATATGAAGAGCTTCAAAAAGTGTGAAAAATATGAAGAGTTTCAAAAGGTGTGAAAAATATGAGGAGCATGAAACGGTCTGAAAAATAGGAGGAGCATGAAACAGTGTGTAAAAAATGAAGAGCATGAATAGGTGTGAAAATTATGAAGAGCTTTAAAAGGTTTGAAAAATATGACGAGCATGAAATTGTCTGAAAAATTGGAGGAGCATGAAGCGGTGTTGAAATACATGAAGAGCCTGTAAAGGTTTGAAAAATATGAAGAGCTTCAAAAGGTGTGAAAAATATGAAGAGCTTCAAAATTTGTCAAAAATAAGAGGAGAAAGACACGGTCTGAAAAATAGGAGGAGCATGAAGCGGTGTTGAAATACATGAAGAGCCTGTAAAGGTTTGAAAAATATGAAGAGCTTCAAAAGGTGTGAAAAATATGAAGAGCTTCAAAATGTGTCAAAAATAGGAGGAGCATGACACGGTCTGAAAAGTAGGAGGAGCATGAAGCGGTGTTGAAAAACATGAAGAGCCTGAAAAGGTGTAAAAAACATGAAGAGCCTAAAAAGGTGTCAAAAATATGAGGAATATGAAACGGTCTTAAAAATAGGAGGATCATGAAGAGGTGTTGAAAAACATGAAGTTCCTGAAAAGGTGTGAAATATATGAAGAGCTTCAAAAATTGTGAAATATATGAGGAGCATGAAACGGTCTGAAAAATAGGAGGAGCATGAAACGGTGTTCAAAAACATGAAGAGCTTCAAAAGGTGTGAAAAATATGAACAGCTTCAAAAGGTGTCAAAAATCAGATGAGTAAAAAACGGTCTGAAAAATGGGAGGAGCATGAAGTTGTGTTGAAAATAATGAAGAGCCTGAAAAGGTGTGAAAAATATGAGGAGCATGATACGGTCTGAAAAATAGGAGGAGCATGAAGTGGTTGTGAAAAAACATGAAGAGCCTGAAAACGTGTGCAAAATATGACGAGCTTCAAAAGGTGGGAAATACATGAGAAGCTTGAAACGGTCTGAAAAATAGGAGGAGCATGAAGCGATGTTGAAAAACATGAAGAGCCTTAAAATGTGTGAAAAATATGAAGAGCTTCAAAAAGTGTGAAAAATATGAGGATCATGAAACGGTCTGAAAAATAGGAGGAGCATGAAGCGGTGTTGAAAAACATGAAGAGCCTGAAAAGGTGTGACAAATATGAAGAGCTTCAAAAGGTGTGAAATACATGAGGAGCATGAAACGATCTGAAAAACAGGAGGAGCATGAAGCGGTGTTCAAAAACATGCAGAGTCTGAAAAGGTGTGAAAAATATGAAGAGCTTCAAAAGGTTTGAAAAATATGAAGAGCTTCAAAAGGTGTCAAAAATGAGATGAGCATGAAACGGTCTGAAAAATAGGAGGAGCATGAAGCGGTGTTCAAAAACATGAAGAGCCTGAAAAGGTGTGAGAAATATGAAGAGCTTCAAAAGATGTCAAAAATATGAGGAGCATGAAACGGTCTGAAAAATAGGAGGAGCATGAAATCGTGTTCAAACACATGAAGAGCCTGAAAAGGTGTGAAAAATATGAAGAGCTTCAAAAGGTGTGAAATACATGAGGAGCATTAAACGGTTTAAAAATTAGGAGGAGAGTGAAGCGGTGTTCAAAAACATGAAGAGCCTGAAAAGGTGTTAAAAATATGAAGAGCTTCAAAAGGTGTGAAAAATATGAGGAACATGAAACGGTCTGAAAAATAGGAGGAGCATGAAGCGGTGTTGAAAAACATGAGGAGCCTGAAAAGTTGTGACAAATATGAAGAGCTTCAAAAGGTGTGAAATACATGAGGAGCATGAAACGGTCTGAAAATAGGAGGAGCATGAAGCGGTGTTCAAAAACATGCTGAGACTGAAATCTTGTGAAAAATATGAAGAGCTTCAAAAGGTGTGAAAAATATGAAGAGCTTCAGAAGATGTCAAAAATGAGATGAGCATGAAACGGTCTGAAAAATAGGAGGAGCATTATGTAGTGTTGAAAAAATTGAAGAGCCTGAACAGGTGTGAAATATATGAAGAGCTTCAAAAGGTGTGAAAAATATGAGAAGCATGAAACGGTCTGAAAAATATGAGGAGCATGAACCGGTGTCGAAAAACCTGAAGAGCCTGAAAAGGTGTGAAAAATATGAAGAGCTCCAAAAGGTGTGAAAAATATGAGGAGCATGATACGGTCTGAAAAATAGGAGGAGCATGAACCGGTGTTCAAAAACATGAAGAGCCTGAAAAGGTGTGAAAAATATGAACAGCTTCAAAAGGTGTGAAAAATATGAGGAGCATGAAACGGTCTGAAAAATAGGAGGAGCATGAAGCGGTGTTGAAAAACATGAGGAGCCTGAAAAGGTGTGACAAATATGAAGAGCTTCAAAAGGTGGGAAATACATGAGGAGCATGAAACGGTCTCAAAAATAGGAGGAGCATGAAGCGGTGTTCAAAAACATGCAGAGTCTGAAAAGGGGTGAAAAATATGAAGAGCTTCAAAAGGTTTGATAAATATGAAGAGCTTCAAAAGGTGTGAAAAATATGAAAAGCTTCAAAAGGTGTCAAAAATATGAGGACCATGAAACGGTCTGAAAAATAGGAGGAGCATGAAGCGGTGTTCAAAAACATGAAGAGCCTGAAAAGGTGGGAAAAATATGAAGAGCTTCAAAAGGTGTCAAAAATATGAGGAGCATGAAACGGTCTGCAAAATAGGAGGAGCATGAAGTGGTGTTGAAAAACATGAAGAGCCTGTAAACGTGTGAAAAAAATGAAGAGCTTCAAAAGGTGTGAAAAATATGAAGAGCTTCAAAAGGTGTCAAAAATGAGATGAGTGTAAAACGGTCTGAAATGTGGGAGGAGCATGAAGTGGTGTTGAAAATAATGAAGAGCCTGAAAAGGTGTGAAATATATGAAGAGCTTCAAAAGGTGTGAAAAAAAAGGGGAGCATGATACGGTCTGAAAAATAGGAGGAGCATGAATTGGTTGTGAAAAAACATGAAGAGCCTGAAAACGCGTGCAAAATATGAAGAGCTTCAAAAGGTGTGAAATACATGAGGCCATGAAACGGTCTGAAAAATAGGAGGAGCAAGAAACGGTGTTGAAAAACATGAAGAGACTGACGAGGTGTCAGAAATATGAAGAGCTTCAAAAGGTGTCAAAAATATGAGGAGCATGAAACGGTCTGAAAAATAGGAGGAGCAACAAGGGGTGTTGAAATACATGAAGAGCCTGAAAATGTGTAAAAAATATAAAGAGCTTCAAAAGATGTGAAAAATATGAAGAGCTTCAAAAGGTGTAAAATATGAGGAGCATGAAACGGTCTGAAAAATAGGAGGAGCATGAAGCGGTGTTCAAAAACATGAAGAGCCTGAAAAGTTGTGAAAAATATGAAAAGCTTCAAAAGGTGTCAAAAATGAGATGAGCATGAAACGGTCTGAAAAATAGGAGGAGCATGAAGCGGTGTTCAAAAACTTGAAGAGCCTGAAACGTTGTGAAAAATATGAAAAGCTTGAAAAGGTTTCAAAAAAGAGATGAGCATGAAACGGTCTGAAAAATAGGAAGAGCATGAAGTGGTGTTGAAAAAATGAAGAGCCTGAAAAGGTGTGAAAAATATGAAGATCATCAAAATGTATCAAAAATATGAGGAGCATGAAACGGTCTGCAAAAAAGGAGGAGCATGAAGTGGTGTTGAAAAACTTGAAGAGCCTGAAAAAGTGTGAAAAATATGAAAAGCTTCAAAAGATGTCAAAAATATGAGGAGCATGAAACGGTCTGAAAAATAGGAGGAGCATGAAGTGGTGTTCAAAAACATGAAGAGCCTGAAAAGGTGTGAAAAATATGAAGAGCTTCAAAAGGTGTGAAATACATGAGGAGCATGAAACGGGCTGAAAAATAGGAGAAGCATGAAGTGGTGTAGAAAAACATGAAGAGCCTGAAAAGGTGTGAAAAATATGAAGAGCTTCAAAAGGTGTGAAAAATATGAGGAGCATGAAACGGTCTGAAAAATAGAAGCAGCATGAAACGGTGTTGAAAAACATGAAGAGCCTGAAAAGGTGTGAAAAATATGAAGAGCTTCAAAAGGTGTGAAATAAATGAGGAGCATGAAACGGGCTGAAAAATAGGAGAAGCATGAAGTGGTGTAGAAAAACATGAAGAGCCTGAAAAGGTGTGAAAAATATGAAGAGCTTCAAAAGGTGTGAAAAATATGAGGAGCATGAAATGGTCTGAAAAATAGAAGCAGCATGAAACGGTGTTGAAAATCATGAAGAGCCTGAAATGGTGTGAAAAATATGAAGAGCTTCAAAAGGTGTGAAAAATATGAAGAGCTTCAAAAGGTGTCAAAATTATGAGGAGCATGAAACGATCTGAAAAATAGGAGGAGCGTGAAGTGGCATTGAAAAACATTAAGAGACTGAAAAAGTGTGAAAAATATGAAGAGCTTCAAAAGGTGTCAAAAATATGAGGAGCATGAAACGGTCTGAAAAATAGGAGTAGCATGAATTGGTGTTCAAAAACATGAAGAGCCTGTTAAGCTGTGAAAAATATGAAGAGCTTCAAAAGGTGTCAAAAATATGAGGAGCATGAAACGATCTGAATAATCGGAGGAGCAGGAAACGGTTTTCAAAACCATGAAGAGCCTGAAAAGGTGTGAAAAATATGAAGAGCTTCAAAAGGTGTCAAAAATATGAGGATCATGAAACGGTCTGAAAATTAGGAGGAGCATGAAGCGTTGTTTAAAAACTTGAAGAGCCTGAAAAAGTTTGAAATATATGAAGAGCTTCAAAAGGTGTCAAAAATATAAGAAGCATGAAACGGTGTTCAAAAACATGAAGAGCCTGAAAAGGTGTGAAAAATATGAAGAGCTTCAAAAGGTGTCAAAAATATGAGGACCATGAAACGGTCTGAAAAATAGGAGGAGCATGAAGCGGTGTTGAAAAACATGAAGAGTCTGAAAAGGTGTGAAATATATGAAGAGCTTCAAAAGGTGTAAAAAATATGAGGAGTTTGAAACGGTCTGAAAAATATGAGGATCTGGTTTCCTCATTGTGTATGCCCAGAAGTGGAATTGCTGGGTCATATGGCAGTTCTATTTCCAGTTTTTTAAGAAATCTCTTCACCGTTTTCCATAGCGGCTGTACTAGTGTGCATTCCCACCAACAGTATAAGAGGGTTCCCTTTTCTCCACTCCCTCTCCAGCATTTATTGCTTGTAGACTTTTGGATAGCAGCCATCCTGACTGGCATGTAATGGTACCTCATTGTGGTTTTGATTTGCATTTCTCTAATAATGAGTGATGTTGAGCATCTTTTCATGTGTTTGTTATCCATCTGTATGTCTTCTTTGGAGAAATGTCTGTTTAGTTCTTTGGCTCATTTTGTATTGGGTCATTTATTTTTCTGGAATTGAGCTGCAGGATTTGCTTGTATATTTTTGAGATTAATCCTTTGTCTGTTTCTTCATTTGCTATTATTTTCTCCCAATCTGAGGGCTGTCTTTTCACCTTACTTATAGTTTCCTTTGTAGTGCAAAAGCTTTTAAGTTTCATTAGGTCCCATTTGTTTAGTTTTGCTTTTATTTCCAATATTCTGGGAGGTGGGTCATAGAGGATCTTGCTTTGATTTATGTCGGAGAGTGTTTTGCCTATCTTCTCCTCTAGGAGTTTTATAGTTTCTGGTCTTACATTTAGATCTTTAATCCATTTTGAGTTTATTTTTGTGTATGGTGTTAGAAAGTGTTCTATTTTCATTCTTTTACAAGTGGTTGACCAGTTTTCCCAGCACCACTTGTTAAAGAGGTTGTCTTTTTTCCATTGCATATCCTTGCCTCCTTTGTCAAAGATAAGGTGCCATAGGTTCGTCTGAAAGAGACACGTGCACCCCAATGTTCATCGCAGCACTGTTTATAATAGCCAGGACATGGAAGCAACCTAGATGCCCGTCAGCAGATGAATGGATAAGAAAGCTGTGGTACATATACACCATGGAATATTACTCAGCCATTAAAAAGAATTCATTTGAATCAGTCCTAATGAGATGGATGAAGCTGGAGCCCATTTTACAGAGTGAAGTAAGCCAGAAAGATAAAGAACATTACAGCATACTGACACATGTATATGGAATTTAGAAAGGTGACAACGATAACCCTGTATGCAGAACAGAAAAAGAGACACAGAAATACAGAACAGACTTTTAAACTTTGTGGGAGAATGTGAGGGTGGGATATTTCAAAAGAACAGCATGTATGCTATCTATGGTGAATCAAATCACCAGCCCAGGTAGGATGCACGAGACAAGTGCTCCGGCTTGGTGCACTGGGAAGACCCAGAGGAATCGGGTGGAGAGGGAGGTGGGAGGGGGAATCGGGACTGGGAATACATGTAAATCCATGGCTGATTCATATCAAAGTATGACAAAACCACTGGAAAAAAAAATAAAAATAATAAAAAAGAAATAAAAAAAATAACAATAAAAAAAAAAATAAGAGGAGCATGAAACGGTGTTCAAAAACATGAAGAGCCTGAAAAGGTGTGAAAAATATGAAGAGCTTCAAAACGTGTCAAAAATATGAGGAGCATGAAACAATCTGAAAAATAGGAGGAGCATTAAGCAGTGTTCAAAAACATGAAGAGCCTGAAAAGGTGTGAAAAATATGAAGAGCTTCAAAACGTGTCAAAAATATGAGGAGCATGAATCGCTCTGAAAAATAGGAGGAGCATGAAGCAGTATTCAAAAACATGAAGAGACTGAAATGTGCGAAAAATATGAAGAGCTTCAAAACGTGACAAAATATGAGGAGCATGAAACGGTCTGAAATATAGGAGGTGCATGAAGTGGTGTTGAAAAACATGAAGAGCCTGAAAAGGTTTGAAAAATATGAAGAGCTTCAAAGGTGTCAAAATTATGAGGAGCATGAAACGGTCTGAAATATAGGAGGTGCATGAAGAGGTGTTGAAAAACATGAAGAGCCTGAAAAGATGTGAAATATATGAAGAGCTTCAGAAGCTGTCAAAAATATGAGGAGCATGAAACGGTCTGAAAAATAGGAGGAATATGAAACGGTGTTGAAAAATATGAAGAGCTTGAAAAGGTGTGAAAAAAATGAAGAGCTTCAAAAGGTGTGAAAAATATGAGTAGCATGAAACGGTCTGAAAAGTAGAAGGAGCATGAAAAGGTGTTCAAAAACATGAAGAGCCTGAAAAGGTGTGAAATATAGGAAGAGCTTCAAAAGGTGTCAAAAATATGAGGAGCATGAAACGGTCTGAAAAATATGAGGAGCATTAAGCGGTGTTGAAAAACATGAAGAGCCTGAAAAGGTGTGAAAAAATATGAAGTTCTTCCAAAGGTGTGAAAAATATGAGGAGCATGAAACGGTCTGAAAAATAGGAGGAGCATGAAGCGGTGTTGATAAAAGTGAAGAGCCTGAAAAGGTGTGAAAAAATATGAAGTGCTTCCAAATGTGTGAAAAATATGAGGAGCATTAATTGGGCTGAAAAATAGGAGGAGTATGAAACTGTGTTCAAAAACATGAAGAGCCTGAAAAGGTGTGAAAAATATGAAAAGCTTCAAAAGGGATCAAAATTATGAGGGGCATGAAACGGTGTGAAAAAGAGGAGGAGCTTGAAACAGTGTTCAAAAACATGAAGAGCCTGAAAAGGTGTGAAAAATATGAAGAGCCTCAAAAGGTGTCAAAAATATGAGCATCAAGAAACGGTCTGAAAAATAGGAGGAGCATGAAGCGGTGTTGAAAAACATGAAGAGCCTGAAACGGTGTGAAATATATGAAGAGCTTCAAAAGGTGTCAAAAATATGAGGAGCAGGAAACGGTCTGAAAAATAGGAGGATCATGTAGCGGTGTTGAAAAACATGAAAAGCCTGAAAAGGTGTGAAAAATATGAAGAGCTTCAAAAGGTGTCAAAAATATGAGGAGCATGAAACGGTCTTAAAAATAGGAGAAAGATGAAGCGGTGTTCAAAAACATGAAGAACATGAAAAGGTGTGAAAAATAAGAAGAGCTTTAAAAGGTGTGAAAATTATGAGGAGCTTGAAACGGTCTGAAAAATAGGAGGAGCATGAACTGGTGTTGAAAAACATGAAGAGCCTGAAAAGGTGGGAAAAATATGAAGAGCTTCAAAAGGTGTGAAAAATATGAGGAGCATGAAACGATCTGAAAAATAGGAGGAGGATGAAACGGTAATCAAAAACATGAAGAGCCTGAAAAGGTGTGAAAAATTTGAAGAGCTTCAAAAGGTGTGAAATACATGAGGAGCATGAAACGGTCTGAAAAATAGGAGGAGCATGAAGCGGTGTTCAAAAAAATGCAGAGACTGAAAAGTTGTGAAAAATATGAAGAGCTTTAAAGGTGTGAAAAATATGAAGAAGTTCAAAATGTGTCAAAAATGAGATGAGCATGAAACGGTCTGAAAAATAGGAGGAGCATGAAGCGGTGTTCAAAAACATGAAGAGCCTGAAAAGTTGTGAAAAATATGAAGAGCTTCAAAAGGTGTCAAATATATGAGGAGCATGAAACGGTCTGAAATATAGGAGGAGCATGAAGCGGTGTTCAAAAACATGAAGTGCCTGAAAAGGTGTGAAAAATCTGAAGAGCTTCAAAAGGTTTTAAAAATATGAGGAGCAAGAAATTGTCTGAAAAATGAAGGAGCATGAAGCGATGTTCAAAAACATGAAGAGCCTGAAAAGGTGTGAAAAATATGACGAGCTTCAAAAGTTGTCTAAAATATGAAGAGCATGAAACCGTGTGAAAAATAGGAGGAGCATGAAGCGGTGTTCAAAAACATGAAGAGCCTGAAAAGGTGTGAAAAATATGAAGAGCTTCAAAAGGTTTGAACTACATGAGGAGCATTAAACGGTCTGAAAAATAGCAGGAGCATTAAGTGGTGTTGAAAAACCTGAAGAGCCTGAAAAGATGTGAAAAATATGAAGAGCGTCAAAAGGTGTAAAAAAAATATGAAGAGCCTGAAACGGTCTGAAAAATAGGAGGAGCATGAAGCGATGTTTAAAAACATGAAGAGCCTGAAAAGGTGTGAAATATATGAAGAGCTTCAAAAGGTGTGAAAAATATGGAGAGCTTCAAAAGGTGTCAAAAATATGAAGAGCATGAAACGGTCTGAAAAATAGGGGGAGCATGAAATGGTGTTCAAAAACATGAAGAGCCTGAAAAGGTGTGAAATATATGAAGAGCCTGAAAAGGTGTGAAAAATATGAAGAGCTTCAAAAGGTGTCAAAAATATGAAGAGCATGAAACTGTCTGAAAAATAGGAGGAGCATTAAATGGTGTTCAAAAACATGAAGAGCCTGAAAAGGTGTGAAAAATATGAAAAGCTTCAAAGGTGTGATATACATGAGGAGCATGAAACGGTCTGAAAAATAGGAGAAGCATGAAGTGATGTGGAAAAACATGAACAGCCTGAAAAGGTGTGAAAAATATGAAGAGCTTCAAAAGGTGTGAAATACATGAGGAGCATGAAACTCTCTGAAAAATAGGAGGAGCATGAAGTGGTGTTCAAAAACATGAAGAGCCTGAAAATGTGTGAAAAATATGAAGAGCTTCAAAAGGTGTGAAATATATGAGGAGCTTCAAAAGGTGTGAAAAATATGAAGAGCTTCAAAAGATGTCAAAAAAATGAAAAGCATGAAACGGTCTGAAAAATAGGAGGAGCATGAAATGGTGTTCAAAAACATGAAGAGCCTGAAAATGTGTGAAAAATTTGAAAAGCTTCAAAGGTTTGAAATACATGAGGAGCATGAAACGGTCTGAAAAATAGGAGAAGAATGAAGTGGTGTGGAAAAAAATGAAGAGCCTGAAAAAGTGTGAAAAATATGAAGAGCTTCAAAAGGTGTGAAATATATGTGGAGCATGTATCTCTCTGAAAAATAGGAGGAGCATGAAGTGGTGTTGAAAAACATGAAGAGCCTGAAAAGATGTGAAAAATATGAAGAGCTCCAAAAGGTGTGAAAAATATGAGAAGCATGATACGGTCTGAAAAATAGGAGGAGCATGAAGTGGTGTTCAGAAACATGGAGAGCCTAAAAAGGTGTGAAAAATATGAAGAGCTTCAAAAAGTGTCAAAAATATGAGGAGCTTGAAACGGTCTGAAAAATAGGAGGAGCATGAGCAGTGTTCACAAACATGAAGAGCCTGAAAAGGTGTGAAAAATATGAAGAGCTTCAAAACGTGTGAAATACATGAGGAGCATGAAAAGGTCTGAAAAATAGGAGGAGCATGAAATGGTGTTCAAAAACATGAAGAGCATGAAAAGGTGTGAAAATTATGAAGAGCTTCAAAAGGTGTCAAAAACATGAGGAGAATGAAACGGTCTGAAAAATAGGAGGAGCATGAAGCAGTGTTCAAAACATGAAGAGCCTGAAAAAGTGTGAAAAATATGAAGATCTTCAAAAGTTTGAAAAATATGAAGACCCTGAAAAGGTGTCAAAAATGAGATGAGCATGAAACAGTCTGAAAATTAGGAGGAGCATGAAGTGTTGTTCAAAAACGTGAAGAGCCTGAAAAGTTGTGAAAAATATGAAGAGCTTGAAAAGGTGTGAAATACCTGAGGAGCATGAAACGGTCTGAAAAATAGGAGGAGCATGAAGCGGTGTTCAAAACATGAAGAGCCTGAAAAAGTGTGAAAAATATGAAGAGCTTCAAAAGGTTTAAAAAATAGGAGGAGGATGAAGCGGTGTTCAAAAACATGAAGAGCCTGAAAAAGTGTGATAAATATGAAGAGCTTATAAAATTGTCAAAAATATGAGGAGCATGGAGAGATGTTCAAAATCATGAAGAGGCTGATAAGGTGTGAAAAACATAAAGAGCTTCAAAAGGTTTGAAAAATAGGAGGAGCATGAAGCGGTGTTCAAAAACATGAAGAGCCTGAAAATGTGTGAAAAATATGAAGAGCTTATAAAATTGTCAAAAATATGAGGAGCATGAAACGGTCTGAAAAATACGAGCAGCCTGAAAACGTCTGAAAAATAGGAGGAGCATGAAGCGGTGCTCAAAAACATGAAGGGCCTGAAAACGTGTGAAAAATATGAAGAGCTTCAAAAGGAGTCAAAAATATGCGGAGCCTGAAACGATCTGAAAAATAGGAGGAGTATGAAGCGGTGTTGAAAAACATGAAGAGCCGAAAAGGTGTGAAAAATGTGAAGAGCTTCAAAAGGTGTCAAAAATATGAGGAGCATGAAACGGTCTGAAATATAAGAGGATCATGAAGCGGTGTTGAAAAACATGAAGAGCCTGAAAAGGTGTGATAAATGTGAAGAGCTTCAAAAGGGGTCAAAAATATGAGGAGCATGAAACGGTCTGAAAAATAGGAGGAGTAAGAAGCGTTATTGAAATACATGAAGAGCCTGAAAACGTGTGAAGAATATGAAGAGCTCAAAAGGTGTGAAAAAAATGAAGAGCTTCAGAAGGTGTCAAAAATGAGATGAGCATGAAACGGCCTCAAAAATAGGAGGAGCAGGAAGTGGTGTTCAGAAACATGGAGAGCCTGAAAAGGTGTGAAAAATATGAAGAGCTTCAAAAGGTGTGAAAAACAGGAGGAACATGAAACGGTGTTCAAAAATATGAAGAGCCTGAAAAGGTGTGAAAAATATGAAGTGCTTCAAAAGGTGTCAACAATATGAGGAGCATGAAACGGTCTGAAAAATAGGAGGAGCAAGAAGCGGTGTTGAAAAACAAGAAGAGACGGAAAAGGTGTGAAAAATATGAAGAGCTTCAAAACGTGTCAAAAATATGAGGAGCACGAAACGGTCTGAAAAATAGGAGGAGCATGAAGCGGTGTTGAAAAACATGAAGAGCCTGAAAACGTGTGAAAAATATGAAGAGCTTCAAAAGGTATGAAAATATGAAGAGCTTCAAAAGTTGTCAAAAAAGAGATGAGCATGAAACGGTCTGAAAAATAGGAGCAGCATGAAGCGGTGTTGAAAAACATGAAGAGCCTGAAAAGGTGTGAAAAATAAGAAGAGCTTTAAAAGGTGTGAAAATTATGAGGAGCTTGAAACGGTCTGAAAAATAGGAGGAGCATGAAGCGGTGTTGAAAAACATGAAGAGCCTGAAAACGTGTGAAAAATATGAAGAGCTTCAAAAGGTATGAAAATATGAAGAGCTTCAAAAGTTGTCAAAAAAGAGATGAGCATGAAACGGTCTGAAAAATAGGAGCAGCATGAAGCGGTGTTGAAAAACATGAAGAGCCTGAAAAGGTGTGAAAAATAAGAAGAGCTTTAAAAGGTGTGAAAATTATGAGGAGCTTGAAACGGTCTGAAAAATAGGAGGAGCATGAACTGGTGTTGAAAAACATGAAGAGCCTGAAAAGGTTGGAAAAATATGAAGAGCTTCAAAAGGTGTGAAAAATATGAGGAGCATGAAACGGTCTGAAAAATAGGAGGAGGATGAAACGGTAATCAAAAACATGAAGAGCCTGAAAAGGTGTGAAAAATTTGAAGAGCTTCAAAAGGTGTGAAATACATGAGGAGCATGAAACGGTCTGAAAAATAGGAGGAGCATGAAGCGGTGTTCAAAAAAATGCAGAAACTGAAAAGTTGTGAAAAATATGAAGAGCTTTAAAGGTGTGAAAAATATGAAGAAGTTCAAAATGTGTCAAAAATGAGATGAGCATGAAACGGTCTGAAAAATAGGAGGAGCATGAAGCGGTGTTCAAAAACATGAAGAGCCTGAAAAGTTGTGAAAAATATGAAGAGCTTGAAAAGGTGTCAAATATATGAGGAGCATGAAACGGTCTGAAATATAGGAGGAGCATGAAGCGGTGTTCAAAAACATGAAGTGCCTGAAAAGGTGTGAAAAATCTGAAGAGCTTCAAAAGGTTTTAAAAATATGAGGAGCAAGAAATTGTCTGAAAAATGAAGGAGCATGAAGCGATGTTCAAAAACATGAAGAGCCTGAAAAGGTGTGAAAAATATGACGAGCTTCAAAAGTTGTCTAAAATATGAAGAGCATGAAACCGTGTGAAAAATAGGAGGAGCATAAAGCGGTGTTCAAAAACATGAAGAGCCTGAAAAGGTGTGAAAAATATGAAGAGCTTCAAAAGGTTTGAACTACATGAGGAGCATTAAACGGTCTGAAAAATAGCAGGAGCATTAAGTGGTGTTGAAAAACCTGAAGAGCCTGAAAAGATGTGAAAAATATGAAGAGCGTCAAAAGGTGTAAAAAAAATATGAAGAGCCTGAAACGGTCTGAAAAATAGGAGGAGCATGAAGCGGTGTTTAAAAACATGAAGAGCCTGAAAAGGTGTGAAATATATGAAGAGCTTCAAAAGGTGTGAAAAATATGAAGAGCTTCAAAAGGTGTCAAAAATATGAAGAGCATGAAACGGTCTGAAAAATAGGGGGAGCATGAAATGGTGTTCAAAAACATGAAGAGCCAGAAAAGGTGTGAAATATATGAAGAGCCTGAAAAGGTGTGAAAAATATGAAGAGCTTCAAAAGGTGTCAAAAATATGAAGAGCATGAAACTGTCTGAAAAATAGGAGGAGCATTAAATGGTGTTCAAAAACATGAAGAGCCTGAAAAGGTGTGAAAAATATGAAAAGCTTCAAAGGTGTGATATACATGAGGAGCATGAAACGGTCTGAAAAATAGGAGAAGCATGAAGTGATGTGGAAAAACATGAACAGCCTGAAAAGGTGTGAAAAATATGAAGAGCTTCAAAAGGTGTGAAATACATGAGGAGCATGAAACTCTCTGAAAAATAGGAGGAGCATGAAGTGGTGTTCAAAAACATGAAGAGCCTGAAAATGTGTGAAAAATATGAAGAGCTTCAAAAGGTGTGAAATATATGAGGAGCTTCAAAAGGTGTGAAAAATATGAAGAGCTTCAAAAGATGTCAAAAATATGAAAAGCATGAAACGGTCTGAAAAATAGGAGGAGCATGAAATGGTGTTCAAAAACATGAAGAGCCTGAAAATGTGTGAAAAATTTGAAAAGCTTCAAAGGTTTGAAATACATGAGGAGCATGAAACGGTCTGAAAAATAGCAGAAGCATGAAGTGGTGTGGAAAAAAATGAAGAGCCTGAAAAAGTGTGAAAAATATGAAGAGCTTCAAAAGGTGTGAAATATATGTGGAGCATGTATCTCTCTGAAAAATAGGAGGAGCGTGAAGTGGTGTTGAAAAACATGAAGAGCCTGAAAAGATGTGAAAAATATGAAGAGCTCCAAAAGGTGTGAAAAATATGAGAAGCATGATACGGTCTGAAAAATAGGAGGAGCATGAAGTGGTGTTCAGAAACATGGAGAGCCTAAAAAGGTGTGAAAAATATGAAGAGCTTCAAAAAGTGTCAAAAATATGAGGAGCTTGAAACGGTCTGAAAAATAGGAGGAGCATGAAGCAGTGTTCACAAACATGAAGAGCCTGAAAAGGTGTGAAAAATATGAAGAGCTTCAAAACGTGTGAAATACATGAGGAGCATGAAAAGGTCTGAAAAATAGGAGGAGCATGAAATGGTGTTCAAAAACATGAAGAGCATGAAAAGGTGTGAAAAATATGACGAGCTTCAAAAGTTGTCTAAAATATGAAGAGCATGAAACCGTCTGAAAAATAGGAGGAGCATGAAGCGGTGTTCAAAAACATGAAGAGCCTGAAAAGGTGTGAAAAATATGAAGAGCTTCAAAAGGTTTGAACTACATGAGGAGCATTAAACGGTCTGAAAAATAGCAGGAGCATTAAGTGGTGTTGAAAAACCTGAAGAGCCTGAAAAGATGTGAAAAATATGAAGAGCGTCAAAAGGTGTAAAAAAAATATGAAGAGCCTGAAACGGTCTGAAAAATAGGAGGAGCATGAAGCGGTGTTTAAAAACATGAAGAGCCTGAAAAGGTGTGAAATATATGAAGAGCTTCAAAAGGTGTGAAAAATATGGAGAGCTTCAAAAGGTGTCAAAAATATGAAGAGCATGAAACGGTCTGAAAAATAGGGGGAGCATGAAATGGTGTTCAAAAACATGAAGAGCCTGAAAAGGTGTGAAATATATGAAGAGCCTGAAAAGGTGTGAAAAATATGAAGAGCTTCAAAAGGTGTCAAAAATATGAAGAGCATGAAACGGTCTGAAAAATAGGAGAAGCATGAAGTGATGTGGAAAAACATGAACAGCCTGAAAAGGTGTGAAAAATATGAAGAGCTTCAAAAGGTGTGAAATACATGAGGAGCATGAAACTCTCTGAAAAATAGGAGCAGCATGAAGTGGTGTTCAAAAACATGAAGAGCCTGAAAATGTGTGAAAAATATGAAGAGCTTCAAAAGGTGTGAAATATATGAGGAGCTTCAAAAGGTGTGAAAAATATGAAGAGCTTCAAAAGATGTCAAAAATATGAAAAGCATGAAACGGTCTGCAAAATAGGAGGAGCATGAAATGGTGTTCAAAAACATGAAGAGCCTGAAAATGTGTGAAAAATTTGAAAAGCTTCAAAGGTTTGAAATACATGAGGAGCATGAAACGGTCTGAAAAATAGCAGAAGCATGAAGTGGTGTGGAAAAAAATGAAGAGCCTGAAAAAGTGTGAAAAATATGAAGAGCTTCAAAAGGTGTGAAATATATGTGGAGCATGTATCTCTCTGAAAAATAGGAGGAGCATGAAGTGGTGTTGAAAAACATGAAGAGCCTGAAAAGATGTGAAAAATATGAAGAGCTCCAAAAGGTGTGAAAAATATGAGAAGCATGATACGGTCTGAAAAATAGGAGGAGCATGAAGTGGTGTTCAGAAACATGGAGAGCCTAAAAAGGTGTGAAAAATATGAAGAGCTTCAAAAAGTGTCAAAAATATGAGGAGCTTGAAACGGTCTGAAAAATAGGAGGAGCATGAAGCAGTGTTCACAAACATGAAGAGCCTGAAAAGGTGTGAAAAATATGAAGAGCTTCAAAACGTGTGAAATACATGAGGAGCATGAAAAGGTCTGAAAAATAGGAGGAGCATGAAATGGTGTTCAAAAACATGAAGAGCATGAAAAGGTGTGAAAAATATGACGAGCTTCAAAAGTTGTCTAAAATATGAAGAGCATGAAACCGTCTGAAAAATAGGAGGAGCATGAAGCGGTGTTCAAAAACATGAAGAGCCTGAAAAGGTGTGAAAAATATGAAGAGCTTCAAAAGGTTTGAACTACATGAGGAGCATTAAACGGTCTGAAAAATAGCAGGAGCATTAAGTGGTGTTGAAAAACCTGAAGAGCCTGAAAAGATGTGAAAAATATGAAGAGCGTCAAAAGGTGTAAAAAAAATATGAAGAGCCTGAAACGGTCTGAAAAATAGGAGGAGCATGAAGCGGTGTTTAAAAACATGAAGAGCCTGAAAAGGTGTGAAATATATGAAGAGCTTCAAAAGGTGTGAAAAATATGGAGAGCTTCAAAAGGTGTCAAAAATATGAAGAGCATGAAACGGTCTGAAATAGGGGGAGCATGAAATGGTGTTCAAAAACATGAAGAGCCTGAAAAGGTGTGAAATATATGAAGAGCCTGAAAAGGTGTGAAAAATATGAAGAGCTTCAAAAGGTGTCAAAAATATGAAGAGCATGAAACTGTCTGAAAAATAGGAGGAGCATTAAATGGTGTTCAAAAACATGAAGAGCCTGAAAAGGTGTGAAAAATATGAAAAGCTTCAAAGGTGTGATATACATGAGGAGCATGAAACGGTCTGAAAAATAGGAGAAGCATGAAGTGATGTGGAAAAACATGAACAGCCTGAAAAGGTGTGAAAAATATGAAGAGCTTCAAAAGGTGTGAAATACATGAGGAGCATGAAACTCTCTGAAAAATAGGAGGAGCATGAAGTGGTGTTCAAAAACATGAAGAGCCTGAAAATGTGTGAAAAATATGAAGAGCTTCAAAAGGTGTGAAATATATGAGGAGCTTCAAAAGGTGTGAAAAATATGAAGAGCTTCAAAAGATGTCAAAAATATGAAAAGCATGAAACGGTCTGAAAAATAGGAGGAGCATGAAATGGTGTTCAAAAACATGAAGAGCCTGAAAATGTGTGAAAAATTTGAAAAGCTTCAAAGGTTTGAAATACATGAGGAGCATGAAACGGTCTGAAAAATAGGAGAAGCATGAAGTGGTGTGGAAAAAAATGAAGAGCCTGAAAAAGTGTGAAAAATATGAAGAGCTTCAAAAGGTGTGAAATATATGTGGAGCATGTATCTCTCTGAAAAATAGGAGGAGCGTGAAGTGGTGTTGAAAAACATGAAGAGCCTGAAAAGATGTGAAAAATATGAAGAGCTCCAAAAGGTGTGAAAAATATGAGAAGCATGATACGGTCTGAAAAATAGGAGGAGCATGAAACGGTGATCAAAAACATGAAGAATCTGAAAACGTGTGAAAAATATGAAGAGCTTCAAACGGTGTGAAAAATATGAGGTGCATGAAATGGTCTGAAAAAGATGAGGAGCATGAAGTGGTCTTCAAAAACATGTACAGCCTGAAAAGGTGTGAAAAATATGGAGAGCTTCAAAAGGTGTGAAAAACAGGAGGAACATGAAGTGGTGTTCAAAAATATGAAGAGCCTGAAAAGGTGTGAAAACTATGAAGTGCTTCAAAAGGTGTCAACAATATGAGGAGCATGAAACGGTCTGAAAAATAGGAGGAGCAAGAAGCGGTGTTGAAAAACAAGAAGAGACGGAAAAGGTGTGAAAATATGAAGAGCTTCAAAACGTGTCAAAAATATGAGGAGCGTGAAACGGTCTGAAAAATAGGAGGAGCATGAAGCGGTGTTGAAAAACATGAAGAGCCTGAAAACGTGTGGAAAATATGAAGAGCTTCAAAAGGTATGAAAATATGAAGAGCTTCAAAAGTTGTCAAAAAAGAGATGAGCATGAAACGGTCTGAAAAATAGGAGCAGCATGAAGCGGTGTTGAAAAACATGAAGAGTCTGAAAAGGTGTGAAAAATATGAAGAGCTTCAAAAGGTGTCAAAAATATGAGGAGCATGAAACGGTCTGAAAAATAGGAGGAGCATGAAGCGGTGTTGAAAAACATGAAGAGCCTGAAAACGTGTGAAAAATATGAAGAGCTTCAAAAGGTATGAAAATATGAAGAGCTTCAAAAGTTGTCAAAAAAGAGATGAGCATGAAACGGTCTGAAAAATAGGAGCAGCATGAAGCGGTGTTGAAAAACATGAAGAGTCTGAAAAGGTGTGAAAAATAAGAAGAGCTTCAAAAGGTGTCAAAAATATGAGGAACATGAAACGGTCTGAAAAATAGGAGGAGCATGAAGCGGTGTTGAAAAACATGAAGAGCCTGAAAACGTGTGAAAAATATGAAGAGCTTCAAAAGGTATGAAAATATGAAGAGCTTCAAAAGTTGTCAAAAAAGAGATGAGCATGAAACGGTCTGAAAAATAGGAGCAGCATGAAGCGGTGTTGAAAAACATGAAGAGCCTGAAAATGTGTGAAAAATATGAAGAGCTTCAAAAGGTGTCAAAAATATGAAGAGCTTCAAAAAATGTCAAAAATATGAGGAGCATGAAATGGTCTCAAATATAGGAGAATCATGCAGCGGTTTTGAAAACTATAAACAGCCTGAAAATGTGTGAAAAATATGAAGAGCTTCAAAAGGTGTCAAAAATATGAGTATCATGAAATGGTCTGAAAAACAGGAGCAGCATGACACAGTGTTCAAAAACATGAAGACATTGAAAAGGTGTGAAAAATATGAAGAGTTTCAAAAGGTGTGAAATACATGAGAAGCATGAAAGGGTGTGAAAAATGGAGGAGCAAGAAGCGGTGTTGAAAAACATGAAGAGCCTGAAAAGGTGTGATAAATGTGAAGAGCTTCAAAAGGTGTCAAAAATATGAGGAGCATGAAACGTTGATCAAAAACATGAAGAATCTGAAAACGTGTGAATAATATGAAGAGCTTCAAACGGTGTGAAAAATATCAGGAGCATGAAACGGTCTGAAAAAGATGAGGAGCATGAAGTGGTCTTCAGAAACATGTACAGCCTGAAAAGGTGTGAA
This sequence comes from Dama dama, assembly GCF_033118175.1. NCBI lineage: Eukaryota > Metazoa > Chordata > Mammalia > Artiodactyla > Cervidae > Dama > Dama dama. Next base: position 2,384,139 of record NW_026870948.1, on the reverse strand, counting down.
AAATATGAAGAGCTTCAAAAGGTGTGAAATACATGAGTATCATGAAACGGTATAAAAAATAGGAGGAGCATGAAGCTGTGTTCAAAAACATGAGAGCCTGAAAAGGTGTGAAAATATGAAGAGCTTTAAAAGGTGTGAAAAATACGAGGAGCATGAAACGGTGTTCAAAAACATGAAGAGCCTAAAATGGTGTGAAAATTATGAAGAGCCTCAAAACGTGTCAAAAATATGAGGAGCATGAAACGGTCTGAAAAATAGGAGGAGCATGAAGCGATGTTGAAAAACTTGAAGAGCCTGAAAACGTGTAAAATATGAAGAGCTTCAAAAGGTGTGAAAAATATGAAGAGCTTCAAAAGGTGTCAAAAATGAGATGAGCATGAAACGGTCTGAAAAATAGGAGGAGAATGAAACAGTGTTGAAAAACTTGAAGAGCATCAAAAGGTGTGAAAAATATGAAGAGCTTCAAAAGGTGTCAAAAATATGAGGAGCATGAAAAGGTCACAAAAAGAGGAGGAGCATGAGTGGAGTTGAAAAACATGAAGAGACTGAAAAGGTGTGAAAAATATGAAGAGCTTCAAAAGGTGTCAAAAATATGAGGGCTTGAAACGGTCTGAAGAATAGGAGGAGCATGAAGCAGTGTTCAAAAACATGAAGAGTCTGAAAAGGTGTGAAAAATATGAAGAGCTTCAAAACGTGTGAAATACATGAGGAGCATGAAAAGGTCTGAAAAATAGGAGTAGCATGAAGAGGTGATCAAAAACATGAAGAGTCTGATAAGGTGTGAAAAACATGAAGAGCTTCAAAAAGTTTGAAAAATAGGAGGAGCATGAAGCGGTGTTAAAAAACATGAAGAGCCTAAAAAAGTGTGAAAATTATGAAGAGCTTATAAAATGGTCAAAAATATGAGGAGCATGAAACGGTCTGAAAAATAGGAGGAGCATGAAACGGTGATCAAAAACATGAAGAGCCTGAAAACGTGTGAAAAATATGAAGAGCTTCAAACGGTGTGAAAAATATGAGGAGCATGAAACAGACTGAAAAAGATGAGGAGCATGAAGTCGTGTTCAAAATCATGTGCAGCCTGAAAAGCTGTGAAAAATATGAAGAGCTTCAAAAGGTGTGAAAAATATGAGAAGCATGATACGGTCTGAAAAATAGGAGGAGCATGAAGTGGTGTTCAGAAACATGGAGAGCCTAAAAAGGTGTGAAAAATATGAAGAGCTTCAAAAAGTGTCAAAAATATGAGGAGCTTGAAACGGTCTGAAAAATAGGAGGAGCATGAAGCAGTGTTCACAAACATGAAGAGCCTGAAAAGGTGTGAAAAATATGAAGAGCTTCAAAACGTGTGAAATACATGAGGAGCATGAAAAGGTCTGAAAAATAGGAGGAGCATGAAATGGTGTTCAAAAACATGAAGAGAATGAAAAGGTGTGAAATTTATGAAGAGCTTCAAAAGTTGTCAAAAATATGAGGAGAATGAAACGGTCTGAAAAATAGGAGGAGCATGAAGCAGTGTTCAAAACATGAAGAGCCTGAAAAAGTGTGAAAAATATGAAGATCTTCAAAAGTTTGAAAAATATGAAGACCCTGAAAAGGTGTCAAAAATGAGATGAGCATGAAAGAGTCTGAAAAGTAGGAGGAGTATGAAGTGTTGTTCAAAAACGTGAAGAGCATGAAAAGTTGTGAAAAATATGAAGAGCTTGAAAAGGTGTGAAATACCTGAGGAGCATGAAACGGTCTGAAAAATAGGAGGAGCATGAAGCGGTGTTCAAAACATGAAGAGCCTGAAAAAGTGTGAAAAATATGAAGAGCTTCAAAAGGTTTAAAAAATAGGAGGAGGATGAAGCGGTGTTCAAAAACATGAAGAGCCTGAAAAAGTGTGATAAATATGAAGAGCTTATAAAATTGTCAAAAATATGAGGAGCATGGAGAGATGTTCAAAAACATGAAGAGGCTGATAAGGCGTGAAAAAGATTAAGAGCTTCAAAAGGTTTGAAAAATAGGAGGAGCATGAAGCGGTGTTCAAAAACATGAAGAGCCTGAAAATGTGTGAAAAATATGAAGAGCTTATAAAATTGTCAAAAATATGAGGAGCATGAAACAGTCTGAAAAATACGAGCAGCCTGAAAACGTCTGAAAAATAGGAGGAGCATGAAGCGGTGTTCAAAAACATGAAGGGCCTGAAAACGTGTGAAAAATATGAAGAGCTTCAAAAGGAGTCAAAAATATGCGGAGCCTGAAACGATCTGAAAAATAGGAGGAGCATGAAGCGGTGTTGAAAAACATGAAGAGCCGGAAAAGGTGTGAAAAATGTGAAGAGCTTCAAAAGGTGTCAAAAATATGAGGAGCATGAAACGGTCTGAAATATAAGAGGATCATGAAGCGGTGTTGAAAAACATGAAGAGCCTGAAAAGGTGTGATAAATGTGAAGAGCTTCAAAAGGTGTCAAAAATATGAGGAGCATGATACGGTCTGAAAAATAGGAGGAGTAAGAAGCGTTATTGAAATACATGAAGAGCCTGAAAACGTGTGAAGAATATGAAGAGCTCAAAAGGTGTGAAAAAAATGAAGAGCTTCAGAAGGTGTCAAAAATGAGATGAGCATGAAACGGCCTCAAAAATAGGAGGAGCAGGAAGTGGTGTTCAGAAACATGGAGAGCCTGAAAAGGTGTGAAAAATATGAAGAGCTTCAAAAGGTGTGAAATACATGAGGAGCATGAAACGGTCTGAAAAATAGGAGGAGCATGAAGAGGTGTTCAAAAACCTGAAGAGCCTGAAAAGGTGTGAAAAATATGAAGAGCTTCAAAAGGTGTGAAAAACAGGAGGAACATGAAGCGATGTTCAAAAATATGAAGAGCCTGAAAAGGTGTGAAAAATATGAAGTGCTTCAAAAGGTGTCAACAATATGAGGAGCATGAAACGGTCTGAAAAATAGGAGGAGCAAGAAGCGGTGTTGAAAAACAAGAAGAGACGGAAAAGGTGTGAAAAATATGAAGAGATTCAAAACGTGTCAAAAATATGAGGAGCACGAAACGGTCTGAAAAATAGGAGGAGCATGAAGCGGTGTTGAAAAACATGAAGAGCCTGAAAACGTGTGAAAAATATGAAGAGCTTCAAAAGGTATGAAAATATGAAGAGCTTCAAAAGTTGTCAAAAAAGAGATGAGCATGAAACGGTCTGAAAAATAGGAGCAGCATGAAGCTATGTTGAAAAACATGAAGAGTCTGAAAAGGTGTGAAAAATATGAAGAGCTTCAAAAGGTGTCAAAAATATGAGGAGCATGAAACGGTCTGAAATATAGGAGGATCATCAAGCGGTGTTGAAAAACAGGAAGAGCCTGAAAATGTGTGAAAAACGTGAAGAGCTTCAAAAGATGTCAAAAATATGAGGAGCATGAAACGATCTGAAAAATATGTGGAGCATGAAGCGGTGTTAAAAAACATGAAGAGCCTGAAAAGAAGTGAAAAATATGAAGAGCTTCAAAAGGTGTGAAAAACATGAAGACCTTCAAAAGGTGTCAAAAATGAGATGAGCATGAAACGGTCGGAACAATAGGAGGAGCATGAAGCGGTGTTGAAAAACATGAAGAGCCTGAAAACCTGTGAAAAATAGGAAGAGCTTCAAAAGTTGTGAAAAATATGAAGAGCTTCAAAAAATGTCAAAAATATTAGGAGCATGAAATGGTCTCAAATATAGGAGAATCATGCAGCGGTGTTGAAAACTATAAACAGCCTGAAAAAGTGTGAAAAATATGAAGAGCTTCAAAAGGTGTCAAAAATATGAGTATCATGAAATGGTCTGAAAAACAGGAGCAGCATGAAACAGTGGTCAAAAACATGAATACATTGAAAAGGTGTGAAAAATATGAAGAGGTTCAAAAGGTGTGAAATACATGAGGATCATGAAACGGTCTGAAAAATATGAGGAGCATGAAGCGGTGTTCAAAAACATGAGGAGCCTGAAAAGGTGAGAAAAATATGAAGAGCTTCAAAAGGTGTGAGAAATGTGAGGAGCATGAAGCGGTGTTCAAATACATGAAAAGCCTGAAAAGGTGTGAAAAATATGAAGAGCTTCAAAAGGTTTCAAAAATATGAGGAGCTTGAAATGGTCTGAAAAATAGGACGAGCATGAAACGGTGTTCAAAAACATGAAGAGCATGAAAAGGTGTGAAAATTATGAAGAGCTTCAAAAGGTGTGAAAAACAGGAGGAGAATGAAACGGTCTGAAAAATAGGAGGAGCATGAAGCAGTGTTCAAAACATGAAGAGCCTGAAAAAGTGTGAAAAATATGAAGAGCTTATAAAATTGTCAAAAATATGTGGAGCATGAAACGGTCTGAAAAATACGAGCAGTCTGAAACCGTCTGAAAAATAGGAGGAGCATGAAGCGGTGTTCAAAAACATGAAGGGCCTGAAAATGTGTGAAAAATATGAAGAGCTTATAAAATTGTCAAAAATATGAGGAGCATGAAACGGTCTGAAAAATACGAGCAGCCTGAAACCGTCTGAAAAATAGAAGGAGCATGAAGCGGTGTTCAAAACATGAAGAGCCTGAAAAAGTGTGAAAAATATGAAGAGCTTATAAAATTGTCAAAAATATGAGGAGCATGAAACGGTCTGAAAAATACGAGCAGCCTGAAACCGTCTGAAAAATAGGAGGAGCATGAAGCGGTGTTCAAAACATGAAGAGCCTGAAAAAGTGTGAAAAATATGAAGAGCTTATAAAATTGTCAAAAATATGAGGAGCATGAAACGGTCTGAAAAATACAGCAGCCTGAAACGGTCTGAAAAATAGGAGGAGCATGAAGCGGTGTTCAAAAACATGAAGGGCCTGAAAACGGGTGAAAAATATGAAGAGCTTCAAAAGGAGTCAAAAATATGCGGAGCCTGAAACGATCTGAAAAATAGGAGGAGCATTAAGCGGAGTTGAAAAACATGAAGAGCCGGAAAAGGTGTGAAAAATGTGAAGAGCTTCAAAAGGTGTCAAAAATATGAGGAGCATGAAACGCTCTGAAATATAGGAGGATCATGAAGCGGTGTTGAAAAATATGAAGAGCCTGAAAAGGTGTGATAAATGTGAAGAGCTTCAAAAGGTGTCAAAAATATGAGGAGTATGAAAAGGTCTGAAAAATAGGAGGAGTATGAAACGGTGATCAAAAACATGAAGAATCTGAAAACGTGTGAAAAATATGAAGAGCTTCAAACTGTGTGAAAAATATCAGGAGCATGAAACGGTCTGAAAAAGATGAGGAGCATGAAGTGGTCTTCAGAAACATGTACAGCCTGAAAAGTTGTGAAAAATATGAAGAGCTTCAAAAGGTGTGAAAAACAGGAGGAACATGAAGCGGCGTTCAAAATTATGAAGAGCCTGAAAAGGTGTGAAAAATATGAAGTGCTTCAAAAGGTGTCAACAATATGAGGAGCATGAAACGGTCTGAAAAATAGGAGGAGCAAGAAGCAGTGTTGAAAAACAAGAAGAGACGGAAAAGGTGAAAAATATGAAGAGCTTCAAAAGGTTTCAAAAATATGAGGAGCTTGAAATGGTCTGAAAAATAGGACGAGCATGAAACGGTGTTCAAAAACATGAAGAGCATGAAAAGGTGTGAAAATTATGAAGAGCTTCAAAAGGTGTGAAAAACATGAGGAGAATGAAACGGTCTGAAAAATAGGAGGAGCATGAAGCAGTGTTCAAAACATGAAGAGCCTGAAAAAGTGTGAAAAATATGAAGATCGTCAAAAGTTTGAAAAATATGAAGACCCTGAAAAGGTGTCAAAAATGAGATGAGCATGAAACAGTCTGAAAAGTAGGAGGAGCATGAAGCGGTGTTTAAAAACATGAAGAGCCTGAAAAGGTGTGAAATATATGAAGAGCTTCAAAAGGTGTGAAAAATATGGAGAGCTTCAAAAGGTGTCAAAAATATGAAGAGCATGAAACGGTCTGAAAAATAGGGGGAGCATGAAATGGTGTTCAAAAACATGAAGAGCCTGAAAAGGTGTGAAATATATGAAGAGCCTGAAAAGGTGTGAAAAATATGAAGAGCTTCAAAAGGTGTCAAAAATATGAAGAGCATGAAACTGTCTGAAAAATAGGAGGAGCATTAAATGGTGTTCAAAAACATGAAGAGCCTGAAAAGGTGTGAAAAATATGAAAAGCTTCAAAGGTGTGATATACATGAGGAGCATGAAACGGTCTGAAAAATAGGAGAAGCATGAAGTGATGTGGAAAAACATGAACAGCCTGAAAAGGTGTGAAAAATATGAAGAGCTTCAAAAGGTGTGAAATACATGAGGAGCATGAAACTCTGAAAAATAGGAGGAGCATGAAGTGGTGTTCAAAAACATGAAGAGCCTGAAAATGTGTGAAAAATATGAAGAGCTTCAAAAGGTGTTAAATATATGAGGAGCTTCAAAAGGTGTGAAAAATATGAAGAGCTTCAAAAGATGTCAAAAATATGAAAAGCATGAAACGGTCTGAAAAATAGGAGGAGCATGAAATGGTGTTCAAAAACATGAAGAGCCTGAAAATGTGTGAAAAATATGAAAAGCTTCAAAGGTTTGAAATACATGAGGAGCATGAAACAGTCTGAAAAATAGGAGAAGCATGAAGTGGTGTGGAAAAAAATGAAGAGCCTGAAAAGGTGTGAAAAATATGAAGAGCTTCAAAAGGTGTGAAATATATGTGGAGCATGAATCTCTCTGAAAAATAGGAGGAGCATGAAGTGGTGTTGAAAAACATGAAGAGCCTGAAAAGATGTGAAAAATATGAAGAGCTCCAAAAGGTGTGAAAAATATGAGAAGCATGATACGATCTGAAAAATAGGAGGAGCATGAAGTGGTGTTCAGAAATATGGAGAGCCTAAAAAGGTGTGAAAAATATGAAGAGCTTCAAAAGGTGTCAAAAATATGAGGAGCTTGAAACTGTCTGAAAAATAGGAGGAGCATGAAGCAGTGTTCAAAAAAATGAAGAGCCTGAAAAGGTGTGAAAAATATGAAGAGCTTCAAAACGTGTGAAATACATGAGGAGCATGAAAAGGTCTGAAAAATAGGAGAAGCATGAAATGGTGTTCAAAAACATGAAGAGCATGAAAAGGTGTGAAAATTATGAAGAGCTTCAAAAGGTGTGAAAAACATGAGGAGAATGAAACGGTCTGAAAAATAGGAGGAGCATGAAGCAGTGTTCAAAACATGAAGAGCCTGAAAAAGTGTGAAAAATATGAAGATCTTCAAAACTTTGAAAAATATGAAGACCCTGAAAAGGTGTCAAAAATGAGATGAGCATGAAACAGTCTGAAAAGTAGGAGGAGCATGAAGTGTTGTTCAAAAACGTGAAGAACATGAAAAGGTGTGAAAAATATGAAGAGCTTGAAAAGGTATGAAATACCTGAGGAGCATGAAACGGTCTGAAAAATAGGAGGAGCATGAAGCGGTGTTCAAAACATGAAGAGCCTGAAAAAGTGTGAAAAAAATGAAGAGCTTCAAAAGGTTTGAAAAATAGGAGGAGGATGAAGCGGTGTTCAAAAACATGAAGAGCCTGAAAAAGTGTGATAAATATGAAGAGCTTATAAAATTGTCAAAAATATGAGGAGCATGGAGAGATGTTCAAAAACATGAAGAGGATGATAAGGCGTGAAAAACATTAAGAGCTTCAAAAGGTTTGAAAAATAGGAGGAGCATGAAGCGGTGTTCAAAAACATGAAGAGCCTGAAAATGTGTGAAAAATATGAATAGCTTATAAAATTGTCAAAAATATGAGGAGCATGAAACGGTCTGAAAAATAAGAGCAGCCTGAAAACGTCTGAAAAATAGGAGGAGCATGAAGCGGTGTTCAAAAACATGAAGGGCCTGAAAACGTGTGAAAACTATGAAGAGCTTCAAAAGGAGTCAAAAATATGCAAAGCCTGAAACGATCTGAAAAATAGGAGGAACATGAAGCGGTGTTGAAAAACATGAAGAGCCTGAAAATGTGTGAAAAATATGAAGAGCTTCAAAAGGTGTGAAATACATGAGGAGCATGAAACTCTCTGAAAAATAGGAGGAGCATGAAGTGGTGTTCAAAAACATGAAGAGCCTGAAAATGTGTGAAAAATATGAAGAGCTTCAAAAGGTGTGAAATATATGAGGAGCTTCAAAAGGTGTGAAAAATATGAAGAGCTTCAAAAGATGTCAAAAATATGAAAAGCATGAAACGGTCTGAAAAAAAGGAGGAGCATGAAATGGTGTTCAAAAACATGAAGAGACTGAAAATGTGTGAAAAATATGAAAAGCTTCAAAGGTTTGAAATACATGAGGAGCATGAAACAGTCTGAAAAATAGGAGAAGCATGAAGTGGTGTGGAGAAAAATGAAGAGCCTGAAAATGTGTGAAAAATATGAAGAGCTTCAAAAGGTGTGAAATATATGTGGAGCATGAATCTCTCTGAAAAATAGGAGGAGCATGAAGTGGTGTTGAAAAACATGAAGAGCCTGAAAAGATGTGAAAAATATGAAGAGCTCCAAAAGGTGTGAAAAATATGAGAAGCATGATACGATCTGAAAAATAGGAGGAGCATGAAGTGGTGTTCAGAAACATGGAGAGCCTAAAAATGTGTGAAAAATATGAAGAGCTTCAAAAGGTGTCAAAAATATGAGGAGCTTGAAACTGTCTGAAAAATAGGAGGAGCATGAAGCAGTGTTCAAAAACATGAAGAGCCTGAAAAGGTGTGAAAAATATGAAGAGCTTCAAAACGTGTGAAATACATGAGGAGCATGAAAAGGTCTGAAAAATAGGAGGAGCATGAAATGGTGTTCAAAAACATGAAGAGCATGAAAAGGTGTGAAAATTATGAAGAGCTTGAAAAGGTATGAAATACCTGAGGAGCATGAAACGGTCTGAAAAATAGGAGGAGCATGAAGTGGTGTTCAAAACATGAAGAGCCTGAAAAAGTGTGAAAAATATGAAGAGCTTCAAAAGGTTTGAAAAATAGCAGGAGGATGAAGCGGTGTTCAAAAACATGAAGAGCCTGAAAAAGTGTGATAAATATGAAGAGCTTATAAAATTGTCAAAAATATGAGGAGCATGGAGAGATGTTCAAAAACATGAAGAGGATGTTAAGGCGTGAAAAACATTAAGAGCTTCAAAAGGTTTGAAAAATAGGAGGAGCATGAAGTGGTCTTCAAAAACATGTACAGCCTGAAAAGGTGTGAAAAATATGGAGAGCTTCAAAAGGTGTGAAAAACAGGAGGAACATGAAGTGGTGTTCAAAAATATGAAGAGCCTGAAAAGGTGTGAAAACTATGAAGTGCTTCAAAAGCTGTCAACAATATGAGGAGCATGAAACGGTCTGAAAAATAGGAGGAGCAAGAAGCGGTGTTAGTGTCGGAAGGGGTGAGCGTACCCACAGTCCCAGGGGAAAGGAGGAGAGGGAACTTTGATTAAGAGCCGAGTGGAAATGTAATTGGAGCCCTTGAAACCTTTTGGAAAGACAGGGGAAAAAAATTCAGTTTCTGTTTGAACTGTGATTCTTCGAAATGAACCTTTCTTCGGTTCTGGGGAATGTGGGTTCTTACATTACACCAGAATTTTGAGTTCCTTTTACAGATGAGGAATTAGCATGAAGCGGTGTTGAAAAACATGAAGAGTCTGAAAAGGTGTGAAAAATATGAAGAGCTTCAAAAGGTGTCAAAAATATGAGGAGCATGAAACGGTCTGAAATATAGGAAGATCATCAAGCGGTGTTGAAAAACATGAAGAGCCTGAAAATGTGTGAAAAACGTGAAGAGCTTCAAAAGATGTCAAAAATATGAGGAGCATGAAACGGTCTGAAAAATATGAGGAGCATGAAGCGGTGTTAAAAAACATGAAGAGCCTGAAAAGAAGTGCAAAATATGAAGAGCTTCAAAAGGTGTGAAAAATATGAAGACCTTCAAAAGGTGTCAAAAAAGAAATGAGCATGAAACGGTCGGAAAAATAGGAGGAGCATGAAGCGGTGTTGTAAAACATGAAGAGCCTGAAAACCTGTGAAAAACAGGAAGAGCTTCAAAAGGTGTGAAAAATATGAAGAGCTTCAAAAAATGTCAAAAATATGAGGAGCATGAAACGGTCTGAAAAATACGAGCAGCCTGAAGCGTCTGAAAAATAGGAGGAGCATAAAGCGGTGTTCAAAAACATGAAGGGCCTGAAAATGTGTGAAAAATATGAAGAGCTTCAAAAGGAGTCAAAAATATGCGGAGCCTGAAACGATCTGAAAAATAGGAGGAGCATGAAGCGGAGTTGAAAAACATGAAGAGCCAGAAAAGGTGTGAAAAATGTGAAGAGCTTCAAAAGGTGTCAAAAATATGAGGAGCATGAAACGCTCTGAAACATAGAAGGATCATGAAGCGGTGTTGAAAAACATGAAGAGCCTGAAAAGGTGTGATAAATGTGAAGAGCTTCAAAAGGTGTCAAAAATATGAGGAGCATGAAACGGTCTGAAAAATAGGAGGAGCATGAAACGGTGATCAAAAACATGAAGAATCTGAAAACTTGTGAAAAATATGAAGAGCTTCAAACGGTGTGAAATATATCAGGAGCATGAAACGATCTGAAAAAGATGAGTAGCATGAAGTGGTCTTCAAAAACATGTACAGCCTGAAAAGGTGTGAAAAATATGAAGAGCTTCAAAAGGTGTGAAAAAGAGGAGGAACATGAAGTGGCGTTCAAAGATATGAAGAGCCTGAAGAGGTGTGAAAAATATGAAGTGCTTCAAAAGGTGTCAACAATATGAGGAGCATGAAACGGTCTGAAAAATAGGAGGAGCAAGAAGCGGTGTTGAAAAACAAGAAGAGACGGAAAAGGTGTGAAAAATATGAAGAGCTTCAAAAGGTTTCAAAAATATGAGGAGCTTGAAATGGTCTGAAAAATAGGACGAGCATGAAACGGTGTTCAAAAACATGAAGAGCATGAAAAGGTGTGAAAATTATGAAGAGCTTCAAAAGGTGTGAAAAACATGAGGAGAATGAAACGGTCTGAAAAATAGGAGGAGCATGAAGCAGTGTTCAAAACATGAAGAGCCTGAAAAAGTGTGAAAAATATGAAGATCTTCAAAACTTTGAAAAATATGAAGACCCTGAAAAGGTGTCAAAAATGAGATGAGCATGAAACAGTCTGAAAATTAGGAGGAGCATGAAGTGTTGTTCAAAAACGTGAAGAGCTTGAAAAGGTGTGAAAAATATGAAGAGCTTGAAAAGGTGTGAAATACCTGAGGAGCATGAAACGGTCTGAAAAATAGGAGGAGCATGAAGCGGTGTTCAAAACATGAAGAGCCTGAAAAAGTGTGAAAAAAATGAAGAGCTTCAAAAGGTTTGAAAAATAGGAGGAGCATGAGCGGTGCTCAAAAACATGAAGAGCCTGAAAAAGTGTGAAAAATATGAAGAGCTTATAAAATTGTCAAAAATATGAGGAGCATGAAGAGATGTTCAAAAACATGAAGAGGCTGATAAGGTGTGAAAAACATGAAGAGCTTCAAAAGGTTTGAAAAATAGGAGGAGCATGAAGCGGTGCTCAAAAACATGAAGAGCCTGAAAAAGTGTGAAAAATATGAAGAGCTTATAAAATTGTCAAAAATATGAGGAGCATGAAGAGATGTTCAAAAACATGAAGAGGCTGATAAGGTGTGAAAAACATGAAGAGCTTCAAAAGGTTTGAAAAATAGGAGGAGCATGAAGCGGTGTTCAAAAACATGAAGGGCCTGAAAAGGTGTGAAAAATATGAAGAGCTTCAAAAGGAGTCAAAAATATGCGGAGCCTGAAACGATCTGAAAAATAGGAGGAGCATGAAGCGGTGTTGAAAAACATGAAGAGCCGGAAAAGTTGTGAAAAATGTGAAGAGCTTCAAAAGGTGTCAAAAATATGAGGAGCATGAAACGCTCTGAAATATAGGTGGATCATGAAGCGGTGTTGAAAAACATGAAGAGCCGGAAAAGGTGTGAAAAATGTGAAGAGCTTCAAAAGGTGTCAAAAATATGAGGAGCATGAAACGGTCTGAAAAATAGGAGGAGCATGAAACGGTGATCAAAAACATGAAGAATCTGAAAACGTGTGAAAAATATCATGAGCTTCAAACGGTGTGAAAAATATCAGGAGCATGAAACGGTCTAAAAAAGATGAGGAGCATGAAGTGTTCTTCAAAAACATGTACAGCCTGAAAAGGTGTGAAAAATATGAAGAGCTTCAAAAGGTGTGAAAAACAGGAAGAACATGAAGCGGTGTTCAAAAATATGAAGAACCTGAAAAGGTGTGAAAAATATGAAGTGCTTGAAAAGGTGTCAACAATATGAGGAGCATGAAACGGTCTGAAAAATAGGAGGAGCAAGAAGCGGTGTTGAAAAACAAGAAGAGACGGAAAAGGTGTGAAAAATATGAAGAGCTTCAAAACGTGTCAAAAATATGAGGAGCATGAAACGGTCTGAAAAATAGGAGGAGCATGAAGCGGTGTTGAAAAACATGAAGAGCCTGAAAACGTGTGGAAAATATGAAGAGCTTCAAAAGGTATGAAAATATGAAGAGCTTCAAAAGTTGTCAAAAAAGAGATGAGCATGAAACGGTCTGAAAAATAGGAGGAGCATGAGCGGTGTTGAAAAACATGAAGAGCCTGAAAAGGTGTGAAAAACATGAAGAGCTTCAAAAGGTGTCAAAAATATGAGGAGCATGAAACGGTCTGAAAAATAGGAGGAGCATGAAGCGGTGTTGAAAAACATCAAGAGCCTGAAAACGTGTGAAAAATATGAAGAGCTTCAAAAGGTATGAAAATACGAAGAACTTCAAAAGTTGTCAAAAAAGAGATGAGCATGAAACGGTCTGAAAAATAGGAGCAGCATGAAGCGGTGTTGAAAAACATGAAGAGTCTGAAAAGGTGTGAAAAATATGAAGAGCTTCAAAAGGTGTCAAAAATATGAGGAGCATGAAACGGTCTGAAAAATAGGAGGAGCATGAAGCGGTGTTGAAAAACATGAAGAGCCTGAAAACGTGTGAAAAATATGAAGAGCTTCAAAAGGTATGAAAATATGAAGAGCTTCAAAAGTTGTCAAAAAAGAGATGAGCATGAAACGGTCTGAAAAATAGGAGCAGCATGAAGCGGTGTTGAAAAACATGACGAGCCTGAAAATGTGTGAAAAACGTGAAGAGCTTCAAAAGATGTCAAAAATATGAGGAGCATGAAACGGTCTGAAAAATATGAGGAGCATGAAGCGGTGTTAAAAAACATGAAGAGCCTGAAAAGAAGTGAAAAATGTGAAGAGCTTCAAAAGGTGTGAAAAATATGAAGTCCTTCAAAAGGTGTCAAAAATATGAAGAGCTTCAAAAGATGTCAAAAATATGAGGAGCATGAAACGGTCTGAAAAATATGAGGAGCATGAAGCGGTGTTGAAAAACATGAAGAGCCTGAAAAGCTGTGAAAAATAGGAAGAGCTTTTAAGGAGTGAAAAATATGAGGAGCATGAAAAGGTCTGAAAAATAGGAGTAGCATGAAGAGGTGTTCAAAAACATGAAGAGGCTGATAAGGTGTGAAAAACATGAAGAGCTTCAAAAAGTTTGAAAAATAGGAGGAGCATGAAGCGGTGTTAAAATACATGAAGAGCCTAAAAAAGTGTGAAAAATATGAAGAGCTTATAAAATGGTCAAAAATATGAGGAGCATGAAACGGTCTGAAAAATAGGAGGAGCATGAAACGGTGATCAAAAACATGAAGAATCTGAAAACGTGTGAAAAATATCATGAGCTTCAAACGGTGTGAAAAATATCAGGAGCATGAAACGGTCTAAAAAAGATGAGGAGCATGAAGTGTTCTTCAAAAACATGTACAGCCTGAAAAGGTGTGAAAAATATGAAGAGCTTCAAAAGGTGTGAAAAACAGGAAGAACATGAAGCGGTGTTCAAAAATATGAAGAACCTGAAAAGGTGTGAAAAATATGAAGTGCTTGAAAAGGTGTCAACAATATGAGGAGCATGAAACGGTCTGAAAAATAGGAGGAGCAAGAAGCGGTGTTGAAAAACAAGAAGAGACGGAAAAGGTGTGAAAAATATGAAGAGCTTCAAAACGTGTCAAAAATATGAGGAGCATGAAACGGTCTGAAAAATAGGAGGAGCATGAAGCGGTGTTGAAAAACATGAAGAGCCTGAAAACGTGTGGAAAATATGAAGAGCTTCAAAAGGTATGAAAATATGAAGAGCTTCAAAAGTTGTCAAAAAAGAGATGAGCATGAAACGGTCTGAAAAATAGGAGGAGCATGAGCGGTGTTGAAAAACATGAAGAGCCTGAAAAGGTGTGAAAAACATGAAGAGCTTCAAAAGGTGTCAAAAATATGAGGAGCATGAAACGGTCTGAAAAATAGGAGGAGCATGAAGCGGTGTTGAAAAACATGAAGAGCCTGAAAACGTGTGAAAAATATGAAGAGCTTCAAAAGGTATGAAAATACGAAGAACTTCAAAAGTTGTCAAAAAAGAGATGAGCATGAAACGGTCTGAAAAATAGGAGCAGCATGAAGCGGTGTTGAAAAACATGAAGAGTCTGAAAAGGTGTGAAAAATATGAAGAGCTTCAAAAGGTGTCAAAAATATGAGGAGCATGAAACGGTCTGAAAAATAGGAGGAGCATGAAGCTGTGTTGAAAAACATGAAGAGCCTGAAAACGTGTGAAAAATATGAAGAGCTTCAAAAGGTATGAAAATATGAAGAGCTTCAAAAGTTGTCAAAAAAGAGATGAGCATGAAACGGTCTGAAAAATAGGAGCAGCATGAAGCGGTGTTGAAAAACATGACGAGCCTGAAAATGTGTGAAAAACGTGAAGAGCTTCAAAAGATGTCAAAAATATGAGGAGCATGAAACGGTCTGAAAAATATGAGGAGCATGAAGCGGTGTTAAAAAACATGAAGAGCCTGAAAAGAAGTGAAAAATGTGAAGAGCTTCAAAAGGTGTGAAAAATATGAAGTCCTTCAAAAGGTGTCAAAAATATGAAGAGCTTCAAAAGATGTCAAAAATATGAGGAGCATGAAACGGTCTGAAAAATATGAGGAGCATGAAGCGGTGTTGAAAAACATGAAGAGCCTGAAAAGCTGTGAAAAATAGGAAGAGCTTTTAAGGAGTGAAAAATATGAGGAGCATGAAAAGGTCTGAAAAATAGGAGTAGCATGAAGAGGTGTTCAAAAACATGAAGAGGCTGATAAGGTGTGAAAAACATGAAGAGCTTCAAAAAGTTTGAAAAATAGGAGGAGCATGAAGCGGTGTTAAAATACATGAAGAGCCTAAAAAAGTGTGAAAAATATGAAGAGCTTATAAAATGGTCAAAAATATGAGGAGCATGAAACGGTCTGAAAAATAGGAGGAGCATGAAACGGTGATCAAAAACATGAAGAGCCTGAAAACGTGTGAAAAATATGAAGAGCTTCAAACGGTGTGAAAAATATGAGAAGCATGAAACAGCCTGAAAAAGATGAGGAGCATGAAGTCGTGTTCAAAAACATGTGCAGCCTGAAAAGCTGTGAAAAATATGAAGAGCTTCAAAAGGTGTGAAAAATAGGAGGAGGATGAAGCGGTGTTCAGAAACATGAAAAGCCTGAAAATGTGTGAAATATGTGAAGAGCTTCAAAAGATGTCAAAAATATGAGGAGCATGAAACGGTCTGAAAAATAGGAGGAGTAAGAAGCGTTATTGAAATACATGAAGAGCCTGAAAACGTGTGAAGAATATGAAGAGCTCAAAAGGTGTGAAATAAATGAAGAGCTTCAGAAGGTGTCAAAAATGAGATGAGCATGAAACGGCCTCAAAAATAGGAGGAGCAGGAAGTGGTGTTCAGAAACATGGAGAGACTGAAAAGGTGTGAAAAATATGAACAGCTTCAAAAGGTGTGAAATACATGAGGAGCATGAAACGGTCTGAAAAATAGGAGGAGCATGAAGAGGTGTTCAAAAACCTGAAGAGCCTGAAAAGGTGTGAAAAATATGAAGAGCTTCAAAAGGTATGAAAAACAGGAGGAACATGAAGCGGTGTTCAAAAATATGAAGAGCCAGAAAAGGTGTGAAAAATATAAAGTGCTTCAAAAGGTGTCAACAATATGAGGAGCATGAAACGGTCTGAAAAATAGGAGGAGCAAGAAGCGGTGTTGAAAAACAAGAAGAGACGGAAAAGGTGTGAAAAATATGAAGAGCTTCAAAACGTGTCAAAAATATGAGGAGCATGAAACGGTCTGAAATATAGGAGGATCATCAAGCGGTGTTGAAAAACATGAAGAGCCTGAAAATGTGTGATAAACGTGAAGAGCTTCAAAAGATGTCAAAAATATGAGGAGCATGAAACGGTCTGAAAAATATGAGTTACATGAAGCGGTGTTGAAAAACATGAAGAGCCTGAAAAGAAGTGAAAAATATGAAGAGCTTCAAAAGGTGTGAAAAACATGAAGACCTTCAAAAGGTGTCAAAAATATGAAGAGCTTCAAAAGATGTCAAAAATATGAGGAGCATGAAACGGTCTGAAATATATGAGGAGCATGAAGCGGTGTTGAAAAACATGAAGAGCCTGAAAAGCTGTGAAAAATAGGAAGAGCTTCAAAAGGTGTGAAAAATATGAAGAGCTTCAAAAAATGTCAAAAATATGAGGAGCTTGAAATGGTCTCAAATATAGGAGAATCAAGCAGCGGTGTTGAAAACTATAAACAGCCTGAAAAAGTGTGAAAAATATGAAGAGCTTCAAAAGGTGTCAAAAATATGAGTATCATGAAATGGTCTGAAAAACAGGAGCACCATGAAACAGTGTTCAAAAACATGAAGACATTGAAAAGGTGTGAAAAATATGAAGAGGTTCAAAAGGTGTGAAATACATGAGGATCATGAAACGGTCTGAAAAATATGAGGAGCATGAAGCGGTGTTCAAAAACATGAGGAGCCTGAAAAGGTGAGAAATATATGAAGAGCTTCAAAAGGTGTGAGAAATGTGAGGAGCATGAAGCGATGTTCAAATACATGAAAAGCCTGAAAAGGTGTGAAAAATATGAAGAGCTTCAAAAGGTTTCAAAAATATGAGGAGCTTGAAATGGTCTGAAAAATAGGACGAGCATGAAACGGTGTTCAAAAACATGAAGAGCATGAAAAGGTGTGAAAATTATGAAGAGCTTCAAAAGGTGTGAAACACATGAGGAGAATGAAACGGTCGGAAAAATAGGAGGAGCATGAAGCAGTGTTCAAAACATGAAGAGCCTGAAAAAGTGTGAAAAATATGAAGATCTTCAAAAGTTTGAAAAATATGAAGACCCTGAAAAGGTGTCAAAAAAGAGATGAGCATGAAAAAGTCTGAAAAGTAGGAGGAGCATGAAGTGTTGTTCAAAAACATGAAGGGCCTGAAAACGTGTGAAAAATATGAAGAGCTTCAAAAGGTTTGAAAAATAGGAGGAGCATGAAGCGGTGTTGAAAAACATGAAGAGCCTGAAAAAGTGTGAAAAATATGAAGAGCTTATAAAATTGTCAAAAATATGAGGAGCATGAAGAGATGTTCAAAAACATGAAGAGGCTGATAAGGTGTGAAAAACATGAAGAGCTTCAAAAGGTTTGAAAAATAGGAGGAGCATGAAGCGGTGCTCAAAAACATGAAGAGCCTGAAAATGTGTGAAAAATATGAAGAGCTTATAAAATTGTCAAAAATATGGGGAGCATGAAACGGTCTGAAAAATACGAGCAGCCTGAAACCGTCTGAAAAATAGGAGGAGCATGAAGCGGTGTTCAAAAACATGAAGGGCCTGAAAACGTGTGAAAAATATGAAGAGCTTCAAAAGGAGTCAAAAATATGCGGAGCCTGAAACGATCTGAAAAATAGGAGGAGCATGAAGCGGTGTTGAAAAACATGAAGAGCCAGAAAAGGTGTGAAAAATGTGAAGAGCTTCAAAAGGTGTCAAAAATATGAGGAGCATGAAACGCTCTGAAATATAGGAGGATCATGAAGCGGTGTTGAAAAACATGAAGAGCCTGAAAAGGTGTGATAAATGTGAAGAGCTTCAAAAGGTGTCAAAAATATGAGGAGCATGAAACGGTCTGAAAAATAGGAGGAGCATGAAACGGATATCAAAAACATGAAGAATCTGAAAACGTGTGAATAATATGAAGAGCTTCAAACGGTGTGAAAAATATCAGGAGCATGAAACGGTCTGAAAAAGATGAGGAGCATGAAGTGGTCTTCAAAAACATGTACAGCCTGAAAAGGTTTGGAAAATATGAAGAGCTTCAAAAGGTGTGAAATACATGAGTATCATGAAACGGTATAAAAAATAGGAGGAGCATGAAGCTGTGTTCAAAAACATGAGAGCCTGAAAAGGTGTGAAAATATGAAGAGCTTTAAAATGTGTGAAAAATACGAGGAGCATGAAACGGTGTTCAAAAACATGAAGAGCCTAAAATGGTGTGAAAATTATGAAGAGCCTCAAAACGTGTCAAAAATAGGAGGAGCATGAAGCGATGTTGAAAAACTTGAAGAGCCTGAAAACGTGTAAAATATGAAGAGCTTCAAAAGGTGTGAAAAATATGAAGAGCTTCAAAAGGTGTCAAAAAAGAGATGAGCATGAAACGGTCTGAAAAATAGGAGGAGAATGAAACGGTGTTGAAAAACTTGAAGACCCTGAAAAGCTGTGAAAAATATGAAGAGCATCAAAAGGTGTGAAAAGTATGAAGAGCTTACAAAGGTGTCAAAATTATGAGGAGCATGAAAAGGTCACAAAAAGAGGAGGAGCATGAGTGGAGTTGAAAAACATGAAGAGACTGAAAAGGTGTGAAAAATATGAAGAGCTTCAAAAGGTGTCAAAAATATGAGGAGATTGAAACGGTCTGAAAAATAGGAGGAGCATGAAGCAGTGTTCAAAAACATGAAGAGTCTGAAAAGGTGTGAAAAATATGAAGAGCTTCAAAACGTGTGAAATACATGAGGAGCATGAAAAGGTCTGAAAAATAGGAGAAGCATGAAGAGGTGTTCAAAAACATGAAGAGTCTGATAAGGTGTGAAAAACATGAAGAGCTTCAAAAAGTTTGAAAAATAGGAGGAGCATGAAGCGGTGTTAAAAAACATGAAGAGCCTAAAAAAGTGTGAAAATTATGAAGAGCTTATAAAATGGTCAAAAATATGAGGAGCATGAAACGGTCTGAAAAATAGGAGGAGCATGAAACGGTGATCAAAAACATGAAGAGCCTGAAAACGTGTGAAAAATATGAAGAGCTTCCAACGGTGTGAAAAATATGAGGAGCATGAAACAGACTGAAAAAGATGAGGAGCATGAAGTCGTGTTCAAAAACATGTGCAGCCTGAAAAGCTGTGAAAAATATGAAGAGCTTCAAAAGGTGTGAAAAATAGGAGGAGGATGAAGCGGTGTTCAGAAACATGAAAAGCCTGAAAATGTGTGAAATATGTGAAGAGCTTCAAAAGATGTCAAAAATATGAGGAGCATGAAACGGTCTGAAAAATAGGAGGAGTAAGAAGCGTTATTGAAATACATGAAGAGCCTGAAAACGTGTGAAGAATATGAAGAGCTCAAAAGGTGTGAAATAAATGAAGAGCTTCAGAAGGTGTCAATAATGAGATGAGCATGAAACGGCCTCAAAAATAGGAGGAGCAGGAAGTGGTGTTCAGAAACATGGAGAGCTTGAAAAGGTGTGAAAAATATGAACAGCTTCAAAAGGTGTGAAATACATGAGGAGCATGAAACGGTCTGAAAAATAGGAGGAGCATGAAGAGGTGTTCAAAAACCTGAAGAGCCTGAAAAGGTGTGAAAAATATGAAGAGCTTCAAAAGGTGTGAAAAACAGGAGGATAATGAAGCGGTGGTCAAAAATATGAAGAGCCTGAAAAGGTGTGAAAAATATGAAGTGCTTCAAAAGGTGTCAACAATATGAGGAGCATGAAACGGTCTGAAAAATAGGAGGAGCAAGAAGCGGTGTTGAAAAACAAGAAGAGACGGAAAAGGTGTGAAAAATATGAAGAGCTTCAAAACGTGTCAAAAATATGAGGAGCATGAAACTGTCTGAAAAACAGGAGGAGCATGAAGCGGTGTTGAAAAACATGAAGAGCCTGAAAATGTGTGAAAAATATGAAGAGCTTCAAACGGTATGAAAATATTAAGAGCTTCAAAAGTTGTCAAAAAAGAGATGAGCATGAAACGGTCTGAAAAATAGGAGCAGCATGAAGCGGTGTTGAAAAACATGAAGAGTCTGAAAAGGTGTGAAAAATATGAAGAGCTTCAAAAGGTGTAAAAAATATGAGGAGCATGAAACGGTCTGAAATATAGGAGGATCATCAAGCGGTGTTGAAAAACATGAAGAGCCTGAAAATGTGTGAAAAATGTGAAGAGTTTCAAAAGATGTCAAAAATATGAGGAGCATGAAACGGTCTGAAAAATATGAGGAGCATGAAGCGGTGTTAAAAAACATGAAGAGCCAGAAAAGAAGTGAAAAATATGAAGAGCTTCAAAAGGTGTGAAAAATATGAAGACGTTCAAAAGGTGTCAAAAATGAGATGAGCATGAAACGGTCGGAAAAATAGGAGGAGCATGAAGCGGTGTTGAAAAACATGAAGAGCCTGAAAACCTGTGAAAAATAGGAAGAGCTTCAAAAGGTGTGAAAAATAGGAGGAGCATGAAATGGTCTCAAATATAGGAGAATCATGCAGCGGTGTTGAAAACTATAAACAGCCTGAAAAAGTGTGAAAAATATGAAGAGCTTCAAAAGGTGTCAAAAATATGAGTATCATGAAATGGTCTGAAAAACAGGAGCAGCATGAAACAGTGATCAAAAACATGAAGACATTGAAAAGGTGTGAAAAATATGAAGAGCTTCAAAAAATGTCAAAAATATGAGGAGCATGAAATGGTCTCAAATATAGGAGAATCATGCAGCGGTGTTGAAAACTATAAACAGCCTGAAAAAGTGTGAAAAATATGAAGAGCTTCAAAAGGTGTCAAAAATATGAGTATCATGAAATGGTCTGAAAAACAGGAGCAGCATGAAACAGTGATCAAAAACATGAAGACATTGAAAAGGTGTGAAAAATATGAAGAGCTTCAAAATGTGTGAAATACATGAGGAGCAAGAAACGGTCTGAAAAATAGGAGGAGCATGAAGTGGTGTTCAAAAACATGTACAGCCTGAAAAGGTGTGAAAAATATGAAGAGCTTCAAAAGGAGTGAAAAATAGGAGGAGCATGAAGCGGTGTTCAAAAACATGAGAATCCTGAAAAGGTGTGAAAAACATGAAGAGCTTCAAAAGGTGAGAAAAATATGAAGAGTTTCAAAAATGTGAAAAATATGAAGAGCTTTAAAAGGTGTGAAAAATATGAACAGCTTCTAAAGGTGTCAAAAAAGAGATGAGCATGAAACGGTCTGAAAAATAGCAGGAGCATGAAGCGGTGTTGAAAATCATGAAGAGCCTGAAAAGGTGTGAAAAACATGAAGAGCTTCAAAAGGTGTGAAAAATATGAAGAGCTTCAAAAGGTGTCAAAAATATGAGGAGCATGAAACAGTCTGAAAAATAGGAGGAGCATGATGCGGTGTTGTAAAACAAGAAGAGACTGAAAAGTTGTGCAAAATTGGAAGAGCTTCATTACGTGTGAAATACATGAGGAGAATGAAACGGTCTGTAAAATAGGAGGAGCATGAAGCGGTTTTGAAAATGATGAAGAGCTTGAAAAGGTGTGAAAAATAAGAAGAACTTCAAAAGATGTGAAAAATATGAGGAGCATGAAAAGGTCTGAAAAACAGGAGCAGCATGAAGCGGTGTTTAAAAACATGAAGAGCCTGAAAATGTGTGAAAAATATGAAGAACTTCAAAACGTGTCAAAAATATGAGGAGCATGAAACGGTCTGAAAAATAGGAGGAGCAAAAAGCGGTGTTGAAAAACATGAAGAGTCTGAAAAGGTGTGAGAAATATGAAGAGCTTCAAAAGGTGTGAAAAATATGAAGAGCTTCAAAAGGAGTGAAGAATATGAAGAGCTTCAAAAGGTGTCAAAAATGAGATGAGCATGAAACGGTCTGAAAAATAGGAGGAGCATGAAGCGGTGTTGAAAAATATGAAGAGCCTGAAAAGGTGTGAAAAATATGAAGAGCTTCAAAAGGTGTGAAAAATATGAGAAGCATGAAACGATATGAAAAATAGGAGGAGCATGACGCGGTGTTCAGAAACATGAAGAGCCTGAAAAGGTGTGAAAAATATGAAGAGCTTCAAAAGGTGTCAAAATATGAGGAGCATGAACGGTCTGAAAAATAGGAGGAGCATGAAACGGTGTTCAAAAACATGAAGAGCCTGAAAAGGTGTGAAAAATATGAAGAGCTTCAAAACGTGTCAAAAATATGAGGAGCATGAAACGGTCTGAAAAATGGGAGGAGAATGAAACCTTGTTCAAAAACATGAAGAGCCTGAAAAGATGTGAAAAATATGAAGAGCTTCAAAATGTGTCAAAATATGAGGAGCATGAACGGTCTGAAAAATAGGAGGAGCATGAAACGGTGTTCAAAAACATGAAGAGCCTGAAAAATGGGAAATATATGAAGAGCTTCAAAACGTGTCAAAAATATGAGGAGCATGAAACGGTCTGAAAAATGGGAGGAGCATGAAACCTTGTTCAAAAACATGAAGAGCCTGAAAAGATGTGAAAAATATGAAGAGTTTCAAAAGGTGTGAAATACATGAGAAGCATGAAAGGGTGTGAAAAATGGAGGAGCAAGAAGCGGTGTTGAAAAACATGAAGAGCCTGAAAAGGTGTGAAAAATATGAAGAGCTTCAAAAGGTGTGAAAAATATGAGGAGCATGAAGCGGTGTTCAAAACCCTGAAGAGCCTGAAAAGGTGTGAAAAATAGGAAGAGCTTCAAAAGGTGTGAAAAATATGAAGAGCTTCAAAAGGTGTAAAAATGAGATGAGCATGATACGGTCTGAAAAATAGGAGGGGCATTAAGTGGTGTTGAAAAACATGAAGAGCCTGAAAAGGTGTGAAAAATATGAAGAGCTTCAAAAGGTGTGAAATACTTGAGGAGCATGAAACGGTCTGAATAATAGGAAGATCATGAAGCGTTGTTGAAAAACATGAACAGCCTGAAAAGGTGTGAAATATATGAAGAGATCCAAAGGTTTAAAATATATGAGGAGCATGAAACGGTCTGAAATATAGAGGCAGCATAAAACGGTGTTCAAAAACATGAAGAGCGTGAAAAGGTGTGAAAAATAGGAAGAGCTTAAAAAGGTGTGAAATGTATGAGGAGCATGAAACGGTCTGAAAATTAGGAGGAGCATGAAACTGTGTTCAAAAACATGAAGAGCCTGAAAAGGTGTGAAAAACATGAAGAGCTTCAAAAGTTTGAAAAATAGGAGGCGCATGAGGCGGTGTTCAAAAACATGAAGAGCCTGAAAAAGTGTGAAAAACATGAAGAGCTTATAAAATTGTCAAAATTATGAGGAGCATGAAACGGTCTGAAAAATACGAGCAGCATGAAACGGTCTGAAAAATAGGAGGAGCGTGAAGCGGTGTTCAAAAACACGAAGAGCCTGAAAAAGTGTGAAAAGTATGAAGAGCTTCAAAACGTATGAAAAATATGAAGAGCTTCAAAAGGTGTCAAAAAAGAGATGAGCATGAAACGGTCTGAAAAATAGGAGGAGCATGATGCGGTGTAGAAAAACATGAAGAGCCTGAAAAGGTGTGAAAAATATGAAGAGCTTCACAATGTGTGAAATACATGAGGAGCAAGAAACGATCTGAAAAATAGGAGGAGCATGAAGTGGTGTTCAAAAACATGTACAGCCTGAAAAGGTGTGAAAAATATGAAGAGCTTCAAAAGGTGTGAAAAATAGGAGGAGCATGAAACGGTCTGAAAAATAGGAGGAACATGAAGTGGTGTTGAAAAACATGAAGAGCCTGAAAAGGTGTGAAAAATATGAAGAGCTTCAAAACGTGTCAAAAATATGAGAAGCATGCAACGTTCTGAAAAATAGGAGGAGTAAGAACCGTTATTGAAATACATGAAGAGCCTGAAAACGTGTGAAGAATGTGAAGAGCTCAAAAGTTTTGAAAAAAATGAAGAGCTTCAGAAGGTGTCAAAAATGCGATGAGCATGAAACCGTCGGAAAAAAAGGAGGAGCATGAAGTGGTGTTGAAAAACATGAAGAGTCTGAAAAGGTGTGAAAAATATGAAGAGCTTCAAAAGATATGAAAAACATGAGGAGCTTGAAACGGTCTGAAAAACAGGAGGAGCATGAAGCGGTTTTGAAAAACATGAAGAGCCTGAAAAGGTGTGAAAAATATGAAGAGCTTCAAAAGGTGTGAAAAATATGAGGAGCCTGAAACTGTTTGAAAAATAGGAGGAGCATGAAACAGTGATGAAGAACATGAAGAGCCTGGAAGGGTGTGACAAATATGAAGAGCTTCAAAGGTGTCAAAAATATGAGGAGGATGAAACAATCTGAAAAATGGGAGGAGCATTAAGCGGTGTTCAAAAACATGAAGAGCCTGAAAAGGTGTGAAATATACGAAGAGCTTCAAAACGTGTGAAAAATACGAGGAGCATGAAATGGTCTGAAAAATAGGAGGAGCATGAAGCGGTGTTCAAAAACATGAAAAGCCTGAAAAGGTGTGAAATATATGAAGAGCTTAAAAAGCTGTCAAAAATATGAGGAGCATGAAATGGTCTGAAAAATAGGAGAAGCATGAAACGGTGTTGAGAAACATGAAGAGCCTGAAAAGGTGTGAAAAATATGAAGAGCATGAAAAGGTGTGAAAAATATGCGGAGCATGAAACTGTGTTCAAAAACATGAAGAGCCTGAAAAGCTGTGAAAAATATGAAAAGCTTCAAAATGTGTCAAAAATATGATGAGCAAAAAACGGTCTGAAAATTAGGAGGAGCATGAAGCCGTTTTCAAAAACTTGAAGAGCCTGAAATGATGTGAAAAATATGAAGAGCTTCAAAAGGTGTCAAAGATATGAGGAGCATGAAACGGTCTGAAAAATAGGAGGAGCATGATACGGTGTTGAAAAACATAAAGAGCCTGAAAAGGTGTGAAAAATATGAAGAGCTTCAAAATGTGTCAAAAAAATGAGGAGCATGATATGGTATGAAAAATAGGAGGAGCATGTAACGGTGTTTCAAAAGCATGAAGAGCCTGAAAGTTATGAAAAATATGCAGAGCTTCAAAACGTCTCAAAAACATGAGGAGCATGAAACGGTCTGAAAAATAGGAGGAGCATGAAACGGTGTTCAAAAACATGAAGAGCCTGAAAAGGTGTGAAAAATATGAAGAGCTTCAAAAGGTGTCAAAAATATGAGGACCATGAAACGGTCTGAAAAATAGTAGGAGCATGAAGCGGTGTTGAAAAACATGAAGAGCCTGAAAAGGTGTGAAATATATGAAGAGCTTCAAAAGTTGTAAAAAATATGAGGAGTTTGAAACGGTCTGAAAAATAAGAGGATCTGGTTTCCTCAGTGTGTATGCCCAGAAGTGGAATTGCTGGGTCATATGGCAGTTCTATTTCCAGTTTTTTAAGAAATCTCTACACCGTTTTCCATATCGGCTGTACTAGTGTGCATTCCCACCAACAGTATAAGAGGGTTCCCTTTTCTCCACTCCCTCTCCAGCATTTATTGCTTGTAGACTTTTGGATAGCAGCCATCCTGACTGGCATGTAATGGTACCTCATTGTGGTTTTGATTTGCATTTCTCTAATAATGAGTGATGTTGAGCATCTTTTATGTGTTTGTTATCCATCTGTATGTCTTCTTTGGAGAAATGTCTGTTTAGTTCTTTGGCTCATTTTTTATTGGGTCATTTATTTTTCTGGAATTGAGCTGCAGGATTTGCTTGTGTATTTTTGAGATTAATTCTTTGTCTATTTCTTCATTTGCTATTATTTTCTCCCAATCTGAGGGCTGTCTTTTCACCTTACTTATAGTTTCCTTTGTAGTGCAAAAGCTTTTAAGTTTCATTAGGTCCCATTTGTTTAGTTTTGCTTTTATTTCCAATATTCTGGGAGGTGGGTCATAGAGGATCTTGCTTTGATTTATGTCGGAGAGTGTTTTGCCTATCTTCTCCTCTAGGAGTTTTATAGTTTCTGGTCTTACATTTAGATCTTTAATCCATTTTGAGTTTATTTTTGTGTATGGTGTTAGAAAGTGTTCTATTTTCATTCTTTTACAAGTGGTTGACCAGTTTTCCCAGCACCACTTGTTAAAGAGGTTGTTTTTTTTCCATTGCATATCCTTGCCTCCTTTGTCAAAGATAAGGTGTCCATAGGTTCGTCTGAAAGAGACACGTGCACCCCAATGTTCATCGCAGCACTGTTTATAATAGCCAGGACATGGAAGCAACCTAGATGCCCGTCAGCAGATGAATGGATAAGAAAGCTGTGGTACATATACACCATGAAATATTACTCAGCCATTAAAAAGAATTCATTTGAATCAGTCCTAATGAGATGGATGAAGCTGGAGCCCATTATACAGAGTGAAGTAAGCCAGAAAGATAAAGAACATTACAGCATACTGACACATGTATATGGAATTTAGAAAGGTGACAACGATAACCCTATATGCAGAACAGAAAAAGAGACACAGAAATACAGAACAGACTTTTAAACTTTCTGGGAGAATGTGAGGGTGGGATATTTCAAAAGAACAGCATGTATGCTATCTATGGTGAAACAGAGCACCAGCCCAGGTAGGATGCACGAGACAAGTGCTCCGGCTTGGTGCACTGGGAAGACCCAGAGGAATCGGGTGGAGAGGGAGGTGGGAGGGGGAATCGGGACTGGGAATACATGTAAATTCATGGCTGATTCATATCAATGTATGACAAAACCGACTGGGAAAAAAAATGAAAATAATAAAAAAAAAATAAAAAAAATAACAATAAAAAAAAATAAGAGGAGCATGAAACGGTGTTCAAAAACATGAAGAGCCTGAAAAGGTGTGGAAATTATGAAGAGCTTCAAAAGGTGTCAAATATATGAGGAGCATAAAACGGTTTGAAAAAAAGGAGGAGCATGAAATGGTGTTGAAAAACATGAAGAGCCTAAAAAGGTGTGAAAAATATGAAGAGCTTCAAAAGGTTTCAAAAATATGAGAGGCATGAATGGTCTGAAATGTAGGGGGAGCATGAAGCGGTGTAGAAAAACATGAAGAGCCTGAAAAGGTGTGGAAATTATGAAGAGCTTCAAAAGGTGTCAAATATATGAGGAGCATAAAACGGTCTGATAAAAAGGAGGAGCATGAAATGGTGTTGAAAAACAGAAGAGCCTGAAAAGGTGTGATAAATATGAAGAGTTTCAAAACGTGTCAAAAAGATGAGGAGCATGAAACGGTCTGAAAAATAGGAGGAGCATGAAGCGGTGTTGAAAAATATGAAGAGCCTGAAAAGGTGTGAAAAATCTGAAGAGCTTCAAAAGGTGTCAAATATATGAGGAGCATGAAACGGTGTGAAAATTAGGAGGAGCATGAAGTGGTGTTGAAAATCATGAAGAGCCTGTAAGGTATGAAAAATATGAAGAACTTCAAAAGGTGTCAAAAATATAAGGAGCATGAAACGGACTGAAAAATAGGAGGAGCATGAAGTGGTGTTGAAAAACGTGAAGAGCCTGAAAAGGTGTGAAAAATATGAAGAACTTCAAAAGGTGTCAAAAATATGAGCAGCATGAAACGGTCTGAAAAACAGGAGGAGCATGAAACGGTGTTCAAAAACATGAAGAGCCTGGAGAAGTGTGAAAAATATGAAGAGCTTCAAAAGGCGTCAAAAATATGAGGAGCATGAAACGGTCTGAAAAAAAGGAGGAGCATGAAGCGGTGTTGAAAAACATGAAGAGCCTGAAAAGGTGTGAATAATATGAAGAGCTTCAAAAGGTGTCAAAAATATGAGGAGCATGAAACCGTCTGAAAAATAGGAGGAGCATGAAGCGGTGTTGAAAAATATGAAGAGCCTGAAAAGGTGTGAAAAATCTGAAGAGCTTCAAAAGGTGTCAAATATATGAGGAGCATGAAACGGTGTGAAAATTAGGAGGAGCATGAAGTGGTGTTGAAAATCATGAAGAGCCTGTAAGGTATGAAAAATATGAAGAACTTCAAAAGGTGTCAAAAATATAAGGAGCATGAAACGGACTGAAAAATAGGAGGAGCATGAAGTGGTGTTGAAAAACGTGAAGAGCCTGAAAAGGTGTGAAAAATATGAAGAACTTCAAAAGGTGTCAAAAATATGAGCAGCATGAAACGGTCTGAAAAACAGGAGGAGCATGAAACGGTGTTCAAAAACATGAAGAGCCTGGAGAAGTGTGAAAAATATGAAGAGCTTTAAAAGGCGTCAAAAATATGAGGAGCATGAAACGGTCTGAAAAAAAGGAGGAGCATGAAGCGGTGTTGAAAAACATGAAGAGCCTGAAAAGGTGTGAATAATATGAAGAGCTTCAAAAGGTGTCAAAAATATGAGGAGCATGAAACCGTCTGAAAAATAGTAGGAGCATGAAGCAGTGTTGAAAACATGAAGAGCCAGAAAAGGTGTGAAATATATGAAGAGCTTCAAATGGTGTCAAAAATATAAGGAGCATTAAACGGTCTGAAATATAGGAGGAGCATGAAAAGGTGTTAAAAAACATGAAGAGCTTCAAAAGGTGTGAAACATATGAGGAGCATGAAACGGTCTGAAAAATAGGATGATCATGAAACGGTGTTCAAAAACATGAAGAGCCAGGAAAGGTGTGAAAAATATGAAGAGCTTCAAAAAGTGTCAAAAATATGAGGAGCATGAAACGGTCTGAAAAATAGGAGGAGCATGAAGTGGTGTTGAGAAACATGAAGAGCCTGAAAAAGTTGTGAAACATATGAGGAGAATGAAACGGTCTGAAAAATAGGAGGAGCATGAAGTGGTGTAGAAAAACATGAAGACCCTGAAAAAGTGTGAAAAATATGAAGAGCTTCAAAAGGTGTCAAAAATATGAGGACCATGAAACGGTCTGAAAAATATGAGGAGCAAGAAACTGTTTTCAAAAACATGAAGAGCCTCAAAAGGTGTGAAAAGTAGGAAGAGCTTCAAACTGTGTAAAAAATATGATGAGCATGATACGGTCTGAAAAATAGGAGGACCATGAAGTGGTGTTGAAAAACATGAAGAGCCTGAAAAAGGTGTGAAACATATGAGGAGCATGAAACGGTCTGAAAAATAGGAGGCGCATGAGACGGTGTTGAAATACATGAAAAGCCTGAAAAGGTGTGAAAAATATGAAGAGCTTCAAAGGATGTCAAAAATATGAGGAGCATGAAAATGTCTGAAAAATAGGAAGAGAATGAAGCGGTGTAGAAAAACATGAAAAGCCTGAAAAGGTGTGAAAAATATGAAGAACTTCAAAAGGTGTCAAAAATATGAGGAGCATGAAACGGTCTGAAAAATAGGAGGAGCATGAAGTGGTGTAGAAAAATATGAAGACCCTGAAAAAGTGTGAAAAATATGAAGAGCTTCAAAAGGTGTCAAAAATATGAGGACCATGAAACGGTCTGAAAAATATGAGGAGCAAGAAACTGTTTTCAAAAACATGAAGAGCCTCAAAAGGTGTGAAAAGTAGGAAGAGCTTCAAACTGTGTCAAAAATATGATGAGCATGATACGGTCTGAAAATTAGGAGGAGCATGAAGTGGTGTTGAAAAACATGAAGAGCCTGAAAAAGGTGTGAAACATATGAGGAGCATGAAACGGTCTGAAAAATAGGAGGCGCATGAGACGGTGTTGAAATACCTGAAAAGCCTGAAAAGGTGTGAAAAATATGAAGAGCTTCAAAGGATGTCAAAAGTATGAGGAGCATGAAAATGTCTGAAAAATAGGAAGAGAATGAAGCAGTGTAGAAAAACATGAAAAGCCTGAAAAGGTGTGAAAAATATGAAGAACTTCAAAAGGTGTCAAAAATATGAGGAGCATGAAACGGTCTGAAAAATAGGAGGAGCATGAAGTGGTGTTGAGAAACATGAAGAGCCTGAAAAAGTTGTGAAACATATGAGGAGAATGAAACGGTCTGAAAAATAGGAGGAGCATGAAGTGGTGTAGAAAAATATGAAGACCCTGAAAAAATGTGAAAAATATGAAGAGCTTCAAAAGGTGTCAAAAATATGAGGAGCTTGAAACTGTCTGAAATATAGGAGGAGCGTGAAAAGGTGTTAAAAAACATGAAGAGCTTCAAAAGGTGTCAAAAATATGAGGAGCAAGAAACGGTCTGAAAAATAGGAGGAACATGAAACGGTTTGACAAATAGGAGGAGCATGAAACGGTGTTGAAAAACATGAAGAACCTGAAAGGTGTCGAAAATATGAAGAGCTTCAAAATGTGTCAAAAATATGAGGAGCATGAAACGGTTTGAAAAATAGGAGGAGCATGAAACGGTGTTGAAAAACATGAAGAACCTGAAAGGTGTCGAAAATATGAAGAGCTTCAAAATGTGTCAAAAATATGAGGAGCATGAAACGATCTGAATAATCGGAGGAGCATGAAAGCGTGTTGAAAAACATGAAGAGCACGGAAAGGTGTGAAAAATATGAAGAGCTTCAAAAGGTGTCAAAAATATGAGGACCATGAAACGGTCTGAAAAATAGGAGGAGCATGAAGCGGTGTTGAAAAACATGAAGAGCCTGAAAAGGTGTGAAATATATGAAGAGCTTCAAAAGGTGTGAAAAATATGAGGAGTTTGAAACGGTCTGAAAAATAAGAGGATCTGGTTTCCTCAGTGTGTATGCCCAGAAGTGGAATTGCTGGGTCATATGGCAGTTCTATTTCCAGTTTTTTAAGAAATCTCTACACCGTTTTCCATAGCGGCTGTACTAGTGTGCATTCCCACCAACAGTATAAGAGGGTTCCCTTTTCTCCACTCCCTCTCCAGCATTTATTGCTTGTAGACTTTTGGATAGCAGCCATCCTGACTGGCATGTAATGGTACCTCATTGTGGTTTTGATTTGCATTTCTCTAATAATGAGTGATGTTGAGCATCTTTTCATGTGTTTGTTATCCATCTGTATGTCTTCTTTGGAGAAATGTCTGTTTAGTTCTTTGGCTCATTTTGTATTGGGTCATTTATTTTTCTGGAATTGAGCTGCAGGATTTGCTTGTATATTTTTGAGATTAATCCTTTGTCTGTTTCTTCATTTGCTATTATTTTCTCCCAATCTGAGGGCTGTCTTTTCACCTTACTTATAGTTTCCTTTGTAGTGCAAAAGCTTTTAAGTTTCATTAGGTCCCATTTGTTTAGTTTTGCTTTTATTTCCAATATTCTGGGAGGTGGGTCATAGAGGATCTTGCTTTGATTTATGTTGGAGAGTGTTTTGCCTATCTTCTCCTCTAGGAGTTTTATAGTTTCTGGTCTTACATTTAGATCTTTAATCCATTTTGAGTTTATTTTTGTGTATGGTGTTAGAAAGTGTTCTATTTTCATTCTTTTACAAGTGGTTGACCAGTTTTCCCAGCACCACTTGTTAAAGAGGTTGTCTTTTTTCCATTGCATATCCTTGCCTCCTTTGTCAAAGATAAGGTGTCCATAGGTTCGTCTGAAAGAGACACGTGCACCCCAATGTTCATCGCAGCACTATTTATAATAGCCAGGACATGGAAGCAACCTAGATGCCCGTCAGCAGATGAATGGATAAGAAAGCTGTGGTACATATACACCATGGAATATTACTCAGCCATTAAAAAGAATTCATTTGAATCAGGCCTAATGAGATGGATGAAGCTGGAGCCCATTATACAGAGTGAAGTAAGCCAGAAAGATAAAGAACATTACAGCATACTGACACATGTATATGGAATTTAGAAAGGTGACAACGATAACCCTATATGAAGAACAGAAAAATAGACACAGAAATACAGAACAGACTTTTGAACTTTGTGGGAAAATGTGAGGGTGGGATATTTCAAAAGAACAGTATGTATGCTATCTATGGTGAAACAGATCACCAGCCCAGGTAGGATGCACGAGACAAGTGCTCCAGCTTGGTGTACTGGGAAGACCCAGAGGAATCGGGTGGAGAGGGAGGTGGGAGGGGGAATCGGGAATGGGAATACATGTAAATCCATGGCTGATTCATATCAATGTATGCCAAAACCGACTGGGAAAAAAAATAAAAATAATAAAAAAAAATAAAAAAAATAACAATAAAAAAAATAAGAGGAGCATGAAACGGTGTTCAAAAACATGAAGAGCCTGAAAAGGTGTGTAAATTATGAAGAGCTTCAACAGGTGTCAAATATATGAGGAGCATAAAACGGTTTGAAAAATAGGAGGAGCATGAAATGGTGTTGAAAAACATGAAGAGCCTGAAAAGGTGTGAAAAATCTGAAGAGCTTCAAAAGGTTTCAAAAATATGAGAGGCATGAACGGTCTGAAATGTAGGGGGAGCATGAAGCGGTGTAGAAAAACATGAAGAGCCTGAAAAGGTGTGATAAATATGAAGAGTTTCAAAACGTGTCAAAAAGATGAGGAGCATGAAACGGTCTGAAAAATAGGAGGAGCATGAAGCGGTGTTGAAAAATATGAAGAGCCTGAAAAGGTGTGAAAAATCTGAAGAGCTTCAAAAGGTGTCAAATATATGAGGAGCATGAAACGGTGTGAATATTAGGAGGAGCATGAAGTGGTGTTGAAAATCATGAAGAGCCTGTAAGGTGTGAAAAATATGAAGAACTTCAAAAGGTGTCAAAAATATAAGGAGCATGAAACGGACTGAAAAATAGGAGGAGCATGAAGTGGTGTTGAAAAACGTGAAGAGCCTGAAAAGGTGTGAAAAATATGAAGAACTTCAAAAGGTGTCAAAAATATGAGGAGAATGAAACGGTCTGAAAAACAGGAGGAGCATGAAAGGGTGTTCAAAAACATGAAGAGCCTGGAGAAGTGTGAAAAATATGAAGAGCTTCAAAAGGCGTCAAAAATATGAGGAGCATGAAACGGTCTGAAAAATAGGAGGAGCATGAAGTGGTGTTGAGAAACATGAAGAGTCTGAAAAAGTTGTGAAACATATGAGGAGAATGAAAAGGTCTGAAAAATAGGAGGAGCATGAAGTGGTGTAGAAAAACATGAAGACCCTGATAAATGTGAAAAATATGAAGAGCTTCAAAAGGTGTCAAAAATATGAGGAGCTTGAAACGGTCTGAAATATAGGAGGAGCGTGAAAGGTGTTAAAAAACATGAAGAACTTAAAAAGGTGTGAAACATATGAGGAGCATGAAAAGGTCTGAAAAATAGTAGGAGCATGAAGCGGTGTTGAAAAACATGAAAAGCCTGAAAAGGTGTGAAATATATGAAGAGCTTCAAAAGGTGACAAAAATATGAGGAGCATGAATAGCTCTGAAAAATAGGAGGAGCAAGAAGCGGTGTAGAAAAACATGAAGAGCCTGAAAAGGTGTGAAATCTATGGAGAGCTTCAAAAGGTGTCAAAAATATGAGGAGCATGAAACGGTCTCAAATAAAGGAGGAGCATGAAGTTGTGTTGAAAAATATGTAGAGCCTGAAAAGGTGTGAAAAATATGAAGAGCTTCAAAAGGTGTCAAAAATATGAGGAGCAAGAAACGGTCTGAAAAATAGGAGGAGCATTAATCGGTGTTCAAAAATATGAAGAGCCTGGAAAGGTGTGAAAAATATGAAGAGCTTCAAAAGGTGTCAAACATATGAGGAGCATGAAACCGTCTGAAAAATAGGAGAAGCATGAAACCTTGTTGAAAAATATGAAGAGCCTGAAAAGGTGTGAAAAATATGAAGAGCTTCAAAAGGTGTCAAAATATGAGGAGCATGAAACGGTCTGAAAAAATGGAGGAGCATGAAACGGTGTTCAAAAACATGAGGAGCCTGAAAAATTGTGAAAAATATGAAGAGTTTCAAAAGGTGTCAAAAATATGAGGAGCATGAAACGGTCTGAAAAATATGAGGAGCATGAAACGGTGTTCAAAAACATGAAGAGCCTGAAAAGGTGTGAAAAATATGAAGAGCTTCAAAAGATGTCAAAAATAGGAGGAGCATGAAGCGGTGTAGAAAAACATGAAGAGCCTGAAAAGGTGTGAAAAATATGAAGAGCTTCAAAAGTTGTCAAAAATATGAGGAGCATGACACGGTCAGAAATATAGGAGGAGCATGAAGTGGTGTTGAAAACATGAAGAACCTGAAAAGTTGTGAAAAATATGAAGAGCTTCAAAAGGTGTCAAATATATGAGGAGCATGAAACGGTCTGAAAATTAGGAGGAGGATGAAACGGTGTTCAAATCATGAAGAGCCTGAAATGTTTTGAAAAATGTGAAGAGCTTGAAAAGGTGTCAAAAATATGAGGGGCATGAAACTGTCTGAAAAATAGGAGGAGCATGAAACGTTGTTCAAAAACATGAAGAGCCTGAAAAGGTTTGAAAAATGTGAAGAGCTTGAAAAGGTGTCAAAAATATGAGGGGCATGAAACGGTCTGAAAAAGAGGATGAGCAAGAAACGGTGTTGAAAAACATGAAGAGCCTGAAAATGTGTGAAAAATATGAAGAGCTTCAAAAGGACTCAAAATATGAGGCGCATGAAACGGTCTGAAAAATAGGAGGAGCATGAAACTGTGTTGAAAACATGAAGAGCCTGAATAGTTGTTAGAAATATGACGAGCTTCAAAAGATATCCAAAATATGAGGCGCATGAAACGGTCTGAAAAATATGAGGAGAATAAAGCGGTGTTGAAAAACATGAAGAGCCTGAAAAGCTGTGAAAAATATGAAGAGCTTCAAAAGGTGTCAAAAATATGAGGAGCATGAAACGGTCTGAAAAATAGGAGGAGCAGAAGCAAATTTGAAAAGCATGAAGAGCCTGAAAAGGTGTGATAATTATGAAGCGCTTCAAAAGGTGTCAAAATTAAGGGGAGCATTAAACGGTCTGAAAAATAGGAGGAGCATGAAAACTTGTTGTAAAATATGAAGAGCCTGAAAAGGTGTGAAAAATATGAAGAGCTTCAAAATGTGTGAAAAATATGAGGAGCATGAAACGGTTTAAAAAATAGGAGGAGCATGAAATGGTGTTCAAAAACGTGAAGAGCATGAAAAGGTGTGAAAAATATGAAGAGCTTCAAAAGGTGACAAAAACATGAGGACCATGAAACGGTCTGAAAAATAGGAGGAGCATGAAGCGGTGTTGAAAAACATGAAGAGCCTGAAAAGGTGTGAAATATATGAAGAGCTTCAAAAGGTGTAAAAAATATGAGGAGCTTGAAACGGTCTGAAAAATAAGAGGATCTGGTTTCCTCAGTGTGTATGCCCAGAAGTGGGATTGCTGGGTCATATGGCAGTTCTATTTCCAGTTTTTTAAGAAATCTCCACACTGTTTTCCATAGCGGCTGTACTAGTGTGCATTCCCACCAACAGTGTAAGAGGGTTCCCTTTTCTCCACACCATCTCCAGCATTTATTGCTTGTAGACTTCTGGATAGCAGCCATCCTGACTGGCATATAATGGTACCTCATTGTGGTTTTGATTTGCATTTCTCTAATAATGAGTGATGTTGAGCATCTTTTCATGTGTTTGTTATCCATCTGTATGTCTTCTTTGGAGAAATGTCTGTTTAGTTCTTTGGCTCATTTTGTATTGGGTCATTTATTTTTCTGGAATTGAGCTGCAGGATTTGCTTGTATATTTTTGAGATTAATCCTTTGTCTGTTTCTTCATTTGCTATTATTTTCTCCCAATCTGAGGGCTGTCTTTTCACCTTACTTATAGTTTCCTTTGTAGTGCAAAAGCTTTTAAGTTTCATTAGGTCCCATTTGTTTAGTTTTGCTTTTATTTCCAATATTCTGGGAGGTGGGTCATAGAGGATCTTGCTTTGATTTATGTCAGAGAGTGTATTGCCTATCTTCTCCTCTAGGAGTTTTATAGTTTCTGGTCTTACATTTAGATCTTTAATCCATTTTGAGTTTATTTTTGTGTATGGTGTTAGAAAGTGTTCTATTTTCATTCTTTTACAAGTGGTTGACCAGTTTTCCCAGCACCACTTGTTAAAGAGGTTGTCTTTTTTCCATTGTATATCCTTGCCTCCTTTGTCAAAGATAAGGTGTCCATAGGTTCGTCTGAAAGAGACACGTGCACCCCAATGTTCATCGCAGCACTATTTATAATAGCCAGGACATGGAAGCAACCTAGATGCCCGTCAGCAGATGAATGGATAAGAAAGCTGTGGTACATATACACCATGGAATATTACTCAGCCATTAAAAAATTCACTTGAATCAGGCCTAATGAGATGGATGAAGCTGGAGCCCATTATACAGAGTGAAGTAAGCCAGAAAGATAAAGAACATTAGAGCATGCTGACACATGTATATGGAATTTAGAAAGGTGATAACGATAACCCTATATGCAGAACAGAAAAATAGACACAGAAATACAGAACAGACTTTTGAACTTTGTGGGAGAATGTGAGGGTGGGATATTTCAAATGAACAGCATGTATGCTATCTATGGTGAAACAGATCACCAGCCCAGGTAGGATGCACGAGACAAGTGCTCCGGCTTGGTGCACTGGGAAGACGGAGAGGAATCGGGTGGAGAAGGAGGTGGGAGGGGGGATTGGAATCGGGAATACATGTAAATCCATGGCTGATTCATATCAATGTATGACAAAACCGACTGGGAAAGAAAAAATAAAAATAATTAAAAAAAATTAAAAAAAAAAACAATAAAAAAAAAATAAGAGGAGCATGAAATGGTGTTCAAAAACATGAAGAGCCTGAAGAGGTGTGGAAATTATGAAGAGCTTCAAAAGGTGTCAAATATATGAGGAGCATAAAACGGTTTGAAAAAAAGGAGGAGCATGAAATGGTGTTGAAAAACATGAAGAGCCTAAAAAGGTGTGAAAAATATGAAGAGCTTCAAAAGGTTTCAAAAATATGAGAGGCATGAACGGTCTGAAATGTAGGGGGAGCATGAAGCGGTGTAGAAAAACATGAAGAGCCTGAAAACGTGTGAAAAATATGAAGAGCTTCAAAAGTTTTGAAAAATAAGAAGAGCTTCAAAAGGTGTCAAAAATGAGATCTGCATGAAATGGTCTGAAAAATAGGAGGAGCATGAAGTGGTGTTGAAAAAAATGAAGAGCCTGAAAAGGTGTGAATTATACGAAGAGCCTCAAAAGGTGTCAAAAATATGTGGAGCATGAAACGGTCCGAAAAATCGGAGGAGCATGAAGCGGTGTTGAAAAACATGAAGAGCCTGAAAAGGTGTGAAAAATATGAAGAGCTTCAAAAGGTGTGAAAAATATGAGAAGCATGAAACGGTCTGAAAAAAAGGAGGAGCATGAAATTGTGTTGAAAAACATGAAGAGCCTGAAAAGGTGTGATAAATATGAAGAGTTTCAAAACGTGTCAAAAAGATGAGGAGCATGAAACGGTCCGAAAAATCGGAGGAGCATGAAGCGGTGTAGAAAAACATGAAGAGCCTGAAAAGGTGTGGAAATTATGAAGAGCTTCAAAAGGTGTCAAATATATGAGGAGCATAAAACGGTCTGAAAAAAAGGAGGAGCATGAAATTGTGTTGAAAAACATGAAGAGCCTGAAAAGGTGTGATAAATATGAAGAGTTTCAAAACGTGTCAAAAAGATGAGGAGCATGAAACGGTCTGAAAAACAGGAGGAGCATGAAATGGTGTTCAAAAACATGAAGAGCCTGGAGAAGTGTGAAAAATATGAAGAGCTTCAAAAGGCGTCAAAAATATGAGGAGCATGAAACGGTCTGAAAAAAAGGAGGAGCATGAAGCGGTGTTGAAAAACATGAAGAGCCTGAAAAGGTGTGAATAATATGAAGAGCTTCAAAAGGTGTCAAAAATATGAGGAGCATGAAACCGTCTGAAAAATAGTAGGAGCATGAAGCGGTGTTGAAAACATGAAGAGCCTGAAAAGGTGTGAAAAATATGAAGAGGTTCAAAAGGTGTCAAAAATATGAGGACCATGAAACGGTCTGAAAAACAGGAGGAGCATGAAATGGTGTTCAAAAACATGAAGACCTGAAAAGGTGTGAAAAATATGAAGAGCTTCAAAAGGTGCCAAAAATATGAGGAGCATCAAACGGTCTGAAAAAAGGAGGAGCATGAATCGGTGTTGAAAAACATGAAGAGACTGAAAAGTTGTGAAAAATATGAAGAGCTTCAAAAGGTTTCAAAATATGAGAAGCATGAAACGGTCTGAAAAATAGGAGGAGCATGAAAAGGTCTGAAAAATAGGAGGAGCATGAAGCGGTGTTGAAAACATGAAGAGTCTGAAAAGGTGTGAAAAATATGAAGAGCTTTAAAGGTGTCAAAAATATGAGGAGCATGAAACGGTCTGAAAAATAGGAGGAGCATGAAGCGGTGTTGAAAAACATGAAGAGCCTGAAAAGGTGTGTAAAATATGAAGAGCTTCATTATATGTGAAAAACATGAAGAGCTTCAAAAGTTGTCAAAAATGAGATGAGCATGAAACGGTCTGACCAATAGGAGGAGCAATAAGCGGTGTTGAAAAATATGAAGAGCCTGAAAATGTGTAAAAAATATGAAGAGCTTCTAAATGTGTCAAAAATATGAAGAGCTTCAAAAGGTGTCAAAAATGAGATGAGCATTAAACGGTGTGAAAAAAATGAGGAGAATGAAGTGGTGTTGGAAATCATGAAGAGTCTGAAAAGGTGTGAAATATATGAGGAGCTTCAAAAGGTGTCAAAAATATGAGGGTCATGAAACGGTCTGAAAATTAGGAGGAGCATGAAGCGGTGTTGAAAAACATGAAGAGCCTGAAAAGTTGTCAAAAATATGAAGAGCCTCTAAAGGGGTCAAAAGTAGAGGAGCTTCAAAAGGTGTCAAAAATGAGATGAGCATGAAATGGTGTGAAAATAGGAGGAGCATGAAACGGTCTGAAAAAGAGGAGGAGCATGAAGCGGTGTTGAAAACCATGAAGAGCCTGAAAAGGTGTGAAAAATATGAAGAGCTTCTAAAGGAGTCAAATATATGAGGACCATGAAACGGTCTGAAAATAGGAGGAGCATGAAGTGGTGTTCAAAAACATGAAGAGCCTCAAAGGTGTCAAAAATATGAAGAGCTTCAAAAGGTGTGAAAAATAGGAGGAGCATGAAACGGACTGAAATATAGGAGGAGCATGAAGTGGTGTTCAAAAACATGAAGAGCCTCAAAGGTGTCAAAAATATGAAGAGCTTCAAAAGTTGTCAAAAATATGAGGAGCATGAAACAGTCTGAAAAATAGGACGAGCATGAAGTGTTTGTGAAAAACATGAAGAGCCTGAAAAGCTGTGCAAAATATGAAGAGCTTCAAAAGGTGTGAAACACATGAGGAGCATGAAACTGTCTGAAAAATAGGACGAGCATGAAGCGGTGTTCACAAACATGAAGAGCATGAAAAGGTGTGAAAAATATGAAGAGCTTCAAAATGTGTCAAATATATGAGGAGCATGAAATGGTCTGAAAAATAGGAGGAGCATGAAGCGGTGTGGAAAAACATGAAGAGCCTGAAAAGGTGTGAAAAATATGAAGAGCATCAAAAGGTGTCAAAATTATGAGGAGCATGAAAGGGTCTGAAAAATAGGAGGAGCATGAAGCGGTGTTGAAAAACATGAAGAGCCTGAAAAGGTGTGAAAAATATGAAGAGTTTCAAAATGGGTCAAAAATATGAGGATCATGAAACGGTCTGAAAAATAGGAGAAGCAAGAAGTGGTGTTGAAAAACATGAAGAGCCTGAAAACGTGTGAAAAATATGAAGAGCTTCAAAAGGTGTGAAAAATATGAAGAGTTTCAAAAGGTGACAAAAATGAGATGAGCATGAAACGGTCTGAAAAATATGAGGAGCATGAAGCGGTAATGGAAATCATGAAGAGTCTGAAAAACTGTGAAATATATTAAGAGCTTCAAAAGGTGTCAAAAATATGAGGAGCATGAAACGGTCTGAAAAATAGGAGGAGCATGAAGCGATGTTGAAAAACATGAAGAACCTGAAAAGGTGTGAAAAATATGAAGAGCTTCAAAAGGTGTCAAAACTATGAGGAGTATGAAACGGTCTGAAAAATAGGAGGAGCATGAAAAGTTGTTCAAATGCATGAAGAGCCTGAAAAGGTGTGAAAAATATGAAGAGCTTCAAAAGGTGTAAAATACATGAGGAACATGATACGGTCTGAAAAATAGGAGGAGCATGAAGCTCTGTTCAAAAACATGAAGAGCCTGAAAAGTTGTGAAAAATATGAAAAGCTTCAAAAGTTGTCAAAAATATGAGGAGCATGAAACATTCTAAAAAATAGGAGGATGATGAAGCGGTGTTCAAAATCATGAAGAGGCTGAAAAGGTGTGAAAAATATGAAGAGCTTCAAAAGGTGTGAAATACATGAGGAGCATGAAACGGTCTGAAAAATAGGAGGAACATCAAGCGGTTTTCAAAAACATGAAGAGCCTGAAAAGGTGTGAAAAATATGAAGAGCTTCAAAAGGTGTGAAAAATAGGAGGAGCATGGAACGGAAGACATATAGGAGGAGCATGAAGCGGTGTTCAAAAACATGAAGAGCCTGAAAAGGTGTGAAAAATATGAAGAGCTTCAAAAAATGTCAAAAATATGAGGAGCATTAAACGGTCTGAAAAAAGGGAGGAGCATGAAGCGGTGTTCAAAAACATGAAGAGCCTGAAAAGGTTTGAAAAATATGAAGAGCTTCAAAAGGTGTGAAAAATATGAAGACCTTCAAAAGGTGTCAAAAATTAGATTAGCATGAAAGGGTCTGAAAAATAGGAGGAGCATGAAGTGATGTTGAAAAACATGAAGAGCCAGAGAAGGTGTGAAATATATGAAGAGCTTCAAAAGGTGTGAAAAATATGAAGAGTTTCAAAAGGTGTCAAAAATGAGATGAGCATGAAACGATCTGAAAAACAGGAGGAGCATGAAGTGGTGTTCAAAAACCTGAAGAAACTGAAAAGGTGTGAAAAATATGAACAGCTTCCAAACGGGTCAAAAATATGAGGAGCATGAAACGGTCTGAAAAATTGAAGCAGCATGAAGCGGTTTTGAAATACATGAAGAGCCTGAAAACGTGTGAAAAATATGAAGAGCTTCAAAAGGTGTGAAAAATATGAAGAACTTCAAAAGGTGTGAAATACATGAGGAACATTAAATGGTCTGAAAAGTAGGAGGAGCATGAAGAGGTGTTGAAAAACATGAAGAGCCTGAGAAAGGTGTAAAAAATATGAAGAGCTTCAAAAGGTGTGAAAAATATGAGGTTCATGAAACGGTCTGAAAAATATGAGGAGCATGAAGCGGTCTGAAAAAGAGGAGGAGCATGAAGCGGTGTTGAAAAACATGAGGAGCCTGAAAAGGTGTGAAAAATATGAAGAGCTTCAAAAGGTGTGAAAAATATGAGGTGCATGACACGGTCTGAAAAATAGGAGGAGCATGAAACGGTGATCAAAAGCATGAAGATGCTGAAAATGTGTGAAAAATATGAAGAGCTTCAAAAGGTGTGAAATACATGAGGAGCATGAAACTCTGAAACAGAGGAGGAGCATGAAGCCGTGTTCAAAAACATGAAGAGCCTAAAAAGTTGTGAAAAATATGAAAAGCTTCAAAAGGTGTCAAAAATGAGATGAGCATGAAACGGTCTGTAAAATAGGAGGATCATGAAACGGTGTTGAAAAACATGAAGAGCCTGAAAAGGTGTGAAAAATATGAAGAGCTTCAAAAGGCTTCAAAAATATGAGGAGAATGAAACGGTCTGAAAAATAGGAGGAGCATGAAGTGGTGTAGAAAAACATGAAGACCCTGATAAATGTGAAAAATATGAAGAGCTTCAAAAGGTGTCAAAAATATGAGGAGCTTGAAACGTTCTGAAATATAGGAGGAGCGTGAAAGGTGTTAAAAAACATGAAGAGCTTAAAAAGGTGTGAAACATATGAGGAGCATGAAAACGTCTGAAAAATAGTAGGAGCATGAAGCGGTGTTGAAAAACATGAAAAGCCTGAAAAGGTGTGAAATATATGAAGAGCTTCAAAAGGTGACAAAAATATGAGGAGCATGAATAGCTCTGAAAAATAGGAGGAGCAAGAAGCGGTGTAGAAAAACATGAAGAGCCTGAAAAGGTGTGAAATCTATGGAGAGCTTCAAAAGGTGTCAAAAATATGAGGAGCATGAAACGGTCTCAAATAAAGGAGGAGCATGAAGTTGTGTTGAAAAA
Organism: Dama dama; assembly: GCF_033118175.1. Lineage (NCBI taxonomy): Eukaryota > Metazoa > Chordata > Mammalia > Artiodactyla > Cervidae > Dama > Dama dama. Next base: position 2,341,989 of record NW_026870948.1, on the reverse strand, counting down.
TATGTAGAGCCTGAAAAGGTGTGAAAAATATGAAGAGCTTCAAAAGGTGTCAAAAATATGAGGAGCAAGAAACGGTCTGAAAAATAGGAGGAGCATTAATCGGTGTTCAAAAATATGAAGAGCCTGGAAAGCTGTGAAAAATATGAAGAGCTTCAAAAGGTGTCAAAAATATGAGGAGCAAGAAACGGTCTGAAAAATAGGAGGAGCATTAATCGGTGTTCAAAAATATGAAGAGCATGGAAAGGTGTGAAAAATATGAAGAGCTTCAAAAGGTGTCAAAAATATGAGGAGCATGAAACCGTCTGAAAAATAGGAGGAGCATGAAACCTTGTTGAAAAATATGAAGAGCCTGAAAAGGTGTGAAAAATATGAAGAGCTTCAAAAGGTGTCAAAATATGAGGAGCATGAAACGGTCTGAAAAAATGGAGGAGCATGAAACGGTGTTCAAAAACATGAGGAGCCTGAAAAATTGTGAAAAATATGAAGAGTTTCAAAAGTTGTCAAAAATATGAGGAGCATGAAACGGTCTGAAAAATATGAGGAGCATGAAACGGTGTTCAAAAACATGAAAACCCTGAAAAGGTGTGAAATATATGAAGAGCTTCAAAAGGTGTCAATAATATGAGGAGCATGAAACGGTCTGAAAAATATGAGGAGCATGAAACGGTGTTCAAAAACATGAAGAGCCTGAAAAGGTGTGAAAAATATGAAGAGCTTCAAAAGATGTCAAAAATAGGAGGAGCATGAAGCGGTGTAGAAAAACATGAAGAGCCTGAAAAGGTGTGAAAAATATGAAGAGCTTCAAAAGTTGTCAAAAATATGAGGAGCATGACACGGTCAGATATATAGGAGGAGCATGAAGTGGTGTTGAAAACATGAAGAACCTGAAAAGTTGTGAAAAATATGAAGAGCTTCAAAAGCTGTCAAATATATGAGGAGCATGAAACGGTCTGAAAATTAGGAGGAGGATGAAACGGTGTTCAAATCATGAAGAGCCTGAAATGTTTTGAAAAATGTGAAGAGCTTGAAAAGGTGTCAAAAATATGAGGGGCATGAAACTGTCTGAAAAATAGGAGGAGCATGAAACGTTGTTCAAAAACATGAAGAGCCTGAAAAGGTTTGAAAAATGTGAAGAGCTTGAAAAGGTGTCAAAAATATGAGGGGCATGAAACGGTCTGAAAAAGAGGATGAGCAAGAAACTGTGTTGAAAAACATGAAGAGCCTGAAAATGTGTGAAAAATATGAAGAGCTTCAAAAGGACTCAAAATATGAGGCGCATGAAACGGTCTGAAAAATAGGAGGAGCATGAAACTGTGTTGAAAACATGAAGAGCCTGAATAGTTGTTAGAAATATGACGAGCTTCAAAAGATATCCAAAATATGAGGCGCATGAAACGGTCTGAAAAATATGAGGAGAATAAAGCGATGTTGAAAAACATGAAGAGCCTGAAAAGCTGTGAAAAATATGAAGAGCTTCAAAAGGTGTCAAAAATATGAGGAGCATGAAACGGTCTGAAAAATAGGAGGAGCAGAAGCAAATTTGAAAAGCATGAAGAGCCTGAAAAGGTGTGATAATTATGAAGCGCTTCAAAAGGTGTCAAAATTATGGGGAGCATTAAACGGTCTGAAAAATAGGAGGAGCATGAAAACTTGTTGTAAAATATGAAGAGCCTGAAAAGGTGTGAAAAATATGAAGAGCTTCAAAATGTGTGAAAAATATGAGGAGCATGAAACGGTTTAAAAAATAGGAGGAGCATGAAATGGTGTTCAAAAACATGAAGAGCATGAAAAGGTGTGAAAAATATGAAGAGCTTCAAAAGGTGACAAAAACATGAGGACCATGAAACGGTCTGAAAAATAGGAGGAGCATGAAGCGGTGTTGAAAAACATGAAGAGCCTGAAAAGGTGTGAAATATATGAAGAGCTTCAAAAGGTGTAAAAAATATGACGAGCTTGAAACGGTCTGAAAAATAAGAGGATCTGGTTTCCTCAGTGTGTATGCCCAGAAGTGGGATTGCTGGGTCATATGGCAGTTCTATTTCCAGTTTTTTAAGAAATCTCCACACTGTTTTCCATAGCGGCTGTACTAGTGTGCATTCCCACCAACAGTGTAAGAGGGTTCCCTTTTCTCCACACCATCTCCAGCATTTATTGCTTGTAGACTTCTGGATAGCAGCCATCCTGACTGGCATATAATGGTACCTCATTGTGGTTTTGATTTGCATTTCTCTAATAATGAGTGATGTTGAGCATCTTTTCATGTGTTTGTTATCCATCTGTATGTCTTCTTTGGAGAAATGTCTGTTTAGTTCTTTGGCTCATTTTGTATTGGGTCATTTATTTTTCTGGAATTGAGCTGCAGGATTTGCTTGTATATTTTTGAGATTAATCCTTTGTCTGTTTCTTCATTTGCTATTATTTTCTCCCAATCTGAGGGCTGTCTTTTCACCTTACTTATAGTTTCCTTTGTAGTGCAAAAGCTTTTAAGTTTCATTAGGTCCCATTTGTTTAGTTTTGCTTTTATTTCCAATATTCTGGGAGGTGGGTCATAGAGGATCTTGCTTTGATTTATGTCGGAGAGTGTATTGCCTATCTTCTCCTCTAGGAGTTTTATAGTTTCTGGTCTTACATTTAGATCTTTAATCCATTTTGAGTTTATTTTTGTGTATGGTGTTAGAAAGTGTTCTATTTTCATTCTTTTACAAGTGGTTGACCAGTTTTCCCAGCACCACTTGTTAAAGAGGTTGTCTTTTTTCCATTGTATATCCTTGCCTCCTTTGTCAAAGATAAGGTGTCCATAGGTTCATCTGAAAGAGACACGTGCACCCCAATGTTCATCGCAGCACTATTTATAATAGCCAGGACATGGAAGCAACCTAGATGCCCGTCAGCAGATGAATGGATAAGAAAGCTGTGGTACATATACACCATGGAATATTACTCAGCCATTAAAAAATTCACTTGAATCAGGCCTAATGAGATGGATGAAGCTGGAGCCCATTATACAGAGTGAAGTAAGCCAGAAAGATAAAGAACATTAGAGCATGCTGACACATGTATATGGAATTTAGAAAGGTGATAATGATAACCCTATATGCAGAACAGAAAAATAGACACAGAAATACAGAACAGACTTTTGAACTTTGTGGGAGAATGTGAGGGTGGGATATTTCAAATGAACAGCATGTATGCTATCTATGGTGAAACAGATCACCAGCCCAGGTAGGATGCACGAGACAAGTGCTCCGGCTTGGTGCACTGGGAAGACGGAGAGGAATCGGGTGGAGAGGGAGGTGGGAGGGGGGATTGGAATCGGGAATACATGTAAATCCATGGCTGATTCATATCAATGTATTACAAAACCGACTGGGAAAGAAAAAATAAAAATAATTAAAAAAAATTAAAAAAAAAAAACAATAAAAAAAAAATAAGAGGAGCATGAAATGGTGTTCAAAAACATGAAGAGCCTGAAGAGGTGTGGAAATTATGAAGAGCTTCAAAAGGTGTCAAATATATGAGGAGCATAAAACGGTTTGAAAAAAAGGAGGAGCATGAAATGGTGTTGAAAAACATGAAGAGCCTAAAAAGGTGTGAAAAATATGAAGAGCTTCAAAAGGTTTCAAAAATATGAGAGGCATGAACGGTCTGAAATGTAGGGGGAGCATGAAGCGGTTTAGAAAAACATGAAGAGCCTGAAAAGGTGTGGAAATTATGAAGAGCTTCAAAAGGTGTCAAATATATGAGGAGCATAAAACGGTCTGAAAAAAAGGAGGAGCATGAAATTGTGTTGAAAAACATGAAGAGCCTGAAAAGGTGTGATAAATATGAAGAGTTTCAAAATGTGTCAAAAAGATGAGGAGCATGAAACGGTCTGAAAAACAGGAGGAGCATGAAATGGTGTTCAAAAACATGAAGAGCCTGGAGAAGTGTGAAAAATATGAAGAGCTTCAAAAGGCGTCAAAAATATGAGGAGCATGAAACGGTCTGAAAAAAAGGAGGAGCATGAAGCGGTGTTGAAAAACATGAAGAGCCTGAAAAGGTGTGAATAATATGAAGAGCTTCAAAAGGTGTCAAAAATATGAGGAGCATGAAACCGTCTGAAAAATAGTAGGAGCATGAAGCGGTGTTGAAAACATGAAGAGCCTGAAAAGGTGTGAAAAATATGAAGAGGTTCAAAAGGTGTCAAAAATATGAGGACCATGAAACGGTCTGAAAAATAGGAGGAGCATGAAATGGTGTTCAAAAACATGAAGACCTGAAAAGGTGTGAAAAATATGAAGAGCTTCAAAAGGTGCCAAAAATATGAGGAGCATCAAACGGTCTGAAAAAAGGAGGAGCATGAATCGGTGTTGAAAAACATGAAGAGACTGAAAAGTTGTGAAAAATATAAAGAGCTTCAAAAGGTTTCAAAATATGAGAAGCATGAAACGGTCTGAAAAATAGGAGGAGCATGAAAAGGTCTGAAAAATAGGAGGAGCATGAAGCGGTGTTGAAAACATGAAGAGTCTGAAAAGGTGTGAAAAATATGAAGAGCTTTAAAGGTGTCAAAAATATGAGGAGCATGAAACGGTCTGAAAAATAGGAGGAGCATGAAGCGGTGTTGAAAAACATGAAGAGCCTGAAAAGGTGTGTAAAATATGAAGAGCTTCATTATATGTGAAAAACATGAAGAGCTTCAAAAGTTGTCAAAAATGAGATGAGCATGAAACGGTCTGACCAATAGGAGGAGCAATAAGCGGTGTTGAAAAATATGAAGAGCCTGAAAATGTGTAAAAAATATGAAGAGCTTCTAAATGTGTCAAAAATATGAAGAGCTTCAAAAGGTGTCAAAAATGAGATGAGCATTAAACGGTGTGAAAAAAATGAGGAGAATGAAGTGGTGTTGGAAATCATGAAGAGTCTGAAAAGGTGTGAAATATATGAGGAGCTTCAAAAGGTGTCAAAAATATGAGGGTCATGAAACGGTCTGAAAATTAGGAGGAGCATGAAGCGGTGTTGAAAAACATGAAGAGCCTGAAAAGTTGTCAAAAATATGAAGAGCCTCTAAAGGGGTCAAAAGTAGAGGAGCTTCAAAAGGTGTCAAAAATGAGATGAGCATGAAATGGTGTGAAAATAGGAGGAGCATGAAGCCGTTTTGAAAATCATGAAGAGCCTGAAAAGGTGTGAAAAATAAGAAGAGCTTCAAAAGTTGTCAAAAATATGAGGAGCATGAAACGGTCTGAAAAAGAGGAGGAGCATGAAGCGGTGTTGAAAACCATGAAGAGCCTGAAAAGGTGTGAAAAATATGAAGAGCTTCTAAAGGAGTCAAATATATGAGGACCATGAAACGGTCTGAAAAATAGGAGGAGCATGAAGTGGTGTTCAAAAACATGAAGAGCCTCAAAGGTGTCAAAAATATGAAGAGCTTCAAAAGGTGTGAAAAATAGGAGGAGCATGAAACGGACTGAAATATAGGAGGAGCATGAAGTGGTGTTCAAAAACATGAAGAGCCTCAAAGGTGTCAAAAATATGAAGAGCTTCAAAAGTTGTCAAAAATATGAGGAGCATGAAACGGTCTGAAAAATAGGACGAGCATGAAGTGTTTGTGAAAAACATGAAGAGCCTGAAAAGCTGTGCAAAATATGAAGAGCTTCAAAAGGTGTGAAACACATGAGGAGCATGAAACGGTCTGAAAAATAGGACGAGCATGAAGCGGTGTTCACAAACATGAAGAGCATGAAAAGGTGTGAAAAATATGAAGAGCTTCAAAATGTGTCAAATATATGAGGAGCATGAAATGGTCTGAAAAATAGGAGGAGCATGAAGCGGTGTGGAAAAACATGAAGAGCCTGAAAAGGTGTGAAAAATATGAAGAGCATCAAAAGGTGTCAAAATTATGAGGAGCATGAAAGGGTCTGAAAAATAGGAGGAGCATGAAGCGGTGTTGAAAAACATGAAGAGCCTGAAAAGGTGTGAAAAATATGAAGAGTTTCAAAATGGGTCAAAAATATGAGGATCATGAAACGGTCTGAAAAATAGGAGAAGCAAGAAGTGGTGTTGAAAAACATGAAGAGCCTGAAAACGTGTGAAAAATATGAAGAGCTTCAAAAGGTGTGAAAAATATGAAGAGTTTCAAAAGGTGACAAAAATGAGATGAGCATGAAACGGTCTGAAAAATATGAGGAGCATGAAGCGGTAATGGAAATCATGAAGAGTCTGAAAAGCTGTGAAATATATTAAGAGCTTCAAAAGGTGTCAAAAATATGAGGAGCATGAAACGGTCTGAAAAATAGGAGGAGCATGAAGCGATGTTGAAAAACATGAAGAACCTGAAAAGGTGTGAAAAATATGAAGAGCTTCAAAAGGTGTCAAAACTATGAGGAGTATGAAACGGTCTGAAAAATAGGAGGAGCATGAAAAGTTGTTCAAATGCATGAAGAGCCTGAAAAGGTGTGCAAAATATGAAGAGCTTCAAAAGGTGTAAAAACATGAGGAACATGATACGGTCTGAAAAATAGGAGGAGCATGAAGCTCTGTTCAAAAACATGAAGAGACTGAAAAGTTGTGAAAAATATGAAAAGCTTCAAAAGTTGTCAAAAATATGAGGAGCATGAAACATTCTGAAAAATAGGAGGATGATGAAGCGGTGTTCAAAATCATGAAGAGGCTGAAAAGGTGTGAAAAATATGAAGAGCTTCAAAACGTGTGAAATACATGAGGAGCATGAAACGGTCTGAAAAATAGGAGGAACATCAAGCGGTTTTCAAAAACATGAAGAGCCTGAAAAGGTGTGAAAAATATGAAGAGCTTCAAAAGGTGTGAAAAATAGGAGGAGCATGGAACGGAAGACATATAGGAGGAGCATGAAGCGGTGTTCAAAAACATGAAGAGCCTGAAAAGGTGTGAAAAATATGAAGAGCTTCAAAAAATGTCAAAAATATGAGGAGCATTAAACGGTCTGAAAAAAGGGAGGAGCATGAAGCGGTGTTCAAAAACATGAAGAGCCTGAAAAGGTTTGGAAAATATGAAGAGCTTCAAAAGGTGTGAAAAATATGAAGACCTTCAAAAGGTGTCAAAAATTAGATTAGCATGAAAGGGTCTGAAAAATAGGAGGAGCATGAAGTGATGTTGAAAAACATGAAGAGCCAGAGAAGGTGTGAAATATATGAAGAGCTTCAAAAGGTGTGAAAAATATGAAGAGTTTCAAAAGGTGTCAAAAATGAGATGAGCATGAAACGATCTGAAAAACAGGAGGAGCATGAAGTGGTGTTCAAAAACCTGAAGAAACTGAAAAGGTGTGAAAAATATGAACAGCTTCCAAACGGGTCAAAAATATGAGGAGCATGAAACGGTCTGAAAAATTGAAGCAGCATGAAGCGGTGTTGAAAAACATGAGGAGCCTGAAAAGGTGTGAAAAATATGAAGAGCTTCAAAAGGTGTGAAAAATATGAGGTGCATGACACGGTCTGAAAAATAGGAGGAGCATGAAACGGTGATCAAAAGCATGAAGATGCTGAAAATGTGTGAAAAATATGAAGAGCTTCAAAAGGTGTGAAATACATGAGGAGCATGAAACTCTGAAACAGAGGAGGAGCATGAAGCCGTGTTCAAAAACATGAAGAGCCTAAAAAGTTGTGAAAAATATGAAAAGCTTCAAAAGGTGTCAAAAATGAGATGAGCATGAAACGGTCTGTAAAATAGGAGGATCATGAAACGGTGTTGAAAAACATGAAGAGCCTGAAAAGGTGTGAAAAATATGAAGAGCTTCAAAAGGCTTCAAAAATATGAGGAGAATGAAACGGTCTGAAAAATAGGAGGAGCATGAAGTGGTGTAGAAAAACATGAAGACCCTGATAAATGTGAAAAATATGAAGAGCTTCAAAAGGTGTCAAAAATATGAGGAGCTTGAAACGTTCTGAAATATAGGAGGAGCGTGAAAGGTGTTAAAAAACATGAAGAGCTTAAAAAGGTGTGAAACATATGAGGAGCATGAAAAGGTCTGAAAAATAGTAGGAGCATGAAGCGGTGTTGAAAAACATGAAAAGCCTGAAAAGGTGTGAAATATATGAAGAGCTTCAAAAGGTGACAAAAATATGAGGAGCATGAATAGCTCTGAAAAATAGGAGGAGCAAGAAGCGGTGTAGAAAAACATGAAGAGCCTGAAAAGGTGTGAAATCTATGGAGAGCTTCAAAAGGTGTCAAAAATATGAGGAGCATGAAACGGTCTCAAATAAAGGAGGAGCATGAAGTTGTGTTGAAAAATATGTAGAGCCTGAAAAGGTGTGAAAAATATGAAGAGCTTCAAAAGGTGTCAAAAATATGAGGAGCAAGAAACGGTCTGAAAAATAGGAGGAGCATTAATCGGTGTTCAAAAATATGAAGAGCCTGGAAAGCTGTGAAAAATATGAAGAGCTTCAAAAGGTGTCAAAAATATGAGGAGCAAGAAACGGTCTGAAAAATAGGAGGAGCATGAAGCGATGTTGAAAAACATGAAGAACCTGAAAAGGTGTGAAAAATATGAAGAGCTTCAAAAGGTGTCAAAACTATGAGGAGTATGAAACGGTCTGAAAAATAGGAGGAGCATGAAAAGTTGTTCAAATGCATGAAGAGCCTGAAAAGGTGTGCAAAATATGAAGAGCTTCAAAAGGGGTAAAAACATGAGGAACATGATACGGTCTGAAAAATAGGAGGAGCATGAAGCTCTGTTCAAAAACATGAAGAGACTGAAAAGTTGTGAAAAATATGAAAAGCTTCAAAAGTTGTCAAAAATATGAGGAGCATGAAACATTCTGAAAAATAGGAGGATGATGAAGCGGTGTTCAAAATCATGAAGAGGCTGAAAAGGTGTGAAAAATATGAAGAGCTTCAAAACGTGTGAAATACATGAGGAGCATGAAACGGTCTGAAAAATAGGAGGAACATCAAGCGGTTTTCAAAAACATGAAGAGCCTGAAAAGGTGTGAAAAATATGAAGAGCTTCAAAAGGTGTGAAAAATAGGAGGAGCATGGAACGGAAGACATATAGGAGGAGCATGAAGCGGTGTTCAAAAACATGAAGAGCCTGAAAAGGTGTGAAAAATATGAAGAGCTTCAAAAAATGTCAAAAATATGAGGAGCATTAAACGGTCTGAAAAAAGGGAGGAGCATGAAGCGGTGTTCAAAAACATGAAGAGCCTGAAAAGGTTTGAAAAATATGAAGAGCTTCAAAAGGTGTGAAAAATATGAAGACCTTCAAAAGGTGTCAAAAATTAGATTAGCATGAAAGGGTCTGAAAAATAGGAGGAGCATGAAGTGATGTTGAAAAACATGAAGAGCCAGAGAAGATGTGAAATATACGAAGAGCTTCAAAAGGTGTGAAAAATATGAAGAGTTTCAAAAGGTGTCAAAAATGAGATGAGCATGAAACGATCTGAAAAACAGGAGGAGCATGAAGTGGTGTTCAAAAACCTGAAGAAACTGAAAAGGTGTGAAAAATATGAACAGCTTCCAAACGGGTCAAAAATATGAGGAGCATGAAACGGTCTGAAAAATTGAAGCAGCATGAAGCGGTGTTGAAAAACATGAGGAGCCTGAAAAGGTGTGAAAAATATGAAGAGCTTCAAAAGGTGTGAAAAATATGAGGTGCATGACACGGTCTGAAAAATAGGAGGAGCATGAAACGGTGATCAAAAGCATGAAGATGCTGAAAATGTGTGAAAAATATGAAGAGCTTCAAAAGGTGTGAAATACATGAGGAGCATGAAACTCTGAAACAGAGGAGGAGCATGAAGCCGTGTTCAAAAACATGAAGAGCCTAAAAAGTTGTGAAAAATATGAAAAGCTTCAAAAGGTGTCAAAAATGAGATGAGCATGAAACGGTCTGTAAAATAGGAGGATCATGAAACGGTGTTGAAAAACATGAAGAGCCTGAAAAGGTGTGAAAAATATGAAGAGCTTCAAAAGGCTTCAAAAATATGAGGAGAATGAAACGGTCTGAAAAATAGGAGGAGCATGAAGTGGTGTAGAAAAACATGAAGACCCTGATAAATGTGAAAAATATGAAGAGCTTCAAAAGGTGTCAAAAATATGAGGAGCTTGAAACGTTCTGAAATATAGGAGGAGCGTGAAAGGTGTTAAAAAACATGAAGAGCTTAAAAAGGTGTGAAACATATGAGGAGCATGAAAAGGTCTGAAAAATAGTAGGAGCATGAAGCGGTGTTGAAAAACATGAAAAGCCTGAAAAGGTGTGAAATATATGAAGAGCTTCAAAAGGTGACAAAAATATGAGGAGCATGAATAGCTCTGAAAAATAGGAGGAGCAAGAAGCGGTGTAGAAAAACATGAAGAGCCTGAAAAGGTGTGAAATCTATGGAGAGCTTCAAAAGGTGTCAAAAATATGAGGAGCATGAAACGGTCTCAAATAAAGGAGGAGCATGAAGTTGTGTTGAAAACTATGTAGAGCCTGAAAAGGTGTGAAAAATATGAAGAGCTTCAAAAGGTGTCAAAAATATGAGGAGCAAGAAACGGTCTGAAAAATAGGAGGAGCATTAATCGGTGTTCAAAAATATGAAGAGCCTGGAAAGCTGTGAAAAATATGAAGAGCTTCAAAAGGTGTCAAAAATATGAGGAGCAAGAAACGGTCTGAAAAATAGGAGGAGCATTAATCGGTGTTCAAAAATATGAAGAGCATGGAAAGGTGTGAAAAATATGAAGAGCTTCAAAAGGTGTCAAAAATATGAGGAGCATGAAACGGTCTGAAAAATATGAGGAGCATGAAACGGTGTTCAAAAACATGAAGAGCCTGAAAAGGTGTGAAAAATATGAAGAGCTTCAAAAGATGTCAAAAATAGGAGGAGCATGAAGCGGTGTAGAAAAACATGAAGAGCCTGAAAAGGTGTGAAAAATATGAAGAGCTTCAAAAGTTGTCAAAAATGTGAGGAGCATGACACGGTCAGAAATATAGGAGGAGCATGAAGTGGTGTTGAAAACATGAAGAACCTGAAAAGTTGTGAAAAATATGAAGAGCTTCAAAAGGTGTCAAATATATGAGGAGCATGAAACGGTCTGAAAATTAGGAGGAGGATGAAACGGTGTTGAAAACATGAAGAGCCTGAAATGTTTTGAAAAATGTGAAGAGCTTGAAAATGTGTCAAAAATATGAGGGGCATGAAACTGTCTGAAAAATAGGAGGAGCATGAAACGTTGTTCAAAAACATGAAGAGCCTGAAAAGGTTTGAAAAATGTGAAGAGCTTGAAAAGGTGTCAAAAATATGAGGGGCATGAAACGGTCTGAAAAAGAGGATGAGCAAGAAACGGTGTTGAAAAACATGAAGAGCCTGAAAATGTGTGAAAAAAATGAAGAGCTTCAAAAGGAGTCAAAATATGAGGCGCATGAAACGGTCTGAAAAATAGGAGGAGCATGAAACTGTGTTGAAAACATGAAGAGCCTGAAAAGTTGTTAGAAATATGACGAGCTTCTAAAGATATCCAAAATATGAGGCGCATGAAACGGTCTGAAAAATATGAGGAGAATAAAGCAGTGTTGAAAAACATGAAGAGCCTGAAAAGCTGTGAAAAATATGAAGAGCTTCAAAAGGTGTCAAAAATATGAGGAGCATGAAACGGTCTGAAAAATAGGAGGAGCAGAAGCAAATTTGAAAAACATGAAGAGCCTGAAAAGGTGTGATAATTATGAAGCGCTTCAAAAGGTGTCAAAATTATGGGGAGCATTAAACGGTCTGAAAAATAGGAGGAGCATGAAAACTTGTTGTAAAATATGAAGAGCCTGAAAAGGTGTGAAAAATATGAAGAGCTTCAAAATGTGTGAAAAATATGAGGAGCATGAAACGGTTTAAAAAATAGGAGGAGCATGAAATGGTGTTCAAAAACATGAAGAGCATGAAAAGGTGTGAAAAATATGAAGAGCTTCAAAAGGTGACAAAAACATGAGGACCATGAAACGGTCTGAAAAATAGGAGGAGCATGAAGCGGTGTTGAAAAACATGAAGAGCCTGAAAAGGTGTGAAATATATGAAGAGCTTCAAAAGGTGTAAAAAATATGACGAGCTTGAAACGGTCTGAAAAATAAGAGGATCTGGTTTCCTCAGTGTGTATGCCCAGAAGTGGGATTGCTGGGTCATATGGCAGTTCTATTTCCAGTTTTTTTAAGAAATCTCCACACTGTTTTCCATAGCGGCTGTACTAGTGTGCATTCCCACCAACAGTGTAAGAGGGTTCCCTTTTCTCCACACCATCTCCAGCATTTATTGCTTGTAGACTTCTGGATAGCAGCCATCCTGACTGGCATATAATGGTACCTCATTGTGGTTTTGATTTGCATTTCTCTAATAATGAGTGATGTTGAGCATCTTTTCATGTGTTTGTTATCCATCTGTATGTCTTCTTTGGAGAAATGTCTGTTTAGTTCTTTGGCTCATTTTGTATTGGGTCATTTATTTTTCTGGAATTGAGCTGCAGGATTTGCTTGTATATTTTTGAGATTAATCCTTTGTCTGTTTCTTCATTTGCTATTATTTTCTCCCAATCTGAGGGCTGTCTTTTCACCTTACTTATAGTTTCCTTTGTAGTGCAAAAGCTTTTAAGTTTCATTAGGTCCCATTTGTTTAGTTTTGCTTTTATTTCCAATATTCTGGGAGGTGGGTCATAGAGGATCTTGCTTTGATTTATGTCGGAGAGTGTATTGCCTATCTTCTCCTCTAGGAGTTTTATAGTTTCTGGTCTTACATTTAGATCTTTAATCCATTTTGAGTTTATTTTTGTGTATGGTGTTAGAAAGTGTTCTATTTTCATTCTTTTACAAGTGGTTGACCAGTTTTCCCAGCACCACTTGTTAAAGAGGTTGTCTTTTTTCCATTGTATATCCTTGCCTCCTTTGTCAAAGATAAGGTGTCCATAGGTTTGTCTGAAAGAGACACGTGCACCCCAATGTTCATCGCAGCACTATTTATAATAGCCAGGACATGGAAGCAACCTAGATGCCCGTCAGCAGATGAATGGATAAGAAAGCTGTGGTACATATACACCATGGAATATTACTCAGCCATTAAAAAATTCACTTGAATCAGTCCTAATGAGATGGATGAAGCTGGAGCCCATTATACAGAGTGAAGTAAGCCAGAAAGATAAAGAACATTAGAGCATGCTGACACATGTATATGGAATTTAGAAAGGTGATAACGATAACCCTATATGCAGAACAGAAAAATAGACACAGAAATACAGAACAGACTTTTGAACTTTGTGGGAGAATGTGAGGGTGGGATATTTCAAATGAACAGCATGTATGCTATCTATGGTGAAACAGATCACCAGCCCAGGTAGGATGCACGAGACAAGTGCTCCGGCTTGGTGCACTGGGAAGACGGAGAGGAATCGGGTGGAGAGGGAGGTGGGAGGGGGGATTGGAATTGGGAATACATGTAAATCCATGGCTGATTCATATCAATGTATGACAAAACCGACTGGGAAAGAAAAAATAAAAATAATTAAAAAAATTTAAAAAAAAAACAATAAAAAAAAAAATAAGAGGAGCATGAAATGGTGTTCAAAAACATGAAGAGCCTGAAGAGGTGTGGAAATTATGAAGAGCTTCAAAAGGTGTCAAATATATGAGGAGCATAAAATGGTTTGAAAAAAAGGAGGAGCATGAAATGGTGTTGAAAAACATGAAGAGCCTAAAAAGGTGTGAAAAATATGAAGAGCTTCAAAAGGTTTCAAAAATATGAGAGGCATGAACGGTCTGAAATGTAGGGGGAGCATGAAGCGGTGTAGAAAAACATGAAGAGCCTGAAAAGGTGTGGAAATTATGAAGAGCTTCAAAAGGTGTCAAATATATGAGGAGCATAAAACGGTCTGAAAAAAAGGAGGAGCATGAAATTGTGTTGAAAAACATGAAGAGCCTGAAAAGGTGTGATAAGTATGAAGAGTTTCAAAACGTGTCAAAAAGATGAGGAGCATGAAACGGTCTGAAAAACAGGAGGAGCATGAAATGGTGTTCAAAAACATGAAGAGCCTGGGGAAGTGTGAAAAATATGAAGAGCTTCAAAAGGCGTCAAAAATATGAGGAGCATGACACGGTCTGAAAAAAAGGAGGAGCATGAAGCGGTGTTGAAAAACATGAAGAGCCTGAAAAGGTGTGAATAATATGAAGAGCTTCAAAAGGTGTCAAAAATATGAGGAGCATGAAACCGTCTGAAAAATAGTAGGAGCATGAAGCGGTGTTGAAAACATGAAGAGCCTGAAAAGGTGTGAAAAATATGAAGAGGTTTAAAAGGTGTCAAAAATATGAGGACCATGAAACGGTCTGAAAAATAGGAGGAGCATGAAATGGTGTTCAAAAACATGAAGACCTGAAAAGGTGTGAAAAATATGAAGAGCTTCAAAAGGTGCCAAAAATATGAGGAGCATGAAACGGTCTGAAAAAGAGGAGGAGCATGAAGCGGTGTTGAAAACCATGAAGAGCCTGAAAAGGTGTGAAAAATATGAAGAGCTTCTAAAGGAGTCAAATATATGAGGACCATGAAACGGTCTGAAAAATAGGAGGAGCATGAAGTGGTGTTCAAAAACATGAAGAGCCTCAAAGGTGTCAAAAATATGAAGAGCTTCAAAAGGTGTGAAAAATAGGAGGAGCATGAAACGGACTGAAATATAGGAGGAGCATGAAGTGGTGTTCAAAAACATGAAGAGCCTCAAAGGTGTCAAAAATATGAAGAGCTTCAAAAGTTGTCAAAAATATGAGGAGCATGAAACGGTCTGAAAAATAGGACGAGCATGAAGTGTTTGTGAAAAACATGAAGAGCCTGAAAAGCTGTGCAAAATATGAAGAGCTTCAAAAGGTGTGAAATACATGAGGAGCCTGAAACGGTCTGAAAAATAGGACGAGCATGAAGCGGTGTTCACAAACATGAAGAGCATGAAAAGGTGTGAAAAATATGAAGAGCTTCAAAATGTGTCAAATATATGAGGAGCATGAAATGGTCTGAAAAATAGGAGGAGCATGAAGCGGTGTGGAAAAACATGAAGAGCCTGAAAAGGTGTGAAAAATATGAAGAGCATCAAAAGGTGTCAAAATTATGAGGAGCATGAAAGGGTCTGAAAAATAGGAGGAGCATGAAGCGGTGTTGAAAAACATGAAGAGCCTGAAAAGGTGTGAAAAATATGAAGAGTTTCAAAATGGGTCAAAAATATGAGGATCATGAAACGGTCTGAAAAATAGGAGAAGCAAGAAGTGGTGTTGAAAAACATGAAGAGCCTGAAAACGTGTGAAAAATATGAAGAGCTTCAAAAGGTGTGAAAAATATGAAGAGTTTCAAAAGGTGACAAAAATGAGATGAGCATGAAACGGTCTGAAAAATATGAGGAGCATGAAGCGGTAATGGAAATCATGAAGAGTCTGAAAAGCTGTGAAATATATTAAGAGCTTCAAAAGGTGTCAAAAATATGAGGAGCATGAAACGGTCTGAAAAATAGGAGGAGCATGAAGCGATGTTGAAAAACATGAAGAACCTGAAAAGGTGTGAAAAATATGAAGAGCTTCAAAAGGTGTCAAAACTATGAGGAGTATGAAACGGTCTGAAAAATAGGAGGAGCATGAAAAGTTGTTCAAATGCATGAAGAGCCTGAAAAGGTGTGAAAAATATGAAGAGCTTCAAAAGGTGTAAAATACATGAGGAACATGATACGGTCTGAAAAATAGGAGGAGCATGAAGCTCTGTTCAAAAACATGAAGAGCCTGAAAAGTTGTGAAAAATATGAAAAGCTTCAAAAGTTGTCAAAAATATGAGGAGCATGAAACATTCTAAAAAATAGGAGGATGATGAAGCGGTGTTCAAAATCATGAAGAGGCTGAAAAGGTGTGAAAAATATGAAGAGCTTCAAAAGGTGTGAAATACATGAGGAGCATGAAACGGTCTGAAAAATAGGAGGAACATCAAGCGGTTTTCAAAAACATGAAGAGCCTGAAAAGGTGTGAAAAATATGAAGAGCTTCAAAAGGTGTGAAAAATAGGAGGAGCATGGAACGGAAGACATATAGGAGGAGCATGAAGCGGTGTTCAAAAACATGAAGAGCCTGAAAAGGTGTGAAAAATATGAAGAGCTTCAAAAAATGTCAAAAATATGAGGAGCATTAAACGGTCTGAAAAAAGGGAGGAGCATGAAGCGGTGTTCAAAAACATGAAGAGCCTGAAAAGGTTTGAAAAATATGAAGAGCTTCAAAAGGTGTGAAAAATATGAAGACCTTCAAAAGGTGTCAAAAATTAGATTAGCATGAAAGGGTCTGAAAAATAGGAGGAGCATGAAGTGATGTTGAAAAACATGAAGAGCCAGAGAAGGTGTGAAATATATGAAGAGCTTCAAAAGGTGTGAAAAATATGAAGAGTTTCAAAAGGTGTCAAAAATGAGATGAGCATGAAACGATCTGAAAAACAGGAGGAGCATGAAGTGGTGTTCAAAAACCTGAAGAAACTGAAAAGGTGTGAAAAATATGAACAGCTTCCAAACGGGTCAAAAATATGAGGAGCATGAAACGGTCTGAAAAATTGAAGCAGCATGAAGCGGTTTTGAAATACATGAAGAGCCTGAAAACGTGTGAAAAATATGAAGAGCTTCAAAAGGTGTGAAAAATATGAAGAACTTCAAAAGGTGTGAAATACATGAGGAACATTAAATGGTCTGAAAAGTAGGAGGAGCATGAAGAGGTGTTGAAAAACATGAAGAGCCTGAGAAAGGTGTAAAAAATATGAAGAGCTTCAAAAGGTGTGAAAAATATGAGGTTCATGAAACGGTCTGAAAAATATGAGGAGCATGAAGCGGTCTGAAAAAGAGGAGGAGCATGAAGCGGTGTTGAAAAACATGAGGAGCCTGAAAAGGTGTGAAAAATATGAAGAGCTTCAAAAGGTGTGAAAAATATGAGGTGCATGACACGGTCTGAAAAATAGGAGGAGCATGAAACGGTGATCAAAAGCATGAAGATGCTGAAAATGTGTGAAAAATATGAAGAGCTTCAAAAGGTGTGAAATACATGAGGAGCATGAAACTCTGAAACAGAGGAGGAGCATGAAGCCGTGTTCAAAAACATGAAGAGCCTAAAAAGTTGTGAAAAATATGAAAAGCTTCAAAAGGTGTCAAAAATGAGATGAGCATGAAACGGTCTGTAAAATAGGAGGATCATGAAACGGTGTTGAAAAACATGAAGAGCCTGAAAAGGTGTGAAAAATATGAAGAGCTTCAAAAGGCTTCAAAAATATGAGGAGAATGAAACGGTCTGAAAAATAGGAGGAGCATGAAGTGGTGTAGAAAAACATGAAGACCCTGATAAATGTGAAAAATATGAAGAGCTTCAAAAGGTGTCAAAAATATGAGGAGCTTGAAACGTTCTGAAATATAGGAGGAGCGTGAAAGGTGTTAAAAAACATGAAGAGCTTAAAAAGGTGTGAAACATATGAGGAGCATGAAAAGGTCTGAAAAATAGTAGGAGCATGAAGCGGTGTTGAAAAACATGAAAAGCCTGAAAAGGTGTGAAATATATGAAGAGCTTCAAAAGGTGACAAAAATATGAGGAGCATGAATAGCTCTGAAAAATAGGAGGAGCAAGAAGCGGTGTAGAAAAACATGAAGAGCCTGAAAAGGTGTGAAATCTATGGAGAGCTTCAAAAGGTGTCAAAAATATGAGGAGCATGAAACGGTCTCAAATAAAGGAGGAGCATGAAGTTGTGTTGAAAACTATGTAGAGCCTGAAAAGGTGTGAAAAATATGAAGAGCTTCAAAAGGTGTCAAAAATATGAGGAGCAAGAAACGGTCTGAAAAATAGGAGGAGCATTAATCGGTGTTCAAAAATATGAAGAGCCTGGAAAGCTGTGAAAAATATGAAGAGCTTCAAAAGGTGTCAAAATATGAGGAGCATGAAACGGTCTGAAAAAATGGAGGAGCATGAAACGGTGTTCAAAAACATGAGGAGCCTGAAAAATTGTGAAAAATATGAAGAGTTTCAAAAGGTGTCAAAAATATGAGGAGCATGAAACGGTCTGAAAAATATGAGGAGCATGAAACGGTGTTCAAAAACATGAAAACCCTGAAAAGGTGTGAAATATATGAAGAGCTTCAAAAGGTGTCAATAATATGAGGAGCATGAAACGGTCTGAAAAATATGAGGAGCATGAAACGGTGTTCAAAAACATGAAGAGCCTGAAAAGGTGTGAAAAATATGAAGAGCTTCAAAAGATGTCAAAAATAGGAGGAGCATGAAGCGGTGTAGAAAAACATGAAGAGCCTGAAAAGGTGTGAAAAATATGAAGAGCTTCAAAAGTTGTCAAAAATATGAGGAGCATGACACGGTCAGAAATATAGGAGGAGCATGAAGTGGTGTTGAAAACATGAAGAACCTGAAAAGTTGTGAAAAATATGAAGAGCTTCAAAAGGTGTCAAATATATGAGGAGCATGAAACGGTCTGAAAATTAGGAGGAGGATGAAACGGTGTTCAAAACATGAAGAGCCTGAAATGTTTTGAAAAATGTGAAGAGCTTGAAAAGGTGTCAAAAATATGAGGGGCATGAAACTGTCTGAAAAATAGGAGGAGCATGAAACGTTGTTCAAAAACATGAAGAGCCTGAAAAGGTTTGAAAAATGTGAAGAGCTTGAAAAGGTGTCAAAAATATGAGGGGCATGAAACGGTCTGAAAAAGAGGATGAGCAAGAAACGGTGTTGAAAAACATGAAGAGCCTGAAAAGGTGTGAAAAATATGAAGAGGTTTAAAAGGTGTCAAAAATATGAGGACCATGAAACGGTCTGAAAAATAGGAGGAGCATTAAATGGTGTTCAAAAACATGAAGACCTGAAAAGGTGTGAAAAATATGAAGAGCTTCAAAAGGTGCCAAAAATATGAGGAGCATGAAACGGTCTGAAAAAGAGGAGGAGCATGAAGCGGTGTTGAAAACCATGAAGAGCCTGAAAAGGTGTGAAAAATATGAAGAGCTTCTAAAGGAGTCAAATATATGAGGACCATGAAACGGTCTGAAAAATAGGAGGAGCATGAAGTGGTGTTCAAAAACATGAAGAGCCTCAAAGGTGTCAAAAATATGAAGAGCTTCAAAAGGTGTGAAAAATAGGAGGAGCATGAAACGGACTGAAATATAGGAGGAGCATGAAGTGGTGTTCAAAAACATGAAGAGCCTCAAAGGTGTCAAAAATATGAAGAGCTTCAAAAGTTGTCAAAAATATGAGGAGCATGAAACGGTCTGAAAAATAGGACGAGCATGAAGTGTTTGTGAAAAACATGAAGAGCCTGAAAAGCTGTGCAAAATATGAAGAGCTTCAAAAGGTGTGAAACACATGAGGAGCATGAAACGGTCTGAAAAATAGGACGAGCATGAAGCGGTGTTCACAAACATGAAGAGCATGAAAAGGTGTGAAAAATATGAAGAGCTTCAAAATGTGTCAAATATATGAGGAGCATGAAATGGTCTGAAAAATAGGAGGAGCATGAAGCGGTGTGGAAAAACATGAAGAGCCTGAAAAGGTGTGAAAAATATGAAGAGCATCAAAAGGTGTCAAAATTATGAGGAGCATGAAAGGGTCTGAAAAATAGGAGGAGCATGAAGCGGTGTTGAAAACATGAAGAGCCTGAAAAGGTGTGAAAAATATGAAGAGTTTCAAAATGGGTCAAAAATATGAGGATCATGAAACGGTCTGAAAAATAGGAGAAGCAAGAAGTGGTGTTGAAAAACATGAAGAGCCTGAAAACGTGTGAAAAATATGAAGAGCTTCAAAAGGTGTGAAAAATATGAAGAGTTTCAAAAGGTGATAAAAATGAGATGAGCATGAAACGGTCTGAAAAATATGAGGAGCATGAAGCGGTAATGGAAATCATGAAGAGTCTGAAAAGCTGTGAAATATATTAAGAGCTTCAAAAGGTGTCAAAAATATGAGGAGCATGAAACGGTCTGAAAAATAGGAGGAGCATGAAGCGATGTTGAAAAACATGAAGAACCTGAAAAGGTGTGAAAAATATGAAGAGCTTCAAAAGGTGTAAAATACATGAGGAACATGATACGGTCTGAAAAATAGGAGGAGCATGAAAAGTTGTTCAAATGCATGAAGAGCCTGAAAAGGTGTGAAAAATATGAAGAGCTTCAAAAGGTGTAAAATACATGAGGAACATGATACGGTCTGAAAAATAGGAGGAGCATGAAGCTCTTTTCAAAAACATGAAGAGCCTGAAAAGTTGTGAAAAATATGAAAAGCTTCAAAAGTTGTCAAAAATATGAGGAGCATGAAACATTCTGAAAAATAGGAGGATGATGAAGCGGTGTTCAAAATCATGAAGAGGCTGAAAAGGTGTGAAAAATATGAAGAGCTTCAAAACGTGTGAAATACATGAGGAGCATGAAACGGTCTGAAAAATAGGAGGAGCATCAAGCGGTGTTCAAAAACATGAAGAGCCTGAAAAGGTGTGAAAAATATGAAGAGCTTCAAAAGGTGTGAAAAATAGGAGGAGCATGAAACGGACTGAAATATAGGAGGAGCATGAAGCGGTGTTCAAAAACATGAAGAGCCTGAAAAGGTGTGAAAAATATGAAGAGCTTCAAAAAATGTCAAAAATATGAGGAGCATTAAACGGTCTGAAAAAAGGGAGGAGCATGAAGCGGTGTTCAAAAACATGAAGAGCCTGAAAAGGTTTGAAAAATATGAAGAGATTCAAAAGGTGTGAAAAATATGAAGACCTTCAAAAGGTGTCAAACATTAGATTAGCATGAAAGGGTCTGAAAAATAGGAGGAGCATGAAGTGATGTTGAAAATCATGAAGAGCCAGAGAAGGTGTGAAATATATGAAGAGCTTCAAAAGGTGTGAAAAATATGAAGAGTTTCAAAGGTGTCAAAAATGAGATGAGCATGAAACGATCTGAAAAACAGGAGGAGCATGAAGTGGTGTTCAAAAACCTGAAGAAACTGAAAAGGTGTGAAAAATATGAAGAGCTTCAAAAGATGTGGTAAAATATGAAGAGCTTCAAAAGGTGTCAAAAATGATATGAGCATGAAACGGTCTGAAAAATAGGAGGAGCATGAAGTGGTGTTGAAAAACATGAAGAACCTGAAAAGCTGTGAGAAATATGAAGAGCTTCAAATGGTGTCAAAAATATGAGGAGCATGAAACGGTCTGAAAAATAGGAGGAGCATGAAGCGGTGTTCAAAAACATGAAGAGTTTGAAAAGGTGTGAAATATATGAAGAGTTTCAAAAGGTGTCAAAAATATGAGGAGCATGAAACGGTCTGAAAAATAGGAGTGTCATGAAACGGTGTTGAAAAACATGAAGACCCTGAAAAGGTGTGAAATATATGAAGAGCTTCAAAAGGTGTCAAAAATATGAGGAGCTTGAAACGGTCTGAAAAATAGGTGGACCATGAAGTGGTGTTCAGAAACATGAAGAGCCTGAAAAGGTGTGAAAAATATGAAGAGCTTCAAAAGGTGTCAAAATAAGAGGAGCATGAAATGGTCTGAAAAATATGAGGAGGATGAAACGGTGTTCAAAAACATGAAGAACCTGAAAAGGTGTGAAAAATAT
Source organism: Dama dama (assembly GCF_033118175.1). NCBI lineage: Eukaryota > Metazoa > Chordata > Mammalia > Artiodactyla > Cervidae > Dama > Dama dama. Next base: position 2,320,453 of record NW_026870948.1, on the reverse strand, counting down.
AAAGAGCTTCAAAACGGGTCAAAAATATGAGGAGCATGCAACGGTCTGAAAAATAGAAGCAGCAAGAAGCGGTGTTGAAATACATGAAGTGTTTGAAAAAGTGTGAAAAATATGAAGAGCTTCAAAAAAAGTGAAAAATACGAAGAGCTTCCAAAGGTGTCAAAAATTAGATGAGCATGAAACGGTCTGCAAAATAGGAGGAACAAGAAGTAGTTTTGAAAAAAATGAAGAGGCTGAAAAGGTGTGAAAAATATGAAAAGCTTGAAAAGGTGTCAAAAATATGAGTAGCATGAAACGGTCTGAAAAATAGGAGGAGCAAGAAGCGGTGTTCAAAAACATGAAGAGCTTGAAAAGGTGTGAAAAATATGAAGAGCTTCAAAACGTGTCAAATATATGAGGAGCATGAAATGGTCTGAAAAATAGGAGGAGTAAGAAGGGGTGTTGAAAAACATGAAGAGCATGAAAAGGTGTGAAAAATATGAAGAGCTTCAAAAGGTGTGAAAAATATGAAGAGCTTCAAAGGTGTCAAAAATGAGATGACCATGAAACGGACTGAAAAATAGGAGTACCATGAAGCTGTGTTCAAAAACATGTAGAGCATGAAACCGTGTGAAAAATATGAACATCTTCAAAAGGTGTGAAAATTATGAGGCTCATGAAACGGTCTGAAAAATAGAAGCAGCATGAAACAGTGTCGAAAAACATGAAGAGCCTGAAAGGTGTGAAAAATATGAAGAGCTTCAAAAGGTGTGAAAAATATGAGGAGCATGAAATGGTCTGAAAAATAGAATCAGCATGAAACGGTGTTGAAAAACATAAAGAGCATGAAAAGGTGTGAAAAATATGAAGAGCTTCAAAAGGTGTCAAAAATATGAAGAGCAGGAAACGGTCTGAAAAATAGGAGGATCATGAAGCGGTGTTCAAAAACATGAAGAGCCTGAAAAGTTGTGAAAAATATGAAGAGCTTCAAAAGGTGTGAAATACTTGAGGAGAATGAAACTGTGAAAAAGAGGAGGAGCATGAAGCCGTGTTCAAAAACATGAAGAGCCTAAAAAGTTGTGAAAAATATGAAAAGCTTCAAAAGGTGTCAAAAATGAGATGAGCATGAAACGGTCTGAAAAATAGGAGGAGCATGAAGTGGTGTTGAAAAAAAAGAAGAGACTGAAAAGGTGTGAAAAATATGAAGAGCTTCAAAAGGTGTGAAATTCATGAGGAGCATGAAATGGTCTGAAAAATAGGAGAAGCATGAAGTGGTGTAGAAAAATATGAAGAGCCTGAAAAGGTGTGAAAAATATGAAGAGCTTCAAAAGGTGTGAAATACATGAGGAGCATGAAACTCTCTGAAAAATAGGAGGAGCATGAATTGGTGTTCAAAAACATGAAGAGCCTTAAAAGTTGTGAAAAATATGAAGAGCTTCAAAAGGTGTGAAAAATATGAGGAGCATGAAACGGTCTGAAAAATAGATGCGGCATGAAATGGTGTTGAAAAACATGAAGAGCCTGAAATGTGTGAAAAATATGAAGAGCTTCAAAAGGTATGTAAAATATGAGGAGCATGAAACGGCCTGAAAAATAGAAGCAGCATGAAACGGTGTTGAAAAATATGAAGAGCTTCAAAAGGTGTGAAAAATATGAGGAGCATGAAACGGTCTGAAAAATAGATGCGGCATGAAATGGTGTTGAAAAACATGAAGAGCCTGAAAAGGTGTGAAAAATATGAAGAGCTTCAAAAGGGGTCAATAATATGAAGAGCATGAAACGGTCTGTAAAATAGGAGGATCATGAAGAGGTGTTCAAAATCATGAAGAGCCTGAAAAGGTGTGAAAAATATGAAGAGCTTCAAAACGTGTCAGAAATATGAGGAGCATGAAACGGTCTCAAAAATAGGAGGAGCATGATGCGGTCTTGCAAAATAAGAAGAGCCTGAAAAGGTGTTAAATATATGAAGAGCTTCAAAAGGTGTAAAAAATATGAGGAGCATGAAACGGTCTGAAAAATATGAGGATCATGAAACGGTGTTGAAAAACATGAAGAGCCTGAAAAGGTGTGAAAAATATGAAGAGCTTCACAAGGTGTCAAAAATATTAGGAGCATGAAACGGTCTTAAAAATAGGAGGAGGATGAAGTGGTGTTGAAAAAAATTAAAAGCCTGAAAAGGTGTGAAATATATGAAGAGCTTCAAAAGGTGTCAAAAATATGAGAAGAATGAAACGGTCTGCAAAATAGGAGGAGCATGAAATGATGTTCAAACACATGAAGTGCATGAAAAGGTGTGAAAAATATGAAGAGCTTCAAAAGGTGTGAAATACATGAGGAGGTTTAAACGGTCTGAAAAATAGGAGGAGCATGAAGCGGTGTTCAAAAACATGAAGAGCCTGAAAAGGTGTGAAAAATATGAAGAGCTTCAAAAGGTGTGAAAAATATGAGGAGCATGAAACGGTCTGAAAAATAGGAGGAGCAAAAAAGGTTGTTGAAAAACATGCAGAGCCTGAAAAAGTGTGAAAAATATGAACAGCTTCAAAAGATGTGAAAAATATGAAGAGCTTCAAAAGGTGTTGAAAATGAGATGAGCATGAAACGGTCTGAAAAATCGGAGGTGCATGAAGCGGTGTTGAAAAACATGAAGAGCCTGAAAAGGTGTGAGAAGTATGAAGAGCTTCAAAAGGTGTCAAAAATATGAGTAGCATGAAACGGTCTGCAAAAAAGGAGCAGCATGAAGTGGTGTTGAAAAACATGAAGAGCTTGAAAAGGTGTGAAAAATATGAAAGCTTCAAAAGCTGTCGAAAATATGAGGAGCATGAAACGGTCTCAAAAATAGGAGGAGCATGAAGCGGTGTTCAAAAACATGAAGAGCCTGAAAAGGTGTGAAAAATATGAAGAGCTTCAAAATGTGTCAAAAATACGACGAGCATGAAACCCTCTTAAAAATAGGAGGATGAAGCGGTGTTCAAAAACATGAAGAGCCTGAAAATTTGTGCAAAATATGAAGAGCTTCAAAAGGAGTGAAATACATGAGGAGCATGTAAAGGTGTTCAAAAACATGCAGAGACTTAAAAGGTGTGATAAATATGAAGAGCTTCAAAAAGTGCCAAAAATTAGATTAGCATGAAAGGGTCCGAAAAATAGGAGGAGCCTGAAGAGGTGTTGAAAAACATGAAGAGCCTGAAAAAGTGTGAAAAATATGAAGTGCTTCAAAAATATGAAAATTATGAAGAGCTTCAAAAGGTGTGAAAAATATGAAGAGCTTCAAAAATGTCAAAAATGAGATGAGCATGAAACGGTCTGAAAAATAGGAGGAGCATGAAGTGTTGTTGAAAAACATGAAGAGCCTGAAAAGGTGTGAATAATATGAAGAGCTTCAAAAGGTGTCAAAAATATGCGGAGCATGAAACGGTCTGAAAAATAGGAGGATCATGAAGCGGTGTTGAAAAACATGAAGAGCCTGAAAAGGTGTGAAAAATATGAAGAGCTTCAAAAGGTGTCAAAAGTATGAGGAGCATGAAATGGTCTGAAAAATAGGACGAGCATAAGCGGTGTTCAAAAACATGAACAGCCTGAAAAGGTGTGAAAAATATGAAGACCTTCAAAAGGTGTGAAAAATATGAAGAGCTTCAAAAGGTGTCAAAAATTAGATTAGCATGAAAGGGTGTGAAAAATAGAAGGAGCATGAAGTGGTGTTGAAAAACATCAAGAGCCTGAAAAGGTGTGAAATATATGAACAGCTTCAAAAGGGGTGAAAAATATGAAGAGCTTCAAAAGGTGTCAAAAATATGGGGAGCATGAAACGGTCTGAAAAATAGGAGGAGCATAAGTGATGTTCAAAAACATGAAGAGCCTCAAAATGAGTGAGAAATATGAAAAGCTTCAAAAGGTGTCAAAAATATAGGAGCATGAAACGGTCTGCAAAATAGGAGGAGCATAAAGCGGTGTTGAAAAACATGAAGAGCCTGAAAATGTGTGAAAAATATGAAGACCTTCAAAAGGTGTCAAAAATATGAGGAGCATGAAACATTCTGAAAAATAGGAGGAGCATGAAGCGGTGTTGAAAAACATGAAGAGCCTGAAAATGTGTGAAAAATATGAAGAGCTTCAAAATGTGTCAAAAATATGGGGAGCATGAAACGGTCTGAAAAATAGGAGGAGCATAAAATGGTGTTGAAAAACATGAAGAGCCTGAAAAGGTGTGAAAAATATGAAGAGCTTCAAACGGTCTGAATTATATGAGGAGCATGAAAAGTTCTGAAAAATAGGAGGACCATGAAGCGGTGTTCAAAAACATGAAGAACCTGAAAAGGTGTGAAAAATATGAAGAGCTTCAAAAGGTGTCAAAAATGAGATGAGCATGAAACGGTCTGAATAATAGGAGGAGCATGAAGCGGTGTTGAAAAATATGAAGAGCTTCAAAAGGTGTGAAAAATATGAGGAGCTTCAAAAGGTGTCAAAAATTCGAGGAGCATGAAACGGTCTGAAAAATACGAGGAGCATGAAGCGTTGTTCAAAAAAGTGAAGAGCCTGAAAAGGTTAGAAAAATATAAAGAGCTTCAAAGTTGTGAAAAATATGAAGAGCCTCAAAAGGTGTCAAAAATATGAGGAGTATGAAACGGTATGATAAATAGCAGGAGCATGAAGCGGAGTTGAAAAACATGAAGAGTCTGAAATCGTTTGAAAATTATGAAGAGCTTCAAAAATGTTAAAAACATGAAGAGCTTCAAAAGGTGTAAAAAATATGAAGAGCTTCAAAAGGTGTCAAAAATTAGATGAGCATGAAAAGGTCTAAAAAATAGGAGGAGCAACAAGTAGTGTTGAAAAAAAAGAAGAGCCTGAAAAGGTGTGAAAAATATGAAGATCTTCAAAAGGTGTGAAAAATATGAGGAGCATGATACGGTCTGAAAAATAGGAGGAGCATGAAGCGGTGTTCAAAAACATGAAGAGCTTGAAAAGTTGTGAAAAATATGCAAAGCTTCAAAAGGTGTCAAAAATGAGAGGAGCATGAAACGGTCTGAAAAATAGGAGGAGCATGAAGTCGTGTTCAAAAATATGAAGAGCCTGAAAAGGTGTGAAAAATATGAAGAGCGTCAAAAGGTGTGAAAAATATGAGGAGCATGATACGGTCTGAAAATTAGGAGGAGCGTGAAGTGGTGTTCAAAAACATGAAGAGCCTGAAAAGGTGTGAAAAATATGAAGAGCTTCAAAAGGTGTCAAAAATGAGATGAGCATGAAACGGTCTGAAAAATAGAGGTGCATGAAGCGGTGTTGAAAAACATGAAGAGCCGGAAAAGGTGTGAAAAATATGAAGAGTTTCTAAAGGTTTCAAAAATATGAGGAGCATGAATGGTCTGAAAAATAGGAGGAGCATGAACTGGTGTTGAAAAACATGAAGAGCCTGAAAAGGTGGGAAAAATATGAAGAGCTTCAAAAGGTGTGAAAAATATGAGGAGCATGAAACGGTCTGAAAAATAGGAGGAGGATGAAACGGTAATCAAAAACATGAAGAGCCTGAAAAGGTGTGAAAAATATGAAGAGCTTCAAACGGTGTGAAATACATGAGGAGCATGAAACGGTCTGAAAAATAGGAGGAGCATGAAGCGGTGTTCGAAAACATGAAGAGCCTGAAAAGGTGTGAAAAATATGAAGAGCTTCAAAAGGTTTCAAATATATGAGAAGCATGAAACGGTCTGAAAAATAGGCGGAGCATGAAGTGGTTTTCAAAAACATGAAGAGCCTGAATAGGTGTGAAAAATATGAAGAGCTTCAAAGGTGTCAAAAATATGAGGAGCATGAAACGATCTGAAAAATAGGAGGAGCATGAAGCGGTGTTCAAAAACATGAAGAGCCTGAAAAGGTGTGAAAAAATGAAGAACTTCAAAAGGTGTCAAAAATGAGATGAGCATGAAACGGTCTGAAAAATAGGAGGAGCATGAAGCGGTGATGAAAATCATGAAGAGCCTGAAAAGGTGAGAAAAATATGAAGAGCTTCAAAATGTGTGAAAAATATGAGGAGCATGATACGGTCTGAAAAATAGGAGGAGCATGAAGCAGTGTTCAAAAACATGAAGAGCCTGAATAGGTGTGTAAAGAAATGCAAAGCTTCAAAAGGTGTCAAAAATGAGAGGAGCATGAAACGGTCTGAAAATAGGAGGAGCATGATGCGGTGTTCAAAAATATGAAGAGCCTGAAAAGTTGTGAAATATATGAAGAGCTTCAAAAGGTGTCAAAAATATGAGGAGCATGAAACGGTCTGAAAAATAGGAGGAACATGAAGCGGTGTTCAAAAAAACATGAAAAGCCTGAAAAGGTGTGAGAAATATGAAGAGCTTGAAAAGGTGTCAAAAATTTGAGGAGCATGAAACGTTCTGAAAAATAGGACGAGCATGAAGCAGTGTTGAAAAACATGAAGAGCCTGAAAATGTGTGAAAAATATGAAGAGCTTCAAAAGTTGTCAAAAAGATGAGGAGCATGAAACGCTCTGAAAAATAGGAGGAGCATGAAATGGTGTTGAAAAAAATGAAGAACCTGAAAGGGTGTGAAATATATGAAGAGCTTGAAAAGGTGTCAAAAATATGAGGAGAATGAAACGGTCTCAAAAATAGGAGGAGCATGAGTGGTGTTGAAAAACATGAAGAGCCTGAAAAGGTGTGAAAAATATGAAGAGCTTTAAAAGATGTCAAAAATATGAGAAGCATGAAAGGGTTTGAAAAAGAGGAGGAGCAAGAAGATGTGTTCAAAAACATGAAGAGCCTGAAAAGGTGTGAAAAATATGAAGAGCTTCAAAAGGTGTCAAATATGAGGAGCATGAAACGATCTGAAAAATAGGAGGAGCATGAAGCGGTGTTGAAAAACATGAAGAGCCGGAAAAGGTGTGAAAAATATGAAGAGTTTCTAAAGGTTTCAAAAATATGAGGAGCATGAATGGTCTGAAAAATAGGAGGAGCATGAACTGGTGTTGAAAAACATGAAGAGCCTGAAAAGGTGGGAAAAATATGAAGAGCTTCAAAAGGTGTGAAAAATATGAGGAGCATGAAACGGTCTGAAAAATAGGAGGAGGATGAAACGGTAATCAAAAACATGAAGAGCCTGAAAAGGTGTGAAAAATATGAAGAGCTTCAAACGGTGTGAAATACATCAGGAGCATGAAACGGTCTGAAAAATAGGAGGAACATGAAGCGGTGTTCAAAAACATGAAGAGCCTGAAAAGGTGTGAAAAATATGAAGAGCTTCAAAAGGTGTGAAATACATGAGGAGCATGAAACGGTCTGAAAAAAGGGAGGAGCATGAAGCGCTGTTGAAAAACATGAAGAGTCTGAAAAGGTGTGAAAAATATGAAGAGCTTCAAAAGGTGTCAAAAATATGAGGAGCAGGAAACGGTCTGAAAAATAGGAGGATCATGAAGCGGTGTTCAAAAATATGAAGAGCCTGAAAAGTTGTGAAAAATATGAAAAGCTTCAAATTTTGTCAAAATTGAGATGAGCATGAAACGGATGAAAAATAGGAGAAGCATGAAGTGGTGTGGAAAAACATGAAGAGCCTGAAAAGGTGTGAAAAATATGAAGAGCTTCAAAAGGTGTGAAATACATGAGGAGCATGAAACTCTCTGAAAAATAGAAGGAGCATGAAGCAGAGTTCAAAAACATGAAGAGCCTGAAAAGGTGTGAAAAATATGAAGAGCCTCAAAACGTGTCAAAATATTAGGAGTATGAAACGGTATGATAAATAGAAGGAGCATGAAGCGGTGTTGAAAAACATGAAGAGTCTTAAATTGTGTGAAAAATATGAAGAGCTTCAAAAAGGTGAAAAATATGAAGAGCTTCAAAAGTTGTCAAAAATTAGATGAGTATGAAACGGTCTAAAAAATAGGAGGAGTAACAAATAGTGTTGAAAAAAATGAAGAGCATGAAAAGGTGTGAGAAATATGAACGGCTTCAAAAGGTGTGAAAAATATGAGGAGCCTGAAACGGTCTGAAAAAAAGGAGGAGCATGAAGTGGTGTTGAAAAACATGAAGAGCCTGAAAAGGTGTGAAAAATATGAAGAGCTTCAAAAGGTGTCAAAAATATGAGGAGCATGAAAAGGTCTGAAAAATAGGAGGAGCATGAAGTGCTGTTCAAAAACATGAAGAGCCTGAAAAGGTGTGAAAAATATGAAGAGCTACAAAAGGTGTGAAAAATATGAGGAGCATGATACGGTAGAAAAAATAGGAGGAGCATGAAGCTGTGTTCAAAAACATGAAGAGCCTGAAAAGGTGTGAAAAATATGAAGAGCCTCAAAACGTGTCAAAAATATGAGAAGTATGAAACGGTATGATAAATAGCAGGAGCATGAAGCGGTTTTGAAAAACATGAAGGGTCTGAAATCGTGTGAAAAATATGAAGAGCTTCAAAAATGTGAAAAATATGAAGAGCTTCAAAAGGTGTAAAAAATATGAAGTGCCTCAAAATGTGTCAAAAATTAGATGAGTATGAAAAGTCCTAAAAAATAGGAGGAGCAACACGTAGTGTTGAAAAAAATGAAGAGCCTGAAAAGGTGTGAAAAATATGAAGACCTTCAAAAGGTGTCAAAAATATGAGGAGCATGAAACTTTCTAAAAAATAGGACGAGCATGAAGCAGTGATAAAAAACATGAAGAGTCTGAAAAGGTGTGAAAAATATGAAGAGTTTCTAAAGGTGTCAAAAATATGAGGAGCATGATACGGTTTGAAAAAAGGAGGAGCATGAAGCGGTGTTGAAAAACATGAAGAGTGTGAAAACGTGTGAAAATATGAAGAGCTTCAAAAATATTAAAAATATGAAGAGCTTCAACAGTTGTGAAAAATATGAAGAGATTAAAAAGGTGTCAAAAATGAGATGAGCTTGAAACGGTCTGAAAAATAGAAGGAGCATGAAGCGGTGTTGAAAATCATGAACACACTGAAAAGGTGTGAACAATATGAAAAGCTTCAAAAGGTGTCAAAAATGAGATGAGCATTAAACGGTCTGAAAAATAGGAATAACATGAAACGGTGTTGAATATCATGAAGAGCCTGAAATAATGTGAAAAATATAAAGAGCTGCAAAAGGTGTCAAAAATATGAGGAGCATGAAACGGTCTGATAAATAGGTGGAGCATGAAGCTGTGTTCAAAAACATGAAGAGCCTGAAAAGGTGTGAAAAATATGAAGAGCTTCAAAAGGTGTGAAAAATATGAGGAGCATGAAACGGTCTGAAAAATAGAAGCAGCATGAAACGGTGTTGAAAAATATGAAGAGCCTGAAAACGTGTGAAAAATATGAGGAGCTTCAAAAGGTGTGAAAAATATAAAGAGCTTCAAAGGTGACAAAAATGAGATGAGCATGAAACGGTCTAAAAAATAGGAGGAGTAACAAATAGTGTTGAAAAAAATGAAGAGCATGAAAAGGTGTGAGAAATATGAACGGCTTCAAAAGGTGTGAAAAATATGAGGAGCCTGAAACGGTCTGAAAAAAAGGAGGAGCATGAAGTGGTGTTGAAAAACATGAAGAGCCTGAAAAGGTGTGAAAAATATGAAGACCTTCAAAAGGTGTCAAAAATATGAGGAGCATGAAATGGTCTGAAAAATCGGAGGAGCATGAAGCGGTGTTGAAAAACATGAAGAGCCTGAAAAGGTGTGGAAAATATGAAGAGCTTCAAAAGGTGTCAAAAATATGAGGAGCATGAAACGGTCTGAAAAATAGGAGGAGCATGAAGTGCTGTTCAAAAACATGAAGAGCCTGAAAAGGTGTGAAAAATATGAAGAGCTACAAAAGGTGTGAAAAATATGAGGAGCATGATACGGTAGAAAAAATAGGAGGAGCATGAAGCAGTGTTCAAAAACATGAAGAGCCTGAAAAGGTGTGAAAAATATGAAGAGCCTCAAAACGTGTCAAAAATATGAGAAGTATGAAACGGTATGATAAATAGCAGGAGCATGAAGCGGTTTTGAAAAACATGAAGGGTCTGAAATCGTGTGAAAAATATGAAGAGCTTCAAAAATGTGAAAAATATGAAGAGCTTCAAAAGGTGTAGAAAATATGAAGTGCCTCAAAATGTGTCAAAAATTAGATGAGTATGAAAAGTTCTAAAAAATAGGAGGAGCAACAAGTAGTGTTGAAAAAAATGAAGAGCCTGAAAAGGTGTGAAAAATATGAAGACCTTCAAAAGGTGTCAAAAATATGAGGAGCATGAAACTTTCTAAAAAATAGGACGAGCATGAAGCAGTGATAAAAAACATGAAGAGCCTGAAAAGGTGTGAAAAATATGAAGAGCTTCAAAAGGTGTCAAAAATATGAAGAGATTAAAAAGGTGTCAAAAATGAGATGAGCTTGAAACGGTCTGAAAAATAGAAGGAGCATGAAGCGGTGTTGAAAATCATGAACAGACTGAAAAGGTGTGAACAATATGAAAAGCTTCAAAAGGTGTCAAAAATGAGATGAGCATTAAACGGTCTGAAAAATAGGAATAACATGAAACGGTGTTGAATATCATGAAGAGCCTGAAATAATGTGAAAAATATAAAGAGCTGCAAAAGGTGTCAAAAATATGATCGGGATTGGGAATACATGTAAATCAATGGCTGATTCATAGCAATGTATGACAAAACCCACTGGAAAAAAAAATAATAAAAATTAAAAAAAAAAAAAAAGCTTATCAAGAATAAAAAAACAAAAAAAAAATATGAGGAGCATGAAACGGTCTGATAAATAGGTGGAGCATGAAGCTGTGTTCAAAAACATGAAGAGCCTGAAAAGGAGTGAAAAATATGAAGAGCTTCAAAATGTTTCACAAATATGAAGAGCATGAAACGGTCTGAAAAACAGGAGGAGCATGAAGCGGTGTTGAAAAATGAAGAGCCTGAAAAGGTGTGAAAAATATGAAGAGCTTCAAAAGGTGTGAAAAATATAAAGAGCTTCAAAGGTGACAAAAATGAGATGAGCATGAAATGGTCTGAAAAATAGGAGGAGAATGAAGTGGTGGTGAAAAACATGAAGAGCATGAAAAGGTGTGAAAAATATGAAGAGCTTCAAAATGTTTCAAAAATATGAAGAGCATGAAACGGTCTGAAAATCAGGAGGAGCATGAAGCTGTGTTCAAAAACATGAAGAGCCTGAAAAGGTGTGAAAAATATGAAGAGCTTCAAAAGGTGTCAAAAATATGAGGAGCATGAAACGGTCTGAAAAATAGGAGGAGCATGAAACGGTGATCAAAAATATGAAGAGCCTGAAAAGGTGTGAAAAATATGAAGAGCTTCAAAAGTTGTGAAATACATGAGGAGCATGAAACGGGCTGAAAAATAAGAGAAGCATGAAGTGCTGTGGAAAAACATGAAGAGCCTGAAAAGCTGTGAAAAATATGAAAAGCTTCAAAAGGTGTCAAAAATGAGATGAGCATGAAACGGTCTGAAAAATAGGAGGATCATGAAATGGTGTTGAAAAACATGAAGAGCCTGAAAAGATGTGAAAAATATGAAAAGCTTCAAAAAGTGTCAAAAATATGAGGAGCATGAAACGGTCTGAAAAATAGGAGGAGCATGAAGCTGTGTTCAAAACATGAAGATCTTAAAAGGGTGTGAAAAATATGAAGAGCTTCAAAAGGTGTGAAAAATATGAGGAGCATGAAACGGTCTGAAAAATAGAAGCAGCATGAAACGGTTTTGAAAAACCTGAAGAGCCTGAAAACGTGTGAAAAATATGAAGAGCTTCAAAAGGTGTGAAAAATATGAAGAGCTTCAAATGTGACAAAAATGAGATGAGCATGAAACGGTCTGAAAAATAGGAGGAGCATGAAGTGGTGGTGAAAAACATGAAGAGCTCAAAAAGTGTCAAAAATATGAGGAGCATGAAACGATCTGAAAAATACGAGGAGCATGAAGCAGCGTTCAAAAACATGAAGAGCCTGAAAAGGTGGGAAAAATATGAAGAGCTTCAAAAGGTGTGAATATATGAGGAGAATGAAACGGTCTGAAAAATAGGAGGATCATGAAGCGGTTTTCAGAAACATGAAGAGCATGAAAAGGTGTGAAAAATATGAAGAGCTTCAAAAGGTGTGAAATATATGAGGAGAATGAAACGGTCTGAAAAATAGGAGGATCATGAAGCGGTTTTCAGAAACATGAAGAGCATGAAAAGGTGTGAAAAATAGGAAGAGTTTCAAAAGGTGTCATAAATATGAGGAGCATGAAACGGTCTGAAAAATAGGAGGAGCATGAAACGGTGATCAAAAACATGAAGAGTCTGAAAAGGTGTGAAAAATATGAAGAGCTTCAAAAGGTGTGAAATACATGAGGAGCATGAAACTCTCTGAAAAATAGGAGGAGCATGAAGCGGTGTTCAAAAACATGAAGAGCCTGAAAATGTGTGAAAATTATGAAGAGCTTCAAAAGGTGTCAAAATTGAGATGAGCATGAAACGGTCTGAAAAATAGGAGGAGTCTGAAACGGTGTTGAAAGACATGAAGAGCCTGAAAAGTTGTGAAAAATATGAAAAGCTTCAAAAGGTGTCAAAAATGATATGAGCATGAAACGGTCTGAAAAATAGGAGGAGCATGAAGCGGTGTTGAAAAATGAAGAGCCTGAAAAGGTGTGAAAAATATGAAGAGGATCAAAAGGTGTCAAAAATGAGATTAGCATTAAACGGTCGGAAAAATAGGAATAACATGAAACGGTGTTGAAAATCATGAAGAGCCTGAAATAGTGTGAAAAATATAAAGAGCTGCAAAAGGTGTCAAAAATATGAGGAGCATGAAACGGTCTAAGAAATAGGTGGAGCATGAAGCTGTGTTCAAAAACATGAAGAGCCTGAAAAGGTGTGAAAAATATGAAGAGCTTCAAAATGTTTCACAAATATGAAGAGCATGAAACGGTCTGAAAAACAGGAGGATTATGAAGCGGTGTTCAAAAACATGAAGAGCCCGAAAAGGTGTGAAAAATATGAAGAGCTTCAAAAGGTGTCAAAAATATGAGGAGCATGAAACGGTCTGAAAAATAGGAGGAGCATGAAACGGTGATCAAAAACATGAAGAGCCTGAAAAGGTTTGAAAAATATGAAGAGCTTCTAAAGGTGTCAAAAATATGAGGAGCATAAACGATCTGAAAAATAGGAGTAGCATGCAGCGGTGTTCAAAAACATGAAGAGCCTGAAAAGGTGTGAAAAATATGAAGAGCTCAAAAAGTGTCAAAAATATGAGGAGCATGAAACGGTCTGAAAAATAGGAGGATCATGAAGCGGTGTTCAAAAACATGAAGAGCCTGAAAAGGTGTGAAAAATATGAACAGCTTCAAAATGTGTCAAAAATATGAGGAGCATGAAAAGGTCTGAAAAATAGGAGGAGCATGAAACGGTGATCAAAAACATGAAGAACCTGAAAAGGTTTGAAAAATATGAAGAGCTTCTAAAGGTGTCAAAAATATGAGGAGCATAAACGATCTGAAAAATAGAAGCAGCATGAAACGGTGTTGAAAACTATGAAGAGCCTGAAAACGTGTGAAAAATATGAAGAGCTTCAAAAGGTGTGAAAAATATAAAGAGCTTCAAAGGTGACAAAAATGAGATGAGCATGAAACGGTCTGAAAAATAGGAGGAGAATGAAGTGGTGGTGAAAAACATGAAGAGCCTGAAAAGGTGTGAAAAATATGAAGAGCTTCAAAATGTTTCAAAAATATGAAGAGCATGAAACGGTCTGAAAATCAGGAGGATCATGAAGCGGTGTTCAAAAACATGAAGAGCCAGAAAAGGTGTGAAAAATATGAAGAGCTTTAAAAGGTGTCAAAAATGAGATGAGCCTTAAACGGTCTGAAAAACAGGAATAACATGAAACGGTGTTGAAAATCATGAAGAGCCTGAAATAGTGTGAAAAATATAAAGAGCTGCAAAAGGTGTCAAAAATATGAGGAGCATGAAACGGTCTGAACAATAGGAGAAGCATGAAGCGGTGTTCAAAAACATGAAGAGCCTGAAAAGGGGTGAAAAATATGAAGAGCTTCAAAAGGTGTCAAAAATATGAGGAGCATGAAACGGTCTGAAAAATCGGAGGAGCATGAAGCGTTGTTGAAAAACATGAAGAGCCTGAAAAGGTGTGAGAAATATGAAGAGCTTCAAAAGGTGTTAAAAGTATGAGTAGCATGAAACGGTCTGCAAAAAAGGAGGAGCATGAAGTGGTGTTGAAAGAGATGAAGAGCCTGAAAAGGTGTTAAAAATATGAAAGCATCAAAAGGTGTCAAAATTATGAGGAGCATGAAACGGTCTGAAAAATAGGAGGAGCATGAAGCGCTGTTGAATATCATGAAGAGCCTGAAAAGTTGTGAAAAATATGAAGAGCTTCAAGAGATGAGAAAAACATGAAGAGCTTCAAAAGGTGTCAAAATGAGATGAGCATGAAACGGTCTGAAAAATAGGAGGAGCATGAACTCGTGTTGAAAAAAAGGAAAAGTCTGAAAAAGTGTGAAATATATGAAGAGCTTCAAAAGGTGTCAAAAATATGAGGAGAATGAAACGGTCTGAAAAATAGGAGGAGCATGAAGCGATGTTGAAAAACATGAATTGTCTGAAAACGTGTGGAAAATATGAAGAGATTCATAAATGTGAAAAATATGAAGAGCTTCAAAAGGTGTGAAAAATCTGAAGAGCTTCAAAAGGTGTCAAAAAAGAGATGAGCATGAAAAGGTCTGAAAAATAGGAGGAGCATGAAGCGGTGTTGAAAATCATGAAGAGCCTGAAAACGTGTGAAAAATATGAAGACCTTCAAAATTTGTCAAAAATATGAAGAGCTTCAAAAGGTGTTAAAATGAGATGAGCATGAAACTATCTGAAAAATAGGAGGAGCATGAAGTGGTGTTAAAAAAATGAAGAGCCTGGAAAGGTGTGAAATATCTGAAGAGCTTCAAAAGGTGTCAAAAATATGAGGAGCATGAAACGGTCGGCAAAATACGACGAGCATGAAGCGGTGTCTAAAAACATGAAGAGCCTGAAAAGGTGTGAAAAATATGAAGAGCTTCAAAAGCTGTGAAATATATGAGGAGAATGAAACGGTCTGAAAAATAGGAGGATCATGAAGCGGTTTTCAGAAACATGAAGAGCATGAAAAGGTGTGAAAAATATGAAGAGTTTCAATAGGTGTCAAAAATATGAGGAGCATGAAACGGTCTGAAAAATAGGAGGAACATGAAGCGGTGTTCAAAAACATGAAAAGCCTGAAAATGTGTGAAAAATATAAAGAGCTTCAAAAGATGTGAAAAATATGAAGAGCTTCAAAAGGTGTCAAAAATGAGATGAGCATGAAACGGTCTGAAAAATAGGAGGAGCATGAAGCGGTGTTGAAAAACATGAAGAACCTGAAAAGGTGTGAGAAATATCAAGAGCTTCAAAAGGTGTCAAATATATGAGGAGCATGAAACGTTCTGAAAAAGAGGAGGAGCATGAAGCGGTGTTGAAAAACATGAAGAGCCTGAAAAGCTGTGTAAAATATGAAGAGGTTCTAAAGGTGTCAAAAATATGAGGAGCATGAAACGGTCTTAAAAATAGGCGGATTATGAAACGGTGTTCAAAAATATGAAGAGGCTGAAAAGGTGTGAAAAATATGAAAAGCCTCAAAACCTGTCAAAAATATGAGGAGCATGAAACTGTCTGAAAAATAGCAGGGGCATGAAGCGGTGTTGAAAAACATGAAGAGTCTGAAAACGTGTGAAAATATGAAGAGCTTCAAACATATGAAAAATATGAAGAGCTTCAAAAGATGTGAAAAATATGAAGAGCTTCAAAAGGTGTCAAAAATGAGATGAGCATAAAACGGTCCGAAAAATACGAGGAGCATGAAGCGGTGTTGAAAATCATGAAGAGCCTGAAAAGGGGTGAAAAATATGAAGAGCTTCAATGATGTGAAAAATATGAAGAGCTTCAAAAGGTGTCAAAAATATGAAGAGCATGAAACGGTCTGAAAAATAGAAGGAGCATGAAACGGTGATCAAACACATGAAGAGCCTGAAAAGGTGTGGAAAATATGAAGAGCTTCAAAAGGTGTGAAATACATGAGGAGCATGAAACTCTCTGAAAAATAGGAGGAGCATGAAGCGGTGTTCAAAAACATGAAGAGCCTGAAAAGTTGTGAAAAATATGAAAAGCTTCAAAAGGTGTCAAAAATGAGATGAGCCTTAAACAGTCTGAAAAACAGGAATAACATGAAACGGTGTTGAAAATCATGAAGAGCCTGAAATAGTGTGAAAAATATAAAGAGCTGCAAAAGGTGTCAAAAATATGAGGAGCATGAAACGGTCTGATAAATAGGTGGAGCATGAAGCTGTGTTCAAAAACATGAAGAGCCTGAAAAGGTGTGAAAAATATGAAGAGCTTCAAAAGGTGTGAAATATATGAGGAGCATGAAACGGTCTGAAAAATAGGAGGATCATGAAGCAGTTTTCAGAAACATGAAGAGCATGAAAAGGTGTGAAAAATATGAAGAGCTTCAAAAGGTGTGAAATATATGAGGAGAATGAAACGGTCTGAAAAATAGGAGGATCATGAAGCGGTTTTCAGAAACATGAAGAGCATGAAAAGGTGTGAAAAATATGAAGAGCTTCAAAAGGTGTGAAATACATGAGGAGCATGAAACTCTCTGAAAAATAGGAGGAGCCTGAAGCAATGTTCAAAAACATGAAGAGCCTGAAAATGTGTGAAAAATATGAAGAGCTTCAAAAGGTGTCAAAATTGAGATGAGTATGAAACGGTCTGAAAAATAGTAGGAGCATGAAGTGGTGTTGAAAAAAAAAGAAGAGACAGAAAAGGTGTGAAATATATGAAGAGCTTCAAAAGGTGTCAAAAATATGAGGAGAATGAAACGGTCTGAAAAATAGGAGGAGCATGAAGCTGTGTCGAAAAACATGAAGAGCCTGAAAAGGTGTGAAAAATATGAAGAGCTTCTAAAGGTGTCAAAAATATGAGGAGCATGAAACGGTCTGAAAAATAGGAGGATCATGAAGCGGTGTTCAAAAACATGAAGAGCCTGAAAAGGTGTGAAAAATATGAAGAGCTCAAAAAGTGTCAAAAATATGATGAGCATGAAACGATCTGAAAAATAGAAGGAGCATGAAACGGTGATCAAAAACATGAAGAGCCTGAAAAAGTGTGGAAAATATGAAGAGCTTCAAAAGCTGTGAAATACACGAGGAGCATGAAACGGTCTGAAAAATAGGAGGAGCATGAAGCGGTGTTCAAAAACATGAAGAGCCTGAAAAGTTGTGAAAAATATGAAAAGCTTCAAAAGGTGTCAAAAATGAGATGAGCATTAAACGGTCTGAAAAATAGGAATAACATGAAACGGTGTTGAAAATAATGAAGAGCCTGAAAAACTGTGAAAAATATAAAGAGCTTCAAAAGGTGTCAAAAATATGAGGAGCATGAAACGGTCTGATAAATAGGAGGAGCATGAAGCTGTGTTCCAAAACATGAAGATCCTGAAAAGGTGTGAAAAATATGAAGAGCTTCAAAAGGTGTGAAATATATGAGGAGCATGAAACGGACTGAAATATAGAAGCAGCATGAAACGGTGTTGAAAAATATGAAGAGCATGAAAAAGTGTGAAAAATATGAAGAGCTTCAAAAGGTGTGAAAAAAATAAAGTGCTTCAAAGGTGACAAAAATGAGATGAGCATGATACGGTCTGAAATATAGGAGGAGCGTGAAGTGGTGGTGAAAAACATGAAGAGCCTGAAAAGGTGTGAAAAATATGAAGAGCTTCAAAATGTTTCACAAATATGAAGAGCATGAAACGGTCTGAAAAACAGGAGGATCATGAAGCGGTGTTCAAAAACATGAAGAGCCTGAAAAGGTGTGAAAAATATGAAGAGCTTCAAAAGGTGTCAAAAATATGAGGAGCATGAAACGGTCTGAAAAATAGGAGGAGCATGAAACGGTGATCAAAAACATGAAGAGCCTGAAAAGGTGTGAAAAATATGAAGAGCTTCTAAAGGTGTCAAAAATATGAGGAGCATAAACGGTCTGAAAAATAGGAGTAGCATGAAGCGGTGTTCAAAAACATGAAGAGCTTGAAAAGGTGTGAAAAATATGAAGAGCTCAAAAAGTGTCAAAAATATGAGGAGCATGAAACGATCTGAAAAACAGACGGAGCATGAAACGGTGATCAAACACATGAAGAGCCTGAAAAGGTGTGGAAAATATGAAGAG
Source organism: Dama dama (assembly GCF_033118175.1). Taxonomy (NCBI): domain Eukaryota; kingdom Metazoa; phylum Chordata; class Mammalia; order Artiodactyla; family Cervidae; genus Dama; species Dama dama. Next base: position 2,302,294 of record NW_026870948.1, on the reverse strand, counting down.
CTTCAAAAGGTGTGAAATACATGAGGAGCATGAAACTCTCTGAAAAATAGGAGGAGCATGAAGCGGTGTTCAAAAACATGAAGAGCCTGAAAAGTTGTGAAAAATATGAAAAGCTTCAAAACGTGTCAAAAATGAGATGAGCATTAAACGGTCTGAAAAATAGGAAAAACATGAAACGGTGTTGAAAATCATGAAGAGCCTGAAATAGTGTGAAAAATATAAAGAGCTGCAAAAGGTGTCAAAAATATGAGGAGCATGAAACGGTCTGAAAAATAGAAGCAGCATGAAACGGTGTTGAAACACATGAAGAGCCTGAAAACGTGTGAAAAATATGAAGAGCTTCAAAAGGTGTACAAAATATAAAGAGTTTCAAAGGTGACAAAAATGAGATGAGCAAGAAACGGTCTGAAAAATAGGAGGAGCATGAAGTGGTGGTGAAAAACATGAAGAGCCTGAAAAGGTGTGAAAAATATGAAGAGCTTCAAAATGTTTCAAAAATATGAAGAGCATGAAACCGTCTGAAAATCAGGAGGATCATGAAGCGGTGATCAAAAACATTAAGAGCCTGAAAAGGTGTGAAAAATATGAAGAGCATCAAAAGGTGTGAAATACATGAGGAGCATGAAACGGGCTGAAAAATAGGATGATGAAACGGAGTTGAAAAACATGAAGAGCCTGAAAAGATGTGAAAAATATGAAAAGCTTCAAAATCTTTCAAAAATATGAAGGGCATGAAACGGTCTGAAAAATAGGAGAAGCATGAAGCTGTGTTCAAAAACATGAAGAGCCTGAAAAGGTGTGAAAAATATGAAGAGCTTCAAAAGGTGTCAAAAATATGAGGAGCATGAAACGGTCTGAAAAATAGGAGGAGCATGAAGCTGTGTTCAAAAACATGAAGATCTTAAAAGGGTGTGAAAAATATGAAGAGCTTCAAAAGGTGTGAAAAATATGAGGAGCATGAAACGGTCTGAAAAATAGAAGCAGCATGAAACGGTTTTGAAAAACATGAAGAGCCTGAAAACGTGTGAAAAATATGAAGGGCTTCAAAAGGTGTGAAAAACATGAAGAGCTTCAAAGGTGACAAAAATGAGATGAGCATGAAACGGTCTGAAAAATAGGAGGAGCATGAACGGAGTTGAAAAACATGAAGAGCCTGAAAAGGTGTGAAAAATATGAAGAGCTTCAAAATGTTTCAAAAATATGAAGGGCATGAAACGGTCTGAAAATCAGGAGGATCATGAAGCGGTGTTCAAAAACATGAAGATCCTGAAAAGGTGTGAAAAATATGAAGAGCTCAAAAAGTGTCAAAAATATGAGGAGCATGAAACGATCTGAAAAATACGAGGAGCATGAAGCAGTGTTCAAAAACATGAAGAGCCTGAAAAGCTGTTAAAAATATGAAGAGCTTCAAAAGGTGTGAAATACATGAGGAGCATGAAATGGGCTGAAAAATAGGAGAAGCATGAAGTGGTGTTTAAAAATATGAAGAGCTTGAAAAGGTGTGAAAAATATGAAGAGCTTCAAAAGGTGTTAAAATTATGAGTAGCATGAAACGGTCTGCCAAAAAGGAGGAGCATGAAGTGGTGTTGAAAAAGATGAAGAGCCTGAAAAGGTGTTAAAAATATGAAAGCATCAAAAGGTGTCAAAATTATGAGGAGCATGAAACGGTCTGAAAAATAGGAGGAGCATGAAGCGCTGTTGAATATCATAAAGAGCCTGAAAAGTTGTGAAAAATATGAAGAGCTTCAAAAGGTGTGAAATATATGAGGAGAATGAAACGGTCTGAATAATAGGAGGAGCATGAAGCGGTTTGCAGAAACATGAAGAGCATGAAAAGGTGTGAAAAATATGAAGAGCTTCAAAAGATTTGAAATACATGAGGAGCATGAAACGGGCTGAAAAATAAGAGAAGCATGAAGTGCTGTGGAAAAACATGAAGAGCCTGAAAAGCTGTGAAAAATATGAAGAGCTTCAAAAGGTGTGAAATACATGAGGAGCATGAAATGGGCTGAAAAATAGGAGAAGCATGAAGTGGTGTTTAAAAATATGAAGAGCTTGAAAAGGTGTGAAAAATATGAAGACCTTCAAAAGGTGTCAAAAATGAGATGAGCATGAAACGGTCTGAAAAATAGGAGGATCAGGAAACGGTGTTGAAAAACATGAAGAGCCTGAAAAGATGTGAAAAATATGAAGAGCTACAAAAGGTGTCAAAATTATGAGGAGCATGAAACGTTCTGAAAAATAGGAGGAGCATCAACCTGTGTTCAAAAACATGAAGAGCCTGAAAAGGTGTGAAAAATATGAAAAGCTTCAAAAGGTGTCAAAAATGAGATGAGCATGAACCCGTCTGAAAAATAGGAGGAGCATGAAGCGGTGTTGAAAGACATGAAGAGCCTGAAAAGGTGTGAGAAATATGAAGAGCTTCAAAAGGTGTCAAAAATTTGAGGAGAATGAAACGGTCTGCAAAAAAGTAGGAGCATGAAGTGATGTTGAAAAACTTGAAGAGCATGAAAAGGTGTGAAAAATATTAAGAGGTTCAAAGTTGTGAAATACATGAGGATCATGAAATGGTGTGAAAAAGTGGAGGAGCATGAAGCAGAGTTCGAAAACATGAAGAGCCTGAAAAGGTTTGAAAAATATGAAGAGCTCAAAAAGTGTCAAAAATATGAGGAGCATGAAACGATCTGAAAAATACCAGGAGCATGAAGCAGTGTTCAAAAACATGAAGAGCTTCAAAAGGTGTGAAAAATATGAGGAGCATGAAACTGTCTGAAAAATCGGAGGAGCATGAAGCGGTGTTGAAAAACATGAAGAGACTGAAAATGTGTGAAAACTATGAAGAGCTTCAAACGGTGTCAGAAATATGAGGAGCATGAAATGGTCTGAAAAATTGGAGGAGCATGAAGCGGTGTTGAAAAACATGAAGAGCCTTAAAAGGTGTGAAAAAAATGAAGAGCTTCAAAAGGTGTCAAAAATATGAGGAGCATGAAACGGTCTGAAAAATATGAGCAGCATGAAGCGGTGTTGAAAAACATGAAGAGCCTGAAAAGGTGTGAAAAATATGAAGAGCTTCAAAAGGTGTGAAATACATGAGGAGCATAAAACTCTCTGAAAAAGAGAAGGAGCATGAAGTGGTGTTCAAAAACATGAAGAGCCTGAAAAGGTGTGAAATATATGAAGAGCTTCAAAAGGTTTGAAAAATATGAGGAGCATGATATGGTTTGAAAAATAGGATTAGCATGAAGCGGTGTTCAAAAACATGAAGAGCCTGAAAAGTTGTGAAAAATATGAAAACCTTCAAAGGTGTCAAAAATGAGATGAGCATGAAACGGTCTGAAAAATAGGACGTGCATGAAGCGGTGTTGAAAAACATGAAGAGCCTGAAAAGTAGTGAAAAATATGAAGAGCTTCAAAAGGTGTCAAAAATATGAGGAGCATGAAACGGTCTGAACAATAGGAGAAGCATGAAGCGGTGTTCAAAAACATGAAGAGCCTGAAAAGTTGTGAAAAATATGAAAGCCTTCAAAGGTGTCAAAAATGAGATGAGCATGAAACGGTCTGAAAAATAGGACGTGCATGAAGCGGTGTTGAAAAACATGAAGAGCCTGAAAAGTAGTGAAAAATATGAAGAGCTTCAAAACGTGTCAAAAATATGAGGAGCATGAAACATTCTTAACAATAGGAGAAGCATGAAGCGGTGTTCAAAAACATGAAGAGCCTGAAAAGGGGTGAAAAATATGAAGAGCTTCAAAAGGTGTCAAAAATATGAGGAGCATGAAACGGTCTGAAAAATCGGAGGAGCATGAAGCGTTGTTGAAAAACATGAAGAGCCTGAAAAGGTGTGAGAAATATGAAGAGCTTCAAAAGGTGTTAAAAGTATGAGTAGCATGAAACGGTCTGCAAAAAAGGAGGAGCATGAAGTGGTGTTGAAAAAGATGAAGAGCCTGAAAAGGTGTTAAAAATATGAAAGCATCAAAAGGTGTCAAAATTATGAGGAGCATGAAACGGTCTGAAAAATAGGAGGAGCATGAAGCGCTGCTGAATATCATAAAGAGCCTGAAAAGTTGTGAAAAATATGAAGAGCTTCAAAAGATGAGAAAAACATGAAGAGCTTCAAAAGGTGTCAAAATGAGATGAGCATGAAAAGGTCTGAAAAATAGGAGGAGCATGAAGTCGTGTTGAATAAAAGGAAAAGTCTGAAAAAGTGTGAAATATATGAAGAGCTTCAAAAGGTGTCAAAAATATGAGGAGAATGAAACGGTCTGAAAAATAGGAGGAGCATGAAGCGATGTTGAAAAACATGAATTGTCTGAAAACGTGTGGAAAATATGAAGAGATTCATAAATGTGAAAAATATGAAGAGCTTCAAAAGGTGTGAAAAATCTGAAGAGCTTCAAAAGGTGTCAAAAAAGAGATGAGCATGAAAAGGTCTGAAAAATAGGAGGAGCATGAAGCGGTGTTGAAAATCATTAAGAGCCTGAAAAGGTGTGAAAAATATGAAGAGCTTCAAAAGGTGTCAAAATATGAGGAGCATGAAACAATCTGAAAAATAGGAGGAGCATGAAGCGGTGTTCAAAAATATGAAGAGCCTGAAAAGGTGTGAAATATATGAAGAGCTTCAAAAGGTGTCAAAAATATGAGGAGCATGAAACGGTCTGAAAAATAGGAGGAACATGAAGCGGTGTTCAAAAACATGAAAAGCCTGAAAAGGTGTGAAAAATATGAACAGCTTCAAAAGGTGTCAAAAATATGAGGAGCATGAAACGTTCTGAAAAATAGGACGAGCATGAAGCAGTGATAAAAAACATGAAGTCCCTGAAAAGGTGTGAAATATATGAAGAGTTCCTAAAGGTGTCAAAAATATGAGGAGCACCAAACGGTCTCAAAAATAGGAGGAGCATGAAGTGGTGTTGAAAAACATGAAGAGCCTGAAAAGGTGTGAAAAATATGAAGAGCTTCAAAAGGTGTCAAAAATGAGATGAGCATGAAACGGTCTGAAAAATAGGAGGATCATGAGCGGTGTTGAAAAACATGAAGAGCCTGAAAAGGTGTGAAAAATATGAAGAGCTTCAAAAGGTGTGAAATACATGAGGAGCATGAAACTCTCTGAAAAATAGGAGGAGCATGAAGGGATGTTCAAAAACATGAAGAGCCAGAAAATGTGTGAAAAATATGAAGAGCTTCAAAAGGTGTCAAAAATATGAGGAGAATGAAACGGTCTGAAATATAGGAGGAGCATGAAGCTGTGTCGAAAAACATGAAGAGCCTGAAAAGGTTTGAAAAATATGAAGAGCTTCAAAAGGTGTCAAAAATATGAGGAGAATGAAACGGTCTGAAAAATAGGAGGAGCATGAAGCAGAGTTCGAAAACATGAAGAGCTTCAAAAGGTATGAAAAATATGAGAGCTTCAAAAGGTGTCAAAAATATGAGGAGCATGAAACGGTCTGATAAATAGGAGGAACATGAAGCGGTGTTCAAACACATGAAGAGCCTGAAAATGTGTGAAAATTATGAAGATCTTCAAAAGGTGTCAAAATTATGAGGAACATGAAACGGTTTGAAAAATAGGAGGAGCATGAAACGGTGTTGAAAAACATGAAGAGCCTGAAAAGGTGTGAAAAATATGAAGAGCTTCAAAATCTTTGAAAAATATGAAGAGCTTTCAAAGGTGTGAAATACATGAGGAGCATGAAACTCTCTGAAAAATAGGAGGAGCCTGAAATGGTGTTCAAAAACATGAATAGACTGAAAACGTGTGAAAAATATGAACAGCTTCAAAAGGTGTCAAAAATATGAGGAGCATGAATCGGTCTGAAAAATATGAGCAGCATGAAGCGGTGTTGAAAAACATGAAGAGCCTTAAAAGGTGTGAAAAAATTGAAGAGCTTCAAAAGGTGTCAAAAATATGAGGAGCATGAAACGGTCTGAAAAATAGGAGGAGCATGAAGCTGTGTCGAAAAACATGAAGAGCCTGAAAATGTGTGAAAAATATGAAGAGCTTCAAAAGGTGTGAAATACATGAGGAGCATGAAACTCTCTGAAAAATAGGAGGAGCATGAAGCGATGTTCAAAAACATGAAGAGCCTGAAAATGTGTGAAAAATATGAAGAGCTTCAAAAGGTGTCAAAAATATGAGGAGAATGAAACGGTCTGAAAAATAGGAGGAGCATGAAGCTGTGTCGAAAAACATGAAGAGCCTGAAAATGTGTGAAAAATATGAAGAGCTTCAAAAGGTGTCAAAAATATGAGGAGAATGAAACGGTCTGAAAAATAGGAGGAGCATGAAGCTGTGTCGAAAAACATGAAGAGCCTGAAAAGGTGTGAAAAATATGAAGAGCTTCAAAAGGTGTCAAAAATATGAGGAGCATGAAACGGTCTGAAAAATATGAGGAACATGAAGCGGTGTTCAAACACATGAAGAGCCTGAAAATGTGTGAAAATTATGAAGATCTTCAAAAGCTGTCAAAATTATGAGGAGCATGAAACTCTCTGAAAAATAGGAGGAGCATGAAACGGTCTTGAAAAACATGAAGAGCCTGAAAAGGTGTGAAAAATATGAAGAGCTTCAAAATCTTTGAAAAATATGAAGAGCTTTCAAAGGTGTGAAATACATGAGGAGCATGAAACTCTCTGAAAAATAGGAGGAGCCTGAAATGGTGTTCAAAAACATGAATAGACTGAAAACGTGTGAAAAATATGAAGAGCTTCAAAAGGTGTGAAAAATATGAGGAGCATGATACGGTCTGAAAAATAGGAGGAGCATGAAGCTCTGTTCAAAAACATGAAGAGCCTGAAAAGGTGTGAGAAATATGAAGAGCTTCAAAAGGTGTCAAAAATATGAGGAGCATGAAACGGTCTGAAAAATCGGAGGAGCATGAAGCGTTGTTGAAAAACATGAAGAGAATGAAAAGGTGTGAGAAATATGAAGAGCTTCAAAAGGTGTTAAAAGTATGAGTAGCATGAAACGGTCTGCAAAAAAGGAGGAGCATGAAGTGGTGTTGAAAAAGATGAAGAGCCTGAAAAGGTGTTAAAAATATGAAAGCATCAAAAGGTGTCAAAATTATGAGGAGCATGAAACGGTCTGAAAAATAGGAGGAGCATGAAGCGCTGTTGAATATCATAAAGAGCCTGAAAAGTTGTGAAAAATATGAAGAGCTTCAAAAGATGAGAAAAACATGAAGAGCTTCAAAAGGTGTCAAATGAGATGAGCATGAAAAGGTCTGAAAAATAGGAGGAGCATGAAGTCGTGTTGAATAAAAGGAAAAGTCTGAAAAAGTGTGAAATATATGAAGAGCTTCAAAAGGTGTCAAAAATATGAGGAGAATGAAACGGTCTGAAAAATAGGAGGAGCATGAAGCGATGTTGAAAAACATGAATTGTCTGAAAACGTGTGGAAAATATGAAGAGATTCATAAATGTGAAAAATATGAAGAGCTTCAAAAGGTGTGAAAAATCTGAAGAGCTTCAAAAGGTGTCAAAAAAGAGATGAGCATGAAAAGGTCTGAAAAATAGGAGGAGCATGAAGCGGTGTTGAAAATCATTAAGAGCCTGAAAAGGTGTGAAAAATATGAAGAGCTTCAAAAGGTGTCAAAATATGAGGAGCATGAAACAATCTGAAAAATAGGAGGAGCATGAAGCGGTGTTCAAAAATATGAAGAGCCTGAAAAGGTGTGAAATATATGAAGAGCTTCAAAAGGTGTCAAAAATATGAGGAGCATGAAACGGTCTGAAAAATAGGAGGAACATGAAGCGGTGTTCAAAAACATGAAAAGCCTGAAAAGGTGTGAAAAATATGAACAGCTTCAAAAGGTGTCAAAAATATGAGGAGCATGAAACGTTCTGAAAAATAGGACGAGCATGAAGCAGTGATAAAAAACATGAAGTCCCTGAAAAGGTGTGAAATATATGAAGAGTTCCTAAAGGTGTCAAAAATATGAGGAGCACCAAACGGTCTCAAAAATAGGAGGAGCATGAAGTGGTGTTGAAAAACATGAAGAGCCTGAAAAGGTGTGAAAAATATGAAGAGCTTCAAAAGGTGTCAAAAATGAGATGAGCATGAAACGGTCTGAAAAATAGGAGGAGCATGAGCGGTGTTGAAAAACATGAAGAGCCTGAAAAGGTGTGAAAAATATGAAGAGCTTCAAAAGGTGTGAAATACATGAGAAGCATGAAACTCTCTGAAAAATAGGAGGAGCATGAAGCGATGTTCAAAAACATGAAGAGCCAGAAAATGTGTGAAAAATATGAAGAGCTTCAAAAGGTGTCAAAAATATGAGGAGAATGAAACGGTCTGAAAAATAGGAGGAGCATGAAGCTGTGTCGAAAAACATGAAGAGCCTGAAAAGGTTTGAAAAATATGAAGAGCTTCAAAAGGTGTCAAAAATATGAGGAGAATGAAACGGTCTGAAAAATAGGAGGAGCATGAAGCAGAGTTCGAAAACATGAAGAGGTTCAAAATGTTTGAAAAATATGAAGAGCTCAAAAAGTGTCAAAAATATGAGGAGCATGAAACGATCTGAAAAATACGAGGAGCATGAAGCAGTGTTCAAAAACATGAAGAGCTTCAAAAGGTATGAAAAATATGAGAGCTTCAAAAGGTGTCAAAAATATGAGGAGCATGAAACGGTCTGATAAATAGGAGGAACATGAAGCGTTGTTCAAACACATGAAGACCCTGAAAATGTGTGAAAATTATGAAGATCTTCAAAAGGTGTCAAAATTATGAGGAACATGAAACGGTTTGAAAAATAGGAGGAGCATGAAACGGTGTTGAAAAACATGAAGAGCCTGAAAAGGTGTGAAAAAAATGAAGAGCTTCAAAATCTTTGAAAAATATGAAGAGCTTTCAAAGGTGTGAAATACATGAGGAGCATGAAACTCTATGAAAAATAGGAGGAGCCTGAAATGGTGTTCAAAAACATGAATAGACTGAAAACGTGTGAAAAATATGAACAGCTTCAAAAGGTGTCAAAAATATGAGGAGCATGAATCGGTCTGAAAAATATGAGCAGCATGAAGCGGTGTTGAAAAACATGAAGAGCCTTAAAAGGTGTGAAAAAATTGAAGAGCTTCAAAAGGTGTCAAAAATATGAGGAGCATGAAACGGTCTGAAAAATAGGAGGAGCATGAAGCTGTGTCGAAAAACATGAAGAGCCTGAAAATGTGTGAAAAATATGAAGAGCTTCAAAAGGTGTGAAATACATGAGGAGCATGAAACTCTCTGAAAAATAGGAGGAGCATGAAGCGATGTTCAAAAACATGAAGAGCCTGAAAATGTGTGAAAAATATGAAGAGCTTCAAAAGGTGTCAAAAATATGAGGAGAATGAAACGGTCTGAAAAATAGGAGGAGCATGAAGCTGTGTCGAAAAACATGAAGAGCCTGAAAATGTGTGAAAAATATGAAGAGCTTCAAAAGGTGTCAAAAATGTGAGGAGAATGAAACGGTCTGAAAAATAGGAGGAGCATGAAGCTGTGTCGAAAAACATGAAGAGCCTGAAAAGGTGTGAAATATATGAAGAGCTTCAAAAGGTGTCAAAAATATGAGGAGCATGAAACGTTCTGAAAAATAGGACGAGCATGAAGCAGTGATAAAAAACATGAAGTGCCTGAAAAGGTGTGAAAAATATGAAGAGTTCCTAAAGGTGTCAAAAATATGCAGAGCACCAAACGGTCTCAAAAATAGGAGGAGCATGAAGTGGTGTTGAAAAATATGAAGAGCCTGAAAATGAGTGAAAAATATGAAGAGCTTCAAAAAGTGTCAAAAATATGAGGAGCATGATACGGTTTGAAAAATAGGAGGAGCATGAAGCGGTGTTGAAAAACATGAAGAGTGTGAAAACGTGTGAAAAAATGAAGAGCTTCAAAAATATTAAAAATATGAAGAGCTTCAAAAGTTTTGAAAAATATGAAGAGATTAAAAAGGTGTCAAAAATGAGATGAGCATGAAACGGTCTGAAAAATAGGAGGAGCATGAGCGGTGTTGAAAATCATGAAGAGCCTGAAAAGGTGTGAAAAATATGAAGAGCTTCAAAAGGTGTGAAATACATGAGGAGCATGAAACTCTCTGAAAAATAGGAGGAGCATGAAGCGATGTTCAAAAACATGAAGAGCCTGAAAATGTGTGAAAAATATGAAGAGCTTCAAAAGGTGTCAAAAATGAGATGAGCATGAAACGGTCTGAAAAATAGGAAGAGCATGAAGCGGTGTTGAAAAACATTAAGAGCTGAAAACGTGTGAAAAATATGAAGAGCTTCAAAAGGTGTCAAAAATGAGATGAGCATGAAACGGTCTGAAAAATAGGAAGAGCATGAAGCGGTGTTGAAAAACATTAAGAGCTGAAAACGTGTGAAAAATATGAAGAGCTTCAAAAGGTGTCAAAAATATGAGGAGCATGAAACGGTCTGAAAAATAGGAGGAGCATGAAACGGTGACCAAAAACATGAAGAGCCTGAAAAGGTGTGAAAAATATGAAGAGCTTCAAAAGCTGTGAAATACATGAGGAGCATGAAACGGGCTGAAAAATAGGAGAAGCATGAAGTGGTGTGGAAAAATATGAAGAGCCTGAAAATGTGTGAAAAATATGAAAAGCTTCAAAAGGTGTCAAAAATGAGATGAGCATGAAACGGTCTGAAAAATAGGAGGATCATGAAATGGTCTTGAAAAACATGAAGAGCCTGAAAAGATGTGAAAAATATGAAAAGCTTCAAAAAGTGTCAAAAATATGAGGAGCATGAAACGGTCTGAAAAATAGAAGGAGCATGAAGCTGTGTTCAAAAATATGAAGAGCCTGAAAAGGTGTGAAAAATATGAAGAGCTTCAAAAGTTGTCAAAAATATGAGGAGCATGAAACGGTCTGAAAAATAGGACGAGCATGAAGCTGTGTTCAAAAACATGAAGATCTTAAAAGGGTGTGAAAAATATGAAGAGCTTCAAAAGGTGTGAAAAATATGAGGAGCATGAAACGGTCTGAAAAATAGAAGCAGCATGAAACGGTTTTGAAAAACATGAAGAGCCTGAAAACTTGTGAAAAATATGAAGAGCTTTAAAAGGTGTGAAAAATATGAAGAGCTTCAAAGGTGACAAAAATGAGAAGAGCATGAAACGGTCTGAAAAATAGGAGGAGCATGAAGTGGTGGAGAAAAACATGAAGAGCCTGAAAATGTGTGAAAAATATGAAGAGCTTCAAAATGTTTCAAAAATATGAAGAGCATGAAACGGTCTGAAAATCAGGAGGATCATGAAGCGGTGTTCAAAAACATGAAGAGCCTGAAAAGGTGTGAAAAATATGAAGAGCTCAAAAAGTGTCAAAAACATGATGAGCATGAAACGATCTGAAAAATAGAAGGAGCATGAAACGGTGATCAAAACATGAAGAGCCTGAAAAGTTGTGAAAAATATGAAAAGCTTCAAAAGGTGTCAAAAATATGAGGAGCATGAAACGGTCTGAAAAATAGGAGGAACATGAAGCGGTGTTCAAACACATGAAGAGCCTGAAAATGTGTGAAAATTATGAAGATCTTCAAAAGGTGTCAAAATTATGAGGAACATGAAACGGTTTGAAAAATAGGAGGAGCATGAAACGGTGTTGAAAAACATGAAGAGCCTGAAAAGGTGTGAAAAAAATGAAGAGCTTCAAAATCTTTGAAAAATATGAAGAGCTTTCAACGGAGTGAAATACATGAGGAGCATGAAACTCTCTGAAAAATAGGAGGAGCCTGAAATGGTGTTCAAAAACATGAATAGACTGAAAACGTGTGAAAAATATGAAGAGCTTCAAAAGGTGTCAAAAATATGAGGAGCATTAAACGGTCTGAAAAATACGAGCAGCATGAAGCGGTGTTGAAAAACATGAAGAGCCTTAAAAGGTGTGAAAAAATTGAAGAGCTTCAAAAGGTGTCAAAAATATGAGGAGCATGAAACGGTCTGAAAAATAGGAGGAGCATGAAGCTGTGTCGAAAAACATGAAGAGCCTGAAAATGTGTGAAAAATATGAAGAGCTTCAAAAGGTGTGAAATACATGAGGAGCATGAAACTCTCTGAAAAATGGGAGGAGCATGAAGCGATGTTCAAAAACATGAAGAGCCTGAAAATGTGTGAAAAATATGAAGAGCTTCAAAAGGTGTCAAAAATATGAGGAGAATGAAACGGTCTGAAAAATAGGAGGAGCATGAAGCTGTGTCGAAAAACATGAAGAGCCTGAAAATGTGTGAAAAATATGAAGAGCTTCAAAAGGTGTCAAAAATATGAGGAGAATGAAACGGTCTGAAAAATAGGAGGAGCATGAAGCTGTGTCGAAAAACATGAAGAGCCTGAAAAGCTGTGAAAAATATGAAGAGCTTCAAAAGGTGTCAAAAATATGAGGAGCATGAAACGTTCTGAAAAATAGGACGAGCATGAAGCAGAGATAAAAAACTTGAAGTGCCTGAAAAGGTGTGAAAAATATGAAGAGTTCCTAAAGGTGTCAAAAATATGCGGAGCACCAAACGGTCTCAAAAATAGGAGGAGCATGAAGTGGTGTTGAAAAATATGAAGAGCCTGAAAATGAGTGAAAAATATGAAGAGCTTCAAAAAGTGTCAAAAATATGAGGAGCATGATACGGTTTGAAAAATAGGAGGAGCATGAAGCGGTGTTGAAAAACATGAAGAGTGTGAAAACGTGTGAAATATGAAGAGCTTCAAAAATATTAAAAATATGAAGAGCTTCAAAAGTTTTGAAAAATATGAAGAGATTAAAAAGGTGTCAAAAATGAGATGAGCATGAAACGGTCTGAAAAATAGGAGGAGCATGAGCGGTGTTGAAAATCATGAAGAGCCTGAAAAGGTGTGAAAAATATGAAGAGCTTCAAAAGGTGTGAAATACATGAGGAGCATGAAACTCTCTGAAAAATAGGAGGAGCATGAAGCGATGTTCAAAAACATGAAGAGCCTGAAAATGTGTGAAAAATATGAAGAGCTTCAAAAGGTGTCAAAAATGAGATGAGCATGAAACGGTCGGAAAAATAGGAAGAGCATGAAGCGGTTTTGAAAAACATTAAGAGCTGAAAACGTGTGAAAAATATGAAGAGCGTCAAAAGGTGTCAAAAATGAGATGAGCATGAAACGGTCTGAAAAATAGGAAGAGCATGAAGCGGTGTTGAAAAACATTAAGAGCTGAAAACGTGTGAAAAATATGAAGAGCTTCAAAAGGTGTCAAAAATATGAGGAGCATGAAACGGTCTGAAAAATAGGAGGAGCATGAAACGGTGACCAAAAACATGAAGAGCTTGAAAAGGTGTGAAAAATATGAAGAGCTTCAAAAGCTGTGAAATACATGAGGAGCATGAAACGGTCTGAAAAATAGGAGAAGCATGAAGTGGTGTGGAAAAATATGAAGAGCCTGAAAATGTGTGAAAAATATGAAAAGCTTCAAAAGGTGTCAAAAATGAGATGAGCATGAAACGGTCTGAAAAATAGGAGGATCATGAAATGGTGTTGAAAAACATGAAGAGCCTGAAAAGATGTGAAAAATATGAAAAGCTTCAAAAAGTGTCAAAAATATGAGGAGCATGAAACGGTCTGAAAAATAGGTGTAGCATGAAGGGGTGTTCGAAAACATGAAGAGCCTGAAAAGGTTTGAAAAATATGAAGAGCTCAAAAAGTGTCAAAAATAAGAGGAGCATGAAACGATCTGAAAAATACGAGGAGCATGAAGCAGTGTTCAAAAACATGAAGAGCTTCAAAAGGTATGAAAAATATGAGAGCTTCAAAAGGTGTCAAAAATATGAGGAGCATGAAACGGTCTGAAAAATAGGAGGAACATGAAGCGGTGTTCAAACACATGAAGAGCCTGAAAATGTGTGAAAATTATGAAGATCTTCAAAAGGTGTCAAAATTATGAGGAACATGAAACGGTTTGAAAAATAGGAGGAGCATGAAACGGTGTTGAAAAACATGAAGAGCCTGAAAAGGTGTGAAAAATATGAAGAGCTTCAAAATCTTTGAAAAATATGAAGAGCTTTCAAAGGTGTGAAATACATGAGGAGCATGAAACACTCTGAAAAATAGGAGGAGCCTGAAAGGGTGTTCAAAAACATGAATAGACTGAAAACGTGTGAAAAATATGAAGAGCTTCAAAAGGTGTCAAAAATATGAGGAGCATGAAACGGTCTGAAAAATATGAGCAGCATGAAGCGATGTTGAAAAACATGAAGAGCCTTAAAAGGTGTGAAAAAATTGAAGAGCTTCAAAAGGTGTCAAAAATATGAGGAGCATGAAACGGTCTGAAAAATATGAGCAGCATGAAGCGGTGTTGAAAAACATGAAGAGCCTGAAAATGTGTGAAAAATATGAAGAGCTTCAAAAGGTGTGAAATACATGAGGAGCATAAAACTCTCTGAAAACGAGAAGGAGCATGAAGTGGTGTTCAAAAACATGAACAGCCTGAAAAGTTGTGAAAAATATGAAAAACTTCAAAAGGTGTCAAAAATGAGATGAGCATGAAACGGTCTGAAAAATAGGACGTGCATGAAGCGGTGTTGAACAACATGAAGAGCCTGAAAACGTGTGAAAAATATGAAGAGCTTCAAAAGTTGTCAAAAATATGAGGAGCATGAAACGGTCTGAAAAATAGGAGAAGCATGAAGCGGTGTTCAAAAACATGAAGAGCCTGAAAAAGTGTGAAAAATATGAAGAGCTTCAAAAGGTGTCAAAAATATGAGGAGCATGAAACGGTCTGAAAAATCGGAGGAGCATGAAGCGTTGTTGAAAAACATGAAGAGCCTGAAAAGGTGTGAGAAATATGAAGAGCTTCAAAAGGTGTTAAAAATATGAGTAGCATGAAACGGTCTGCAAAAAAGGAGGAGCATGAAGTGGTGTTGAAAAAGATGAAGAGCCTGAAAAGGTGTTAAAAATATTAAAGCTTCAAAAGGTGTCAAAATTATGAGGAGCATGAAACGGTCTGAAAAATAGGAATAACATGAAGTGATGTTGAAAAACATGAATTGTCTGAAAACGTGTAAAAAATATGAAGAGATTCATAAATGTGAAAAATATGAAGAGCTTCAAAAGGTGTGAAAAATATGAAGAGCTTCAAAAGATGTCAAAATGAGATGAGCATGAAACGGTCTGAAAAATAGGAGGAGCATGAAGTCGTGTTGAAAAAAAGGAAAAGTCTGAAAAAGTGTGAAATATATGAAGAGCTTCAAAAGGTGTCAAAAATATGAGGAGAATGAAACGGTCTGAAAAATAGGAGGAGCATGAAGCGATGTTGAAAAACATGAATTGTCTGAAAACGTGTGGAAAATATGAAGAGATTCATAAATGTGAAAAATATGAAGAGCTTCAAAAGGTGTGAAAAATCTGAAGAGCTTCAAAAGGTGTCAAAAAAGAGATGAGCATGAAAAGGTCTGAAAAATAGGAGGAGCATGAAGCGGTGTTGAAAATCATGAAGAGCCTGAAAACGTGTGAAAAATATGAAGACCTTCAAAATTTGTCAAAAATATGAAGAGCTTCAAGAGGTGTTAAAATGAGATGAGCATGAAACGATCTGAAAAATAGGAGGAGCATGAAGTGATGTTGAAAGAATGAAGAGCCTGGAAAGGTGCGAAATATCTGAAGAGCTTCAAAAGGTGTCAAAAATATGAGGAGCATGAAACGGTCAGCAAAATACGACGAGCATGAAGCGGTGTTGAAAAACATGAAGAGCCTGAAAAGGTGTGAAAAATGTGAAGAGCTTCAAAAGGTGTCAAAAATATGAGGAGCATGAAACAATCTGAAAAATAGGAGGAGCATGAAGCGGTGTTCAAAAACATGAAAAGCCTGAAAAGGTGTGAAAAATATGAAGAGCTTCAAAAGGTGTCAAAAATATGAGGAGCATGAAACGTTCTGAAAAATAGGACGAGCATGAAGCAGTGATAAAAAACATGAAGTGCCTGAAAAGGTGTGAAAAATATGAAGAGTTCCTAAAGGCGTCAAAAATATGCGGTGCACCAAACGGTCTCAAAAATAGGAGGAGCATGAAGTGGTGTTGAAAAATATGAAGAGCCTGAAAATGAGTGAAAAATATGAAGAGCTTCAAAAAGTGTCAAAAATATGAGGAGCATGAAACGGTCTGAAAAAGAGGAAGAGCATGAAGAAGTGTTCAAACACATGAAGAGCCTGAAAAGGTGTGAAAAATATGAAGAGCTTCAAAAGTTTTCAAAAATATGAGGAGCATGATACCATTTGAAAAATAGGAGGAGCATGAAGCGGTGTTGAAAAACATGAAGAGTCTGAAAACGTGTGAAAATATGAAGAGCTTCAAAAATATTAAAAATATGAAGAGCTTCAAAAGTTTTCAAAAATGAGATGAGCATGAAACGGTCTGAAAAATAGGAGGAGCATAAGCGGTGTTGAAAAACATGAAGAGCCTGAAAAGGTGTGAAAAATATGAAGAGCTTCAAAAGGTGTGAAATACATGAGGAGCATGAAACTCTCTGAAAAATAGGAGGAGCATGAAGCGATGGTCAAAAACATGAAGAGCCTGAAAATGTGTGAAAAATATGAAGAGCTTCAAAAGGTGTCAAACTTGAGATGAGCATGAAACCGTCAGAAAAATAGGAAGAGCATGAAGCGGTGTTGAAAAACATTAAGAGCTGAAAACGTGTGAAAAATATGAAGAGCTTCCAAAGGTGTCAAAAATGAGATGAGCATGAAACGGTCTGAAAAATAGGAAGAGCATGAAGCGGTGTTGAAAAACATTAAGAGCTGAAAACGTGTGAAAAATATGAAGAGCTTCAAAAGATGTCAAAAACATGAGGAGCATGAAACGGGCTGAAAAATAGGAGAAGCATGAAGTGGTGTGCAAAAATATGAAGAGCCTGAAATGTGTGAAAAATATGAAAAGCTTCAAAAGATGTCAAAAATGAGATGAGCATGAAACGGTCTGAAAAATAGGAGGATCATGAAATGGTGTTGCAAAACATGAAGAGCCTGAAAAGATGTGAAAAATATGAAAAGCTTCAAAAGGTGTCAAAAATATGAGGAGCATGAAACGGTCTGAAAAATAGGAGGAGCATGAAGCTGTGTTCAAAAATATGAAGAGCCCGAAAAGGTGTGAAAAATATGAAGAGCTTCAAAAGTTCTCAAAAATATGAGGAGCATGAAACGGTCTGAAAAATAGGAGGAGCATGAAGCTGTGTTCAAAAACATGAAGATCTTAAAAGGGTGTGAAAAATATGAAGAGCTTCAAAAGGTGTGAAAAATATGAGGAGCATGAAACGGTCTGAAAAATAGAAGCAGCATGAAACGGTTTTGAAAAACATGAAGAGCCTGAAAACTTGTGAAAAATATGAAGAGCTTTAAAAGGTGTGAAAAATATGAAGAGCTTCAAAGGTGACACAAATGAGATGAGCATGAAACGGTCTGAATAATATGAGGAGCATGAAGTGGTGGAGAAAACAATAAAGAGCCTGAAAAGGTGTGAAAAATATGAAGAGCTTCAAAATGTTTCAATAATATGAAGAGCATGAAACGGTCTGAAAATCAGGAAGATCATGAAGCGGTGTTCAAAAACATGAAGAGCCTGAAAAGGTGTGAAAAATATGAAGAGCTCAAAAAGTGTCAAAAATATGAGGAGCATGAAACGATCTGAAAAATACGAGGAGCATGAAGCAGTGTTCAAAAACATGAAGAGCTTCAAAAGGTATGAAAAATATGAGAGCTTCAAAAGGTGTCAATAATGAGGAGCATGAAACGGTCTGAAAAATAGGAGGAACATGAAGCGGTGTTCAAACACATGAAGAGCCTGAAAATGTGTGAAAATTATGAAGATCTTCAAAAGGTGTCAAAATTATGAGGAACATGAAACGGTTTGAAAAATAGGAGGAGCATGAAACGGTGTTGAAAAACATGAAGAGCCTGAAAAGGTGTGAAAAATATGAAGAGCTTCAAAATCTTTGAAAAATATGAAGAGCTTTCAAAGGTGTGAAATACATGAGGAGCATGAAACTCTCTGAAAAATAGGAGGAGCCTGAAATGGTGTTCAAAAACATGAATAGACTGAAAACGTGTGAAAAATATGAAGACTTCAAAAGGTGTGAAAAATATGAGGAGCATGATACGGTCTGAAAAATAGGAGGAGCATGAAGCTGTGTTCAAAAACATGAAGAGCCTGAAAAGTTGTGAAAAATATCAAAAGCTTCAAAAGGTGTCAAAAATGAGATGAGCATGAAACGGTCTGAAAAATAGGAGGAGCATGAAGCAATGTTCAAAAACATGAAGAGCCTGAAACGTTGTGAAAAATATGAAAGGCTTCAAAAGGTCTGAAAAATATGAGGAGCATGAAACGGTCTGAAAAATCGGAGGAGCATGAAGCGGTGTTGAAAAATATGAAGAGCCTGAAAATGTGTGAAAAATATGAAGAGCTTTAAAAGGTGTCAAAAATGAGATGAGCATGAAACGGACTGAAAAATTGAAGCAGCATGAAACGGTGTTGAAAAATATGAAGAGCATGAAAACGTGTGAAAAATATGAAGAGCTTCAAAAGGTGTGAAAAAAATAAAGAGCTTCAAAGGTGACAAAAATGAGATGAGCATGATACGGTCTGAAAAATAGGAGGAGCGTGAAGTGGTGGTGAAAAACATGAAGAGCCTGAAAAGGTGTGAAAAATATGAAGAGCTTCAAAATGTTTCACAAATATGAAGAGCATGAAACGGTCTGAAAAACAAGAGGATCATGAAGCGGTGTTCAAAAACATGAAGAGCCTGAAAAGGTGTGAAAAATATGAAGAACTTCAAAAGGTGTCAAAAATATGAGGAGCATGAAACGGTCTGAAAAATAGGAGGAACATGAAACGGTGATCAAAAACATGAAGAGCCTGAAAATGTGTGAAAAATATGAAGAGCTTCTAAGGGTGTCAAAAATATGAGGAGCATAAACGGTCTGAAAAATAGGAGGAGCATGAAGCGGTGTTCAAAAACATGAAGAGCCTGAAAAGGTGTGAAAAATATGAAGAGCTCAAAAAGTATCAAAAATATGAGGATCATGAAACGGTGTGAAAAATTGGAGGAGCATGAAGCAGAGTTCGAAAACATGAAGAGCCTGAAAAGGTTTGAAAAATACGAAGAGCTCAAAAAGTGCCAAAAAATGAGGAGCATGAAACGATCTGAAAAATACGAGGAGCATGAAGCAGTGTTCAAAAACATGAAGAGCTTCAAAAGGTATGAAAAATATGAGAGCTTCAAAAGGTGTCAAAAATATGAGGAGCATGAAACGGTCTGAAAAATAGGAGGAACATGAAGCGGTGTTCAAACACATGAAGAGCCTGAAAATGTGTGAAAATTATGAAGATCTTCAAAAGGTGTCAAAATTATGAGGAACATGAAACGGTTTGAAAAATAGGAGGAGCATGAAACGGTGTTGAAAAACATGAAGAGCCTGAAAAGGTGTGAAAAATATGAAGAGCTTCAAAATCTTTGAAAAATATGAAGAGCTTTCAAAGGTGTGAAATACATGAGGAGCATGAAACACTCTGAAAAATAGGAGGAGCCTGAAATGGTGTTCAAAAACATGAATAGACTGAAAACGTGTGAAAAATATGAAGAGCTTCAAAAGGTGTCAAAAATATGAGGAGCATGAAACGGTCTGAAAAATATGAGCAGCATGAAGCGGTGTTGAAGAACATGAAGAGCCTTAAAAGGTGTGAAAAAAATGAAGAGCTTCAAAAGGTGTCAAAAATATGAGGAGCATGAAACGGTCTGAAAAATATGAGCAGCATGAAGTGGTGTTGAAAAACATGAAGAGCCTGAAAAGGTGTGAAAAATATGAAGAGCTTCAAAAGGTGTGAAATACATGAGGAGCATAAAACTCTCTGAAAAAGAGAAGGAGCATGAAGTGGTGTTCAGAAACATGAAGAGCCTGAATAGGTGTGAAATATATGAAGAGCTTCAAAAGGTGTGAAAAATATGAGGAGCATGATATGGTTTGAAAAATAGGATTAGCGTGAAGCGGTGTTCAAAAACATGAAGAGCCTGAAAAGTTGTGAAAAATATGAAAAACTTCAAAAGGTGTCAAAAATGAGATGAGCATGAAATGGTCTGAAAAATAGGACGTGCATGAAGCGGTGTTGAAAAACATGAAGAGCCTGAAAAGTTGTGAAAAATTGAAGAGCTTCAAAAGGTGTCAAAAATATGAGGAGCATGAAACGGTCTGAAAAATAGGAGAAGCATGAAGCGGTGTTCAAAAACATGAAGAGCCTGAAAAGGTGTGAAAAACATGAAGAGCTTCAAAAGGTGTCAAAAATATGAGGAGCATGAAACGGTCTGAAAAATCGGAGGAGCATGAAGCGTTGTTGAAAAACATGAAGAGCCTGAAAAGTTGTGAGAAATATGAAGAGCTTCAAAAGGTGTTAAAAATATGAGTAGCATGAAACGGTCTGCAAAAAAGGAGGAGCATGAAGTGGTGTTGAAAAAGATGAAGAGCCTGAAAAGGTGTTAAAAATATTAAAGCTTCAAAAGGTGTCAAAATTATGAGGAGCATGAAACGGTCTGAAAAATAGGAGGAGCATGAAGCGATGTTGAAAAACATGAATTGTCTGAAAACGTGTGGAAAATATGAAGAGATTCATAAATGTGAAAAATATGAATTGCTTCAAAAGGTGTGAAAAATATGAAGAGCTTCAAAAGTTGTCCAAATGAGATGAGCATGAAACGGTCGGAAAAATAGGAGGAGCATGAAGCAGTGTTGAAAAACATGAAGAGCCTGAAAACTTGTAAAAAATAGGAAGAGCTTCAAAAGGTGTCAAAAATGAGATGAGCATGAAACGGTCTGAAAAATAGGAGGAGCATGAAGCGGTGATGAAAATCATGAAGAGCCTGAAAAGGTGAGAAAAATATGAAGAGCTTCAAAATGTGTGAAAAATATGAGGAGCTTCAAAAGGTGTAAAAAATATGAAGAGCTTCAAAAGTGTCAAAAATTAGATGAGCATGAAAAGGTCTAAAAAATAGGAGGAGCAACAAGTACTGTTGAAAAAAATGAAGAGCCTGAAAAGGTGTGAAAAATATGAAGAGCTTCAAAATGTGTGAAAAATATGAGGAGCATGATATGGTCTGAAAAATAGGAGGAGCATGAAGCAGTGTTCAAAAACATGAAGAGCCTGAATAGGTGTGTAAAGAAATGCAAATCTTCAAAAGGTGTCAAAAATGAGAGGAGCATGAAACGGTCTGAAAATAGGAGGAGCATGAAGCGGTGTTCAAAAATATGAAGAGCCTGAAAAGTTGTGAAATATATGAAGAGCCTCAAAAGGTGTCAAAAATATGAGGAGCATGAAACGGTCTGAAAAATAGGAGGAACATGAAGCGGTGTTCAAAAAAACATGAAAAGCCTGAAAAGGTGTGAGAAATATGAAGAGCTTGAAAAGGTGTCAAAAATTTGAGGAGCATGAAACGTTCTGAAAAATAGGACGAGCATGAAGCAGTGTTGAAAAACATGAAGAGCCTGAAAATGTGTGAAATATATGAAGAGCTTCAAAAGCTGTCAAAAAGATGAGGAGCATGAAACGCTCTGAAAAATAGGAGGAGCATGAAGTGGTGTTGAAAAAAATGAAGAACCTGAAAGGGTGTGAAATATATGAAGAGCTTGAAAAGGTGTCAAAAATATGAGGAGAATGAAACGGTCTGAAAAATAGGAGGAGTATGAAGAGGTGTTAAAAAACCTGAAGAGCCGGAAAAGGTGTGAAAAATATGAAGAGTTTCTAAAGGTGTCAGAAATATGAGGAGCATGAAACGGTCTCAAAAATAGGAGGTGCATGAAGTGGTGTTGAAAAACATGAAGAGCCTGAAAAGGTGTGAAAAATATGAAGAGCTTTAAAAGATGTCAAAAATATGAGAAGCATGAAAGGGTTTGAAAAAGAGGAGGAGCAAGAAGAAGTGTTCAAAAACATGAAGAGCCTGAAAAGGTGTGAAAAATATGAAGAGCTTCAAAAGGTGTCAAATATGAGGAGCATGAAACGATCTGAAAAATAGGAGGAGCATGAAGCGGTGTTGAAAAACCTGAAGAGCCGGAAAAGGTGTGAAAAATATGAAGAGTTTCTAAAGGTGTCAGAAATATGAGGAGCATGAAACGGTCTCAAAAATAGGAGGTGCATGAAGTGGTGTTGAAAAACATGAAGAGCCTGAAAAGGTGTGAAAAATATGAAGAGCTTTAAAAGATGTCAAAAATATGAGAAGCATGAAAGGGTTTGAAAAAGAGGAGGAGCAAGAAGAAGTGTTCAAAAACATGAAGAGCCTGAAAAGGTGTGAAAAATATGAAGAGCTTCAAAAGGTGTCAAATATGAGGAGCATGAAACGATCTGAAAAATAGGAGGAGCATGAAGCGGTGTTGAAAAACATGAAGAGCCGGAAAAGGTGTGAAAAATATGAAGAGTTTCTAAAGGTTTCAAAAATATGAGGAGCATGAATGGTCTGAAAAATAGGAGGAGCATGAACTGGTGTGGAAAAACATGAAGAGCCTGAAAAGGTGTGAAAAATATGAAGAGCTTCAAAAGGTGTGAAATACATGAGGAGCATGAAACGGTCTGAAAAATAGGAGGAGCATGAAGCGGTGTTCAAAAACATGAAGAGCCTGAAAAGGTGTGAAAAATATGAAGAGCTTCAAAAGGTGTGAAAAATATGAGGAGCATGATACTGTCGAAAAAATAGGAGGAGCATGAAGCCGAGTTCAAAAACATGAAGAGCTTGAAAAGGTGTGAAAAATATGAAGAGCCTCAAAACGTGTCAAAATATTAGGAGTATGAAACGGTATGATAAATAGAAGGAGCATGAAGCGGTGTTGAAAAACATGAAGAGTCTGAAATTGTGTGAAAAATATGAAGAGCTTCAAAAAGGTGAAAAATATGAAGAGCTTCAAAAGTTGTCAAAAATTAGATGAGTATGAAACGGTCTAAAAAATAGGAGGAGTAACAAATAGTGTTGAAAAAAATGAAGAGCATGAAAAGGTGTGAGAAATATGAACGGCTTCAAAAGGTGTGAAAAATATGAGGAGCCTGAAACGGTCTGAAAAAAAGGAGGAGCATGAAGTCGTGTTGAAAAACATGAAGAGCCTGAAAAGGTGTGAAAAATATGAAGACCTTCAAAAGGTGTCAAAAATATGAGGAGCATGAAACGGTCTGAAAAATAGGAGGAGCATGAAATGCTGTTCAAAAACATGAAGAGCCTGAAAAGGTGTGGAAAATATGAAGAGCTTCAAAAGGTGTCAAAAATATGAGGAGCATGAAACGGTCTGAAAAATAGGAGGAGCATGAAGTGCTGTTCAAAAACATGAAGAGCCTGAAAAGGTGTGAAAAATATGAAGACCTTCAAAAGGTGTGAAAAATATGAGGAGCATGATACAGTAGAAAATATAGGAGGAGCATGAAGCTGTGTTCAAAAACATGAAGAGCCTGAAAAGGTGTGAAAAATATGAAGAGCCTCAAAACGTGTCAAAAATATGAGAAGTATGAAACGGTATGATAAATAGCAGGAGCATGAAGCGGTTTTGAAAAACATGAAGGGTCTGAAATCGTGTGAAAAATATGAAGAGCTTCAAAAATGTGAAAAATATGAAGAGCTTCAAAAGGTGTAAAAAATATGAAGTGCCTCAAAATGTGTCAAAGATTAGATGAGTATGAAAAGTTTTAAAAAATAGGAGGAGCAACAAGTAGTGTTGAAAAAAATGAAGAGCCTGAAAAGGTGTGAAAAATATGAAGACCTTCAAAAGGTGTCAAAAATATGAGGAGCATGAAACTTTCTGAAAAATAGGACGAGCATGAAGCAGTGATAAAAAACATGAAGAGCCTGAAAAGGT
The DNA here is from genome assembly GCF_033118175.1 of Dama dama. NCBI lineage: Eukaryota > Metazoa > Chordata > Mammalia > Artiodactyla > Cervidae > Dama > Dama dama. The sequence goes on along the minus strand of NW_026870948.1, from coordinate 2,278,497 downwards.
GTGAAAAATATGAAGAGTTTCTAAAGGTGTCAAAAATATGAGGAGCATGATACGGTTTGAAAAAAGGAGGAGCATGAAGCGGTGTTGAAAAACATGAAGAGTGTGAAAACGTGTGAAAATATGAAGAGCTTCAAAAATATTAAAAATATGAAGAGCTTCAACAGTTGTGAAAAATATGAAGAGATTAAAAAGGTGTCAAAAATGAGATGAGCTTGAAACGGTCTGAAAAATAGAAGGAGCATGAAGCGGTGTTGAAAATCATGAACAGACTGAAAAGGTGTGAACAATATGAAAAGCTTCAAAAGGTGTTAAAATGAGATGAGCATGAAACGGTCTGAAAAATAGGAGGAGCATGAAGCGGTGTTGAAAATCATGAAGAGCCTGAAAAGGTGTGACAAATATGAAGAGCTTCAAAAGGTGTCAAAAATATGAGGAGCATGAAACGGTCTGAAAAATAGCAGGAGCATGAAGCGGTGTTCAAAAACATGAAGAGCCTGAAAATGTGTGAAAAATATAATGAGCTTCAAAAGATGTGAAAAATATGAAGAGCTTCAAAAGGTGTCAAAAATGAGATGAGCATGAAACGGTCTGAAAAATAGGAGGAGCATGAAGCGGGTTGAAAAACATGAAGAACCTGAAAAGGTGTGAGAAATATCAAGAGCTTCAAAAGGTGTCAAGTATATGAGGAGCATGAAACGTTCTGAAAAAGAGGAGGAGCATGAAGCGGTGTTGAAAAACATGAAGAGCCTGAAAAGCTGTGTAAAATATGAAGAGGTTCTAAAGGTGTCAAAAATATGAGGAGCATGATACGGTCTTAAAAATAGGCGGATTATGAAACGGTGTTCAAAAACATGAAGAGCCTGAAAAGGTGTGAAAAATATGAAAAGCCTCAAAACCTGTCAAAAATATGAGGAGCATGAAACGGTATGAAAAATCGCAGGGGCATGAAGCGTTGTTGAAAAACATGAAGAGTCTGAAAACGTGTGAAATTATGAAGAGCTTCAAACATATGAAAAATATGAAGAGCTTCAAAAGGTGTGAAAAATATGAAGAGCTTCAAAAGGTGTCAAAAATGAGATGAGCATGAAACGGTCCGAAAATTACGAGGATCATGAAGGGGTGTTGAAAATCATGAAGAGCCTGAAAAGGCGTGAAAAATATGAAGAGCTTCAATGATGTGAAAAATATGAAGAGCTTCAAAAGATGTCAAAAATATGAGGAGCATGAAACTGTCTGAAATAATAGAAGCAGCATGAAACGGTGTTGAAAAACATGAAGAGCCTGAAAAGGTGTGAAAAATATGAAGAGCTTCAAAACGTGTCAAAAATATTAAGAGCATGAAACGGTCTGACAAATAGCAGGAGCATGAAGCGGTGTTGAAAAACATGAAGAGTCTGAAAACGTGTGAAAAACATGAAAAGCCTAAAAAGGTGTGAAAAATATGAAGAGTTTTTAAAGGTGTCTAAAATATGAGGAGGATGAAACGGTCTGAAAAATAGCAGGAGCATGAAGCGTTGTTGAAAAACATGAAGAGTCTGAAAACGTGTGAAAAACATGAAGAGCCTGAAAAGGTGTGAAAAATATGAAGAGCTTCAAAATGTTTCAAAAATATGAAGAGCATGAAACGGTCTGAAAAACAGGAGGATCATGAAGCGGTGTTCATAAATATGAAGAGCCTGAAAAGGTGTGAAAAATATGAAGAGCTTCAAAAGGTGTCAAAAATATGAGGAGCATGAAACGGTCTGAAAAATATGAGCAGCATGAAGCGGTGTTGAAAAACATGAAGAGCCTTAAAAGGTGTGAAAAAATTGAAGAGCTTCAAAAGGTGTCAAAAATATGCGCAGCATGAAACGGTCTGAAAAATATGTGCAGCATGAAGCGGTGTTGAAAAACATGAAGAGCCTGAAAAGGTGTGAAAAATATGAAGAGCTTCAAAAGGTGTGAAATACATGAGGAGCATAAAACTCTCTGAAAACGAGAAGGAGCATGAAACGGTGTTGAAAAACATGAAGAGCCTGAAAAGTTGTGAAAAATATGAAAAGCTTCAAAAGGTGTCAAAATGAGATTAGCATTAAATGGTCGGAAAAATAGGAATAACATGAAACGGTGTTGAAAATAATGAAGAGCCTGAAATAGTGTGAAAAATATAAAGAGCTTCAAAAGGTGTCAAAAATATGAGGAGCATGAAACAGTCTGATAAATAGGTGGAGCATGAAGCTGTGTTCAAAAACATGAAGAGCCTGAAAAGTTGTGAAAAATATGAAGAGCTTCAAAATGTTTCACAAATATGAAGAGCATGAAACGGTCTGAAAAACAGGAGGATCATGAAGCGGTGTTAAAAAACATAAAGAGCCTGAAAAGGTGTGAAAAATATGAAGAGCTTCAAAAGGTGTCAAAAATATGAGGAGCATGAAACGGTCTGAAAAATAGGAGGAGCATGAAACGGTGATCAAAAACATGAAGAGCCTGAAAAGGTTTGAAAAATATGAAGAGCTTTTAAGGTGTCAAAAATAAGAGGAGCATAAACGATCTGAAAAATAGGAGTAGCATGAAGCGGTGTTCAAAAACATGAAGAGCCTGAAAAGGTGGGAAAAATATGAAGAGCTTCAAAAGGTGTGAAAAATATGAGGAGCATGAAACGGTCTGAAAAATAGAAGCAGCATGAAACGGTGTTGAAAAATATGAAGAGCCTGAAAACGTGTAAAAAATATGAAGAGCTTCAAAAGGTGTGAAAAATATAAAGAGCTTCAAAGGTGACAAAAATGAGATGAGCATGAAACGGTCTGAAAAATAGGAGGAGAATGAAGTGGTGGTGAAAAACATGAAGAGCCTGAAAAGGTGTGAAAAATATGAAGAGCTCAAAAAGTGTCAAAAATATGAGGAGCATGAAACGGTCTGAAAAATACGAGGAGCATGAAGCAGTGTTCAAAAACATGAAGAGCCTGAAAAGGTGGGAAAAATATGAAGAGCTTCAAAAGGTGTGAAATATATGAGGAGAATGAAACGGTCTGAAAAATAGGAGGATCATGAAGCGGTTTTCAGAAACATGAAGAGCATGAAAAGGTGTGAAAAATATGAAGAGCTTCAAAAGGTGTGAAATATATGAGGAGAATGAAACGGTCTGAAAAATAGGAGGATCATGAAGCGGTTTTCAGAAACATGAAGAGCATGAAAAGGTGTGAAAAATAGGAAGAGTTTCAAAAGGTGTCATAAATATGAGGAGCATGAAACGGTCTGAAAAATAGGAGGAGCATGAATTCGTGTTGAAAAAAAAAGAAGAGCCTGAAAAGGTGTGAAATATATGAAGAGCTTCAAAAGGTGTCAAAAATATGAGGAGAATGAAATGGTCGGAAAAATAGGAGGATCATGAAGCTGTGTCGAAAAACATGAAGAGCCTGAAAAGGTGTGAAAAAAATGAAGAGCTTCTAAATGTGTCAAAAATATGAGGAGCATGAAACGGTCTGAAAAATAGGAGGATCATGAAGCGGTGTTCAAAACATGAAGAGCCTGAAAAGGTGTGAAAAATATGAAGAGCTCAAAAAGTGTCAAAAATATGATGAGCATGAAACGATCTGAAAAATAGAAGGAGCATGAAACGGTGATCAAAAACATGAAGAGCCTGAAAAGTTGTGAAAAATATGAAGAGCTCAAAAAGTGTCAAAAATATGAGGAGCATGAAACGCTCTGAAAAATAGGAGGAGCATGAAGCGGTGTTCCAAAACATGAAGAGCCTGAAAAGTTGTGAAAAATATGAAAAGCTTCAAAAGGTGTCAAAAATGAGATTAGCATTAAACGGTCGGAAAAATAGGAATAACATGAAACGGTGTTGAAAATCATGAAGAGCCTGAAATAGTGTGAAAAATATAAAGAGCTGCAAATGGTGTCAAAAATATGAGGAGCATGAAACGGTCTGATAAATAGCTGGAGCATGAAGCTGTGTTCAAAAACATGAAGAGCCTGAAAAGGTGTGAAAAATATGAAGAGCTTCAAAATGTTTCACAAATATGAAGAGCATGAAACGGTCTGAAAAACAGGAGGATCATGAAGCGGTGTTCAAAAACATGAAGAGCCTGAAAAGGTGTGAAAAATATGAAGAGCTGCAAAAGGTGTCAAAAATATGAGGAGCATGAAACGGTCTGAAAAATAGGAGGAGCATGAAACGGTGATCAAAAACATGAAGAGCCTGAAAAGTTTTGAAAAATATGAAGAGCTTCTAAAGGTGTCAAAAATATGAGGAGCATTAACGATCTGAAAAATAGGAGTAGCATGAAGCTGTGTTCAAAAACATGAAGAGCCTGAAATGGTGTGAAAAATATGAAGAGCTCAAAAAGTGTCAAAAATATGAGGAGCATGAAATGATCTGAAAAATAGAAGAAGCATGAAACGGTGATCAAACACATGAAGAGCCTGAAAAGGTGTGGAAAATATGAAGAGCTTCAAAAGGTGTGAAATACATGAGGAGCATGAAACTCTCTGAAAAATAGGAGGATCATGAAGCGGTGTTCAAAAACATGAAGAGCCTGAAAAGGTGTGAAAAATATGAAGAGCTCAAAAAGTGTCAAAAATATGATGAGCATGAAACGATCTGAAAAATAGAAGGAGCATGAAACGGTGATCAAAAACATGAAGAGCCTGAAAAGGTGTGAAAAATATGAAGAGCTCAAAAAGTGTCAAAAATATGAGGAGCATGAAACGCTCTGAAAAATAGGAGGAGCATGAAGCGATGTTCAAAAACATGAAGAGCCTGAAAAGTTGTGAAAAATATGAAAAGCTTCAAAAGGTGTCAAAAATGAGATTAGCATTAAATGGTCGGAAAAATAGGAATAACATGAAACGGTGTTGAAAATCATGAAGAGCCTGAAATAGTGTGAAAAATATAAAGAGCTTCAAAAGGTGTCAAAAATATGAGGAGCATGAAACAGTCTGATAAATAGGTGGAGCATGAAGCTTGTTCAAAAACATGAAGAGCCTGAAAAGTTGTGAAAAATATGAAGAGCTTCAAAATGTTTCACAAATATGAAGAGCATGAAACGGTCTGAAAAACAGGAGGATCATGAAGCGGTGTTCAAAAACATAAAGAGCCTGAAAAGGTGTGAAAAATATGAAGAGCTTCAAAAGGTGTCAAAAATATGAGGAGCATGAAACGGTCTGAAAAATAGGAGGAGCATGAAACGGTGATCAAAAACATGAAGAGCCTGAAAAGGTTTGAAAAATATGAAGAGCTTTTAAGGTGTCAAAAATATGAGGAGCATAAACGATCTGAAAAATAGGAGTAGCATGAAGCGGTGTTCAAAAACATGAAGAGCCTGAAAAGGTGGGAAAAATATGAAGAGCTTCAAAAGGTGTGAAAAATATGAGGAGCATGAAACGGTCTGAAAAATAGAAGCAGCATGAAACGGTGTTGAAAAATATGAAGAGCCTGAAAACGTGTGAAAAATATGAAGAGCTTCAAAAGGTGTGAAAAATATAAAGAGCTTCAAAGGTGACAAAAATGAGATGAGCATGAAACGGTCTGAAAAATAGGAGGAGAATGAAGTGGTGGTGAAAAACATGAAGAGCCTGAAAAGGTTTGAAAAATATGAAGAGCTCAAAAAGTGTCAAAAATATGAGGAGCATGAAACGATCTAAAAAATACGAGGAGCATGAAGCAGTGTTCAAAAACATGAAGAGCCTGAAAAGGTGGGAAAAATATGAAGAGCTTCAAAAGGTGTGAAATATATGAGGAGAATGAAACGGTCTGAAAAATAGGAGGATCATGAAGCGGTTTTCAGAGACATGAAGAGCATGAAAAGGTGTGAAAAATATGAAGAGCTTCAAAAGGTGTGAAATATATGAGGAGAATGAAACGGTCTGAAAAATAGGATGATCATGAAGCGGTTTTCAGAAACATGAAGAGCATGAAAAGGTGTGAAAAATAGGAAGAGTTTCAAAAGGTGTCATAAATATGAGGAGCATGAAACGGTCTGAAAAATAGGAGGAGCTTGAAACGGTGATCAAAAACATGAAGAGCCTGAAAAGGTGTGAAAAATATGAAGAGCTTCAAAAGGTGTGAAATACATGAGGAGCATGAAACTCTCTGAAAAATAGGAGGAGCATGAAGCGGTGTTTAAAAACATGAAGAGCCTGAAAAGGTGTGAAATATATGAAGAGCTTCAAAAGGTGTCAAAATATTAGGAGCATGAAACGGTCTGAAAAATAGGAGGAGCATGAAGCTGTGTTGAAAAACATGAAGGGCCTGAAAAGGTGTGCAAAATATGAAGAGCTTCTAAAGGTGTCAAAAATATGAGGAGCATGAAACGTTCTGAAAAATAGGAGGAGCATGAAGCGGTGTTCAAAAACATGAAGAGCCTGAAAAGGAGTGAAAAATATGAAGAGCTTCAAAATGTTTCAAAAATATGAAGAGCATGAAACGGTCTGAAAAATAGGAGGAGCATGAAGTCGTGTTGAAAAAAAAAGAAGAGACTGAAAAGGTGTGAAATATATGAAGAGCTTCAAAAGGTGTCAAAAATATGAGGAGAATGAAACGGTCTGAAAAATAGGAGGATCATGAAGCTGTGTCGAAAAACATGAAGAGCCTGAAAAGGTGTGAAAAAAATCAAGAGCTTCTAAATGTGTCAAAAATATGAGGAGCATGAAACGGTCTGAAAAATAGGAGGATCATGAAGCGGTGTTCAAAAACATGAAGAGCCTGAAAAGGTGTGAAAAATATGAAGAGCTCAAAAAGTGTCAAAAATATGATGAGTATGAAACGATCTGAAAAATAGAAGGAGCATGAAACGGTGATCAAAAACATGAAGAGCCTGAAAAGTTGTGAAAAATATGAAGAGCTCAAAAAGTGTCAAAAATATGAGGAGCATGAAACGCTCTGAAAAATAGGAGGAGCATGAAGCGGTGTTCCAAAACATGAAGAGCCTGAAAAGTTGTGAAAAATATGAAAAGCTTCAAAAGGTGTCAAAAATGAGATTAGCATTAAACGGTCGGAACAATAGGAATAACATGAAACGGTGTTGAAAATCATGAAGAGCCTGAAATAGTGTGAAAAATATAAACAGCTGCAAATGGTGTCAAAAATATGAGGAGCATGAAACGGTCTGATAAATAGCTGGAGCATGAAGCTGTGTTCAAAAACATGAAGAGCCTGAAAAGGTGTGAAAAATATGAAGAGCTTCAAAATGTTTCACAAATATGAAGAGCATGAAACGGTCTGAAAAACAGGAGGATCATGAAGCGGTGTTCAAAAACATGAAGAGCCTGAAAAGGTGTGAAAAATATGAAGAGCTGCAAAAGGTGTCAAAAATATGAGGAGCATGAAACGGTCTGAAAAATAGGAGGAGCATGAAACGGTGATCAAAAACATGAAGAGCCTGAAAAGGTTTGAAAAATATGAAGAGCTTCTAAAGGTGTCAAAAATATGAGGAGCATAAACGATCTGAAAAATAGGAGTAGCATGAAGCTGTGTTCAAAAACATGAAGAGCCTGAAAAGGTGTGAAAAATATGAAGAGCTCAAAAAGTGTCAAAAATATGAGGAGCATGAAACGATCTGAAAAATAGAAGAAGCATGAAACGGTGATCAAACACATGAAGAGCCTGAAAAGGTGTGGAAAATATGAAGAGCTTCAAAAGGTGTGAAATACATGAGGAGCATGAAACTCTCTGAAAAATAGGAGGAGCATGAAGCGGTGTTCAAAAACATGAAGAGCCTGAAAAGTTGTGAAAAATATGAAAAGCTTCAAAAGGTGTCAAAAATGAGATGTGCATTAAACGGTCTGAAAAATAGGAATAACATGAAACGGTGTTGAATATCATGAAGAGCCTGAAATAATGTGAAAAATATAAAGAGCTGCAAAAGGTGTCAAAAATATGAGGAGCATGAAACGGTCTGATAAATAGGTGGAGCATGAAGCTGTGTTCAAAAACATGAAGAGCCTGAAAAGGTGTGAAAAATATGAAGAGCTTCAAAAGGTGTGAAAAATATAAAGAGCTTCAAAGGTGACAAAAATGAGATGAGCATGAAACGGTCTGAAAAATAGGAGGAGAATGAAGTGGTGGTGAAAAACATGAAGAGCCTGAAAAGTTGTGAAAAATATGAAGAGCTTCAAAATGTTTCAAAAATATGAAGAGCATGAAACGGTCTGAAAATCAGGAGGATCATGAAGCGGTGTTCAAAAACATGAAGAGCCTGAAAAGGTGTGAAAAATATGAAGAGCTCAAAAAGTGTCAAAAATATGAGGAGCATGAAACGATCTGAAAAATACGAGGAGCATGAAGCAGTGTTCAAAAACATGAAGAGCCTGAAAAGGTGGGAAAAATATGAAGAGCTTCAAAAGGTGTGAAATATATGAGGAGAATGAAACGGTCTGAAAAATAGGAGGATCATGAAGCGGTTTTCAGAGACATGAAGAGCATGAAAAGGTGTGAAAAATATGAAGAGCTTCAAAAGGTGTGAAATATATGAGGAGAATGAAACGGTCTGAAAAATAGGATGATCATGAAGCGGTTTTCAGAAACATGAAGAGCATGAAAAGGTGTGAAAAATAGGAAGAGTTTCAAAAGGTGTCATAAATATGAGGAGCATGAAACGGTCTGAAAAATAGGAGGAGCTTGAAACGGTGATCAAAAACATGAAGAGCCTGAAAAGGTGTGAAAAATATGAAGAGCTTCAAAAGGTGTGAAATACATGAGGAGCATGAAACTCTCTGAAAAATAGGAGGAGCATGAAGCGGTGTTTAAAAACATGAAGAGCCTGAAAAGGTGTGAAATATATGAAGAGCTTCAAAAGGTGTCAAAATATTAGGAGCATGAAACGGTCTGAAAAATAGGAGGAGCATGAAGCTGTGTTGAAAAACATGAAGGGCCTGAAAAGGTGTGCAAAATATGAAGAGCTTCTAAAGGTGTCAAAAATATGAGGAGCATGAAACGTTCTGAAAAATAGGAGGAGCATGAAGCGGTGTTCAAAAACATGAAGAGCCTGAAAAGGAGTGAAAAATATGAAGAGCTTCAAAATGTTTCAAAAATATGAAGAGCATGAAACGGTCTGAAAAATAGGAGGAGCATGAAGTCGTGTTGAAAAAAAAAGAAGAGACTGAAAAGGTGTGAAATATATGAAGAGCTTCAAAAGGTGTCAAAAATATGAGGAGAATGAAACGGTCTGAAAAATAGGAGGATCATGAAGCTGTGTCGAAAAACATGAAGAGCCTGAAAAGGTGTGAAAAAAATCAAGAGCTTCTAAATGTGTCAAAAATATGAGGAGCATGAAACGGTCTGAAAAATAGGAGGATCATGAAGCGGTGTTCAAAAACATGAAGAGCCTGAAAAGGTGTGAAAAATATGAAGAGCTCAAAAAGTGTCAAAAATATGATGAGTATGAAACGATCTGAAAAATAGAAGGAGCATGAAACGGTGATCAAAAACATGAAGAGCCTGAAAAGTTGTGAAAAATATGAAGAGCTCAAAAAGTGTCAAAAATATGAGGAGCATGAAACGCTCTGAAAAATAGGAGGAGCATGAAGCGGTGTTCCAAAACATGAAGAGCCTGAAAAGTTGTGAAAAATATGAAAAGCTTCAAAAGGTGTCAAAAATGAGATTAGCATTAAACGGTCGGAACAATAGGAATAACATGAAACGGTGTTGAAAATCATGAAGAGCCTGAAATAGTGTGAAAAATATAAACAGCTGCAAATGGTGTCAAAAATATGAGGAGCATGAAACGGTCTGATAAATAGCTGGAGCATGAAGCTGTGTTCAAAAACATGAAGAGCCTGAAAAGGTGTGAAAAATATGAAGAGCTTCAAAATGTTTCACAAATATGAAGAGCATGAAACGGTCTGAAAAACAGGAGGATCATGAAGCGGTGTTCAAAAACATGAAGAGCCTGAAAAGGTGTGAAAAATATGAAGAGCTGCAAAAGGTGTCAAAAATATGAGGAGCATGAAACGGTCTGAAAAATAGGAGGAGCATGAAACGGTGATCAAAAACATGAAGAGCCTGAAAAGGTTTGAAAAATATGAAGAGCTTCTAAAGGTGTCAAAAATATGAGGAGCATAAACGATCTGAAAAATAGGAGTAGCATGAAGCTGTGTTCAAAAACATGAAGAGCCTGAAAAGGTGTGAAAAATATGAAGAGCTCAAAAAGTGTCAAAAATATGAGGAGCATGAAACGATCTGAAAAATAGAAGAAGCATGAAACGGTGATCAAACACATGAAGAGCCTGAAAAGGTGTGGAAAATATGAAGAGCTTCAAAAGGTGTGAAATACATGAGGAGCATGAAACTCTCTGAAAAATAGGAGGAGCATGAAGCGGTGTTCAAAAACATGAAGAGCCTGAAAAGTTGTGAAAAATATGAAAAGCTTCAAAAGGTGTCAAAAATGAGATGTGCATTAAACGGTCTGAAAAATAGGAATAACATGAAACGGTGTTGAATATCATGAAGAGCCTGAAATAATGTGAAAAATATAAAGAGCTGCAAAAGGTGTCAAAAATATGAGGAGCATGAAACGGTCTGATAAATAGGTGGAGCATGAAGCTGTGTTCAAAAACATGAAGAGCCTGAAAAGGTGTGAAAAATATGAAGAGCTTCAAAAGGTGTGAAAAATATAAAGAGCTTCAAAGGTGACAAAAATGAGATGAGCATGAAACGGTCTGAAAAATAGGAGGAGAATGAAGTGGTGGTGAAAAACATGAAGAGCCTGAAAAGTTGTGAAAAATATGAAGAGCTTCAAAATGTTTCAAAAATATGAAGAGCATGAAACGGTCTGAAAATCAGGAGGATCATGAAGCGGTGTTCAAAAACATGAAGAGCCTGAAAAGGTGTGAAAAATATGAAGAGCTCAAAAAGTGTCAAAAATATGAGGAGCATGAAACGATCTGAAAAATACGAGGAGCATGAAGCAGTGTTCAAAAACATGAAGAGCCTGAAAAGGTGGGAAAAATATGAAGAGCTTCAAAAGGTGTGAAATATATGAGGAGAATGAAACGGTCTGAAAAATAGGAGAATCATGAAGCTGTGTCGAAAAACATGAAGAGCCTGAAAAGGTGTGAAAAAAATCAAGAGCTTCTAAATGTGTCAAAAATATGAGGAGCATGAAACGGTCTGAAAAATAGGAGGATCATGAAGCGGTGTTCAAAAACATGAAGAGCCTGAAAAGGTGTGAAAAATATGAAGAGCTCAAAAAGAGTCAAAAATATGATGAGCATGAAACGATCTGAAAAATAGAAGAAGCATGAAACGGTGATCAAAAACATGAAGAGCCTGAAAAGGTGTGAAAAATATGAAGAGCTCAAAAAGTGTCAAAAATATGAGGAGCATGAAACGTTCTGAAAAATAGGAGGAGAATGAAGCGATGTTCAAAAACATGAAGAGCCTGAAAAGTTGTGAAAAATATGAAAAGCTTCAAAAGGTGTCAAAATGAGATTAGCATTAAATGGTCGGAAAAATAGGAATAACATGAAACGGTGTTGAAAATCATGAAGAGCCTGAAATAGTGTGAAAAATATAAAGAGCTTCAAAAGTTGTCAAAAATATGAGGAGCATGAAACAGTCTGATAAATAGGTGGAGCATGAAGCTGTGTTCAAAAACATGAAGAGCCTGAAAAGTTGTGAAAAATATGAAGAGCTTCAAAATGTTTCACAAATATGAAGAGCATGAAACGGTCTGAAAAACAGGAGGATCATGAAGCGGTGTTAAAAAACATAAAGAGCCTGAAAAGGTGTGAAAAATATGAAGAGCTTCAAAAGGTGTCAAAAATATGAGGAGCATGAAACGGTCTGAAAAATAGGAGGAGCATGAAACGGTGATCAAAAACATGAAGAGCCTGAAAAGGTTTGAAAAATATGAAGAGCTTTTAAGGTGTCAAAAATAAGAGGAGCATAAACGATCTGAAAAATAGGAGTAGCATGAAGCGGTGTTCAAAAACATGAAGAGCCTGAAAAGGTGGGAAAAATATGAAGAGCTTCAAAAGGTGTGAAAAATATGAGGAGCATGAAACGGTCTGAAAAATAGAAGCAGCATGAAACGGTGTTGAAAAATATGAAGAGCCTGAAAACGTGTGAAAAATATGAAGAGCTTCAAAAGGTGTGAAAAATATAAAGAGCTTCAAAGGTGACAAAAATGAGATGAGCATGAAACGGTCTGAAAAATAGGAGGAGAATGAAGTGGTGGTGAAAAACATGAAGAGCCTGAAAAGGTGTGAAAAATATGAAGAGCTCAAAAAGTGTCAAAAATATGAGGAGCATGAAACGGTCTGAAAAATACGAGGAGCATGAAGCAGTGTTCAAAAACATGAAGAGCCTGAAAAGGTGGGAAAAATATGAAGAGCTTCAAAAGGTGTGAAATATATGAGGAGAATGAAACGGTCTGAAAAATAGGAGGATCATGAAGCGGTTTTCAGAAACATGAAGAGCATGAAAAGGTGTGAAAAATATGAAGAGCTTCAAAAGGTGTGAAATATATGAGGAGAATGAAACGGTCTGAAAAATAGGAGGATCATGAAGCGGTTTTCAGAAACATGAAGAGCATGAAAAGGTGTGAAAAATAGGAAGAGTTTCAAAAGGTGTCATAAATATGAGGAGCATGAAACGGTCTGAAAAATAGGAGGAGCATGAATTCGTGTTGAAAAAAAAAGAAGAGCCTGAAAAGGTGTGAAATATATGAAGAGCTTCAAAAGGTGTCAAAAATATGAGGAGAATGAAATGGTCGGAAAAATAGGAGGATCATGAAGCTGTGTCGAAAAACATGAAGAGCCTGAAAAGGTGTGAAAAAAATGAAGAGCTTCTAAATGTGTCAAAAATATGAGGAGCATGAAACGGTCTGAAAAATAGGAGGATCATGAAGCGGTGTTCAAAACATGAAGAGCCTGAAAAGGTGTGAAAAATATGAAGAGCTCAAAAAGTGTCAAAAATATGATGAGCATGAAACGATCTGAAAAATAGAAGGAGCATGAAACGGTGATCAAAAACATGAAGAGCCTGAAAAGTTGTGAAAAATATGAAGAGCTCAAAAAGTGTCAAAAATATGAGGAGCATGAAACGCTCTGAAAAATAGGAGGAGCATGAAGCGGTGTTCCAAAACATGAAGAGCCTGAAAAGTTGTGAAAAATATGAAAAGCTTCAAAAGGTGTCAAAAATGAGATTAGCATTAAACGGTCGGAAAAATAGGAATAACATGAAACGGTGTTGAAAATCATGAAGAGCCTGAAATAGTGTGAAAAATATAAAGAGCTGCAAATGGTGTCAAAAATATGAGGAGCATGAAACGGTCTGATAAATAGCTGGAGCATGAAGCTGTGTTCAAAAACATGAAGAGCCTGAAAAGGTGTGAAAAATATGAAGAGCTTCAAAATGTTTCACAAATATGAAGAGCATGAAACGGTCTGAAAAACAGGAGGATCATGAAGCGGTGTTCAAAAACATGAAGAGCCTGAAAAGTTGTGAAAAATATGAAAAGCTTCAAAAGGTGTCAAAAATGAGATTAGCATTAAATGGTCGGAAAAATAGGAATAACATGAAACGGTGTTGAAAATCATGAAGAGCCTGAAATAGTGTGAAAAATATAAAGAGCTTCAAAAGGTGTCAAAAATATGAGGAGCATGAAACAGTCTGATAAATAGGTGGAGCATGAAGCTTGTTCAAAAACATGAAGAGCCTGAAAAGTTGTGAAAAATATGAAGAGCTTCAAAATGTTTCACAAATATGAAGAGCATGAAACGGTCTGAAAAACAGGAGGATCATGAAGCGGTGTTCAAAAACATAAAGAGCCTGAAAAGGTGTGAAAAATATGAAGAGCTTCAAAAGGTGTCAAAAATATGAGGAGCATGAAACGGTCTGAAAAATAGGAGGAGCATGAAACGGTGATCAAAAACATGAAGAGCCTGAAAAGGTTTGAAAAATATGAAGAGCTTTTAAGGTGTCAAAAATATGAGGAGCATAAACGATCTGAAAAATAGGAGTAGCATGAAGCGGTGTTCAAAAACATGAAGAGCCTGAAAAGGTGGGAAAAATATGAAGAGCTTCAAAAGGTGTGAAAAATATGAGGAGCATGAAACGGTCTGAAAAATAGAAGCAGCATGAAACGGTGTTGAAAAATATGAAGAGCCTGAAAACGTGTGAAAAATATGAAGAGCTTCAAAAGGTGTGAAAAATATAAAGAGCTTCAAAGGTGACAAAAATGAGATGAGCATGAAACGGTCTGAAAAATAGGAGGAGAATGAAGTGGTGGTGAAAAACATGAAGAGCCTGAAAAGGTTTGAAAAATATGAAGAGCTCAAAAAGTGTCAAAAATATGAGGAGCATGAAACGATCTAAAAAATACGAGGAGCATGAAGCAGTGTTCAAAAACATGAAGAGCCTGAAAAGGTGGGAAAAATATGAAGAGCTTCAAAAGGTGTGAAATATATGAGGAGAATGAAACGGTCTGAAAAATAGGAGGATCATGAAGCGGTTTTCAGAGACATGAAGAGCATGAAAAGGTGTGAAAAATATGAAGAGCTTCAAAAGGTGTGAAATATATGAGGAGAATGAAACGGTCTGAAAAATAGGATGATCATGAAGCGGTTTTCAGAAACATGAAGAGCATGAAAAGGTGTGAAAAATAGGAAGAGTTTCAAAAGGTGTCATAAATATGAGGAGCATGAAACGGTCTGAAAAATAGGAGGAGCTTGAAACGGTGATCAAAAACATGAAGAGCCTGAAAAGGTGTGAAAAATATGAAGAGCTTCAAAAGGTGTGAAATACATGAGGAGCATGAAACTCTCTGAAAAATAGGAGGAGCATGAAGCGGTGTTCAAAAACATGAAGAGCCTGAAAAGGTGTGAAATATATGAAGAGCTTCAAAAAGTGTGAAAAATATGAGGAGCATGAAACGTTCTGAAAAATAGGAGGAGCATGAAGCGGTGTTCAAAAACATGAAGAGCCTGAAAAGAAGTGAAAAATATGAAGAGCTTCAAAATGTTTCAAAAATATGAAGAGCATGAAACGGTCTGAAAAATAGGAGGAGCATGAAGTCGTGTAAAAAAAAAAGAAGAGACTGAAAAGGTGTGAAATATATGAAGAGCTTCAAAAGGTGTCAAAAATATGAGGAGAATGAAACGGTCTGAAAAATAGGAGGATCATGAAGCTGTGTCGAAAAACATGAAGAGCCTGAAAAGGTGTGAAAAAAATCAAGAGCTTCTAAATGTGTCAAAAATATGAGGAGCATGAAACGGTCTGAAAAATAGGAGGATCATGAAGCGGTGTTCAAAAACATGAAGAGCCTGAAAAGGTGTGAAAAATATGAAGAGCTCAAAAAGTGTCAAAAATATGATGAGTATGAAACGATCTGAAAAATAGAAGGAGCATGAAACGGTGATCAAAAACATGAAGAGCCTGAAAAGTTGTGAAAAATATGAAGAGCTCAAAAAGTGTCAAAAATATGAGGAGCATGAAACGCTCTGAAAAATAGGAGGAGCATGAAGCGGTGTTCCAAAACATGAAGAGCCTGAAAAGTTGTGAAAAATATGAAAAGCTTCAAAAGGTGTCAAAAATGAGATTAGCATTAAACGGTCGGAACAATAGGAATAACATGAAACGGTGTTGAAAATCATGAAGAGCCTGAAATAGTGTGAAAAATATAAACAGCTGCAAATGGTGTCAAAAATATGAGGAGCATGAAACGGTCTGATAAATAGGTGGAGCATGAAGCTGTGTTCAAAAACATGAAGAGCCTGAAAAGGTGTGAAAAATATGAAGAGCTTCAAAATGTTTCACAAATATGAAGAGCATGAAACGGTCTGAAAAACAGGAGGATCATGAAGCGGTGTTCAAAAACATGAAGAGCCTGAAAAGGTGTGAAAAATATGAAGAGCTGCAAAAGGTGTCAAAAATATGAGGAGCATGAAACGGTCTGAAAAATAGGAGGAGCATGAAACGATGATCAAAAACATGAAGAGCCTGAAAAGGTTTGAAAAATATGAAGAGCTTCTAAAGGTGTCAAAAATATGAGGAGCATAAACGATCTGAAAAATAGGAGTAGCATGAAGCTGTGTTCAAAAACATGAAGAGCCTGAAAAGGTGTGAAAAATATGAAGAGCTCAAAAAGTGTCAAAAATATGAGGAGCATGAAACGATCTGAAAAATAGAAGAAGCATGAAACGGTGATCAAACACATGAAGAGCCTGAAAAGGTGTGGAAAATATGAAGAGCTTCAAAAGGTGTGAAATACATGAGGAGCATGAAACTCTCTGAAAAATAGGAGGAGCATGAAGCGGTGTTCAAAAACATGAAGAGCCTGAAAAGTTGTGAAAAATATGAAAAGCTTCAAAAGGTGTCAAAAATGAGATGTGCATTAAACGGTCTGAAAAATAGGAATAACATGAAACGGTGTTTAATATCATGAAGAGCCTGAAATAATGTGAAAAATATAAAGAGCTGCAAAAGGTGTCAAAAATATGAGGAGCATGAAACGGTCTGATAAATAGGTGGAGCATGAAGCTGTGTTCAAAAACATGAAGAGCCTGAAAAGGTGTGAAAAATATGAAGAGCTTCAAAAGGTGTGAAAAATATAAAGAGCTTCAAAGGTGACAAAAATGAGATGAGCATGAAACGGTCTGAAAAATAGGAGGAGAATGAAGTGGTGGTGAAAAACATGAAGAGCCTGAAAAGTTGTGAAAAATATGAAGAGCTTCAAAATGTTTCAAAAATATGAAGAGCATGAAACGGTCTGAAAATCAGGAGGATCATGAAGCGGTGTTCAAAAACATGAAGAGCCTGAAAAGGTGTGAAAAATATGAAGAGCTCAAAAAGTGTCAAAAATATGAGGAGCATGAAACGATCTGAAAAATACGAGGAGCATGAAGCAGTGTTCAAAAACATGAAGAGCCTGAAAAGGTGGGAAAAATATGAAGAGCTTCAAAAGGTGTGAAATATATGAGGAGAATGAAACGGTCTGAAAAATAGGAGGATCATGAAGCGGTTTTCAGAAACATGAAGAGCATGAAAATGTGTGAAAAATATGAAGAGCTTCAAAAGGTTTGAAATATATGAGGAGAATGAAACGGTCTGAAAAATAGGAGGATCATGAAGCGGTTTTCAGAAACATGAAGAGCATGAAAAGGTGTGAAAAATAGGAAGAGTTTCAAAAGGTGTCATAAATATGAGGAGCATGAAACGGTCTGAAAAATAGGAGGAGCATGAAACAGTGATCAAAAACATGAAGAGCCTGAAAAGGTGTGAAAAATAGGAAGAGCTTCAAAAGGTGTGAAATACATGAGGAGCATGAAACGGTCTGAAAAATAGGAGGATCATGAAGCGGTTTTCAGAAACATGAAGAGCATGAAAAGGTGTGAAAAATAGGAAGAGTTTCAAAAGGTGTCATAAATATGAGTAGCATGAAACGGTCTGAAAAATAGGAGGAGCATGAAGCGGTGTTCAAAAACATGAAGAGCCTGAAAATATGTGAAAATTATGAAGAGCTTCAAAAGGTGTCAAAATTGAGATGAGCATGAAACGGTCTGAAAAATAGGAGGAACCTGAAACGGTGTTGAAAGACATGAAGAGCCTGAAAAGTTGTGAAAAATATGAAAAGCTTCAAAAGGTGTCAAAAATGACATGAGCATGAAACGGTCTGAAAAATAGGAGGAGCATGAAGCGGTGTTGAAAAATGAAGAGCCTGAAAAGGTGTGAAAAATATGAAGAGGATCAAAAGGTGTCAAATATATGAGGAGCATGAAAAGGTCTGCAAAAAAGAAGGAGCATGAAGTGGTGTTGAAAAACTTGAAGAGCCTGAAAAGGTGTGAAAAATATGAAAAGCTTAAAAAGGTGTTAAAAATATGAGGAGCAAAAAACGGTCTGAAAAATAAGAGGAGCATGAAGCGGTGTTCAAAAACATGAAGAGCCTGAGAAGGTGTGAAATATATGAAGAGCTTCAAAAGGTGTCAAAATATTAGGAGCATGAAACGGTCTGAAAAATAGGAGGAGCATAAAGCTGTGTTGAAAAACATGAAGGGCTTGAAAAGGTGTGCAAAATATGAAGAGCTTCAAAAAGTGTGAAAAATATGAGGAGCATGAAACGTTCTGAAAAATAGGAGGAGCATGAAGCGGTGTTCAAAAACATGAAAAGCCTGAAAAGGAGTGAAAAATATGAAGAGCTTCAAAATGTTTCAAAAATATGAAGAGCATGAAACGGTCTGAAAAATAGGAGGAGCATGAAGTCCTGTTGAAAAAAAAAGAAGAGACTGAAAAAGTGTGAAATATATGAAGAGCTTCAAAAGGTGTCAAAAATATGAGGAGAATGAAATGGTCTGAAAAATAGGAGGATCATGAAGCTGTGTCGAAAAACATGAAGAGCCTGAAAAGGTGTGAAAAAAATGAAGAGCTTCTAAATGTGTCAAAAATATGAGGAGCATGAAACGGTCTGAAAAATAGGAGGATCATGAAGCGGTGTTCAAAAACATGAAGAGCCTGAAAAGGTGTGAAAAATATGAAGAGCTCAAAAAGTGTCAAAAATATGATGAGCATGAAACGATCTGAAAAATAGAAGGAGCATGAAACGGTGATCAAAAACATGAAGAGCCTGAAAAGGTGTGAAAAATATGAAGAGCTCAAAAAGTGTCAAAAATATGAGGAGCATGAAACGCTCTGAAAAATAGGAGGAGCATGAAGCGGTGTTCCAAAACATGAAGAGCCTGAAAAGTTGTGAAAAATATGAAAAGCTTCAAAAGGTGTCAAAAATGAGATTAGCATTAAACGGTCGGAAAAATAGGAATAACATGAAACGGTGTTGAAAATCATGAAGAGCCTGAAATAGTGTGAAAAATATAAAGAGCTTCAAAAGTTGTCAAAAATATGAGGAGCATGAAACAGTCTGATAAATAGGTGGAGCATGAAGCTGTGTTCAAAAACATGAAGAGCCTGAAAAGTTGTGAAAAATATGAAGAGCTTCAAAATGTTTCACAAATATGAAGAGCATGAAACGGTCTGAAAAACAGGAGGATCATGAAGCGGTGTTAAAAAACATAAAGAGCCTGAAAAGGTGTGAAAAATATGAAGAGCTTCAAAAGGTGTCAAAAATATGAGGAGCATGAAACGGTCTGAAAAATAGGAGGAGCATGAAACGGTGATCAAAAACATGAAGAGCCTGAAAAGGTTTGAAAAATATGAAGAGCTTTTAAGGTGTCAAAAATAAGAGGAGCATAAACGATCTGAAAAATAGGAGTAGCATGAAGCGGTGTTCAAAAACATGAAGAGCCTGAAAAGGTGGGAAAAATATGAAGAGCTTCAAAAGGTGTGAAAAATATGAGGAGCATGAAACGGTCTGAAAAATAGAAGCAGCATGAAACGGTGTTGAAAAATATGAAGAGCCTGAAAACGTGTGAAAAATATGAAGAGCTTCAAAAGGTGTGAAAAATATAAAGAGCTTCAAAGGTGACAAAAATGAGATGAGCATGAAACGGTCTGAAAAATAGGAGGAGAATGAAGTGGTGGTGAAAAACATGAAGAGCCTGAAAAGGTGTGAAAAATATGAAGAGCTCAAAAAGTGTCAAAAATATGAGGAGCATGAAACGGTCTGAAAAATACGAGGAGCATGAAGCAGTGTTCAAAAACATGAAGAGCCTGAAAAGGTGGGAAAAATATGAAGAGCTTCAAAAGGTGTGAAATATATGAGGAGAATGAAACGGTCTGAAAAATAGGAGGATCATGAAGCGGTTTTCAGAAACATGAAGAGCATGAAAAGGTGTGAAAAATATGAAGAGCTTCAAAAGGTGTGAAATATATGAGGAGAATGAAACGGTCTGAAAAATAGGAGGATCATGAAGCGGTTTTCAGAAACATGAAGAGCATGAAAAGGTGTGAAAAATAGGAAGAGTTTCAAAAGGTGTCATAAATATGAGGAGCATGAAACGGTCTGAAAATAGGAGGAGCATGAATTCGTGTTGAAAAAAAAAGAAGAGCCTGAAAAGGTGTGAAATATATGAAGAGCTTCAAAAGGTGTCAAAAATATGAGGAGAATGAAATGGTCGGAAAAATAGGAGGATCATGAAGCTGTGTCGAAAAACATGAAGAGCCTGAAAAGGTGTGAAAAAAATGAAGAGCTTCTAAATGTGTCAAAAATATGAGGAGCATGAAACGGTCTGAAAAATAGGAGGATCATGAAGCGGTGTTCAAAACATGAAGAGCCTGAAAAGGTGTGAAAAATATGAAGAGCTCAAAAAGTGTCAAAAATATGATGAGCATGAAACGATCTGAAAAATAGAAGGAGCATGAAACGGTGATCAAAAACATGAAGAGCCTGAAAAGTTGTGAAAAATATGAAGAGCTCAAAAAGTGTCAAAAATATGAGGAGCATGAAACGCTCTGAAAAATAGGAGGAGCATGAAGCGGTGTTCCAAAACATGAAGAGCCTGAAAAGTTGTGAAAAATATGAAAAGCTTCAAAAGGTGTCAAAAATGAGATTAGCATTAAACGGTCGGAAAAATAGGAATAACATGAAACGGTGTTGAAAATCATGAAGAGCCTGAAATAGTGTGAAAAATATAAAGAGCTGCAAATGGTGTCAAAAATATGAGGAGCATGAAACGGTCTGATAAATAGCTGGAGCATGAAGCTGTGTTCAAAAACATGAAGAGCCTGAAAAGGTGTGAAAAATATGAAGAGCTTCAAAATGTTTCACAAATATGAAGAGCATGAAACGGTCTGAAAAACAGGAGGATCATGAAGCGGTGTTCAAAAACATGAAGAGCCTGAAAAGTTGTGAAAAATATGAAAAGCTTCAAAAGGTGTCAAAAATGAGATTAGCATTAAATGGTCGGAAAAATAGGAATAACATGAAACGGTGTTGAAAATCATGAAGAGCCTGAAATAGTGTGAAAAATATAAAGAGCTTCAAAAGGTGTCAAAAATATGAGGAGCATGAAACAGTCTGATAAATAGGTGGAGCATGAAGCTTGTTCAAAAACATGAAGAGCCTGAAAAGTTGTGAAAAATATGAAGAGCTTCAAAATGTTTCACAAATATGAAGAGCATGAAACGGTCTGAAAAACAGGAGGATCATGAAGCGGTGTTCAAAAACATAAAGAGCCTGAAAAGGTGTGAAAAATATGAAGAGCTTCAAAAGGTGTCAAAAATATGAGGAGCATGAAACGGTCTGAAAAATAGGAGGAGCATGAAACGGTGATCAAAAACATGAAGAGCCTGAAAAGGTTTGAAAATATGAAGAGCTTTTAAGGTGTCAAAAATATGAGGAGCATAAACGATCTGAAAAATAGGAGTAGCATGAAGCGGTGTTCAAAAACATGAAGAGCCTGAAAAGGTGGGAAAAATATGAAGAGCTTCAAAAGGTGTGAAAAATATGAGGAGCATGAAACGGTCTGAAAAATAGAAGCAGCATGAAACGGTGTTGAAAAATATGAAGAGCCTGAAAACGTGTGAAAAATATGAAGAGCTTCAAAAGGTGTGAAAAATATAAAGAGCTTCAAAGGTGACAAAAATGAGATGAGCATGAAACGGTCTGAAAAATAGGAGGAGAATGAAGTGGTGGTGAAAAACATGAAGAGCCTGAAAAGGTTTGAAAAATATGAAGAGCTCAAAAAGTGTCAAAAATATGAGGAGCATGAAACGATCTAAAAAATACGAGGAGCATGAAGCAGTGTTCAAAAACATGAAGAGCCTGAAAAGGTGGGAAAAATATGAAGAGCTTCAAAAGGTGTGAAATATATGAGGAGAATGAAACGGTCTGAAAAATAGGAGGATCATGAAGCGGTTTTCAGAGACATGAAGAGCATGAAAAGGTGTGAAAAATATGAAGAGCTTCAAAAGGTGTGAAATATATGAGGAGAATGAAACGGTCTGAAAAATAGGATGATCATGAAGCGGTTTTCAGAAACATGAAGAGCATGAAAAGGTGTGAAAAATAGGAAGAGTTTCAAAAGGTGTCATAAATATGAGGAGCATGAAACGGTCTGAAAAATAGGAGGAGCTTGAAACGGTGATCAAAAACATGAAGAGCCTGAAAAGGTGTGAAAAATATGAAGAGCTTCAAAAGGTGTGAAATACATGAGGAGCATGAAACTCTCTGAAAAATAGGAGGAGCATGAAGCGGTGTTCAAAAACATGAAGAGCCTGAAAAGGTGTGAAATATATGAAGAGCTTCAAAAGGTGTCAAAATATTAGGAGCATGAAACGGTCTGAAAAATAGGAGGAGCATGAAGCTGTGTTGAAAAACATGAAGGGCCTGAAAAGGTGTGCAAAATATGAAGAGCTTCAAAAAGTGTGAAAAATATGAGGAGCATGAAACGTTCTGAAAAATAGGAGGAGCATGAAGCGGTGTTCAAAAACATGAAGAGCCTGAAAAGAAGTGAAAAATATGAAGAGCTTCAAAATGTTTCAAAAATATGAAGAGCATGAAACGGTCTGAAAAATAGGAGGAGCATGAAGTCGTGTAAAAAAAAAAGAAGAGACTGAAAAGGTGTGAAATATATGAAGAGCTTCAAAAGGTGTCAAAAATATGAGGAGAATGAAACGGTCTGAAAAATAGGAGGATCATGAAGCTGTGTCGAAAAACATGAAGAGCCTGAAAGGTGTGAAAAAAATCAAGAGCTTCTAAATGTGTCAAAAATATGAGGAGCATGAAACGGTCTGAAAAATAGGAGGATCATGAAGCGGTGTTCAAAAACATGAAGAGCCTGAAAAGGTGTGAAAAATATGAAGAGCTCAAAAAGTGTCAAAAATATGATGAGTATGAAACGATCTGAAAATAGAAGGAGCATGAAACGGTGATCAAAAACATGAAGAGCCTGAAAAGTTGTGAAAAATATGAAGAGCTCAAAAAGTGTCAAAAATATGAGGAGCATGAAACGCTCTGAAAAATAGGAGGAGCATGAAGCGGTGTTCCAAAACATGAAGAGCCTGAAAAGTTGTGAAAAATATGAAAAGCTTCAAAAGGTGTCAAAAATGAGATTAGCATTAAACGGTCGGAACAATAGGAATAACATGAAACGGTGTTGAAAATCATGAAGAGCCTGAAATAGTGTGAAAAATATAAACAGCTGCAAATGGTGTCAAAAATATGAGGAGCATGAAACGGTCTGATAAATAGGTGGAGCATGAAGCTGTGTTCAAAAACATGAAGAGCCTGAAAAGGTGTGAAAAATATGAAGAGCTTCAAAATGTTTCACAAATATGAAGAGCATGAAACGGTCTGAAAAACAGGAGGATCATGAAGCGGTGTTCAAAAACATGAAGAGCCTGAAAAGGTGTGAAAAATATGAAGAGCTGCAAAAGGTGTCAAAAATATGAGGAGCATGAAACGGTCTGAAAAATAGGAGGAGCATGAAACGATGATCAAAAACATGAAGAGCCTGAAAAGGTTTGAAAAATATGAAGAGCTTCTAAAGGTGTCAAAAATATGAGGAGCATAAACGATCTGAAAAATAGGAGTAGCATGAAGCTGTGTTCAAAAACATGAAGAGCCTGAAAAGGTGTGAAAAATATGAAGAGCTCAAAAAGTGTCAAAAATATGAGGAGCATGAAACGATCTGAAAAATAGAAGAAGCATGAAACGGTGATCAAACACATGAAGAGCCTGAAAAGGTGTGGAAAATATGAAGAGCTTCAAAAGGTGTGAAATACATGAGGAGCATGAAACTCTCTGAAAAATAGGAGGAGCATGAAGCGGTGTTCAAAAACATGAAGAGCCTGAAAAGTTGTGAAAAATATGAAAAGCTTCAAAAGGTGTCAAAAATGAGATGTGCATTAAACGGTCTGAAAAATAGGAATAACATGAAACGGTGTTGAATATCATGAAGAGCCTGAAATAATGTGAAAAATATAAAGAGCTGCAAAAGGTGTCAAAAATATGAGGAGCATGAAACGGTCTGATAAATAGGTGGAGCATGAAGCTGTGTTCAAAAACATGAAGAGCCTGAAAAGGTGTGAAAAATATGAAGAGCTTCAAAAGGTGTGAAAAATATAAAGAGCTTCAAAGGTGACAAAAATGAGATGAGCATGAAACGGTCTGAAAAATAGGAGGAGAATGAAGTGGTGGTGAAAAACATGAAGAGCCTGAAAAGTTGTGAAAAATATGAAGAGCTTCAAAATGTTTCAAAAATATGAAGAGCATGAAACGGTCTGAAAATCAGGAGGATCATGAAGCGGTGTTCAAAAACATGAAGAGCCTGAAAAGGTGTGAAAAATATGAAGAGCTCAAAAAGTGTCAAAAATATGAGGAGCATGAAACGATCTGAAAAATACGAGGAGCATGAAGCAGTGTTCAAAAACATGAAGAGCCTGAAAAGGTGGGAAAAATATGAAGAGCTTCAAAAGGTGTGAAATATATGAGGAGAATGAAACGGTCTGAAAAATAGGAGGATCATGAAGCGGTTTTCAGAAACATGAAGAGCATGAAAATGTGTGAAAAATATGAAGAGCTTCAAAAGGTTTGAAATATATGAGGAGAATGAAACGGTCTGAAAAATAGGAGGATCATGAAGCGGTTTTCAGAAACATGAAGAGCATGAAAAGGTGTGAAAAATAGGAAGAGTTTCAAAAGGTGTCATAAATATGAGGAGCATGAAACGGTCTGAAAAATAGGAGGAGCATGAAACAGTGATCAAAAACATGAAGAGCCTGAAAAGGTGTGAAAAATAGGAAGAGCTTCAAAAGGTGTGAAATACATGAGGAGCATGAAACGGTCTGAAAAATAGGAGGATCATGAAGCGGTTTTCAGAAACATGAAGAGCATGAAAAGGTGTGAAAAATAGGAAGAGTTTCAAAAGGTGTCATAAATATGAGTAGCATGAAACGGTCTGAAAAATAGGAGGAGCATGAAGCGGTGTTCAAAAACATGAAGAGCCTGAAAATATGTGAAAATTATGAAGAGCTTCAAAAGGTGTCAAAATTGAGATGAGCATGAAACGGTCTGAAAAATAGGAGGAACCTGAAACGGTGTTGAAAGACATGAAGAGCCTGAAAAGTTGTGAAAAATATGAAAAGCTTCAAAAGGTGTCAAAAATGACATGAGCATGAAACGGTCTGAAAAATAGGAGGAGCATGAAGCGGTGTTGAAAAATGAAGAGCCTGAAAAGGTGTGAAAAATATGAAGAGGATCAAAAGGTGTCAAATATATGAGGAGCATGAAAAGGTCTGCAAAAAAGAAGGAGCATGAAGTGGTGTTGAAAAACTTGAAGAGCCTGAAAAGGTGTGAAAAATATGAAAAGCTTAAAAAGGTGTTAAAAATATGAGGAGCAAAAAACGGTCTGAAAAATAAGAGGAGCATGAAGCGGTGTTCAAAAACATGAAGAGCCTGAGAAGGTGTGAAATATATGAAGAGCTTCAAAAGGTGTCAAAATATTAGGAGCATGAAACGGTCTGAAAAATAGGAGGAGCATAAAGCTGTGTTGAAAAACATGAAGGGCTTGAAAAGGTGTGCAAAATATGAAGAGCTTCAAAAAGTGTGAAAAATATGAGGAGCATGAAACGTTCTGAAAAATAGGAGGAGCATGAAGCGGTGTTCAAAAACATGAAAAGCCTGAAAAGGAGTGAAAAATATGAAGAGCTTCAAAATGTTTCAAAAATATGAAGAGCATGAAACGGTCTGAAAAATAGGAGGAGCATGAAGTCCTGTTGAAAAAAAAAGAAGAGACTGAAAAAGTGTGAAATATATGAAGAGCTTCAAAAGGTGTCAAAAATATGAGGAGAATGAAATGGTCTGAAAAATAGGAGGATCATGAAGCTGTGTCGAAAAACATGAAGAGCCTGAAAAGGTGTGAAAAAAATGAAGAGCTTCTAAATGTGTCAAAAATATGAGGAGCATGAAACGGTCTGAAAAATAGGAGGATCATGAAGCGGTGTTCAAAAACATGAAGAGCCTGAAAAGGTGTGAAAAATATGAAGAGCTCAAAAAGTGTCAAAAATATGATGAGCATGAAACGATCTGAAAAATAGAAGGAGCATGAAACGGTGATCAAAAACATGAAGAGCCTGAAAAGGTGTGAAAAATATGAAGAGCTCAAAAAGTGTCAAAAATATGAGGAGCATGAAACGCTCTGAAAAATAGGAGGAGCATGAAGCGGTGTTCCAAAACATGAAGAGCCTGAAAAGTTGTGAAAAATATGAAAAGCTTCAAAAGGTGTCAAAAATGAGATTAGCATTAAACGGTCGGAAAAATAGGAATAACATGAAACGGTGTTGAAAATCATGAAGAGCCTGAAATAGTGTGAAAAATATAAAGAGCTGCAAAAGGTGTCAAAAATATGAGGAGCATGAAACGGTCTGATTAATAGGTGGAGCATGAAGCTGTGTTCAAAAACATGAAGAGCCTGAAAAGGTGTGAAAAATATGAAGAGCTTCAAAATGTTTCACAAATATGAAGAGCATGAAACAGTCTGAAAAACAGGAGGATTATGAAGCGGTGTTCAAAAACATGAAGAGCCTGAAAAGGTGTGAAAAATATGAAGAGCTTCAAAAGGTGTCAAAAATATGAGGAGCATGAAACGGTCTGAAAAATAGGAGGAGCATGAAACGGTGATCAAAAACATGAAGAGCCTGAAAAGGTTTGAAAAATATGAAGAGCTTCTAAAGGTGTCAAAAATATGAGGAGCATAAACGATCTGAAAAATAGGAGTAGCATGAAGCGGTGTTCAAAAACATGAAGAGCCTGAAAAGGTGTGAAAAATATGAAGAGCTCAAAAAGTGTCAAAAATATGAGGAGCATGAAACGATCTGAAAAATAGAAGAAACATGAAACGGTGAACAAACACATGAAGAGCCTGAAAAGTTGTGGAAAATATGAAGAGCTTCAAAAGGTGTGAAATACATGAGGAGCATGAAACTCTCTGAAAAATAGGAGGAGCTTGAAACGGTGATCAAAAACATGAAGAACCTGAAAAGGTTTGAAAAATATGAAGAGCTTCAAAAGGTGTCAAAATGAGATGAGCATTAAACGGTCTGAAGAATAGGAATAACATGAAACGGTGTTGAAAATCATGAAGAGCCTGAAATAATGTGAAAAATATAAAGAGCTGCAAAAGGTGTCAAAAATATGAGGAGCATGAAACGGTCTGATAAATAGGTGGAGCATGAAGCTGTGTTCAAAAACATGAAGAGCCCTAAAAGGTGTGAAAAATATGAAGAGCTTCAAAAGGTGTGAAAAATATGAGGAGCATGAAACGGTCTGAAAAATAGAAGCAGCATGAAACGGTGGTGAAAAATATGAAGAGCCTGAAAAGGTGTGAAAAATATGAAGAGCTTCAAAAGGTGTGAAAAATATAAAGAGCTTCAAAGGTGACAAAAATGAGATGAGCATGAAACGGTCTGAAAAATAGGAGGAGAATGAAGTGGTGGTGAAAAACATGAAGAGCATGAAAAGGTGTGAAAAATATGAAGAGCTTCAAAATGTTTCAAAAATATGAAGAGCATGAAACGGTCTGAAAATCAGGAGGATCATGAAGCGGTGTTCAAGAACATGAAGAGCCTGAAAAGGTGTGAAAAATATGAAGAGCTTCAAAATGCGTCAAAAATATGAGGAGCATGAAACGGTCTGAAAAATAGGAGGAGCATGAAACGGTGATCAAAAACATGAAGAGCCTGAAAAGGTGTGAAAAATATGAAGAGCTTCAAAAGGTGTGAAATACATGAGGAGCATGAAACCGGCTGAAAAATAAGAGAAGCATGAAGTGCTGTGGAAAAACATGAAGAGCCTGAAAAGCTGTGAAAAATATGGAGAGCTTCAAAAGGTGTGAAATACATGAGGAGCATGAAACGGGCTGAAAAATAGGAGAAGCATGAAGTGGTGTGGCAAAATATGAAGAGCCTGAAAATGTGTGAAAAATATGAAAACTTAAAAAGGTGTAAAAAATGAGATGAACATGAAACGGTCTGAAAAATAGGAGGATCATAAAGCTGTGTCAAAAAACATGAAGAGCCTGAAAAGGTGTGAAAAAAATGAAGAGCTTCTAAATGTGTCAAAAATATGAGAAGTATGAAACGGTCTGAAAAATAGGAGGATCATGAAGCGGTGTTCAAAAACATGAAGATCCTGAAAAGGTGTGAAAAATATGAACAGCTTCAAAATGTGTCAAAAATATGAGGAGCATGAAACGGTCTGAAAAATAGGAGGAGCATGAAACGGTGATCAAAAACATGAAGAACCTGAAAAGGTTTGAAAAATATGAAGAGCTTCTAAAGGTGTCAAAAATATGAGGAGCATAAACGATCTGAAAAATAGGAGTAGCATGAAGCGGTGTTCAAAAACATGAAGAGCCTGAAAAGGTGTGAAAAATATGAAGAGCTCAAAAAGTGTCAAAAATATGAGGAGCATGAAACGGTCTGAAAAATAGGAGGATCATGAAGCGGTGTTCAAAAACATGAAGAGCCTGAAAAGGTGTGAAAAATATGAACAGCTTCAAAATGTGTCAAAAATATGAGGAGCATGAAACGGTCTGAAAAATACGAGGAGCATGAAACGGTGATCAAAAACATGAAGAACCTGAAAAGGTTTGAAAAATATGAAGAGCTTCTAAAGGTGTCAAAAATATGAGGAGCATAAACGATCTGAAAAATAGAAGCAGCATGAAACGGTGTTGAAAACTATGAAGAGCCTGAAAACGTGTGAAAAATATGAAGAGCTTCAAAAGGTGTGAAAAATATAAAGAGCTTCAAAGGTGACAAAAATGAGATGAGCATGAAACGGTCTGATAAATAGGAGGAGAATGAAGTGGTGGTGAAAAACATGAAGAGCCTGAAAAGGTGTGAAAAATATGAAGAGCTTCAAAATGTTTCAAAAATATGAAGAGCATGAAACGGTCTGAAAATCAGGAGGATCATGAAGCGGTGTTCAAAAACATGAAGAGCCAGAAAAGGTGTGAAAAATATGAAGAGCTTCATAAGGTGTCAAAATTATGAGGAGCATGAAACGGTCTGAAAAATAGGAGGAGCATGAAACGGTGATCAAAAACATGAAGAGCCTGAAAAGGTGTGAAAAATATAAAGAGCTTCAAAAGGTGTGAAAAATATAAAGAGCTTCAAAGGTGACAAAAATGAGATGAGCATGATACGGTCTGAAAAACAGGAGGATCATGAAGCGGTGTTCAAAAACATGAAGAGCCTGAAAAGGTGTGAAAAATATGAAGAGCTTCAAAAGATGTGAAAAATATGAGGAGCTTCAAAAGTTGTCAAAAAAGAGATGAGCATGAAACGGTCTGAAAAATAGGAGGAGCATGAAGTGGTGTTGAAAAACATGAAGAACCTGAAAAGGTGTGAGAAATATCAAGAGCTTCAAAAGGTGTCAAATATATGAGGAGCATGAAACGTTCTGAAAAAGAGGAGGAGCATGAAGCGGTGTTGAAAAACATGAAGAGCCTGAAAAGCTGTGTAAAATATGAAGAGGTTCTAAAGGTGTCAAAAATATGAGGAGCATGAAACGGTCTTAAAAATAGGCGGATTATGAAACGGTGTTCAAAAACATGAAGAGCCTGAAAAGGTGTGAAAAATATGAAAAGCCTCAAAACCTGTCAAAAATATGAGGAGCATGAAACTGTCTGAAAAATAGCAGGGGCATGAAGCGGTGTTGAAAAACATGAAGAGTCTGAAAACGTGTGAAAATATGAAGAGCTTCAAACATATGAAAAATATGAAGAGCTTCAAAAGGTTTGAAAAATATGAAGAGCTTCAAAAGGTGTCAAAATGAGATGAGCATAAAACGGTCCGAAAAATACGAGGAGCATGAAGCGGTGTTGAAAATCATGAAGAGCCTGAAAAGGCGTGAAAAATATGAAGAGCTTCAATGATGTGAAAAATATGAAGAGCTTCAAAAGGTGTGAAATATATGAGAGCAAGAAACGGTCTGAAAAATAGGAGGATCATGAAGCGGTTTTCAGAAACATGAAGAGCATGAAAAGGTGTGAAAAATATGAAGAGCTTCAAAAGGTGTCATAAATATGAGGAGCATGAAACGGTCTGAAAAATAGGAGGAGCATGAAACGGTGTCCAAAATCATGAAGAGCCTGAAAAGGTGTGAAAAATATGAAGAGCTTCAAAAGGTGTCAAAAATGAGATGAGCATTAAACGGTCTGAAAAATAGGAATAACATGAAACGGTGTTGAAAATAATGAAGAGCCTGAAAAACTGTGAAAAATATAAAGAGCTTCAAAAGGTGTCAAAAATATGAGGAGCATGAAACGGTCTGATAAATAGGAGGAGCATGAAGCTGTGTTCCAAAACATGAAGATCCTGAAAAGGTGTGAATAATATGAAGAGCTTCAAAAGGTGTGAAATATATGAGGAGCATGAAACGGACTGAAAAATAGAAGCAGCATGAAACGGTGTTGAAAAATATGAAGAGCAAAAAACGTGTGAAAAATATGAAGAGCTTCAAAAGGTGTGAAAAAAATAAAGAGCTTCAAAGATGACAAAAATGAGATGAGCATGATACGGTCTGAAATATAGGAGGAGCGTGAAGTGGTGGTGAAAAACATGAAGAGCCTGAAAAGGTGTGAAAAATATGAAGAGCTTCAAAATGTTTCACAAATATGAAGAGCATGAAACGGTCTGAAAAACAGGAGGATCATGAAGCGGTGTTCAAAAACATGAAGAGCCTGAAAAGGTGTGAAAAATATGAAGAGCTTCAAAAGGTGTCAAAAATATGAGGAGCATGAAACGGTCTGAAAAATAGGAGGAGCATGAAACGGTGGTCAAAAACATGAAGAGCCTGAAAAGGTGTGAAAAATATGAAGAGCTTCTAAAGGTGTCAAAAATATGAGGAGCATAAACGGTCTGAAAAATAGGAGTAGCATGAAGCGGTGTTCAAAAACATGAAGAGCCTGAAAAGGTGTGAAAAATATGAAGAGCTCAAAAAGTGTCAAAAATATGAGGAGCATGAAACGATCTGAAAAATAGACGGAGCATGAAACGGTGATCAAACACATGAAGAGCCTGAAAAGGTGTGGAAAATATGAAGAGCTTCAAAAGGTGTGAAATACATGAGGAGCATGAAACTCTCTGAAAAATAGGAGGAGCATGAAGCGGTGTTCAAAAACATGAAGAGCCTGAAAAGTTGTGAAAAATATGAAAAGCTTCAAAAGCTGTCAAAAATGAGATGAGCATTAAACGGTCTGAAAAATAGGAATAACATGAAACGGTGTTGAAAATCATGAAGAGCCTGAAATAGTGTGAAAAATATAAAGAGCTGCAAAAGGTGTCAAAAATATGAGGAGCATGAAACGGTCTGAAAAATAGAAGCAGCATGAAACGGTGTTGAAACACATGAAGAGCCTGAAAACGTGTGAAAAATATGAAGAGCTTCAAAAGGTGTGAAAAATATAAAGAGTTTCAAAGGTGACAAAAATGAGATGAGCATGAAACGGTCTGAAAAATAGGAGGAGCATGAAGTGGTGGTGAAAAACATGAAGAGCCTGAAAAGGTGTGAAAAATATGAAGAGCTTCAAAAGGTGTGAAATACATGAGGAGCATAAAACTCTCTGAAAAAGAGAAGGAGCATGAAGTGGTGTTCAAAAACCTGAAGAGCCTGAAAGGTGTGAAATATATGAAGAGCTTCAAAAGGTGTGAAAAATATGAGGAGCATGAAACGGTCTGAAAAATCGGAGGAGCATGAAGCGTTGTTGAAAAACATGAAGAGCCTGAAAAGGTGTGAGAAATATGAAGAGCTTCAAAAAGTGTTAAAAGTATGAGTAACATGAAACGGTCTGCAAAAAAGGAGGAGCATGAAGTGGTGTTGAAAAAGATGAATAGCCTGAAAAGGTGTGGAAAATATGAAGAGCTTCAAAAGGTGTCAAAAATATGAGGAGAATGAAACGGTCTGAAAAATAGGAGGAGCATGAAGCTGTGTCGAAAAACATGAAGAGCCTGAAAAGGTTTGAAAAATATGAAGAGCTTCAAAAGGTGTCAAAAATATGAGGAGAATGAAACGGTCTGAAAAATAGGAGGAGCATGAAGCAGAGTTCGAAAACATGAAGAGCCTGAAAAGGTTTGAAAAATATGAAGAGCTCAAAAAGTGTCAAAAATATGAGGAGCATGAAACCATCTGAAAAATACGAGGAGCATGAAGCAGTGTTCAAAAACATGAAGAGGTTCAAAAGGTATGAAAAATATGAGAGCTTCAAAAGTTGTCAAAAATATGAGGAGCATGAAACGGTCTGAAAAATAGGAGGAACATGAAGCGGTGTTCAAACACATGAAGAGCCTGAAAATGTGTGAAAATTATGAAGATCTTCAAAAGGTGTCAAAATTATGAGGAACATGAAACGGTTTGAAAAATAGGAGGAGCATGAAACGGTGTTGAAAAACATGAAGAGCCTGAAAAGGTGTGAAAAATATGAAGAGCTTCAAAATCTTTGAAAAATATGAAGAGCTTTCAAAGGTGTGAAATACATGAGGAGCATGAAACTCTCTGAAAAATAGGAGGAGCCTGAAATGGTGTTGAAAAACATGAATAGACTGAAAACGTGTGAAAAATATGAAGAGCTTCAAAAGGTGTCAAAAATATGAGGAGCATGAAACGGTCTGAAAAATATGAGCAGCATGAAGCGGTGTTGAAAAATATGAAGAGACTTAAAAGGCATGAAAAAAATGAAGAGCTTCAAAAGGTGTCAAAAATATGAGGAGCTTGAAACGGTCTGAAAAATATGAGCAGCATGAAGCGGTGTTGAAAAACATGAAGAGCCTGAAAAGGTGTGAAAAATATGAAGAGCTTCAAAAGGTGTGAAATACATGAGGAGCATAAAACTCTCTGAAAAAGAGAAGGAGCATGAAGTGGTGTTCAAAAACAGGAAGAGCCTGAAAAGGTGTGAAATATATGAAGAGCTTCAAAAGGTGTGAAAAATATGAGGAGCATGATATGGTTTGAAAAATAGGATTAGCATGAAGCGGTGTTCAAAAATATGAAGAGCCTGAAAAGTTGTGAAAAATATGAAAAACTTCAAAAGGTGTCAAAAATGAGATGAGCATGAAACGGTCTGAAAAATAGGACGTGCATGAAGCGGTGTTGAAAAACATGAAGAGCCTGAAAAGTTGTGAAAAATATGAAGAGCTTCAAAAGGTGTCAAAAATATGAGGAGCATGAAACGGTCTGAAAAATAGGAGGAGCATGAAGCGATGGTCAAAAACATGAAGAGCCTGAAAATGTGTGAAAAATATGAAGAGCTTCAAAAAGTGTGAAATACATGAGGAGCATGAAACTCTCTGAAAAATAGGAGGAGCATGAAGCGATGTTCAAAAACATGAAGAGCCTGAAAATGTGTGAAAAATATGAAGAGCTTCAAAAGGTGTCAAAAATATGAGGAGAATGAAACGGTCTGAAAAATAGGAGGAGCATGAAGCTGTGTCGAAAAACATGAAGAGCCTGAAAATGTGTGAAAAATATGAAGAGCTTCAAAAGGTGTCAAAAATATGAGGAGAATGAAACGGTCTGAAAAATAGGAGGAGCATGAAGCTGTGTCGAAAAACATGAAGAGCCTGAAAAGGTGTGAAAAATATGAAGAGCTTCAAAAGGTGTCAAAAATATGAGGAGCATGAAACGTTCTGAAAAATAGGACGAGCATGAAGCAGTGATAAAAAACATGAAGTGCCTGAAAAGGTGTGAAAAATATGAAGAGTTCCTAAAGGTGTCAAAAATATGCGAAGCACCAAACGGTCTCAAAAATAGGAGGAGCATGAAGTGATGTTGAAAAATATGAAGAGCCTGAAAATGAGTGAAAAATATGAAGAGCTTCAAAAAGTGTCAAAAATATGAGGAGCATGATACGGTTTGAAAAATAGGAGGAGCATGAAGCGGTGTTGAAAAACATGAAGAGTGTGAAAACGTGTGAAAATATGAAGAGCTTCAAAAATATTAAAAATATGAAGAGCTTCAAAAGTTTTGAAAAATATGAAGAGATTAAAAAGGTGTCAAAAATGAGATGAGCATGAAACGGTCTGAAAAATAGGAGGAGCATGAGCGGTGTTGAAAATCATGAAGAGCCTGAAAAGGTGTGAAAAATATGAAGAGCTTCAAAAGGTGTGAAATACATGAGTAGCATGAAACTCTCTGAAAAATAGGAGGAGCATGATGCGATGTTCAAAAACATGAAGAGCCTGAAAATGTGTGAAAAATATGAAGAGCTTCAAAAGGTGTCAAAATTGAGATGAGCATGAAACGGTCTGAAAAATAGGAAGAGCATGAAGCGGTGTTGAAAAACATTAAGAGCTGAAAACGTGTGAAAAATATGAAGAGCTTCAAAAGGTGTCAAAAATGAGATGAGCATGAAACGGTCTGAAAAATAGGAAGAGCATGAAGCGGTGTTGAAAAACATTAAGAGCTGAAAACGTGTGAAAAATATGAAGAGTTTCAAAAGGTGTCAAAAATATGAGGAGCATGAAACGGTCTGAAAAATAGGAGGAACATGAAGCGGTGTTCAAACACATGAAGAGCCTGAAAATGTGTGAAAATTATGAAGATCTTCAAAAGGTGTCAAAATTATGAGGAACTTGAAACGGTTTGAAAAATAGGAGGAGCATGAAACGGTGTTGAAAAACATGAAGAGCCTGAAAAGGTGTGAAAAATATGAAGAGCTTCAAAATCTTTGAAAAATATGAAGAGCTTTCAAAGGTGTGAAATACATGAGGAGCATGAAACTCTCTGAAAAATAGGAGGAGCCTGAAATGGTGTTCAAAAACATGAATAGACTGAAAACGTGTGAAAAATATGAAGAGCTTCAAAAGGTGTCAAAAATATGAGGAGCATGAAACGGTCTGAAAAATATGAGCAGCATGAAGCGGTGTTGAAAAATATGAAGAGCCTTAAAAGGCATGAAAAAAATGAAGAGCTTCAAAAGGTGTCAAAAATATGAGGAGCATGAAACGGTCTGAAAAATATGAGCAGCATGAAGCGGTGTTGAAAAACATGAAGAGCCTGAAAAGGTGTGAAAAATATGAAGAGCTTCAAAAGGTGTGAAATACATGAGGAGCATAAAACTCTCTGAAAAAGAGAAGGAGCATGAAGTGGTGTTCAAAAACAGGAAGAGCCTGAAAAGGTGTGAAATATATGAAGAGCTTGAAAAGGTGTGAAAAATATGAGGAGCATGATATGGTTTGAAAAATAGGATTAGCATGAAGCGGTGTTCAAAAACATGAAGAGCCTGAAAAGTTGTGAAAAATATGAAAAACTTCAAAAGGTGTCAAAGATGAGATGAGCATGAAACGGTCTGAAAAATAGGACGTGCATGAAGCGGTGTTGAAAAACATGAAGAGCCTGAAAAGTTGTGAAAAATATGAAGAGCTTCAAAAGGTGTCAAAAATATGAGGAGCATGAAACGGTCTGAAAAATAGGAGGAGCATGAAGCAGTGTCGAAAAACATGAAGAGCCTGAAAAGGTGTGAAAAATATGAAGAGCTTCAAAAGGTGTCAAAAATATGAGGAGCATGAAACGTTCTGAAAAATAGGACGAGCATGAAGCAGTGATAAAAAACATGAAGTGCCTTAAAAGGTGTGAAAAATATGAAGTGTTCCTAAAGGTGTCAAAAATATGCGAAGCACCAAACGGTCTCAAAAATAGGAGGAGCATGAAGTGGTGTTGAAAAATATGAAGAGCCTGAAAATGAGTGAAAAATATGAAGAGCTTCAAAAGGTGTGAAATACATGAGGAGCATGAAACTCTCTGAAAAATAGGAGGAGCATGAGCGGTGTTGAAAATCATGAAGAGCCTGAAAAGGTGTGAAAAATATGAACAGCTTCAAAAGGTGTGAAATACATGAGGTGCATGAAACTCTCTGAAAAATAGGAGGAGCATGAAGCGATGTTCAAAAACATGAAGAGCCTGAAAATGTGTGAAAAATATGAAGAGCTTCAAAAGGTGTCAAAATTGAGATGAGCATGAAACGGTCTGAAAAATAGGAAGAGCATGAAGCGGTGTTGAAAAACATTAAGAGCTGAAAACGTGTGAAAAATATGAAGAGCTTCAAAAGGTGTCAAAAATGAGATGAGCATGAAACGGTCTGAAAAATAGGAAGAGCATGAAGCGGTGTTGAAAAACATTAAGAGCTGAAAACGTGTGAAAAATATGAAGAGTTTCAAAAGGTGTCAAAAATATGAGGAGCATGAAACGGTCTGAAAAATAGGAGGAGCATGAAACGGTGACCAAAAACATGAAGAGCCTGAAAAGGTGTGAAAAATATGAAGAGCTTCAAAGGTGTGAAATACATGAGGAGCATGAAACGGGCTGAAAAATAGGAGAAGCATGAAGTGGTGTGGAAAAATATGAAGAGCCTGAAAATGTGTGAAAAATATGAAAAGCTTCAAAAGGTGTGAAATATGAGGAGCATGAAACGGTCTGAAAAATAGGAGGAGCATGAAGCGGTGTTCAAAAACATGAAGAGCCTGTAAAGGTGTGAAAAATATGAAGAGTTTAAAATGGTGTGAAAAATATGAGGAGCATGATATGGTTTGAAAAATAGGATTAGCATGAAGCGGTGTTCAAAATCATGAAGAGCCTGAAAAGGTGTGAAAAATATGAAAAGCTTCAAAAGGTGTCAAAAATGAGATGAGCATGAAACGGTCTGAAAAATAGGAGGTGCATGAAGCGTTGTTGAAAAACATGAAGAGCCTGAAAATGTGTGAGAAATATGAAGAGGTTAAAAAGGTGTCAAAAATATGAGGAGCATGAAACGGTCTGAAAAATAGGATGAGCATGAAGTGGTGTGGAAAAATATGAAGAGCCTGAAAAGTTTTGAAAAATATGAAGAGCTTCAAAAGGTGTGAAATACATGAGGAGAATGAAACTCTCTGAAATATAGGAGGAGCATGAAGCGGTGTTGAAAAACATGAAGAGCCTGAAAAGGTGTGAAAAATATGAAGAGCTTCAAAAGGTGTCAAAAATATGAGGAGCATGAAACGGTCTGAAAAATAGGAAGAACATGAAGCGGTGTTCAAAAACTTGAAGAGCCTGAAACGTTGTGAAAAATATGAAAAGCTTCAAGAGGTGTCAAAAATGAGATGAGCATGAAACGGTCTGAAAAATAGGAGGAGTATGAAGCGGTGTTGAAAAAATGAAGAGCCTGAAAAGGTGTGAAAAATATGAAGAGCATCAAAAGGTATCAAAAATATGAGGAGCATCAAACGGTCTGCAAAAAAGGAGGAGCATGAAGTGGTGTTGAAAAACTTGAAGAGCCTGAGAAGGTGTGAAAAATATGAAAAGCTTCAAAAGATGTCAAAAATACGAGGAGCAAGAAACGGTCTGAAAAATATGAGGAGCATGAAGCGGTGTTCAAAAACATGAAGATCCTGAAAAGGTGTGAAAAATATGAAGAGCTTAAAAAGGTGTGAAAAATATGAGGAGCATGATAAGGTTTGAAAAATGGGATTAGCATGAAACGGTGTATAAAAACATGAAGAGACCTGAAAAAGTGTGAAAAATACGAAGAGCTTCAAAAGGTGTCAAAAATATGAGGAGCATGAAATGGTCTGAAAAATAGGAGGAGCATGAAACGGTGATCAAAAACATGATGAGCATGTAAATGTGTGAAAAAAATGAAGAGCTTCAAAAGGTGTGAAATAAATGAGGAGCATGAAACAGGCTGAAAAATAGGAGAAGCATGAAGTGGTGTAGAAAAACATGAAGAGCCTGAAAAGGTGTGAAAAATATGAAGAGCTTCAAAAGGTGTGAAAAATATGAGGAGCATGAAACGGTCTGAAAAATAGGAGAAGCATGAAGTGGTGTAGAAAAACATGAAGAGCCTGAAAAGGTGTGAAAAATATGAAGAGCTTCAAAAGGTGTGAAAAATATGAGGAGCATGAAACGGTCTGAAAAATAGAAGCAGCATGAAACGGTGTTGAAAAACATGAAGAGCCTGAAATGGTGTGAAAAATATGAAGAGCTTCAAAAGGTGTGAAAAATATGAAGAGCTTCAAAAGGTGTCAAAAATTTGATGAGCATGAAACGGTCTGAAAAATAGGAGGTGCATGAAGCGTTGTTGAAAAACATGAAGAGCCTGAGAAGGTGTGAAAAATATGAAAAGATTCAAAAGGTGTCAAAAATGAGATGAGCATGAAACGGTCTGACAAATAGGAGGTGCATGAAGCGTTGTTGAAAAACATGAAGAGCCTGAAAAGGTGTGAGAAATATGAAGAGCTTAAAAAGGTGTGAAAAATATGAAGAGCTTAAAAAGGTGTCAAAAATATGAGGAGCATGAAACGGTCTTAAAAATACAAGGAGCATGAAGCGGTGTTGAAAAACATGAATAGCCTGAAAATGTGTGAAATATATGAAGAGCTTAAAAATGTGTCAAGTATATGAGGAGCATGAAACGGTCTGAAAAATAAGAGGATCATGCAACAGTGTTGAAAAACATGAAGAGCCTGAAAATGTGTGAAAAATATGACGAGCTTCCAAAGTTGTCAAAAATATGAGGAGCATGAAACGGTCTGAAAAATAGGAGGAGAATGTAACGGTGATCAAAAACATGAAGAGCCTGAAAATGTGTGAAATATATAAAGAGCTTCAAAAAGTGTCAAAAATATGAGGAGCATGAAACGGTCTGAATAATAGGAGGAGAATGTAACCGTGATCAAAAAAATGAAGAGCCTGAAAAGGTGTGAAAAATATGAAGAGCTTCAAAAGGTGTAAAATATGAGGAGCATGAAACGGTCTGAAAAATAGGAGGAGCATGAAGCGGTGTTCAAAAACATGAAGACCTGAGAAGGTGTGAAAAATATGAAGAGATTCAAAAGGTGTCAAAAATATGAGGTGCATGAAATGGTCTGAAAAATAGGAGAAGCATGAAACCATGTTCAAAAACATGAAGAGCCTGAAAATGTGTGAAAAATATGAAAAGCATCAAAAGGTTTGAAAAAAATGAG
This sequence comes from Dama dama, assembly GCF_033118175.1. NCBI lineage: Eukaryota > Metazoa > Chordata > Mammalia > Artiodactyla > Cervidae > Dama > Dama dama. The sequence goes on along the minus strand of NW_026870948.1, from coordinate 2,239,685 downwards.
GAGCATGAAACGGTGTTCAAAACCATGAAGAGACTGAAAATGTGAGAAATGTATGAAGAGCTTCAAAAGGTGTCAAAAATATGAGGAGCTTGAAACGGTCTCAAATATAGGAGGAGAATGAAACGGTGTTGACAAACATGTAGATCCTGAAAAGGTGTGAACAATATGCAGAGCCTAAAAAGGAGTGAAAAATATGAGGAGCATGAAACGGTCTGAAAAATAGGAGGAGCATGAAACGCTGTTCAAAACCATGAAGAGACTGAAAAGCTGTGAAATACATGAAGAGCTTCAAAAGGTGTCAAAAATATGAGGAGCATGAAACGGTCAGACAAATAGGAGGAGCATGAAACGGTGTTCAAAAACATAAAGAGCCTGAAAAGGTGTGAAATATATGAAGAGCTTAAAAAGGTGTCAAAAATATGAGGAAAATGAAACTGTCTGAAAAATAGGAGGAGCATGAAGTTTTGTTCAAAACATGAAGAGCCTGAAAAGGTGTGAAAAATATGAAGAGTTTCAAAAAGTGTCAAAAATATGAGGAGCATGAAACGGTCTGAAAAATAGGAGGAGCATGAAGCGGAGTTGAAAAACATGAAGAGCCTGACAAGGTGTGAAATATATGAGGAGCTTCAAAAGGTGTCAAAAATATGAGGAGCAGGAAAAGTTCTGAAAAATAGGAGGAGCATGACCTGGTGTTGAAATACATGAAGAGTCTGAAAAGATGTGAAAAATATGAAGAGCTTCAAAAGGTGTAAAAAATATGAAGAGCTTCAAAAAGTGTCAAACATATGAGGAGCATGAAACTTTCTGAAAAACAGGAGGAGCATGAAGCGTTGTTGAACACATGAAGAGCCTGAAAAGGAATGAAAATATGAAGAGCTTCAAAAGGTGTCAAAAATATGAGGAGCATGAAACGGTCAGAAAAATAGGAGTAACATAAAACGGTGTTCAAAAACATGAAGAGCCTGAATAGGTGTGAAAAATATGAGGAGTTCCATAAGGTGTCAAAAATAGGAGGAGCATGAAATTGTGTTCAAAAACATGAAGAGCCTGAAAAGGTGTGAAAAATATGAATAGCTTCAAAGGTGTGAAAATATGAGGAGTATCAAACGGTCAGAAAAATAGCAGGAGCATGAAGCGGCGTTAAACAACATGAAGAGCCTGAAAAGGTGTGAAAAATATGAAGAGGTTCAAAAAGTTTGAAAAATATGAAGAGCTTCAAAATGTGTCAAAAATATGAGGAGTATGAAGTGGTGTTGAAAAATATGAAGACCATGAAAAGGTGTGAAAAATATGAAGAGCCTGAAAAGGTGTGAAAGATATGAAGAGCTTCAAAAGGTGGCAAAAATATGAAGAGTTTCAAAATATGTCAAAAATATGAGGAGCATGAAACGGTGTTCAAAAACATGAAGAGCCTGAAAAGGTGTGAAAAATATGAAGAGCTTCAAAAGGCGTCAAAAATATGAGGAGCATGAAACGGTCTGAAACATAGGAGAAGCATGAAACCGTGTTCAACAACATGAAGAGCCTGAAAAGGCGTGAAAAATATGAAGAGCTTCAAAAGGTGTCAAAAATATGAGAAGCTTGAAACGGTTTGAAAAATAGGAGGAGCATGTAACTGTGTTGAAAAACATGAAGAGCCTGAAAAGCTGTGAAAAATATGAAGAGCTTCAAAAGGTGTGAAAAATATGAAGATCTTCAAAATGTGTCAAAAATATGAGGAGCATGAAACGTTCTGAAAAATAGGAGGAGCATGAAACGGTGTTGAAAATCATTAAGAGTCTGAAAAGGTGTGAAAAATATGAAGAGTTTCAAAAAGTGTCAACAATATGAGGAACATGAAACGGTCTGAAAAATAGGAGGAGCATGAAACTTTGTTCATAAACATGAAGAGCCTGAAAAGGTGTGAAAAATACGAAGAGCTTAAAAAGGCGTGGAAAATATGAAGATTATGAAAAGGTGTGAAATATAGGAGAAGCATGAAGCGGTGTTCCAAAACAAGAAGAGCCTGAAAAAGTGTGAAATATATGAAGAGCTTCAAAAGTCGTGAAAAATATGAGGAGCATGAAAAGTGCTGAAAAATAGGCGGAGCATGAAACTGTGTTGAAAACATGAAAGGTCTGAAAAGTTGTGAAAAATATGAAGAGCTTCAAAAGGTATCAAAAATATGAGGAGCATGAAACGGTCTGAAAAATAGGAGGAGCATGAAACGGTGTTGAAAACCTGAAGCGCCTGAAAAGATGTGAAAAATATGAAGAGATTCAAAACATGTCAAAATATGAGGAGCATGAAACGGTCTGAAAAATAGGAGGAACATGAAACGGTGTTGAAAAACATGAAGAGCCTGAAAAGGTGTGAAAAATATGAAGAGCTTCAAAAGGTGTGAAAAATATGAAGAGCTTCAAAAGGTGTCAAAAATATGCGGAGCATGAAACAGTCTGAAAAATAGGAGAATCATGTAACGGTATTCAAAAACATGAAGAGCCTGAATAGGTGTGAAATACATGAAGAGCTTCAAAAGGTGTCAAAAATATGAGGAGCATGAAACGGTGTGAAAAATTGGAAAAGCATGAAGTGGTGTTCAAAAACATGAAGAGCCTGAAAAGGTGTGAAATACATGAAGAGCTTCAAAAGGTGTCAAAAATATGAGGAGCATGAAGTGGTGTTGAAAAAGATGAAGAGCATTAAAAGTTGTGGAAAATATGAAGAGCTTCAAAAAGTGTCAAAAATATGAGGAGCACGAAATGGACTGAAAAATAGGAGGAGCATGAAACGGTGTTGAAACCCTGAAGCGCCTGAGAAGGTGTGAAAAATATGAAGAGTTTCAAAACATGTCAAAAATAAGAGGAGGATGAATCTGTGAAAAACAGGAGAAGCATGAAACCGTGTTCAAAAACATGAAGAGCCTGAAAAGGTGTGAAAAAAATGAAGAGCATCAATAGGTGTCAAAAATATGAGGAGCATGAAATGGTCTGAAAAATAGGAGGAGCATGAAGCGGTGTTCAAAAACATGAAGAGCCTGAAAAGGTGTGAAATATATGAAGAGCTTCAAAAGGTGTCAAAAATATGAACAGCTTCAAAATGTGTGAAAAATATGAGGAGAATGAAACTTCTAAAAAATAGGAGGAGCATGAAACGGTGTACAAAAACATGAAGAGTCTGAAAAGGTGTGAAAAATATGAAGAGCTTCAAAAGGTGTCAAATATATGAGGAGCATGAAATAGTCTGAAAAATAGGAAGAGCATGAAACGGTGTTGAAAATCTTGAAGAGCCTGAAAAAGGGTGAATTATATGAAGAGCTTCAAAACGTGTCAAAAATACGAGGAGCATGATACGGTCTGAAAAATAGGAGGAGCATGAAGCGGTGTTGAAAGACATGAAGAGCCTGAAAAGGTTTGAAAAATATGAAGAGCTTCAAAAGGTGTGAAATACATGAGGAGCATGAAACTCTCTGAAAAATAGAAGGAGCATGAAGCGGTGTTCAAAAACATGAAGAGCCTGAAAAAGTGTGAAAAATATGAAGAGCTTCAAAAGGTGTGAAAAATATGAAGAGCTTCAAAAAGTGTCAAAAATATGAGGAGCATGAAACGTTCTGAAAATAAGAGGAGCACGAAACGATGTTCAAAAATATTAAGAGCCTGAAAAGGTGAGAAAAATATGAAGAGCTTCAGAAGCTGTGAAAAATATGAGGAGCATGAAGCGGTGTTCAAAAACTTGAATACTGAAAAGGTGTGAAAAATATGAAGACCTTCAAAAGGTGTCAAAAGATGAGGAGCATGAAACGATCTGAAAATTAGGAGGAGCATGAAGAGGTGTTGAAAAACATGAAGAGGCTGAAAAGGTGTTAAAAATATGAAGAGCTTCAAAAGGTGTGAAAAATATGAAGGGGATGAAACGCTCTGAAAAATAGGAGGAGCATGAAGCGGCGTTGAAAACATGAAGAGCCTGAAAAGGTGTGAAAAATATGAAGAGCTTCAAAAGGTGTCAAAAATATGAGAAGCTTGAAACGGTTTGAAAAATAGGAGGAGCATGAAACGGTGTTGAAAATCTTGAAGAGCCTGAAAAAGTGTGAATTATATGAAGAGCTTCAAATCGTGTCAAAAATACGAGGAGCATGATACGGTCTGAAAAATAGGAGGAGCATGAAGCGGTGTTGAAAGACATTAAGAGACTGAAAAGGTGTGAAAAATATGAAGAGCTTCAAAAGGTGTCAAAAATATGTGGAGCATGAAACGGTCTGAAAAATAGGAGGAGTATGAAGCGGTGTTGAAAATCATGAAGATCCTAAATGGTGTGAAAAACATGAAGAGCTTCAAAAAGTGTCAAAAATATGAGGAGCATGAAACAGTCTGAAAAATAGGAGAATCATGTAACGGTGTTGAAAAACATGAAGAGCATGAAAAGGTGTGAAAAATATGATGAGCTTCAAAAGGTGTCAAAAATATGAGAAGCTTGAAACGGTTGGAACAATAGGAGGAGCATGAAACTGTGTTGAAAAACATGAAGAGCCTGAAAAGGTGGCAAAAATATGAAGAGCTTCAAAAGGTGTGAAAAATAAGAGGAGCATGAAACATTCTGAAAAATAGGAGGAGCATGAAACGATGTTCAAAAACATGAAGAGCCTGAAAAGGTGTGAAAAATATGAAGACCTTCAAAAGGTGTCAAAAATATGAGGAGCATGAAACGGTCTGAAAAATAGGCGGAGCCTGAAACTGTGTTGAAAACATGAAAGGCCTGAAAAGTTGTGAAAAATATGAAGAGCTTCAAAAGGTGTGAAAAGTATGAGAAGCTTGAAACGGTTTGAAAAATAGGAGGAGCATGAAACGGTGTTGAAAATCTTGAAGAGCCTGAAAAAGTGTGAATTATATGAAGAGCTTCAAATCGTGTCAAAAATACGAGGAGCATGATACGGTCTGAAAAATAGGAGGAGCATGAAGCGGTGTTGAAAGACATTAAGAGACTGAAAAGGTGTGAAAAATATGAAGAGCTTCAAAAGGTGTCAAAAATATGTGGAGCATGAAACGGTCTGAAAAATAGGAGGAGTATGAAGCGGTGTTGAAAATCATGAAGATCCTAAATGGTGTGAAAAACATGAAGAGCTTCAAAAAGTGTCAAAAATATGAGGAGCATGAAACAGTCTGAAAAATAGGAGAATCATGTAACGGTGTTGAAAAACATGAAGAGCATGAAAAGGTGTGAAAAATATGAAGAGCTTCAAAAGGTGTGAAAAATATGAAGAGCTTCAAAAGGTGTCAAAAATATGCGGAGCATGAAACAGTCTGAAAAATAGGAGAATCATGTAACGGTATTCAAAAACATGAAGAGCCTGAATAGGTGTGAAATACATGAAGAGCTTCAAAAGGTGTCAAAAATATGAGGAGCATGAAACGGTGTGAAAAATTGGAAAAGCATGAAGTGGTATTCAAAAACATGAAGAGCCTGAAAAGGTGTGAAATACATGAAGAGCTTCAAAAGGTGTCAAAAATATGAGGAGCATGAAGTGGTGTTGAAAAAGATGAAGAGCATTAAAAGTTGTGGAAAATATGAAGAGCTTCAAAAAGTGTCAAAAATATGAGGAGCACGAAATGGACTGAAAAATAGGAGGAGCATGAAACGGTGTTGAAACCCTGAAGCGCCTGAGAAGGTGTGAAAAATATGAAGAGTTTCAAAACATGTCAAAAATAAGAGGAGGATGAATCTGTGAAAAACAGGAGAAGCATGAAACCGTGTTCAAAAACATGAAGAGCCTGAAAAGGTGTGAAAAAAATGAAGAGCATCAATAGGTGTCAAAAATATGAGGAGCATGAAATGGTCTGAAAAATAGGAGGAGCATGAAGCGGTGTTCAAAAACATGAAGAGCCTGAAAAGGTGTGAAATATATGAAGAGCTTCAAAAGGTGTCAAAAATATGAGGAGCATGAAACGGTCTGAAAAATAGGAGGAGCATGAAACGGTGTTGACAACATGAAGAGCCTGAAAAGGTGTGAAAAATTTGAAGAGCTTCAAAAGGTGTGAAAAATAGGCGGAGCATGTACCAGTGTTCAAAAACTTGAAGAGACTGAAAAGGTGTGAAAAATATGAAGACCTTAAAAAGGTGTCAAAAATATGAGGAGCATGACACGGTCTGAAATATAGGAGGAGCATGAAGCCTTGTTCAAAAACATGAGGAGCCTGAAAAGGTGTGAAAATATGAAGGGATTCAAAAGGTGTGAAAACGTGAAGAGATTCAAAAGGTGTGAAATATATGAGGAGCATGAAACGGTCTGAAAAATATGAGGAGAACGAAACATTCAGAAAAATTGGAGGAGTATGAAGCGGTGTTCAAAACATGAAATCCTGAAAAGGTGTGAAAAATATGAAGAGCTTCAAAAGCTGTGAAAAATATGAAGAGCTTCAAAAGGTGTGAAAAATATGAAGAGTTTCAAAAGATGTCAAAAATGAGATGAGCATGAAACGGTCTGAAAAAAAGGGGGAGCATGAATTTGTGTTGAAAAACATGAATAGCCTGAAAATGTGTGAAATATTTGAAGAGCTCTAAACGCTGTCAAAAATATGAGGAGCATGAAATGGTCTGAAATATAGGAGGAGCATGAAACGGTGTTCAAAAACATGAAGAGCCTGAAAAGTTGTGAAAAATATGAAGAGCTTCAAAAGGTGTGAAAAATATGAAGAGCTTCAAAAGGTGTGAAAAATATGAGGAGCTTCAAAAGGTGTCAAAAATATGAGGAGCATGAAACGGTCTGAAAAATAGGAGGAGCATGAAGTGGTGTTCAAAAAAATGACGAGCGTGAAAAGGTGTGAAATATATAAAGAGCTTTAAAAGGTGTCAAAAATTTGAGGAGCATGAAATGGTCTGAAAAATAGGAGGAGCATGAAGCGGTGATGAAAAACATGAAGAGCCTGAAAAAGTGTGAGAAATATGAAGAGCTTCAAAAGATGTCAAAAATATGAAGAGCTTCAAAAGGTGTCAAAAATGAGATGAGCATGAAGCCATCTGAAAAATATTTGGAGGATGAAGTGGTGTTGAAAAACATGAAGAGCCTGAAAAGGTGTGAAATTTATGAAGAGCTTCAAAAGGTGTCAAAAATATGAGGAGCATGGAACGGTCTGAAAATAGGAGGAGCATGATGCGCTGTTCAAAAACATGTGGAGCCTGAAAAGGAGTGAAAAATATGAAGAGCTTCAAAAGGTTTCAAAAATATGAGGAGCATGAAATGACCTGAAAAATAGGAGGAGCATGAAGCAGTGTTCAAAAACATGAAGAGCCTGAAAAGGTGTGAAAAATATGAAGAGCTTCAAAAGGTGTGAAAGATATGAGGAGCATGAAACGGTCTGAAAAATATAAGCAGCATGAAACGGTGTTGAAAAACATGAAGAGACTGAAAAGGTGTGAAAAATATGAAGAGCTTCAAAAGGTGTGAAATACATGAGGGGCCTGAAACTCTCTGTAAAATAGGAGGAGCATGAAGTGGTGTTCAAAAACATGAAGAGCCTGCAAAGTTGTGAAAAATATTAAGAGCTTCAATAGGTGTGAAAAATATGAGGAGCAGGGTACGGTCTGAAAAATAGGAGGAGCATGAAGCGGTGTTCAAAAACATGAAGAGCCTGAAAAGGTGTGAAAAATATGAAGAGCTTCAAAAGGTGTCAAAAATATGAGGAGGATGAAACGGTTTGAAAAATAGGAGGAGCATGAAGAGATGTTGCAAAACATGAAGAGCCTGAAAAGGTGTGAAAAATATGAAGAGCTTCAAAAGGTGTCAAAAATGAGATGAGCATGAAATGGTCTGAAAAATGGAGGAGCATGAAGTGGTGTAGCAAAACATGAAGAGCATGAAAAGGTGTGAAAAATAAGAAGAGCTTCTAAAGGTGTCAAATATGAGATGAGCATGAAACAGTCTGAAAAATAGGAGGAGCATGAAGTGTTGTTAAAAATCATGAAGAGCCTGAAAAGGTGTGAAATATATGAAGAGCTTCAAAATGTGTGAAAAATATGAAGAGCTTCAAAACGTGTCAAAAATATCAGGAGCATGAAACGGTCTGGAAAATAGGATGAGCATGAAGCGGTGGTGAAAAACATGAAGAGCCTGAAAACGTGTGAAAAATATGAAGAGCTTCAAAAGGTGTGAAAAATATGAAGAGCTTCAAAAGATATCAAAAACGAGATGACCATGAAACGGTCTGAAAAATAGGAGAAGCAAGAAGTGGTGTTGAAAAACATGAAGAGCCTGAAAAGGTGCGAAAAATATGAAAAGCTTCAAAACGTGTGAAAAATATGAAGAGCTTCAAAAGGTGTCAAAAATATGAGGAGCATTAATCGGTCTGAAAAATAGGAGAAGCAAGAAGTGGTGTTGAAAAACATGAAGAGCCTGAAAAGGTGTGAAAAATATGAAGAGCTTCAAAACGTGTGAAAAATATGCGGAACATGAAACTGTCTGAAAAAGAGGAGGAGCATGAAGCGGTGTTCAAACACATGAAGAGCCTGAAAAGGTGTGAAAAATATGAAGAGCTTGAAAAGGTGTCAAAAATATGAGGAGCATGAAACGGTCTGAAAAAGAAGGGAGCATGAAGCGGAGTTCAAACACATGAAGAGCCTGAAAAGGTGTGAAAAATATGAAGAGCTTCAAAAGGTGTCAAAAATATGAGGAGCATGAAACGGTCTGAAAAATAGAAGCAGCATGAAATGGTGTTGAAAAACATGAAGAGCCTGAAAAGGTGTGAAAAATATGAAGAGCATTAAAAGGTGTGAAATACATGAGGAGCATGAAACTCTCTGTAAAATAGGAGGAGCATAAAGTGGTGTTCAAAAATATGAAGAGCCTGAAAAGGTGTGAAAAATATGAAGAGCATCAAAAGGTGTCAAAAATATGAGGAGCATGAAACGGTCTAAAAAAGAGGAGGAGCATGAAGCGGTGTTCAAAAACATGAAGAGCCTGAAAAGGTGTGAAAAATATGAAGAGCTTCAAAAGGTGTCAAAAATATGAGGAGCATGAAACGGTCTAAAAAATAGGAGGAGCATGAAGCGTTGTTCAAAAACATGAAGAGCCTGAAAAGGAGTGAAAAATATGAAGAGCTTCAAAAGGTGTCAAAAATATGAGGAGCATGAGACGGTCTGAAAAACAGGAGGAGCATGAAGCGGTGTTCAAAAAAGTGAAGAGTCTGAAAAGGTGTGAAAAATATGAAGAGCTTCAAAAGGTGTCAAAATGAGATGAGCATAAAACGGTCTGAAAAATAGGAGGAGCATGAAACGGCCTGAAAAATAGGAGGAGCATGAAGCGGTGTTGAGAAACATGAAGAGCCTGAAAAGGTGTGAAAAATATGAAGTGCTTCAAATGGTGTGAAATACATGAGGAGCATGAAACGGTCTGAAAAATGGGAGGAGCATGAAGGTGTGCTCCAAAACATGAAGAGCCTGAAAAGGTGTGAAAAATATGAAGAGCTTCAAAAGGTGTCAAAAATATCAAGAACTTCAAAAGGTGTCAAAAATGAGATGAGCATGAAACGGTCTGAATAATAGGAGGAACATGAAGTGGTGTTGAAAAACATGAAGAGACTGAAAAGGTGTGAAAAATGTGAAGTGCTTCAAATGGTGTGAAATACATGAGGAGCATGAAATGGTCTGAAAAATGGGAGGAGCATGAAGGTGTGCTCCAAAACATGAAGAGCCTGAAAAGGTGTGAAAAATATGAAGAGCTTCAAAAGGTGTAAAATATATGACAAGCATGAAACAGTCTGAAAATTAGTAGGAGCATATAGTGGTGTTGAAAAACATGAAGAGCCTGAAAAGGTGTGAAAAATATGAAGAGCTTCCAAAATTGTCAAAATTATTAGGAGCATGAAACGGTCTGAAAAATAGGAGGAGCATGAAACGGTTGGAAAAATAGGAGGAGAATGAAACGGTGTTGAAAAACATGAAGAGCCTGAAAACGTGTGAAAAATAGGAGCAGCTTCAAAAGGTGTCAAAAATATGAGGTGCATGAAACGGTCAGAAAAATAGGAGGAGCATGAAGCGGTGTTCAAAAACATGAAGAGCCTGAAAAGGTGTGAAAAATATGAAGAGCTTCAAAAGGTGTGAAAAATGAGAGGAGCATGAAACGGTCTGAAAAATAGGAGGAGCATGAAGCGGTCTGAAAATTAGGAGGAGCAAGAAGCGGTCTGAAAATTAGGAGGAGCAAGAAGCGGTGTTGAAAAACCTGAAGAGCCTGAAAATGTGTCAAAAATATGAAAAGCTTCAAAAGTTGTGAAAAATATGAAGAGCTTCAAAAGGTGTCAAAAATGAGATGAGCATGAAACGGTCTGAAAAATAGGAGGAGCATGAAGTGGTGTTCAAAACATGAAGAGCCTGAAAATGTTTGAAATATTTGAAGAGCTTCAAAATTTGTCAGAAATATGAGGAGCATGAAATGGTCTGAAATATAGGAGGAGCATGAAACGGTGTTCAAAAACATGAAGAGCCTGAAATGTTGTGAAAAATATGAAGAGCTTCAAAAGGTGTGAAAAATATGAAGAGCTTCAAAATGTGTCAAAAATATGAGGAGCATGAAACGGTCTGAAATATAGGAGGAGCATGAAACGGTGTTCAAAAACATTAAGAGCCTGGAATGGTGTGAAAAATATGAAGAGCTTCAAAAGCTGTCAAAAATATGAGGAGCATGAAACGGTCTGAAAAATAGGAGGAGCATGAAGCTGTGCTCAAATACATGAAGAGCCTGGGAAGGTGGGAAAAATATGAAGAGTTTCTAAATGTGTGAAAAATATGAGGAGCATGAACCTGTCTCAAAAATAGGAGGAGCATGAAGTGGTGTTGAAAAACATGAAGAGCCTGAAAAGGTGTGAAAAATATGAAGAGCTTCAAAAGGTGTCAATAATAAGAGGTGCGTGAAACAGTTTGAAATATAGGAGGAGCAAGAAACGATCTGAAAAATAGGAGGAGCATGAAGCGGTGTTGAAAAACATGAAGAGCCTGAAAAGGTGTGACAAATATAAAGAGATTCAAAAGGTGTGAAAAATATGAGGAGCATTAAACGGTCTGAAAAATAGGAGAAGCATGAAACGGTGTTAGAAACATGAAGAGCATGAAAAGGTGTGAAAAAAAGGAAGAGCTTCAAAAGGTGTCAAAAATATGAGGAGGATGAAACGGTCTGTAAAAGAGGAGGAGCATGAAGCTCTGTGGAAAAACATGAAGAGAATGAAAGGTGTGAAAAATATGAAGAGCTTCAAAAGTTGTCAAAAATATGAGGAGCATGAAACGTTTTGAAAAATAGGAAGAGCATGAAGCGTTGTTTAAAAACGTGAAGAACCTGAAATGGTGTCAATAATATGAAGAGCTTCAAAAGGTGTCAAAAATATGAGGAGCATGAAACAGACTGAAAAAAAATGAGGAGCATGAAACTGTGTTGAAAAACATGAAGAGATTGAAAATGTATGAAAAATATGAAGAGCTTCAAAAGGTGTCAAAAATATGAGGAGCATGAAACGGTCTGAAAAATAAGAGGAGCATGAAGTGGTGTTGAAAAACAAGAAGAGCCTGAAAAGGTGTGAAAAATATGAAAGGCTTCAAAAGGTGTCAAAAATATTTGGAGCATGAAAAGGTCTGAAAAATAGTAGCAGCAAGAAACGGTGTTCAAAGACATGAAGAGCCTGAGAAGGTGTGAAAAATATGAAGAGCTTCAAAAGGTGACAAAAATATTAACAGCATTTCTGAAACGTTCTGAAAAAAGGAGGAGCATGAGGCGGTGTTGAAAAACATGAAGAGACTGAAAAGGTGTGAAGAATATGAAGAGCTTCACAAGGTGTCAAACATATGAGGAGCACGAAACGGTCTGAAAAATAGGAGGAGCATGAAACGGTGTTGAAAAACATGAAAAGCGTGAAAAGGTGTGAAAAATAAGAAGACCTTCAAAAGATATCAAATATAAGAGGAGCACGAAACGGTCTGAAAAATATAAGGAGCATGAAACGGTGTTCAAAAACATGAAGAGCCTGAAAAGGTGTGAAATACATGAAGAGCTTTAAAAGGTGTCAAATATATGAGGAGCATGAAACGGTCTGAAAATAGGAGGAGCATGAAACGGTGTTGAAAAACTTGAAAAGCATGAAAAGGTGTGAAAAATAAGAAGAGCTTCAAAAGATGTCAAATATATGAGGAGCAGGAAACGGTCTGAAAAATAGGAGAAGCATGAAATGGTGTTGAAAAACATGAAAAGCATGAAAAGGTGTGAAAAATAAGAAGAGCTTTAAAAGGTGTCAAATATGTGAGGAGCATGAAACGGTCGGATAATAGGAGGAGCATGAAACGGTGTTGAAAAACATGAAAAGCATGAAAAGGTGTAAAAAATAAGAAGAGCTTCAAAAGATGTCAAATATATGAGGAGCAGGAAACGGTCTGAAAAATAGGAGGAGCATGAAACGGTGTTCAAAAACCTGAAGAGCCTGAAAAGGTGTGAAAAATATGAAGAGCATGAAAATGTGTGAAAAATATGAGGAGCATAAACTGTGTTCAAAAACATGAAGATCTACAAAAGGTGTGAAAAATATGAAGAGCGTCAAAATGTCTCAAAGAAATGAGGAGCATGAAACGGTCTGAAAATAGAAGGAGCATGAAGAGGTGTTGAAAAACATGAAGAACCTGAAAAGGTGTGAAAAATATGAAAAGCTTCAAAATGTGTCAAAAATATGAGGAGCATGAAACGGTCTGAAAAATAGGAGGAGCATTAAGCGGTGTTCAAAAACATGAAGAACCTGAAAAGCTGTGAAAAATATGAAAAGCTTCAAAAGGTGTGAAAAATATGAGGAGCAGGAAACGATCTTAAAAATAGGAGGAGCATGAAATGGTGTTGAAAAACATGAAAAGCGTGAAAAGGTGTGAAAAATAAGAAGACCTTCAAAAGATGTCAAATATATGAGGAGCACGAAACGGTCTGAAAAATATGAGGAGCATGAAACGGTGTTCAAAAACTTGAAGAGCCTGAAAAGGTGTGAAATATATGAAGAGCTTTAAAAGGTGTCAAATATATGAGGAGCATGAAACGGTCTGAAAATAGGAGGAGCATGAAACGGTGTTGAAAAACATGAAAAGCATGAAAAAGTGTGAAAAATAAGAAGAGCTTCAAAAGATGTCAAATATATGAGGAGCAGGAAACGGTCTGAAAAATAGGAGGAGCATGAAACGGTGTTCAAAAACCTGAAGAGCCTGAAAAGGTGTGAAAAATATGAAGAGCATGAAAATGTGTGAAAAATATGAGGAGCATAAACTGTGTTCAAAAACATGAAGATCCACAAAAGGTGTGAAAAATATGAAGAGCTTCAAAATGTCTCAAAGAAATGAGGAGCATGAATCGGTTTGAAAATAGAAGGAGCATGAAGAGGTGTTCAAAAACATGAAGAGCCTGAAAAGGTGTGAAAAATATGAAGAGCTTCAAAATGTGTCAAAAATATGAGGAGCATGAAACGGTCTGAAAAATAGGAGGAGCATGAAGTGGTGTTGAAAAACATGAAGAGCCTGAAAAGGTGTGAAAAATATGAAGAGCTTCAAAAGGTGTCAAAAATATGAGGAGCATGAAAAGGTCTGGAAAATAGGAGGAGCATGAAGTGGTGTTGATAAAAGTGAAGAGCCTGAAAAGTTGTGAAAAATATGAAGTGCTTCCAAAGGTGTGAAAAATATGAAGAGCTTCAAAAGGTGTCAAAAAAATGACGAGCATGAAATGGTATGAAAAATAGAAGGAGCATGTAACGGTGTTCAAAAACATGAAGAGCCTGAAAAGGTGTGAAAAATATGAAAAGCTTCAAAAGGGATCAAAATTATGAGGGGCATGAAATGGTGTGAAAATGAGGAGGAGCTTGAAACAGTGTTCAAAAACATGAAGAGCCTGAAAAGGTGTGAAAAATATGAAGAGCCTCAAAAGGTGTCAAAAATATGAGCATCATGAAACGGTCTGAAAAATAGGAGGAGCATGAAGCGGTGTTGAAAAACATGAAGAGCCTGAAATGGTGTGAAATATATGAAGAGCTTCAAAAGGTGTCAAAAATATGAGGAGCAGGAAACGGTTTGAAAAATAGGAGGATCATGTAGCGGTGTTGAAAAACATGAAGAGCCTGAAAAGGTGTGAAAAACATGAAGAGCTTCAAAAGGTGTCAAATGTGAGATGAGCATGAAACCTTCTGAAAATTAGGAGGAGCATGAAGCGCTGTTCAAAAACATGAAAAGCCTGAAAAGGTGTGAAAAATATGAAGAGCTTCAAAAGGTGTGAAATACATGAGGAGGATTAAACGGTCTGACAAATAGGAGAAGCATGAAGTTTTGTTCAAAAACATGAAGAGCCTGAAAAGTTGTGAAATATAAGAAGAGCTTCAAAAGGTGTGAAAAATATGAAGAGCTTCAAAAGGTGTCAAAAATATGAGGAGCATGATACGTTCTGAAAAATAGGAGGAGCGTGAAGTGCTTGTGAAAAACATGAAGAGCCTGAAAAGGTGTGCAAAATATGAAGAGCTTCAAAAGGTGTCAAAAATATGAGGAGCATGAAACGGTCTTAAAAATAGGAGAAAGATGAAGCGGTGTTCAAAAACATGAAGAACATGATAAGGTGTGAAAAATAAGAAGAGCTTTAAAAGGTGTGAAAATTATGAGGAGCATGAAACGGTCTGAAAAATAGGAGGAGCATGAAGCGGTGTTTAAAAACATGAAGAGCCAGAAAAGGTGTGAAAAATATGAAGAGCTTCAAAAGGTGTGAAATACATGAGGAGCATGAAACGGTTTGAAAAATAGGAGGAGAATGAAGCGGTGTTCAAAAACATGAAGAGCCTGAAAAGGTGTGCAAAATATGAAGAGCTTCAAAAGGTGTGAAATACAAGAGGAGCATGAAATGGTCTGAAAAATAGGAGGAGCAAGAAGCAGTGTTCAACAACATGAAGAGCCTGAAAAAGTCTGAAAAATATGAGGAGCTTCAAAAGGTTTCAAAAATATTAAGAGCATGAAACGGTCTGAAAAAAAGGAGGAGCATGAAGCGGTGTTCAAAAACATGAAGAGCCTGAAAAGGTGTGAAAAATATGAAGAGCTTCAAAAGGTGTGAAATACATGAGGAGTATGAAAAGGTCTGAAAAATAGGAGGAGCATGAAGCGGTGTTCAAAAACTTGAAGAGCCTGAAAACGTGTTAAAAATATGAAGAGCTTGAAAAGGTGTGAAGAATATGAAGAGCTTCAAAAGCTGTGAAAACTATAAGGAGCATGAAACGATCTGAAAAATAGGAGGAGTAAGAAGCATTGTTGAAATACATGAAGAGCCTGAAAACGTGTGAAGAATATGAAGAGCTCCAAAGGTGTGAAAAAAATGAAGAGTTTCAGAAGGTGTCAAAAATGAGATGAGCATGAAACGGTCTCAAAAATAGGAGCATGAAGTGCTGTTCAGAAACATGGAGAGCCTAAAAAGGTGGGAAAAATATGAAGAGCTTCAAAAGGTGTGAAATACATGAGGAGCATGTAACGTTCTGAAAAATAGGAGGAGCATGAGGCGGTGTTGAAAAACATGAAGAGCTTGAAAAGGTGTGAAAAATATGACGAGCTTCAAAGGTGTCAAAAATATGAGGAGCTTGAAACGGTCTGAAAAATAGAAGGAGCATGAAGCTGTGTTCAAACACATGAAGAGCCTGAAAAGGTGTGAAAAACATGAAGAGCTTCAAAACGTGTGAAATACATGAGGAGCATGAAAAGGTCTGAAAAATAGGAGGAGCATGAAGAGGTGTTCAAAAACATGAAGAGGCTGATAAGGTGTGAAAAACATGAAGAGCTTCAAAAAGTTTGAAAAATAAGAGGAGCATGAAGCGGTGTTCAAAAACATGAAGAGCCTGAAAAAGTGTGAAAAATATGAAGAGCTTATGAAATTGTCAAAAATATGAGGAGCATGAAACGGTCTGAAAAATAGGAGGAGCATGAAACGGTGATCAAAAACATGAAGAGCCTGAAAACGTGTTAAAAATATGAAGAGCTTCAAACGGTGTGAAAAATATGAGGAGCATGAAACAGACTGAAAAAGATGAGGAGCATGAAGTCGTGTTCAAAAACATGTGCAGCCTGAAAAGCTGTGAAAAATATGAAGTGCTTCAAAAGGTGTGAAAAATAGGAGGAGCATGAAGCGTTGTTCAGAAACATGAAAAGCCTGAAAAAGTGTGAAAAATATGAAGAGCTTCAAAAGGTGTCAAAAATATGAGGAGCATGAAACGGTCTGAAAAATAGGAGAAGTAAGAAGCGTTATTGAAATACATGAAGAGCCTGAAAACGTGTGAAGAATATGAAGAGCTCAAAAGGTGTGAAAAAAATGAAGAGCTTCAGAAGGTGTCAAAAATGAGATGAGCATGAAACGGCCTCAAAAATAGGAGGAAAAGGAAGTGGTGTTCAGAAACATGGAGAGACTGAAAAGGTGTGAAAAATATGAAGAGCTTCAAAAGGTGTGAAAGACATGAGGAGCATGAAACGGTCTGAAAAATAGGAGGAGCATGAAGAGGTGTTCAATAACCTGAAGAGCCTGAAAAGGTGTGAAAAATATGAAGAGCTTCAAAAGGTGTGAAAAACAGGAGGAACATGAAGCGGTGTTCAAAAATATGAAGAGCCTGAAAAGGTGTGAAAAATATGAAGTGGTTCAAAAGGTGTCAACAATATGAGGAGCATGAAACGGTCTGAAAAATAGGAGGAACAAGAAGCGGTGTTGAAAAACAAGAAGAGACGGAAAAGGTGTGAAAAATATGAAGAGCTTCAAAACGTGTCAAAAATATGAGGAGCACGAAACGGTCTGAAAAATAGGAGGAGCATGAAGCGGTGTTGAAAAACATGAAGAGCCTGAAAACGTGTGAAAAATATGAAGAGCTTCAAAAGGTATGAAAATATGAAGAGCTTCAAAAGTTGTCAAAAAAGAGATGAGCATGAAACGGTCTGAAAAATAGGAGCAGCAGGAAGCCGTGTTGAAGAACATGAAGAGTCTGAAAAGGTGTGAAAAATATGAAGAGCTTCAAAAGGTGTCAAAAATATGAGGAGCATGAAACGGTCTGAAATATAGGAGGATCATCAAGCGGTGTTGAAAAACATGAAGAGCCTAAAAATGTGTGAAAAACGAGAAGAGCTTCAAAAGATGTCAAAAATATGAGGAGCATGAAACGGTCTGAAAAATATGAGGAGCATGAAGCGGTGTTAAAAAACATGAAGAGCCTGAAAAGAAGTGAAAAATATGAAGAGCTTCAAAAGGTGTGAAAAATATGAAGACCTTCAAAAGGTGTCAAAAATGAGATGAGCATGAAACGCTCGGAAAAATAAGAGGAGCATGAAGCGGTGTTGAAAAACACGAAGAGCCTGAAAACCTGTGAAAAATAGGAAGAGCTTCAAAAGGTGTGAAAAATATGAAGAGCTTCAATAAATGTCAAAAATATGAGGAGCATGAAATGGTCTCAAGTATAGGAGAATCATGCAGCGGTGTTGAAAACTATAAACACCTGAAAAAGTGTGAAAAATATGAAGAGCTTCAAAAGGTGTCAAAAATATGAGTATCATGAAATGGTCTGAAAAACAGGAGCAGCATGAAACAGTGTTCAAAAACATGAAGACATTGAAAAGGTGTGAAAAATATGAAGAGGTTCAAAAGGTGTGAAATACATGAGGATCATGAAACGGTCTGAAAAATATGAGGAGCATGAAGCGGTGTTCAAAAACATGAGGAGCCTGAAAAGGTGAGAAAAATATGAAGAGCTTCAAAAGGTGTGAGAAATGTGAGGAGCATGAAGCGGTGTTCAAATACATGAAAAGCCTGAAAAGGTGTGAAAAATATGAAGAGCTTCAAAAGGTTTCAAAAATATGAGGAGCTTGAAATGGTCTGAAAAATAGGACGAGCATGAAACGGTGTTCAAAAACATGAAGAGCATGAAAAGGTGTGAAAATTATGAAGAGCTTCAAAAGGTGTGAAAAACATGAGGAGAATGAAACGGTCTGAAAAATAGGAGGAGCATGAAGGAGTGTTCAAAACATGAAGAGCCTGAAAAAGTGTGAAAAATATGAAGATCTTCAAAAGTTTGAAAAATATGAAGACCCTGAAAAGGTGTCAAAAATGAGATGAGCATGAAACAGTCTGAAAATTAGGAGGAGCATGAAGTGTTGTTCAAAAACGTGAAGAGCCTGAAAAGGTGTGAAAATTATGATGAGCTTCAAAAAGTGTGAAATACCTGAGGAGCATGAAACGGTCTGAAAAATAGGAGGAGCATGAAGCGGTGTTCAAAAACATGAAGAGTCTGAAAAAGTGTGAAAAATATGAAGAGCTTATAAAATTGTCAAAAATATGAGGAGCATGAAGAGATGTTCAAAAACATGAAGAGGCTGATAAGGTGTGAAAAACATGAAGAGCTTCAAAAGGTTTGAAAAATAGGAGGAGCATGAAGCGGTGCTAAAAAACATGAAGAGCCTGAAAAAGTGTGAAAAATATGAAGAGCTTATAAAATTGTCAAAAATATGCGGAGCCTGAAATGATCTGAAAAATAGGAGGAGCATGAAGCGGAGTTGAAAAACATGAAGAGCCGGAAAAGGTGTGAAAAATGTGAAGAGCTTCAAACGGTGTGAAAATTATCAGGAGCATGAAACGGTCTGAGAAAGATGAGGAGCCTGAAGTGGTCTTCAAAAACATGTACAGCCTGAAAAGGTGTGAAAAATATGAAGAGCTTCAATAGGTGTGAAAAACAGGAGGAACATGAAGCGGCGTTCAAAAATATGAAGAGCCTGAAAAGGTGTGAAAAATATGAAGTGCTTCAAAAGGTGTCAACAATATGAGGAGCATGAAACGGTCTGAAAAATAGGAGGAGCAAGAAGCGGTGTTGAAAAACAAGAAGAGACGGAAAAGGTGTGAAAAATATGAAGAGCTTCAAAAGGTTTCAAAAATATGAGGAGCTTGAAATGGTCTGAAAAATAGGACGAGCATGAAACGGTGTTCAAAAACATGAAGAGCATGAAAAGGTGTGAAAATTATGAAGAGCTTCAAAAGGTGTGAAAAACATGAGGAGAATGAAACGGTCTGAAAAATAGGAGGAGCATGAAGCAGTGTTCAAAACATGAAGAGCCTGAAAAAGTGTGAAAAATATGAAGATCTTCAAAAGTTTGAAAAATATGAAGACCCTGAAAAGGTGTCAAAAATGAGATGAGCATGAAACAGTCTGAAAAGTAGGAGGAGCATGAAGTGTTGTTCAAAAAGGTGAAGAGCCTGAAAAGGTGTGAAAAATATGAAGAGCTTCAAAAGGTGTGAAATACCTGAGGAGCATGAAACGGTCTGAAAAATAGGAGGAGCCTGAAGTGTTGTTCAAAACATGAAGAGCCTGAAAAAGTGTGAAAAATATGAAGAGCTTCAAAAAATGTCAAAAATATGAGGAGCATGAAATGGTCTCAAATATAGGAGAATCATGCAGCGGTGTTTAAAACTATAAACAGCATGAAAAAGTGTGAAAAACATGAAGAGCTTCAAAAGGTTTGAAAAATAGGAGGAGCATGAAGCGGTGCTCAAAAACATGAAGAGCCTGAAAAAGTGTGAAAAATATGAAGAGCTTATAAAATTGTCAAAAATATGAGGAGCATGAAGAGATGTTCAAAAACATGAAGAGGCTGATAAGGTGTGAAAAACATGAAGAGCTTCAAAAGGTTTGAAAAATAGGAGGAGCATGAAGCGGTGCTCAAAATCATGAAGAGCCTGAAAAAGTGTGAAAAATATGAAGAGCTTATAAAATTGTCAAAAATATGAGGAGCATGAAGAGATGTTCAAAAACATGAAGAGGCTGATAAGGTGTGAAAAACATGAAGAGCTTCAAAAGGTTTGAAAAATAGGAGGAGCATGAAGCGGTGTTCAAAAACATGAAGGGCCTGAAAACGTGTGAAAAATATGAAGAGCTTCAAAAGGAGAAAAAATATGCGGAGCCTGAAACGATCTGAAAAATAGGAGGAGCATGAAGCGGTGTTGAAAAACATGAAGAGCCGGAAAAGGTGTGAAAAATAAGAGGAGCATGAAACGCTCTGAAATATAGGTGGATCATGAAGCGGTGTTGAAAAACATGAAGAGCCTGAAAAGGTGTGATAAATGTGAAGAGCTTCAAAAGGTGTCAAAAATATGAGGAGCATGAAACGGTCTGAAAAATAGGAGGAGCATGAAACGGTGATCAAAATCATGAAGAATCTGAAACGTGTGAAAAATATGAAGAGCTTCAAACGGTGTGAAAAATATCAGGAACATGAAACGGTCTGAAAAAGATGAGGAGCATGAAGTGGTCTTCAAAAACATGTACAGCCTGAAAAGGTGTGAAAAATATGAAGAGCTTCAAAAGGTGTGAAAAACAGGAGGAACATGAAAAGGTCTGAAAAATAGGAGTAGCATGAAGAGGTGTTCAAAAACATGAAGAGGCTGATAAGGTGTGAAAAACATGAAGAGCTTCAAAAAGTTTGAAAAATAGGAGGAGCATGAAGCGGTGTTAAAAAACATGAAGAGCCTAAAAAAGTGTGAAAAATATGAAGAGCTTATAAAATTGTCAAAAATATGAGGAGCATGAAACGGTCTGAAAAATAGCAGGAGCATGAAACGGTGATCAAAAACATGAAGAGCCTGAAAACGTGTGAAAAATATGAAGAGCTTATAAAATTGTCAAAAATATGAGGAGCATGAAGAGATGTTCAAAAACATGAAGAGGCTGATAAGGTGTGAAAAACATGAAGAGCTTCAAAAGGTTTGAAAAATAGGAGGAGCATGAAGCGGTGCTAAAAAACATGAAGAGCCTGAAAAAGTGTGAAAAATATGAAGAGCTTATAAAATTGTCAAAAATATGAGGAGCATGAAACGGTCTGAAAAATACGAGCAGCCTGAAACCGTCTGACAAATAGGAGGAGCATGAAGCGGTGTTCAAAAACATGAAGGGCCTGAAAAGGTGTGAAAATTATGAAGAGCTTCAAAAGGTGTGAAAAACATGAGGAGAATGAAACGGTCTGAAAAATAGGAGGAGCATGAAGCAGTGTTCAAAACATGAAGAGCCTGAAAAAGTGTGAAAAATATGAAGATCTTCAAAAGTTTGAAAAATATGAAGACCCTGAAAAGGTGTCAAAAATGAGATGAGCATGAAACAGTCTGAAAAGTAGGAGGAGCATGAAGTGTTGTTCAAAAAGGTGAAGAGCCTGAAAAGGTGTGAAAAATATGAAGAGCTTCAAAAGGTGTGAAATACCTGAGGAGCATGAAACGGTCTGAAAAATAGGAGGAGCATGAAGTGTTGTTCAAAACATGAAGAGCCTGAAAAAGTGTGAAAAATATGAAGAGCTTCAAAAAATGTCAAAAATATGAGGAGCATGAAATGGTCTCAAATATAGGAGAATCATGCAGCGGTGTTTAAAACTATAAACAGCCTGAAAAAGTGTGAAAAACATGAAGAGCTTCAAAAGGTTTGAAAAATAGGAGGAGCATGAAGCGGTGCTCAAAAACATGAAGAGCCTGAAAAAGTGTGAAAAATATGAAGAGCTTATAAAATTGTCAAAAATATGAGGAGCATGAAGAGATGTTCAAAAACATGAAGAGGCTGATGAGGTGTGAAAAACATGAAGAGCTTCAAAAGGTTTGAAAAATAGGAGGAGCATGAAGCGGTGTTCAAAAACATGAAGGGCCTGAAAACGTGTGAAAAATATGAAGAGCTTCAAAAGGAGTCAAAAATATGCGGAGCCTGAAACGATCTGAAAAATAGGAGGAGCATGAAGCGGTGTTGAAAAACATGAAGAGCCTGAAATGGTGTGATAAATGTGAAGAGCTTCAAAAGGTGTCAAAAATATGAGGAGCATGAAACGCTCTGAAATATAGGTGGATCATGAAGCGGTGTTGAAAAACATGAAGAGCCTGAAAAGGTGTGATAAATGTGAAGAGCTTCAAAAGGTGTCAAAAATATGAGGAGCATGAAACGGTCTGAAAAATAGGAGGAGCATGAAACGGTGATCAAAATCATGAAGAATCTGAAAACGTGTGAAAAATATGAACAGCTTCAAACGGTGTGAAAAATATCAGGAGCATGAAACGGTCTGAAAAAGATGAGGAGCATGAAGTGGTCTTCAAAAACATGTACAGCCTGAAAAGGTGTGAAAAATATGAAGAGCTTCAAAAGGTGTGAAAAACAGGAGGAACATGAAGCGGTGTTCAAAAATATGAAGAGCCTGAAAAGGTGTGAAAAATATGAAGTGCTTCAAAACGTGTCAAAAATATGAGGAGCATGAAACGGTCTGAAAAATAGGAGGAGCAAGAAGCGGTGTTGAAAAACAAGAAGAGACGGAAAAGGTGTGAAAAATATGAAGAGCTTCAAAAGGTTTCCAAAATATGAGGAGCTTGAAATGGTCTGAAAAATAGGACGAGCATGATACGGTGTTCAAAAACATGAAGAGCATGAAAAGGTGTGAAAATTATGAAGAGCTTCAAAAGGTGTGAAAAACATGAGGAGAATGAAACGGTCTGAAAAATAGGAGGAGCATGAAGCAGTGTTCAAAACATGAAGAGCCGGAAAACATGTGAAAAATATGAAGATCTTCAAAAGTTTGAAAAATATGAAGACCCTGAAAAGGTGTCAAAAATGAGATGAGCATGAAACAGTCTGAAAAGTAGGAGGAGCATGAAGTGTTGTTCAAAAACGTGAAGAGCCTGAAAAGGTGTGAAAAATATGAAGAGCTTCAAAAGGTGTGAAATATCTGAGGAGCATGAAACGGTCTGAAAAATAGGAGGAGCATGAAGCGGTGTTCAAAACATGAAGAGCCTGAAAAAGTGTGAAAAATATGAAGAGCTTCAAAAGGTTTGAAAAATAGGAGGAGCATGAAGCGGTGTTCAAAAACATGAAGAGCCTGAAAAAGTGTGAAAAATATGAAGAGCTTATAAAATTGTCAAAAATATGAGGAGCATGAAGAGATGTTCAAAAACATGAAGAGGCTGATAAGGTGTGAAAAACATGAAGAGCTTCAAAAGGTTTGAAAAATAGGAGGAGCATGAAGCAGTGCTCAAAAACATGAAGAGCCTGTAAAAGTGTGAAAAATATGAAGAGTTTATAAAATTGTCAAAAATATGAGGAGCATGAAACGGTCTGAAAAATACGAGCAGCCTGAAACCGTCTGAAAAATAGGAGGAGCATGAAGCGGTGTTCAAAAACATGAAGGGCCTGAAAACGTGTGAAAAATATGAAGAGCTTCAAAAGGAGTCAAAAATATGAGGAGCATGAAACGCTCTGAAAAATAGGAGGAGCATGAAGCGGAGTTGAAAAACATGAAGAGCCGGAAAAGGTGTGAAAAATGTGAAGAGCTTCAAAAGGTGTCAAAAATATGAGGAGCATGAAACGCTCTGAAATATAGGAGGATCATGAAGCGGTGTTGAAAAACATGAAGAGCCTGAAAAGGTGTGATAAATGTGAAGAGCTTCAAAAGGTGTCAAAAATATGAGGAGTATGAAACGGTCTGAAAAATAGGAGAAGCATGAAACGGTGATCAAAAACATGAAGAATCTGAAAACGTGTGAAAAATATGAAGAGCTTCAAACGGTGTGAAAATTATCAGGAGCATGAAACGGTCTGAGAAAGGTGAGGAGCATGAAGTGGTCTTCAAAAACATGTACAGCCTGAAAAGGTGTGAAAAATATGAAGAGCTTCAATAGGTGTGAAAAACAGGAGGAACATGAAGCGGCGTTCAAAAATATGAAGAGCCTGAAAAGGTGTGAAAAATATGAAGTGCTTCAAAAGGTGTCAACAATATGAGGAGCATGAAACGGTCTGAAAAATAGGAGGAGCAAGAAGCGGTGTGAAAAACAAGAAGAGACGGAAAAGGTGTGAAAAATATGAAGAGCTTCAAAAGGTTTCAAAAATATGAGGAGCTTGAAATGGTCTGAAAAATAGGACGAGCATGAAACGGTGTTCAAAAACATGAAGAGCATGAAAAGGTGTGAAAATTATGAAGAGCTTCAAAAGGTGTGAAAAACATGAGGAGAATGAAACGGTCTGAAAAATAGGAGGAGCATGAAGCAGTGTTCAAAATATGAAGAGCCTGAAAAAGTGTGAAAAATATGAAGATCTTCAAAAGTTTGAAAAATATGAAGACCCTGAAAAAGTGTCAAAAATGAGATGAGCATGAAACAGTCTGAAAAGTAGGAGGAGCATGAAGTGTTGTTCAAAAAGGTGAAGAGCCTGAAAAGGTGTGAAAAATATGAAGAGCTTCAAAAGGTGTGAAATACCTGAGGAGCATGAAACGGTCTGAAAAATAGGAGGAGCCTGAAGTGTTGTTCAAAACATGAAGAGCCTGAAAAAGTGTGAAAAATATGAAGAGCTTCAAAAAATGTCAAAAATATGAGGAGCATGAAATGGTCTCAAATATAGGAGAATCATGCAGCGGTGTTTAAAACTATAAACAGCATGAAAAAGTGTGAAAAACATGAAGAGCTTCAAAAGGTTTGAAAAATAGGAGGAGCATGAAGCGGTGCTCAAAAACATGAAGAGCCTGAAAAAGTGTGAAAAATATGAAGAGCTTATAAAATTGTCAAAAATATGAGGAGCATGAAGAGATGTTCAAAAACATGAAGAGGCTGATAAGGTGTGAAAAACATGAAGAGCTTCAAAAGGTTTGAAAAATAGGAGGAGCATGAAGCGGTGCTCAAAATCATGAAGAGCCTGAAAAAGTGTGAAAAATATGAAGAGCTTATAAAATTGTCAAAAATATGAGGAGCATGAAGAGATGTTCAAAAACATGAAGAGGCTGATAAGGTGTGAAAAACATGAAGAGCTTCAAAAGGTTTGAAAAATAGGAGGAGCATGAAGCGGTGTTCAAAAACATGAAGGGCCTGAAAACGTGTGAAAAATATGAAGAGCTTCAAAAGGAGTCAAAAATATGCGGAGCCTGAAACGATCTGAAAAATAGGAGGAGCATGAAGCGGTGTTGAAAAACATGAAGAGCCTGAAAAGGTGTGATAAATGTGAAGAGCTTCAAAAGGTGTCAAAAATATGAGGAGCATGAAACGCTCTGAAATATAGGTGGATCATGAAGCGGTGTTGAAAAATATGAAGAGCCTGAAAAGGTGTGATAAATGTGAAGAGCTTCAAAAGGTGTCAAAAATATGAGGAGCATGAAACGGTCTGAAAAATAGGAGGAGCATGAAACGGTGATCAAAATCATGAAGAATCTGAAAACGTGTGAAAAATATGAACAGCTTCAAACGGTGTGAAAAATATCAGGAGCATGAAACGGTCTGAAAAAGATGAGGAGCATGAAGTGGTCTTCAAAAACATGTACAGCCTGAAAAGGTGTGAAATATATGAAGAGCTTCAAAAGGTGTGAAAAACAGGAGGAACATGAAGCGGTGTTCAAAAATATGAAGAGCCTGAAAAGGTGTGAAAAATATGAAGTGCTTCAAAAGGTGTCAACAATATGAGGAGCATGAAACGGTCTGAAAAATAGGAGGAGCAAGAAGCGGTGTTGAACAACAAGAAGAGACGGAAAAGGTGTGAAAAATATGAAGAGCTTCAAAAGGTTTCCAAAATTTGAGGAGCTTGAAATGGTCTGAAAAATAGGACGAGCATGAAACGGTGTTCAAAAACATGAAGAGCATGAAAAGGTGTGAAAATTATGAAGAGCTTCAAAAGGTGTGAAAAACATGAGGAGAATGAAACGGTCTGAAAAATAGGAGGAGCATGAAGCAGTGTTCAAAACATGAAGAGCCGGAAAACGTGTGAAAAATATGAAGATCTTCAAAAGTTTGAAAAATATGAAGACCCTGAAAAGGTGTCAAAAATGAGATGAGCATGAAACAGTCTGAAAAGTAGGAGGAGCATGAAGTGTTGTTCAAAAACGTGAAGAGCCTGAAAAGGTGTGAAAAATATGAAGAGCTTCAAAAGGTGTGAAATATCTGAGGAGCATGAAACGGTCTGAAAAATAGGAGGAGCATGAAGCGGTGTTCAAAACATGAAGAGCCTGAAAAAGTGTGAAAAATATGAAGAGCTTCAAAAGGTTTGAAAAATAGGAGGAGCATGAAGCGGTGTTCAAAAACATGAAGAGCCTGAAAAAGTGTGAAAAATATGAAGAGCTTCAAAAGGATTGAAAAATAGGAGGAGCATGAAGCGGTGTTCAAAAACATGAAGAGCCTGAAAAAGTGTGAAAAATATGAAGAGCTTATAAAATTGTCAAAAATATGAGGAGCATGAAGAGATGTTCAAAAACATGAAGAGGCTGATAAGGTGTGAAAAACATGAAGAGCTTCAAAAGGTTTGAAAAATAGGAGGAGCATGAAGCAGTGCTCAAAAACATGAAGAGCCTGTAAAAGTGTGAAAAATATGAAGAGTTTATAAAATTGTCAAAAATATGAGGAGCATGAAACGGTCTGAAAAATACGAGCAGCCTGAAACCGTCTGAAAAATAGGAGGAGCATGAAGCGGTGTTCAAAAACATGAAGGGCCTGAAAACGTGTGAAAAATATGAAGAGCTTCAAAAGGAGTCAAAAATATGCGGAGCCTGAAACGATCTGAAAAATAGGAGGAGCATGAAGCGGAGTTGAAAAACATGAAGAGCCGGAAAAGGTGTGAAAAATGTGAAGAGCTTCAAAAGGTGTCAAAAATATGAGGAGCATGAAACGCTCTGAAATATAGGAGGATCATGAAGCGGTGTTGAAAAACATGAAGAGCCTGAAAAGGTGTGATAAATGTGAAGAGCTTCAAAAGGTGTCAAAAATATGAGGAGTATGAAACGGTCTGAAAAATAGGAGGAGCATGAAACGGTGATCAAAAACATGAAGAATCTGAAAACGTGTGAAAAATATGAAGAGCTTCAAATGGTGTGAAAATTATCAGGAGCATGAAACGGTCTGAGAAAGATGAGGAGCATGAAGTGGTCTTCAAAAACATGTATAGCCTGAAAAGGTGTGAAAAATATGAAGAGCTTCAATAGGTGTGAAAAACAGGAGGAACATGAAGCGGCGTTCAAAAATATGAAGAGCCTGAAAAGGTGTGAAAAATATGAAGTGCTTCAAAAGGTGTCAACAATATGAGGAGCATGAAACGGTCTGAAAAATAGGAGGAGCAAGAAGCAGTGTTGAAAAACAAGAAGAGACGGAAAAGGTGTGAAAAATATGAAGAGCTTCAAAAGGTTTCAAAAATATGAGGAGCTTGAAATGGTCTGAAAAATAGGACGAGCATGAAACGGTGTTCAAAAACATGAAGAGCATGAAAAGGTGTGAAAATTATGAAGAGCTTCAAAAGGTGTGAAAAACATGAGGAGAATGAAACGGTCTGAAAAATAGGAGGAGCATGAAGCAGTGTTCAAAACATGAAGAGCCTGAAAAAGTGTGAAAAATATGAAGATCTTCAAAAGTTTGAAAAATATGAAGACCCTGAAAAGGTGTCAAAAATGAGATGAGCATGAAACAGTCTGAAAAGTAGGAGGAGCATGAAGTGTTGTTCAAAAAGGTGAAGAGCCTGAAAAGGTGTGAAAAATATGAAGAGCTTCAAAAGGTGTGAAATACCTGAGGAGCATGAAACGGTCTGAAAAATAGGAGGAGCATGAAGTGTTGTTCAAAACATGAAGAGCCTGAAAAAGTGTGAAAAATATGAAGAGCTTCAAAAAATGTCAAAAATATGAGGAGCATGAAATGGTCTCAAATATAGGAGAATCATGCAGCGGTGTTTAAAACTATAAACAGCATGAAAAAGTGTGAAAAACATGAATAGCTTCAAAAGGTTTGAAAAATAGGAGGAGCATGAAGCGGTGCTCAAAAACATGAAGAGCCTGAAAAAGTGTGAAAAATATGAAGAGCTTATAAAATTGTCAAAAATATGAGGAGCATGAAGAGATGTTCAAAAACATGAAGAGGCTGATAAGGTGTGAAAAACATGAAGAGCTTCAAAAGGTTTGAAATATAGGAGGAGCATGAAGCGGTGCTCAAAATCATGAAGAGCCTGAAAAAGTGTGAAAAATATGAAGAGCTTATAAAATTGTCAAAAATATGAGGAGCATGAAGAGATGTTCAAAAACATGAAGAGGCTGATAAGGTGTGAAAAACATGAAGAGCTTCAAAAGGTTTGAAAAATAGGAGGAGCATGAAGCGGTGTTCAAAAACATGAAGGGCCTGAAAACGTGTGAAAAATATGAAGAGCTTCAAAAGGAGTCAAAAATATGAGGAGCATGAAACGGTCTGAAAATAGGACGAGCACAAGCGATGTTCAAAAACATGCACAGCATGAAAAGGTGTGAAAAATATGAAGAGCTTCAAAAGGTGTGAAAAATATGAAGAGCTTCAAAAGGTGTCAAAAATATGAGGAGCATGAAACGGTCTGAAAAATACGAGGAGCAAGAAGTGGTGTTGAAAACCATGAAGAGCCTGAAATCTGTGAAAAATATGAAGAGCTTCAAAAGGTGTCAAAAATATGAGGAGCATGAAACGGTCTGAAAAATAGGAGAAGCATGAAATGGTGATCAAAAACATGAAGAGCCTGAAAAGGTGTGAAAAATATGAAGAGCTTCAAAAGGCGTGAAATACATGACGAGCATGTAACGGGCTGAAAAATAGGAGAACCATGAAGTGGTGTGCAAAAACATGAAGAGCCTGAAAAGGTGTGAAAAATATGAAGAGCTTCAAAAGGTGTCAAAAATATGAGGAGCATGAAACGGTCTGAAAATAGGACGAGCACAAGCGATGTTCAAAAACATGCACAGCATGAAAAGGTGTGAAAAATATGAAGAGCTTCAAAAGGTGTGAAAAATATGAAGAGCTTCAAAAGGTGTCAAAAATTAGATTAGCATGAGAGGGTCTGAAAAATAGGAGGAGCATGAAGTGGTGTTGAAAAACATGAAGAGCCTGAAAACTTGTGAAAAATATGAAGAGCTTCAAAAGGGGTCAAAAATATGAAGAACATGAAACCGTCTGAAAAATAGGAGGAGCATGAGGTGGTGTTGAAAAACTTGAAGAGCCTGAAAACGTGTGAAAAATATGAAGAGCTTTAAAAGGTGTGAAAAATATGAACAGCTTCAAAAGGTGTGAAATATATGAAGAGCTTCAAAATGTGTCAAAAATATGAGGAGCATGAAACGGTCTGAAAAATAGGAGGAGCATGAAGCGGTGTTGAAAAACATGAAGAGCCTGAAAACTTGTGAAAAATATGAAGAGCTTCAAAAGGGGTCAAAAATATGAAGAACATGAAACCGTCTGAAAAATAGGAGGAGCATGAGGTGGTGTTGAAAAACATGAAGAGCCTGAAAACGTGTGAAAAATATGAAGAGCTTCAAAATGTGTCAAAAATATGAGGAGCATGAAACGGTCTGAAAAATAGGAGGAGCATGAAGCAGTGTTGAAAAAACATGAAGAGCCTGCAAAGGTGTGAAAAATATGAAGAGTTTCAGAAATGGGAAAATTATGAAGAGCTTCAAAAGGTGTCAAAAATGAGAAGAGCTTGAAACGGTCTGAAAATTAGGAGGAGCATGAAGCGGTGTTGAAAAACATGAAGAGTCTTAAAAGGTGTGAAAAATATGAAGAGCTTCAAGAGGTGTGAAATATATGAGGAGCATGAAACTCTCTGAAAAATAGGAGGAGCATGAAGTGGTGTTCAAAAACATGAAGAGTCTTAAAAGGTGTGAAAAATATGAAGAGCTTCAATAGGTGTGAATAATATCAGGAGCAGGATACGGTCTGAAAAATAGGAGGAGCATGAAGCGGAGCTGAAAAACATGAAGAGCCTGAAAAGGTGTGAAAAATATGAAAAGCTTCAAAATCTGTCAAAAATATGAGGAGCATGAAACGGTCTGAAAAATAGGAGGCGCATGAAGCGGTGTTCAAAAACATGACGAGCCTGAATAGGTGTGAAAAATATGAAGAGCTTCAAAAGGTGTCAAAAATATGAGGAGAATGAAACGTTCTGAAAAATAGGAGGAGCATGAAGCTGTGTTGAAAACATGAAGAGCCTGAAAACGTGTGAAAAATAAGAAGAGCTTCTAAAGGTGTCATAAATATGAGGAGCATGAAACGGTCTGAAAAATAGGAGCTGAATGAGGTGTTGTTGAAAAACATGAAGAGCCTGAAAAGGTGTGAAAAATATGAGGAGCTTTAAAAGGTGTCAAAAATATGAGGATCATGAAACGGTCTGAAAAATAGGAGAAGCATGAAATGGTGATCAAAAACATGAAGAGCCTGAAAAGGTGTGAAAAATATGAAGAGCTTCAAAAGGCGTGAAATACATGAGGAGCATGTAACGGGCTGAAAAATAGGAGAACCATGAAGTGGTGTGCAAAACATGAAGAGCCTGAAAACTTGTGAAAAATATGAAGAGCTTCAAAAGGTGTGAAATACATGAGGTGCATGAAACTCTCTGTAAATTAGGAGGAGCAAGAAGCAGTGTTCAAAAACATGAAGAGCCTGAAAAGGTGTGAAAAATATGAAGAGCTTCAAAAGGTGTGAAATAGATGAGGTGCATGAAACTCTCTGAAAATTAGGAGGAGCAAGAAGCAGTGTTGAAAAACATGAAGAGCCTGAAAAGGTGTGAAAAATATGAAGACCTTCAAAAGGTGTGAAATATATGAGGCGCATGAAACTCTCTGAAAATTAGGAAGAGCAAGAAGCAGTGTTCAAAACATGAAGAGCCTGAAAACTTGTGAAAAATATGAAGAGCTTCAAAAGGGGTCAAAAATATGAAGAACATGAAACCGTCTGAAAAATAGGAGGAGCATGAGGTGGTGTTGAAAACATGAAGAGCCTGAAAACGTGTGAAAAATATGAAGAGCTTTAAAAGGTGTGAAAAATATGAACAGCTTCAAAAGGTGTGAAATATATGAAGAGCTTCAAAATGTGTCAAAAATATGAGGAGCATGAAACGGTCTGAAAAATAGGAGGAGCATGAAGCGGTGTTGAAAAACATGAAGAGCCTGAAAACTTGTGAAAAATATGAAGAGCTTCAAAAGGGGTCAAAAATATGAAGAACATGAAACCGTCTGAAAAATAGGAGGAGCATGAGGTGGTGTTGAAAAACATGAAGAGCCTGAAAACGTGTGAAAAATATGAAGAGCTTCAAAATGTGTCAAAAATATGAGGAGCATGAAACGGTCTGAAAAATAGGAGGAGCATGAAGCAGTGTTGAAAAAACATGAAGAGCCTGCAAAGGTGTGAAAAATATGAAGAGTTTCAGAAATGTGAAAATTATGAAGAGCTTCAAAAGGTGTGAAATATATGAAGAGCATGAAACGGTCTGAAAAATAGGAGGAGCATGAGGTGGTGTTGAAAACATGAAGAGCCTGAAAACGTGTGAAATATATGAAGAGCTTTAAAAGGTGTGAAAAATATGAACAGCTTCAAAAGGTGTGAAATATATGAAGAGCTTCAAAATGTGTCAAAAATATGAGGAGCATAAAACTCTCCGAAAAAGAGAAGGAGCATGAAGTGGTGTTCAAAAACATGAAGAGCCTGAAAAGTTGTGAAATATATGAAGAGCTACAAAAGGTGTGAAAAATATGAGGAACATGGTATGTTTTGAAAAATAGGATTAGCATGAAGCAGTGTTCAAAAACATGAAGAGCCTGAAAAGTTGTGAAAAATATGAAAAACTTCAAAAGGTGTCAAAAATATGAGGAGCATGAAACGGTCTGAAAAATAGGAGGAGCATGAAGCGGTGTTCAAAAACATGAAGAGCCTGAAAAGGTGTGAAAAATATGAAGAGCTTCAAAAGTTGTCAAAAATATGAGGAGCATGAAACGGTCTGAAAAATCGGAGGAGCATGAAGCGTTGTTGAAAAACATGAAGAGCCTGAAAAGGTGTGAGAAATATGAAGAGCTTCAAAAGGTGTTAAAAATATGAGTAGCTTGAAACGGTCTGCAAAAATGGAGGAGCATGAAGTGGTGTTGAAAAAGATGAAGAGCCTGAAAAGGTGTTAAAAATATTAAAGCTTCAAAAGGTGTCAAAATTATGAGGAGCATGAAACGGTCTGAAAAATAGGAGGAGCATGAAGCGCTGTTGAAAATCATAAAGAGCCTGAAAAGCTGTGAAAAATATGAAGAGCTTCAAAAGATGTGAAAATCATGAATAGCTTCAAAAGGTTTCAAAATGAGATGAGCATGAAACGGTCTGAAAAATAGGAGGAGCATGAAGTCGTGTTGAAAAAAAGGAAAAGTCTGAAAAAGTGTGAAATATATGAAGAGCTTCAAAAGGTGTCAAAAATATGAGGAGAATGAAACGGTCTGAAAAATAGGAGGAGCATGAAGCGATGTTGAAAAACATGAAATGTCTGAAAACGTGTGGAAAATATGAAGAGATTCATAAATGTGAAAAATATGAAGAGCTTCAAAAGGTGTGAAAAATATGAAGAGCTTCAAAAGGTGTCAAAAAAGTGATGAGCATGAAAAGGTCTGAAAAATAGGAGGAGCATGAAGCGGTGTTGAAAATCATGAAGAGCCTGAAAATGGTGTGAAAAATATGAAGAGCTTCAAAAGGAGTCAAAAATAAAATGTGCATGAAACGGTCTGAAAAATATGAGGAGCATGAAGTCG
Organism: Dama dama; assembly: GCF_033118175.1. Lineage (NCBI taxonomy): Eukaryota > Metazoa > Chordata > Mammalia > Artiodactyla > Cervidae > Dama > Dama dama. The sequence continues at coordinate 2,207,183 of NW_026870948.1, read as the reverse complement.
TTGTGAAAAACATGAAAAGCCTGAAAATATGTGCAAAATACGAAGAGCTTCAAAAGGTGTGAAATACATGAGGAGCATGAAACGGTCTGAGAAATAGGAAGAGCATGAACCGGTGTTCAAATACATGAAAAGCGTGAAAAGGTGTGAAAAATATGAAGAGCTTCAAAAATATGAAAAACATGAAGAGATTCAAAAGGTGTGAAAAATATGAAGAGCTTCAAAAGGTGTCAAAATATGAGGAGCATGAAACGGTCTAAAAAATCGGAGGAGCATGAAATGGTGTTCAAATACATGAAGAGACTGAAAAGGTGTGAAAAACAGGAAGAGCTTCAAATGGTGTGAAATACATGAGGAGCATGAAACGGTCTGAAAAATAGGAGGAGCATGAATCGGTGATGAAAAACAAGGAGAGCCTGAAAAGGTGTGAAAAATATGAAGAGCTTCAAAAGGTTTCAAAATGTGTGGAGCATGAAACGGTCTGAAAAATAGGAGGAGCATGAAGCGGCTTTGAAAAACATAAAGAGCCTGAAAAGGTGTGAAAAATATGAAGAGCTTCTAAAGGCGTCAAAAATATGAGGAGCATGAAATGGTCTGAAAAATAGGAGGAGCATGAAACCGTGATCAAAAACATGAATACCTGAAAAGTTGTGAAAAATATGAAGAGCTTCAAAAGGTGTGAAATACATGAGGAGCATAAAACGGTCTGAAAAATAGGAGAAGCATGAACTGGTGATCAAAAACATGAAGAGCCTGAAAAGGTGTGAAAAATATGAAAAGCTTCTAAAGGCGTCAAAAATATGAGGAGCATGAAATGGTCTGAAAAATAGGAGGAGCATGAAGGGGTGTTGAAAAACATTAAGAGCCTGAAAGGGTGTGAAAAATATGAAGAGCTTCAAAAGATGACAAAAATATGAGGAGCATGAAACGGTCTGAAAAATAGGCGGAGCATGAAGCGATGTTCAAAAACATGAAGAGCGTGAAAAGGTGTGAAAAATATGAAGAGCTTCAAAAGGTGTCAAACATAAGAGGAGCATGAAACGGTCTGAAAAATAGGAGGAGCATGAAACGGTATTGAAAAACTTGAAGAGCCTGAAAACATGTGAAAATATGAAAAGCTTCAAAAGGTGTCAAGAATATGAGGAGCATGAAACGGTCTGAAAAATAGGAGGAAAATGAAGCGGTGTTCAATTACATGAAGAGCATGAAAATGTGTGAAAAATATGAAGAGCTACAAAAGGTGTCAAAAATGAAATGAGCATGAAACGGTCTGAAAAATAGGAGGAGCATGAAGTGGTGTTGAAAAAAAAGAAGAGCCTGAAAAGGTGTGAAATATATGAAGAGCTTCAAAAGGTGTCAAAAATATGAGGAGCATGAAACGGTCTGAAAAATAGGAGGAGCATGAAGCGTTGATGAAAAACATGAAGGGCATGAAAACGTGTGAAAAATATGAAGAGCTTCAAAAGGTGTGAAAAATATGAAGAGCTTCAAAAGGTGTCAAAAATGAGATGTGCATGAAACGGTCTGAAAAATATGCGGAGTATGAAGCGGTGTTCAAAAACATGAAGAGCGTGAAAAGGTGTGAAAAATATGAAGAGCTTCAAAAGGTGTCAAACATAAGAGGAGCATGAAACGGTCTGAAAAATAGGAGGAGCATGAAACGGTGTTGAAAACCATGAAGAGCCTGAAAATGGTGTGAAAAATATGAAGAGCTTGAAAAGGTGTGAAAAATATGAAGAGCTTCAAAAGGTGTCAAAAATATGAGGAACATGAAACGGTCTGAAAAATTGGAGGAGCATGAAGCCGTGTTCAAAAACATGAACAGCCTGAAATTATGTGAAAAATATGAAGAGCATCAAAAGGTGTGAAAAATATGAGGAGCAGGAAACGGTCTAAAAAATAGAAGCGGCATGAAATGGTGTTAAAAAACATGAAGAGACTGAAAAGATGTGAAAATTATGAAGAGCTTCAAAAGGTGTGAAATACATGAGGTGCATGAAACGGTCTGAAAAATAGGAGAAGCATGAAGTGGTGTTGAAACACATGAAGAGCCTGAAAAGGTGTGAAAAATATGAACAGCTTCAAAATGTGTCAAACATATGAAGAACATGAAAAGGTCTGAAAAATAGGAGGATCATGAAGCAGTGTTCAAAAACATGAAGAGCCTGAAAATGTGTGAAAAATATAAAGAGCTTCAAAATGTGTCAAATATATGAGGAGCATGAAACGGTTTGAAAAATAGGAGGAGCATGAAACGGTGATTAAAAACATGAAGAGCCTGAAAAGGTGTGAAAAATATGAAGAGCTTCAAAAGGTGTGAAATACATGAGGAGCATGAAACGGTCTGAGAAATAGGAAGAGCATGAACCGGTGTTCAAATACATGAAAAGCGTGAAAAGGTGTGAAAAATATGAAGAGCTTCAAAAATATGAAAAACATGAAGAGATTCAAAAGGTGTGAAAAATATGAAGAGCTTCAAAAGGTGTCAAAAATATGAGGAGCATGAAACGGTCTAAAAAATCGGAGGAGCATGAAATGGTGTTCAAATACATGAAGAGACTGAAAAGGTGTGAAAAACAGGAAGAGCTTCAAATGGTGTGAAATACATGAGGAGCATGAAACGGTCTGAAAAATAGGAGGAGCATGAATCGGTGATGAAAAACAAGGAGAGCCTGAAAAGGTGTGAAAAATATGAAGAGCTTCAAAAGGTTTCAAAATGTGTGGAGCATGAAACGGTCTGAAAAATAGGAGGAGCATGAAGCGGTTTTGAAAAACATAAAGAGCCTGAAAAGGTGTGAAAAATATGAAGAGCTTCTAAAGGCGTCAAAAATATGAGGAGCATGAAATGGTCTGAAAAATAGGAGGAGCATGAAACCGTGATCAAAAACATGAATACCTGAAAAGTTGTGAAAAATATGAAGAGCTTCAAAAGGTGTGAAATACATGAGGAGCATAAAACGGTCTGAAAAATAGGAGAAGCATGAACTGGTGATCAAAAACCTGAAGAGCCTGAAAAGGTGTGAAAAATATGAAAAGCTTCTAAAGGCGTCAAAAATATGAGGAGCATGAAATGGTCTGAAAAATAGGAGGAGCATGAAGGGGTGTTGAAAAACATTAAGAGCCTGAAAGGGTGTGAAAAATATGAAGAGCTTCAAAAGATGACAAAAATATGAGGAGCATGAAACGGTCTGAAAAATAGGCGGAGCATGAAGCGATGTTCAAAAACATGAAGAGCGTGAAAAGGTGTGAAAAATATGAAGAGCTTCAAAAGGTGTCAAACATAAGAGGAGCATGAAACGGTCTGAAAAATAGGAGGAGCATGAAACGGTATTGAAAAACTTGAAGAGCCTGAAAACATGTGAAAATATGAAAAGCTTCAAAAGGTGTCAAGAATATGAGGAGCATGAAACGGTCTGAAAAATAGGAGGAAAATGAAGCGGTGTTCAATTACATGAAGAGCATGAAAATGTGTGAAAAATATGAAGAGCTACAAAAGGTGTCAAAAATGAAATGAGCATGAAACGGTCTGAAAAATAGGAGGAGCATGAAGTGGTGTTGAAAAAAAAGAAGAGCCTGAAAAGGTGTGAAATATATGAAGAGCTTCAAAAGGTGTCAAAAATATGAGGAGCATGAAACGGTCTGAAAAATAGGAGGAGCATGAAGCGTTGATGAAAAACATGAAGGGCATGAAAACGTGTGAAAAATATGAAGAGCTTCAAAAGGTGTGAAAAATATGAAGAGCTTCAAAAGGTGTCAAAAATGAGATGTGCATGAAACGGTCTGAAAAATATGCGGAGTATGAAGCGGTGTTCAAAAACATGAAGAGCGTGAAAAGGTGTGAAAAATATGAAGAGCTTCAAAAGGTGTCAAACATAAGAGGAGCATGAAACGGTCTGAAAAATAGGAGGAGCATGAAACGGTGTTGAAAACCATGAAGAGCCTGAAAATGGTGTGAAAAATATGAAGAGCTTCAAAAGGTGTGAAAAATATGAAGAGCTTCAAAAGGTGTCAAAAATATGAGGAACATGAAACGGTCTGAAAAATTGGAGGAGCATGAAGCCGTGTTCAAAAACATGAACAGCCTGAAATTATGTGAAAAATATGAAGAGCATCAAAAGGTGTGAAAAATATGAGGAGCAGGAAACGGTCTAAAAAATAGAAGCGGCATGAAATGGTGTTAAAAAACATGAAGAGACTGAAAAGATGTGAAAATTATGAAGAGCTTCAAAAGGTGTGAAATACATGAGGTGCATGAAACGGTCTGAAAAATAGGAGAAGCATGAAGTGGTGTTGAAACACATGAAGAGCCTGAAAAGGTGTGAAAAATATGAACAGCTTCAAAATGTGTCAAACATATGAAGAACATGAAAAGGTCTGAAAAATAGGAGGATCATGAAGCAGTGTTCAAAAACATGAAGAGCCTGAAAATGTGTGAAAAATATAAAGAGCTTCAAAATGTGTCAAATATATGAGGAGCATGAAACGGTTTGAAAAATAGGAGGAGCATGAAACGGTGATTAAAAACATGAAGAGCCTGAAAAGGTGTGAAAAATATGAAGAGCTTCAAAAGGTGTGAAATACATGAGGAGCATGAAACAGGCCGAAAAATACGAGAAGCATGAAGTGATGTGGAAAAACATGAAGAGCCTAAAAAGTTGTGAGAAATATGAAGAGTTTCAAAAGATGTGAAATACATGAGGAGCATGAAACTCTCTGAAAAATAGGAGGAGCATGAAGCGGTGTTCAAAAATATGAAAAGCCTAAAAAGTTGTGAGAAATATGAAGAGCTTCAAAAGGTGTCAAAAATGAGATGAACATGAAACGGTCTGAAAAATATGTGGAGCATGAAGCCGTGTTGAGAAACATGAAGAGCCTAAAAAGTTGTGAAAAATCTGAAAAGCTTCAAAAGGTGTCAAAAATGAGATGAGCATGAAACAGTCTGAAAAATAGGAGGATCATATAACGGTGTTGAAAAACATGAAGAGCCTGAAAAGGTGTGAAAAATATGAGGAGCTTCAAAAGGTGTGAAAAATATGAGGAGCATGAAACAGTCTGAAAAATAGGAGTAGCATGAAGCTGTGTTCAAAAACATGAAGAGCCTGAAAAGGTGTGAAAAATATGAGGAGCTTCAAAAGGTGTGAAAAATATGAGGAGCATGAAACGGTCTGAAAAAGAGAAGCAGCATGAAACGGTGTTGAAGAACATGAAGAGCCTGAAAAGGTGTGAAAAATATGAAGAGCATGAAACGGTCTTAAAAATAGGAGGATCTTGAAGCGGTGTTCAAAATCATGAAGAGACTGAAAACTTGTGAAAAATATGAAGAGCTGCAAAAGGTGTCAAAAATATGAGGAGCATGAAACAGTCTGAAAAATAGGAGCACGAAACGGTGATAAAAAACATGAAGAGCCTGAAGAGGTGTGAAAAATATGAAGAGCTTCAAAAGGTGTGAAATTCATGAGGAGCATGAAATGGTCTGAAAAATAGGAGAAGAATGAAGTGGTGGGGAATAACATGAAGAGCCTGAAAAGGTGTGAAAAATATGAAGAGCTTCAAGAGGTGTCAAATATTTGAAGAGCATGAAACGGTCTGAAAAATAGCAGGAGCATGAAGCGGTGTTGAAAAACATGAAGAGTCTGAAAACGTGTGAAAATATGAAGAACTTCAAAAATATGAAAGATATGAAGAGCTTCAAAAGGTGTCAAAAATGAGATGTGCATGAAACGGTCTGAAAAATAGGAGGAGCATGAAGTGGTGTTGAAAAACATGAAGAACCTGAAAAGGTGTGAGAAATATGAAGAGCTTCAATAGATGTCAAAAATATGAGGAGCATGAAACTGTCTGAAAAAGAGGAGGAGCACGAAGTGGTGTTGAAAAACATGAAGAGCCTGAAAAGGTGTGAAAAATATGAAGAGCTTCAAAATGTGTCAAAATTATGAGGAGCATGAAACGGTCAGAAAAATAGAAGGAGCATGAAGCGGTGTTGAAAAACATGAAGAGCCTGAAAAGGTGTGAAAAACATGAAGAGCTTCAAAAGGTGTGAAAAATATGAAGAGCTTCAAAAGGTGTCAAAAATGAGAAGAGCATAAAAGGGTCTGAAAAATAGGAGGAGCATGAAGCGGTGTGGAAAACCATGAAGTGCTTGAAAAGGTGTGAAAAATATGAAGCGCTTCAAAAGGTGAGAAAAATATGAGGTGCAAGAAACGGTCTGAAAAATAGGAGGAGCATGAAGCGGTGTTGAAAAACAAGAAGAGCCTGAAAACGTGTGAAAAATATGAAGAGCATCAAAAGGTGTGAAAAATATGAGGAGCAGGAAACGGTCTCAAAAATAGAAGCGGCATGAAATGGTGTTCAAAAACATGAAGAGACTGAAAAGATGTGAAAATTATGAAGAGCTTCAAAAGGTGTGAAATACATGAGGCGCATGAAACGGTCTGAAAAATAGGAGAAGCATGAAGTGGTGTTGAAACACATGAAGAGCATGAAAAGGTGTGAAAAATATGAAGAGCTTCAAAATGTGTCAAACATATGAAGAACATGAAAAGGTCTGAAAAATAGGAGGATCATGAAGTAGTGTTCAAAAACATGAAGAGCCTGAAAATGTGTGAAAAATATAAAGAGCTTCAAAATGTGTCAAATATATGAGGAGCATGAAACGGTCTGAAAAATAGGAGGAGCATGAAACGGTGATTAAAAACATGAAGAGCCTGAAAAGGTGTGAAAAATATGAAGAGCTTCAAAAGGTGTGAAATACATGAGGAGCATGAAACAGGCCGAAAAATACGAGAAGCATGAAGTGATGTGGAAAAACATGAAGAGCCTAAAAAGTTGCGAGAAATATGAAGAGCTTCAAAAGATGTGAAATACATGAGGAGCATGAAACTCTCTGAAAAATAGGAGGAGCATGAAGCGGTGTTCAAAAATATGAAAAGCCTAAAAAGTTGTGAGAAATATGAAGAGCTTCAAAAGGTGTCAAAAATGAGATGAGCATGAAACGGTCTGAAAAATATGTGGAGCATGAAGCCGTGTTGAGAAACATGAAGAGCCTAAAAAGTTGAGAAAAATCTGAAAAGCTTCAAAAAGTGTCAAAAATGAGATGAGCATGAAACAGTTTGAAAAATAGGAGGATCATGTAATGGTGTTGAAAAACATGAAGAGCCTGAAAAGGTGTGAAAAATATGAGGAGCTTCAAAAGGTGTGAAAACTATGAGGAGCATGAAACAGTCTGAAAAATAGGAGTAGCATGAAGCTGTGTTCAAAAACATGAAGAGCCTGAAAAGGTGCGAAAAATATGAGGAGCTTCAAAAGGTGTGAAAAATATGAGGAGCATGAAACGGTCTGAAAAAGAGAAGCAGCATGAAACGGTGTTGAAAAACATGAAGAGCCTGAAAAGGTGTGAAAAATATGAAGAGCTGCAAAAGGTGTCAAAAATATGAAGAGCATGAAACGGTCTTAAAAATAGGAGGATCTTGAAGCGGTGTTCAAAATCATGAAGAGACTGAAAACTTGTGAAAAATATGAAGAGCTGCAAAAGGTGTCAAAAATATGAGGAGCATGAAACGGTCTGATAAATAGGAGCATGAAACGGTGATAAAAAACATGAAGAGCATGAAAAGGTGTGAAAAATATGAAGAGCTTCAAAAGGTGTGAAATTCATGAGGAGCATGAAATGATCTGAAAAATAGGAGTAGAATGAAGTGGTGGGGAAAAACATGAAGAGCCTGAAAAGGTGTGAAAAATATGAAGAGCTTCAAGAGGTGTCAAATATATGAAGAGCATGAAACGGTCTCAAAAATAGCAGGAGCATGAAGCGGTGTTGAAAAACATGAAGAGTCTGAAAACCTGTGAAAATATGAAGAACTTCAAAAATATGAAAGATATGAAGAGCTTCAAATGGTGTCAAAAATGAGAAGAGCATAAAAGGGTCTGAAAAATAGGAGGATCATGAAGCAGTGTTCAAAAATATGAAGAGCCTGAAAAGGTGTGAAAAATATGAAGAGCTTCAAAAGGTGTCAAAAATATGAAGAGCATGAAACGGTCTGAAAAATAGGAGGATCATGAAGCAGTGTTCAAAAATATGAAGAGCCTGAAAAGGTGTGAAAAATATGAAGACCTGCAAAAGGTGTCAAAAATATGAGGAGCATGAAACGGTCTGGAAAATAGGAGGAGCATGAAGCGGTGTTCAAAAACATGAGGAGCCTGAAAAGTTGTGAAAAATATGAAGAGCTTCAAAAGGTGTGAAATACATGAGGAGCATGAAACGGTCTGAAATTGGAGGAGCATGAAGCGGTGTTCAAAAACATGAAGAGCCTGAAAACGTGTGAAAAATATGAAGAGCTTCAAAAGGTGTGAAATACATGAGGAGCATTAAACGGACTGAAAAATAGGAGGAGCATGAAACGGTGTTCAAAAACAGGAAGATACTGAAAAGTTGTGAAAAATATGAAGAGCTTCAAAAGGTGTCAAAAATATGAGGAGCATGAAACGGTCTGAAAAATAGGAGGAGCATGAAGCGGTGTTGAAAAACAAGAAGAGCCTGAAAACGTGTGAAAAATATGAAGAGCCTGAAAAGGTGTGAAAAATATGAAGAGCTTCAAAAGGTGTAAAAAATGAGATGAGCATGAAACCGTCTGAAAAATAGGAGGAGCATGAAGTGGTGTTGAAAAAAATGAAGAGCCTGAAAAGGTGTGAAACATATAAAGAGCTTCAAAAGGTGTCAAAATTATGAGGAGCATGAAACGGCCTGAAAAATTGGAGGAGCATGAAGCGGTGTTCAAAAACATGAAGAGCCTGAAAAGGTGTGAAAAATATGAGGAGCTTCAAAAGGTGTGAAAAATATGAGGAGCATGAAACGGTCTGAAAAAGAGAAGCAGCATGAAGCGGTGTTGAAAAACATGAAGAGCCTGAAAAGGTGTGAAAAATATGAAGAGCTGCAAAAGGTGTCAAAAATATGAAGAGCATGAAACGGTCTTAAAAATAGGAGGATCATGAAGCGGTGTTCAAAATCATGAAGAGACTGAAAACTTGTGAAAAATATGAAGAGCTGCAAAAGGTGTCAAAAATATGAGGAGCATGAAACGGTCTGAAAAATAGGAGCATGAAACGGTGATAAAAAACATGAAGAGCCTGAAAAGGTGTGAAAAATATGAAGAGCTTCAAAAGGTGTGAAATTCATGAGGAGCATGAAATGGTCTGAAAAATAGGAGAAGAATGAAGTGGTGGGGAAAAACATGAAGAGCCTGAAAAGGTGTGAAAAATATGAAGAGCTTCAAGAGGTGTAAAATATATGAAGATCATGAAACGGTCTGAAAAATAGGAGGATCATGAAGCGGTGATCAAAAACATGAAGAGCCTGAAAATATGTGAAAAATATAAAGAGCTTCAAAATGTGTGAAATTCATGAGGATCATGAAACGGTCTGAAAAACAGGAGAAGCATGAAGTGGTGTGGAAAAACATGAAGAGCCTGAAAAGATGTGAAAAATATGAAGAGCTTCAAAAGGTGTCAAAACTATGAGGAGTATGAAACGGTCTGAAAAATAGGAGCAGCATGAAACGGTGTTCAAAAACATGAAGAGCCTGAAAAGGTGTGAAAAATATGAAGAGCTTCAAAAGGTGTGAAATACATGAGGAGGATGAAACCGTCTGTAAAATAGGAGGAGCATGAAGCGTTGTTCAAATATATGAAGAGCCTGAAAAGGTGTGAAATATATGAAGAGATTCAAAACGTGTCAAAAATATGAGGAGCATGAAACGGTCTGAAAAAAAGGAGGAGCAGGAAACCGTGTTCAAAAACATGAAGAGCCTGAAAAGGTGTGAAAAATATGAAGAGCTTCAAAAGGTGTTAAAAATAGGAGGAGCATGAAGCGGTGTTGAAAAACATGAAGAGCCTGAAAATGTGTGTAAAATATGAAGAGCTTCAAAACGTGACAAAAATATTAGGAGCATGAAACAGTCTGAAATATAGGTGGATCAAGAAGCGGTGTTGAAAACATGAAGAGCGTGAAAACATGTGAAAAATATGAAGAGCTTCAAAAGGTGTGAAAAATATGAAGAGCTTCAAAAGTTGTGAAAAATATGAAGAGCTACAAAAGACGTGAAAAACATGAGGAGCATGAAACGGTCTGAAAAATAGGAGGAGCATGAAGCAGTGTTGAAAAACATGAAAACCTGAAAATGTGTGAAAAATATGAAGGGCTTCAAAAGGTGTCAAATATATGAGGAGCATGAAACGGTCTGAAAAATAGGAGGAGCATGAAGCGGTGTTCAAAAAAATGAAGAGCCTGAAAAGGTGTGAAAAATACGAAGTGCTTCAAAAGGTGTCAAAAATATGAGGAGCATGAAACAGTCAGAAAAATAGGAGGAGCATGAAGCGGTGTTCAAAAAAATGAAGAGCCTGAAAAAGTGTGAAAAATATGAAGTGCTTCAAAAGGTGTCAAAAATATGAGGAGCTTGAATCGGTCTGAAAAATAGGAGGAGCATGAAGCGGTGTTGAAAAAATGAAGAGCCTGAAAAGGTGTGAAATATATGTAGAGCCTCAAAACGTGTCAAATATAAGAGGAGCATGGAACGGTCTGAACAATAGGAGGAGCATGAAGCGGTGTTGAAAAACATGAAGAGCCTGAAAATGTGTGAAAAATATTAAGAGCTTCAAAAGGTGTGAAAAATATGAGGAGCATGAAACGGTCTGAAAAATAGGAGGAGCATGAAGCCGTGTTGAAAAACATGAAGAGCCTGAAAGGGTGTAACAAATATGAAGAGTTTCAGAAGGTGTCAAAAATGAGAAGAGCATGAAACGGTCTGAAAAATAGGAGGAGCATGAAGTGGTGTTGAAAAACATGAAGAGCCTGAAAAAGTGTGAAATATATGAAGAGCTTCAAAAGGTGTGAAGTACATGAGGAGAATGAAACCGTCCGAAAAATAGGAGGAGCATGAAGCGGTGTTCCAATACATGAAGAGCCTGAAAAGGTGTGAAATATATGAAGAGATTCAAAAGCTGTCAAAAATATGAGGAGCATGAAACGGTCTGAAAAAAAGGAGGAGCAGGAAACCGTGTTCAAGAACATGAAGAGCCTGAAAAGGTGTGAAAAATTTGAGGTGCTTCAAAAGGTGTGAAAATTAGGAGGAGCATGAAACGGTCTGAAAAATAGGAGGATCAAGAAGCGGTGTTGAAAAACATGAAGATCTGAAAACTTGTGAAAAATATAAAGAGCTTCAAAAGGTGTGAAAAATATGAAGAGCTTCAAAAGGTGTCAAAAATGAGATGAGCATGAAACGGTCTGAAAAATATGTGGAGCATAAAGTGGTGTTGAAAAACATGAAGCCTCAAAAGGTGTAAAATACTTGAGGAGCATGAATCGGTCTGAAAAATTAGAGGAGCATGAAGCGGTGTTGAAAAACATGAAGAGCCTGAAAAACATGAAGAGCCTGAAAAGGTGTGAAAAATATGAAGAGCTTCAAATGGTGTGAAAAATACGGGGAGCATGAAGAGGTGTTCAAAAACATGAAAAGCCTGAAATGTTGTAAAAAATATGAAAAGCTTCAAAAGGTGTCAAAAATATGAGGAGCATGAAACGGTCTGAAAAACCGGAGGATCATGAAGCGGTGTTCAAAAACATGAAGAGCATGAAAAGGTGTGAAAAATTTGAAGAGCTTCAAAAATGTGAAAAATATGAAGAGCTTCAAAAGGTGTGAAATATATGAAGAGCTTCAAAAGGTGTCAAAAATTAGATGAGCAAGAAACGATCTGAAAAATAGGAGGAGCATGAAGTGGTGTTGAAAAACATGAAGAGCCTGAAAATGTGTGAAATATATGAAGAGCTTCAAAAGGTGTGAAAAATATGAAGAGCTTCAAAAGGTGTCAAAAATATGAAGAGCATTAAACGGTCGCAAAAATAGGAGGAACTTGAAGTGGTGTTCGAACACATGAAGAGTCTGAAAAGGTGTGAAATATAAGAAGAGTTTCAAAAGGTGTCAAAATTATGAGGTGCATGAAACGGTCTGAAAAATAGGAGGATCATGAAACAGTGTTGAAAAACATGAAGAGCCTGAAAAGGTGTGAAAAATATGAAGAGCTTCAAAACGTGTCAAAAATATGAGGAGAATGAAACTGTCTGAAAAATAGGAGAAGCATGATGCGGTGTTGAAAAATATGAAGAGCCTGAAAACGTGTGAAAAATATGAAGATCTTCAAAAGGAATGAAAAATATGAGGAGCTTCAAAAGGTGTCAAAAATGAGATGACCATGAAACGGTCTGAGAAATAGAAGGAGCATGAAGTTCTTTTCAAAAAAATGAAGAATCTGAAAAGGTGTGAAGTATATGAAGATTTCAAAAGGTGTCAAAAATATGAGGAGCATGAAACGGTCTGAAAAATAGGAGGAGCATGAAGTCATGATGAAAAACATGAAGAGCGTGAAAATGTGTGAAAAATACGAAGAGCTTCAAAAGGTGTCACAAATATGAGGAGCATGAAACGGTCTGAAATATATGAGGAGCATGAAGCGGTGTTCAAAAACATGAAGAGCCTGAAAACGTGTGAAAAATCTGAAGAGCTTCAAAAATGTGAAAAATATGAAGAGCTTCAAAAGGTGTCAAAAATTAGATGAGCATGAAACTGTCTGAAAAATAGGAGGAGCATGAAGTGTTGTTGAAAATCATGACGAGCCTGAAAAGGTGTGTAAAATATGAAGAGCTTCAAAATGTGTGAAATAAATGAGGAGCATGAAACGGTCTGAAAAATAGGAGGAGCATGAAGCGGTGTTCAAAAATATGAAGAGCCTGAAAATTTGTGAAAACTATGAAGAGCTTCAGAAGGTGTCATAAATTAGATGAGCATGAAACGGTCTGAAAAATAGGAGGAGCATGAAGCGGTGTTGAAAAACATGAGGAGCCTGAAAAGGTGTGAAAAATATGAAGAGCTTCAAAAGTTGTGAAAAATATGAAGAGCTTCAAATGCTGTCAAAAATGAGATGAGCATTAAACGGTCTGAGAAATAGGAGAAGCATGAAGTGGTGTTGAAAAATATGAAGAGCCTGAAAAAGTGTGAAATATATGAAGAGCTTCAAAAGGCGTGAAAAATATGAAGAGCTTTAAAAGAGGTCAAAAATATGAGGAGCATGAAACGGTCTGAAAAATAGGAGGAGCATTGTAGCATTGTTCAAAAACTTGAAGAGCCTGAAAAGGTGTGAAAAATATGAAGAGCTTCAAAAGGTGACAAAAATATGAAGAGATTTAAAAGGTGTCAAAAATGAGATGAGCATGAAATGGTCTGAAAAATAGGAGGAGCAAGAAGCGGTGTTGAAAAACATAAAGAGCATGAAAACGTATGAAGAATATGAAGAGCTTCAAAAGGTGTGAAAAATATGAAGAGCTTTAAAAGGTGTCAAAAATGAGATGAGAATGAAACGGTCTGAAAAATATGTGGAGCATGAAGTGGTATTGAAAAACATGAAGAGCCTGAAAAGGTGTGAAAGATATGAAGAGCTTCAAAAGGTCTCAAAAATATGAGGAGCATGAAACGGTCTGAAAAATAGGAGGAGCATGAAGCGGTGTTCAAAAATATGAAGAGCCTGAAAAGGTGTGAAAAATATGAAGAGCTTCAAAAATATGAAAAATATGAAGAGCCTCAAAAGGTGTGAAAAATATGAAGAGCCTCAAAAGGTGTGAAAAATATGAAGAGATTTAAAAGGTGTCAAAAATGAGATGAGCATGAAACGGTCTGAAAAATAGGAGGAGCAAGAAGCGGTGTTGAAAAACATAAAGAGCATGAAAACGTATGAAGAATATGAAGAGCTTCAAAAGGTGTGAAAAATATGAAGAGCTTTAAAAGGTGTCAAAAATGAGATGAGAATGAAACGGTCTGAAAAATATGTGGAGCATGAAGTGGTATTGAAAAACATGAAGAGCCTGAAAAGGTGTGAAAGATATGAAGAGCTTCAAAAGGTCTCAAAAATATGAGGAGCATGAAACGGTCTGAAAAATAGGAACAGCATGAAGCGGTGTTGCAAAACATGAAGAGCCTGAAAAGGTGTCAAAAATATGAAGAGCTTCAAAAGGTGTGAAATACATGAGGAGCATTAAACGCCCTGAAAAATAGGAGGAGCATGCAGAGTTGTTCAAAAACATGAAGAGCCTGAAAAGGTGTCAAAAATATGAAGAGATTCAAAAGGTGTGAAAAATATGAAGAGCTTCAAAATGTTTCAAAAATGAAATGAGCATGAAACGGTCTGAAAAAGCTGAGGAGCATGAAGTGGTGTTGAAACACATGAAGAGCCTGAAAAGGTGTGAAAAATATGAAGAGGTTCAAAGGTGTGAAATACATGAGGATCATGAAATGGTTTGAAAAATACGAGGAGCATGAAGCAGTGTTCAAAAACATGAAGAGCCTGAAAAGGTTTGAAAAATATGAAGAGCTTCAAAAGGTGTCAAAAATATGAGGAGCATGAAACCGTCTGAAAAATAGGAGGAGCATGAAGCGGTGTTGAAAAACATGAAGAGCGTGAAAACGAGTGAAAAATATGAAGAGCTTCAAAAGGTATGAAAAATATGAAGAGCTTCAAAAGGTGTCAAAAAAGAGATGAGCATGAAACCGTCTGAAAAATAGGTGGAGCATGAAGCGGTGTTGAAAAACATGAAGAACCTGAAAAGATGTGAAAAATATGAAGAGCTTCAAAAGGTGTCAAAAATATGAGGAGCATGAAACGGTCTGAAAAATAGGAGGAGCATGAAACCGTGTTCAAAAACATGAAGAGACTGAAAAGGGTGAAAAATATGAAGAGCTTCAAAAGGTGTGAAAAATAGGAGGAGCATGAAGCGGTGTGCAAAAACATGAAAAGCCTGAAAAGGTGTGAAAAATATGAAGAGCATCAAAAGGTGTCAAAAATATGAGGAGCATGAAACGGTCTGAAAAATAGGAGGAGCATGAAGCGGTGTTGAAAAACATGAAGAGCCTGAAAAGGTGTTAAAAATATGAAGAGTTTCAAAAGGTGTCAAATATATGAGCAGCAAGAATCGGTCTGAAATATAGGAGTAGCATGAAACGGTGTTCAAATACATGCAGAGCCTGAAAAGTTGTGAAAAATATGAAGAGCTTCAAATGGTGTCAAATATATGAAGAGCTTCAAAAGGTGTCAAAAATGAGATGAGCATGAAACGGTCTGAAAAATAGGAGGAGCAAGAAGTCGTGTTCCAAAAAATGAAGAGCCTGAGAAGGTGTGAAATATATCAAGAACTTCAAAATGTGTCAAAAATATGAGGAGCATGAAACGGTCTGAAAAATAGGAGGAGCATGAAACGGTGTTGAAAAACATGCAGAGCCTGAAAAGGTGTGAAAAATATGAAGAACTTCAAAAGGTGTGAAATATATGAGGAGCATGAAACGGTCTTAAAAATAGGAGGAGCATGAAGCGGTTTTCAAAAATATGAAGAGCCTGAAAAGGTGTGAAAAATATGAGGAGCTTCAAAAGGTATGAAATACATGAGGAGTATGAAACTGTCTTGAAAATAGGAGGAGCATGAAGCGGTGTTAAAAAACATGAAGAGGCTTAAAAGGTGTGAAAAATATGAAGAGCTTCAAAAGGTGTGAAAAATATGAGGAGCATGAACCGGTCTGAAAAATAGGAGGAGCATGAAGCCGTGTTGAAAAACATGAAGAGCCTGAAAAAGTGTGAAATATATGAAGAGGTTCAAAAGGTGTAAAAAATATGAGGAGATTCAAAAGGTATCAAAAATATGAGGAGCATGAAACGGTCTGAAAAAGAGGAGGAGCATGAATCGGTGTTGAAAATCATGAAGAGCCTGAAAACGTGTGAGAAATATGAAGAGCTTCAAAAGGTGTCAAAAATATGAAGAGCTTCAAAGGGTGTCAAAAATGAGAGGAGTATGAAGCAGTCTGAAAAATAGGAGGAGCATGAAGCGGTGTTCAAAAACATGAAGAGCCTGAAAAGGTGTGAAAAATATGAAGAGCTTCAAAAGGTGTCAAAAATGAGATCATCATGAAACGGTCTGAAAAATAGGAGGTGCATGAGGTGGTGTTGAAAAAAAAGAAGAGACTGAAAAGGTGTGAAATATATGAAGAGCTTCAAAAGATGTCAAAATATGAGGAGCATGATACGGTCTGAAAAATAGGAGGAGCATGAAGCGGTGTTCAAAACATGAAGAGCCTGAAAAATTGTGAAAAATATGAAAAGCTTCCAAAGGTGTCAAAAATGAGATGAGCATGAAACGGTCTGAAAATAGGAGGAGCATGAAGCGGTGTTGAAAAAATGAAGAGCCGGAAAAGGTGTGAAAAATATGAAGAGCATCAAAAGGTGTCAAAAATATGAGGAGTATGAAACGGTCTGAAAAATAGGAGGAGCATGAAGTGGTGTTGCAAAACATGAGGAGCCTGAAAAGGTGTGAAAAATATGAAGAGCTTCAAAAGGTGAGAAAAATAGGAGGTGCATGAAACGGTCTGAAAAAGAGGAGGAGCATGAAGCGGCGTTGAAAAACATGAAGAGCCTGAAAAGGTGTGAAAAATATGAAGAGCTTCAAAAGGTGTGAAATACATGAGGAGCATGAAACTCTCTGAAAAATAGGAGGAGCATGAAGCGGTGTTCAAAAATATGAAGAGCCTGAAAAGGTGTGAAAAATATGAAGAGCTTCAAAAATATGAAAAATATGAAGAGCCTCAAAAGGTGTGAAAAATATGAAGAGCCTCAAAAGGTGTGAAAAATATGAAGAGATTTAAAAGGTGTCAAAAATGAGATGAGCATGAAACGGTCTGAAAAACAGGAGGAGCAAGAAGCGGTGTTGAAAAACATAAAGAGCATGAAAACGTATGAAGAATATGAAGAGCTTCAAAAGGTGTGAAAAATATGAAGAGCTTTAAAAGGTGTCAAAAATGAGATGAGCATGAAACGGTCTGAAAAATATGTGGAGCATGAAGTGGTATTGAAAAACATGAAGAGCCTGAAAAGGTGTGAAAGATATGAAGAGCTTCAAAAGGTCTCAAAAATATGAGGAGCATGAAACGGTCTGAAAAATAGGAACAGCATGAAGCGGTGTTGCAAAACATGAAGAGCCTGAAAAGGTGTCAAAAATATGAAGAGCTTCAAAAGGTGTGAAATACATGAGGAGCATTAAACGCCCTGAAAAATAGGAGGAGCATGCAGAGTTGTTCAAAAACATGAAGAGCCTGAAAAGGTGTCAAAAATATGAAGAGATTCAAAAGGTGTGAAAAATATGAAGAGCTTCAAAATGTTTCAAAAATGAAATGAGCATGAAACGGTCTGAAAAAGCTGAGGAGCATGAAGTGGTGTTGAAACACATGAAGAGCCTGAAAAGGTGTGAAAAATATGAAGAGGTTCAAAGGTGTGAAATACATGAGGATCATGAAATGGTTTGAAAAATACGAGGAGCATGAAGCAGTGTTCAAAAACATGAAGAGCCTGAAAAGGTTTGAAAAATATGAAGAGCTTCAAAAGGTGTCAAAAATATGAGGAGCATGAAACCGTCTGAAAAATAGGAGGAGCATGAAGTGGTGTTGAAAAACATGAAGAGCGTGAAAACGAGTGAAAAATATGAAGAGCTTCAAAAGGTATGAAAAATATGAAGAGCTTCAAAAGGTGTCAAAAAAGAGATGAGCACGAAACCGTCTGAAAAATAGGTGGAGCATGAAGCGGTGTTGAAAAACATGAAGAGCCTGAAAAGATGTGAAAAATATGAAGAGCTTCAAAAGGTGTCAAAAATATGAGGAACATGAAACGGTCTGAAAAATAGGAGGAGCATGAAACCGTGTTCAAAAACATGAAGAGACTGAAAAGGGTGAAAAATATGAAGAGCTTCAAAAGGTGTGAAAAATAGGAGGAGCATGAAGCGGTGTGCAAAAACATGAAAAGCCTGAAAAGGTGTGAAAAATATGAAGAGCATCAAAAGGTGTCAAAAATATGAGGAGCATGAAACGGTCTGAAAAATAGGAGGAGCATGAAGCGGTGTTGAAAAACATGAAGAGCCTGAAAAGGTGTTAAAAATATGAAGAGTTTCAAAAGGTGTCAAATATATGAGCAGCAAGAATCGGTCTGAAATATAGGAGTAGCATGAAACGGTGTTCAAATACATGCAGAGCCTGAAAAGTTGTGAAAAATATGAAGAGCTTCAAATGGTGTCAAATATATGAAGAGCTTCAAAAGGTGTCAAAAATGAGATGAGCATGAAACGGTCTGAAAAATAGGAGGAGCAAGAAGTCGTGTTCCAAAAAATGAAGAGCCTGAGAAGGTGTGAAATATATCAAGAACTTCAAAATGTGTCAAAAATATGAGGAGCATGAAACGGTCTGAAAAATAGGAGGAGCATGAAACGGTGTTGAAAAACATGCAGAGCCTGAAAAGGTGTGAAAAATATGAAGAACTTCAAAAGGTGTGAAATATATGAGGAGCATGAAACGGTCTTAAAAATAGGAGGAGCATGAAGCGGTTTTCAAAAATATGAAGAGCCTGAAAAGGTGTGAAAAATATGAGGAGCTTCAAAAGGTATGAAATACATGAGGAGTATGAAACTGTCTTGAAAATAGGAGGAGCATGAAGCGGTGTTAAAAAACATGAAGAGGCTTAAAAGGTGTGAAAAATATGAAGAGCTTCAAAAGGTGTGAAAAATATGAGGAGCATGAAACGGTCTGAAAAATAGGAGGAGCATGAAGCCGTGTTGAAAAACATGAAGAGCCTGAAAAAGTGTGAAATATATGAAGAGGTTCAAAAGGTGTAAAAAATATGAGGAGATTCAAAAGGTATCAAAAATATGAGGAGCATGAAACGGTCTGAAAAAGAGGAGGAGCATGAATCGGTGTTGAAAATCATGAAGAGCCTGAAAACGTGTGAGAAATATGAAGAGCTTCAAAAGGTGTCAAAAATATGAAGAGCTTCAAAGGGTGTCAAAAATGAGAGGAGTATGAAGCAGTCTGAAAAATAGGAGGAGCATGAAGCGGTGTTCAAAAACATGAAGAGCCTGAAAAGGTGTGAAAAATATGAAGAGCTTCAAAAGGTGTCAAAAATGAGATCATCATGAAACGGTCTGAAAAATAGGAGGTGCATGAGGTGGTGTTGAAAAAAAAGAAGAGACTGAAAAGGTGTGAAATATATGAAGAGCTTCAAAAGATGTCAAAATATGAGGAGCATGATACGGTCTGAAAAATAGGAGGAGCATGAAGCGGTGTTCAAAACATGAAGAGCCTGAAAAATTGTGAAAAATATGAAAAGCTTCCAAAGGTGTCAAATATGAGATGAGCATGAAACGGTCTGAAAATAGGAGGAGCATGAAGCGGTGTTGAAAAAATGAAGAGCCGGAAAAGGTGTGAAAAATATGAAGAGCATCAAAAGGTGTCAAAAATATGAGGAGTATGAAACGGTCTGAAAAATAGGAGGAGCATGAAGTGGTGTTGCAAAACATGAGGAGCCTGAAAAGGTGTGAAAAATATGAAGAGCTTCAAAAGGTGAGAAAAATAGGAGGTGCATGAAACGGTCTGAAAAAGAGGAGGAGCATGAAGCGGCGTTGAAAAACATGAAGAGCCTGAAAAGGTGTGAAAAATATGAAGAGCTTCAAAAGGTGTGAAATACATGAGGAGCATGAAACTCTCTGAAAAATAGGAGGAGCATGAAGCGGTGTTCAAAAATATGAAGAGCCTGAAAAGGTGTGAAAAATATGAAGAGCTTCAAAAATATGAAAAATATGAAGAGCCTCAAAAGGTGTGAAAAATATGAAGAGCCTCAAAAGGTGTGAAAAATATGAAGAGATTTAAAAGGTGTCAAAAATGAGATGAGCATGAAACGGTCTGAAAAATAGGAGGAGCAAGAAGCGGTGTTGAAAAACATAAAGAGCATGAAAACGTATGAAGAATATGAAGAGCTTCAAAAGGTGTGAAAAATATGAAGAGCTTTAAAAGGTGTCAAAAATGAGATGAGCATGAAACGGTCTGAAAAATATGTGGAGCATGAAGTGGTATTGAAAAACATGAAGAGCCTGAAAAGGTGTGAAAGATATGAAGAGCTTCAAAAGGTCTCAAAAAAATGAGGAGCATGAAACGGTCTGAAAAATAGGAACAGCATGAAGCGGTGTTGCAAAACATGAAGAGCCTGAAAAGGTGTCAAAAATATGAAGAGCTTCAAAAGGTGTGAAATACATGAGGAGCATTACACGCCCTGAAAAATAGGAGGAGCATGCAGAGTTGTTCAAAAACATGAAGAGCCTGAAAAGGTGTCAAAAATATGAAGAGATTCAAAAGGTGTGAAAAATATGAAGAGCTTCAAAATGTTTCAAAAATGAAATGAGCATGAAACGGTCTGAAAAAGCTGAGGAGCATGAAGTGGTGTTGAAACACATGAAGAGCCTGAAAAGGTGTGAAAAATATGAAGAGGTTCAAAGGTGTGAAATACATGAGGATCATGAAATGGTTTGAAAAATACGAGGAGCATGAAGCAGTGTTCAAAAACATGAAGAGCCTGAAAAGGTTTGAAAAATATGAAGAGCTTCAAAAGGTGTCAAAAATATGAGGAGCATGAAACCGTCTGAAAAATAGGAGGAGCATGAAGTGGTGTTGAAAAACATGAAGAGCGTGAAAACGAGTGAAAAATATGAAGAGCTTCAAAAGGTATGAAAAATATGAAGAGCTTCAAAAGGTGTCAAAAAAGAGATGAGCACGAAACCGTCTGAAAAATAGGTGGAGCATGAAGCGGTGTTGAAAAACATGAAGAGCCTGAAAAGATGTGAAAAATATGAAGAGCTTCAAAAGGTGTCAAAAATATGAGGAACATGAAACGGTCTGAAAAATAGGAGGAGCATGAAACCGTGTTCAAAAACATGAAGAGACTGAAAAGGGTGAAAAATATGAAGAGCTTCAAAAGGTGTGAAAAATAGGAGGAGCATGAAGCGGTGTGCAAAAACATGAAAAGCCTGAAAAGGTGTGAAAAATATGAAGAGCATCAAAAGGTGTCAAAAATATGAGGAGCATGAAACGGTCTGAAAAATAGGAGGAGCATGAAGCGGTGTTGAAAAACATGAAGAGCCTGAAAAGGTGTTAAAAATATGAGAGTTTCAAAAGGTGTCAAATATATGAGCAGCAAGAATCGGTCTGAAATATAGGAGTAGCATGAAACGGTGTTCAAATACATGCAGAGCCTGAAAAGTTGTGAAAAATATGAAGAGCTTCAAATGGTGTCAAATATATGAAGAGCTTCAAAAGGTGTCAAAAATGAGATGAGCATGAAACGGTCTGAAAAATAGGAGGAGCAAGAAGTCGTGTTCCAAAAAATGAAGAGCCTGAGAAGGTGTGAAATATATCAAGAACTTCAAAATGTGTCAAAAATATGAGGAGCATGAAACGGTCTGAAAAATAGGAGGAGCATGAAACGGTGTTGAAAAACATGCAGAGCCTGAAAAGGTGTGAAAAATATGAAGAACTTCAAAAGGTGTGAAATATATGAGGAGCATGAAACGGTCTTAAAAATAGGAGGAGCATGAAGCGGTTTTCAAAAATATGAAGAGCCTGAAAAGGTGTGAAAAATATGAGGAGCTTCAAAAGGTATGAAATACATGAGGAGTATGAAACTGTCTTGAAAATAGGAGGAGCATGAAGCGGTGTTAAAAAACATGAAGAGGCTTAAAAGGTGTGAAAAATATGAAGAGCTTCAAAAGGTGTGAAAAATATGAGGAGCATGAAACGGTCTGAAAAATAGGAGGAGCATGAAGCCGTGTTGAAAAACATGAAGAGCCTGAAAAAGTGTGAAATATATGAAGAGGTTCAAAAGGTGTAAAAAATATGAGGAGATTCAAAAGGTATCAAAAATATGAGGAGCATGAAACGGTCTGAAAAAGAGGAGGAGCATGAATCGGTGTTGAAAATCATGAAGAGCCTGAAAACGTGTGAGAAATATGAAGAGCTTCAAAAGGTGTCAAAAATATGAAGAGCTTCAAAGGGTGTCAAAAATGAGAGGAGTATGAAGCAGTCTGAAAAATAGGAGGAGCATGAAGCGGTGTTCAAAAACATGAAGAGCCTGAAAAGGTGTGAAAAATATGAAGAGCTTCAAAAGGTGTCAAAAATGAGATGAGCATGAAACGGTCTGAAAAATAGGAGGAGAATGAAGTGGTGTTGAAAAAAATGAGGAGCCTGAAAAGGTGTGAAAAATATGAAGCGCTTCAAAAGGTGTCAAAAATGAGATGATCATGAAACGGTCTGAAAAATAGGAGGTGCATGAGGTGGTGTTGAAGAAAAAGAAGAGACTGAAAAGGTGTGAAAAATATGAAGAGCTTCAAAAGGTGTCAAAATATGAGGAGCATGATACGGTCTGAAAAATAGGAGGAGCATGAAGCGGTGTTCAAAACATGAAGAGCCTGAAAAATTGTGAAAAATATGAAAAGCTTCCAAAGGTGTCAAAAATGAGATGAGCATGAAACGGTCTGAAAAATAGGAGGAGCATGAAGCGGTGTTGAAAAAATGAAGAGCCTGAAAAGGTGTGAAAAATATGAAGAGTATCAAAAGTTGTCAAAAATATGAGGAGTATGAAACGGTCTGAAAAATAGGAGGACCATGAAGCGGTGTTGCAAAACATGAGGAGCCTGAAAAGGTGTGAAAAATATGAAGAGCTTCAAAAGGTGAGAAAAATATGAGGTGCATGAAACGGTCTGAAAAATAGGAGGAGCATGAAGCGGTGTTGAAAAACATGAAGAGCCTGAAAAGGTGTGAAAAATATGAAGAGCTTCAAAAGGTGTGAAATACATGAGGAGCATGAAACGTGTTGAAAAATAGGAGAAGCATGAAGTGGTGTGGAAAAACATCAAGAGCCTGAAAAGGTGTGAAAAATATGAAGAGCTTCAAAAGGTGTGAAATACATGAGGAGCAAGAAACGGTCTGAAAAATAGGAGGAAGATGAAGAGGTGTTCAAAAATATGAAGAGCCTGAAAAGGTGTGAAAAATATGAAGAGCTTCAAAAGATGTGAAAAATATGAGGAGCATGATACGGTCTGAAAAATAGGAGGAGCATGAAGCGGTGTTCAAAACATGAAGAGCCTGAAAAGTTGTGAAAAATATGAAAAGCTTCCAAAGGTGTCAAAAATGAGATGAGCATGAAACGGTCTGAAAAATAGGAGGAGCATGAAGCGGTGTTGAAAAAATGAAGAGCCTGAAAAGGTGTGAAAAATATGAAGAGCATCAAAAGGTGTCAAAAATATGACGAGTATGAAATGGTCTGAAAAATAGGAGGAGCATGAAGCGGTGTTGCAAAACATGAGGAGCCTGAAAAGGTGTGAAAAATATGAAGAGCTTCAAAAGGTGTCAAAATTTTGAAGAGCTTCAAAGGTGTCAAAAATATGAGGAGCATGGAACGGTGTTCAAAAACATGGAAAGCAAGAAAAGGTTGAAAAATATGAAGAGCTTCAAAAGGTGTCAAAAATATGAGGAGCATGAAACGGTATGAAAAATAGGAGGAGCATGAACTGGTGTTGAAAAACAAGAAGAGCCTGAAAAGGTGTGAAAAATATGAAGAGTTTGAAAATGTGACAAAAATATGAGGAGCAGGAAACGGTCTGAAAAATAGGAGGAGCATGAAGCGGTGTTGAAAAACATGAAGAGCCTGAAAAGGCTTGAAAAATATGAAGAGCTTCAAAATGTGTCAAAAATAGAGGGGGCATGAAACTATCTGAAAAATAGGAGGAGCATGAAGCGGTGTTGAAAAATATGAAGAACCTGAAGAGGTTTGAAAAATATGAAGAGCTTCAAAAGGTGTCAAAAATATGAGGAGCATGGAACGGTCTGAAAAAAAGGAAGAGCAGGAAGCGGTGCGGAAAAACATGAAGAGCCTGAAAAGGTGTGAAAAATATGAAGACCTTCAAAAGGTGTTAAAAAGAGGAGGCACATGAAACTGTCTGAAAAATACGAGGAGCATGAAGCGGTGTTGAAAAACAAGAAGAGCCTGAAAAGGTGTGAAAAATATGAAGAGTTTGAAAATGTGTGAAAAATATGAGGAGCAGGAAACGGTCTGAAAAATAGGAGCATGAAGTGGTGTTGAAAAACATGAAGAGCCTGAAAAGCTGTGAAAAATATGAAGAGCATCAAAAACTGTCAAAATATGACGAGCATGAAACGGTTTTCAAAGACATGAAACGCCTGAAAAGGTGTGAAATATATGAACAGCTTCAAAAGGTATCAAAAATAGGAGGAGCATGAAACGGTCTGAAAAATTGGAGGAGCAAGAAGCAGTGTTGAAAAACATGAAGAGGTGGAAAAGGTGTGAAATATATGAAGAACTTCAAAAGGTGTCAAAAATATGAGGAGCATGAAACGGTTTGAAAAATAGGAGGAGCATGAAGCGGTGTTGAAAAACATGAAGAGCATGAAACGGTTTGAAAAATATGAAGAGCTTCAAAAGGTGTCAAAAATAAAGGGGGCATGAAACTATCTGAAAAATAGGAGGAGCATGAAGCGGTGTGGAAAAACATGAAGAGCGTGAAAACGTTTGAAAAATATGAAGAGCTTCAAAAGGTGTGGAAAATATGAAGAGCTTCAAAATGTGTCAAAAGTGAGATGAGCATGAAACGGTCTGAAAAATAGGAGGAGCATGAAGTGGTGTTGAAAAACATGACGAGCCTGAAAATGTGTGAAATATATGAAGAGCTTCAAAAGGTGTCAGAAATGAGAGAAGCATGAAACGGTCTGAAAAATAGATGAGCAAGAAGGGGTGTTGAAAAACATGAAGAGCCTGAAAACGTTTGAGAAATATGAAGAGCTTCAAAAGGTGTGGAAAATATGAAGAGCTTCAAAAGGTATGAAATATAGGAGCAGCATGAAGTGGTGTTCAAAAACATAAAAAGCCTGTAAAGGTGTGAAAAATATGAAGAGCTTCAAAACGTGTCAAATATATGTGGAGCATGAAACGGTGTGAAAAATAGGAGGAGCATGAAGCGGTGCTGAAAAACATGAAGTGCCTGAAAAGGTGTGAAAAATATGAAGAGCTTCAAAAGGTGTCAAAAATATGAGGAGCATGAAACGCTCTGAAATATAGGAGGAGCAAGAAGTGGTGTTGAAAAACTTGAAGAGCTGAAAAGGTGGAAAAATATGAAGAACTTCAACAGGTGTCAAAAATATGAGGAGCATGAAATGGACTGAAAAATAGGAAGATCATGAAGCGGTGTTGAATAACATGAAGAGCCTGAAAAGGTGTGAAAAATGTGAAAAGCTTCAAAAGGTGTGAAATACATGAGGAGCATGAAACGGTCTGAAAAATAGGAGTAGAATGAGACGGTGTTGAAAAACATGAAGAGCCTGAAAAGTTGTGAAAAATATGAAGAGCTTCAAAAGGTGTCAAAATTATGAGGAGTATAAAACGGTCTAAAAAATAGGAGGAGCATGAAACGGTGTTCAAAACATGAAGAGCCTGAGAAGATGTGAAATATATGACGAGCTTCAAAAGGTTTGAAATACATGAGGAGCATTAAACTGTCTGAAAAATAGGAGGAGCATGAAGCTGTGTTCAAAAACATGAAGAGCCTGAAAAGGTGTGAAAATAATGAAGAGCTTCAAAAGATGTGAAATATAGGAGCAGCTTGAAGCGGTGTTCAGAAACATAAAAAGCCTGAAAAGGTGTGAAAAATATGAAGAGCTTCAAAACGTGTCAAAAATATGTGGAGCATGAAATAGTCTGAAAAATAGGAGGAGCATGAAGCGGTGTTGAAAAACATGAAGAACCTGAAAACTTGTAAAAATATGAAGATCTTCAAAAGGTGTGAAAAATATGAACCGTTTCAAAAGTGTGAAAAATGAGATGAGCATGAAGCGGTCTTAAAAATAGGAGGAGCATGAAGTGTTGTTGAAAAACATAAAGATCCTGAAAATGTATGAAATATATGAAGAACTACAAAAGGTGTCAAAAATGTGAGGAGCATTAAAAGGTCTGAAAAATAGGAGGAGCATGAAACGGTGTTGAAAGACATGAAGAGCCTGAAAAGGTGTGAAAAACATGAAGAGCTTCAAAACGTGTCAAAAATATGTGGAGCATGAAAGGGTCTGAAAATTAGCAGGAGCATGAAGCGGTGTTGAAAAACATGAAGAACCTGAAAACGTGTGAAAAATATGAAAAGCTTCAAATGGTGTGAAAAATATGAACAGCTTCAAAAGGTGTGAAAAATATGAAGAGCTTCAAAAGGTGTCATAAATATGAGGAGCAAGAAATGGTCTGAAAAATAAGAAAAGCATGAAATGGTGTTCAAAATATGAAGAGCCTGAAAAGGTGTGAAAAATATGAAGAGCTTCAAAAGGTGTGAAATACATGAGGAGCATGAAACTCTCTAAAAAATAAGAGGAGCATGAAGCGGTGTTCAAAAACATGAAGAGCCTGAAAAGTTGTGAAAAATATGAAGAGCTTCAAAATGTGTGAAAAAAAAAAGAAGAGCTTCAAAAGGTGTCAATAATATGAGGAGCATGAATCGGTCTGAAAAATAGGAGGAGCATGAAACGGTGTTGAAAAGATGAAGAGATGAAAAGGTGTGAAAAATATGAAGAGGTTCTAAAGGTGTCAAAAATATGAGGAGCATGAAACAGTCTTTAAAATAGGATGAGAATGAGACGGTTTTGAAAAAGATGAAGAGCATGAAAAGGTGTGAAAAACATGAAGAGCTTCAAAAGGTGTAAAAAATATGAGAGGCATGAAACGACTGAAAAATAGGAGGAGCATGATGCGGTGGTCAAAAACATGAAGAGCCTGAAAAGGTGTGAAAAATATAAAGAGCTTCAAAAGGTGTCAAAATATTAGGAGCGTGAAACAGTATGAAACATAGGATGAGCATGAAACTTTTTTGAAAAAGATGAAGAGCATGAAAAGGTGTGAAAAATATGAAGAGCTTCAAAAGATGTTAAAAATATGAGGAGCATGAAACTTTCTGAAAAATTGGAGGAGCATGAAGCGGTGTTGAAAAACATGAAAAGCCTGAAAAGGTGGAAAAATATGAAGAGCTTCAAAAGGTGTCAACAATATGAGGAGCATGAAACGGTCTGAAAATTAGGAAGAGCATGAAACTGTGTTGATAAACATGAAGAGCCTGAAAAGGTGTGAAAAATATGAAGAGCTTCAAAAGGTGTCAAATATATGAGGAGCATGAAACGGTCTAAAAAATAGGAGGAGCATGAAACGGTGTTCAAAACATGAAGAGCCTGAGAAGATGTGAAATATATGACGAGCTTCAAAAGGTTTGAAATACATGAGGAGCATTAAACTGTCTGAAAAATAGGAGGAGCATGAAGCTGTGTTCAAAAACATGAAGAGCCTGAAAAGGTGTGAAAATAATGAAGAGCTTCAAAAGATGTGAAATATAGGGGCAGCTTGAAGCGGTGTTCAGAAACATAAAAAGCCTGAAAAGGTGTGAAAAATATGAAGAGCTTCAAAACGTGTCAAAAATATGTGGAGCATGAAATAGTCTGAAAAATAGGAGGAGCATGAAGCGGTGTTGAAAAACATGAAGAACCTGAAAACTTGTAAAAATATGAAGATCTTCAAAAGGTGTGAAAAATATGAACCGTTTAAAAAGTGTGAAAAATGAGATGAGCATGAAGCGGTCTTAAAAATAGGAGGAGCATGAAGTGTTGTTGAAAAACATAAAGATCCTGAAAATGTATGAAATATATGAAGAACTACAAAAGGTGTCAAAAATGTGAGGAGCATTAAAAGGTCTGAAAAATAGGAGGAGCATGAAACGGTGTTGAAAGACATGAAGAGCCTGAAAAGGTGTGAAAAACATGAAGAGCTTCAAAACGTGTCAAAAATATGTGGAGCATGAAAGGGTCTGAAAATTAGCAGGAGCATGAAGCGGTGTTGAAAAACATGAAGAACCTGAAAACGTGTGAAAAATATGAAAAGCTTCAAATGGTGTGAAAAATATGAACAGCTTCAAAAGGTGTGAAAAATATGAAGAGCTTCAAAAGGTGTCATAAATATGAGGAGCAAGAAATGGTCTGAAAAATAAGAGAAGCATGAAATGGTGTTCAAAATATGAAGAGCCTGAAAAGGTGTGAAAAATATGAAGAGCTTCAAAAGGTGTGAAATACATGAGGAGCATGAAACTCTCTAAAAAATAAGAGGAGCATGAAGCGGTGTTCAAAAACATGAAGAGCCTGAAAAGTTGTGAAAAATATGAAGAGCTTCAAAATGTGTGAAAAAGAAAAGAAGAGCTTCAAAAGGTGTCAATAATATGAGGAGCATGAATCGGTCTGAAAAATAGGAGGAGCATGAAACGGTGTTGAAAAGATGAAGAGATGAAAAGGTGTGAAAAATATGAAGAGGTTCTAAAGGTGTCAAAAATATGAGGAGCATGAAACAGTCTTTAAAATAGGATGAGAATGAGACGGTTTTGAAAAAGATGAAGAGCATGAAAAGGTGTGAAAAACATGAAGAGCTTCAAAAGGTGTAAAAAATATGAGAGGCATGAAACGACTGAAAAATAGGAGGAGCATGATGCGGTGGTCAAAAACATGAAGAGCCTGAAAAGGTGTGAAAAATATAAAGAGCTTCAAAAGGTGTCAAAATATTAGGAGCGTGAAACAGTATGAAACATAGGATGAGCATGAAACTTTTTTGAAAAAGATGAAGAGCATGAAAAGGTGTGAAAAATATGAAGAGCTTCAAAAGATGTTAAAAATATGAGGAGCATGAAACTTTCTGAAAAATTGGAGGAGCATGAAGCGGTGTTGAAAAACATGAAAAGCCTGAAAAGGTGGAAAAATATGAAGAGCTTCAAAAGGTGTCAACAATATGAGGAGCATGAAACGGTCTGAAAATTATGAAGAGCATGAAACTGTGTTGATAAACATGAAGAGCCTGAAAAGGTGTGAAAAATATGAAGAGCTTCAAAAGGTGTCAAATATATGAGGAGCATGAAACAGTGTGAAAAATAGGATGAGCATGAAACGGTTTTAAAAAGACGAAGAGCCTAAAAGGTGTGACATATATGAAGAGCTTCAAAAGGTGTGAAACACATGAGGAGGTGGAAACGGTCTGAAAATAGTAGGAGCATGAAGCGGCGTTGAAAAACATGAATAACCTGAAAACGTGTGAAAAATATGAAGAGCTTCAAAAGGTGTGAAATATATGAAGAGCTACAAAAGGTGTCAAAAATATGAGGAGCACGAACCGGTCTGAAATATAGGAGGAGCATGAAGTGATGTTGAAAAACATGAAGAGCCTGCAAAGGTGTGAAAAATATGAAGATCTTCAAAAGGTGTCAAAAATATGAGGAGAATGAACCGGTCTGAAAAATAGGAGGAGCATGAAGTGGTGTTGAAAAACATGAAGTGCCTGAAAAGTTGTGAAATATATGAAGAGCTTCAAAAGGTGTGAAAAATATGAGGAGCTTCAAAAGGTGTCAAAAATATGAGGAGCCTGAAACGGTCTGAAAAATAGGAGGAGCATGATACGGTGTTCAAAAATATGAAGAGCCTGAAAAGGTGTGAAAAACATGAAGATCTTCAAAAGGGGTCAAAAATATGAGGAGCATGAAACGATCTGAAAAATAGGAGGAGCATGAAGTGGTGTTCAAAAACATGAAGAGCTTGAAAAGGTGTGAAAAACATGAAGAGCCTCAAAACGTGTCAAAAATATGAGGAGCATGAAACGGTCTGAAAAATAGGAGGAGCATGAAGCGGTGTTGAAAAACATGAAGAGCCTGAAAACGTGTGAAAAATATGAAGAGCTTCAAAAGGTGTGAAATATATGAAGAGCTTCCAAAGGTGTCAAAAATGAGATGAGCATGAAACGGTCTGAAAAATAGGAGGAGCATGAAGTGGTCGTGGAAATCATGAAGTGCCTGAAAAGGTGTGAAATATATGAAGAGTTTCCAAAGTTGTGAAAAAATGAGGAGGTTCAAAAGGTGTCAAAAATATGAGGAGCATGAAACGGTCTGAAAAATAGGAGGAGCATGAAACGGTGTTCAAAAACATGAAGAGCCTGAAAAGGTGTGAAAAATATAAAGAGCTTGAAAAGGTGTGAAATACATGAGGAGACTGAAGCGGTCTGAAAAATAGAAGGAGCATGAAACGGTGTTGAAATACATGAAGAGCCTGAAAAGGTGTGAAAAATAGGAGGAGCTTCACAAGGTGTCAAATATATAAGGAACATGAAACGGTCTGAAAAATAGGAGGAGCATGAAGCAGTCGTCAAAAACATGAAGAACCTGAAAAGTTTTGTAAAATATGAAGAGCTTCAAAAGGTGTGAAAAATATGAGGAACATGAAACGGTCTGAAAAATAGGAACAGCATGAAACAGTGTTGAAAATCATGAAGAGCCTGAAAAGGTGTGAAAAACATGAAGAGCCTCAAAACGTGTTAAAAATATGAGGAGCATGAAACGGTCTGAAAAATAGGATGAGCATGAAGCGGTGTTGAAAACTTTAAGAGCCTGAAAAGGTGGGAAATATATGAAGAGTTTCCAAAGTTGTGAAAAAATGAGGAGGTTCAAAAGGTGTCAAAAATATGAGGAGCATGAAACGGTGTGAAAAATAGGAGAAGCATGAAGTGATGTTGAGAAACCTGAAGAGACTGAAAAGGTGTGAAAAATATGAAGAGCTACAAAAGATGTGAAATATATGAGGAGCATGAAATGATCTGAAAAATAGGAGGAGCATGAAACGGTGTTGTAAAACATGAAGAGCCTGAAAGGTGTGAAAATTATGAAGACGTTCAAAATGTGTCAAAAAAAAGGAGGAGCATGAAATGGTGTTCAAAAACATGAAGAGCCTGAAAAGGTGTGAAAAATATTAAGATCTTCAAAAGGTGTCAAAAATATGAGGAGCATGAAACGGTGTGAAAAATAGGAGGAACATGAAGCACGGTTGAAAAACATGAAGAGCCTGAAAAGGTGTGAAAAATATGAACAGCTTCAAAAGCTGTCAAAAATATGAGGAGCATGAAACAGTCTGAAAAATAGGAGGAGCATGAAGCGGTGTTGAAAAACATGAAAAGCCTGAAAAGGTGTGAAAAATATGAAGAGCATTAAAAGGTGTGAAAAATATGAGGAACATGAAACGGACTGAAAAAAAGGAGGAGTATGAAGAGGGGTTGAAAACATGAAAAGCCTGAAAATGTGTGAAAAATATGAAGAGCTTCCAAAGGTGTGAAAAATATGAATAGGTTCGAAATGTGTCAATAATGAGAGCAGCATGAAACGGTGTGAAAAATAGGAGGAGCATGAAGCGGTGTGCAAAAAGATGAAGAGCCTGAAAATCTGTGAAATATATGAAGAGCTTCAAAAGGTGTCAAAAATATGAGGAGAAAGAAACGGTCTGAAAAATAGGAGGAGCATGAAGTGGTGTTGACAAACATGAAGAGCTGAAAAGCTGTGAAAAATATGAAGAGCTTTAAAAGGTCTCAAATATATGAGGATCATGAAATTTTCTGAAAAATAGGAGGAGCATGAAACGTTGTTCAAAACATGAAGAGCCTGAAATGGTGTGAAAAACATAAAGAGATTCAAAACATGTCAAACATTGAGGAGCATGAAACGATCTGAAAAATAGGAAGAGCATGATGCAGTGTTGAAAAACATGAAGAGGCTGAAAACGTGTGAAAAATATGAAGTGCTCCAAAGATGTCAAAAATATGAGGAGCATGAAGCGGTCCGAAAAATAGGATGAGCATGAAGCGGTGTTGACAACATTCAGAGCCTGAAAAGGTGTGAAATATATGAAGAGCTTGAAACGGTGTCAAAAATATGAGGAGCATGAAACGGTGTGAAAAATAGAAGAGGCATGAAGTGATGTTGAGAAACATGAAGAGCCTGAAAAGGTGTGAAAAAAATGAAGAGCTACAAAAGGTGTCAAATACATGTGGAGCATGAAACGATCTGAAAAATAGGAGAAGCATGAAGTGGTGTTGAAAAATATGAAGAGCCTGAAAAGGTGTGAAAATTATGAAGAGCTTCAAAATGTGTCAAAAAAAAGGAGGATAATGAAACAGTGTTCAAATACATTAAGAGCCTGAATAGGTGTGAAAAATATGAAGAGCTTCAAAATGTGTCAAAAAAAAAGGAGGACCATGAAGCGGTGTTTAAAAACAAGTAGTGCCTGAAAAGGTGTGAAATATATGAAGAGCTTCAAAAGGTGTCAAAAATATGAGGAGCATGAAATGATCTGAAAAATAGGAGGAGCATGAAGTAGTGTTGAAAAACATGAAGAGCCTGAAAAAGTGTGAAAAATATGAAGAGCTTTAAAAGGTCTCAAATATATGAGGAGCATGTAACTTTCTGAAAAATAGGAGGAGCATGAAACGGTGTTCAAAACATGAAGAGCCTGAAAAGGTGTGAAAAATATGAAGAGCTTCAAAACTTGTCAAACATTGAGGAGCATGAAACTATCTGAAAAATAGGAAGAGCATGATGCCGTGTTGAAAAACCTGAAGAGCCTGAAAAGGTGTGAAATATATGATGAGCTTCAAAAGGTGTCAAAAATATGAGGAGCATGAAACGGTCTGAAAAATAGGAGGACCATGAAGCGGTGTTGAAAAACATGAAGAGCCTTAAAAGTTGTGAAAAATATGAAGAGCTTCAAAAGGTGTGAAAAATATGAAGAGCTTCAAAAGGTGTCAAAAATGAGAGGAGCATGAAACGGTCTGAAAAAACGGAGGAGCATGAAGCGGTGTTGAAAAACATGAAGAGTCTTAAAAGATGTGAAAAATATGAAGAGCTTCAAAATGTGTCAAAAATAGGAGGAGGATGAAACGGTCTGAAAAAACGGAGGAGCATGAAGCTGTGTTGAAAAACATGAAGAGTCTTAAAAGATGTGAAAAATATGAAGAGCTTCAAAATGTGTCAAAAATAGGAGGAGGATGAAACGTTGTTAAAAAAACATGAAGAGCCTGAAAAGATGTGAAATATATGAAGAGCTTCAAAAGGTGTGAAAAATATGAAGAGCTTCAAAAGGTGTGAAATACATGAGGAGCATGAAACTCTCTGAATAATAGGAGGAGCATGAAGTGGTGTTCAAAAATTGAAGAGCCTGAAAAGGTGTGAAAAATATGAAGAGCTTCAAAACGTGTCAAAAATATGAGGAGCATGAAACGGTCTGAAAAATAGGAGGAGCACGACGTGTTGTTGAAAAACGTGAATAGCCTGAAAAGGTGAGAATATATGAAGAGCTTCAAAAGGTGTGAAAACTATGAGGAGCATGAAACGGTCTGAATAATAGAAGGAGCATGAAACGGTGTTTAAACAAATGAAGAGCCTGAAAAGGTGTGAAAAATATGAAGAGTTTCAAAAGGTTTGAAAAATATGAGGAGCATGAAATGGTCCGAAAAATAGGAGATGCATGAAGTTGTGTTGAAAAATATGAAGAGCCTGAAAAGGTGTGAAAAATATGAAGAGCTTCAAAAGGTGTCAAAAATTAGATGAGCATGAAACGGTCTGAAAAATCGGAGGAGCATGAAGCGGTGTTGAAAATCTTGAAGAGCCTGAAAAGGTGTGAAAAACATGAAGTGGTTCAAAAATATGAAAAATAGGAAGAGCTTCAAAAGGTGTGAAAAATACGAAGTGCTTCAAAAGATGTCAAAAATGAGATGAGCATGAAACGGTCTGAAAAATCGGAGGAGCATGAAGCGGTGTTGAAAATCTTGAAGAGCCTGAAAAGGTGTGAAAAAAATGAAGAGCTTCAAGAGGTGTCAAATATATCAGGATCATGAAACGGTCTGAATAATAAGAGGAGCAAGAAACGGTGTTCAAAACATGAAGAGCCTGAAAAGGTGTGAAAAATGTGAAGAGCTTAAAAGGTGTAAAAATATGAAGAGCTTCAAAAGGTGTCAGAATAGATGAGCATGAAACGGTCTGAAAAATAGGAGGAGCATGAAGTGGTGTTGAAAAAATGAAGAGCCTGAAAAGGTGTGAAATATATGAAGAGCTTTAAAATGTGTCAAATTTATGAGGAGAATAAAACGGTCTGAAAAATAGGAGGAGCTGAAGCGGTGTGGAAAAACATGAAGAGCCTGAAAAAGTGTGAAAAATATGAAAAGTTTCTAAAGGTGTCAAAATTATGAGGAACATGAAACGTCTGAAAAATAGGAGGAGCATGAAGTGGTGTTGAAAAACATGAAGAGCTTGAAAAAGTGTGAAAAATATGAAGAGCTTCAAAAGGTGTCAAAATATGAGGAGCATGAAACCGTCTGAAAAATAGGAGGAGCATGAAACGGTGTTCAAAAACATGAAGAGCCTGAAAAGGTGTGGAAAATATGAAGAGCTTCAAAAGGTGTGAAATACATGAGGAGAATGAAACTCTCTGAAAAATAGAAGGTGCATGAAGTGGTGTTCAAAAACATGAAGAGTCTGAAAAGGTTTGAAAAATATGAAGAGCTTCAAAATGTGTGAAAATTATGAGGAGCATGATATGGTTTCAAAAATAAGATTACCATGAAGCGGTGTTCAAAACATGAAGAGCCTGAAAAGTTTTGAAAAATATGAAAAGCTTCAAAAGGTGTCAAAAATGAGATGAGCATGAAACGTTCTGAAAAATAGGAGGTGCATGAAGCGGGGTTGAAAAACATGAAGAGCCTGAAAAGGTGTGAAAAATATGAAGAGCTTCAAAAGGTGTCAAAAATATGAGGAGCATGAACCCGTCTGAAAAATCGGAGGAGCATGAAGCGTTGTTGAAAAACATGAAGAGCCTGAAAAGGTGTGAGAAATATGAAGAGCCTTAAAATGTGTCAAATTTATGAGGAGAATGAAACGGTCTGAAAAATAGGAGGAGCTGAAGCGGTGTTGAAAAACATGAAGAGCCTGAAAAAGTGTGAAATATATGAAAAGTTTCTAAAGGTGTCAAAAATATGAGGAACATGAAACGTCTGAAAAATAGGAGGAGCATGAAGTGGTGTTGAAAAACATGAAGAGCTTGAAAAAGTGTGAAAAATATGAAGAGCTTCAAAAGGTGTCAAAATATGAGGAGCATGAAACCGTCTGAAAAATAGTAGGACTATGAAACGGTGTTCAAAAACATGAAGAGCCTGAAAAGGTGTGCAAAATATGAAGAGCTTCAAAAGGTGTGAAATACATGAGGAGAATGAAACTCTCTGAAAAATAGAAGGAGCATGAAGTGGTGTTCAAAAACATGAAGAGTCTGAAAAGGTTTGAAAAATATGAAGAGCTTCAATATGTGTGAAAAATATGAGGAGCATGATATGGTTTCAAAAATAGGATTACCATGAAGCGGTGTTCAAAACATGAAAAGCCTGAAAAGTTTTGAAAAATATGAAAAGCTTCAAAAGGTGTCAAAAATGAGATGAGCATGAAACGATCTGAAAAATAGGAGGAGCATGAAGTGGTTGTGAAAAACATGAAGAGCCTGAAAAGGTGTGCAAAATATGAAGAGCTTCAAAAGGTGTGAAATACATGAGGAGCATGAAACGGTCTGAAAAATAGGAGGAGCATGAAGCGGTGTTCAAAAACATGAAGAGCCTGAAAAGGTGTGAAAAATATGAAGAGCCTCAAAACGTGTCAAAAATATGAGGAGTATGAAACGGTCTGAAAAATAGCAGGAGCAAGAAGCGGTGTTGAAAAACATGAAGAGGCTGAAAACGTGTGAAAAATATGAAGAGCTTCAAAAACGTGAAAAATAAGAAGATCTTCAAAAGGTGTGAAAAATATGAAGAGCTTCAAAAGGTGTCAAAAATGAGATGAGCATGAAACCGTCTGAAAAATAGGAGGAGCAAGAAAGGTTGTTGAAAAACATGCAGAGCCTGAAAAAGTGTGAAAAATATGAACAGCTTCAAAAGATGTGAAAAATATGAAGAGATTCAAAAGGTGTCAAAAATGAGATGAGCATGAAACCGTCTGAAAAATAGGAGGAGCATGAAGCGGTGTTGAAAAACATGAAGAGCCTGAAAACGTGTGAAAAATATGAAGAGCTTCAAAAGTTTTGAAAAATAAGAAGAGCTTTAAAAGGTGTCAAAAATGAGATCTGCATGAAATGGTCTGAAAAATAGGAGGAGCATGAAGTGGTGTTGAAAAAAATGAAGAGCCTGAAAAGGTGTGAATTATACGAAGAGCTTCAAAAGGTGTCAAAAATATGTGGAGCATGAAACGGTCCGAAAAATCGGAGGAGCATGAAGCGGTGTTGTAAAACATGAAGAGCCTGAAAAGGTGTGAAAAATATGAAGAGCTTCAAAAGGTGTCAAAAATATGAGGAGCATGAAACGGCCTGAAAAATAGGAGGAGCATGAAACGGTGTTCAAAAATATGAAAAGCCTGAAAAGGTGTGAAAAATATGAAGAGCTTCAAAAGGTGTGAAATACATGAGGAGCATGAAACTCTCTGAAAAATAGAAGGAGCATGAAGTGGTGTTCAAAAACATGAAGAGCCTGAAAAGGTGTGAAAAATATGAAGAGCTTCAAAAGGTGTGAAAAACATGAGTAGCATGATATGGTTTGAAAAATCGGATTAGCATGAAGCGGTGTTCAAAAACATGAAGAGCCTGAAAATATGTGAAAAATATGAAAAGCTTCAAAAGGTGTCAAAAATGAGATGAGCATGAAACGTTCTGAAAAATAGGAGGTGCATGAAGCGGTGTTGAAAAACATGAAGAGCCTGAAAAGGTGTGAAAAATATGAAGAGCTTCAAAAGGTGTCAAAAATATGAGGAGCATGAAACCGTCTGAAAAATTGGAGGAGCATGAAGCCTTGTTGAAAAACATGAAGAGCCTGAAAAGGTGTGAGAAATATGAAGAGCTTCAAAAGGTGTCAAAAATATGACTAGCATGAAACGGTCTGAAAAACAGGAGGAGCATGAAGCGGTGTTGAAAAACATGAAGAGCCTGAAAAGGTGTGAAAAATATGAAGAGCTTCAAAAGGTGTCAAAAATATGAGGAGCATGAAACGGTCTGAAAAATAGGAGGAGCATGAAACGGTATTCAAAAACATGACGAGCCTGAAAAGGTGTGAAAAATATGAAGAGCCTCAAAGAATGTCAAATATATGAGGAGCATGAAACGGTCTGAAAAATAGGAAGATCATGAAGTGGTGTTCAAAAACATGAAGAGCCTGAAAAGGTGTGAAAAATATGAAGAGCCTCAAAAGGTGTAAAAAATGAGATGTGCATGAAACACTCTGAAAAATAGGAGGAGGATGAAGCGGTGTTCAAAAACATGAAGAGCCTGAAAATGTGTGCAAAATATGAAGAGCTTCAAAAGGAGTGAAATACATGAGGAGCATGAAAAGGTGTTCAAAAACATGCAGAGACTTAAAAGGTGCAAAAAGTATGAAGAGCTTCAAAAAGTGTCAAAAATTAGATTAGCATGAAAGGGTCTGAAAAATAGGAGGAGCCTGAAGAGGTGTTGAAAAACATGAAGAGGCTGAAAAAGTGTGAAAAATATGAAGAGCTTCAAAAATATGAAAATTATGAAGAGCTTCAAAAAGTGTGAAAAATATGAAGAGCTTCAAAAGATGTCAAAAATGAGATGAGCATGAAACGGTCTGAAAAATGGAGGAGCATGAAGTGTTGTTGAAAATCATGAAGAGCCTGAAAAGGTGTGAAATATATGCAG
Organism: Dama dama; assembly: GCF_033118175.1. Taxonomy (NCBI): domain Eukaryota; kingdom Metazoa; phylum Chordata; class Mammalia; order Artiodactyla; family Cervidae; genus Dama; species Dama dama. Next base: position 2,169,669 of record NW_026870948.1, on the reverse strand, counting down.
AGCTTCAAAAGGTGTCAAAAATATGAGGAGAATGAAACCGTCTGAAAAATACGAGGAGCATGAAGTGTTGTTGAGAAACATGAAGAGCCTGAAAAGGTGTGAAAAATATGAAGAGCTTCAAAAGGTGTCAAAAATATGAGGAGCATGAAACGGTCCGAAAAATAGGAGGATCATGAAGCGGTGTTGAAAAACATGAAGAGCCTGAAAAGGTGTGAAAAATATGAAGAGCTTCAAAAGGTGTCAAAAATATGAGGAGCATGAAACGGTCTGAAAAATAGGACGAGCATAAGCGGTGTTCAAAAACATGAACAGCCTGAAAAGGTGTGAAAAATATGAAGACCTTCAAAAGGTGTGAAAAATATGAAGAGCTTCAAAAGGTGTCAAAAATTAGATTAGCAGGAAAGGGTGTGAAAATTAGGAGGAGCATGAAGTGGTGGTGAAAAACATCAAGAGCCTGAAAAGGTGTGAAATATATGAACAGCTTCAAAAGGTGTGAAAATGATGAAGAGCTTCAAAAGGTGTCAAAATTATGAGGAGCATGAAACGGTCTGAAAAATAGGAGGAGCATGAAACGATGTTGAAAAACATGAAGAGCCTGAAAAGGTGTGAAAAATATGAAGAGCTTCAAAAGGTGTGAAAAATATGAAGAGCCTCAAAGAATGTAAAATATATGAGGAGCATGAAACGGTCTGAAAAATAGGAAGATCATGAAGTGGTGTTCAAAAACATGAAGAGCTGAAAAGGTGTGAAAAATATGAAGAGCTTCAAAAGGTGTCAAAACTATGAGGAGCATGAAACGGGCTGAAAAATAGGAGGATCATGAAGCGGTGTTGAAAAGAATGAAGAGCTTGAAAAGGTGAGAAAAATATGAAGACCTTCAAAAGCTGTCAAAAATATAGGAGAATGAAACGGTCTGAAAAATAGGAGGAGCATGAAACGGTGTTGAAAAACATGAAGAGCCTGAAAAGGTGTGAAAAATATGAAGAGCTTCAAAAGGTGTGAATTATATCAGGAGCATGAAAAGTTCTGAAAATTATGAGGACCATGAAGCGGTGTTCAAAAACATAAAGAGCCTGAAAATGTGTGAAAAATATGAAGAGCTTCAAAAGATGTCAAAAATATGAGGAGCATGAAACATTCTGAAAAATAGGAGGAGCATGAAGTGGTGTTGAAAAACATGAAGAGCCTGAAAAGGTGTGAAAAATATATAGAGCTTCAAAAGATGTCAAAAATATGAGGAGCATGAAACTGTCTGAAAAATAGGAGGAGCATGAAGCAGTGTTCAAAAACATGAGGAGCCTGAAAACGTGTGAAAAATATGAAGAGCTTCAAAAGTTTTGAAAAATAAGAAGAGCTTCAAAAGGTGTCAAAAATGAGATCTGCATGAAATGGTCTGAAAAATAGGAGGAGCATGAAGCGGTGTTCAAAAACATGAAGAGCCTGAAAAGGTGTGAAAAATATGAAGAGCTTCAAAAGGTGTCAAAATTAGGAGGAGCATGAAACGGTCTGCAAACTTGGAGGAGCATGAGGTGGTGTTGAAAAACATGAAGAGCCTGAAAAGGTGTGAAAAATATGAAAAGCTTCAAAAGATGTCAAAAATATGAGGAGCATGAAACGGTCTGAAAAATAGGAGGAGCATGAAGTTGTGTTGAAAAACTTGAAGAGCATGAAAAGCTGTGAAATATATGAAGAGCTTCAAAAGTTGTGAAAAATATGAAGAGCTTCAAAATGTGTGAAATTCATGAGGAGCATGAAACGGTCTGAAAAATAGGAGGAGCATAAAGCTGTGTTCAAAACATGAAGAGCTGAAAAGGTGTGAAAAATATGAAGAGCTTCAAAAGGTTTCAAAACTATGAGGAGCATGAAACGGGCTGAAAAATAGGAGGAGCATGAAGCTTTGTTGAAAAGAATGAAGAGCTTGAAAAGGTGAGAAAAATATGAAGACCTCCAAAAGCTGTCAAAAATATAGGAGAATGAAACGGTCTGAAAAATAGAAGGAGCATGAAACGGCGTTCAAAACATGAAGAGCTGAAAAGGTGTGAAAAATATGAAGAGCTTCAAAAGGTGTCAAAAATATGAGGAGCATGAAACTCTCTGAAAAATAGGAGGAGCATGAAGCGGTGTTGAAAAACATGAAGAGCCTGAAAAGATGTGAAAAATATGAAGAGCTTCAAAAGTTGTCAAATATATGAGGAGCATGAAACGGTCTGAAAAATAGGAGGAGCATGAAGCTGTGTTCAAAAACATGAAGAGCCTGAAAAAGTGTGAAATATATGAAGAGCTTCGAAATGTGTGAAAAATATGAAGAGCTTCAAAAGGTGTCAAAAATATGAGGAGCATGAAAGTCTATGAAAAATAGGAGGAGCATGAAGTGGTGTTCAAAACATGAAGAGCCTGAAAAGGTGTGAAAAATATGAGAGCTGCAAAAGGTGTCAAAAATATGAGGAGCATGAAACGATCCGAAAAATATGAGGAGCATGAAGGGCTGTTGAAAATCATAAAGAGCCTGAAAAGTTGTGAAAAATATGAAGAGCTTCAAAAGATGTGAAAAACATGAAGAGCTTCAAAAGGTGTCAAAATGAGATGAGCATGAAACGGTCTGAAAAACAGGAGAAGCATGAAGTCGTGTTGAAAAAAATGAAAAATCTGAAAAGGTGTGAAATATATGAAGAGCTTTAAAAGGTGTCAAAAATATGAGGAGAATGAAACGGTCTGCAAAATAGGAGGAGCATGAAATGGTGTTCAAAAACATGAAGAGCCTGAAAAGTTGTGAAAAATATGAAGAGCTTCAAAAGGTGTCAAAAATATGAGTAGCATGAAACGGTCTGCAAAAAAGGAGGAGCATGAAGTGGTGTTGAAAAACATGAAGAGCTTGAAAAGGTGTGAAAAATATGAAAGCTTCAAAAGGTGTCGAAAATATGAGGAGCATGAAACGGTCTCAAAAATAGGAGGAGCATGAAACGGTGTTCAAAAACATGAAGAGCCTGAAAAGGTGTGAAAAATATGAAGAGCTTCAAAATGTGTCAAAAATATGACGAGCATGAAACCCTCTTAAAAATAGTAGGAGGATGAAGCTTTGTTCAAAAACAAGAAGAACCTGAAAATTTGTGCAAAATATGAAGAGCTTCACAAGGAGTGAAATACATGAGGAGCATGAAAAGCTGTTCAAAAACATGCAGAGACTTAAAAGGTGTGAAAAGTATGAAGAGCTTCAAAAAGTGCCAAAAATTCGATTAGCATGAAAGGGTCTGAAAAACAGGAGGAGCCTGAAGAGTTGTTGAAAAACATGAAGAGCCTGAAACAGTGTGAAAAATATGAAGAGCTTCAAAAATATGAAAATTATGAAGAGCTTCAAAAGGTGTGAAAAATATGAAGAGCTTCAAAATATGTCAAAAATGAGATGAGCATGAAACGGTCTGAAAAATAGGAGGAGCATGAAGTGGTGTTGAAAATCATGAAGAGCCTGAAAATGTGTGAAATATATGTAGAGCTTCAAAAGGTGTCAAAAATATGAGGAGTATGTAACGGTCTGAAAAATACGAGTAGCATGAAGTGTTGTTGAAAACCATGAAGAGCCTGAAAAGGTGTGAAATATATGAAGAGCTTCAAAAGGTGTAAAAATATGAGGAGCATGAAACGGTCTGAAAAATAGGAGGATCATGAAGCGGTGTTGAAAAACCGGAAGAGCCTGAAAAGGTGTGAAAAATATGAATAGCTTCTAAAAGTGTCAAAAATGAGATGTGCATGAAACGGACTGAAAAATTGGAGGAGCATGAAGTGGTGTTCAAAAACATGAAGAGCCTGAAAAGGTGTGAAAAATATGAAATGCTTAAAAAGGTGTCAAAAATATGAGGAGCATGAAACGGTCTGAAAAATAGGAGGAGCATGAAGTTGTGTTGAAAAACATGAAGAGCCTGAAAAGGTGTGAAAAATATGAAGAGCTTCAAAAGGTGTGACAAACATGAGGAGCATGATATGGTTTGAAAAATAGGATTAGCATGAAGCGGTGTTCAAAATCATGAAGAGCCTGAAAATATGTGAAAAATATGAAAAGCTTCAAAAGGTGTCAAAAATGAGATGAGCATGAAACGGTCTGAAAAATAGGAGGTGCATTAAGCGGTGTTGAAAAACCTGAAGAGCCTGAAAAGTTTTGAGAAATATGAAGAGCTTCAAAAGGTGTCAAAATTATGAGGAGCATGAAACGGTCTGAAAAATCGGAGGTGCATGAAGCGGTGTTGAAAAACATGAAGAGCCTGAAAAGGTGTGAGAAATATGAAGAGCTTCAAAAGGTGTCAAAAATATGAGTAGCATGAAACGGTCTGCAAAAAAGGAGGAGCATGAAGTGGTGTTGAAAAACATGAAGAGCTTGAAAAGGTGTGAAAAATATGAAAGCTTCAAAAGGTGTCGAAAATATGAGGAGCATGAAAAGGTCTCAAAAATAGGAGGAGCATGAAACGGTGTTCAAAAACATGAAGAGCCTGAAAAGGTGTGAAAAATATGAAGAGCTTCAAAATGTGTCAAAAATATGACGAGCATGAAACCCTCTTAAAAATAGGAGGAGGATGAAGCTGTGTTCAAAAACAAGAAGAACCTGAAAATTTGTGCAAAATATGAAGAGCTTCAAAAGGAGTGAAATACATGAGGAGCATGAAAAGGTGTTCAAAAACATGCAGAGACTTAAAAGGTGTGAAAAGTATGAAGAGCTTCACAAAGTGCCAAAAATTCGATTAGCATGAAAGGGTGTGAAAAATAGGAGGAGCCTGAAGAGTTGTTGAAAAACATGAAGAGCCTGAAAAAGTGTGAAAATTATGAAGAGCTTCAAAAATATGAAAATTATGTAGAGCTTCAAAAGGTGTGAAAAATATGAAGAGCTTCAAAATATGTCAAAAATGAGATGAGCATGAAACGGTCTGAAAAATAGGAGGAGCATGAAGTGGTGTTGAAAATCATGAAGAGCCTGAAAATGTGTGAAATATATGCAGAGCTTCAAAAGGTGTTAAAAATATGAGGAGCATGTAACGGTCTGAAAAATACGAGGAGCATGAAGTGGTGTTGAAAACCATGAAGAGCCTGAAAAGGTGTGAAATATATGAAGAGCTTCAAAAGGTGTAAAAATATGAGGAGCATGAAACGGTCTGAAAAATAGGAGGATCATGAAGCGGTGTTGAAAAACCGGAAGAGCCTGAAAAGGTGTGAAAAATATGAATAGCTTCAAAAGGTGTCAAAAATGAGATGTGCATGAATCGGACTGAAAAATTGGAGGAGCATGAAGTGGTGTTGAAAAATATTAAGAGAATGAAAAGGTGTGCAAAATATGAAGAGCTTCAAAATTTGTCAAATATATGAGGAGCATGAAAAGGTCTGAAAAATAGGAGGAGCATGAAACGGTGTTCAAAAACATGAAGAGCTTGAAAAGGTGTAAAAAATATGAAGAGTTTCAAAAGGTGTGAAATACATGAGGAGCATGAAACGTTCTGAAACATAGGAGGACCATGAAGCGGTGTTGAAAAACATGAAGAGCCTGAAAAGGTGTGAAAAATATGAAGAGCTTCAAAAGGTGTCAGAAATATGAGGAGCATGAAACGGTCTGAAAAATAGGAGGAGCATGAAGCGGTGTTCAAAAACATGAAGAGGCTGAAAAGGTGTGAAATATATGAAGAGCTTCAAAAGGTGTGAAAAATATGAGGAGCATGAAACGGTCTGAAAAATAGGAGGAGCCTGAACCGGGGTTCAAAAACATGAAGAGCCTGAAAAGGTGTGAAAAATATGAAGAGCTTCAAAAGGTGTGAAATACATGAGGAGCATGAAACGGTCTGAAAAATAGGAGGAGCATGAAGTGATGTTCAAAAACATGAAGAGCCTGAAAATGAGTGAGAAATATGAAAAGCTTCAAAAGGTGTCAAAAATATGAGGAGCATGAAACGGTCTGAAAAATAGGAGGAGCATGAAGCAGTGTTGAAAAACATGAAGAGCCTGAAAATGTGTTAAAAATATGAAGAGCTTCAAAAATATGAAAATTATGAAGAGCTTCAAAAGGTGTGAAAAATATGAAGAGCTTCAAAAATTGTCAAAAATGAGATGAGCATGAAACGGTCTGAAAAATAGGAGGAGCATGAAGGGGTGTTGAAAATCATGAAGAGCCTGAAAAGGTGTGAAAAATATGAATAGCTTCTAAAGGTGTGAAATACATGAGGAGCATGAAACTCTCTGAAAAATAGAAGGAGCATGAAGTGGTGTTCAAAAACATGAAGAGCCTGAAAAGGTGTGAAAAATATGAAGAGCTTCAAAAGGTGTGAAAAACATGAGGAGCCTGAAACTCTCTGAAAAATAGAAGGAGCATGAAGTGGTGTTCAAAAACATGAAGAGCCTGAAAAGGTGTGAAAAATATGAAGAGCTTCAAAAGGTGTGAAAAACATGAGGAGCATGATATGGTTTTAAAAAGTAGGATTAGCATGAAGCGGTGTTCAAAAACATGAAGAGCCTGAAAATATGTGAAAAATATGAAAAGCTTCAAAAGGTGTCAAAAATGAGATGAGCATGAAACGGTCTGAAAAATAGGAGGTGCATTAAGCGGTGTTGAAAAACATGAAGAGCCTGAAAAGGTTTGAGAAATATGAAGAGCTTCAAAAGGTGTCAAAAATATGAGGAGCATGAAACGGTCTGAAAAATCGGAGGTGCATGAAGCGGTGTTGAAAAACATGAAGAGCCTGAAAAGGTGTGAGAAATATGAAGAGCTTCAAAGGGTGTTAAAAATATGAGTAGCATGAAACGGTCTGCAAAAAAGGAGGAGCATGAAGTGGTGTTGAAAAACATGAAGAGCTTGAAAAGGTGTGAAAAATATGAAAGCTTCAAAAGTTGTCGAAAATATGACGAGCATGAAACGGTCTCAAAAATAGGAGGAGCATGAAACGGTGTTCAAAAACATGAAGAGCCTGAAAAGGTGTGAAAAATATGAAGAGCTTCAAAATGTGTCAAAAATATGACGAGCATGAAACCCTCTTAAAAATAGGAGGAGGATGAAGCTGTGTTCAAAAACAAGAAGAACCTGAAAATTTGTGCAAAATATGAAGAGCTTCAAAAGGAGTGAAATACATGAGGAGCATGAAAAGGTGTTCAAAAACATGCAGAGACTTAAAAGGTGTGAAAAGTATGAAGAGCTTCAAAAAGTGCCAAAAATTCGGTTAGCATGAAAGGGTCTGAAAAATAGGAGGAGCCTGAAGAGTTGTTGAAAAACATGAAGAGCCTGAAACAGTGTGAAAAATATGAAGAGCTTCAAAAATATGAAAATTATGAAGAGCTTCAAAAGGTGTGAAAAATATGAAGAGCTTCAAAATATGTCAAAAATGAGATGAGCATGAAACGGTCTGAAAAATAGGAGGAGCATGAAGTGGTGTTGAAAATCATGAAGAGCCTGAAAATGTGTGAAATATATGTAGAGCTTCAAAAGGTGTCAAAAATATGAGGAGTATGTAACGGTCTGAAAAATACGAGTAGCATGAAGTGTTGTTGAAAACCATGAAGAGCCTGAAAAGGTGTGAAATATATGAAGAGCTTCAAAAGGTGTAAAAATATGAGGAGCATGAAACGGTCTGAAAAATAGGAGGATCATGAAGCGGTGTTGAAAAACCGGAAGAGCCTGAAAAGGTGTGAAAAATATGAATAGCTTCTAAAGGTGTCAAAAATGAGATGTGCATGAAACGGACTGAAAAATTGGAGGAGCATGAAGTGGTGTTCAAAAACATGAAGAGCCTGAAAAGGTGGGAAAAATATGAAAAGCTTAAAAAGCTGTCAAAAATATGAGGAGCATGAAACGGTCTGAAAAATAGGAGGAGCATGAAGTTGTGTTGAAAAACATGAAGAGCCTGAAAAGGTGTGAAAAATATGAAGAGCTTCAAAAGGTGTGACAAACATGAGGAGCATGATATGGTTTGAAAAATAGGATTAGCATGAAGCGGTGTTCAAAATCATGAAGAGCCTGAAAATATGTGAAAAATATGAAAAGCTTCAAAAGGTGTCAAAAATGAGATGAGCATGAAACGGTCTGAAAAATAGGAGGTGCATTAAGCGGTGTTGAAAAACCTGAAGAGCCTGAAAAGTTTTGAGAAATATGAAGAGCTTCAAAAGGTGTCAAAATTATGAGGAGCATGAAACGGTCTGAAAAATCGGAGGTGCATGAAGCGGTGTTGAAAAACATGAAGAGCCTGAAAAGGTGTGAGAAATATGAAGAGCTTCAAAAGGTGTCAAAAATATGAGTAGCATGAAACGGTCTGCAAAAAAGGAGGAGCATGAAGTGGTGTTGAAAAAGATGAAGAGCTTGAAAAGGTGTGAAAAATATGAAAGCTTCAAAAGGTGTCGAAAATATGAGGAGCATGAAACGGTCTCAAAAATAGGAGAAGCATGAAACGGTGTTCAAAAACATGAAGAGCCTGAAAAGGTGTGAAAAATATGAAGAGCTTCAAAATGTGTCAAAAATATGACGAGCATGAAACCCTCTTAAAAATAGGAGGAGGATGAAGCTGTGTTCAAAAACAAGAAGAACCTGAAAATTTGTGCAAAATATGAAGAGCTTCAAAAGGAGTGAAATACATGAGGAGCATGAAAAGGTGTTCAAAAACATGCAGAGACTTAAAAGGTGTGAAAAGTATGAAGAGCTTCACAAAGTGCCAAAAATTCGATTAGCATGAAAGGGTCTGAAAAATAGGAGGAGCCTGAAGAGTTGTTGAAAAACATGAAGAGCCTGAAAAAGTGTGAAAATTATGAAGAGCTTCAAAAATATGAAAATTATGAAGAGCTTCAAAAGGTGTGAAAAATATGAAGAGCTTCAAAATATGTCAAAAATGAGATGAGCATGAAACGGTCTGAAAAATAGGAGGAGCATGAAGTGGTGTTGAAAATCATGAAGAGCCTGAAAATGTGTGAAATATATGCAGAGCTTCAAAAGGTGTTAAAAATATGAGGAGCATGTAACGGTCTGAAAAATACGAGGAGCATGAAGTGGTGTTGAAAACCATGAAGAGCCTGAAAAGGTGTGAAATATATGAAGAGCTTCAAAAGGTGTAAAAATATGAGGAGCATGAAACGGTCTGAAAAATAGGAGGATCATGAAGCGGTGTTGAAAAACCGGAAGAGCCTGAAAAGGTGTGAAAAATATGAATAGCTTCAAAAGGTGTCAAAAATGAGATGTGCATGAATCGGACTGAAAAATTGGAGGAGCATGAAGTGGTGTTGAAAAATATTAAGAGAATGAAAAGGTGTGCAAAATATGAAGAGCTTCAAAATTTGTCAAATATATGAGGAGCATGAAAAGGTCTGAAAAATAGGAGGAGCATGAAACGGTGTTCAAAAACATGAAGAGCTTGAAAAGGTGTAAAAAATATGAAGAGTTTCAAAAGGTGTGAAATACATGAGGAGCATGAAACGTTCTGAAACATAGGAGGACCATGAAGCGGTGTTGAAAAACATGAAGAGCCTGAAAAGGTGTGAAAAATATGAAGAGCTTCAAAAGGTGTCAGAAATATGAGGAGCATGAAACGGTCTGAAAAATAGGAGGAGCATGAAGCGGTGTTCAAAAACATGAAGAGGCTGAAAAGGTGTGAAATATATGAAGAGCTTCAAAAGGTGTGAAAAATATGAGGAGCATGAAACGGTCTGAAAAATAGGAGGAGCCTGAACCGGGGTTCAAAAACATGAAGAGCCTGAAAAGGTGTGAAAAATATGAAGAGCTTCAAATGTTGTGAAATACATGAGGAGCATGAAACGGTCTGAAAAATAGGAGGAGCATGAAGTGATGTTCAAAAACATGAAGAGCCTGAAAATGAGTGAGAAATATGAAAAGCTTCAAAAGGTGTCAAAAATATGAGGAGCATGAAACGGTCTGAAAAATAGGAGGAGCATGAAGCGGTGTTGAAAAACATGAAGAGCCTGAAAATGTGTTAAAAATATGAAGAGCTTCAAAAGGTGTCAAAAATATGAGGAGTATGTAACGGTCTGAAAAATAGGAGGAGCATGAAGTTGTGTTGAAAAACATGAAGAGCCTGAAAAGGTGTGCAAAATATGAAGAGCTTCAAAAGGTGTGAAATATATGAGGAGCATGAAATGGTGTTCAAAAACATGCAGAGACTGAAAAGGTGTGAAAAATATGAAGAGCTTCAAAAGATGTCAAAAATGAGATGAGCATGAAACGGTTTGAAAAATAGGAGGAGCATGAAGTGGTGTGGAAAAACATGAAGAGCCTGAAAAGGTGTGAAAAATATGAAGAGCTTCAAAAGGTGTGAAATACATAAGGAGCCTGAAACTCTCTGAAAAATAGAAGGAGCATGAAGTGGTGTTCAAAAACATGAAGAGCCTGAAAAGGTGTGAAAAATTTGAAGAGCTTCAAAAGGTGTGAAAAACATGAGGAGCATGATATGGTTTGAAAAATAGGATTAGCATGAAGCGGTGTTCAAAAACATGACGAGCCTGAAAATATGTGCAAAATATGAAAAGCTTCAAAAGGTGTCAAAAATGAGATGAGCATGAAACGGTCTGAAAAATAGGAGGTGCATTAAGCGGTGTTGAAAAACATGAAGAGCCTGAAAAGGTTTGAGAAATATGAAGAGCTTCAAAAGGTGTCAAAAATATGAGGAGCATGAATCGGTCTGAAAAATCGGAGGTGCATGAAGCGGTGTTGAAAAACATGAAGAGCCTGAAAAGGTGTGAGAAATATGAAGAGCTTCAAAAGGTGTTAAAAATATGAGTAGCATGAAACGGTCTGCAAAAAAGGAGGAGCATGAAGTGGTGTTGAAAAACATGAAGAGCTTGAAAAGGTGTGAAAAATATGAAAGCTTCAAAAGGTGTCGAAAATATGAGGAGCATGAAACGGTCTCAAAAATAGGAGGAGCATGAAACGGTGTTCAAAAACATGAAGAGCCTGAAAAGGTGTGAAAAATATGAAGAGCTTCAAAATGTGTCAAAAATATGACGAGCATGAAACCCTCTTAAAAATAGGAGGAGGATGAAGCTGTGTTCAAAAACAAGAAGAACCTGAAAATTTGTGCAAAATATGAAGAGCTTCAAAAGGAGTGAAATACATGAGGAGCATGAAAAGGTGTTCAAAAACATGCATAGACTGAAAATGTATGAAAATTAGGAAGAGCTTCAAAAGGAGTGAAATACATGAGGAGCATGAAAAGGTGTTCAAAAACAAGAAGAACCTGAAAATTTGTGCAAAATATGAAGAGCTTCAAAAGGAGTGAAATACATGAGGAGCATGAAAAGGTGTTCAAAAACATGCAGAGATTTAAAAGGTGTGAAAAGTATGAAGAGCTTCAAAAAGTGCCAAAAACTAGATTAGCATGAAATGGTCTGAAAAATAGGAGGAGCCTGAAGAGTTGTTGAAAAACGTGAAGAGCCTGAAAAAGTGTGAAAAATATGAAGAGTTTCAAAAATATGAAAATTATGAAGAGCTTCAAAAAGTGTGAAAAATATGAAGAGCTTCAAAATACGTCAAAAATGAGATGAGCATGAAACGGTCTGAAAAATAGGAGGAGCATGAAGTGGTGTTGAAAATCATGAAGAGCCTGAAAATGTGTGAAATATATGCAGAGCTTCAAAAGGTGTCAAAAATATGAGGAGCATGTAACGGTCTGAAAAATACGAGGAGCATGAAGTTGTGTTGAAAACCATGAAGAGCCTGAAAAGGTGTGAAATATATGAAGAGCTTCAAAAGGTGTAAAAATATGAGGAGCATGAAACGGTCTGAAAAATAGGAGGATCATGAAGCGGTGTTGAAAACCCGGAAGAGCCTGTAAAGGTGTGAAAAATATGAATAGTTTCAAAAGGTGTCAAAAATGAGATGTGCATGAAACGGACTGAAAAATTGGAGGAGCATGAAGTGGTGTTGAAAAATATTAAGAGAATGAAAGGTGTGCAAAATATGAAGAGCTTCAAAATTTGTCAAAAATATGAGGAGAATGAAAAGGTCTGAAAAATAGGAGGAGCATGAAACGGTGTTCAAAAACATGAAGAGCTTGAAAAGGTGTAAAAAATATGAAGAGTTTCAAAAGGTGTGAAATACATGAGGAGCATGAAACGTTCTGAAACATAGGAGGACCATGAAGCGGTGTTGAAAAACATGAAGAGCCTGAAAAGGTGTGAAAAATATGAAGAGCTTCAAAAGGTGTCAAAAATATGAGGAGCATGAAACAGTCTGAAAAATAGGAGGAGCATGAAGTGGTGTTCAAAATCATGAAGAGCCTGAAAAGGTGTGAAATATATGAAGAGCTTCAAAAGGTGTGAAAAATATGAGGAGCATGAAACGTTCTGAAAAATAGGAGGAGCCTGAACCGGGGTTCAAAAACATGAAGAGCCTGAAAAGGTGTGAAAAATATGAAGAGCTTCAAAAGGTGTGAAATACATGAGGAGCATGAAACGGTCTGAAAAATAGGAGGAGCATGAAGTGATGTTCAAAAACATGAAGAGCCTGAAAATGAGTGAGAAATATGAAAAGCTTCAAAAGGTGTCAAAAATATGAGGAGCATGAAACGGTCTGAAAAATAGGAGGAGCATGAAGCGGTGTTGAAAAACATGAAGAGCCTGAAAATGTGTGAAAAATATATAGAGCTTCAAAAGGTGTCAAAAATATGAGGAGCATGAAACGGTCTGAAAAATAGGAGGAGCATGAAGCGGTGTTGAAAAACATGAAGAGCCTGAAAACGTGTGAAAAATATGAAGAGCTTCAAAAGGTTTGAAAAATATGAAGAGCTTCAAAAAGTGTCAAAAAGGAGATCTGCATGAAACGGTCTGAAAAATAGGAGGAGCATGAAGTGGTGTTGAAAAAAATGAAGAGCCTGAAAAGGTGTGAAAAATATGAAGAGCTTCAAATGGTGTCAAAAATATGAGGAGCATGAAACGGTTTGAAAAATAGGACGAGCATGAAGCGGTGTTCAAAAACATGAAGAGCCTGAAAAGGTGTGAAAATTATGAAGAGCTTCAAAATATGTCAAAAATATGACGAGCATGAAACCCTCTTAAAAATAGGAGGAGGATTAAGCGGTGTTCAAAAACATGAAGAGCCTGAAAAGGTGTGCAAAATATGAAGAGCTTCAAAAGGTGTGAAATATATGAGGAGCATGAAACGGTGTTCAAAAACATGCAGAGACTGAAAAGGTGTGAAAAATATGAAGAGCTTCAAAAGATGTCAAAAATGAGATGAGCATGAAACGGTCTGAAAAATAGGAGGAGCATGAAGTGGTGTTGAAAATCATGAAGAGTCTGAAAATGTGTGAAATATATGCAGAGCTTCAAAAGGTGTCAAAAATATGAGGAGCATGTAACGGTCTGAAAAATACGAGGAGCATGAAGTGTTGTTGAAAACCATGAAGAGCCTGAAAAGGTGTGAAATATATGAAGAGCTTCAAAAGGTGTAAAAATATGAGGAGCATGAAACGGTCTGAAAAATAGGAGGATCATGAAGCGGTGTTGAAAAACCGGAAGAGCCTGAAAAGGTGTGAAAAATATGAATAGTTTCAAAAGGTGTCAAAAATGAGATGTGCATGAAACGGACTGAAAAATTGGAGGAGCATGACGTGGTGTTGAAAAATATTAAGAGAATGAAAAGGTGTGCAAAATATGAAGAGCTTCAAAATTTGTCAAAAATATGAGGAGCATGAAAAGGTCTGAAAAATAGGAGGAGCATGAAACGGTGTTCAAAAACATGAAGAGCTTGAAAAGGTGTAAAAAATATGAAGAGTTTCAAAAGGTGTGAAATACATGAGGAGCATGAAACGTTCTGAAACATAGGAGGACCATGAAGCGGTGTTGAAAAACATGAAGAGCCTGAAAAGGTGTGCAAAATATGAAGAGCTTCAAAAGGTGTCAAAAATATGAGGAGCATGAAACGGTCTGAAAAATAGGAGGAGCATGAAGCGGTGTTCAAAAACATGAAGAGCCTGAAAAGTTGTGAAAAATATGAAGAGCTTCAAAAGGTGTGAAAAATATGAGGAGCATGAAACGGTCTGAAAAATAGGAGGAGCCTGAACCGGGGTTCAAAAATATGAAGAGCCTGAAAAGGTGTGAAAAATATGAAGAGCTTCAAAAGGTGTGAATTATATGAGGAGCATGAAAAGTTCTGAAAATTAGGAGGACCATGAAGCGGTTTTCAAAAACATAAAGAGCCTGAAAATGTGTGAAAAATATGAAGAGCTTCAAAATTTTGAAAAATAAGAAGAGCTTCAAAAGGTGTCAAAAATGAGATCTGCATGAAACGGTCCGAAAAATAGGAGGATCATGAAGCGCTGTTGAAAAACATGAAGAGCCTGAAAATGTGTGAAAAATATGAAGAGCTTCAAAAGGTGTCAAAAATATGAGGAGCATGAAACGGCCTGAAAAATAGGAGGATCGTGAAACGGTGATCAAAAACATGAAGAGCCTCAAAAGGTGTGAAAAATATGAGGAGCATGAAACGGTCTGAAAAAGATGAGGAACATGAAGCGGTGTTGAAAAACATGAAGAACCTGAAAAGCTGTTAAAAATATGAAGAGCTTCAAAAGGTGTCAAAAATATGAGGAACACGATACGGTCTGAAAAATAGGAGGAGCATGAAGTGGTGTGGAAAAGCATGAAGGGCCTGAAAAGGTGTGAAAAATATGAAGAGCTTCAAAATGTGTGAAATACATAAGGAGCATGAAACTCTCTGAAAAATAGGAGGAGCCTGAAATGGTGTTCAAAAACATGAATAGACTGAAAACGTGTGAAAAATATGAAGACCTTCAAAAGGTGTCAAAAATAAGATGAGCATGAAACGGTCTGAAAAATAGGAGGAGCATGAAGCGATGTTCAAAAACATGAAGAGCTTAAAAAGTTGTGAAAAATATGAAAGGCTTCAAAAGGTGTGAAAAATATTAGGAGCATGAAACGGTCTGAAAAATCGGAGGAGCAGGAAGCGGTGTTGAAAAACATGAAGAGCCTTAAAAGGTGTGAAAAATATGAAGAGCTTCAAAAGGTGTCAAAAATATGAGGAGCAGGAAACGGTCTGAAAAATAGGAGCAGCATGAAGCGGTGTTGAAAAACATGAAGATCCTGAAAATATGTGAAAAATATGAAGAGCTTCAAAAGGTGTCAAAAATATGAGGAGCATGAAACGGTGTGAAAAATTGGAGGAGCATGAAGCGGTGTTGAAAAACATGAAGAGCCTTAAAAGGTGTGAAAAATATGAAGAGCTTCAAAAGGTCTCAAAAATATGAGGAGCATGAAACGGTCTGAAAAATATGAGCAGCATGAAGCGGTGTTGAAAAACATGAAGAGCCTGTAAAGGTGTGAAAAATATGAAGAGTTTCAAAAGGTGTGAAATACATGAGGAGCATAAAACTCTCTGAAAAAGAGAAGGAGCATGAAGTGGTGTTCAAAAACATGAAGAGCCTGAAAAGGTGTGAAATATATGAAGAGCTTCAATAGGTGTGAAAAATATGAGGAGCATGATATGGTTTGAAAAATAGGATTAGCATGAAGCGGTGTTCAAAAACATGAAGAGCCTGAAAAGTTGTGAAAAATATGAAAAACTTCAAAAGGTGTCAAAAATGAGATGAGCATGAAACGGTCTGAAAAATAGGACGTCCATGAAGCGCTGTTGAAAAACATGAAGAGCCAGAAAAGTTGTGAAAAATATGAAGAGCTTCAAAACGTGTCAAAAATATGAGGAGCATGAAACGGTCTGAAAAATCGGAAGAGCATGAAGCGTTGTTGAAAAACATGAAGAGCCTGAAAAGGTGTGAGAAATATGAAGAGCTTCAAAAGGTGTTAAAAATATGAGTAGCATGAAACGGTCTGCAAAAAAGGAGGAGCATGAAGTGGTGTTGAAAAAGATGAAGAGCCTGAAAAGGTGTTAAAAATATGAAAGCTTCAAATGGTGTCAAAATTATGAGGAGCATGAAATGGTCTGAAAAATAGGAGGAGCATGAAGCGCTGTTGAAAATCATAAAGAGCCTGAAAAGTTGTGAAAAATATGAAGAGCTTCAAAAGATGTGAAAAACATGAAGAGCTTCAAAAGGTGTCAAAATGAGATCAGCAGGAAACGGTCTGAAAATAGGAGGAGCATGAAGTCGTGTTGAAAAAAAGGAAAAGTCTGAAAAAGTGTGAAATATATGAAGAGCTTCAAAAGGTGTCAAAAATATGAGGAGAATGAAACGGTCTGAAAAATAGGAGGAGCATGAAGCGATGTTGAAAAACATGAATTGTCTGAAAACGTGTCGAAAATATGAAGAGATTCATAATGTGAAAAATATGAAGAGCTTCAAAAGGTGTGAAAAATCTGAAGAGCTTCAAAAGGTGTCAAAAAAGAGATGAGCATGAAAAGGTCTGAAAAATAGGAGGAGCATGAAGCGGTGTTGAAAATCATGAAGAGCCTGAAAACGTGTGAAAAATATGAAGACCTTCAAAATTTGTCAAAAATATGAAGAGCTTCAAAAGGTGTTTAAATGAGATGAGCATGAAACGATCTGAAAAATAGGAGGAGCATGAAGTGGTGTTGAAAAAATGAAGAGCCTGGAAAGGTGTGAAATATCTGAAGAGCTTCAAAAGGTGTCAAAAATATGAGGAGCATGAAACGGTCGGCAAAATACGACGAGCATGAAGCGGTGTTGAAAAACATGAAGAGCATGAAAAGGTGTGAAAAATATGAAGAGCTTCAAAAGGTGTCAAAAATATGAGGAGCATGAAACAATCTGAAAAATAGGAGGAGCATGAAGCGGTGTTCAAAAATATGAAGAGCCTGAAAAGGTGTGAAATATATGAAGAGCTTCAAAAGGTGTCAAAAATATGAGGAGCATGAAGCGTTCTGAAAAATAGGAGGAACATGAAGCGGTGTTCAAAAACATGAAAAGCCTGAATAGGTGTGAAAAATATGAAGAGCTTCAAAAGGTGTCAAAAATATGAGGAGCATGAAACGTTCTGAAAAATAGGACGAGCATGAAGCAGTGATAAAAAACATGAAGAGCCTGAAAAGGTGTGAATAATATGAAGAGTTTCTAAAGGTGTCAAAAATATGAGGAGCATCAAAAGGTCTCAAAAATAGGAGGAGCATGAAGTGGTGTTGAAAAACATGAAGAGCCTGAAAATGAGTGAAAAATATGAAGAGCTTCAAAAAGTGTCAAAAATATGAGGAGCATGAAACGGTCTGAAAAAGAGGAAGAGCATGAAGAAGTGTTCAAAAACATGAAGAGCCTGAAAAGGTGTGAAAAATATGAAGAGCTTCAAAAGTTTTCAAAAATATGAGGAGCATGATTCGGTTTGAAAAATAGGAGGAGCATGAAGCGATGTTGAAAAACATGTAGAGTGTGAAAACGTGTGAAAATATGAAGAGCTTCAAAAATATTAAAAATATGAAGAGCTTCAAAAGTTGTGAAAAATATGAAGAGATTAAAAGGGTGTCAAAAATGAGATGAGCATGAAACGGTCTGAAAAATAGGAGGAGCATGAAGCGGTGTTGAAAATCATGAATAGCCTGAAAAGGTGTGAACAATATGAAAAGATTCAAAAGGTGTCAAAATGAGATGAGCATGAAACGCTCTGAAAAATAGGAGCAGCATGAAGCGATGTTCAAAAATATGAAGAGCCTGAAAAATTGTGAAAAATATGAAAGGCTTCAAAAGGTGTGAAAAATATGAGGAGCATGAAACGGTCTGAAAAATCGGAGGAGCATGAAGCGGTGTTGAAAAACATGAAGAGCCTGAAAATGTGTGAAAAATATGAAGAGCTTCAAAAGGTGTCAAAAATATGAGGAGCATGAAACGGTCTGAAAAATTGGAGGAGCATGAAGCGGTGTTGAAAAACATGAAGAGCCTGAAAAGGTGTGAAAAATATGAAGAGCTTCAAAAGGTGTCAAAAATATGAGGAGCATGAAACGGTCTGAAAAATATGAGCAGCATGAAGCGGTGTTGAAAAACATGAAGAGCCTGAAAAGGTGTGAAAAATATGAAGAGCTTCAAAAGGTGTGAAATACATGAGGAGCATAATACCCTCTGAAAAAGAGAAGGAGCATGAAGTGGTGTTCAAAAATATGAAGAGCCTGAAAAGCTGTGAAATATATGAAGAGCTTCAAAAGGTGTGAAAAATATGAGGAGCATGATATGGTTTGAAAAATAGGATTAGCATGAAGTGGTGTTCAAAAACATGAAGAGCCTGAAAAGTTGTGAAAAATATGCAAAGCTTCAAAAGGTGTCAAAAATGAGATGAGCATGAAACGGTCTGAAAAATAGGACGTGCATGAAGCTGTGTTGAAAAACATGAAGAGCCTGAAAAGTTGTGAAAAATATGAAGAGCTTCAAAAGGTGTCAAAAATATGAGGAGCATGAAACGGTCTGAAATATAGGAGGAGCATGAAGCGGTGTTGAAAAACATGAAGAGCCTGAAAAGGTGTGAAAAATATGAAGAGCTTCAAAAGATCTCAAAAATAGAGGAGGATGAAACGGTCTGCAAAATCGGAGGAGCATGAAGCGTTGTTGAAAAACATGAAGAGCCTAAAAAGCTGTGAGAAATATGAAGAGCTTCAAAAGGTGTTAAAAATATGAGTAGCATGAAACGGTCTGCAAAAAAGGAGGAGCATGAAGTGGTGTTGAAAAAGATGAAGAGCCTGAAAAGGTGTTAAAAATATGAAAGCTTCAAAAGGTGTCAAAATTATGAGGAGCATGAAACGGTCTGAAAAATAGGAGGAGCATGAAGCGCTGATGAAAATCATAAAGAGCCTGAAAACGTGTGAAAAATATGAAGACCTTCAAAATTTGTCAAAAATATGAAGAGCTTCAAAAGGTGTTAAAATGAGATGAGCATGAAACGATCTGAAAAATAGGAGGAGCATGAAGTGGTGTTGAAAAAATGAAGAGCCTGGAAAGGTGTGAAAAATATGAAGAGCTTCAAAAGATGTGAAAAACATGAAGAGCTTCAAAAGGTGTCAAAATGAGATGACCATGAAACGGTCTGAAAAATAGGAGGAGCATGAAGTCGTGTTGAAAAAAAGGAAAAGTCTGAAAAAGTGTGAAATATATGAAGAGCTTCAAAAGGTTTCAAAAATATGAGGAGAATGAAACGGTCTGAAAAATAGGAGGAGCATGAAGCGATGTTGAAAAACATGAATTGTCTGAAAACGTGTGGAAAATATGAATAGATTCATAAATGTGAAAAATATGAAGAGCTTCAAAAGGTGTGAAACATATGAAGAGCTTCAAAAGGTGTCAAAAAAAAGATGAGCATGAAAAGGTCTGAAAAATAGGAGGAGCATGAAGCGGTGTTGAAAATCATGAAGAGCCTGAAAACGTGTGAAAAATATGAAGACCTTCAAAATTTGTCAAAAATATGAAGAGCTTCAAAAGGTGTTAAAATGAGATGAGCATGAAATGATCTGAAAAATAGGAGGAGAATGAAGTGGTGTTGAAAAAATGAAGAGCCTGGAAAGGTGTGAAATATCTGAAGAGCTTCAAAAGGTGTCAAAAATATGAGGAGCATGAAACGGTCGGCAAAATACGACGAGCATGAAGCGGTGTTGAAAAACATGAAGAGCCTGAAAAGGTGTGAAAAATATGAAGAGCTTCAAAAGGTGTCAAAAATATGAGGAGCATGAAACAATCTGAAAAATAGGAGGAGCATGAAGCGGTGTTCAAAAACATGAAGAGCCTGAAAAGGTGTGAAATATATGAAGAGCTTCAAAAGGTGTCAAAAATATGAGGAGCATGAAACGGTCTGAAAAATAGGAGGAACATGAAGCGGTGTTCAAAAACATGAAAAGCCTGAAAAGGTGTGAAAAATATGAAGAGCTTCAAAAGGTGTCAAAAATATGAGGAGCATGAAACGTTAGAAAAATAGGATGAGCATGAAGCAGTGATAAAAAACATGAAGAGCCTGAAAAGGTGTGAAAAATATGAAGAGCTTTAAAAGGTGTGAAAAATATGAAGAGCTTCAAAAGGTGGCAAAAATGAGATGAACATGAAACGGTCTGAAAAATAGGCGGAGCATGAAGCGGTGTTGGAAAACATGAAGAACGTTAAAAGGTGTGAAAAATATGAAAGGCTTCAAAAGGTGTGAAAAATATGAGGAGCATGAAACGGTCTGAAAAATCGGAGGAGCATGAAGCGGTGTTGAAAAACATGAAGAGCCTGAAAAGCTGTGAAAAATATGAAGAGCTTCAAAAGGTGTCAAAAATATGAGGAGCATGAAACGGTCTGAAAAATAGGAGGAACATGAAGCATGGTTGAAAAACATGAAGAGCATGAAAAGGTGTGAAAAATATGAAGAGCTTCAAAAGATGTCAAAAATATGAGGAGCATGAAACGGTCTGCAAAAATGTAGGAGCATGAAGTAATGTTGAAAAACTTGAAGAGCATGAAAAGGTGTGAAAAATATGAAGAAGTTCAAAGTTGTGAAATACATGAGGATCATAAAACGGTTTGAAAAATTGGAGGAGCATGAAGCAGAGTTGGAAAACATGAAGAGCCTGAAAAGGTTTGAAAAATATGAAGAGCTCAAAAAGTGTCAAAAATATGAGGAGCATGAAACGATCTGAAAAATAGGAGGAGCATGAAACGGTGTTCAAAAACATGAAGAGCCTGAAAAGGTGTGAAAAATATGAAGAGCTTGAAAAGGTGTGAAATACATGAGGAGCCTGAAGCGGTCTGAAAAATAGGAGGAGCATGAAACGGTGTTGAAAAACATGAAGAGCCTGAAAAGGTGTGAAAAATAGGAAGAGCTTCACAAGGTGTCTAATATATGAGGAGCATGAAACGGTCTGAAAAATAGGAGGAGCATGAAGTGGTCGTGAAAATCATGAAGTGCCTGAGAAGGTGTGAAATATATGAAGAGCTTCAAAAGTTGTGAAAAAATGAGGAGGTTCAAAAGGTGTCAAAAATATGAAGAGCATGAAACGGTCTGAAAAATAGGAGGAGCATGAAACGGTGTTCAAAAACATGAAGAGCCTGAAAAGGTGTGAAAAATATGAAGAGCTTGAAAAGGTGTGAAATACATGAGGAGCCTGAAGCGGTCTGAAAAATAGGAGGAGCATGAAACGGTGTTGAAAAACATGAAGAGCCTGAAAAGGTGTGAAAAATAGGAAGAGCTTCACAAGGTGTCTAATATATTAGGCGCATGAAACGGTCTGAAAAATAGGAGGAGCATGAAGTGGTCGTGAAAATCATGAAGTGCCTGAGAAGGTGTGAAATATATGAAGAGCTTCAAAAGATGTGAAAAAATGAGGAGGTTCAAAAGGTGTGAAAAATATGAGGAACATGAAACGGTCTGAAAAATAGGAGGAGCATGAAGGGGTGTTGAAAACATGAAAAGCCTGAAAATGTGTGAAAAATATGAAGAGCTTCCAAAGGTGTGAAAAATATGAATAGCTTCGAAATGTGTCAATAATGAGAGGAGCATGAAACGGTGTGAAAAATAGGAGGAGCATGAAGCGGTGTGCAAAAACATGAAGAGCCTGAAAAGGTGTGAAAAATATGAAGAGCTTCAAAAGGTGTTAAAAATATGAGGAGCATGAAACGGTCTGAAAAATAGGAGGAGCATGAAACAGTGTTGAAAGACATGAAGAGCTTCAAAAGTGTCAAAAATATGAGGAGCATGAAATGGTCTGAAAAAAAGGAGGAGCATGAAGGGGTGTTGAAAACATGAAAAGCCTGAAAATGTGTGAAAAATATGAAGAGCTTCCAAAGGTGTGAAAAATATGAATAGCTTCGAAATGTGTCAATAATGAGAGGAGCATGAAACGGTGTGAAAAATAGGAGGAGCATGAAGCGGTGTGCAAAAACATGAAGAGCCTGAAAAGGTGTGAAAAATATGAAGAGCTTCAAAAGGTGTTAAAAATATGAGGAGCATGAAACGGTCTGAAAAATAGGAGGAGCATGAAACGGTGTTGAAAACGTGAAGAGCCTGAAAAGGTGTGAAAAATATGAAGAGCTTCAAAAAGGTGTCAAATATATAGAGGGTGTAACGGTCTGAAAAATATGAGGAGCAAGAAACTGTTTTCAAAAACATGAAGAGCCTCAAAAGGTGTGAAAAATATGAAGAGCTTCAAAAAGGTGTCAAATATATAGAGGGTGTAACGGTCTGAAAAATATGAGGAGCAAGAAACTGTTTTCAAAAACATGAAGAGCCTCAAAGGTGTCAAAAAAATGAGGAGCAAGAAACGGTCTGAAAAATAGAAGGAGCTTGAAGTGGTGTTGAAAAACATGAAGAGCCTGAAAAGGTGTCAAAAATATGAAGAGCTTCAAAAAGTGTCAAAAATATGAGGAGCTTGAAACGGTCTGAAATATAGGAGGAGCATGAAAAGGTGTTAAAAAAAATATGAAGAGCTTCAAAATGTGTGAAACATATGAGGAGCATGAAATGGTCTGAAAAATAGGAGGAGCATGAAGCGTTGTTGAAAAACATGAAGAGCCTGAAAAGGTGTGAAAAATATGAAGAGCTTCAAAAGGTGTCAAAAACATGAGGAGCATGAAAAGGTCTGAAATATAGGAGGAGCATGAAGCAGTGTTCAAAAACATGAAGAGCCTGGAGAAGTGTGAAAAATATGAAGAGCTTCAAAAAGTGTCAAAAATATGAGGAGCATGAAATGGTCTGAAAAATAGGAGAAGCATGAAGTGCTGTTGAAAAACATGAAGAGCCTGAAAAGGTCTGAAAAATATGAAGAGCTTGAAAAGGTGTGAAATATATGAAGAGCTTCAAAAGGTGTCAAAAATGAGATGAGCATGAAACGGTGTGAAAAATAGGAGGAGCATGAAGCGGTTTTGAAAAAAATGAAGAGGCTGAAAAGGTGTGAAATATATGAAGAGCTTCAACAGGTGTCAAAAATATGAAGAGCAGGATATTGTCTGAAAAATAGGAGGAGCATGAAGCGGAGTTCAAAAATATGAAGAGCCTGAAAAGGTGTGAAAAATATGAAGAGCTTCAAAAGGTGTCAAAAATATGAGGTGCATGAAACGGTCTGAAAAAGACCAGGAGCATGAAGCCGTGTTCAAAAACATGAAGAGCCTTTAAAGGTGTGAAAAATATGAAGAGCTTCAAAAGGTGTCAAAAATGAGATGAGGATGAAACGATCTGAAAAATATGAGGAGCATGAAGTGGTGTTGAAAAAAATGAAGAGCCTGAAAAGGTGTGAAAAATATGAAGAGCTTCAAAAGGTGTGAAATATATGAGGAGCATGCAACGGTCTGAAAAATAGGAGGAGTATGCAGCGGTTAAAAAACATGAAGAGCCTGAAAAGGTGTGAAAAATATGAAGAGCTCCAAAAGTTTTCAAAAATATGTGGAGCGTGAAACGGTCTCAAAAATAGGAGGAGCGGGAAGCGGTGATGAAAAACATGAAGAGCCTGAAAACGTGTGATAAAACATGAAGAGCTTCAAAGGTGTCAGAAATATGAGGAGCATGAAACTGTCTGAAAAATAGGAGGAGCATGAAGCGGTGTTGAAAAACATGAAGAGCCTGAAATGGTGTGAAAAATATGAGAGCTTCAAAAGGTGTCAATAATAAGAGGTGCATGAAACAGTCTGAAAAATTGGAGGAGCATGAAACTGTCTGAAAAATAGGAGAAGCATGAAGCGGTGTTGAAAAACATGAAGAGCCTGAAAGGGTGTGAAAAATATGAGAGCTTCAAAAGGTATCAATAATAAGAGGTGCATGAAACAGTCTGAAAATTAGGAGGAGCATGAAACTGTATGAAAAATAGGAGAAGCATGAAGCGGTGTTGAAAAATATGAAGAGCCTGAAAAGGTGTGAAAAATATGAAGAGCTTCAAAAGGTGTGAAATACATGAGTAGTTTGAAACGGGCTGAAAAATAGGAGAAGCATGAAGTGGTGTGGAAAAATATGAAGAGCGTGAAAAGGTGTGGAAAATATGAAGAGCTTCAAAAGGTGTGAAATACATGAGGAGCATGAAACTCTCTGAAATATAGAAGGAGCATGAAGCAGTGTTCAAACATGAAGAGCCTGAAAAGGTGTGAAAAATATGAAGAGCTTCAAACGGTGTCAAAAATATGAGGAGCATGAAACGGTCTGAAAAATAGGAGGAGCAAGTAGCCGTGTTCAAAAACATGAAGAGCCTGAAAAGGTCTGAAAAATATGAAGAGCTTGAAAAGGTGTGAAATATATGAAGAGCTTCAAAAGGTGTCAAAAATGAGATGAGCATGAAACGGTGTGAAAAATAGGAGGAGCATGAAGCGGTTTTGAAAAAAATGAAGAGGCTGAAAAGGTGTGAAATATATGAAGAGCTTCAACAGGTGTCAAAAATATGAAGAGCAGGAAATTGTCTGAAAAATAGGAGGAGCATGAAGCGGAGTTCAAAAATATGAAGAGCCTGAAAAGGTGTGAAAAATATGAAGAGCTTCAAAAGGTGTCAAAAATATGAGGTGCATGAAACGGTCTGAAAAAGATGAGGAGCATGAAGCCGTGTTCAAAAACATGAAGAGCCTTTAAAGGTGTGAAAAATATGAAGAGCTTCAAAAGGTGTTAAAAATGAGATGAGGATGAAACGATCTGAAAAATAGGAGGAGCATGAAGTGGTGTTGAAAAAAATGAAGAGCCTGAAAAGGTGTGAAAAATATGAAGAGCTTCAAAAGGTGTGAAATATATGAGGAGCATGAAACGGTCTGAAAAATAGGAGGAGTATGCAGCGGTTAAAAAACATGAAGAGCCTGAAAAGGTGTGAAAAATATGAAGAGCTCCAAAAGTTTTCAAAAATATGTGGAGCGTGAAACGGTCTCAAAAATAGGAGGAGCGGGAAGCGGTGATGAAAAACATGAAGAGCCTGAAAACGTGTGATAAAACATGAAGAGCTTCAAAGGTGTCAGAAATATGAGGAGCATGAAACGCTCGCAAAAATAGGAGGAGCATGAAGCGGTGTTGAAAAACATGAAGAGCCTGAAATGGTGTGAAAAATATGAGAGCTTCAAAAGGTGTCAATAATAAGAGGTGCATGAAACAGTCTGAAAAATTGGAGGAGCATGAAACTGTCTGAAAAATAGGAGGAGCATGAAGCGGTGTTGAAAAACATGAAGAGCCTGAAATGGTGTGAAAAATATGAGAGCTTCAAAAGGTGTCAATAATAAGAGGTGCATGAAACAGTCTGAAAAATTGGAGGAGCATGAAACTGTCTGAAAAATAGGAGAAGCATGAAGCGGTGTTGAAAAACATGAAGAGCCTGAAAGGGTGTGAAAAATATGAGAGCTTCAAAAGGTATCAATAATAAGAGGTGCATGAAACAGTCTGAAAATTAGGAGGAGCATGAAACTGTATGAAAAATAGGAGAAGCATGAAGCGGTGTTGAAAAATATGAAGAGCCTGAAAAGGTGTGAAAATATGAAAAGCTTCAAAAGGTGTCAAAAATATGAGGAGCATGAAACGGTCTGAAAAATAGGAGGAGCATGAAACGGTGATAAAAAACATGAAGAGCCTGAAAAGATGTGAAAAATATGAAGAGCTTCAAAAGGTGTGAAATACATGAGGAGCATGGAACGGGCTGAAAAATAGGAGAAGCATGAAGGGGTGTGGAAAAACATGAAGAGCCTGAAAAGGTTTGAAAAATATGAAGAGCTTCAAAAGGTGTGAAATACATGAGGAGCATGAAACTCTCTGAAAAATAGAAATAGCATGAAGCGTTGTTGAAAAACATGAAGAGCCTGAAAACGTGTGAAAATATGAAGAGCTTCAAAAATATGAAAAATATGAAGAGCTTCAAAAGGTGTGAAATACATGAGGAGCATGAAACTCTCTGAAAAATAGAAATAGCATGAAGCGGTGTTGAAAAACATGAAGAGCCTGAAAACGTGTGAAAATATGAAGAGCTTCAAAAATATGAAAAATATGAAGAGCTTCAAAAGGTGTGAAAAATTTGAAGAGCTTCAAAAGGTGTCAAAATGAGATGAGCATGAAACGGTCTGAAAAAAAGGAGGAGCATGAAGCGGTGTTGAAAATCATAAAGAGCCTGAAAAGTTGTGAAAAATATGAAGAGCTTCAAAAGACGTGAAAAATTTGAAGAGCTTCAAAAGTTGTCAAAATGAGATGAGCATGAAACGGTCTGAAAAATAGGAGGAGCATGAAGTGGTGTTGAAAAAAATGAAGAGCCTGAAAAGGTGTGAAATATATAAAGAGCTTCAAAAGGTGTCAAAAATATGAGGAGAATGAAACGGTCTGCAAATTAGGAGAAGCCTGAAATGGTGTTCAAAAACATGAAGAGCCTGAAAAGGTGTGAAAAATATGAAGAGCCTGAAAAGGTGTGAAAAATATGAAGAGCTTCAAAAGGTGTGAAATATATGAGGAGCATGAAACGGGCTGAAAAATAGGAGAAGCATGAAGGGGTGTGGAAAAACATGAAGAGCCTGAAAAGTTTTGAAAAATATGAAGAGCTTCTAAAGGTGTGAAATACATGAGGAGCATGAAACTCTCTGAAAAATAGAAATAGCATGAAGCGGTGTTGAAAAACATGAAGAGCCTGAAAACGTGTGAAAAATATGAAGAGCATCAAAAGGTGTGAAAAATATGAAGAGCTTCAAAAAGTGTCAAAAATGAGATGAGCATGAATTCGTCTGAAAAATAGGAGGAGCATGAAGTGGTGTTGAAAAAAATGAAGAGCCTGAAAAGTTGTGAAACATATGAAGAGCTTCAAAAGGTGTCAAAATTATGAGGAGCATGAAACGGCCTGAAAAATTGGAGGAGCATGAAGCGGTGTTCAAAAATATGAAGAGCCTGAAAAGGTGTGAAAATTATGAAGAGTTTCAAAAGGTGTCAAAAATATGAGGAGCATGAAAGGGTCTGAAAAATAGGAGGAGCATGAAGCGGTGTTCAAAAACATGAAGAGCGTGACAAGGTGTGAAAAAAAGGAAGAGCTTCAAAATGTGTGAAAAATATGAGGAGCATGAAACGGTCTGAAAAATAGGAGGAGCATGAAGCGGTGTTTAAAAACATGAGGAGGCTGAGAACTTGTGAAAAATATGAAGAGCTTCAAAAGGTGTCAAAAATGAGATGAGCATGAAACGGTCTGAAAAATAGGAGGAGCACGAAGTGGTGTTGAAAAACCTGAAGAGCTTCAAAAGGTGTGAAAAATATGAAGAGCTTCAAAATGTGTCAAAAATATGAGGAGCATGAAACGGTCTGAAAAATAGGAGGAGCATGAGGCGGTGTTCAATAACATGAAGAGCCTGAAAAGGTGTGAAAAATATGAAGAGCTTCAAAATGTGTCAAAAATATGAGGAGCATTAAAAGGTCTGAAAAATAGGAGGAGCATGAGGCGGTGTTCAAAAACATGAAGAGCCTGAAAAGGTGTGAAAAATATGAAGAGCTTCAAAAGGTGTCAAAAATATGAGGAGCATGAAACGGTCTGAAAAATAGGAGGAGCATGAAACGGTGATCAAAAACATGAAGAGCCTGAAAAGGTGTGAAAAATATGAAGAGCTTCAAAAGGTGTGAAATTCATGAGGAGCATGAAACGAGCTGAAACATAGGAGCAGCATGAAGTGGTGTGGAAAAACATGAAGAGACTGTAAATGTGTGAAAAATATGAAGAGCTTCAAAAGGTGTGTAATACATGAGGAGCATGAAACTCTCTGAAAAATAGAAGGAGCATGAAGTAGTGTTCAAAAACATGAAGAGCCTGAAAATGTGTGAAAAATATGAAGAGCTTAAAAAGTTGTGAAAAATATGAGGAGCATGATATGGTTTGAAAAATGGGATTAGCATGAAGCGGTGTTCAAAAACATGAAGAGCCTGAAAAGGTGTGAAAAATATGAAGAGCTTCAAAAGGTGTGAAATATGAGGAGCATGAAACGGTCTGAAAAATAGGAGGAGCATGAAGCGGTGTTCAAAAACATGAAGAGCCTGAAAAGGTGTGAAAAATATGAAGAGCTTAAAATGGTGTGAAAAATATGAGGAGCATGATATGGTTTGAGAAATAGGATTAGCATGAAGCGGTGTTCAAAATCATGAAGAGCCTGAAAAGGTGTGAAAAATATTAAAAGCTTCAAAAGGTGTCAAAAATGAGATGAGCATGAAACGGTCTGAAAAATAGGAGGTGCATGAAGCGTTGTTGAAAAACATGAAGAGCCTGAAAATGTGTGAGAAATATGAAGAGGTTAAAAAGGTGTCAAAAATATGAGGAGCATGAAACGGTCTTAAAAATACAAGGAGCATGAAGCGGTGTTGAAAAACATGAATAGCCTGAAAATGTGTGAAATATATGAAGAGCTTAAAAATGTGTCACGTATATGAGGAGCATGAAACGGTCTGAAAAATAGGAGGATCATGCAACGGTGTTGAAAACATGAAGAGCCTGAAAAGGTGTGAAAAATATGAAGAGCTTCCAAAGTTGTCAAAAATATGAGGAGCATGAAACGGTCTGAAAAATAGGAGGAGCATGAAGCTGTGTTCAAAAACATGAAGAGCCAGAAAAGGTGTGAAAAAAATATAGACCTTCAAAAGGTGTAAAAATATGAGGAGCATGAAACGGTCTGAAAAATAGGAGGAGCATGAAGTGGTGTTGAAAAACATGAAGAGCCTGAAAAGGTGTGAAAAATATGAAGAGCTTCAAAAAGGTGTCAAATATATAGAGGGTGAAACGGTCTGAAAAATATGAGGAGCAAGAAACTGTTTTCAAAAACATGAAGAGCATCAAAAGGTGTGAACAATGTGAAGAGCTTCAAACTATGTCAAAAATATGAGGAGCATGAAATGGTCTGAAACATAAGAGGAGCATGAAGTGTTGTTGAAAAACATGAAGAGCCTGAAAAAGGTGTGAAACATATGAGGAGCATGATACGGTCTGATAAATAGGAGGAGCATGAAGCGGTGTTAAAAAATATGAAGAGCATGAAAACGTGTGAAAAATATGAAGAGCTTCAAAAGGTGTCAAAAATATAAGGAGCATGAAACGGTCTGACATATAGCAGGAGCATGAAAAGTTGTTAAAAAACATAAAGAGCCTGAAAAGGTGTGAAAAATATGAAAAGCTTCAAATGGTGTCAAAAATATGAGGAGAATGAAACGGTCTGATAATTAGGAGGAGCATGAAGTGGTGTTGAAAAACATGAAGATCTTGAAAAAGTTGTGAAACATATGAGTAGAATAAAACGGTCTGAAAAATAGGAGGAGCATGAAGTGGTGTAGAAAAACATGAAGACCCTGAAAAGGTGTGAAAAATATGAAGAGCTACAAAAAGTGTCAAAAATATGAGGAGCTTGAAACGGTCTGAAATATAGGAGGAGCGTGAAAAGGTGTTAAAAAAATATGAAGAGCTTCAAAAGGTGTGAAACATATGAGGAGCATGAAACGGTCTGAAAAATAGAAGGAGCATGAAGCATTGTTGAAAAACATGAAGAGCCTGAAAAGGTGTGAAAAATATGAAGAGCTTCAAAAAGGTGTCAAATATATAGAGGGTGAAACGGTCTGAAAAATATGAGGAGCAAGAAACTGTTTTCAAAAACATGAAGAGCCTCAAAAGGTGTGAAAAATATGAAGAGCTTCAAAAAGTTGTCAAATATATAGAGGGTGAAACGGTCTGAAAAATATGAGGAGCAAGAAACTGTTTTCAAAAACATGAAGAGCCTCAAAAGGTGTGAAAAATATGAAGAGCTTCAAAAAGGTGTCAAATATATAGAGGGTGAAACAGTCTGAAAAATATGAGGAGCAAGAAACTGTTTTCAAAAACATGAAGAGCCTCAAAAGGTGTGAACAATGTGAAGAGCTTCAAACTGTGTCAAAAATATGAGGAGCATGAAACGGTCTGAAACATAGGAGGAGCATGAAGTGTTGTTGAAAAATATGAAGAGCCTTAAAAAGGTGTGAAACATATGAGGAGCATGATACGGTCTGAAAAATAGGAGGAGCATGAAGCGGGGTTGAAAGATATGAAGAGCCTGAAAACGTATGAAAAATATGAAGAGCTTCAAAAGGTGTCAAAAATATAAGGAGCATGAAACGGTCTGAAATATAGCAGGAGCATGAAAAGGTGTTAAAAAACATGAAGAGCCTGAAAAGGTGTGAAAAAGATGAACAGCTTCAAATGGTGTCAAAAATATGAGGAGAATGAAACGGTCTGATAATTAGGAGGAGCATGAAGTGGTGTTGAAAAACATGAAGAGCTTGAAAAAGGTGTGAAACATATGAGTAGAATAAAACGGTCTGAAAAATAGGAGGAGCATGAAGTGGTGTAGAAAAACATGAAGACCCTGAAAAGGTGTGAAAAATATGGAGAGCTGCAAAAAGTGTCAAAAATATGAGGAGCTTGAAACGGTCTGAAATATAGGAGGAGCGTCAAAAGGTGTTAAAAAAATATGAAGAGCTTCAAAAGGTGTGAAACATATGAGGAGCATGAAACAGTCTGAAAAATAGGAGGAGCATGAAGCGTTGTTGAAAAACATGAAGAGCCTGAAAAGGTGTGAAAAATATGAAGTGCTTCAAAAGGTGTCAAAAACATGAGGAGCATGAAAAGGTCTGAAAAATAGGAGGAGCATGAAGCGGTGTTCAAAAAAATGAAGTGCCTGGAGAAGTGTGAAAAATATGAAGAGCTTCAAAAAGTGTCAAAAATATGAGGAGCATTAAACGGTCTGAAAAATAGGAGAAGCATGAAGTGGTGTTGAAAAATATGAAGAGCCTGAAAAGGTGTGAAAAATATGAAGAGCTTCAAAGGTGTCAAAATTATGAGGAGCATGAAACGCTCTGAAAAAGAGGAGGAGCAGCAAGCGATGTTGAAAAACATGAAGAGCGTGAAAAGGTGTGAAAAATATGAAGAGCTTAAAAAGGTGTCAAAAATATGAGGAGCATGAAAGGGTCTGAAAAATAGTAGGAGCATGAAGCGGTGTTGAAAAACATGAAGAGCCTGAAAAGGTGTGAAAAATATGAAGAGCTTCAAAAGTGGTCAAAAATATGAGAAGCATGAAACGGTCTGAAAAATAGGAGGAGCATGAAGTGGTGCTGAAAAACGTGAAGAGCCTGAAAAGGTGTGAAAAATATGAAGAGCTTCAAAAGGCGTCAAAAATATGAGGAGCATGAAACGGTCTGAAAAATAGGAGGAGCATGAAACGGTCTGAAAAATAGGAGGAGCATGAAGCGGTTTGAAAAACATGAAGAGCCTGAAAAAGTGTGAAAAATAAGAACAGCTTCAAAAGGTGTCAAAAATATGAGGAGAATGAAACGGTCTGAAAATTAGGAGGAGCATGAAGCGGTGTTGAAAACATAAAGAGCCTGAAACAGTGTGAAATATATGAAGAGCCTCAAAGGTGTCAAAAATATGAGGAGCAAGAAACGGTCTGAAAAATAGAAGGAGCTTGAAGTGGTGTTGAAAAACAAGAAGAGACTGAAAACGTGTGAAAAATATGAAGAGCTTCAAAAAGGTGTCAAATATATAGAGGGTGAAACGGTCGGAAAATATGAGGAGCAAGAAACTGTTTTCAAAAATATGAAGAGCCTGAAAAGTTGTGAAAAATGTGAAGAGCTTCAAAAGGTGTCAAAAATGAGATGAGCATGAAACGGTCTGAAAAATAAGAGGAGCATGAAACGGTGATCAAAACGTGAAGAGCCTGAAAAGGTGTGAAAAATATGAAGAGCTTCAAAAGGTGTGAAATACATGAGGAGCATGAAACGGGCTGAAAAACAGGAGAAGCATGAAGTGGTGTGGAAAAACATGAAGAGCCTGAAAAGGTGTGAAAAATATGAAGAGCTTCAAAAGGTGTGAAATACATGAGGAGCATGAAACTCTCTGAAAAATAGAAGGAGCATGAAGCGGTGTTCAAACATGAAGAGCCTGAAAAGGCGTGAAAAATATGAAGAGCTTCAAAAGGTGTCAAAAATATTAGGAGCATGAAACGGTCTGAAAAATAGGAGGAGCACGAAGCGGTGTTCAAAAACATGAAGAGCCTGAAAAAGTGTGAAAATATGAAGAGCTTCAAAAGGTGTCAAAAATAAGAGAAGCATGAAACGGTCTGAAAAATATGAGGAGCATGAAGCGGTGTTGAAAAACATGCAGAGCCTGAGAACTTGTGAAAAACATGAAGAGCTTCAAAAGGTGTCAAAAATATGAGGAGAATGAAACGGTCTGAAAAATAGGAGGATCATGAAGCGGTGTTGAAAAACATGAAGAGTCTGAAAAGGTGTGAAAGATATGTAGAGTTTCTAAAGATGTCAAAAATATGAGGAACATGAAACGGTCTGAAAAATAGGAGGAGCATGAAGTGATGTTGAAAAACATGAAGAGCCTGAAAAAGTGTGAAAAATTTGAAGAGCTTCAAAAGGTGAGAAATACATGAGGAGCATGAAACTCTCTGAAAAATAGGAGAAGCATGAACCGGTGTTGAAAAACATGAAGAGCCTGAAAAGGTGTGAAAAATATGAGAGCTTCAAAAGGTGTCAATAATAAGAGGTGCATGAAACAGTCTGAAAAATAGGAGAAGCATGAATCTGTCTGAAAAATAGGAGAAGCATGAAGCGGTGTTGAAAAAAATGAGGAGCCTGAAAAGGTGTGAAAAATATGAAAAGCTTCAAAAGGTGTCAAAAATATGAGGAGCATGAAACGGTCTGAAAAATAGGTGGAGCAAAAGTGGTGTTGAAAAATATGAAGAGCCTGGAAAGGTGTGCAAAATATGAAGAGCTTCAAAAGGTGTGAAATATATGAAGAGCTTCAAAAGGTGTCAAAAATGAGATGAGCATGAAACGGTCTGAAAAATAGGAGGAGCATGAAACGGTGATCAAAAACATGAAGAGCCTGAAAAGGTGTGAAAAATATGAAGAGCTTCAAAAGGTGTGAAATAAATGAGGAGCATGAAACGGGCTGAAAAATAGGAGAGGCATGAAGGGATGTGGAAAAACATGAAGAGCCTGAAAAGGTTTGAAAAATATGAAGAGCTTCAAAAGGTGTGAAAAATTTGAAGAGCTTCAAAAGGTGTGAAAATGAGATGAGCATGAAACGGTCTGAAAAATAGGAGGAGCATGAAGTGGTGTTGAAAAAAATGAAGAGCCTGAAAAGGTGTGAAATATATAAAGAGCTTCAAAAGGTGTCAAAAATATGAGGAGAATGAAACGGTCTGCAAATTAGGAGAAGCCTGAAATGGTGTTCAAAAACATGAAGAGCCTGAAAATGTGTGAAAAACATGAAGAGCCTGAAAAGGTGTGAAAAATATGAAGAGCTTCAAAAGGTGTAAAAAATGAGATGAGCATGAAACCGTCTGAAAAATAGGAGGAGCATGAAGTGGTGTTGAACAAAATGAAGAGCCTGAAAAGGTGTGAAACATATGAAGAGCTTCAAAAGGTGTCAAAATTATGAGGAACATGAAACGGCCTGAAAAATTGGAGGAGCATGAAGCGGTGTTCAAAAATATGAAGAGCCTGAAAAGGTGTGAAAAATATGAAGAGCTTCAAAAGGTGTGAAATACATGAGTAGTTTGAAACGGGCTAAAATAGGAGAAGCATGAAGTGGTGTGGAAAAATATGAAGAGCGTGAAAAGGTGTGGAAAATATGAAGAGCTTCAAAAGGTGAGAAATACATGAGGAGCATGAAACTCTTTGAAAAATAGAAGGAGCATGAAGCGGTGTTCAAACATGAAGAGCCTGAAAAGGTGTGAAAAATATGAAGAGCTTCAAACGGTGTCAAAAATATGAGGAGCATGAAACGGTCTGAAAAATAGGAGGAGCAAGAAGCGGTTTTGAAAAAAATGAAGAGGCTGAAAAGGTGTGAAATATATGAAGAGCTTCAACAGGTGTCAAAAATATGAAGAGCAGGAAATTGTCTGAAAAATAGGAGGAGCATGAAGCGGAGATCAAAAATATGAAGAGCCTGAAAAGGTGTGAAAAATATGAAGAGCTTCAAAAGGTGTCAAAAATATGAGGTGCATGAAACGGTCTGAAAAAGACGAGGAGCATGAAGCCGTGTTCAAAAACATGAAGAGCCTGTAAAGGTGTGAAAAATATGAAGAGCTTCAAAAGGTGTCAAAAATGAGATGAGGATGAAACGATCTGAAAAATAGGAGGAGCATGAAGTGGTGTTGAAAAAAATGAAGAGCCTGAAAAGGTGTGAAAAATATGAAGAGCTTCAAAAGGTGTGAAATATATGAGGAGCATGAAACGGTCTGAAAAATAGGAGGAGTATGCAGCGGTTAAAAAACATGAAGAGCCTGAAAAGGTGTGGAAAATATGAAGAGCTCCAAAAGTTTTCAAAAATATGTGGAGCGAGAAACGGTCTCAAAAATAGGAGGAGCGGGAAGCGGTGATGAAAAACATGAAGAGCCTGAAAACGTGTGATAAAACATGAAGAGCTTCAAAGGTGTCAGAAATATGAGGAGCATGAAACGCTCGCAAAAATAGGAGGAGCATGAAGCGGTGTTGAAAAACATGAAGAGCCTGAAATGGTGTGAAAAATATGAAAGCTTCAAAAGGTGTCAATAATAAGAGGTGCATGAAACAGTCTGAAAAATTGGAGGAGCATGAAACTGTCTGAAAAATAGGAGAAGCATGAAGCGGTGTTGAAAAACATGAAGAGCCTGAAAGGGTGTGAAAAATATGAGAGCTTCAAAAGGTATCAATAATAAGAGGTGCATGAAACAGTCTGAAAATTAGGAGGAGCATGAAACTGTATGAAAAATAGGAGAAGCATGAAGCGGTGTTGAAAAATATGAAGAGCCTGAAAAGGTGTGAAAATATGAAAAGCTTCAAAAGGTGTCAAAAATATAAGGAGCATGAAACGGTCTGAAAAATAGGAGGAGCATGAAACGGTGATAAAAAACATGAAGAGCCTGAAAAGATGTGAAAAATATGAAGAGCTTCAAAAGGTGTGAAATACATGAGGAGCATGGAACGGGCTGAAAAATAGGAGAAGCATGAAGGGGTGTGGAAAAACATGAAGAGCCTGAAAAGGTTTGAAAAATATGAAGAGCTTCAAAAGGTGTGAAATACATGAGGAGCATGAAACTCTCTGAAAATTAGAAATAGCATGAAGCGTTGTTGAAAAACATGAAGAGCCTGAAAACGTGTGAAAATATGAAGAGCTTCAAAAATATGAAAAATATGAAGAGCTTCAAAAGGTGTGAAATACATGAGGAGCATGAAACTCTCTGAAAAATAGAAATAGCATGAAGCGGTGTTGAAAAACATGAAGAGCCTGAAAACGTGTGAAAATATGAAGAGCTTCAAAAATATGAAAAATATGAAGAGCTTCAAAAGGTGTGAAAAATTTGAAGAGCTTCAAAAGGTGTCAAAATGAGATGAGCATGAAACGGTCTGAAAAAAAGGAGGAGCATGAAGCGGTGTTGAAAATCATAAAGAGCCTGAAAAGTTGTGAAAAATATGAAGAGCTTCAAAAGACGTGAAAAATTTGAAGAGCTTCAAAAGGTGTGAAATACATGAGGAGCATGAAACTCTCTGAAAAATAGAAATAGCATGAAGCGGTGTTGAAAAACATGAAGAGCCTGAAAACGTGTGAAAAATATGAAGAGCATCAAAAGGTGTGAAAAATATGAAGAGCTTCAAAAGGTGTCAAAAATGAGATGAGCATGAAACCGTCTGAAAAATAGGAGGAGCATGAAGTGGTGTGAAAAAAATGAAGAGCCTGAAAAGTTGTGAAACATATGAAGAGCTTCAAAAGGTGTCAAAATTATGAGGAGCATGAAACGGCCTGAAAAATTGGAGGAGCATGAAGCGGTGTTCAAAAATATGAAGAGCCTGAAAAGGTGTGAAAAATATGAAGAGTTTCAAAAGGTGTCAAAAATATGAGGAGCATGAAAGGGTCTGAAAAATAGGAGGAGCATGAAGCGGTGTTCAAAAACATGAAGAGCGTGAAAAGGTGTGAAAAAAAGGAAGAGCTTCAAAATGTGTGAAAAATATGAGGAGCATGAAACGGTCTGAAAAATAGGAGGAGCATGAAGCGGTGTTTAAAAACATGAGGAGGCTGAGAACTTGTGAAAAATATGAAGAGCTTCAAAAGGTGTCAAAAATGAGATGAGCATGAAACGGTCTGAAAAATAGGAGGAGCATGAAGTGGATTTGAAAAAAATGAAGAGCCTGAAAAGGTGTGAAAAATATGAAGAGCTTCAAAAGGTGTGAAATATATGAGGAGCATGAAACGGTCTGAAAAATAGGAGGAGTATGCAGCGGTTAAAAAACATGAAGAGCCTGAAAAGGTGTGAAAAATATGAAGAGCTCCAAAAGTTGTCAAAAATATGTGGAGCGTGAAACGGTCTCAAAAATAGGAGGAGCGTGAAGCGGTGATGAAAAACATGAAAAGCCTGAAAAAGTGTGATAAAATATGAAGAGCTTCAAAGGTGTCAAATATATGAGGAGCAAGAAACGGTCGCAAAAATAGGAGGAGCATGAAGCGGTGTTGAAAAACATGAAGAGCCTGAAAAGGTGTGAAAAGTATGAGAGCTTCAAAAGGTGTCAATAATAAGAGGTGCATGAAACAGTCTGAAAAATAGGAGGAGCATGAAAGTGTCTGAAAAATAGGAGAAGCATGAAGCGGTGTTGAAAAACATGAAGAGCATGAAAAGTTGTGAAAAATATGAAGAGCTTCAAAAGACGTGAAAAATTTGAAGAGCTTCAAAAGGTGTCAAAATGAGATGAGCATGAAACGGTCTGAAAAATAGGAGGAGCATGAAGTGGTGTTGAACAAAATGAAGAGCCTGTAAAGGTGTGAAATATATAAAGAGCTTCAAAAGGTGTCAAAAATATGAGGAGAATGAAACGGTCTGCAAATTAGGAGAAGCCTGAAATGGTGTTCAAAAACATGAAGAGCCTGAAAAGGTGTGAAAAACATGAAGAGCCTGAAAAGGTGTGAAAAATATGAAGAGCTTCAAAAGGTGTGAAATACATGAGGAGCATGAAACGGGCTGAAAAATAGGAGAAGCATGAAGGGGTGTGGAAAAACATGAAGAGCCTGAAAAGTTTTGAAAAATATGAAGAGCTTCTAAAGGTGTGAAATACATGAGGAGCATGAAACTCTCTGAAAAATAGAAATAGCATGAAGCGGTGTTGGAAAACATGAAGAGCCTGAAAACGTGTGAAAAATATGAAGAGCTTCAAAAGGTGTGAAAAATATGAAGAGCTTCAAAAGGTGTAAAAAATGAGATGAGCATGAAACCGTCTGAAAAATAGGAGGAGCATGAAGTGGTGTTGAAAAAAATGAAGAGCCTGAAAAGTTGTGAAACATATGAAGAGCTTCAAAAGGTGTCAAAATTATGAGGAGCATGAAACGGCCTGAAAAATTGGAGGAGCATGAAGCGGTGTTCAAAAATATGAAGAGCCTGAAAAGGTGTGAAAAATATGAAGAGTTTCAAAAGGTGTCAAAAATATGAGGAGCATGAAAGGGTCTGAAAAATAGGAGGAGCATGAAGCGGTGTTCAAAAACATGAAGAGCGTGAAAAGGTGTGAAAAAAAGGAAGAGCTTCAAAATGTGTGAAAAATATGAGGAGCATGAAACGGTCTGAAAAATAGGAGGAGCATGAAGCGGTTTTTAAAAACATGAGGAGGCTGAGAACTTGTGAAAAATATGAAGAGCTTCAAAAGGTGTCAAAAATGAGATGAGCATGAAACGGTCTGAAAAATAGGAGGAGCATGAAGTGGATTTGAAAAAAATGAAGAGCCTGAAAAGGTGTGATAAAATATGAAGAGCTTCAAAGGTGTCAAATATATGAGGAGCAAGAAACGGTCGGAAAAATAGGAGGAGCATGAAGCGGTGTTGAAAAACATGAAGAGCCTGAAAAGGTGTGAAAAGTATGAGAGCTTCAAAAGGTGTCAATAATAAGAGGTGCATGAAACAGTCTGAAAAATAGGAGGAGCATGAAAGTGTCTGAAAAATAGGAGAAGCATGAAGCGGTGTTGAAAAACATGAAGTGCATGAAAAGGTGTGAAAAATATGAAGAGGTTGAAAATGTGTGAAATATATGAAGAGCTTCAAAAGGTGTCAAAAATGAGATGAGCATGAAACGGTCTGAAAAATAAGAGGAGCATGAAATGGTGATCAAAACGTGAAGAGCCTGAAAAGGTGTGAAAAATATGAAGAGCTTCAAAAGGTGTGAAATACATGAGGAGCATGAAACGGGCTGAAAAATAGGAGAAGCATGAAGTGGTGTGGAAAAACATGAAGAGCCTGAAAAGGTGTGAAAAATATGAAAAGCTTCAAAAGGTGAGAAATACATGAGGAGCATGAAACTCTCTGAAAAATAGGAAAGCATGAACCGGTGTTGAAAAACATGAAGAGCCTGAAAAGGTGGGAAAATATGAGAGCTTCAAAAGGTGTCAATAATAAGAGGTGCATGAAACAGTCTGAAAAATAGGAGGAGCATGAATCTGTCTGAAAAATAGGAGAAGCATGAAGCGGTGTTGAAAAAAATGAAGAGCCTGAAAAGGTGTGAAAAATATGAAAAGCTTCAAAAGGTGTCAAAAATATGAGGAGCATGAAACGGTCTGAAAAATAGGTGGAGCATGAAGCGGTGTTGAAAAATATGAAGAGCCTGGAAAGGTGTGCAAAATATGAAGAGCTTCAAAAGGTGTGAAATATATGAAGAGCTTCAAAAGGTGTCAAAAATGAGATGAGCATGAAACGGTCTGAAAAATAGGAGGAGCATGAAACGATGATCAAAACCATGAAGAGCCTGAAAAGGTGTGAAACATATGACGAGCTTCAAAAGGTGTGAAATACATGAGGAGCATGAAACTCTCTGAAAAATAGAAATAGCATGAAGCGGTGTTGAAAAACATGAAGAGCCTGAAAACGTGTGAAAATATGAAGAGCTTCAAAAATATGAAAAATATGAAGAGCTTCAAAAGGTGTGAAAAATTTGAAGAGCTTCAAAAGGTGTCAAAATGAGATGAGCATGAAACGGTCTGAAAAATAGGAGGAGCATGAAGCGGTTTTGAAAATCATAAAGAGCCTGAAAAGTTGTGAAAAATATGAAGAGCATCAAAAGACGTGAAAAATTTGAAGAGCTTCAAAAGGTGTCAAAATGAGATGAGCATGAAACGGTCTGAAAAATAGGAGGAGCATGAAGTGGTGTTGAAAAAAATGAAGAGCCTGAAAAGGTGTGAAATATATAAAGAGCTTCAAAAGGTGTCAAATATATGAGGAGAATGAAACGGTCTGCAAATTAGGAGAAGCCTGAAATGGTGTTCAAAAACATGAAGAGACTGAAAAGGTGTGAAAAACATGAAGAGCCTGAAAAGGTGTGAAAAATATGAAGAGCTTCAAAAGGTGTAAAAAATGAGATGAGCATGAAACCGTCTGAATAATAGGAGGAGCATGAAGTGGTGTTGAAAAAAATGAAGAGCCTGAAAAGGTGTGAAAAATATGAAGAGCTTCAAAAGGTGTGAAATACATGAGTAGTTTGAAACGGGCTGAAAAATAGGAGAAGTATGAAGTGGTGTGGAAAAATATGAAGAGCGTGAAAAGGTGTGGAAAATATGAAGAGCTTCAAATGGTGTGAAATACATGAGGAGCATGAAACTCTCTGAAAAATAGAAGGAGCATGAAGCGGTGTTCAAACATGAAGAGCCTGAAAAGGTGTGAAAAATATGAAGAGCTTCAAACGGTGTCAAAAATATGAGGAGCATGAAACGGTCTGAAAAATAGGAGGAGCAAGAAGCCGTGTTCAAAAACATGAAGAGCCTGTAAAGGTCTGAAAAATATGAAGAGCTTCAAAAGGTGTGAAATATATGAAGAGCTTCAAAAGGTGTCGAAAATGACATGAGCATGAAACGGTCTGAAAAATAGGAGGAGCATGAAGTGGTGTTGAAAAACATGAAGAGCCTGAAAAAGTGTGAAAAATATAAAGAGCTTCAGAAGGTGTGAAAAATATTAAGAGCTTCAACAGGTGTCAAAAATTAGATGAGCATGAAACGGTCTGAAAAATTGGAGGAGCAAGAAGTAGTGTTGAAAAAAATGAAGAGCCTGAAAAGGTGTGAAAAATATGAAAAGCTTCAAAAGGTGTCAAAAATATGAGGAGCATGAAACGGTCTGAAAAGTAGGTGGAGCATGAAGCGGTGTTGAAAAATATGAAGAGCCTGGAAAGGTATGCAAAATATGAAGAGCTTCAAAAGGTGTGAAATATATGAAGAGCTTCAAAAGGTGTCGAAAATGACATGAGCATGAAACGGTCTGAAAAATAGGAGGAGCATGAAACGGTGATCAAAAACATGAAGAGCCTGAAAAGGTGTGAAAAATATGAAGAGCTTCAAAAAGTGTGAAATACATGAGGAGCATGAAACGGGCTGAAAAATAGGAGAAGCATGAAGGGGTGTGGAAAAACATGAAGAGCCTGAAAAGTTGTGAACATATGAAGAGCTTCAAAAGGTGTCAAAATTATGAGGAGCATGAAACGGCCTGAAAAATTGGAGGAGCATGAAGCGGTGTTCAAAAATATGAAGAGCCTGAAAAGGTGTGAAAAATATGAAGAGCTTCAAAAGGTGTCACAATTATGAGGAGCATGAAACGGCCTGAAAAATTGGAGGAGCATGAAGCGGTGTTCAAAAATATGAAGAGCCTGAAAAGTTGTGAAACGTATGAAGAGCTTCAAAAGGTGTCAAAATTATGAGGAGCATGAAACGGCCTGAAAAATTGGAGGAGCATGAAGCGGTGTTCAAAAATATGAAGAGCCTGAAAAGGTGTGAAAAATATGAAGAGGTTCAAAAGGTGTCAAAAATATGAGGAGCATGAAAGGGTCTGAAAAATAGGAGGAGCATGAAACGGTGATCAAAAACATGAAGAGCCGGAAAAGGTGTGAAAAATATGAAGAGCTTCAAAAGGTGTGAAATACATGAGGAGTTTGAAACGGGCTGAAAAATAGGAGAAGCATGAAGTTATGTGGAAAAATATGAAGAGCCTGAAAAGGTGTGGAAAATATGAAGAGCTTCAAAAGGTGTGAAATACATGAGGAGCATGAAACTCTCTGAAAAATAGAAGGAGCATGAAGCGGTGTTCAAACATGAAGAGCCTGAAAAGGTGTGAAAAATATGAAGAGCTTCAAACGGTGTCAAAAATATGAGGAGCATGAAACGGTCTGAAAAATAGGAGGAGCAAGAAGCTGTGTTCAAAAACGTGAAGAGCCTGAAAATGTCTGAAAAATATGAAGAGCTTGAAAAAGTGTGAAATATATGAAGAGCTTCAAAAGGTGTCAAAAATGAGATGAGCATGAAACGGTGTGAAAAATAGGAGGAGCATGAAGCGGTTTTGAAAAAAATGAAGAGGCTGAAAAGGTGTGAAATATATGAAGAGCTTCAAGAGGTGTCAAAAATATGAAGAGCAGGAAATGGTCTGAAAAATAGGAGGATCATGAAGCGGTGTTCAAAAACATGAAGAGCCTGAAAAGGTGTGAAAAATATGAAGAGCTTCAAAAGGTGTGAAAAATATGAGGAGCATGAAACGGTCTGAAAAATAGAAGCGGCATGAAATGGTGTTCAAAAACATGAAGAGCCTGAAAAGTTGTGAAAAATATGAAGAGCTTCAAAAGGTGTGAAATACATGAGGAGCATGAAACAGGCTGAAAAATAGGTGAAGCATGAAGTGGTGTTGAAAAACATGAAGAGCCTGAAAAGGAGTGAAAAATATGAAGAGCTTCAAAAGGTGTCAAACATATGAAGAACATGAAACGGTCTGAAAAATAGGAGGATCATGAAGCAGTTTTCAAAAACATGAAGAGCCTGAAAATGTGTGAAAAATATGAAGAGCTTCAAAATGTGTCAAATATATGAGGAGTATGAAACGGCCTGAAAAACAGGAGGAGCATGAAACGGTGATTAAAAACATGAAGAGCCTGAAAAGGTCTGAAAAATATGAAGAGCTTCAAAAGGTGTGAAATATATGAGGAGCATGAAACAGGCCGAAAAACAGGTGAAGCATGAAGTGGTGTGGAAAAACATGAAGAGCCTAAAATGTTGTGAGAAATATGAAGAGCTTCAAAAGTTGTGAAATACATGAGGAGCAAGAAACTCTCTGAAAAATAGGAGGAGCATGAAGCGATGTCAAAAACATGAAGAGCCTAAAAAGTTGTGAGAAATATGAAGAGCTTCAAAAGGTGTCAAAAATATGAGGAGCATGAAACGGTCTGCAAAATAGGAGGAGCATGAAGCGTTGTTGAAAAACGTGAAGAGCCTGAAAACGTGTGAAAAATATTAAGAGCTTCAAAAGGTGTGAAAAATATTAGGAGCATGAATCGGTCTGAAAAATAGGAGGAGCATGAAGTGTTGTTGAAAAAAGTGAAGAGCCTGAAAATGTGTGAAAAATATTAAGAGCTTCAAAAGGT
This sequence comes from Dama dama, assembly GCF_033118175.1. Taxonomy (NCBI): domain Eukaryota; kingdom Metazoa; phylum Chordata; class Mammalia; order Artiodactyla; family Cervidae; genus Dama; species Dama dama. The sequence continues at coordinate 2,127,448 of NW_026870948.1, read as the reverse complement.
GTGAAAAATATGAAGAACTTCAAAAGGTATCAAAAATCGAAGAGCAGGAAATGGTCTAAAAAATAGGAGGAGCATGAAGTGGTGTTAAAAACATGAAGAGCCTGAAAAGGTGTGAAATATAGGAAGAGCTTCAAAAGGTGTCAAAAGTATGAGGAGAATGAAACGGTCTAAAAATAGGAGGAGAATGAAGTGGTGTTGAAAAACATGAAGAGCTTGAAAAGTGTGAAAAATATGAAGAGCTTCTAAAGGTGTCAAAAATATGAGGAGCATGAAAAGGTCTGAAAAATAGGAGAAGCATGAAGTGGTGTTGAAAAAAAAAAGAGCTTGAAAAGTGTGAAAAATATGAAGAGCATCAAAAGGTGTCAAAAATATGAGGAGCATGAAACGGTCTGAAAAATAGGAGGAGCATGAAGCGGTGTTGAAAAACATGAAGAGCCTGAAAACGTGTGAAAAAATATGAAGAGCTTCAAAAGGTGTGAAAAATATGAAGAGCTTCAAAAGGTGTCAAAAATTTGAGGAGCAAGAGACCGTCTGAAAAACAGGAGGAGCATGAAGCGGTGTTGAAAAACATGAAGAGCATGAAAAGATGCCCAAAACATGAAGAGCTTCAAATGGTGTTAAAAATATGAGGAGCATAAAACGTTCTGAAGTATAGGAGGAGCATGAAGCGGTGTTGAAAAACATGAAGAGCATGAAAAGGTGCCAAAAATATGAAGAGCTTCAAAAGGTATCAAAAATGGGAGCAGCATGAAACGGTCGGAAAAATAGGAGGAGCATGAAGCGATGTTGAAAAACATGAAGAGCCTGAAAAGCTGTGAAATACTTGAAGAGCTTCAAAAGGTGTCAAAAATAGGAGGAGTCTGAAACGGTCTGAAATCTAGGAGGAGCATGAAGTGGTACTGAAAAACATGAAGAGCCTGTAAAGATGTGAAAAATATGAAGAGCTTCTAAAGGTGTGAAAAATATGAAGAGCTTCAAAAGGTGTCAAAAATGAGATGAGCATGAAACGGCCTGAAAAATAGGAGGAGCATGAAGTGGTGTTGAAAAACATGATGAGCCTGAAAAAGTGTGAAATATATGAAGAGCTTCAAAAGGTGTCAAAAATATGAGGAGCATGAAACGGTCTGAAAAATAGGAGGAGCATGAAGCGGTGTTGAAAAACATGAAGAGCCTGAAAAGGTGTGAAAAATATGAAGAGCTTCAAAAGTTGTCAAAAATATGATGAGCATGAACGGTCCGGAAAATAGCAGGAGCATGAAGCGGTCTTGAAAACCAAGAAGAGCCTGAAAAGGTGTGAAAAATAAGAAGAGCTTCAAAATGTTTCAAAATTATGAGGAGAATGAACGGTCTGAAAAATAGGAGGAGCATGAAGCGGTGTTGAAAAACATGAAGAGCCTGAAAAGGTGTGAAATATATGAAGAACTTCAAAAGGTGTGAAGTACATGAGGAGCATTAAACGCTCTGAAAAATAGAAGCATGAAGTTTTGTTCAAAAACATGAAGAGCCTGAAAAGGTGTGAAATATATGAAGATCTTCAAAAGGTGTGAAAAATATGAGGGGCATGAAACGGTCTGAAAAATAGGAGGTGCATGAAGCGGTGTTGAAAACATGAAGAGCCTGAAAACCTGTGAAAAATATGAACAGCTTCAAAAGGTGTGAAAAATATGAAGAGCTTCAAAAGGTGTGAAAAATATGAAGAGCTTCAAACGGTGTCAAAAATGAGATGAGCATGAAATGGCCTAAAAAATAGGAGGAGCATGAAGTGTTGGTGAAAAACATGAAGAGCGTGAAAAGGTGTGAAAAATATGAAGAGCCTCAAAAGGTGTGAAAAATATGAGAAACATGACATGATCTGAAATATTGGAGGAGCATGAAGCGGTGTTGAAGAACATGAAGAGCCTGAAAAGGTGTGAAAAATATGAAGAGCTTCAAAAGTTGTCAAAAATATGAGGAGCAAGAAACGGTCTGAAAAATAGGAGGAGCATGAAGTGGTGTTGAAAAATATGAAGAGCCTGAAAAGGTGTGAAATATGTAAAGAGCTTCAAAAGGTGTCAAAAATATGAGGAGCATGAAACGGTCTGAAAAATAGGAGGAGCATGAAGCTGTGTTGAAAAACATGAAGAGCCTGTAAAGGTGTGAACAATATTAAGAGCTCAAAAGGTGTCAAAAATATGTGGAGCAAGTAACGGTTTGAAAAATAGGAGGAGCATGAAGCGGTGTTCAAAAACATGAAGATCCTGAAAAGGTGTGAAAAATACGAAGAGCTTCAAAAGGTGTGAAATACATGAGGAGCATGAAACCGTCTGAAAAATAGGAAGAGCATGAAGCGATGTTCAAAAACATGAAGAGCCTGAAATGGTGTGAAAAATATCAAGAGTTTCAAAAGGTGTGAAAAATATGATGAGCATGAAATGGTCTTAAAAATAGGAGGAGCAAGAAGCGGTGTTCAAAAACATGAAGAGCCTGAAAAGGTGTGAAAAAGATGAAGAGCTTCAAACGGTGTCAAAAATATGAGGAGCATGAAACGGCCTGAAAAATTGGAGGAGCATGAAGCGGTGTTCAAAAATATGAAGAGCCTGAAAAGGTGTGAAAAATATGAAGAGGTTCAAAAGGTGTCAAAAATATGAGGAGCATGAAAGGGTCTGAAAAATAGGAGGAGCATGAAACGGTGATCAAAAACATGAAGAGCCGGAAAAGGTGTGAAAAATATGAAGAGCTTCAAAAGGTGTGAAATACATGAGGAGTTTGAAACGGGCTGAAAAATAGGAGAAGCATGAAGTTATGTGGAAAAATATGAAGAGCCTGAAAAGGTGTGGAAAATATGAAGAGCTTCAAAAGGTGTGAAATACATGAGGAGCATGAAACTCTCTGAAAAATAGAAGGAGCATGAAGCGGTGTTCAAACATGAAGAGCCTGAAATGGTGTGAAAAATATGAAGAGCTTCAAACGGTGTCAAAAATATGAGGAGCATGAAACGGTCTGAAAAATAGGAGGAGCAAGAAGCTGTGTTCAAAAACGTGAAGAGCCTGAAAATGTCTGAAAAATATGAAGAGCTTGAAAAAGTGTGAAATATATGAAGAGCTTCAAAAGGTGTCAAAAATGAGATGAGCATGAAACGGTGTGAAAAATAGGAGGAGCATGAAGCGGTTTTGAAAAAAATGAAGAGGCTGAAAAGGTGTGAAATATATGAAGAGCTTCAAGAGGTGTCAAAAATATGAAGAGCAGGAAATGGTCTGAAAAATAGGAGGATCATGAAGCGGTGTTCAAAAACATGAAGAGCCTGAAAAGGTGTGAAAAATATGAAGAGCTTCAAAAGGTGTGAAAAATATGAGGAGCATGAAACGGTCTGAAAAATAGAAGCGGCATGAAATGGTGTTCAAAAACATGAAGAGCCTGAAAAGTTGTGAAAAATATGAAGAGCTTCAAAAGGTGTGAAATACATGAGGAGCATGAAACAGGCTGAAAAATAGGTGAAGCATGAAGTGGTGTTGAAAAACATGAAGAGCCTGAAAAGGAGTGAAAAATATGAAGAGCTTCAAAAGGTGTCAAACATATGAAGAACATGAAACGGTCTGAAAAATAGGAGGATCATGAAGCAGTGTTCAAAAACATGAAGAGCCTGAAAATGTGTGAAAAATATGAAGAGCTTCAAAATGTGTCAAATATATGAGGAGTATGAAACGGCCTGAAAAACAGGAGGAGCATGAAACGGTGATTAAAAACATGAAGAGCCTGAAAAGGTCTGAAAAATATGAAGAGCTTCAAAAGGTGTGAAATATATGAGGAGCATGAAACAGGCCGAAAAACAGGTGAAGCATGAAGTGGTGTGGAAAAACATGAAGAGCCTAAAATGTTGTGAGAAATATGAAGAGCTTCAAAAGTTGTGAAATACATGAGGAGCAAGAAACTCTCTGAAAAATAGGAGGAGCATGAAGCGATGTCAAAAACATGAAGAGCCTAAAAAGTTGTGAGAAATATGAAGAGCTTCAAAAGGTGTCAAAAATATGAGGAGCATGAAACGGTCTGCAAAATAGGAGGAGCATGAAGCGTTGTTGAAAAACGTGAAGAGCCTGAAAACGTGTGAAAAATATTAAGAGCTTCAAAAGGTGTGAAAAATATTAGGAGCATGAATCGGTCTGAAAAATAGGAGGAGCATGAAGTGTTGTTGAAAAAAGTGAAGAGCCTGAAAATGTGTGAAAAATATTAAGAGCTTCAAAAGGTGTGAAAAATATGAAGAACTTCAAAAGGTATCAAAAATCGAAGAGCAGGAAATGGTCTAAAAAAATAGGAGGAGCATGAAGTGGTGTTAAAAACATGAAGAGCCTGAAAAGGTGTGAAATATAGGAAGAGCTTCAAAAGGTGTCAAAAGTATGAGGAGAATGAAACGGTCTAAAAATAGGAGGAGAATGAAGTGGTGTTGAAAAACATGAAGAGCTTGAAAAGTGTGAAAAATATGAAGAGCTTCTAAAGGTGTCAAAAATATGAGGAGCATGAAAAGGTCTGAAAAATAGGAGAAGCATGAAGTGGTGTTGAAAAAAAAAAGAGCTTGAAAAGTGTGAAAAATATGAAGAGCATCAAAAGGTGTCAAAAATATGAGGAGCATGAAACGGTCTGAAAAATAGGAGGAGCATGAAGCGGTGTTGAAAAACATGAAGAGCCTGAAAACGTGTGAAAAAATATGAAGAGCTTCAAAAGGTGTGAAAAATATGAAGAGCTTCAAAAGGTGTCAAAAATTTGAGGAGCAAGAGACCGTCTGAAAAACAGGAGGAGCATGAAGCGGTGTTGAAAAACATGAAGAGCATGAAAAGATGCCCAAAACATGAAGAGCTTCAAATGGTGTTAAAAATATGAGGAGCATAAAACGTTCTGAAGTATAGGAGGAGCATGAAGCGGTGTTGAAAAACATGAAGAGCATGAAAAGGTGCCAAAAATATGAAGAGCTTCAAAAGGTATCAAAAATGGGAGCAGCATGAAACGGTCGGAAAAATAGGAGGAGCATGAAGCGATGTTGAAAAACATGAAGAGCCTGAAAAGCTGTGAAATACTTGAAGAGCTTCAAAAGGTGTCAAAAATAGGAGGAGTCTGAAACGGTCTGAAATCTAGGAGGAGCATGAAGTGGTACTGAAAAACATGAAGAGCCTGTAAAGATGTGAAAAATATGAAGAGCTTCTAAAGGTGTGAAAAATATGAAGAGCTTCAAAAGGTGTCAAAAATGAGATGAGCATGAAACGGCCTGAAAAATAGGAGGAGCATGAAGTGGTGTTGAAAAACATGATGAGCCTGAAAAAGTGTGAAATATATGAAGAGCTTCAAAAGGTGTCAAAAATATGAGGAGCATGAAACGGTCTGAAAAATAGGAGGAGCATGAAGCGGTGTTGAAAAACATGAAGAGCCTGAAAAGGTGTGAAAAATATGAAGAGCTTCAAAAGTTGTCAAAAATATGATGAGCATGAACGGTCCGGAAAATAGCAGGAGCATGAAGCGGTCTTGAAAACCAAGAAGAGCCTGAAAAGGTGTGAAAAATAAGAAGAGCTTCAAAATGTTTCAAAATTATGAGGAGAATGAACGGTCTGAAAAATAGGAGGAGCATGAAGCGGTGTTGAAAAACATGAAGAGCCTGAAAAGGTGTGAAATATATGAAGAACTTCAAAAGGTGTGAAGTACATGAGGAGCATTAAACGCTCTGAAAAATAGAAGCATGAAGTTTTGTTCAAAAACATGAAGAGCCTGAAAAGGTGTGAAATATATGAAGATCTTCAAAAGGTGTGAAAAATATGAGGGGCATGAAACGGTCTGAAAAATAGGAGGTGCATGAAGCGGTGTTGAAAACATGAAGAGCCTGAAAACCTGTGAAAAATATGAACAGCTTCAAAAGGTGTGAAAAATATGAAGAGCTTCAAAAGGTGTGAAAAATATGAAGAGCTTCAAACGGTGTCAAAAATGAGATGAGCATGAAATGGCCTAAAAAATAGGAGGAGCATGAAGTGTTGGTGAAAAACATGAAGAGCGTGAAAAGGTGTGAAAAATATGAAGAGCCTCAAAAGGTGTGAAAAATATGAGAAACATGACATGATCTGAAATATTGGAGGAGCATGAAGCGGTGTTGAAGAACATGAAGAGCCTGAAAAGGTGTGAAAAATATGAAGAGCTTCAAAAGTTGTCAAAAATATGAGGAGCAAGAAACGGTCTGAAAAATAGGAGGAGCATGAAGTGGTGTTGAAAAATATGAAGAGCCTGAAAAGGTGTGAAATATGTAAAGAGCTTCAAAAGGTGTCAAAAATATGAGGAGCATGAAACGGTCTGAAAAATAGGAGGAGCATGAAGCTGTGTTGAAAAACATGAAGAGCCTGTAAAGGTGTGAACAATATTAAGAGCTCAAAAGGTGTCAAAAATATGTGGAGCAAGTAACGGTTTGAAAAATAGGAGGAGCATGAAGCGGTGTTCAAAAACATGAAGATCCTGAAAAGGTGTGAAAAATACGAAGAGCTTCAAAAGGTGTGAAATACATGAGGAGCATGAAACCGTCTGAAAAATAGGAAGAGCATGAAGCGATGTTCAAAAACATGAAGAGCCTGAAATGGTGTGAAAAATATCAAGAGTTTCAAAAGGTGTGAAAAATATGATGAGCATGAAATGGTCTGAAAAATAGGAGGAGCAAGAAGCGGTGTTCAAAAACATGAAGAGCCTGAAAAGGTGTGAAAAAGATGAAGAGCTTCAAAAGCTGTCAAAAATATGAGGAGCATGAAATGGTCTGAAAAATAGGAGGAGAATGAAGCGGTGTTTAAAAACATGAAGAGCCTGAAAAGGTGTTGAAAAATATGAAGAGACTCAAAACTTGTCAAAAATATGAGGAGCATGAAACGGTCTGAAAAATAGGAGGAGCATGAAAAGATGTTGAAAAACATGAAGAGCCTGAAAACGTGTGAAAATATGAAGATCTTCAAAAGGTGTGAAAAATATGAAGAGCTTCAAAAGGTGTCAAAAATGAGATGAGCATGAAACTGTCTGAAAAATGGGAGGAGCATGAAGTGGTGTTCAAAAAAACGAAGAGCCTAAAAAGGTGTGAAAAATATGCAGACTTTCAAAAGAAATCAAAAATATGAAGAGCATGAAACGGTCTGAAAAGTAGGAGGAGCATGAAGCGGTATTCAAAAACATGAAGAGCCTGAAAAGGTGTGAAAAAAGTGAAGAGCTTCAAAAGGTGTCAAAAAAATGAGTAGCATGAAACGGTCTGAAATATCGGAGGAGCATGAAACGGTGTTCAAAAACCTGAAGAGCCTGAAAAGGTGTGAAAAATATGACGAGCTTCAAAACGTGTCAAAAATATGAGGAGCATGATACGGTCTGAAAAATAGGAGGAGCAAGAAGCGGTGTTGAAAAACATGAAGAACCTGAAAAGGTGTGAAAAATATGAAGAACTTCAAAAGGTGTGAAAAATATGAGGAGCATGTAACGGTCTGAATAATAGGAGAAGCATGAAGCGGTGTTCATAAACATGGAGACCCTGAAAAGTTGTGAAAAATATGAAGAACTTCAAAAGGTGTGAAAAATATGAAGAGCTTCAAAATGTGTCAAAAAGAGATGAGCATGAAACGGTCTGAAAAATAGGAGGAGCATGAAGTGGTTTTGAAAAACCTGAAGAGCCTGAAAAGGTGTGAGAAATATGAAGAGTTTCAAAAGGTATCAAAAATATGAGGAGACTGAAACGGTCTGAAAAATAAGAGGAGCATGAAGCGGTGTTCAAAAACATGAAGAGTCTGAAAAGGTGTGGAATATATGAAGACCTTCAAAAGGTGTCAAAGGTATGAGGAGAATGAAACGGTCTGAAAAATAGGAGGAGCATGAAACGGTGTTCAAAAATATGAAGAGCCTGAAAAGATGTGAAAAATATGAAGAGCTTCAAAAGGTGTCAAAAATATGAGGAACATGAAACGGTCTGAAAAATAGAAGCAGCAAGAAGCGGTGTTGAAATAGATAAAGAGCCTGAAAACGTGTGAAAAATATGAAGAGATTCAAAAGGTGTGAAAAATATGAAGAGCTTCAAAAGGTGTGAAAAGAATGAAGAGCTTCAAAAGGTGTCAAAAATATGAGGAACATGAAATGGTCTGAAAAATTGGAGGAGCATGAAGCCGTGTTCAAAAACATGAACAGCTTGAAAATGTGTGAAGAATATGAAGAGCCTGAAAGTTATGAAAAATACGAAGAGCTTCAAAAGGTGTCAAATATATGAGGAGCATGAAACGGTCTGAAAAATAGGAGGATCATAAAGCGTTGTTGAAAAACATGAAGAGCCTGAAAATGGTGTGAAAAATATCAAGAGCTTCAAAAGGTGTCAAAAATGAGATGTGCATGAAACGGTCTGAAAAATAGGAGGAGCATGAAACGGTGTTCAAAAACATGAAGAGCCTGAAAAGGTGTGAAAAATATGAAGAGCCTCAAAAAATGTTAAAAATATGAGGAATATGAAACGGTCTGAAAAATAGGAGGATCATAAAGCGGTGTTGAAAAACATGAAGAGCCTGAAAATGGTGTGAAAAATATGAAGAGCTTCAAAAGGAGTCAAAAATGAAATGTGCATGAAACGGTCTGAAAAATATGAGGAGCATGAAGTGGTTGTGAAAAACATGAAAAGCCTGAAAATGTGTGCAAAATACGAAGAGCTTCAAAAGGTGTGAAATACATGAGGAGCATGAAATGGTCTGAGAAATAGGAGGAGCATGAAGCGGTGTTCAAAAACATGTAGAGACTGAAAAGGTGTGAAAAATATGAAGAGCTTCAAAAGGAGTGAAAAATAGGAGAAGCATGAAACGGTCTGAAAAATAGGAGGAACATGAACCGGTGTTCAAATACATGAAAAGCCTGAAAAGGTGTGAAAAATATGAAGAGCTTCAAAAATATGAAAAATATGAAGAGCTTCAAAAGGTGTGAAAAATATGAAGAGCTTCAAAAGGTGGCAAAAATATGAGAAACATGAAACGGTCTGAAAAATTGGAGGAGCATGAAGCGGTGTTGAAATACATGAAGAGCCTGTAAAGGTTTGAAAAATATGAAGAGCTTCAAAAGGTGTGAAAAATATGAAGAGCTTCAAAATTTGTCAAAAATAAGAGGAGAAAGACACGGTCTGAAAAATAGGAGGAGCATGAAGCGGTGTTGAAATACATGAAGAGCCTGTAAAGGTTTGAAAAATATGAAGAGCTTCAAAAGGTGTGAAAAATATGAAGAGCTTCAAAATGTGTCAAAAATAGGAGGAGCATGACACGGTCTGAAAAATAGGAGGAGCATGAAGCGGTGTTGAAAAACATGAAGAGCCTGAAAAGGTGTAAAAAACATGAAGAGCCTAAAAAGGTGTCAAAAATATGAGGAATATGAAACGGTCTTAAAAATAGGAGGATCATGAAGAGGTGTTAAAAAACATGAAGTTCCTGAAAAGGTGTGAAATATATGAAGAGCTTCAAAAGTTGTGAAATATATGAGGAGCATGAAACGGTCTGAAAAATAGGAGGAGCATGAAACGGTGTTCAAAAACATGAAGAGCTTCAAAAGGTGTGAAAAATATGAACAGCTTCAAAAGGTGTCAAAAACGAGATGAGTAAAAAACGGTCTGAAAAATGGGAGGAGCATGAAGTTGTGTTGAAAATAATGAAGAGCCTGAAAAGGTGTGAAAAATATGAGGAGCATGATACGGTCTGAAAAATAGGAGGAGCATGAAGTGGTTGTGAAAAAACATGAAGAGCCTGAAAACGTGTGCAAAATATGACGAGCTTCAAAAGGTGTGAAATACATGAGAAGCTTGAAACGGTCTGAAAAATAGGAGGAGCATGAAGCGATGTTGAAAAACATGAAGAGCCTTAAAATGTGTGAAAAATATGAAGAGCTTCAAAAAGTGTGAAAAATATGAGGATCATGAAACGGTCTGAAAAATAGGAGGAGCATGAAGCGGTGTTGAAAAACATGAAGAGCCTGAAAAGGTGTGACAAATATGAAGAGCTTCAAAAGGTGTGAAATACATGAGGAACATGAAACGATCTGAAAAACAGGAGGAGCATGAAGCGGTGTTCAAAAACATGCAGAGTCTGAAAAGGTGTGAAAAATATGAAGAGCTTCAAAAGGTTTGAAAAATATGAAGAGCTTCAAAAGGTGTCAAAAATGAGATGAGCATGAAACGGTCTGAAAAATAGGAGGAGCATGAAGCGGTGTTCAAAAACATGAAGAGCCTGAAAAGGTGTGAGAAATATGAAGAGCTTCAAAAGATGTCAAAAATATGAGGAGCATGAAACGGTCTGAAAAATAGGAGGAGCATGAAATGGTGTTCAAACACATGAAGAGCCTGAAAAGGTGTGAAAAATATGAAGAGCTTCAAAAGGTGTGAAATACATGAGGAGCATTAAACGGTTTAAAAATTAGGAGGAGCATGAAGCGGTGTTCAAAAACATGAAGAGCCTGAAAAGGTGTTAAAAATATGAAGAGCTTCAAAAGGTGTGAAAAATATGAGGAGCATGAAATGGTCTGAAAAATAGGAGGAGCATGAAGCGGTGTTGAAAAACATGAGGAGCCTGAAAAGTTGTGACAAATATGAAGAGCTTCAAAAGGTGTGAAATACATGAGGAGCATGAAACGGTCTGAAAATAGGAGGAGCATGAAGCGGTGTTCAAAAACATGCTGAGACTGAAATCTTGTGAAAAATATGAAGAGCTTCAAAAGGTGTGAAAAATATGAAGAGCTTCAGAAGATGTCAAAAATGAGATGAGCATGAAACGGTCTGAAAAATAGGAGGAGCATGATGTAGTGTTGAAAAAAATGAAGAGCCTGAACAGGTGTGAAATATATGAAGAGCTTCAAAACGTTTGAAAAATATGAGAAGCATGAAACGGTCTGAAAAATATGAGGAGTATGAACCGGTGTCGAAAAACCTGAAGAGCCTGAAAAGGTGTGAAAAATATGAAGAGGTTCAAAAGGTGTCAAAAATATGAGGAGCATGAAAGGGTCTGAAAAATAGGAGGAGCATGAAACGGTGATCAAAAACATGAAGAGCCGGAAAAGGTGTGAAAAATATGAAGAGCTTCAAAAGGTGTGAAATACATGAGGAGTTTGAAACGGGCTGAAAAATAGGAGAAGCATGAAGTTATGTGGAAAAATATGAAGAGCCTGAAAAGGTGTGGAAAATATGAAGAGCTTCAAAAGGTGTGAAATACATGAGGAGCATGAAACTCTCTGAAAAATAGAAGGAGCATGAAGCGGTGTTCAAACATGAAGAGCCTGAAAAGGTGTGAAAAATATGAAGAGCTTCAAACGGTGTCAAAAATATGAGGAGCATGAAACGGTCTGAAAAATAGGAGGAGCAAGAAGCTGTGTTCAAAAACGTGAAGAGCCTGAAAATGTCTGAAAAATATGAAGAGCTTGAAAAAGTGTGAAATATATGAAGAGCTTCAAAAGGTGTCAAAAATGAGATGAGCATGAAACGGTGTGAAAAATAGGAGGAGCATGAAGCGGTTTTGAAAAAAATGAAGAGGCTGAAAAGGTGTGAAATATATGAAGAGCTTCAAGAGGTGTCAAAAATATGAAGAGCAGGAAATGGTCTGAAAAATAGGAGGATCATGAAGCGGTGTTCAAAAACATGAAGAGCCTGAAAAGGTGTGAAAAATATGAAGAGCTTCAAAAGGTGTGAAAAATATGAGGAGCATGAAACGGTCTGAAAAATAGAAGCGGCATGAAATGGTGTTCAAAAACATGAAGAGCCTGAAAAGTTGTGAAAAATATGAAGAGCTTCAAAAGGTGTGAAATACATGAGGAGCATGAAACAGGCTGAAAAATAGGTGAAGCATGAAGTGGTGTTGAAAAACATGAAGAGCCTGAAAAGGAGTGAAAAATATGAAGAGCTTCAAAAGGTGTCAAACATATGAAGAACATGAAACGGTCTGAAAAATAGGAGGATCATGAAGCAGTTTTCAAAAACATGAAGAGCCTGAAAATGTGTGAAAAATATGAAGAGCTTCAAAATGTGTCAAATATATGAGGAGTATGAAACGGCCTGAAAAACAGGAGGAGCATGAAACGGTGATTAAAAACATGAAGAGCCTGAAAAGGTCTGAAAAATATGAAGAGCTTCAAAAGGTGTGAAATATATGAGGAGCATGAAACAGGCCGAAAAACAGGTGAAGCATGAAGTGGTGTGGAAAAACATGAAGAGCCTAAAATGTTGTGAGAAATATGAAGAGCTTCAAAAGTTGTGAAATACATGAGGAGCAAGAAACTCTCTGAAAAATAGGAGGAGCATGAAGCGATGTCAAAAACATGAAGAGCCTAAAAAGTTGTGAGAAATATGAAGAGCTTCAAAAGGTGTCAAAAATATGAGGAGCATGAAACGGTCTGCAAAATAGGAGGAGCATGAAGCGTTGTTGAAAAACGTGAAGAGCCTGAAAACGTGTGAAAAATATTAAGAGCTTCAAAAGGTGTGAAAAATATTAGGAGCATGAATCGGTCTGAAAAATAGGAGGAGCATGAAGTGTTGTTGAAAAAAGTGAAGAGCCTGAAAATGTGTGAAAAATATTAAGAGCTTCAAAAGGTGTGAAAAATATGAAGAACTTCAAAAGGTATCAAAAATCGAAGAGCAGGAAATGGTCTAAAAAATAGGAGGAGCATGAAGTGGTGTTAAAAACATGAAGAGCCTGAAAAGGTGTGAAATATAGGAAGAGCTTCAAAAGGTGTCAAAAGTATGAGGAGAATGAAACGGTCTAAAAATAGGAGGAGAATGAAGTGGTGTTGAAAAACATGAAGAGCTTGAAAAGTGTGAAAAATATGAAGAGCTTCTAAAGGTGTCAAAAATATGAGGAGCATGAAAAGGTCTGAAAAATAGGAGAAGCATGAAGTGGTGTTGAAAAAAAAAAGAGCTTGAAAAGTGTGAAAAATATGAAGAGCATCAAAAGGTGTCAAAAATATGAGGAGCATGAAACGGTCTGAAAAATAGGAGGAGCATGAAGCGGTGTTGAAAAACATGAAGAGCCTGAAAACGTGTGAAAAAATATGAAGAGCTTCAAAAGGTGTGAAAAATATGAAGAGCTTCAAAAGGTGTCAAAAATTTGAGGAGCAAGAGACCGTCTGAAAAACAGGAGGAGCATGAAGCGGTGTTGAAAAACATGAAGAGCATGAAAAGATGCCCAAAACATGAAGAGCTTCAAATGGTGTTAAAAATATGAGGAGCATAAAACGTTCTGAAGTATAGGAGGAGCATGAAGCGGTGTTGAAAAACATGAAGAGCATGAAAAGGTGCCAAAAATATGAAGAGCTTCAAAAGGTATCAAAAATGGGAGCAGCATGAAACGGTCGGAAAAATAGGAGGAGCATGAAGCGATGTTGAAAAACATGAAGAGCCTGAAAAGCTGTGAAATACTTGAAGAGCTTCAAAAGGTGTCAAAAATAGGAGGAGTCTGAAACGGTCTGAAATCTAGGAGGAGCATGAAGTGGTACTGAAAAACATGAAGAGCCTGTAAAGATGTGAAAAATATGAAGAGCTTCTAAAGGTGTGAAAAATATGAAGAGCTTCAAAAGGTGTCAAAAATGAGATGAGCATGAAACGGCCTGAAAAATAGGAGGAGCATGAAGTGGTGTTGAAAAACATGATGAGCCTGAAAAAGTGTGAAATATATGAAGAGCTTCAAAAGGTGTCAAAAATATGAGGAGCATGAAACGGTCTGAAAAATAGGAGGAGCATGAAGCGGTGTTGAAAAACATGAAGAGCCTGAAAAGGTGTGAAAAATATGAAGAGCTTCAAAAGTTGTCAAAAATATGATGAGCATGAACGGTCCGGAAAATAGCAGGAGCATGAAGCGGTCTTGAAAACCAAGAAGAGCCTGAAAAGGTGTGAAAAATAAGAAGAGCTTCAAAATGTTTCAAAATTATGAGGAGAATGAACGGTCTGAAAAATAGGAGGAGCATGAAGCGGTGTTGAAAAACATGAAGAGCCTGAAAAGGTGTGAAATATATGAAGAACTTCAAAAGGTGTGAAGTACATGAGGAGCATTAAACGCTCTGAAAAATAGAAGCATGAAGTTTTGTTCAAAAACATGAAGAGCCTGAAAAGGTGTGAAATATATGAAGATCTTCAAAAGGTGTGAAAAATATGAGGGGCATGAAACGGTCTGAAAAATAGGAGGTGCATGAAGCGGTGTTGAAAACATGAAGAGCCTGAAAACCTGTGAAAAATATGAACAGCTTCAAAAGGTGTGAAAAATATGAAGAGCTTCAAAAGGTGTGAAAAATATGAAGAGCTTCAAACGGTGTCAAAAATGAGATGAGCATGAAATGGCCTAAAAAATAGGAGGAGCATGAAGTGTTGGTGAAAAACATGAAGAGCGTGAAAAGGTGTGAAAAATATGAAGAGCCTCAAAAGGTGTGAAAAATATGAGAAACATGACATGATCTGAAATATTGGAGGAGCATGAAGCGGTGTTGAAGAACATGAAGAGCCTGAAAAGGTGTGAAAAATATGAAGAGCTTCAAAAGTTGTCAAAAATATGAGGAGCAAGAAACGGTCTGAAAAATAGGAGGAGCATGAAGTGGTGTTGAAAAATATGAAGAGCCTGAAAAGGTGTGAAATATGTAAAGAGCTTCAAAAGGTGTCAAAAATATGAGGAGCATGAAACGGTCTGAAAAATAGGAGGAGCATGAAGCTGTGTTGAAAAACATGAAGAGCCTGTAAAGGTGTGAACAATATTAAGAGCTCAAAAGGTGTCAAAAATATGTGGAGCAAGTAACGGTTTGAAAAATAGGAGGAGCATGAAGCGGTGTTCAAAAACATGAAGATCCTGAAAAGGTGTGAAAAATACGAAGAGCTTCAAAAGGTGTGAAATACATGAGGAGCATGAAACCGTCTGAAAAATAGGAAGAGCATGAAGCGATGTTCAAAAACATGAAGAGCCTGAAATGGTGTGAAAAATATCAAGAGTTTCAAAAGGTGTGAAAAATATGATGAGCATGAAATGGTCTGAAAAATAGGAGGAGCAAGAAGCGGTGTTCAAAAACATGAAGAGCCTGAAAAGGTGTGAAAAAGATGAAGAGCTTCAAACGGTGTCAAAAATATGAGGAGCATGAAACGGCCTGAAAAATTGGAGGAGCATGAAGCGGTGTTCAAAAATATGAAGAGCCTGAAAAGGTGTGAAAAATATGAAGAGGTTCAAAAGGTGTCAAAAATATGAGGAGCATGAAAGGGTCTGAAAAATAGGAGGAGCATGAAACGGTGATCAAAAACATGAAGAGCCGGAAAAGGTGTGAAAAATATGAAGAGCTTCAAAAGGTGTGAAATACATGAGGAGTTTGAAACGGGCTGAAAAATAGGAGAAGCATGAAGTTATGTGGAAAAATATGAAGAGCCTGAAAAGGTGTGGAAAATATGAAGAGCTTCAAAAGGTGTGAAATACATGAGGAGCATGAAACTCTCTGAAAAATAGAAGGAGCATGAAGCGGTGTTCAAACATGAAGAGCCTGAAATGGTGTGAAAAATATGAAGAGCTTCAAACGGTGTCAAAAATATGAGGAGCATGAAACGGTCTGAAAAATAGGAGGAGCAAGAAGCTGTGTTCAAAAACGTGAAGAGCCTGAAAATGTCTGAAAAATATGAAGAGCTTGAAAAAGTGTGAAATATATGAAGAGCTTCAAAAGGTGTCAAAAATGAGATGAGCATGAAACGGTGTGAAAAATAGGAGGAGCATGAAGCGGTTTTGAAAAAAATGAAGAGGCTGAAAAGGTGTGAAATATATGAAGAGCTTCAAGAGGTGTCAAAAATATGAAGAGCAGGAAATGGTCTGAAAAATAGGAGGATCATGAAGCGGTGTTCAAAAACATGAAGAGCCTGAAAAGGTGTGAAAAATATGAAGAGCTTCAAAAGGTGTGAAAAATATGAGGAGCATGAAACGGTCTGAAAAATAGAAGCGGCATGAAATGGTGTTCAAAAACATGAAGAGCCTGAAAAGTTGTGAAAAATATGAAGAGCTTCAAAAGGTGTGAAATACATGAGGAGCATGAAACAGGCTGAAAAATAGGTGAAGCATGAAGTGGTGTTGAAAAACATGAAGAGCCTGAAAAGGAGTGAAAAATATGAAGAGCTTCAAAAGGTGTCAAACATATGAAGAACATGAAACGGTCTGAAAAATAGGAGGATCATGAAGCAGTGTTCAAAAACATGAAGAGCCTGAAAATGTGTGAAAAATATGAAGAGCTTCAAAATGTGTCAAATATATGAGGAGTATGAAACGGCCTGAAAAACAGGAGGAGCATGAAACGGTGATTAAAAACATGAAGAGCCTGAAAAGGTCTGAAAAATATGAAGAGCTTCAAAAGGTGTGAAATATATGAGGAGCATGAAACAGGCCGAAAAACAGGTGAAGCATGAAGTGGTGTGGAAAAACATGAAGAGCCTAAAATGTTGTGAGAAATATGAAGAGCTTCAAAAGTTGTGAAATACATGAGGAGCAAGAAACTCTCTGAAAAATAGGAGGAGCATGAAGCGATGTCAAAAACATGAAGAGCCTAAAAAGTTGTGAGAAATATGAAGAGCTTCAAAAGGTGTCAAAAATATGAGGAGCATGAAACGGTCTGCAAAATAGGAGGAGCATGAAGCGTTGTTGAAAAACGTGAAGAGCCTGAAAACGTGTGAAAAATATTAAGAGCTTCAAAAGGTGTGAAAAATATTAGGAGCATGAATCGGTCTGAAAAATAGGAGGAGCATGAAGTGTTGTTGAAAAAAGTGAAGAGCCTGAAAATGTGTGAAAAATATTAAGAGCTTCAAAAGGTGTGAAAAATATGAAGAACTTCAAAAGGTATCAAAAATCGAAGAGCAGGAAATGGTCTAAAAAAATAGGAGGAGCATGAAGTGGTGTTAAAAACATGAAGAGCCTGAAAAGGTGTGAAATATAGGAAGAGCTTCAAAAGGTGTCAAAAGTATGAGGAGAATGAAACGGTCTAAAAATAGGAGGAGAATGAAGTGGTGTTGAAAAACATGAAGAGCTTGAAAAGTGTGAAAAATATGAAGAGCTTCTAAAGGTGTCAAAAATATGAGGAGCATGAAAAGGTCTGAAAAATAGGAGAAGCATGAAGTGGTGTTGAAAAAAAAAAGAGCTTGAAAAGTGTGAAAAATATGAAGAGCATCAAAAGGTGTCAAAAATATGAGGAGCATGAAACGGTCTGAAAAATAGGAGGAGCATGAAGCGGTGTTGAAAAACATGAAGAGCCTGAAAACGTGTGAAAAAATATGAAGAGCTTCAAAAGGTGTGAAAAATATGAAGAGCTTCAAAAGGTGTCAAAAATTTGAGGAGCAAGAGACCGTCTGAAAAACAGGAGGAGCATGAAGCGGTGTTGAAAAACATGAAGAGCATGAAAAGATGCCCAAAACATGAAGAGCTTCAAATGGTGTTAAAAATATGAGGAGCATAAAACGTTCTGAAGTATAGGAGGAGCATGAAGCGGTGTTGAAAAACATGAAGAGCATGAAAAGGTGCCAAAAATATGAAGAGCTTCAAAAGGTATCAAAAATGGGAGCAGCATGAAACGGTCGGAAAAATAGGAGGAGCATGAAGCGATGTTGAAAAACATGAAGAGCCTGAAAAGCTGTGAAATACTTGAAGAGCTTCAAAAGGTGTCAAAAATAGGAGGAGTCTGAAACGGTCTGAAATCTAGGAGGAGCATGAAGTGGTACTGAAAAACATGAAGAGCCTGTAAAGATGTGAAAAATATGAAGAGCTTCTAAAGGTGTGAAAAATATGAAGAGCTTCAAAAGGTGTCAAAAATGAGATGAGCATGAAACGGCCTGAAAAATAGGAGGAGCATGAAGTGGTGTTGAAAAACATGATGAGCCTGAAAAAGTGTGAAATATATGAAGAGCTTCAAAAGGTGTCAAAAATATGAGGAGCATGAAACGGTCTGAAAAATAGGAGGAGCATGAAGCGGTGTTGAAAAACATGAAGAGCCTGAAAAGGTGTGAAAAATATGAAGAGCTTCAAAAGTTGTCAAAAATATGATGAGCATGAACGGTCCGGAAAATAGCAGGAGCATGAAGCGGTCTTGAAAACCAAGAAGAGCCTGAAAAGGTGTGAAAAATAAGAAGAGCTTCAAAATGTTTCAAAATTATGAGGAGAATGAACGGTCTGAAAAATAGGAGGAGCATGAAGCGGTGTTGAAAAACATGAAGAGCCTGAAAAGGTGTGAAATATATGAAGAACTTCAAAAGGTGTGAAGTACATGAGGAGCATTAAACGCTCTGAAAAATAGAAGCATGAAGTTTTGTTCAAAAACATGAAGAGCCTGAAAAGGTGTGAAATATATGAAGATCTTCAAAAGGTGTGAAAAATATGAGGGGCATGAAACGGTCTGAAAAATAGGAGGTGCATGAAGCGGTGTTGAAAACATGAAGAGCCTGAAAACCTGTGAAAAATATGAACAGCTTCAAAAGGTGTGAAAAATATGAAGAGCTTCAAAAGGTGTGAAAAATATGAAGAGCTTCAAACGGTGTCAAAAATGAGATGAGCATGAAATGGCCTAAAAAATAGGAGGAGCATGAAGTGTTGGTGAAAAACATGAAGAGCGTGAAAAGGTGTGAAAAATATGAAGAGCCTCAAAAGGTGTGAAAAATATGAGAAACATGACATGATCTGAAATATTGGAGGAGCATGAAGCGGTGTTGAAGAACATGAAGAGCCTGAAAAGGTGTGAAAAATATGAAGAGCTTCAAAAGTTGTCAAAAATATGAGGAGCAAGAAACGGTCTGAAAAATAGGAGGAGCATGAAGTGGTGTTGAAAAATATGAAGAGCCTGAAAAGGTGTGAAATATGTAAAGAGCTTCAAAAGGTGTCAAAAATATGAGGAGCATGAAACGGTCTGAAAAATAGGAGGAGCATGAAGCTGTGTTGAAAAACATGAAGAGCCTGTAAAGGTGTGAACAATATTAAGAGCTCAAAAGGTGTCAAAAATATGTGGAGCAAGTAACGGTTTGAAAAATAGGAGGAGCATGAAGCGGTGTTCAAAAACATGAAGATCCTGAAAAGGTGTGAAAAATACGAAGAGCTTCAAAAGGTGTGAAATACATGAGGAGCATGAAACCGTCTGAAAAATAGGAAGAGCATGAAGCGATGTTCAAAAACATGAAGAGCCTGAAATGGTGTGAAAAATATCAAGAGTTTCAAAAGGTGTGAAAAATATGATGAGCATGAAATGGTCTGAAAAATAGGAGGAGCAAGAAGCGGTGTTCAAAAACATGAAGAGCCTGAAAAGGTGTGAAAAAGATGAAGAGCTTCAAAAGCTGTCAAAAATATGAGGAGCATGAAATGGTCTGAAAAATAGGAGGAGAATGAAGCGGTGTTTAAAAACATGAAGAGCCTGAAAAGGTGTTGAAAAATATGAAGAGACTCAAAACTTGTCAAAAATATGAGGAGCATGAAACGGTCTGAAAAATAGGAGGAGCATGAAAAGATGTTGAAAAACATGAAGAGCCTGAAAACGTGTGAAAATATGAAGATCTTCAAAAGGTGTGAAAAATATGAAGAGCTTCAAAAGGTGTCAAAAATGAGATGAGCATGAAACTGTCTGAAAAATGGGAGGAGCATGAAGTGGTGTTCAAAAAAACGAAGAGCCTAAAAAGGTGTGAAAAATATGCAGACTTTCAAAAGAAATCAAAAATATGAAGAGCATGAAACGGTCTGAAAAGTAGGAGGAGCATGAAGCGGTATTCAAAAACATGAAGAGCCTGAAAAGGTGTGAAAAAAGTGAAGAGCTTCAAAAGGTGTCAAAAAAATGAGTAGCATGAAACGGTCTGAAATATCGGAGGAGCATGAAACGGTGTTCAAAAACCTGAAGAGCCTGAAAAGGTGTGAAAAATATGACGAGCTTCAAAACGTGTCAAAAATATGAGGAGCATGATACGGTCTGAAAAATAGGAGGAGCAAGAAGCGGTGTTGAAAAACATGAAGAACCTGAAAAGGTGTGAAAAATATGAAGAACTTCAAAAGGTGTGAAAAATATGAGGAGCATGTAACGGTCTGAATAATAGGAGAAGCATGAAGCGGTGTTCATAAACATGGAGACCCTGAAAAGTTGTGAAAAATATGAAGAACTTCAAAAGGTGTGAAAAATATGAAGAGCTTCAAAATGTGTCAAAAAGAGATGAGCATGAAACGGTCTGAAAAATAGGAGGAGCATGAAGTGGTTTTGAAAAACCTGAAGAGCCTGAAAAGGTGTGAGAAATATGAAGAGTTTCAAAAGGTATCAAAAATATGAGGAGACTGAAACGGTCTGAAAAATAAGAGGAGCATGAAGCGGTGTTCAAAAACATGAAGAGTCTGAAAAGGTGTGGAATATATGAAGACCTTCAAAAGGTGTCAAAGGTATGAGGAGAATGAAACGGTCTGAAAAATAGGAGGAGCATGAAACGGTGTTCAAAAATATGAAGAGCCTGAAAAGATGTGAAAAATATGAAGAGCTTCAAAAGGTGTCAAAAATATGAGGAACATGAAACGGTCTGAAAAATAGAAGCAGCAAGAAGCGGTGTTGAAATAGATAAAGAGCCTGAAAACGTGTGAAAAATATGAAGAGATTCAAAAGGTGTGAAAAATATGAAGAGCTTCAAAAGGTGTGAAAAGAATGAAGAGCTTCAAAAGGTGTCAAAAATATGAGGAACATGAAATGGTCTGAAAAATTGGAGGAGCATGAAGCCGTGTTCAAAAACATGAACAGCTTGAAAATGTGTGAAGAATATGAAGAGCCTGAAAGTTATGAAAAATACGAAGAGCTTCAAAAGGTGTCAAATATATGAGGAGCATGAAACGGTCTGAAAAATAGGAGGATCATAAAGCGTTGTTGAAAAACATGAAGAGCCTGAAAATGGTGTGAAAAATATCAAGAGCTTCAAAAGGTGTCAAAAATGAGATGTGCATGAAACGGTCTGAAAAATAGGAGGAGCATGAAACGGTGTTCAAAAACATGAAGAGCCTGAAAAGGTGTGAAAAATATGAAGAGCCTCAAAAAATGTTAAAAATATGAGGAATATGAAACGGTCTGAAAAATAGGAGGATCATAAAGCGGTGTTGAAAAACATGAAGAGCCTGAAAATGGTGTGAAAAATATGAAGAGCTTCAAAAGGAGTCAAAAATGAAATGTGCATGAAACGGTCTGAAAAATATGAGGAGCATGAAGTGGTTGTGAAAAACATGAAAAGCCTGAAAATGTGTGCAAAATACGAAGAGCTTCAAAAGGTGTGAAATACATGAGGAGCATGAAATGGTCTGAGAAATAGGAGGAGCATGAAGCGGTGTTCAAAAACATGTAGAGACTGAAAAGGTGTGAAAAATATGAAGAGCTTCAAAAGGAGTGAAAAATAGGAGAAGCATGAAACGGTCTGAAAAATAGGAGGAACATGAACCGGTGTTCAAATACATGAAAAGCCTGAAAAGGTGTGAAAAATATGAAGAGCTTCAAAAATATGAAAAATATGAAGAGCTTCATAAGGTGTGAAAAATATGAAGAGCTTCAAAAGGTGGCAAAAATATGAGAAACATGAAACGGTCTGAAAAATTGGAGGAGCATGAAGCGGTGTTGAAATACATGAAGAGCCTGTAAAGGTTTGAAAAATATGAAGAGCTTCAAAAGGTGTGAAAAATATGAAGAGCTTCAAAATTTGTCAAAAATAAGAGGAGAAAGACACGGTCTGAAAAATAGGAGGAGCATGAAGCGGTGTTGAAATACATGAAGAGCCTGTAAAGGTTTGAAAAATATGAAGAGCTTCAAAAGGTGTGAAAAATATGAAGAGCTTCAAAATGTGTCAAAAATAGGAGGAGCATGACACGGTCTGAAAAATAGGAGGAGCATGAAGCGGTGTTGAAAAACATGAAGAGCCTGAAAAGGTGTAAAAAACATGAAGAGCCTAAAAAGGTGTCAAAAATATGAGGAATATGAAACGGTCTTAAAAATAGGAGGATCATGAAGAGGTGTTAAAAAACATGAAGTTCCTGAAAAGGTGTGAAATATATGAAGAGCTTCAAAAGTTGTGAAATATATGAGGAGCATGAAACGGTCTGAAAAATAGGAGGAGCATGAAACGGTGTTCAAAAACATGAAGAGCTTCAAAAGGTGTGAAAAATATGAACAGCTTCAAAAGGTGTCAAAAACGAGATGAGTAAAAAACGGTCTGAAAAATGGGAGGAGCATGAAGTTGTGTTGAAAATAATGAAGAGCCTGAAAAGGTGTGAAAAATATGAGGAGCATGATACGGTCTGAAAAATAGGAGGAGCATGAAGTGGTTGTGAAAAAACATGAAGAGCCTGAAAACGTGTGCAAAATATGACGAGCTTCAAAAGGTGTGAAATACATGAGAAGCTTGAAACGGTCTGAAAAATAGGAGGAGCATGAAGCGATGTTGAAAAACATGAAGAGCCTTAAAATGTGTGAAAAATATGAAGAGCTTCAAAAAGTGTGAAAAATATGAGGATCATGAAACGGTCTGAAAAATAGGAGGAGCATGAAGCGGTGTTGAAAAACATGAAGAGCCTGAAAAGGTGTGACAAATATGAAGAGCTTCAAAAGGTGTGAAATACATGAGGAACATGAAACGATCTGAAAAACAGGAGGAGCATGAAGCGGTGTTCAAAAACATGCAGAGTCTGAAAAGGTGTGAAAAATATGAAGAGCTTCAAAAGGTTTGAAAAATATGAAGAGCTTCAAAAGGTGTCAAAAATGAGATGAGCATGAAACGGTCTGAAAAATAGGAGGAGCATGAAGCGGTGTTCAAAAACATGAAGAGCCTGAAAAGGTGTGAGAAATATGAAGAGCTTCAAAAGATGTCAAAAATATGAGGAGCATGAAACGGTCTGAAAAATAGGAGGAGCATGAAATGGTGTTCAAACACATGAAGAGCCTGAAAAGGTGTGAAAAATATGAAGAGCTTCAAAAGGTGTGAAATACATGAGGAGCATTAAACGGTTTAAAAATTAGGAGGAGCATGAAGCGGTGTTCAAAAACATGAAGAGCCTGAAAAGGTGTTAAAAATATGAAGAGCTTCAAAAGGTGTGAAAAATATGAGGAGCATGAAATGGTCTGAAAAATAGGAGGAGCATGAAGCGGTGTTGAAAAACATGAGGAGCCTGAAAAGTTGTGACAAATATGAAGAGCTTCAAAAGGTGTGAAATACATGAGGAGCATGAAACGGTCTGAAAATAGGAGGAGCATGAAGCGGTGTTCAAAAACATGCTGAGACTGAAATCTTGTGAAAAATATGAAGAGCTTCAAAAGGTGTGAAAAATATGAAGAGCTTCAGAAGATGTCAAAAATGAGATGAGCATGAAACGGTCTGAAAAATAGGAGGAGCATGATGTAGTGTTGAAAAAAATGAAGAGCCTGAACAGGTGTGAAATATATGAAGAGCTTCAAAACGTTTGAAAAATATGAGAAGCATGAAACGGTCTGAAAAATATGAGGAGTATGAACCGGTGTCGAAAAACCTGAAGAGCCTGAAAAGGTGTGAAAAATATGAAGAGCTCCAAAAGGTGTGAAAAATATGAGGAGCATGATACGGTCTGAAAAATAGGAGGAGCATGAACCGGTGTTCAAAAACATGAAGAGCCTGAAAAGGTGTGAAAAATATGAACAGCTTCAAAAGGTGTGAAAAATATGAGGAGCATGAAACGGTCTGAAAAATAGGAGGAGCATGAAGCGGTGTTGAAAAACATGAGGAGCCTGAAAAGGTGTGACAAATATGAAGAGCTTCAAAAGGTGTGAAATACATGAGGAGCATGAAACGGTCTCAAAAATAGGAGGAGCATGAAGCGGTGTTCAAAAACATGAAGAGCCTGAAAAGGGGTGAAAAAAATGAAGAGCTTCAAAAGGTGTCAAAAATATGAGGACCATGAAACGGTCTGAAAAATAGGAGCAGCATGAAGCGGTGTTGAAAAACATGAAGAGTCTGAAAAGGTGTGAAATATATGAAGAGCTTCAAAAGGTGTAAAAAATATGAGGAGTTTGAAACGGTCTGAAAAATATGAGGATCTGGTTTCCTCATTGTGTATGCCCAGAAGTGGAATTGCTGGGTCATATGGCAGTTCTATTTCCAGTTTTTTAAGAAATCTCTTCACCGTTTTCCATAGCGGCTGTACTAGTGTGCATTCCCACCAACAGTATAAGAGGGTTCCCTTTTCTCCACTCCCTCTCCAGCATTTATTGCTTGTAGACTTTTGGATAGCAGCCATCCTGACTGGCATGTAATGGTACCTCATTGTGGTTTTCATTTGCATTTCTCTAATAATGAGTGATGTTGAGCATCTTTTCATGTGTTTGTTATCCATCTGTATGTCTTCTTTGGAGAAATGTCTGTTTAGTTCTTTGGCTCATTTTTTATTGGGTCATTTATTTTTCTGGAATTGAGCTGCAGGATTTGCTTGTATATTTTTGAGATTAATCCTTTGTCTGTTTCTTCATTTGCTATTATTTTCTCCCAATCTGAGGGCTGTCTTTTCACCTTACTTATAGTTTCCTTTGTAGTGCAAAAGCTTTTAAGTTTCATTAGGTCCCATTTGTTTAGTTTTGCTTTTATTTCCAATATTCTGGGAGGTGGGTCATAGAGGATCTTGCTTTGATTTATGTCGGAGAGTGTTTTGCCTATCTTCTCCTCTAGGAGTTTTATAGTTTCTGGTCTTACATTTAGATCTTTAATCCATTTTGAGTTTATTTTTGTGTATGGTGTTAGAAAGTGTTCTATTTTCATTCTTTTACAAGTGGTTGACCAGTTTTCCCAGCACCACTTGTTAAAGAGGTTGTCTTTTTTCCATTGCATATCCTTGCCTCCTTTGTCAAAGATAAGGTGTCCATAGGTTCGTCTGAAAGAGACACGTGCACCCCAATGTTCATCGCAGCACTGTTTATAATAGCCAGGACATGGAAGCAACCTAGATGCCCGTCAGCAGATGAATGGATAAGAAAGCTGTGGTACATATACACCATGGAATATTACTCAGCCATTAAAAAGAATTCATTTGAATCAGTCCTAATGAGATGGATGAAGCTGGAGCCCATTTTACAGAGTGAAGTAAGCCAGAAAGATAAAGAACATTACAGCATACTGACACATGTATATGGAATTTAGAAAGGTGACAACGATAACCCTATATGCAGAACAGAAAAAGAGACACAGAAATACAGAACAGACTTTTAAACTTTGTGGGAGAATGTGAGGGTGGGATATTTCAAAAGAACAGCATGTATGCTATCTATGGTGAAACAAATCACCAGCCCAGGTAGGATGCACGAGACAAGTGCTCCGGCTTGGTGCACTGGGAAGACCCAGAGGAATCGGGAGGAGAGGGAGGTGGGAGGGGGAATCGGGATTGGGAATACATGTAAATCCATGGCTGATTCATATCAAAGTATGACAAAACCCACTGGAAAAAAAAATAACAATAATAAAAAAAAATAAAAAAAAATAACAATAAAAAAAAAATAAGAGGAGCATGAAACGGTGTTGAAAAACATGAAGAGCCTGAAAAGGTGTGAAAAATATGAAGAGCTTCAAAAAGTGTCAAAAATATGAGGAGCATGAAACAATCTGAAAAATAGGAGGAGCATTAAGCGGTGTTCAAAAACATGAAGAGCCTGAAAAGGTGTGAAAAATATGAAGAGCTTCAAAACGTGTCAAAAATATGAGGAGCATGAAACAATCTGAAAAATAGGAGGAGCATTAAGCGGTGTTCAAAAACATGAAGAGCCTGAAAAGGTGTGAAAAATATGAAGAGCTTCAAAACGTGTCAAAAATATGAGGAGCATGAATCGCTCTGAAAAATAGGAGGAGCATGAAGCAGTATTCAAAAACATGAAGAGACTGAAATGTGCGAAAAATATGAAGAGCTTCAAAACGTGACAAAATATGAGGAGCATGAAACGGTCTGAAATATAGGAGGTGCATGAAGTGGTGTTGAAAAACATGAAGAGCCTGAAAAGGTTTGAAAAATATGAAGAGCTTCAAAGGTGTCAAAATTATGAGGAGCATGAAACGGTCTGAAATATAGGAGGTGCATGAAGAGGTGTTGAAAAACATGAAGAGCCTGAAAAGATGTGAAATATATGAAGAGCTTCAGAAGCTGTCAAAAATATGAGGAGCATGAAACGGTCTGAAAAATAGGAGGAATATGAAACGGTGTTGAAAAATATGAAGAGCTTGAAAAGGTGTGAAAAAAATGAAGAGCTTCAAAAGGTGTGAAAAATATGAGTAGCATGAAACGGTCTGAAAAGTAGAAGGAGCATGAAAAGGTGTTCAAAAACATGAAGAGCATGAAAATGTGTGAAATATAGGAAGAGCTTCAAAAGGTGTCAAAAATATGAGGAGCATGAAACGGTCTGAAAAATATGAGGAGCATTAAGCGGTGTTGAAACACATGAAGAGCCTGAAAAGGTGTGAAAAAATATGAAGTGCTTCCAAAGGTGTGAAAAATATGAGGAGCATGAAACGGTCTGAAAAATAGGAGGAGCATGAAGCGGTGTTGATAAAAGTGAACAGCCTGAAAAGGTGTGAAAAAATATGAAGTGCTTCCAAAGGTGTGAAAAATATGAGGAGCATTAATTGGGCTGAAAAATAGGAGGAGTATGAAACTGTGTTCAAAAACATGAAGAGCCTGAAAAGGTGTGAAAAATATGAAAAGCTTCAAAAGGGATCAAAATTATGAGGGGCATGAAACGGTGTGAAAAAGAGGAGGAGCTTGAAACAGTGTTCAAAAACATGAAGAGCCTGAAAAGGTGTGAAAAATATGAAGAGCCTCAAAAGGTGTCAAAAATATGAGCATCAAGAAACGGTCTGAAAAATAGGAGGAGCATGAAGCGGTGTTGAAAAACATGAAGAGCCTGAAACGGTGTGAAATATATGAAGAGCTTCAAAAGGTGTCAAAAATATGAGGAGCAGGAAACGGTCTGAAAAATAGGAGGATCATGTAGCGGTGTTGAAAAACATGAAAAGCCTGAAAAGGTGTGAAAAATATGAAGAGCTTCAAAAGGTGTCAAAAATATGAGGAGCATGAAACGGTCTTAAAAATAGGAGAAAGATGAAGCGGTGTTCAAAAACATGAAGAACATGAAAAGGTGTGAAAAATAAGAAGAGCTTTAAAAGGTGTGAAAATTATGAGGAGCTTGAAACGGTCTGAAAAATAGGAGGAGCATGAACTGGTGTTGAAAAACATGAAGAGCCTGAAAAGGTGGGAAAAATATGAAGAGCTTCAAAAGGTGTGAAAAATATGAGGAGCATGGAACGATCTGAAAAATAGGAGGAGGATGAAACGGTAATCAAAAACATGAAGAGCCTGAAAAGGTGTGAAAAATTTGAAGAGCTTCAAAAGGTGTGAAATACATGAGGAGCATGAAACGGTCTGAAAAATAGGAGGAGCATGAAGCGGTGTTCAAAAAAATGCAGAGACTGAAAAGTTGTGAAAAATATGAAGAGCTTTAAAGGTGTGAAAAATATGAAGAAGTTCAAAATGTGTCAAAAATGAGATGAGCATGAAACGGTCTGAAAAATAGGAGGAGCATGAAGCGGTGTTCAAAAACATGAAGAGCCTGAAAAGTTGTGAAAAATATGAAGAGCTTCAAAAGGTGTCAAATATATGAGGAGCATGAAACGGTCTGAAATATAGGAGGAGCATGAAGCGGTGTTCAAAAACATGAAGTGCCTGAAAAGGTGTGAAAAATCTGATGAGCTTCAAAAGGTTTTAAAAATATGAGGAGCAAGAAATTGTCTGAAAAATAAAGGAGCATGAAGCGATGTTCAAAAACATGAAGAGCCTGAAAAGGTGTGAAATATATGAAGAGCTTCAAAAGGTGGGAAATACATGAGGAGCATGAAACGGTCTCAAAAATAGGAGGAGCATGAAGCGGTGTTCAAAAACATGAAGAGCCTGAAAAGGGGTGAAAAAAATGAAGAGCTTCAAAAGGTGTCAAAAATATGAGGACCATGAAACGGTCTGAAAAATAGGAGCAGCATGAAGAGGTGTTGAAAAACATGAAGAGTCTGAAAAGGTGTGAAATATATGAAGAGCTTCAAAAGGTGTAAAAAATATGAGGAGTTTGAAACGGTCTGAAAAATATGAGGATCTGGTTTCCTCATTGTGTATGCCCAGAAGTGGAATTGCTGGGTCATATGGCAGTTCTATTTCCAGTTTTTTAAGAAATCTCTTCACCGTTTTCCATAGCGGCTGTACTAGTGTGCATTCCCACCAACAGTATAAGAGGGTTCCCTTTTCTCCACTCCCTCTCCAGCATTTATTGCTTGTAGACTTTTGGATAGCAGCCATCCTGACTGGCATGTAATGGTACCTCATTGTGGTTTTCATTTGCATTTCTCTAATAATGAGTGATGTTGAGCATCTTTTCATGTGTTTGTTATCCATCTGTATGTCTTCTTTGGAGAAATGTCTGTTTAGTTCTTTGGCTCATTTTTTATTGGGTCATTTATTTTTCTGGAATTGAGCTGCAGGATTTGCTTGTATATTTTTGAGATTAATCCTTTGTCTGTTTCTTCATTTGCTATTATTTTCTCCCAATCTGAGGGCTGTCTTTTCACCTTACTTATAGTTTCCTTTGTAGTGCAAAAGCTTTTAAGTTTCATTAGGTCCCATTTGTTTAGTTTTGCTTTTATTTCCAATATTCTGGGAGGTGGGTCATAGAGGATCTTGCTTTGATTTATGTCGGAGAGTGTTTTGCCTATCTTCTCCTCTAGGAGTTTTATAGTTTCTGGTCTTACATTTAGATCTTTAATCCATTTTGAGTTTATTTTTGTGTATGGTGTTAGAAAGTGTTCTATTTTCATTCTTTTACAAGTGGTTGACCAGTTTTCCCAGCACCACTTGTTAAAGAGGTTGTCTTTTTTCCATTGCATATCCTTGCCTCCTTTGTCAAAGATAAGGTGTCCATAGGTTCGTCTGAAAGAGACACGTGCACCCCAATGTTCATCGCAGCACTGTTTATAATAGCCAGGACATGGAAGCAACCTAGATGCCCGTCAGCAGATGAATGGATAAGAAAGCTGTGGTACATATACACCATGGAATATTACTCAGCCATTAAAAAGAATTCATTTGAATCAGTCCTAATGAGATGGATGAAGCTGGAGCCCATTTTACAGAGTGAAGTAAGCCAGAAAGATAAAGAACATTACAGCATACTGACACATGTATATGGAATTTAGAAAGGTGACAACGATAACCCTATATGCAGAACAGAAAAAGAGACACAGAAATACAGAACAGACTTTTAAACTTTGTGGGAGAATGTGAGGGTGGGATATTTCAAAAGAACAGCATGTATGCTATCTATGGTGAAACAAATCACCAGCCCAGGTAGGATGCACGAGACAAGTGCTCCGGCTTGGTGCACTGGGAAGACCCAGAGGAATCGGGAGGAGAGGGAGGTGGGAGGGGGAATCGGGACTGGGAATACATGTAAATACATGGCTGATTCATATCAAAGTATGACAAAACCCACTGGAAAAAAAAATAAAAATAATAAAAAAAAATAACAATAAAAAAAAAATAAGAGGAGCATGAAACGGTGTTGAAAAACATGAAGAGCCTGAAAAGGTGTGAAAAATATGAAGAGCTTCAAAAAGTGTCAAAAATATGAGGAGCATGAAACAATCTGAAAAATAGGAGGAGCATTAAGCGGTGTTCAAAAACATGAAGAGCCTGAAAAGGTGTGAAAAATATGAAGAGCTTCAAAACGTGTCAAAAATATGAGGAGCATGAAACAATCTGAAAAATAGGAGGAGCATTAAGCGGTGTTCAAAAACATGAAGAGCCTGAAAAGGTGTGAAAAATATGAAGAGCTTCAAAACGTGTCAAAAATATGAGGAGCATGAATCGCTCTGAAAAATAGGAGGAGCATGAAGCAGTATTCAAAAACATGAAGAGACTGAAATGTGCGAAAAATATGAAGAGCTTCAAAACGTGACAAAATATGAGGAGCATGAAACGGTCTGAAATATAGGAGGTGCATGAAGTGGTGTTGAAAAACATGAAGAGCCTGAAAAGGTTTGAAAAATATGAAGAGCTTCAAAGGTGTCAAAATTATGAGGAGCATGAAACGGTCTGAAATATAGGAGGTGCATGAAGAGGTGTTGAAAAACATGAAGAGCCTGAAAAGATGTGAAATATATGAAGAGCTTCAGAAGCTGTCAAAAATATGAGGAGCATGAAACGGTCTGAAAAATAGGAGGAATATGAAACGGTGTTGAAAAATATGAAGAGCTTGAAAAGGTGTGAAAAAAATGAAGAGCTTCAAAAGGTGTGAAAAATATGAGTAGCATGAAACGGTCTGAAAAGTAGAAGGAGCATGAAAAGGTGTTCAAAAACATGAAGAGCCTGAAAAGGTGTGAAATATAGGAAGAGCTTCAAAAGGTGTCAAAAATATGAGGAGCATGAAACGGTCTGAAAAATATGAGGAGCATTAAGCGGTGTTGAAAAACATGAAGAGCCTGAAAAGGTGTGAAAAAATATGAAGTGCTTCCAAAGGTGTGAAAAATATGAGGAGCATGAAACGGTCTGAAAAATAGGAGGAGCATGAAGCGGTGTTGATAAAAGTGAACAGCCTGAAAAGGTGTGAAAAAATATGAAGTGCTTCCAAAGGTGTGAAAAATATGAGGAGC
Source organism: Dama dama (assembly GCF_033118175.1). Classification (NCBI taxonomy): domain Eukaryota; kingdom Metazoa; phylum Chordata; class Mammalia; order Artiodactyla; family Cervidae; genus Dama; species Dama dama. Next base: position 2,096,802 of record NW_026870948.1, on the reverse strand, counting down.
ATTAATTGCGCTGAAAAATAGGAGGAGTATGAAACTGTGTTCAAAAACATGAAGAGCCTGAAAAGGTGTGAAAAATATGAAAAGCTTCAAAAGGGATCAAAATTATGAGGGGCATGAAACGGTGTGAAAAAGAGGAGGAGCTTGAAACAGTGTTCAAAAACATGAAGAGCCTGAAAAGGTGTGAAAAATATGAAGAGCCTCAAAAGGTGTCAAAAATATGAGCATCAAGAAACGGTCTGAAAAATAGGAGGAGCATGAAGCGGTGTTGAAAAACATGAAGAGCCTGAAACGGTGTGAAATATATGAAGAGCTTCAAAAGGTGTCAAAAATATGAGGAGCAGGAAACGGTCTGAAAAATAGGAGGATCATGTAGCGGTGTTGAAAAACATGAAAAGCCTGAAAAGGTGTGAAAAATATGAAGAGCTTCAAAAGGTGTCAAAAATATGAGGAGCATGAAACGGTCTTAAAAATAGGAGAAAGATGAAGCGGTGTTCAAAAACATGAAGAACATGAAAAGGTGTGAAAAATAAGAAGAGCTTTAAAAGGTGTGAAAATTATGAGGAGCTTGAAACGGTCTGAAAAATAGGAGGAGCATGAACTGGTGTTGAAAAACATGAAGAGCCTGAAAAGGTGGGAAAAATATGAAGAGCTTCAAAAGGTGTGAAAAATATGAGGAGCATGGAACGATCTGAAAAATAGGAGGAGGATGAAACGGTAATCAAAAACATGAAGAGCCTGAAAAGATGTGAAAAATTTGAAGAGCTTCAAAAGGTGTGAAATACATGAGGAGCATGAAACGGTCTGAAAAATAGGAGGAGCATGAAGCAGTGTTCAAAAAAATGCAGAGACTGAAAAGTTGTGAAAAATATGAAGAGCTTTAAAGGTGTGAAAAATATGAAGAAGTTCAAAATGTGTCAAAAATGAGATGAGCATGAAACGGTCTGAAAAATAGGAGGAGCATGAAGCGGTGTTCAAAAACATGAAGAGCCTGAAAAGTTGTGAAAAATATGAAGAGCTTGAAAAGGTGTCAAATATATGAGGAGCATGAAACGGTCTGAAATATAGGAGGAGCATGAAGCGGTGTTCAAAAACATGAAGTGCCTGAAAAGGTGTGAAAAATCTGATGAGCTTCAAAAGGTTTTAAAAATATGAGGAGCAAGAAATTGTCTGAAAAATAAAGGAGCATGAAGCGATGTTCAAAAACATGAAGAGCCTGAAAAGGTGTGAAAAATATGACGAGCTTCAAAAGTTGTCTAAAATATGAAGAGCATGAAACCGTCTGAAAAATAGGAGGAGCATGAAGCGGTGTTCAAAAACATGAAGAGCCTGAAAAGGTGTGAAAAATATGAAGAGCTTCAAAAGGTTTGAACTACATGAGGAGCATTAAACGGTCTGAAAAATAGCAGGAGCATTAAGTGGTGTTGAAAAACCTGAAGAGCCTGAAAAGATGTGAAAAATATGAAGAGCGTCAAAAGGTGTAAAAAAAATATGAAGAGCCTGAAACGGTCTGAAAAATAGGAGGAGCATGAAGCGGTGTTTAAAAACATGAAGAGCCTGAAAAGGTGTGAAATATATGAAGAGCTTCAAAAGGTGTGAAAAATATGGAGAGCTTCAAAAGGTGTCAAAAATATGAAGAGCATGAAACGGTCTGAAAAATAGGGGGAGCATGAAATGGTGTTCAAAAACATGAAGAGCCTGAAAAGGTGTGAAATATATGAAGAGCCTGAAAAGGTGTGAAAAATATGAAGAGCTTCAAAAGGTGTCAAAAATATGAAGAGCATGAAACTGTCTGAAAAATAGGAGGAGCATTAAATGGTGTTCAAAAACATGAAGAGCCTGAAAAGCTGTGAAAAATATGAAAAGCTTCAAAGGTGTGATATACATGAGGAGCATGAAACGGTCTGAAAAATAGGAGAAGCATGAAGTGATGTGGAAAAACATGAACAGCCTGAAAAGGTGTGAAAAATATGAAGAGCTTCAAAAGGTGTGAAATACATGAGGAGCATGAAACTCTCTGAAAAATAGGAGGAGCATGAAGTGGTGTTCAAAAACATGAAGAGCCTGAAAATGTGTGAAAAATATGAAGAGCTTCAAAAGGTGTGAAATATATGAGGAGCTTCAAAAGGTGTGAAAAATATGAAGAGCTTCAAAAGATGTCAAAAATATGAAAAGCATGAAACGGTCTGAAAAATAGGAGGAGCATGAAATGGTGTTCAAAAACATGAAGAGCCTGAAAATGTGTGAAAAATTTGAAAAGCTTCAAAGGTTTGAAATACATGAGGAGCATGAAACGGTCTGAAAAATAGGAGAAGCATGAAGTGGAGTGGAAAAAAATGAAGAGCCTGAAAAAGTGTGAAAAATATGAAGAGCTTCAAAAGGTGTGAAATATATGTGGAGCATGTATCTCTCTGAAAAATAGGAGGAGCATGAAGTGGTGTTGAAAAACATGAAGAGCCTGAAAAGATGTGAAAAATATGAAGAGCTCCAAAAGGTGTGAAAAATATGAGAAGCATGATACGGTCTGAAAAATAGGAGGAGCATGAAGTGGTGTTCAGAAACATGGAGAGCCTAAAAAGCTGTGAAAAATATGAAGAGCTTCAAAAATTGTCAAAAATATGAGGAGCTTGAAACGGTCTGAAAAATAGGAGGAGCATGAAGCAGTGTTCACAAACATGAAGAGCCTGAAAAGGTGTGAAAAATATGAAGAGCTTCAAAACGTGTGAAATACATGAGGAGCATGAAAAGGTCTGAAAAATAGGAGGAGCATGAAATGGTGTTCAAAAACATGAAGAGCATGAAAAGGTGTGAAAATTATGAAGAGCTTCAAAAGGTGTCAAAAACATGAGGAGAATGAAACGGTCTGAAAAATAGGAGGAGCATGAAGCAGTGTTCAAAACATGAAGAGCCTGAAAAAGTGTGAAAAATATGAAGATCTTCAAAAGTTTGAAAAATATGAAGACCCTGAAAAGGTGTCAAAAATGAGATGAGCATGAAACAGTCTGAAAAGGAGGAGGAGCATGAAGTGTTGTTCAAAAACGTGAAGAGCCTGAAAAGTTGTGAAAAATATGAAGAGCTTGAAAAGGTGTGAAATACCTGAGGAGCATGAAACGGTCTGAAAAATAGGAGGAGCATGAAGCGGTGTTCAAAACATGAAGAGCCTGAAAAAGTGTGAAAAATATGAAGAGCTTCAAAAGGTTTAAAAAATAGGAGGAGGATGAAGCGGTGTTCAAAAACATGAAGAGCCTGAAAAAGTGTGATAAATATGAAGAGCTTATAAAATTGTCAAAAATATGAGGAGCATGGAGAGATGTTCAAAAACATGAAGAGGCTGATAAGGTGTGAAAAACATTAAGAGCTTCAAAAGGTTTGAAAAATAGGAGGAGCATGAAGCGGTGTTCAAAAACATGAAGAGCATGAAAATGTGTGAAAAATATGAAGAGCTTCAAAACGTGTGAAATACATGAGGAGCATGAAAAGGTCTGAAAAATAGGAGGAGCATGAAGCGGTGTTCACAACATGAAGAGCCTGAAAAAGTGTGAAAAATATGAAGAGCTTATAAAATTGTCAAAAATATGAGGAGCATGAAACGGTCTGAAAAATACGAGCAGCCTGAAACGATCTGAAAAATAGGAGGAGCATGAAGCGGTGTTGAAAAACATGAAGAGCCGGAAAAGGTGTGAAAAATGTGAAGAGCTTATAAAATTGTCAAAAATATGAGGAGCATGAAACGGTCTGAAAAATACGAGCAGCCTGAAACCGTCTGAAAAATAGGAGGAGCATGAAGCGGTGTTAAAAACATGAAGAGCCTGAAAAAGTGTGAAAAATATGAAGAGCTTATAAAATTGTCAAAAATATGAGGAGCATGAAACGGTCTGAAAAATACGAGCAGCCTGAAACCGTCTGAAAAATAGGAGGAGCATGAAGCGGTGTTCAAAACATGAAGAGCCTGAAAAAGTGTGAAAAATATGAAGAGCTTATAAAATTGTCAAAAATATGAGGAGCATGAAACGGTCTGAAAAATACAGCAGCCTGAAACGGTCTGAAAAATAGGAGGAGCATGAAGCGGTGTTCAAAAACATGAAGGGCCTGAAAACGGGTGAAAAATATGAAGAGCTTCAAAAGGAGTCAAAAATATGCGGAGCCTGAAACGATCTGAAAAATAGGAGGAGCATGAAGCGGAGTTGAAAAACATGAAGAGCCGGAAAAGGTGTGAAAAATGTGAAGAGCTTCAAAAGGTGTCAAAAATATGAGGAGCATGAAACGCTCTGAAATATAGGAGGATCATGAAGCGGTGTTGAAAAACATGAAGAGCCTGAAAAGGTGTGATAAATGTGAAGAGCTTCAAAAGGTGTCAAAAATATGAGGAGTATGAAACGGTCTGAAAAATAGGAGGAGCATGAAACGGTGATCAAAAACATGAAGAATTTGAAAACGTGTGAAAAATATGAAGAGCTTCAAACGGTGTGAAAAATATCAGGAGCATGAAACGGTCTGAAAAAGATGAGGAGCATGAAGTGGTCTTCAAAAACATGTACAGCCTGAAAAGGTGTGAAAAATATGAAGAGCTTCAAAAGGTGTGAAAAACAGGAGGAACATGCAGCGGTGTTCAAAAATATGAAGAGCCTGAAAAGGTGTGAAAAATATGTAGTGCTTCAAAAGGTGTCAACAATATGAGGAGCATGAAACGGTCTGAAAAATAGGAGGAGCAAGAAGCGGTGTTGAAAAACAAGAAGAGACGGAAAAGGTGTGAAAAATATGAAGAGCTTCAAAAGGTTTCAAAAATATGAGGAGTTTGAAATGGTCTGAAAAATAGGACGAGCATGAAACGGTGTTCAAAAACATGAAGAGCATGAAAAGGTGTGAAAATTATGAAGAGCTTCAAAAGGTGTGAAAAACATGAGGAGAATGAAACGGTCTGAAAAATAGGAGGAGCATGAAGCAGTGTTCAAAACATGAAGAGCCTGAAAAAGTGTGAAAAATATGAAGATCTTCAAAAGTTTGAAAAATATGAAGACCCTGAAAAGGTGTCAAAAATGAGATGAGCATGAAACAGTCTGAAAAGTAGGAGGAGCATGAAGTGTTGTTCAAAAACGTGAAGAGCCTGAAAAGTTGTGAAAAATATGAAGAGCTTGAAAAGGTGTGAAATACCTGAGGAGCATGAAACGGTCTGAAAAATAGGAGGAGCATGAAGCGGTGTTCAAAATCATGAAGAGGCTGATAAGGTGTGAAAAACATTAAGAGCTTCAAAAGGTTTGAAAAATAAGAGGAGCATGAAGCGGTGTTCAAAAACATGAAGAGCCTGAAAATGTGTGAAAAATATGAAGAGCTTATAAAATTGTCAAAAATATGAGGAGCATGAAACGGTCTGAAAAATACGAGCAGCCTGAAAACGTCTGAAAAATAGGAGGAGCATGAAGCGGTGTTCAAAAACATGAAGGGCCTGAAAACGTGTGAAAAATATGAAGAGCTTCAAAAGGAGTCAAAAATATGCGGAGCCTGAAACGATCTGAAAAATAGGAGGAGCATGAAGCGGTGTTGAAAAACATGAAGAGCCGGAAAAGGTGTGAAAAATGTGAAGAGCTTCAAAAGGTGTCAAAAATATGAGGAGCATGAAACGGTCTGAAATATAAGAGGATCATGAAGCGGTGTTGAAAAACATGAAGAGCCTGAAAAGGTGTGATAAATGTGAAGAGCTTCAAAAGGTGTCAAAAATATGAGGAGCATGAAACGGTCTGAAAAATAGGAGGAGTAAAAAGCGTTATTGAAATACATGAAGAGCCTGAAAACGTGTGAAGAATATGAAGAGCTCAAAAGGTGTGAAAAAAATGAAGAGCTTCAGAAGGTGTCAAAAATGAGATGAGCATGAAACGGCCTCAAAAATAGGAGGAGCAGGAAGTGGTGTTCAGAAACATGGAGAGCCTGAAAAGGTGTGAAAAATATGAAGAGCTTCAAAAGGTGTGAAAAACAGGAGGAACATGAAACGGTGTTCAAAAATATGAAGACCCTGAAAAGGTGTGAAAAATATGAAGTGCTTCAAAAGGTGTCAACAATATGAGGAGCATGAAACGGTCTGAAAAATAGGAGGAGCAAGAAGCGGTGTTGAAAAACAAGAAGAGACGGAAAAGGTGTGAAAAATATGAAGAGCTTCAAAACGTTTCAAAATATGAGGAGCACGAAACGGTCTGAAAAATAGGAGGAGCATGAAGCGGTGTTGAAAAACATGAAGAGCCTGAAAACGTGTGAAAAATATGAAGAGCTTCAAAAGGTATGAAAATATGAAGAGCTTCAAAAGTTGTCAAAAAAGAGATGAGCATGAAACGGTCTGAAAAATGGGAGCAGCATGAAGCGGTGTTGAAAAACATGAAGAGCCTGAAAAGGTGGGAAAAATATGAAGAGCTTCAAAAGGTGTGAAAAATATGAGGAGCATGAAACGGTCTGAAAAATAGGAGGAGGATGAAACGGTAATCAAAAACATGAAGAGCCTGAAAAGGTGTGAAAAATTTGAAGAGCTTCAAAAGGTGTGAAATACATGAGGAGCATGAAACGGTCTGAAAAATAGGAGGAGCATGAAGTGGTGTTCAAAAAAATGCAGAGACTGAAAAGTTGTGAAAAATATGAAGAGCTTTAAAGGTGTGAAAAATATGAAGAAGTTCAAAATGTGTCAAAAATGAGATGAGCATGAAACGGTCTGAAAAATAGGAGGAGCATGAGGCGGTGTTCAAAAACATGAAGAGCCTGAAAAGTTGTGAAAAATATGAAGAGCTTGAAAAGGTGTCAAATATATGAGGAGCATGAAACGGTCTGAAATATAGGAGGAGCATGAAGCGGTGTTCAAAAACATGAAGTGCCTGAAAAGGTGTGAAAAATCTGAAGAGCTTCAAAAGGTTTTAAAAATATGAGGAGCAAGAAATTGTCTGAAAAATAAAGGAGCATGAAGCGATGTTCAAAAACATGAAGAGCCTGAAAAGGTGTGAAAAATATGACGAGCTTCAAAAGTTGTCTAAAATATGAAGAGCATGAAACCGTCTGAAAAATAGGAGGAGCATGAAGCGGTGTTCAAAAACATGAAGAGCCTGAAAAGGTGTGAAAAATATGAAGAGCTTCAAAAGGTTTGAACTACATGAGGAGCATTAAACGGTCTGAAAAATAGCAGGAGCATTAAGTGGTGTTGAAAAACCTGAAGAGCCTGAAAAGATGTGAAAAATATGAAGAGCGTCAAAAGGTGTAAAAAAAATATGAAGAGCCTGAAACGGTCTGAAAAATAGGAGGAGCATGAAGCGGTGTTTAAAAACATGAAGAGCCTGAAAAGGTGTGAAATATATGAAGAGCTTCAAAAGGTGTGAAAAATATGGAGAGCTTCAAAAGGTGTCAAAAATATGAAGAGCATGAAACGGTCTGAAAAATAGGGGGAGCATGAAATGGTGTTCAAAAACATGAAGAGCCTGAAAAGGTGTGAAATATATGAAGAGCCTGAAAAGGTGTGAAAAATATGAAGAGCTTCAAAAGGTGTCAAAAATATGAAGAGCATGAAACTGTCTGAAAAATAGGAGGAGCATTAAATGGTGTTCAAAAACATGAAGAGCCTGAAAAGGTGTGAAAAATATGAAAAGCTTCAAAGGTGTGATATACATGAGGAGCATGAAACGGTCTGAAAAATAGGAGAAGCATGAAGTGATGTGGAGAAACATGAACAGCCTGAAAAGGTGTGAAAAATATGAAGAGCTTCAAAAGGTGTGAAATACATGAGGAGCATGAAACTCTCTGAAAAATAGGAGGAGCATGAAGTGGTGTTCAAAAACATGAAGAGCCTGAAAATGTGTGAAAAATATGAAGAGCTTCAAAAGGTGTGAAATATATGAGGAGCTTCAAAAGGTGTGAAAAATATGAAGAGCTTCAAAAGATGTCAAAAATATGAAAAGCATGAAACGGTCTGAAAAATAGGAGGAGCATGAAATGGTGTTCAAAAACATGAAGAGCCTGAAAATGTGTGAAAAATTTGGAAAGCTTCAAAGGTTTGAAATACATGAGGAGCATGAAATGGTCTGAAAAATAGGAGAAGCATGAAGTGGTGTGGAAAAAAATGAAGAGCCTGAAAAAGTGTGAAAAATATGAAGAGCTTCAAAAGGTGTGAAATATATGTGGAGCATGTATCTCTCTGAAAAATAGGAGGAGTAAGAAGCGTTATTGAAATACATGAAGAGCCTGAAAACGTGTGAAGAATATGAAGAGCTCAAAAGGTGTGAAAAAAATGAAGAGCTTCAGAAGGTGTCAAAAATGAGATGAGCATGAAACGGCCTCAAAAATAGGAGGAGCAGGAAGTGGTGTTCAGAAACATGGAGAGCCTGAAAAGGTGTGAAAAATATGAAGAGCTTCAAAAGGTGTGAAATACATGAGGAGCATGAAACGGTCTGAAAAATAGGAGGAGCATGAAGAGGTGTTCAAAAACCTGAAGAGCCTGAAAAGGTGTGAAAAATATGAAGAGCTTCAAAAGGTGTGAAAAACAGGAGGAACATGAAGCGGTGTTCAAAAATATGAAGAGCCTGAAAAGGTGTGAAAAATATGAAGTGCTTCAAAAGGTGTCAACAATATGAGGAGCATGAAACGGTCTGAAAAATAGGAGGAGCAAGAAGCGGTGTTGAAAAACAAGAAGAGACGGAAAAGGTGTGAAAAATATGAAGAGCTTCAAAACGTGTCAAAAATATGAGGAGCACGAAACGGTCTGAAAAATAGGAGGAGCATGAAGCGGTGTTGAAAAACATGAAGAGCCTGAAAACGTGTGAAAAATATGAAGAGCTTCAAAAGGTATGAAAATATGAAGAGCTTCAAAAGTTGTCAAAAAAGAGATGAGCATGAAACGGTCTGAAAAATAGGAGCAGCATGAAGCGGTGTTGAAAAACATGAAGAGTCTGAAAAGGTGTGAAAAATATGAAGAGCTTCAAAAGGTGTCAAAAATATGAGGAGCATGAAACGGTCTGAAATATAGGAGGAGCATGAAGCGGTGTTGAAAAACAGGAAGAGCCTGAAAATGTGTGAAAAACGTGAAGAGCTTCAAAAGATGTCAAAAATATGAGGAGCATGAAACGGTCTGAAAAATATGAGGAGCATGAAGCGGTGTTAAAAAACATGAAGAGCCTGAAAAGAAGTGAAAAATATGAAGAGCTTCAAAAGGTGTGAAAAATATGAAGACCTTCAAAAGGTGTCAAAAATGAGATGAGCATGAAACGGTCGGAAAAATAGGAGGAGCATGAAGCGGTGTTGAAAAACATGAAGAGCCTGAAAACCTGTGAAAAATAGGAAGAGCTTCAAAAAGTGTGAAAAATATGAAGAGCTTCAAAAGGTGTCAACAATATGAGGAGCATGAAACGATCTGAAAAATAGGAGGAGCAAGAAGCGGTGTTGAAAAACAAGAAGAGACGGAAAAGGTGTGAAAAATATGAAGAGCTTCAAAACGTGTCAAAAATATGAGGAGCATGAAACGGTCTGAAAAATAGCAGGAGCATGAAGCAGTGTTGAAAAACATGAAGAGCCTGAAAACGTGTGAAAAATCTGAAGAGCTTCAAGGGTATGAAAATATGAAGAGCTTCAAAAGTTGTCAAAAAAGAGATGAGCATGAAACGGTCTGAAAAATGGGAGCAGCATGAAGCGGTGTTGAAAAACATGAAGAGTCTGAAAAGGTGTGAAAAATATGAAGAGCTTCAAAAGGTGTCAAAAATATGAGGAGCATGAAACAGTCTGAAAAATAGGAGGAGCATGAAGCGGTGTTGAAAAACATGAAGAGCCTGAAAACGTGTGAAAAATATGAAGAGCTTCAAAAAGTATGAAAATATGAAGAGCTTCAAAAGTTGTCAAAAAAGAGATGAGCATGAATCGGTCTGAAAAATAGGAGCAGCATGAAGCGGTGTTGAAAAACATGACGAGCCTGAAAATGTGTGAAAAACGTGAAGAGCTTCAAAAGATGTCAAAAATATGAGGAGCATGAAACGGTCTGAAAAATATGAGGAGCATGAAGCGGTGTTAAAAAACATGAAGAGCCTGAAAAGAAGTGAAAAATGTGAAGAGCTTCAAAAGGTGTGAAAAATATGAAGTCCTTCAAAAGGTGTCAAAAATATGAAGAGCTTCAAAAGATGTCAAAAATATGAGGAGCATGAAACGGTCTGAAAAATATGAGGAGCATGAAGCGGTGTTGAAAAACATGAAGAGCCTGAAAAGCTGTGAAAAATAGGAAGAGCTTTAAAGGAGTGAAAAATATGAGGAGCATGAAAAGGTCTGAAAAATAGGAGTAGCATGAAGAGGTGTTCAAAAACATGAAGATGCTGATAAGGTGTGAAAAACATGAAGAGCTTCAAAAAGTTTGAAAAATAGGAGGAGCATGAAGCGGTGTTAAAATACATGAAGAGCCTAAAAAAGTGTGAAAAATATGAAGAGCTTATAAAATGGTCAAAAATATGAGGAGCATGAAACGGTCTGAAAAATAGGAGGAGCATGAAACGGTGATCAAAAGCATGAAGAGCCTGAAAACGTGTGAAAAATATGAAGAGCTTCAAACGGTGTGAAAAATATGAGGAGCATGAAACAGACTGAAAAAGATGAGGAGCATGAAGTCGTGTTCAAAAACATGTTCAGCCTGAAAAGCTGTGAAAAATATGAAGAGCTTCAAAAGGTGTGAAAAATAGGAGGAGGATGAAGCGGTGTTCAGAAACATGAAAAGCCTGAAAATGTGTGAAATATGTGAAGAGCTTCAAAAGATGTCAAAAATATGAGGAGCATGAAACGGTCTGAAAAATAGGAGGAGTAAGAAGCGTTATTGAAATACATGAAGAGCCTGAAAACGTGTGAAGAATATGAAGAGCTCAAAAGGTGTGAAACAAATGAAGAGCTTCAGAAGGTGTCAAAAATGAGATGAGCATGAAACGGCCTCAAAAATAGAGGAGCAGGAAGTGGTGTTAAGAAACATGGAGAGCCTGAAAAGGTGTGAAAAATATGAACAGCTTCAAAAGGTGTGAAATACATGAGGAGCATGAAACGGTCTGAAAAATAGGAGGAGCATGAAGAGGTGTTCAAAAACCTGAAGAGCCTGAAAAGGTGTGAAAAATATGAAGAGCTTCAAAAGGTATGAAAAACAGGAGGAACATGAAGCGGTGTTCAAAAATATGAATTGCCAGAAAAGGTGTGAAAAATATGAAGTGCTTCAAAAGGTGTCAACAATATGAGGAGCATGAAACGGTCTGAAAAATAGGAGGAGCAAGAAGCGGTGTTGAAAAACAAGAAGAGACGGAAAAGGTGTGAAAAATATGAAGAGCTTCAAAACGTGTCAAAAATATGAGGAGCATGAAACGGTCTGAAATATAGGAGGATCATCAAGCGGTGTTGAAAAACATGAAGAGCCTGAAAATGTGTGATAAACGTGAAGAGCTTCAAAAGATGTCAAAAATATGAGGAGCATGAAACGGTCTGAAAAATATGAGGAACATGAAGCGGTGTTAAAAAACATGAAGAGCCTGAAAAGAAGTGAAAAATATGAAGAGCTTCAAAAGGTGTGAAAAATATGAAGACCTTCAAAAGGTGTCAAAAATATGAAGAGCTTCAAAAGATGTCAAAAATATGAGGAGCATGAAACGGTCTGAAAAATATGAGGAGCATGAAGCGGTGTTGAAAAACATGAAGAGCCTGAAAAGCTGTGAAAAATAGGAAGAGCTTCAAAAGGTGTGAAAAATATGAAGAGCTTCAAAAAATGTCAAAAATATGAGGAGCATGAAATGGTCTCAAATATAGGAGAATCATGCAGCGGTGTTGAAAACTATAAACAGCCTGAAAAAGTGTGAAAAATATGAAGAGCTTCAAAAGGTGTCAAAAATATGAGTATCATGAAATGGTCTGAAAAACAGGAGCAGCATGAAACAGTGTTCAAAAACATGAAGACATTGAAAAGGTGTGAAAAATATGAAGAGGTTCAAAAGGTGTGAAATACATGAGGATCATGAAACGGTCTGAAAAATATGAGGAGCATGAAGCGGTGTTCAAAAACATGAGGAGCCTGAAAAGGTGAGAAAAATATGAAGAGCTTCAAAAGGTGTGAGAAATGTGAGGAGCATGAAGCGATGTTCAAATACATGAAAAGCCTGAAAAGGTGTGAAAAATATGAAGAGCTTCAAAAGTTTTCAAAAATATGAGGAGCTTGAAATGGTCTGAAAAATAGGACGAGCATGAAACGGTGTTCAAAAACATGAAGAGCATGAAAAGGTGTGAAAATTATGAAGAGCTTCAAAAGGTGTGAAACACATGAGGAGAATGAAACGGTCTGAAAAATAGGAGGAGCATGAAGCAGTGTTCAAAACATGAAGAGCCTGAAAAAGTGTGAAAAATATGAAGATCTTCAAAAGTTTGAAAAATATGAAGACCCTGAAAAGGTGTCAAAAAAGAGATGAGCATGAAAAAGTCTGAAAAGTAGGAGGAGCATGAAGTGTTGTTCAAAAACATGAAGGGCCTGAAAACGTGTGAAAAATATGAAGAGCTTCAGAAGGTTTGAAAAATAGGAGGAGCATGAAGCGGTGTAGAAAAACATGAAGAGCCTGAAAAAGTGTGAAAAATACGAAGAGCTTATAAAATTGTCAAAAATATGAGGAGCATGAAGAGATGTTCAAAAACATGAAGAGGCTGATAAGGTGTGAAAAACATGAAGAGCTTCAAAAGGTTTGAAAAATAGGAGGAGCATGAAGCGGTGCTCAAAAACATGAAGAGCCTGAAAATGTGTGAAAAATATGAAGAGCTTATAAAATTGTCAAAAATATGGGGAGCATGAAACGGTCTGAAAAATACGAGCAGCCTGAAACCGTCTGAAAAATAGGAGGAGCATGAAGCGGTGTTCAAAAACATGAAGGGCCTGAAAACGTGTGAAAAATATGAAGAGCTTCAAAAGGAGTCAAAAATATGCGGAGCCTGAAACGATCTGAAAAATAAGAGGAGCATGAAGCGGTGTTGAAAAACATGAAGAGCCGGAAAAGGTGTGAAAAATGTGAAGAGCTTCAAAAGGTGTCAAAAATATGAGGAGCATGAAACGCTCTGAAATATAGGAGGATCATGATGCGGTGTTGAAAAACATGAAGAGCCTGAAAAGGTGTGATAAATGTGAAGAGCTTCAAAAGGTGTCAAAAATATGAGGAGCATGAAACGGTCTGAAAAATAGGAGGAGCATGAAACGGATATCAAAAACATGAAGAATCTGAAAACGTGTGAATAATATGAAGAGCTTCAAACGGTGTGAAAAATATCAGGAGCATGAAACGGTCTGAAAAAGATGAGGAGCATGAAGTGGTCTTCAAAAACATGTACAGCCTGAAAAGGTGTGGAAAATATGAAGAGGTTCAAAAGGTGTGAAATACATGAGTATCATGAAACGGTATGAAAAATAGGAGGAGCATGAAGCTGTGTTCAAAAACATGAGAGCCTGAAAAGGTGTGAAAATATGAAGAGCTTTAAAAGGTGTGAAAAATACGAGGAGCATGAAACGGTGTTCAAAAACATGAAGAGCCTAAAATGGTGTGAAAATTATGAAGAGCCTCAAAACGTGTCACAAATAGGAGGAGCATGAAGCGATGTTGAAAAACTTGAAGAGCCTGAAAACGTGTAAAATATGAAGAGCTTCAAAAGGTGTGAAAAATATGAAGAGCTTCAAAAGGTGTCAAAAATGAGATGAGCATGAAACGGTCTGAAAAATAGGAGGAGAATGAAACGGTGTTGAAAAACTTGAAGACCCTGAAAAGCTGTGAAAATTATGAAGAGCATCAAAAGGTGTGAAAAATATGAAGAGCTTCCAAAGGTGTCAAAATTATGAGCAGCATGAAAAGGTCACAAAAAGAGGAGGAGCATGAGTGGAGTTTAAAAACATGAAGAGACTGAAAAGGTGTGAAAAATATGAAGAGCTTCAAAAGGTGTCAAAAATATGAGGAGCTTGAAACGGTCTGAAAAATAGGAGGAGCATGAAGCAGTGTTCAAAAACATGAAGAGTCTGAAAAGGTGTGAAAAATATGAAGAGCTTCAAAACGTGTGAAATACATGAGGAGCATGAAAAGGTCTGAAAAATAGGAGTAGCATGAAGAGGTGTTCAAAAACATGAAGAGTCTGATAAGGTGTGAAAAACATGAAGAGCTTCAAAAAGTTTGAAAAATAGGAGGAGCATGAAGCGGTGTTAAAAAACATGAAGAGCCTATAAAAGTGTGAAAATTATGAAGAGCTTATAAAATGGTCAAAAATATGAGGAGCATGAAACGGTCTGAAAAATAGGAGGAGCATGAAACAGTGATCAAAAACATGAAGAGCCTGAAAACGTGTGAAAAATATGAAGAGCTTCCAACGGTGTGAAAAATATGAGGAGCATGAAACAGACTGAAAAAGATGAGGAGCATGAAGTCGTGTTCAAAAACATGTGCAGCCTGAAAAGCTGTGAAAAATATGAAGAGCTTCAAAAGGTGTGAAAAATAGGAGGAGGATGAAGCGGTGTTCAGAAACATGAAAAGCCTGAAAATGTGTGAAAAATATGAACAGCTTCAAAAGGTGTGAAATACATGAGGAGCATGAAACGGTCTGAAAAATAGGAGGAGCATGAAGAGGTGTTCAAAAACCTGAAGAGCCTGAAAAGGTGTGAAAAATATGAAGAGCTTCAAAAGGTGTGAAAAACAGGAGGAAAATGAAGCGGTGTTCAAAAATATGAAGAGCCTGAAAAGGTGTGAAAAATATGAAGTGCTTCAAAAGGTGTCAACAATATGAGGAGCATGAAACGGTCTGAAAAATAGGAGGAGCAAGAAGCGGTGTTGAAAAACAAGAAGAGACGGAAAAGGTGTGAAAAATATGAAGAGCTTCAAAACGTGTCAAAAATATGAGGAGCATGAAACTGTCTGAAAAATGGGAGCAGCATGAAGCGGTGTTGAAAAACATGAAGAGCCTGAAAATGTGTGAAAAATATGAAGAGCATCAAAAGGTATGAAAATATGAAGAGCTTCAAAAGTTGTCAAAAAAGAGATGAGCATGAAACGGTCTGAAAAATAGGAGCAGCATGAAGCGGTGTTGAAAAACATGAAGAGTCTGAAAAGGTGTGAAAAATATGAAGAGGTTCAAAAGGTGTCAAAAATATGAGGAGCATGAAACGGTCTGAAATATAGGAGGATCATCAAGCGGTGTTGAAAAACATGAAGAGCCTGAAAATGTGTGAAAAATGTGAAGAGCTTCAAAAGATGTCAAAAATATGAGGAGCATGAAACGGTCTGAAAAATATGAGGAGCATGAAGCGGTGTTAAAAAACATGAAGAGCCTGAAAAGAAGTGAAAAATATGAAGAGCTTCAAAAGGTGTGAAAAATATGAAGACCTTCAAAAGGTGTCAAAAATGAGATGAGCATGAAACGGTCGGAAAAATAGGAGGAGCATGAAGCGGTGTTGAAAAACATGAAGAGCCTGAAAACCTGTGAAAAATAGGAAGAGCTTCAAAAAGTGTGAAAAATATGAAGAGCTTCAAAAAATGTCAAAAATATGAGGAGCATGAAATGGTCTCAAATATAGGAGAATCATGCAGCGGTGTTGAAAACTATAAACAGCCTGAAAAAGTGTGAAAAACATGAAGAGCTTCAAAAGGTGTCAAAAATATGAGTATCATGAAATGGTCTGAAAAACAGGAGCAGCATGAAACAGTGATCAAAAACATGAAGACATTGAAAAGGTGTGAAAAATATGAAGAGCTTCAAAATGTGTGAAATACATGAGGAGCAAGAAACGGTCTGAAAAATAGGAGGAGCATGAAGTGGTGTTCAAAAACATGTACAGCCTGAAAAGGTGTGAAAAATATGAAGAGCTTCAAAAGGAGTGAAAAATAGGAGGAGCATGATGCGGTGTTCAAAAACATGAGAAGCCTGAAAAGGTGTGAAAAACATGAAGAGCTTCAAAAGGTGAGAAAATTATGAAGAGTTTAAAAAATGTGAAAAATATGAAGAGCTTTAAAAGGTGTGAAAAATATGAACAGCTTCTAAAGGTGTCAAAAAAGAGATGAGCATGAAACGGTCTGAAAAATAGCAGGAGCATGAAGCGGTGTTGAAAATCATGAAGAGCCTGAAAAGGTGTGAAAAACATGAAGAGCTTCAAAAGGTGTGAAAAATATGAAGAGCTTCAAAAGGTGTCAAAAATATGAGGAGCATGAAACAGTCTGAAAAATAGGAGGAGCATGATGCGGTGTTGTAAAACAAGAAGAGACTGAAAAGTTGTGCAAAATTGGAAGAGCTTCATTACGTGTGAAATACATGAGGAGAATGAAACGGTCTGTAAAATAGGAGGAGCATGAAGCGGTTTTGAAAATGATGAAGAGCTTGAAAAGGTGTGAAAAATAAGAAGAACTTCAAAAGATGTGAAAAATATGAGGAGCATGAAAAGGTCTGAAAAACAGGAGCAGCATGAAGCGGTGTTTAAAAACATGAAGAGCCTGAAAAGGTGTGAAAAATATGAAGAACTTCAAAACGTGTCAAAAATATGAGGAGCATGAAACGGTCTGAAAAATAGGAGGAGCAAAAAGCGGTGTTGAAAAACATGAAGAGTCTGAAAAGGTGTGAGGAATATGAAGAGCTTCAAAAGGTGTGAAAAATATGAAGAGCTTCAAAAGGAGTGAAGAATATGAAGAGCTTCAAAAGGTGTCAAAAATGAGATGAGCATGAAACAGTCTGAAAAATAGGAGGAGCATGAAGCGGTGTTGAAAAACATGAAGAGCCTGAAAAGGTGTGAAAAATATGAAGAGCTTCAAAAGGTGTGAAAAATATGAGAAGCATGAAACGATATGAAAAATAGGAGGATCATGACGCGGTGTTCAGAAACATGAAGAGCCTGAAAAGGTGTGAAAAATATGAGGAGCTTCAAAAGGTGTCAAAATATGAGGAGCATGAACGGTCTGAAAAATAGGAGGAGCAAAAAGCGGTGTTGAAAAACATGAAGAGTCTGAAAAGGTGTGAGAAATATGAAGAGCTTCAAAACGTGTCAAAAATATGAGGAGCATGAAACGGTCTGAAAAATGGGAGGAGAATGAAACCTTGTTCAAAAACATGAAGAGCCTGAAAAGATGTGAAAAATATGAAGAGCTTCAAAATGTGTCAAAATATGAGGAGCATGAAGGGTCTGAAAAATAGGAGGAGCATGAAACGGTGTTCAAAAACATGAAGAGCCTGAAAAATGGGAAAAATATGAAGAGCTTCAAAACGTGTCAAAAATATGAGGAGCATGAAACGGTCTGAAAAATGGGAGGAGCATGAAACCTTGTTCAAAAACATGAAGAGCCTGAAAAGATGTGAAAAATATGAAGAGTTTCAAAAGGTGTGAAATACATGAGAAGCATGAAAGGGTGTGAAAAATGGAGGAGCAAGAAGCGGTGTTGAAAAACATGAAGAGCCTGAAAAGGTGTGAAAAATATGAAGAGCTTCAAAAGGTGTGAAAAATATGAGGAGCATGAAGCGGTGTTCAAAACCCTGAAGAGCCTGAAAAGGTGTGAAAAATATGAAGATCTTCAAAAGGTGTGAAATACTTGAGGAGCATGAAACGGTCTGAATAATAGGAAGATCATGAAGCGTTGTTGAAAAACATGAACAGCCTGAAAAGGTGTTAAATATATGAAGAGATTCAAAAGGTTTAAAATATATGAGGAGCATGAAACGGTCTGAAAAATAGAGGCAGCATAAAACGGTGTTCAAAAACATGAAGAGCGTGAAAAGGTGTGAAAAATAGGAAGAGCTTAAAAAGGTGTGAAATGTATGAGGAACATGAAACGGTCTGAAAATTAGGAGGAGCATGAAGCTGTGTTCAAAAACATGAAGAGCCTGAAAAGGTGTGAAAAACATGAAGAGCTTCAAAAGTTTGAAAAATAGGAGGAGCATGAAGCGGTGTTCAAAAACATGAAGAGCCTGAAAAAGTGTGAAAAATATGAAGAGCTGATAAAATTGTCAAAATTATGAGGAGCATGAAACGCTCTGAAATATAGGAGGATCATGAAGCGGTGTTGAAAAACATGAAGAGCCTGAAAAGGTGTGATAAATGTGAAGAGCTTCAAAAGGTGTCAAAAATATGAGGAGCATGAAACGGTGATCAAAAACATGAAGAATCTGAAAACGTGTGAATAATATGAAGAGCTTCAAACGGTGTGAAAAATATCAGGAGCATGAAACGGTCTGAAAAAGATGAGGAGCATGAAGTGGTCTTCAAAAACATGTACAGCCTGAAAAGGTGTGAAAAATATGAAGACCTTCAAAAGGTGTGAAATACATGAGTATCATGAAACGGTATAAAAAATAGGAGGAGCATGAAGCTGTGTTCAAAAACATGAGAGCCTGAAAAGGTGTGAAAATATGAAGAGCTTTAAAAGGTGTGAAAAATACGAGGAGCATGAAACGGTGTTCAAAAACATGAAGAGCCTAAAATGGTGTGAAAATTATGAAGAGCCTCAAAATGTGTCAAAAATATGAGGAGTATGAAACGGTCTGAAAAATAGGAGGAGCATGAAGCGATGTTGAAAAACTTGAAGAGCCTGAAAACGTGTAAAATATGAAGAGCTTCAAAAGGTGTGAAAAATATGAAGAGCTTCAAAAGGTGTCAAAAATGAGATGAGCATGAAACGGTCTGAAAAATAGGAGGAGAATGAAACGATGTTGAAAAACTTGAAGACCCTGAAAAGCTGTGAAAAATATGAAGAGCTTCAAAAGGTGTGAAAAATATGAAGAGCTTCCAAAGGTGTCAAAAATATGAGGAGCATTAAAAGGTCAGAAAAAGAGGAGGAGCATGAGTGGAGTTGAAAAACATGAAGAGACTGAAAAGGTGTGAAAAATATGAAGAGCTTCAAAAGGTGTCAAAAATATGAGGAGCTTGAAACGGTCTGAAAAATAGGAGGAGCATGAAGCAGTGTTCAAAAACATGAAGAGTCTGAAAAGGTGTGAAAAATATGAAGAGCTTCAAAACGTGTGAAATACATGAGGAGCATGAAAAGGTCTGAAAAATAGGAGTAGCATGAAGAGGTGTTCAAAAACATGAAGAGGCTGATAAGGTGTGAAAAACATGAAGAGCTTCAAAAAGTTTGAAAAATAGGAGGAGCATGAAGCGGTGTTAAAAAACATGAAGAGCCTAAAAAAGTGTGAAAAATATGAAGAGCTTATAAAATGGTCAAAAATATGAGGAGCAAGAAACGGTCTGAAAAATAGGAGGAGCATGAAACGGTGATCAAAAACATGAAGAGCCTGAAAACGTGTGAAAAGTATGAAGAGCTTCCAACGGTGTGAAAAATATGAGGAGCATGAAACAGACTGAAAAAGATGAGGAGCATGAAGTCGTGTTCGAAAACATGTGCAGCCTGAAAAGCTGTGAAAAATATGAAAAGCTTCAAAAGGTGTGAAAAATAGGAGGAGGATGAAGCGGTGTTCAGAAACATGAAAAGCCTGAAAATGTGTGAAATATGTGAAGAGCTTCAAAAGATGTCAAAAATATGAGGAGCATGAAACGGTCTGAAAAATAGGAGGAGTAAGAAGCGTTATTGAAATACATGAAGAGCCTGAAAACGTGTGAAGAATATGAAGAGCTCAAAAGGTGTGAAAAAAATGAAGAGCTTCAGAAGGTGTCAAAAATGAGATGAGCATGAAACGGCCTCAAAAATAGGAGGAGCAGGAAGTGGTGTTCAGAAACATGGAGAGCCTGAAAAGGTATGAAAAATATGAACAGCTTAAAAAGGTGTGAAATACATGAGGAGCATGAAACGGTCTGAAAAATAGGAGGAGCATGAAGAGGTGTTCAAAAACCTGAAGAGCCTGAAAAGGTGTGAAAAATATGAAGAGCTTCAAAAGGTGTGAAAAACAGGAGGAACATGAAGCGGTGTTCAAAAATATGAAGAGCCTGAAAAGGTGTGAAAAATATGAAGTGCTTCAAAAGGTGTCAAAAATATGAGGAGCATGAAACGGTCTGAAAAAAAGGAGGAGCATGAAGCGGTGTTGAAAAACATGAAGAGCCTGAAAACGTGTGAAAAATATGAAGAGCTTCAAAAGGTATGAAAATATGAAGAGCTTCAAAAGTTGTCAAAAAAGAGATGAGCATGAAACGGTCTGAAAAATAGGAGCAGCATGAAGCGGTGTTGAAAAACATGACGAGCCTGAAAATGTGTGAAAAACGTGAAGAGCTTCAAAAGATGTCAAAAATATGAGGAGCATGAAACGGTCTGAAAAATATGAGGAGCATGAAGCGGTGTTAAAAAACATGAAGAGCCTGAAAAGAAGTGAAAAATGTGAAGAGCTTCAAAAGGTGTGAAAAATATGAAGTCCTTCAAAAGGTGTCAAAAATATGAAGAGCTTCAAAAGATGTCAAAAATATGAGGAGCATGAAACGGTCTGAAAAATATGAGGAGCATGAAGCGGTGTTGAAAAACATGAAGAGCCTGAAAAGCTGTGAAAAATAGGAAGAGCTTCAAAAGGTGTGAAAAATATGAGGAGCATGAAAAGGTCTGAAAAATAGGAGTAGCATGAAGAGGTGTTCAAAAACATGAAGAGGCTGATAAGGTGTGAAAAACATGAAGAGCTTCAAAAAGTTTGAAAAATAGGAGGAGCATGAAGCGGTGTTAAAATACATGAAGAGCCTAAAAAAGTGTGAAAAATATGAAGAGCTTATAAAATGGTCAAAAATATGAGGAGCATGAAACGGTCTGAAAAATAGGAGGAGCATGAAACGGTGATCAAAAACATGAAGAGCCTGAAAACGTGTGAAAAATATGAAGAGCTTCAAACGGTGTGAAAAATATGAGGAGCATGAAACAGACTGAAAAAGATGAGGAGCATGAAGTCGTGTTCAAAAACATGTGCAGCCTGAAAAGCTGTGAAAAATATGAAGAGCTTCAAAAGGTGTGAAAAATAGGAGGAGGATGAAGCGGTGTTCAGAAACATGAAAAGCCTGAAAATGTGTGAAATATGTGAAGAGCTTCAAAAGATGTCAAAAATATGAGGAGCATGAAACGGTCTGAAAATTAGGAGGAGCATGAAGCTGTGTTCAAAAACATGAAGAGCCTGATAAGGTGTGAAAAACATGAAGAGCTTCAAAAGTTTGAAAAATAGGAGGAGCATGAAGCGGTGTTCAAAAACATGAAGAGCCTGAAAAAGTGTGAAAAACATGAAGAGCTGATAAAATTGTCAAAATTATGAGGAGCATGAAACGCTCTGAAATATAGGAGGATCATGAAGCGGTGTTGAAAAACATGAAGAGCCTGAAAAGGTGTGATAAATGTGAAGAGCTTCAAAAGGTGTCAAAAATATGAGGAGCATGAAACGGTGATCAAAAACATGAAGAATCTGAAAACGTGTGAATAATATGAAGAGCTTCAAACGGTGTGAAAAATATCAGGAGCATGAAACGGTCTGAAAAAGATGAGGAGCATGAAGTGGTCTTCAAAAACATGTACAGCCTGAAAAGGTGTGAAAAATATGAAGACCTTCAAAAGGTGTGAAATACATGAGTATCATGAAACGGTATAAAAAATAGGAGGAGCATGAAGCTGTGTTCAAAAACATGAGAGCCTGAAAAGGTGTGAAAATATGAAGAGCTTTAAAAGGTGTGAAAAATACGAGGAGCATGAAACGGTGTTCAAAAACATGAAGAGCCTAAAATGGTGTGAAAATTATGAAGAGCCTCAAAATGTGTCAAAAATATGAGGAGTATGAAACGGTCTGAAAAATAGGAGGAGCATGAAGCGATGTTGAAAAACTTGAAGAGCCTGAAAACGTGTAAAATATGAAGAGCTTCAAAAGGTGTGAAAAATATGAAGAGCTTCAAAAGGTGTCAAAAATGAGATGAGCATGAAACGGCCTCAAAAATAGGAGGAGCAGGAAGTGGTGTTCAGAAACATGGAGAGTCTGAAAAGGTGTGAAAAATATGAACAGCTTAAAAAGGTGTGAAATACATGAGGAGCATGAAACGGTCTGAAAAATAGGAGGAGCATGAAGAGGTGTTCAAAAACCTGAAGAGCCTGAAAAGGTGTGAAAAATATGAAGAGCTTCAAAAGGTGTGAAAAACAGGAGGAACATGAAGCGGTGTTCAAAAATATGAAGAGCCTGAAAAGGTGTGAAAAATATGAAGTGCTTCAAAAGGTGTCAACAATATGAGGAGCATGAAACGGTCTGAAAAATAGGAGCAGCATGAAGCGGTGTTCAAAAACATGAAGAGTCTGAAAAGGTGTGAAAAATATGAAGAGCTTCAAAAGGTGTCAAAAATATGAGGAGCATGAAACGGTCTGAAAAAAAGGAGGAGCATGAAGCGGTGTTGAAAAACATGAAGAGCCTGAAAACGTGTGAAAAATATGAAGAGCTTCAAAAGGTATGAAAATATGAAGAGCTTCAAAAGTTGTCAAAAAAGAGATGAGCATGAAACGGTCTGAAAAATAGGAGCAGCATGAAGCGGTGTTGAAAAACATGACGAGCCTGAAAATGTGTGAAAAACGTGAAGAGCTTCAAAAGATGTCAAAAATATGAGGAGCATGAAACGGTCTGAAAAATATGAGGAGCATGAAGCGGTGTTAAAAAACATGAAGAGCCTGAAAAGAAGTGAAAAATGTGAAGAGCTTCAAAAGGTGTGAAAAATATGAAGTCCTTCAAAAGGTGTCAAAAATATGAAGAGCTTCAAAAGATGTCAAAAATATGAGGAGCATGAAACGGTCTGAAAAATATGAGGAGCATGAAGCGGTGTTGAAAAACATGAAGAGCCTGAAAAGCTGTGAAAAATAGGAAGAGCTTCAAAAGGTGTGAAAAATATGAGGAGCATGAAAAGGTCTGAAAAATAGGAGTAGCATGAAGAGGTGTTCAAAAACATGAAGAGGCTGATAAGGTGTGAAAAACATGAAGAGCTTCAAAAAGTTTGAAAAATAGGAGGAGCATGAAGCGGTGTTAAAATACATGAAGAGCCTAAAAAAGTGTGAAAAATATGAAGAGCTTATAAAATGGTCAAAAATATGAGGAGCATGAAACGGTCTGAAAAATAGGAGGAGCATGAAACGGTGATCAAAAACATGAAGAGCCTGAAAACGTGTGAAAAATATGAAGAGCTTCAAACGGTGTGAAAAATATGAGGAGCATGAAACAGACTGAAAAAGATGAGGAGCATGAAGTCGTGTTCAAAAACATGTGCAGCCTGAAAAGCTGTGAAAAATATGAAGAGCTTCAAAAGGTGTGAAAAATAGGAGGAGGATGAAGCGGTGTTCAGAAACATGAAAAGCCTGAAAATGTGTGAAATATGTGAAGAGCTTCAAAAGATGTCAAAAATATGAGGAGCATGAAACGGTCTGAAAATTAGGAGGAGCATGAAGCTGTGTTCAAAAACATGAAGAGCCTGAAAAGGTGTGAAAAACATGAAGAGCTTCAAAAGTTTGAAAAATAGGAGGAGCATGAAGCGGTGTTCAAAAACATGAAGAGCCTGAAAAAGTGTGAAAAATATGAAGAGCTGATAAAATTGTCAAAATTATGAGGAGCATGAAACGCTCTGAAATATAGGAGGATCATGAAGCGGTGTTGAAAAACATGAAGAGCCTGAAAAGGTGTGATAAATGTGAAGAGCTTCAAAAGGTGTCAAAAATATGAGGAGCATGAAACGGTGATCAAAAACATGAAGAATCTGAAAACGTGTGAATAATATGAAGAGCTTCAAACGGTGTGAAAAATATCAGGAGCATGAAACGGTCTGAAAAAGATGAGGAGCATGAAGTGGTCTTCAAAAACATGTACAGCCTGAAAAGGTGTGAAAAATATGAAGACCTTCAAAAGGTGTGAAATACATGAGTATCATGAAACGGTATAAAAAATAGGAGGAGCATGAAGCTGTGTTCAAAAACATGAGAGCCTGAAAAGGTGTGAAAATATGAAGAGCTTTAAAAGGTGTGAAAAATACGAGGAGCATGAAACGGTGTTCAAAAACATGAAGAGCCTAAAATGGTGTGAAAATTATGAAGAGCCTCAAAATGTGTCAAAAATATGAGGAGTATGAAACGGTCTGAAAAATAGGAGGAGCATGAAGCGATGTTGAAAAACTTGAAGAGCCTGAAAACGTGTAAAATATGAAGAGCTTCAAAAGGTGTGAAAAATATGAAGAGCTTCAAAAGGTGTCAAAAATGAGATGAGCATGAAACGGTCTGAAAAATAGGAGGAGAATGAAACGATGTTGAAAAACTTGAAGACCCTGAAAAGCTGTGAAAAATATGAAGAGCTTCAAAAGGTGTGAAAAATATGAAGAGCTTCCAAAGGTGTCAAAAATATGAGGAGCATTAAAAGGTCAGAAAAAGAGGAGGAGCATGAGTGGAGTTGAAAAACATGAAGAGACTGAAAAGGTGTGAAAAATATGAAGAGCTTCAAAAGGTGTCAAAAATATGAGGAGCTTGAAACGGTCTGAAAAATAGGAGGAGCATGAAGCAGTGTTCAAAAACATGAAGAGTCTGAAAAGGTGTGAAAAATATGAAGAGCTTCAAAACGTGTGAAATACATGAGGAGCATGAAAAGGTCTGAAAAATAGGAGTAGCATGAAGAGGTGTTCAAAAACATGAAGAGGCTGATAAGGTGTGAAAAACATGAAGAGCTTCAAAAAGTTTGAAAAATAGGAGGAGCATGAAGCGGTGTTAAAAAACATGAAGAGCCTAAAAAAGTGTGAAAAATATGAAGAGCTTATAAAATGGTCAAAAATATGAGGAGCAAGAAACGGTCTGAAAAATAGGAGGAGCATGAAACGGTGATCAAAAACATGAAGAGCCTGAAAACGTGTGAAAAGTATGAAGAGCTTCCAACGGTGTGAAAAATATGAGGAGCATGAAACAGACTGAAAAAGATGAGGAGCATGAAGTCGTGTTCAAAAACATGTGCAGCCTGAAAAGCTGTGAAAAATATGAAAAGCTTCAAAAGGTGTGAAAAATAGGAGGAGGATGAAGCGGTGTTCAGAAACATGAAAAGCCTGAAAATGTGTGAAATATGTGAAGAGCTTCAAAAGATGTCAAAAATATGAGGAGCATGAAACGGTCTGAAAAATAGGAGGAGTAAGAAGCGTTATTGAAATACATGAAGAGCCTGAAAACGTGTGAAGAATATGAAGAGCTCAAAAGGTGTGAAAAAAATGAAGAGCTTCAGAAGGTGTCAAAAATGAGATGAGCATGAAACGGCCTCAAAAATAGGAGGAGCAGGAAGTGGTGTTCAGAAACATGGAGAGCCTGAAAAGGTGTGAAAAATATGAACAGCTTAAAAAGGTGTGAAATACATGAGGAGCATGAAACGGTCTGAAAAATAGGAGGAGCATGAAGAGGTGTTCAAAAACCTGAAGAGCCTGAAAAGGTGTGAAAAATATGAAGAGCTTCAAAAGGTGTGAAAAACAGGAGGAACATGAAGCGGTGTTCAAAAATATGAAGAGCCTGAAAAGGTGTGAAAAATATGAAGTGCTTCAAAAGGTGTCAACAATATGAGGAGCATGAAACGGTCTGAAAAATAGGAGCAGCATGAAGCGGTGTTGAAAAACATGAAGAGTCTGAAAAGGTGTGAAAAATATGAAGAGCTTCAAAAGGTGTCAAAAATATGAGGAGCATGAAACGGTCTGAAAAAAAGGAGGAGCATGAAGCGGTGTTGAAAAACATGAAGAGCCTGAAAACGTGTGAAAAATATGAAGAGCTTCAAAAGGTATGAAAATATGAAGAGCTTCAAAAGTTGTCAAAAAAGAGATGAGCATGAAACGGTCTGAAAAATAGGAGCAGCATGAAGCGGTGTTGAAAAACATGACGAGCCTGAAAATGTGTGAAAAACGTGAAGAGCTTCAAAAGATGTCAAAAATATGAGGAGCATGAAACGGTCTGAAAAATATGAGGAGCATGAAGCGGTGTTAAAAAACATGAAGAGCCTGAAAAGAAGTGAAAAATGTGAAGAGCTTCAAAAGGTGTGAAAAATATGAAGTCCTTCAAAAGGTGTCAAAAATATGAAGAGCTTCAAAAGATGTCAAAAATATGAGGAGCATGAAACGGTCTGAAAAATATGAGGAGCATGAAGCGGTGTTGAAAAACATGAAGAGCCTGAAAAGCTGTGAAAAATAGGAAGAGCTTCAAAAGGTGTGAAAAATATGAGGAGCATGAAAAGGTCTGAAAAATAGGAGTAGCATGAAGAGGTGTTCAAAAACATGAAGAGGCTGATAAGGTGTGAAAAACATGAAGAGCTTCAAAAAGTTTGAAAAATAGGAGGAGCATGAAGCGGTGTTAAAATACATGAAGAGCCTAAAAAAGTGTGAAAAATATGAAGAGCTTATAAAATGGTCAAAAATATGAGGAGCATGAAACGGTCTGAAAAATAGGAGGAGCATGAAACGGTGATCAAAAACATGAAGAGCCTGAAAACGTGTGAAAAATATGAAGAGCTTCAAACGGTGTGAAAAATATGAGGAGCATGAAACAGACTGAAAAAGATGAGGAGCATGAAGTCGTGTTCAAAAACATGTGCAGCCTGAAAAGCTGTGAAAAATATGAAGAGCTTCAAAAGGTGTGAAAAATAGGAGGAGGATGAAGCGGTGTTCAGAAACATGAAAAGCCTGAAAATGTGTGAAATATGTGAAGAGCTTCAAAAGATGTCAAAAATATGAGGAGCATGAAACGGTCTGAAAATTAGGAGGAGCATGAAGCTGTGTTCAAAAACATGAAGAGCCTGAAAAGGTGTGAAAAACATGAAGAGCTTCAAAAGTTTGAAAAATAGGAGGAGCATGAAGCGGTGTTCAAAAACATGAAGAGCCTGAAAAAGTGTGAAAAATATGAAGAGCTGATAAAATTGTCAAAATTATGAGGAGCATGAAACGCTCTGAAATATAGGAGGATCATGAAGCGGTGTTGAAAAACATGAAGAGCCTGAAAAGGTGTGATAAATGTGAAGAGCTTCAAAAGGTGTCAAAAATATGAGGAGCATGAAACGGTGATCAAAAACATGAAGAATCTGAAAACGTGTGAATAATATGAAGAGCTTCAAACGGTGTGAAAAATATCAGGAGCATGAAACGGTCTGAAAAAGATGAGGAGCATGAAGTGGTCTTCAAAAACATGTACAGCCTGAAAAGGTGTGAAAAATATGAAGACCTTCAAAAGGTGTGAAATACATGAGTATCATGAAACGGTATAAAAAATAGGAGGAGCATGAAGCTGTGTTCAAAAACATGAGAGCCTGAAAAGGTGTGAAAATATGAAGAGCTTTAAAAGGTGTGAAAAATACGAGGAGCATGAAACGGTGTTCAAAAACATGAAGAGCCTAAAATGGTGTGAAAATTATGAAGAGCCTCAAAATGTGTCAAAAATATGAGGAGTATGAAACGGTCTGAAAAATAGGAGGAGCATGAAGCGATGTTGAAAAACTTGAAGAGCCTGAAAACGTGTAAAATATGAAGAGCTTCAAAAGGTGTGAAAAATATGAAGAGCTTCAAAAGGTGTCAAAAATGAGATGAGCATGAAACGGCCTCAAAAATAGGAGGAGCAGGAAGTGGTGTTCAGAAACATGGAGAGCCTGAAAAGGTGTGAAAAATATGAACAGCTTAAAAAGGTGTGAAATACATGAGGAGCATGAAACGGTCTGAAAAATAGGAGGAGCATGAAGAGGTGTTCAAAAACCTGAAGAGCCTGAAAAGGTGTGAAAAATATGAAGAGCTTCAAAAGGTGTGAAAAACAGGAGGAACATGAAGCGGTGTTCAAAAATATGAAGAGCCTGAAAAGGTGTGAAAAATATGAAGTGCTTCAAAAGGTGTCAACAATATGAGGAGCATGAAACGGTCTGAAAAATAGGAGCAGCATGAAGCGGTGTTGAAAAACATGAAGAGTCTGAAAAGGTGTGAAAAATATGAAGAGCTTCAAAAGGTGTCAAAAATATGAGGAGCATGAAACGGTCTGAAAAAAAGGAGGAGCATGAAGCGGTGTTGAAAAACATGAAGAGCCTGAAAACGTGTGAAAAATATGAAGAGCTTCAAAAGGTATGAAAATATGAAGAGCTTCAAAAGTTGTCAAAAAAGAGATGAGCATGAAACGGTCTGAAAAATAGGAGCAGCATGAAGCGGTGTTGAAAAACATGACGAGCCTGAAAATGTGTGAAAAACGTGAAGAGCTTCAAAAGATGTCAAAAATATGAGGAGCATGAAACGGTCTGAAAAATATGAGGAGCATGAAGCGGTGTTAAAAAACATGAAGAGCCTGAAAAGAAGTGAAAAATGTGAAGAGCTTCAAAAGGTGTGAAAAATATGAAGTCCTTCAAAAGGTGTCAAAAATATGAAGAGCTTCAAAAGATGTCAAAAATATGAGGAGCATGAAACGGTCTGAAAAATATGAGGAGCATGAAGCGGTGTTGAAAAACATGAAGAGCCTGAAAAGCTGTGAAAAATAGGAAGAGCTTCAAAAGGTGTGAAAAATATGAGGAGCATGAAAAGGTCTGAAAAATAGGAGTAGCATGAAGAGGTGTTCAAAAACATGAAGAGGCTGATAAGGTGTGAAAAACATGAAGAGCTTCAAAAAGTTTGAAAAATAGGAGGAGCATGAAGCGGTGTTAAAATACATGAAGAGCCTAAAAAAGTGTGAAAAATATGAAGAGCTTATAAAATGGTCAAAAATATGAGGAGCATGAAACGGTCTGAAAAATAGGAGGAGCATGAAACGGTGATCAAAAACATGAAGAGCCTGAAAACGTGTGAAAAATATGAAGAGCTTCAAACGGTGTGAAAAATATGAGGAGCATGAAACAGACTGAAAAAGATGAGGAGCATGAAGTCGTGTTCAAAAACATGTGCAGCCTGAAAAGCTGTGAAAAATATGAAGAGCTTCAAAAGGTGTGAAAAATAGGAGGAGGATGAAGCGGTGTTCAGAAACATGAAAAGCCTGAAAATGTGTGAAATATGTGAAGAGCTTCAAAAGATGTCAAAAATATGAGGAGCATGAAATGGTCTGAAAATTAGGAGGAGCATGAAGCTGTGTTCAAAAACATGAAGAGCCTGAAAAGGTGTGAAAAACATGAAGAGCTTCAAAAGTTTGAAAAATAGGAGGAGCATGAAGCGGTGTTCAAAAACATGAAGAGCCTGAAAAAGTGTGAAAAATATGAAGAGCTGATAAAATTGTCAAAATTATGAGGAGCATGAAACGCTCTGAAATATAGGAGGATCATGAAGCGGTGTTGAAAAACATGAAGAGCCTGAAAAGGTGTGATAAATGTGAAGAGCTTCAAAAGGTGTCAAAAATATGAGGAGCATGAAACGGTGATCAAAAACATGAAGAATCTGAAAACGTGTGAATAATATGAAGAGCTTCAAACGGTGTGAAAAATATCAGGAGCATGAAACGGTCTGAAAAAGATGAGGAGCATGAAGTGGTCTTCAAAAACATGTACAGCCTGAAAAGGTGTGAAAAATATGAAGACCTTCAAAAGGTGTGAAATACATGAGTATCATGAAACGGTATAAAAAATAGGAGGAGCATGAAGCTGTGTTCAAAAACATGAGAGCCTGAAAAGGTGTGAAAATATGAAGAGCTTTAAAAGGTGTGAAAAATACGAGGAGCATGAAACGGTGTTCAAAAACATGAAGAGCCTAAAATGGTGTGAAAATTATGAAGAGCCTCAAAATGTGTCAAAAATATGAGGAGTATGAAACGGTCTGAAAAATAGGAGGAGCATGAAGCGATGTTGAAAAACTTGAAGAGCCTGAAAACGTGTAAAATATGAAGAGCTTCAAAAGGTGTGAAAAATATGAAGAGCTTCAAAAGGTGTCAAAAATGAGATGAGCATGAAACGGTCTGAAAAATAGGAGGAGAATGAAACGATGTTGAAAAACTTGAAGACCCTGAAAAGCTGTGAAAAATATGAAGAGCTTCAAAAGGTGTGAAAAATATGAAGAGCTTCCAAAGGTGTCAAAAATATGAGGAGCATTAAAAGGTCAGAAAAAGAGGAGGAGCATGAGTGGAGTTGAAAAACATGAAGAGACTGAAAAGGTGTGAAAAATATGAAGAGCTTCAAAAGGTGTCAAAAATATGAGGAGCTTGAAACGGTCTGAAAAATAGGAGGAGCATGAAGCAGTGTTCAAAAACATGAAGAGTCTGAAAAGGTGTGAAAAATATGAAGAGCTTCAAAACGTGTGAAATACATGAGGAGCATGAAAAGGTCTGAAAAATAGGAGTAGCATGAAGAGGTGTTCAAAAACATGAAGAGGCTGATAAGGTGTGAAAAACATGAAGAGCTTCAAAAAGTTTGAAAAATAGGAGGAGCATGAAGCGGTGTTAAAAAACATGAAGAGCCTAAAAAAGTGTGAAAAATATGAAGAGCTTATAAAATGGTCAAAAATATGAGGAGCAAGAAACGGTCTGAAAAATAGGAGGAGCATGAAACGGTGATCAAAAACATGAAGAGCCTGAAAACGTGTGAAAAGTATGAAGAGCTTCCAACGGTGTGAAAAATATGAGGAGCATGAAACAGACTGAAAAAGATGAGGAGCATGAAGTCGTGTTCAAAAACATGTGCAGCCTGAAAAGCTGTGAAAAATATGAAAAGCTTCAAAAGGTGTGAAAAATAGGAGGAGGATGAAGCGGTGTTCAGAAACATGAAAAGCCTGAAAATGTGTGAAATATGTGAAGAGCTTCAAAAGATGTCAAAAATATGAGGAGCATGAAACGGTCTGAAAAATAGGAGGAGTAAGAAGCGTTATTGAAATACATGAAGAGCCTGAAAACGTGTGAAGAATATGAAGAGCTCAAAAGGTGTGAAAAAAATGAAGAGCTTCAGAAGGTGTCAAAAATGAGATGAGCATGAAACGGCCTCAAAAATAGGAGGAGCAGGAAGTGGTGTTCAGAAACATGGAGAGCCTGAAAAGGTGTGAAAAATATGAACAGCTTAAAAAGGTGTGAAATACATGAGGAGCATGAAACGGTCTGAAAAATAGGAGGAGCATGAAGAGGTGTTCAAAAACCTGAAGAGCCTGAAAAGGTGTGAAAAATATGAAGAGCTTCAAAAGGTGTGAAAAACAGGAGGAACATGAAGCGGTGTTCAAAAATATGAAGAGCCTGAAAAGGTGTGAAAAATATGAAGTGCTTCAAAAGGTGTCAACAATATGAGGAGCATGAAACGGTCTGAAAAATAGGAGCAGCATGAAGCGGTGTTGAAAAACATGAAGAGTCTGAAAAGGTGTGAAAAATATGAAGAGCTTCAAAAGGTGTCAAAAATATGAGGAGCATGAAACGGTCTGAAAAAAAGGAGGAGCATGAAGCGGTGTTGAAAAACATGAAGAGCCTGAAAACGTGTGAAAAATATGAAGAGCTTCAAAAGGTATGAAAATATGAAGAGCTTCAAAAGTTGTCAAAAAAGAGATGAGCATGAAACGGTCTGAAAAATAGGAGCAGCATGAAGCGGTGTTGAAAAACATGACGAGCCTGAAAATGTGTGTAAAACGTGAAGAGCTTCAAAAGATGTCAAAAATATGAGGAGCATGAAACGGTCTGAAAAATATGAGGAGCATGAAGCGGTGTTAAAAAACATGAAGAGCCTGAAAAGAAGTGAAAAATGTGAAGAGCTTCAAAAGGTGTGAAAAATATGAAGTCCTTCAAAAGGTGTCAAAAATATGAAGAGCTTCAAAAGATGTCAAAAATATGAGGAGCATGAAACGGTCTGAAAAATATGAGGAGCATGAAGCGGTGTTGAAAAACATGAAGAGCCTGAAAAGCTGTGAAAAATAGGAAGAGCTTCAAAAGGTGTGAAAAATATGAGGAGCATGAAAAGGTCTGAAAAATAGGAGTAGCATGAAGAGGTGTTCAAAAACATGAAGAGGCTGATAAGGTGTGAAAAACATGAAGAGCTTCAAAAAGTTTGAAAAATAGGAGGAGCATGAAGCGGTGTTAAAATACATGAAGAGCCTAAAAAAGTGTGAAAAATATGAAGAGCTTATAAAATGGTCAAAAATATGAGGAGCATGAAACGGTCTGAAAAATAGGAGGAGCATGAAACGGTGATCAAAAACATGAAGAGCCCGAAAACGTGTGAAAAATATGAAGAGCTTCAAACGGTGTGAAAAATATGAGGAGCATGAAACAGACTGAAAAAGATGAGGAGCATGAAGTCGTGTTCAAAAACATGTGCAGCCTGAAAAGCTGTGAAAAATATGAAGAGCTTCAAAAGGTGTGAAAAATAGGAGGAGGATGAAGCGGTGTTCAGAAACATGAAAAGCCTGAAAATGTGTGAAATATGTGAAGAGCTTCAAAAGATGTCAAAAATATGAGGAGCATGAAACGGTCTGAAAATTAGGAGGAGCATGAAGCTGTGTTCAAAAACATGAAGAGCCTGAAAAGGTGTGAAAAACATGAAGAGCTTCAAAAGTTTGAAAAATAGGAGGAGCATGAAGCGGTGTTCAAAAACATGAAGAGCCTGAAAAAGTGTGAAAAATATGAAGAGCTGATAAAATTGTCAAAATTATGAGGAGCATGAAACGCTCTGAAATATAGGAGGATCATGAAGCGGTGTTGAAAAACATGAAGAGCCTGAAAAGGTGTGATAAATGTGAAGAGCTTCAAAAGGTGTCAAAAATATGAGGAGCATGAAACGGTCTGAAAAATAGGAGGAGCATGAAACGGTGATCAAAAACATGAAGAGCCCGAAAACGTGTGAAAAATATGAAGAGCTTCAAACGGTGTGAAAAATATGAGGAGCATGAAACAGACTGAAAAAGATGAGGAGCATGAAGTCGTGTTCAAAAACATGTGCAGCCTGAAAAGCTGTGAAAAATATGAAGAGCTTCAAAAGGTGTGAAAAATAGGAGGAGGATGAAGCGGTGTTCAGAAACATGAAAAGCCTGAAAATGTGTGAAATATGTGAAGAGCTTCAAAAGATGTCAAAAATATGAGGAGCATGAAACGGTCTGAAAATTAGGAGGAGCATGAAGCTGTGTTCAAAAACATGAAGAGCCTGAAAAGGTGTGAAAAACATGAAGAGCTTCAAAAGTTTGAAAAATAGGAGGAGCATGAAGCGGTGTTCAAAAACATGAAGAGCCTGAAAAAGTGTGAAAAATATGAAGAGCTGATAAAATTGTCAAAATTATGAGGAGCATGAAACGCTCTGAAATATAGGAGGATCATGAAGCGGTGTTGAAAAACATGAAGAGCCTGAAAAGGTGTGATAAATGTGAAGAGCTTCAAAAGGTGTCAAAAATATGAGGAGCATGAAACGGTGATCAAAAACATGAAGAATCTGAAAACGTGTGAATAATATGAAGAGCTTCAAACGGTGTGAAAAATATCAGGAGCATGAAACGGTCTGAAAAAGATGAGGAGCATGAAGTGGTCTTCAAAAACATGTACAGCCTGAAAAGGTGTGAAAAATATGAAGACCTTCAAAAGGTGTGAAATACATGAGTATCATGAAACGGTATAAAAAATAGGAGGAGCATGAAGCTGTGTTCAAAAACATGAGAGCCTGAAAAGGTGTGAAAATATGAAGAGCTTTAAAAGGTGTGAAAAATACGAGGAGCATGAAACGGTGTTCAAAAACATGAAGAGCCTAAAATGGTGTGAAAATTATGAAGAGCCTCAAAATGTGTCAAAAATATGAGGAGTATGAAACGGTCTGAAAAATAGGAGGAGCATGAAGCGATGTTGAAAAACTTGAAGAGCCTGAAAACGTGTAAAATATGAAGAGCTTCAAAAGGTGTGAAAAATATGAAGAGCTTCAAAAGGTGTCAAAAATGAGATGAGCATGAAACGGCCTCAAAAATAGGAGGAGCAGGAAGTGGTGTTCAGAAACATGGAGAGCCTGAAAAGGTGTGAAAAATATGAACAGCTTAAAAAGGTGTGAAATACATGAGGAGCATGAAACGGTCTGAAAAATAGGAGGAGCATGAAGAGGTGTTCAAAAACCTGAAGAGCCTGAAAAGGTGTGAAAAATATGAAGAGCTTCAAAAGGTGTGAAAAACAGGAGGAACATGAAGCGGTGTTCAAAAATATGAAGAGCCTGAAAAGGTGTGAAAAATATGAAGTGCTTCAAAAGGTGTCAACAATATGAGGAGCATGAAACGGTCTGAAAAATAGGAGCAGCATGAAGCGGTGTTGAAAAACATGAAGAGTCTGAAAAGGTGTGAAAAATATGAAGAGCTTCAAAAGGTGTCAAAAATATGAGGAGCATGAAACGGTCTGAAAAAAAGGAGGAGCATGAAGCGGTGTTGAAAAACATGAAGAGCCTGAAAACGTGTGAAAAATATGAAGAGCTTCAAAAGGTATGAAAATATGAAGAGCTTCAAAAGTTGTCAAAAAAGAGATGAGCATGAAACGGTCTGAAAAATAGGAGCAGCATGAAGCGGTGTTGAAAAACATGACGAGCCTGAAAATGTGTGAAAAACGTGAAGAGCTTCAAAAGATGTCAAAAATATGAGGAGCATGAAACGGTCTGAAAAATATGAGGAGCATGAAGCGGTGTTGAAAAACATGAAGAGCCTGAAAAGCTGTGAAAAATAGGAAGAGCTTCAAAAGGTGTGAAAAATATGAGGAGCATGAAAAGGTCTGAAAAATAGGAGTAGCATGAAGAGGTGTTCAAAAACATGAAGAGGCTGATAAGGTGTGAAAAACATGAAGAGCTTCAAAAAGTTTGAAAAATAGGAGGAGCATGAAGCGGTGTTAAAATACATGAAGAGCCTAAAAAAGTGTGAAAAATATGAAGAGCTTATAAAATGGTCAAAAATATGAGGAGCATGAAACGGTCTGAAAAATAGGAGGAGCATGAAACGGTGATCAAAAACATGAAGAGCCTGAAAACGTGTGAAAAATATGAAGAGCTTCAAACGGTGTGAAAAATATGAGGAGCATGAAACAGACTGAAAAAGATGAGGAGCATGAAGTCGTGTTCAAAAACATGTGCAGCCTGAAAAGCTGTGAAAAATATGAAGAGCTTCAAAAGGTGTGAAAAATAGGAGGAGGATGAAGCGGTGTTCAGAAACATGAAAAGCCTGAAAATGTGTGAAATATGTGAAGAGCTTCAAAAGATGTCAAAAATATGAGGAGCATGAAATGGTCTGAAAATTAGGAGGAGCATGAAGCTGTGTTCAAAAACATGAAGAGCCTGAAAAGGTGTGAAAAACATGAAGAGCTTCAAAAGTTTGAAAAATAGGAGGAGCATGAAGCGGTGTTCAAAAACATGAAGAGCCTGAAAAAGTGTGAAAAATATGAAGAGCTGATAAAATTGTCAAAATTATGAGGAGCATGAAACGCTCTGAAATATAGGAGGATCATGAAGCGGTGTTGAAAAACATGAAGAGCCTGAAAAGGTGTGATAAATGTGAAGAGCTTCAAAAGGTGTCAAAAATATGAGGAGCATGAAACGGTGATCAAAAACATGAAGAATCTGAAAACGTGTGAATAATATGAAGAGCTTCAAACGGTGTGAAAAATATCAGGAGCATGAAACGGTCTGAAAAAGATGAGGAGCATGAAGTGGTCTTCAAAAACATGTACAGCCTGAAAAGGTGTGAAAAATATGAAGACCTTCAAAAGGTGTGAAATACATGAGTATCATGAAACGGTATAAAAAATAGGAGGAGCATGAAGCTGTGTTCAAAAACATGAGAGCCTGAAAAGGTGTGAAAATATGAAGAGCTTTAAAAGGTGTGAAAAATACGAGGAGCATGAAACGGTGTTCAAAAACATGAAGAGCCTAAAATGGTGTGAAAATTATGAAGAGCCTCAAAATGTGTCAAAAATATGAGGAGTATGAAACGGTCTGAAAAATAGGAGGAGCATGAAGCGATGTTGAAAAACTTGAAGAGCCTGAAAACGTGTAAAATATGAAGAGCTTCAAAAGGTGTGAAAAATATGAAGAGCTTCAAAAGGTGTCAAAAATGAGATGAGCATGAAACGGTCTGAAAAATAGGAGGAGAATGAAACGATGTTGAAAAACTTGAAGACCCTGAAAAGCTGTGAAAAATATGAAGAGCTTCAAAAGGTGTGAAAAATATGAAGAGCTTCCAAAGGTGTCAAAAATATGAGGAGCATTAAAAGGTCAGAAAAAGAGGAGGAGCATGAGTGGAGTTGAAAAACATGAAGAGACTGAAAAGGTGTGAAAAATATGAAGAGCTTCAAAAGGTGTCAAAAATATGAGGAGCTTGAAACGGTCTGAAAAATAGGAGGAGCATGAAGCAGTGTTCAAAAACATGAAGAGTCTGAAAAGGTGTGAAAAATATGAAGAGCTTCAAAACGTGTGAAATACATGAGGAGCATGAAAAGGTCTGAAAAATAGGAGTAGCATGAAGAGGTGTTCAAAAACATGAAGAGGCTGATAAGGTGTGAAAAACATGAAGAGCTTCAAAAAGTTTGAAAAATAGGAGGAGCATGAAGCGGTGTTAAAAAACATGAAGAGCCTAAAAAAGTGTGAAAAATATGAAGAGCTTATAAAATGGTCAAAAATATGAGGAGCAAGAAACGGTCTGAAAAATAGGAGGAGCATGAAACGGTGATCAAAAACATGAAGA
Organism: Dama dama; assembly: GCF_033118175.1. Classification (NCBI taxonomy): domain Eukaryota; kingdom Metazoa; phylum Chordata; class Mammalia; order Artiodactyla; family Cervidae; genus Dama; species Dama dama. The sequence goes on along the minus strand of NW_026870948.1, from coordinate 2,060,309 downwards.
GCCTGAAAACGTGTGAAAAGTATGAAGAGCTTCCAACGGTGTGAAAAATATGAGGAGCATGAAACAGACTGAAAAAGATGAGGAGCATGAAGTCGTGTTCAAAAACATGTGCAGCCTGAAAAGCTGTGAAAAATATGAAAAGCTTCAAAAGGTGTGAAAAATAGGAGGAGGATGAAGCGGTGTTCAGAAACATGAAAAGCCTGAAAATGTGTGAAATATGTGAAGAGCTTCAAAAGATGTCAAAAATATGAGGAGCATGAAACGGTCTGAAAAATAGGAGGAGTAAGAAGCGTTATTGAAATACATGAAGAGCCTGAAAACGTGTGAAGAATATGAAGAGCTCAAAAGGTGTGAAAAAAATGAAGAGCTTCAGAAGGTGTCAAAAATGAGATGAGCATGAAACGGCCTCAAAAATAGGAGGAGCAGGAAGTGGTGTTCAGAAACATGGAGAGCCTGAAAAGGTGTGAAAAATATGAACAGCTTAAAAAGGTGTGAAATACATGAGGAGCATGAAACGGTCTGAAAAATAGGAGGAGCATGAAGAGGTGTTCAAAAACCTGAAGAGCCTGAAAAGGTGTGAAAAATATGAAGAGCTTCAAAAGGTGTGAAAAACAGGAGGAACATGAAGCGGTGTTCAAAAATATGAAGAGCCTGAAAAGGTGTGAAAAATATGAAGTGCTTCAAAAGGTGTCAACAATATGAGGAGCATGAAACGGTCTGAAAAATAGGAGCAGCATGAAGCGGTGTTGAAAAACATGAAGAGTCTGAAAAGGTGTGAAAAATATGAAGAGCTTCAAAAGGTGTCAAAAATATGAGGAGCATGAAACGGTCTGAAAAAAAGGAGGAGCATGAAGCGGTGTTGAAAAACATGAAGAGCCTGAAAACGTGTGAAAAATATGAAGAGCTTCAAAAGGTATGAAAATATGAAGAGCTTCAAAAGTTGTCAAAAAAGAGATGAGCATGAAACGGTCTGAAAAATAGGAGCAGCATGAAGCGGTGTTGAAAAACATGACGAGCCTGAAAATGTGTGTAAAACGTGAAGAGCTTCAAAAGATGTCAAAAATATGAGGAGCATGAAACGGTCTGAAAAATATGAGGAGCATGAAGCGGTGTTAAAAAACATGAAGAGCCTGAAAAGAAGTGAAAAATGTGAAGAGCTTCAAAAGGTGTGAAAAATATGAAGTCCTTCAAAAGGTGTCAAAAATATGAAGAGCTTCAAAAGATGTCAAAAATATGAGGAGCATGAAACGGTCTGAAAAATATGAGGAGCATGAAGCGGTGTTGAAAAACATGAAGAGCCTGAAAAGCTGTGAAAAATAGGAAGAGCTTCAAAAGGTGTGAAAAATATGAGGAGCATGAAAAGGTCTGAAAAATAGGAGTAGCATGAAGAGGTGTTCAAAAACATGAAGAGGCTGATAAGGTGTGAAAAACATGAAGAGCTTCAAAAAGTTTGAAAAATAGGAGGAGCATGAAGCGGTGTTAAAATACATGAAGAGCCTAAAAAAGTGTGAAAAATATGAAGAGCTTATAAAATGGTCAAAAATATGAGGAGCATGAAACGGTCTGAAAAATAGGAGGAGCATGAAACGGTGATCAAAAACATGAAGAGCCTGAAAACGTGTGAAAAATATGAAGAGCTTCAAACGGTGTGAAAAATATGAGGAGCATGAAACAGACTGAAAAAGATGAGGAGCATGAAGTCGTGTTCAAAAACATGTGCAGCCTGAAAAGCTGTGAAAAATATGAAGAGCTTCAAAAGGTGTGAAAAATAGGAGGAGGATGAAGCGGTGTTCAGAAACATGAAAAGCCTGAAAATGTGTGAAATATGTGAAGAGCTTCAAAAGATGTCAAAAATATGAGGAGCATGAAACGGTCTGAAAATTAGGAGGAGCATGAAGCTGTGTTCAAAAACATGAAGAGCCTGAAAAGGTGTGAAAAACATGAAGAGCTTCAAAAGTTTGAAAAATAGGAGGAGCATGAAGCGGTGTTCAAAAACATGAAGAGCCTGAAAAAGTGTGAAAAATATGAAGAGCTGATAAAATTGTCAAAATTATGAGGAGCATGAAACGCTCTGAAATATAGGAGGATCATGAAGCGGTGTTGAAAAACATGAAGAGCCTGAAAAGGTGTGATAAATGTGAAGAGCTTCAAAAGGTGTCAAAAATATGAGGAGCATGAAACGGTGATCAAAAACATGAAGAATCTGAAAACGTGTGAATAATATGAAGAGCTTCAAACGGTGTGAAAAATATCAGGAGCATGAAACGGTCTGAAAAAGATGAGGAGCATGAAGTGGTCTTCAAAAACATGTACAGCCTGAAAAGGTGTGAAAAATATGAAGACCTTCAAAAGGTGTGAAATACATGAGTATCATGAAACGGTATAAAAAATAGGAGGAGCATGAAGCTGTGTTCAAAAACATGAGAGCCTGAAAAGGTGTGAAAATATGAAGAGCTTTAAAAGGTGTGAAAAATACGAGGAGCATGAAACGGTGTTCAAAAACATGAAGAGCCTAAAATGGTGTGAAAATTATGAAGAGCCTCAAAATGTGTCAAAAATATGAGGAGTATGAAACGGTCTGAAAAATAGGAGGAGCATGAAGCGATGTTGAAAAACTTGAAGAGCCTGAAAACGTGTAAAATATGAAGAGCTTCAAAAGGTGTGAAAAATATGAAGAGCTTCAAAAGGTGTCAAAAATGAGATGAGCATGAAACGGTCTGAAAAATAGGAGGAGAATGAAACGATGTTGAAAAACTTGAAGACCCTGAAAAGCTGTGAAAAATATGAAGAGCTTCAAAAGGTGTGAAAAATATGAAGAGCTTCCAAAGGTGTCAAAAATATGAGGAGCATTAAAAGGTCAGAAAAAGAGGAGGAGCATGAGTGGAGTTGAAAAACATGAAGAGACTGAAAAGGTGTGAAAAATATGAAGAGCTTCAAAAGGTGTCAAAAATATGAGGAGCTTGAAACGGTCTGAAAAATAGGAGGAGCATGAAGCAGTGTTCAAAAACATGAAGAGTCTGAAAAGGTGTGAAAAATATGAAGAGCTTCAAAACGTGTGAAATACATGAGGAGCATGAAAAGGTCTGAAAAATAGGAGTAGCATGAAGAGGTGTTCAAAAACATGAAGAGGCTGATAAGGTGTGAAAAACATGAAGAGCTTCAAAAAGTTTGAAAAATAGGAGGAGCATGAAGCGGTGTTAAAAAACATGAAGAGCCTAAAAAAGTGTGAAAAATATGAAGAGCTTATAAAATGGTCAAAAATATGAGGAGCAAGAAACGGTCTGAAAAATAGGAGGAGCATGAAACGGTGATCAAAAACATGAAGAGCCTGAAAACGTGTGAAAAGTATGAAGAGCTTCCAACGGTGTGAAAAATATGAGGAGCATGAAACAGACTGAAAAAGATGAGGAGCATGAAGTCGTGTTCAAAAACATGTGCAGCCTGAAAAGCTGTGAAAAATATGAAAAGCTTCAAAAGGTGTGAAAAATAGGAGGAGGATGAAGCGGTGTTCAGAAACATGAAAAGCCTGAAAATGTGTGAAATATGTGAAGAGCTTCAAAAGATGTCAAAAATATGAGGAGCATGAAACGGTCTGAAAAATAGGAGGAGTAAGAAGCGTTATTGAAATACATGAAGAGCCTGAAAACGTGTGAAGAATATGAAGAGCTCAAAAGGTGTGAAAAAAATGAAGAGCTTCAGAAGGTGTCAAAAATGAGATGAGCATGAAACGGCCTCAAAAATAGGAGGAGCAGGAAGTGGTGTTCAGAAACATGGAGAGCCTGAAAAGGTATGAAAAATATGAACAGCTTAAAAAGGTGTGAAATACATGAGGAGCATGAAACGGTCTGAAAAATAGGAGGAGCATGAAGAGGTGTTCAAAAACCTGAAGAGCCTGAAAAGGTGTGAAAAATATGAAGAGCTTCAAAAGGTGTGAAAAACAGGAGGAACATGAAGCGGTGTTCAAAAATATGAAGAGCCTGAAAAGGTGTGAAAAATATGAAGTGCTTCAAAAGGTGTCAACAATATGAGGAGCATGAAACGGTCTGAAAAATAGGAGCAGCATGAAGCGGTGTTGAAAAACATGAAGAGTCTGAAAAGGTGTGAAAAATATGAAGAGCTTCAAAAGGTGTCAAAAATATGAGGAGCATGAAACGGTCTGAAAAAAAGGAGGAGCATGAAGCGGTGTTGAAAAACATGAAGAGCCTGAAAACGTGTGAAAAATATGAAGAGCTTCAAAAGGTATGAAAATATGAAGAGCTTCAAAAGTTGTCAAAAAAGAGATGAGCATGAAACGGTCTGAAAAATAGGAGCAGCATGAAGCGGTGTTGAAAAACATGACGAGCCTGAAAATGTGTGAAAAACGTGAAGAGCTTCAAAAGATGTCAAAAATATGAGGAGCATGAAACGGTCTGAAAAATATGAGGAGCATGAAGCGGTGTTAAAAAACATGAAGAGCCTGAAAAGAAGTGAAAAATGTGAAGAGCTTCAAAAGGTGTGAAAAATATGAAGTCCTTCAAAAGGTGTCAAAAATATGAAGAGCTTCAAAAGATGTCAAAAATATGAGGAGCATGAAACGGTCTGAAAAATATGAGGAGCATGAAGCGGTGTTGAAAAACATGAAGAGCCTGAAAAGCTGTGAAAAATAGGAAGAGCTTCAAAAGGTGTGAAAAATATGAGGAGCATGAAAAGGTCTGAAAAATAGGAGTAGCATGAAGAGGTGTTCAAAAACATGAAGAGGCTGATAAGGTGTGAAAAACATGAAGAGCTTCAAAAAGTTTGAAAAATAGGAGGAGCATGAAGCGGTGTTAAAATACATGAAGAGCCTAAAAAAGTGTGAAAAATATGAAGAGCTTATAAAATGGTCAAAAATATGAGGAGCATGAAACGGTCTGAAAAATAGGAGGAGCATGAAACGGTGATCAAAAACATGAAGAGCCTGAAAACGTGTGAAAAATATGAAGAGCTTCAAACGGTGTGAAAAATATGAGGAGCATGAAACAGACTGAAAAAGATGAGGAGCATGAAGTCGTGTTCAAAAACATGTGCAGCCTGAAAAGCTGTGAAAAATATGAAGAGCTTCAAAAGGTGTGAAAAATAGGAGGAGGATGAAGCGGTGTTCAGAAACATGAAAAGCCTGAAAATGTGTGAAATATGTGAAGAGCTTCAAAAGATGTCAAAAATATGAGGAGCATGAAACAGTCTGAAAAATAGGAGGAGTAAGAAGCGTTATTGAAATACATGAAGAGCCTGAAAACGTGTGAAGAATATGAAGAGCTCAAAAGGTGTGAAATAAATGAAGAGCTTCAGAAGGTGTCAAAAATGAGATGAGCATGAAACGGCCTCAAAAATAGGAGGAGCATGAAGAGGTGTTCAAAAACCTGAAGAGCCTGAAAAGGTGTGAAAAATATGAAGAGCTTCAAAAGGTATGAAAAACAGGAGGAACATGAAGCGGTGTTCAAAAATATGAAGAGCCAGAAAAGGTGTGAAAAATATGAAGTGCTTCAAAAGGTGTCAACAATATGAGGAGCATGAAACGGTCTGAAAAATAGGAGGAGCAAGAAGCGGTGTTGAAAAACAAGAAGAGACGGAAAAGGTGTGAAAAATATGAAGAGCTTCAAAACGTGTCAAAAATATGAGGAGCATGAAACGGTCTGAAATATAGGAGGATCATCAAGCGGTGTTGAAAAACATGAAGAGCCTGAAAATGTGTGATAAACGTGAAGAGCTTCAAAAGATGTCAAAAATATGAGGAGCATGAAACGGTCTGAAAAATATGAGGAACATGAAGCGGTGTTAAAAAACATGAAGAGCATGAAAAGAAGTGAAAAAAAAGAAGAGCTTCAAAAGGTGTGAAAAATATGAAGACCTTCAAAAGGTGTCAAAAATATGAAGAGCTTCAAAAGATGTCAAAAATATGAGGAGCATGAAACGGTCTGAAAAATATGAGGAGCATAAAGCGGTGTTGAAAAACATGAAGAGCCTGAAAAGCTGTGAAAAATAGGAAGAGCTTCAAAAGGTGTGAAAAATATGAAGAGCTTCAAAAAATGTCAAAAATATGAGGAGCATGAAATGGTCTCAAATATAGGAGAATCATGCAGCGGTGTTGAAAACTATAAACAGCCTGAAAAAGTGTGAAAAATATGAAGAGCTTCAAAAGGTGTCAAAAATATGAGTATCATGAAATGGTCTGAAAAACAGGAGCAGCATGAAACAGTGTTCAAAAACATGAAGACATTGAAAAGGTGTGAAAAATATGAAGAGGTTCAAAAGGTGTGAAATACATGAGGATCATGAAACGGTCTGAAAAATATGAGGAGCATGAAGCGGTGTTCAAAAACATGAGGAGCCTGAAAAGGTGAGAAAAATATGAAGAGCTTCAAAAGGTATGAGAAATGTGAGGAGCATGAAGCGATGTTCAAATACATGAAAAGCCTGAAAAGGTGTGAAAAATATGAAGAGCTTCAAAAGGTTTCAAAAATATGAGGAGCTTGAAATGGTCTGAAAAATAGGACGAGCATGAAACGGTGTTCAAAAACATGAAGAGCATGAAAAGGTGTGAAAATTATGAAGAGCTTCAAAAGGTGTGAAACACATGAGGAGAATGAAACGGTCTGAAAAATAGGAGGAGCATGAAGCAGTGTTCAAAACATGAAGAGCCTGAAAAAGTGTGAAAAATATGAAGATCTTCAAAAGTTTGAAAAATATGAAGACCCTGAAAAGGTGTCAAAAAAGAGATGAGCATGAAAAAGTCTGAAAAGTAGGAGGAGCATGAAGTGTTGCTCAAAAACATGAAGGGCCTGAAAACGTGTGAAAAATATGAAGAGCTTCAAAAGGTTTGAAAAATAGGAGGAGCATGAAGCAGTGTTCAAAACATGAAGAGCCTGAAAAAGTGTGAAAAATATGAAGATCTTCAAAAGTTTGAAAAATATGAAGACCCTGAAAAGGTGTCAAAAAAGAGATGAGCATGAAAAAGTCTGAAAAGTAGGAGGAGCATGAAGTGTTGTTCAAAAACATGAAGAGCCTGAAAGAGTGTGAAAAATATGAAGAGCTTATAAAATTGTCAAAAATATGAGGAGCATGAAGAGATGTTCAAAAACATGAAGAGGCTGATAAAGTGTGAAAAACATGAAGAGCTTCAAAAGGTTTGAAAAATAGGAGGAGCATGAAGCGGTGCTCAAAAACATGAAGAGCCTGAAAATGTGTGAAAAATATGAAGAGCTTATAAAATTGTCAAAAATATGGGGAGCATGAAACGGTCTGAAAAATACGAGCAGCCTGAAACCGTCTGAAAAATAGGAGGAGCATGAAGCGGTGTTCAAAAACATGAAGGGCCTGAAAACGTGTGAAAAATATGAAGAGCTTCAAAAGGAGTCAAAAATATGCGGAGCCTGAAACGATCTGAAAAATAGGAGGAGCATGAAGCGGTGTTGAAAAACATGAAGAGCCAGAAAAGGTGTGAAAAATGTGAAGAGCTTCAAAAGGTGTCAAAAATATGAGGAGCATGAAACGCTCTGAAATATAGGAGGATCATGAAGCGGTGTTGAAAAACATGAAGAGCCTGAAAAGGTGTGATAAATGTGAAGAGCTTCAAAAGGTGGTCAAAAATATGAGAAGCATGAAACGGTCTGAAAAATAGGAGGAGCATGAAATGGATATCAAAAACATGAAGAGTCTGAAAACGTGTGAATAATATGAAGAGCTTCAAACGGTGTGAAAAATATCAGGAGCATGAAACGGTCTGAAAAAGATGAGGAGCATGAAGTGGTCTTCAAAAACATGTACAGCCTGAAAAGGTGTGGAAAATATGAAGAGCTTCAAAAGGTGTGAAATACATGAGTATCATGAAACGGTATAAAAAATAGGAGGAGCATGAAGCTGTGTTCAAAAACATGAGAGCCTGAAAAGGTGTGAAAACATGAAGAGCTTTAAAAGGGTGTGAAAAATACGAGGAGTATGAAACGGTGTTCAAAAACATGAAGAGCCTAAAATGGTGTGAAAATTATGAAGAGCCTCAAAACGTGTCAAAAATAGGAGGAGCATGAAGCGATGTTGAAAAACTTGAAGAGCCTGAAAACGTGTAAAATATGAAGAGCTTCAAAAGGTGTGAAAAATATGAAGAGCTTCAAAAGGTGTCAAAAATGAGATGAGCATGAAACGGTCTGAAAAATAGGAGGAGAATGAAACGGTGTTGAAAAACTTGAAGACCCTGAAAAGCTGTAAAAAATATGAAGAGCTTCAAAACGTGTGAAATACATGAGGAGCATGAAAAGGTCTGAAAAATAGGAGTAGCATGAAGAGGTGTTCAAAAGCATGAAGAGTCTGATAAGGTGTGAAAAATATGAAGAGCTTGCAAAGGTGTCAAAATTATGAGGAGCATGAAAAGGTCACAAAAAGAGGAGGAGCATGAGTGGAGTTGAAAAACATGAAGAGACTGAAAAGGTGTGAAAAATATGAAGAGCTTCAAAAGGTGTCAAAAATATGAGGAGCTTGAAACGGTCTGAAAAATAGGAGGAGCATGAAGCAGTGTTCAAAAACATGAAGAGTCTGAAAAGGTGTGAAAAATATGAAGAGCTTCAAAACGTGTGAAATACATGAGGAGCATGAAAAGGTCTGAAAAATAGGAGTAGCATGAAGAGGTGTTCAAAAGCATGAAGAGTCTGATAAGGTGTGAAAAACATGAAGAGCTTCAAAAAGTTTGAAAAATAGGAGGAGCATGAAGCGGTGTTAAAAAACATGAAGAGCCTAAAAAAGTGTGAAAATTATGAAGAGCTTATAAAATGGTCAAAAATATGAGGAGCATGAAACGTTCTGAAAAATAGGAGGAGCATGAAACGGTGATCAAAAACATGAAGAGCCTGAAAACGTGTGAAAAATATGAAGAGCTTCAAACGGTGTGAAAAATATGAGGAGCATGAAACAGACTGAAAAAGATGAGGAGCATGAAGTCGTGTTCAAAAACATGTGCAGCCTGAAAAGCTGTGAAAAATATGAAGAGCTTCAAAAGGTGTGAAAAATAGGAGGAGGATGAACCGGTGTTCAGAAACATGAAAAGCCTGAAAATGTGTGAAAAATGTGAAGAGATTCAAAAGATGTCAAAAATATTAGGAGCATGAAACGGTCTGAAAAATAGGAGGAGTAAGAAGCGTTATTGAAATACATGAAGAGCCTGAAAACGTGTGAAGAATATGAAGAGCTTCAAAAGGTATGAAAATATGAAGAGCTTCAAAAGTTGTCAAAAAAGAGATGAGCATGAAACGGTCTGAAAAATAGGAGGAGCAAGAAGCGGTGTTGAAAAACAAGAAGAGACGGAAAAGGTGTGAAAAATATGAAGAGCTTCAAAACGTGTCAAAAATATGAGGAGCATGAAACTGTCTGAAAAACAGGAGGAGCATGAAGCGGTGTTGAATAACATGAAGAGCCTGAAAATGTGTGAAAAATATGAAGAGCTTCAAAAGGTATGAAAATATGAAGAGCTTCAAAAGTTGTCAAAAAAGAGATGAGCATGAAACGGTCTGAAAAATAGGAGCAGCATGAAGCGGTGTTGAAAAACATGAAGAGTCTGAAAAGGTGTGAAAAATATGAAGAGCTTCAAAAGGTGTCAAAAATATGAGGAGCATGAAACGGTCTGAAATATAGGAGGATCATCAAGCGGTGTTGAAAAACATGAAGAGCCTGAACATGTGTGAAAAATGTGAAGAGCTTCAAAAGATGTCAAAAATATGAGGAGCATGAAACGGTCTGAAAAATATGAGGAGCATGAAGCGGCGTTAAAAAACATGAAGAGCCTGAAAAGAAGTGAAAAATATGAAGAGCTTCAAAAGGTGTGAAAAATATGAAGACCTTCAAAAGGTGTCAAAAATGAGATGAGCATGAAACGGTCGGAAAAATAGGAGGAGCATGAAGCGGCGTTAAAAAACATGAAGAGCCTGAAAACCTGTGAAAAATAGGAAGAGCTTCACAAGGTGTGAAAAATATGAAGAGCTTCAAAAAATGTCAAAAATATGAGGAGCATGAAATGGTCTCAAATATAGGAGAATCATGCAGTGGTGTTGAAAACTATAAACAGCCTGAAAAAGTGTGAAAAATATGAAGAGCTTCAAAAGGTGTCAAAAATATGAGTATCATGAAATGGTCTGAAAAACAGGAGCAGCATGAAACAGTGATCAAAAACATGAAGACATTGAAAAGGTGTGAAAAATATGAAGAGCTTCAAAATGTGTGAAATACATGAGGAGCAAGAAACGGTCTGAAAAATAGGAGAAGCATGAAGTGGTGTTCAAAAACATGTACAGCCTGAAAAGGTGTGAAAAATATGAAGAGCTTCAAAAGGAGTGAAAAATAGGAGGAGCATGAAGCGGTGTTCAAAAACATGAGAAGACTGAAAAGGTGTGAAAAATATGAAGAGCTTCAAAAGGTGAGAAAAATATGAAGAGTTTCAAAAATGTGAAAAATATGAAGAGCTTTAAAAGGTGTGAAAAATATGAACAGCTTCTAAAGGTGTCAAAAAAGAGATGAGCATGAAACGGTCTGAAAAATAGCAGGAGCATGAAGCGGTGTTGAAAATCATGAAGAGCATGAAAAGGTGTGAAAAACATGAAGAGCTTCAAAAGGTGTGAAAAATATGAAGAGCTTCAAAAGGTGTCAAAATTATGAGGTGCATGAAACAGTCTGAAAAATAGGAGGAGCATGATGCGGTGTTGTAAAACAAGAAGAGACTGAAAAGTTGTGCAAAATTGGAAGAGCTTCATTACGTGTGAAATACATGAGGAGAATGCAACGGTCTGTAAAATAGGAGGAGCATGAAGCGGTTTTGAAAATGATGAAGAGCTTGAAAAGGTGTGAAAAATAAGAAGAACTTCAAAAGATGTGAAAAATATGAGGAGCATGAAAAGGTCTGAAAAACAGGAGCAGCATGAAGCGGTGTTGAAAAACATGAAGAGTCTGAAAAGGTGTGAGAAATATGAAGAGCTTCAAAAGGTGTGAAAAATATGAAGAGCTTCAAAAGGAGTGAAGAATATGAAGAGCTTCAAAAGGTGTCAAAAATGAGATGAGCATGAAACGGTCTGAAAAATAGCAGGAGCATGAAGCGGTGTTGAAAAACATGAAGAGCCTGAAAAGGTGTGAAAAATATGAAGAGCTTCAAAAGGTGTGAAAAATATGAGAAGCATGAAACGATATGAAAAATAGGAGGAGCATGACGCGGTGTTCAGAAACATGAAGAGCCTGAAAAGGTGTGAAAAATATGAAGAGCTTCAAAAGGTGTCAAAAAATGAGGAGCATGAACGGTCTGAAAAATAGGAGGAGCATGAAACGGTGTTCAAAAACATGAAGAGCCTGAAAAGGTGTGAAAACTATGAAGAGCTTCAAAACGTGTCAAAAATATGAGTAGCATGAAACGGTCTGAAAAATGGAAGGAGAATGAAACCTTGTTCAAAAACATGAAGAGCCTGAAAAGATGTGAAAAATATGAAGAGTTTCAAAAGGTGTGAAATACATGAGAAGCATGAAAGGGTGTGAAAAATGGAGGAGCAAGAAGCGGTGTTGAAAAACATGAAGAGCCTGAAAAGGTGTGAAAAATATGAAGAGCTTCAAAAGGTGTGAAAAATATGAGGAGCATGAAGCGGTGTTCAAAACCCTGAAGAGCCTGAAAAGGTGTGAAAAATAGGAAGAGCTTCAAAAGGTGTGAAAAATATGAAGAGCTTCAAAAGGTGTAAAAATGAGATGAGCATGATACGGTCTGAAAAATAGGAGGGGCATTAAGTGGTGTTGAAAAACATGAAGAGCCTGAAAAGGTGTGAAAAATATGAAGAGCTTCAAAAGGTGTGAAAAATATGAGGAGCTTGAAACGGTCTGAAAAACAGGAGGAGCATGAAGCGGTTTTGAAAAACATGAAGAGCCTGAAAAGGTGTGAAAAATATGAAGAGCTTCAAAAGGTGTGAAAAATATGAGGAGCCTGAAACAGTTTGAAAAATAGGAGGAGCATGAAACAGTGATGAAGAACATGAAGAGCCTGGAAGGGTGTGACAAATATGAAGAGCTTCAAAGGTGTCAAAAATATGAGGAGGATGAAACAATCTGAAAAATAGGAGGAGCATTAAGCGGTGTTCAAAAACATGAAGAGCCTGAAAAGGTGTGAAATATAGGAAGAGCTTCAAAAGGTGTGAAAAATACGAGGAGCATGAAATGGTCTGAAAAATAGGAGGAGCATGAAGCGGTGTTCAAAAACATGAAAAGCCTGAAAAGGTGTGAAATATATGAAGAGCTTAAAAAGCTGTCAAAAGTATGAGGAGCAGGAAATGGTCTGAAAAATAGGAGAAGCATGAAACGGTGTTGAGAAACATGAAGAGCCTGAAAAGGTGTGAAAAATATGAAGAGCATGAAAAGGTGTGAAAAATATGCGGAGCATGAAACTGTGTTCAAAAACATGAAGAGCCTGAAAAGCTGTGAAAAATATGAAAAGCTTCAAAATGTGTCAAAAATATGATGAGCAAAAAACGGTCTGAAAATTAGGAGGAGCATGAAGCCGTTTTCAAAAACTTGAAGAGCCTGAAATGATGTGAAAAATATGAAGAGCTTCAAAAGGTGTCAAAGATATGAGGAGCATGAAACGGTCTGAAAAATAGGAGGAGCATGATACGGCGTTGAAAAACATAAAGAGCCTGAAAAGGTGTGAAAAATATGAAGAGCTTCAAAATGTGTCAAAAAAATGATGAGCATGATATGGTATGAAAAATAGGAGGAGCATGTAACGGTGTTTCAAAAGCATGAAGAGCCTGAAAGTTATGAAAAATATGCAGAGCTTCAAAACGTCTCAAAAACATGAGGAGCATGAAACGGTCTGAAAAATAGGAGGAGCATGAAACGGTGTTCAAAAACATGAAGAGCCTGAAAAGGTGTGAAAAATATGAAGAGCTTCAAAAGGTGTCAAAAATATGAGGACCATGAAACGGTCTGAAAAATAGTAGGAGCATGAAGCGGTGTTGAAAAACATGAAGAGCCTGAAAAGGTGTGAAATATATGAAGAGCTTCAAAAGTTGTAAAAAATATGAGGAGTTTGAAACGGTCTGAAAAATAAGAGGATCTGGTTTCCTCAGTGTGTATGCCCAGAAGTGGAATTGCTGGGTCATATGGCAGTTCTATTTCCAGTTTTTTAAGAAATCTCTACACCGTTTTCCATATCGGCTGTAATATTGTGCATTCCCACCAACAGTATAAGAGGGTTCCCTTTTCTCCACTCCCTCTCCAGCATTTATTGCTTGTAGACTTTTGGATAGCAGCCATCCTGACTGGCATGTAATGGTACCTCATTGTGGTTTTGATTTGCATTTTTCTAATAATGAGTGATGTTGAGCATCTTTTATGTGTTTGTTATCCATCTGTATGTCTTCTTTGGAGAAATGTCTGTTTAGTTCTTTGGCTCATTTTTTCTTGGGTCATTTATTTTTCTGGAATTGAGCTGCAGGATTTGCTTGTGTATTTTTGAGATTAATCCTTTGTCTGTTTCTTCATTTGCTATTATTTTCTCCCAATCTGAGGGCTGTCTTTTCACCTTACTTATAGTTTCCTTTGTAGTGCAAAAGCTTTTAAGTTTCATTAGGTCCCATTTGTTTAGTTTTGCTTTTATTTCCAATATTCTGGGAGGTGGGTCATAGAGGATCTTGCTTTGATTTATGTCGGAGAGTGTTTTGCCTATCTTCTCCTCTAGGAGTTTTATAGTTTCTGGTCTTACATTTAGATCTTTAATCCATTTTGAGTTTATTTTTGTGTATGGTGTTAGAAAGTGTTCTATTTTCATTCTTTTACAAGTGGTTGACCAGTTTTCCCAGCACCACTTGTTAAAGAGGTTGTCTTTTTTCCATTGCATATCCTTGCCTCCTTTGTCAAAGATAAGGTGTCCATAGGTTCGTCTGAAAGAGACACGTGCACCCCAATGTTCATCGCAGCACTGTTTATAATAGCCAGGACATGGAAGCAACCTAGATGCCCGTCAGCAGATGAATGGATAAGAAAGCTGTGGTACATATACACCATGGAATATTACTCAGCCATTAAAAAGAATTCATTTGAATCAGTCCTAATGAGATGGATGAAGCTGGAGCCCATTATACAGAGTGAAGTAAGCCAGAAAGATAAAGAACATTACAGCATACTGACACATGTATATGGAATTTAGAAAGGTGACAACGATAACCCTATATGCAGAACCGAAAAAGAGACACAGAAATACAGAACAGACTTTTAAACTTTGTGGGAGAATGTGAGGGTGGGATATTTCAAAAGAACAGCATGTATGCTATCTATGGTGAAACAGATCACCAGCCCAGGTAGGATGCACGAGACAAGTGCTCCGGCTTGGTGCACTGGGAAGACCCAGAGGAATCGGGTGGAGAGGGAGGTGGGAGGGGGAATCGGGACTGGGAATACATGTAAATCCATGGCTGATTCATATCAAGATATGACAAAACCCACTGGAAAAAAAAATAAAAATAATAAAAAAAAAATAAAAAAAATAACAATAAAAAAAAAAAAGAGGAGCCTGAAATGGTCTGAAAAATAGGAGGAGCATGAAGTGGTGTTGAAAAACGTGAAGAGCCTGAAAAGGTGTGAAAAATATGAAGAACTTCAAAAGGTGTCAAAAATATGAGCAGCATGAAACAGTCTGAAAAAAAGGAGGAACATGAAACGGTGTTCAAAAACATGAAGAGCCTGGAGAAGTGTGAAAAATATGAAGAGCTTCAAAAGTTGTCAAAAATATGAGGAGCATGAAACGGTCTGAAAAAAAGGAGGAGCATGAAGCGGTGTTGAAAAACATGAAGAGCCTGAAAAGGTGTGAATAATATGAAGAGCTTCAAAAGGTGTCAAAAATATGAGGAGCATGAAACCGTCTGAAAAATAGTAGGAGCATGAAGCGGTGTAGAAAACATGAAGAGCCTGAAAAGGTGTGAAAAATATGAAGAGGTTCAAAAGGTGTCAAAAATATGAGGAGCATGAAACGGTCTGAAAAATAGGAGGAGCATGAAACGGTCTGAAAAATAGGAGGAGCATGAAGCGGTGTTCAAAAACATGAAGAGCCTGAAAAGGTGTGAAATATATTAAGAGCCTCAAAGGTGTCAAAAATATGAGGAGCAAGAAACGGTCTGAAAAATAGGAGGAGCTTAAGCGGGTTGAAAAATATGAAGAGCCTGAAAAGATGTGAAAAGTATGAAGAGCTTCAAAAGGTGTCAAATATATGAGGAGCATGAAACGGTCTGAAAAATTGGAGAAGCATGAAGTGGTGTTCAAAAAAATGAAGAGCCTGAAAAGGTGCGAAAAATATGAAGAGCTTCAAAAGGTGTCAAAAATATGAGGACCATGAAACGGTCTGAAAAATATGAGGAGCAAGAAACTGTTTTCAAAAACATGAAGAGCCTCAAAAGGTGTGAAAAGTATGAAGAGCTTCAAACTGTGTCAAAAATATGATGAGCATGAAACGGTCTGATAAATAGGAGGAGCATGAAGTGGTGTTGAAAAACATGAAGAGCCTGAAAAAGGTGTGAAACATATGAGGAGCATGAAACGGTCTGAAAAATAGGAGGCGCATGAGACGGTGTTGAAATACATGAAAAGCCTGAAAAGGTGTGAAAAATATGAAGAGCTTCAAAGGATGTCAAAAATATGAGGAGCATGAACATGTCTGAAAAATAGGAAGAGAATGAAGCGGTGTAGAAAAACATGAAAAGCCTGAAAAGGTGTGAAAAATATAAAGAGCTTCAAAAGGTGTGAAAAAGATGAGGAGCATGAAACGGTCTGAAATAAAGGAGGAGAATGAAGTGGTGTTGAAAAACATGAAAAGCCTGAAAAGGTGTGAAAAATATGAAGAGCTTCAAAAGGTGACAAAAATATGAGGAGCATGAAAAGCTCTTAAAAATAGGAGTAGCATGAAGTGGTGTAGAAAAACATGAAGACCCTGAAAAAATGTGAAAAATATGAAGAGCTTCAAAAGGTGTCAAAAATATGAGGAGCTTGAAACGGTCTGAAATATAGGAGGAGCGTGAAAAGGTGTTAAAACATGAAGAGCTTAAAATGGTGTGAAACATATGAGGAGCATGAAAAGGTCTGAAAATAGTAGGAGCATGAAGCGGTGTTGAAAAACATGAAAAGCCTGAAAAGGTGTGAAAAATATGAAGAGCTACAAAAGGTGACAAAAATATGAAGATCATGAAAAGCTCTTAAAAATAGGAGGAGCATGAAGTGGTGTAGAAACACATGAAGAGCCTGAAAAGGTGTGAAATCTATGGAGAGCTTCAAAAGGAGTCAAAAATATGAGGAGCATGAAACGGTCTCAAATAAAGGAGGAGCATGAAGTTGTGTTGAAAAATTTGAAGAGCCTGAAAAGGTGTGAAAAATATGAAGAGCTTCAAAAGGTGTCAAAAATATGAGGAGCATGAAACGGTCTGAAAAATAGGAGGAGCATTAATCGGTGTTCAAAAATATGAAGAGCCTGAAAAGCTGTGAAAAATATGAAGAGCTTCAAAAGGTGTCAAAAATATGAGGAGCATGAAACGATCTGAAAAATAGGAGGAGCATGAAGTGGTGTTGAAACACATGAAGAGCCTGAAAAAGGTGTGAAACATATGAGGAGCCTGAAACGGTCTGAAAGAGAGGAGGAGCATGAATCGGTGATGAAAATCATGAAGAGCCTGAAAAAGTGTGAAGAATAAGAAGAGCTTCAAAAGGTGTCAAAAATATGAGGAGCATGAAACGATCTGAAAATTAGGAGGAGCATGAAACCGTGTTGAAAAATATGAAGACCATGAAAGGGTGTGAAAAACATGAAGAGCTTCAAAAGGTGTCAAAAATATGAGGAGCATGAAACGGTCTGAAAAATAGGAGGAACATGAAACGGTTTGACAAATAGGAGGAGCATGAAACGGTGTTGAAAAACATGAAGAACCTGAAAGGTGTCGAAAATATGAAGAGCGTAAAAATGTGTCAAAAATATGAGGAGCATGAAACGGTTTGAAAAATAGGAGGAGAATGAAACGGTGTTGAAAAACATGAAGAACCTGAAAGGTGTCGAAAACATGAAGAGCTTCAAAATGTGTCAAAAATATGAGGAGCATGAAACGATCTGAATAATCGGAGGAGCATGAAAGCGTGTTGAAAAACATGAAGAGCACGGAAAGGTGTGAAAAATATGAAGAGCTTCAAAAGGTGTCAAAAATATGAGGACCATGAAACGGTTTGAAAAATAGGAGGAGCATGAAGTTTTGTTGAAAAACATGAAGAGCCTGAAATGGTGTGAAATATATGAAGAGCTTCAAAAGGTGTAAAAAATATGAGGAGTTTGAAACGGTCTGAAAAATAAAAGGATTTGGTTTCCTCAGTGTGTATGCCCAGAAGTGGAATTGCTGGGTCATATGGCAGTTCTATTTCCAGTTTTTTAAGAAATCTCTACACCGTTTTCCATAGCGGCTGTACTAGTGTGCATTCCCACCAACAGTATAAGAGGGTTCCCTTTTCTCCACTCCCTCTCCAGCATTTATTGCTTGTAGACTTTTGGATAGCAGCCATCCTGACTGGCATGTAATGGTACCTCATTGTGGTTTTGATTTGCATTTCTCTAACAATGAGTGATGTTGAGCATCTTTTCATGTGTTTGTTATCCATCTGTATGTCTTCTTTGGAGAAATGTCTGTTTAGTTCTTTGGCTCATTTTGTATTGGGTCATTTATTTTTCTGGAATTGAGCTGCAGGATTTGCTTGTATATTTTTGAGATTAATCCTTTGTCTGTTTCTTCATTTGCTATTATTTTCTCCCAATCTGAGGGCTGTCTTTTCACCTTACTTATAGTTTCCTTTGTAGTGCAAAAGCTTTTAAGTTTCATTAGGTCCCATTTGTTTAGTTTTGCTTTTATTTCCAATATTCTGGGAGGTGGGTCATAGAGGATCTTGCTTTGATTTATGTCGGAGAGTGTTTTGCCTATCTTCTCCTCTAGGAGTTTTATAGTTTCTGGTCTTACATTTAGATCTTTAATCCATTTTGAGTTTATTTTTGTGTATGGTGTTAGAAAGTGTTCTATTTTCATTCTTTTACAAGTGGTTGACCAGTTTTCCCAGCACCACTTGTTAAAGAGGTTGTCTTTTTTCCATTGTATATCCTTGCCTCCTTTGTCAAAGATAAGGTGTCCATAGGTTCGTCTGAAAGAGACACGTGCACCCCAATGTTCATCGCAGCACTGTTTATAATAGCCAGGACATGGAAGCAACCTAGATGCCCGTCAGCAGATGAATGGATAAGAAAGCTGTGGTACATATACACCATGGAATATTACTCAGCCATTAAAAAGAATTCATTTGAATCAGGCCTAATGAGATGGATGAAGCTGGAGCCCATTATACAGAGTGAAGTAAGCCAGAAAGATAAAGAACATTACAGCATACTGACACATGTATATGGAATTTAGAAAGGTGACAACGATAACCCTATATGCAGAACAGAAAAAGAGACACAGAAATACAGAACAGACTTTTAAACTTTGTGGGAGAATGTGAGGGTGGGATATTTCAAAAGAACAGCATGTATGCTATCTATGGTGAAACAGATCACCAGCCCAGGTAGGATGCACGAGACAAGTGCTCCGGCTTGGTGCACTGGGAAGACCCAGAGGAATCGGGTGGAGAGGGAGGTGGGAGGGGGAATCGGGACTGGGAATACATGTAAATCCATGGCTGATTCATATCAATGTATGACAAAACCGACTGGGAAAAAAAATGAAAATAATAAAAAAAAAATAAAAAAAATAACAATAAAAAAAAATAAGAGGAGCATGAAACGGTGTTCAAAAACATGAAGAGCCTGAAAAGGTGTGGAAATTATGAAGAGCTTCAAAAGGTGTCAAATATATGAGGAGCATAAAACGGTTTGAAAAAAAGGAGGAGCATGAAATGGTGTTGAAAAACATGAAGAGCCTAAAAAGGTGTGAAAAATATGAAGAGCTTCAAAAGGTTTCAAAAATATGAGAGGCATGAACGGTCTGAAATGTAGGGGGAGCATGAAGCGGTGTAGAAAAACATGAAGAGCCTGAAAAGGTGTGGAAATAATGAAGAGCTTCAAAAGGTGTCAAATATATGAGGAGCATAAAACGGTCTGAAAAAAAGGAGGAGCATGAAATGGTGTTGAAAAACATGAAGAGCCTGAAAAGGTGTGATAAATATGAAGAGTTTCAAAACGTGTCAAAAAGATGAGGAGCATGAAACGGTCTGAAAAATAGGAGGAGCATGAAGCGGTGTTGAAAAATATGAAGAGCCTGAAAAGGTGTGAAAAATCTGAAGAGCTTCAAAAGGTGTCAAATATATGAGGAGCATGAAACGGTGTGAAAATTAGGAGGAGCATGAAGTGGTGTTGAAAATCATGAAGAGCCTGTAAGGTGTGAAAAATATGAAGAACTTCAAAAGGTGTCAAAAATATAAGGAGCATGAAACGGACTGAAAAATAGGAGGAGCACGAAGTGGTGTTGAAAAACGTGAAGAGCCTGAAAAGGTGTGAAAAATATGAAGAACTTCAAAAGGTGTCAAAAATATGAGCAGCATGAAACGGTCTGAAAAACAGGAGGAGCATGAAACGGTGTTCAAAAACATGAAGAGCCTGGAGAAGTGTGAAAAATATGAAGAGCTTCAAAAGGCGTCAAAAATATGAGGAGCATGAAACGGTCTGAAAAAAAGGAGGAGCATGAAGCGGTGTTGAAAAACATGAAGAGCCTGAAAAGGTGTGAATAATATGAAGAGCTTCAAAAGGTGTCAAAAATATGAGGAGCATGAAACCGTCTGAAAAATAGTAGGAGCATGAAGCAGTGTTGAAAACATGAAGAGCCTGAAAAGGTGTGAAAAATATGAAGAGGTTCAAAAGGTGTCAAAAATATGAGGAGCATGAAACGGTCTGAAAAATAGGAGGAGCATGAATCGGTGTTCAAAAACATGAAGAGCCAGAAAAGCTGTGAAATATATGTAGAGCCTCAAAGGTGTCAAAAATATGAGGAGCAAGAAACGCTCTGAAAAATAGGAGAAGCTTAAGCGGGTTGAAAAATATGAAGAGCCTGAAAAGATGTGAAAAATATGAAGAGCTTCAAAAGGTGTCATATATATGAGGAGCATGAAACGGTCTGAAAAATTGGAGAAGCATGAAGTGGTGTTGAAAAATATGAAGAGCCTGAAAAGGTGCGAAAAATATGAAGAGCTTCAAATGGTGTCAAAAATATAAAGAGCATTAAACGGTCTGAAATATAGGAGGAGCATGAAAAGGTGTTAAAAAACATGAAGAGCTTCAAAAGGTGTGAAACATATGAGGAGCATGAAACGGTCTGAAAAATAGGATGATCATGAAACGGTGTTCAAAAACATGAAGAGCCTGGAAAGGTGTGAAAAATATGAAGAGCTTCAAAAAGTGTCAAAAATATGAGGAGCATGAAACTGTCTGAAAAATAGGAGGAGCATGAAGTGGTGTTGAGAAACATGAAGAGCCTGAAAAAGTTGTGAAGCATATGAGGAAAATGAAACGGTCTGAAAAATAGGAGGAGCATGAAGTGGTGTAGAAAAACATGAAGACCCTGAAAAAGTGTGAAAAATATGAACAGCTTCAAAAGGTGTCAAAAATATGAGGACCATGAAACGGTCTGAAAAATATGAGGAGCAAGAAACTGTTTTCAAAAACATGAAGAGCCTCAAAAGGTGTGAAAAGTAGGAAGAGCTTCAAACTGTGTCAAAAATATGATGAGCATGATACGGTCTGAAAAATAGGAGGACCATGAAGTGGTGTTGAAAAACATGAAGAGCCTGTAAAAGGTGTGAAACATATGAGGAGCATGAAACGGTCTGAAAAATAGGAGGCGCATGAGACGGTGTTGAAATACCTGAAAAGCCTGAAAAGGTGTGAAAAATATGAAGAGCTTCAAAGGATGTCAAAAATATGAGGAGCATGAAAATGTCTGAAAAATAGGAAGAGAATGAAGCAGTGTAGAAAAACATGAAAAGCCTGAAAAGGTGTGAAAAATATGAAGAACTTCAAAAGGTGTCAAAAATATGAGGAGCATGAAACGGTCTGAAAAATAGGAGGAGCATGAAGTGGTGTTGAGAAACATGAAGAGCCTGAAAAAGTTGTGAAACATATGAGGAGAATGAAACGGTCTGAAAAATAGGAGGAGCATGAAGTGGTGTAGAAAAATATGAAGACCCTGAAAAAATGTGAAAAATATGAAGAGCTTCAAAAGGTGTCAAAAATATGAAGAGCTTGAAACGGTCTGAAATATAGGAGGAGCGTGAAAAGGTGTTAAAAAACATGAAGAGCTTCAAAAGGTGTCAAAAATATGAGGAGCAAGAAACGGTCTGAAAAATAGGAGGAACATGAAACGGTTTGACAAATAGGAGGGGCATGAAACGGTGTTGAAAAACATGAAGAACCTGAAAGGTGTCGAAAATATGAAGAGCTTCAAAATGTGTCAAAAATATGAGGAGCATGAAACGGTTTGAAAAATAGGAGGAGCATGAAACGGTGTTGAAAAACATGAAGAACCTGAAAGGTGTCGAAAATATGAAGAGCTTCAAAATGTGTCAAAAATATGAGGAGCATGAAACGATCTGAATAATCGGAGGAGCATGAAAGCGTGTTGAAAAACATGAAGAGCACGGAAAGGTGTGAAAAATATGAAGAGCTTCAAAAGGTGTCAAAAATATGAGGACCATGAAACGGTCTGAAAAATAGGAGGAGCATGAAGCGGTGTTGAAAAACATGAAGAGCCTGAAAAGGTGTGAAATATATGAAGAGCTTCAAAAGGTGTAAAAAATATGAGGAGTTTGAAACGGTCTGAAAAATAAGAGGATCTGGTTTCCTCAGTGTGTATGCCCAGAAGTGGAATTGCTGGGTCATATGGCAGTTCTATTTCCAGTTTTTTAAGAAATCTCTACACCGTTTTCCATAGCGGCCGTACTAGTGTGCATTCCCACCAACAGTATAAGAGGGTTCCCTTTTCTCCACTCCCTCTCCAGCATTTATTGCTTGTAGACTTTTGGATAGCAGCCATCCTGACTGGCATGTAATGGTACCTCATTGTGGTTTTGATTTGCATTTCTCTAATAATGAGTGAGGTTGAGCATCTTTTCAAGTGTTTGTTATCCATCTGTATGTCTTCTTTGGAGAAATGTCTGTTTAGTTCTTTGGCTCATTTTTTATTGGGTCATTTATTTTTCTGGAATTGAGCTGCAGGATTTGCTTGTATATTTTTGAGATTAATCCTTTGTCTGTTTCTTCATTTGCTATTATTTTCTCCCAATCTGAGGGCTGTCTTTTCACCTTACTTATAGTTTCCTTTGTAGTGCAAAAGCTTTTAAGTTTCATTAGGTCCCATTTGTTTAGTTTTGCTTTTATTTCCAATATTCTGGGAGGTGGGTCATAGAGGATCTTGCTTTGATTTATGTCGGAGAGTGTTTTGCCTATCTTCTCCTCTAGGAGTTTTATAGTTTCTGGTCTTACATTTAGATCTTTAATCCATTTTGAGTTTATTTTTGTGTATGGTGTTAGAAAGTGTTCTATTTTCATTCTTTTACAAGTGGTTGACCAGTTTTCCCAGCACCACTTGTTAAAGAGGTTGTCTTTTTTCCATTGTATATCCTTGCCTCCTTTGTCAAAGATAAGGTGTCCATAGGTTCGTCTGAAAGAGACACGTGCACCCCAATGTTCATCGCAGCACTGTTTATAATAGCCAGGACATGGAAGCAACCTAGATGCCCGTCAGCAGATGAATGGATAAGAAAGCTGTGGTACATATACACCATGGAATATTACTCAGCCATTAAAAAGAATTCATTTGAATCAGGCCTAATGAGATGGATGAAGCTGGAGCCCATTATACAGAGTGAAGTAAGCCAGAAAGATAAAGAACATTACAGCATACTGACACATGTATATGGAATTTAGAAAGGTGACAACGATAACCCTATATGCAGAACAGAAAAATAGACACAGAAATACAGAACAGAATTTTGAACTTTGTGGGAGAATGTGAGGGTGGGATATTTCAAAAGAACAGCATGTATGCTATCTATGGTGAAACAGATCACCAGCCCAGGTAGGATGCACGAGACAAGTGCTCCGGCTTGGTGCACTGGGAAGACCCAGAGGAATCGGGTGGAGAGGGAGGTGGGAGGGGGAATCGGGACTGGGAATACATGTAAATCCATGGCTGATTCATATCAATGTATGCCAAAACCGACTGGGAAAAAAAATAAAAATAATAAAAAAAATAAAAAAAATAACAATAAAAAAAAATAAGAGGAGCATGAAACGGTGTTCAAAAACATGAAGAGCCTGAAGAGGTGTGGAAATTATGAAGAGCTTCAACAGGTGTCAAATATATGAGGAGCATAAAACGGTTTGAAAAAAAGGAGGCGCATGAAATGGTGTTGAAAAACATGAAGAGCCTAAAAAGGTGTGAAAAATATGAAGAGCTTCAAAAGGTTTCAAAAATATGAGAGGCATGAACGGTCTGAAATGTAGGGGGAGCATGAAGCGGTGTAGAAAAACATGAAGAGCCTGAAAAGGTGTGGAAATTATGAAGAGCTTCAAAAGGTGTCAAATATATGAGGAGCATAAAACGGTCTGAAAAAAAGGAGGAGCATGAAATGGTGTTGAAAAACATGAAGAGCCTGAAAAGGTGTGATAAATATGAAGAGTTTCAAAACGTGTTCAAAAGATGAGGAGCATGAAACGGTCTGAAAAATAGGAGGAGCATGAAGCGGTGTTGAAAAATATGAAGATCCTGAAAAGGTGTGAAAAATCTGAAGAGCTTCAAAAGATGTCAAATATATGAGGAGCATGAAACGGTGTGAAAATTAGGAGGAGCATGAAGTGGTGTTGAAAATCATGAAGAGCCTGTAAGGTGTGAAAAATATGAAGAACTTCAAAAGGTGTCAAAAATATAAGGAGCATGAAACGGACTGAAAAATAGGAGGAGCATGAAGTGGTGTTGAAAAACGTGAAGAGCCTGAAAAGGTGTGAAAAATATGAAGAACTTCAAAAGGTGTCAAAAATATGAGGTGCATGAAACGGTCTGAAAAACAGGAGGAGCATGAAAGGGTGTTCAAAAACATGAAGAGCCTGGAGAAGTGTGAAAAATATGAAGAGCTTCAAAAGGCGTCAAAAATATGAGGAGCATGAAACGGTCTGAAAAATAGGAGGAGCATGAAGTGGTGTTGAGAAACATGAAGAGTCTGAAAAAGTTGTGAAACATATGAGGAGAATGAAAAGGTCTGAAAAATAGGAGGAGCATGAAGTGGTGTAGAAAAACATGAAGACCCTGATAAATGTGAAAAATATGAAGAGCTTCAAAAGGTGTCAAAAATATGAGAAGCTTGAAACGGTCTGAAATATAGGAGGAGCGTGAAAGGTGTTAAAAAACATGAAGAGCTTAAAAAGGTGTGAAACATATGAGGAGCATGAAAAGGTCTGAAAAATAGTAGGAGCATTAAGCGGTGTTGAAAAACATGAAAAGCCTGAAAAGGTGTGAAATATATGAAGAGCTTCAAAAGGTGACAAAAATATGAGGAGCATGAATAGCTCTGAAAAATAGGAGGAGCAAGAAGCGGTGTAGAAAAACATGAAGAGCCTGAAAAGGTGTGAAATCTATGAAGAGCTTCAAAAGGTGTCAAAAATATGAGGAGCATGAAACGGTCTCAAATAAAGGAGGAGCATGAAGTTGTGTTGAAAAATATGTAGAGCCTGAAAAGGTGTGAAAAATATGAAGAGCTTCAAAAGGTGTCAAAAATATGAGGAGCAAGAAACGGTCTGAAAAATAGGAGGAGCATTAATCGGTGTTCAAAAATATGAAGAGCCTGGAAAGCTGTGAAAAATATGAAGAGCTTCAAAAGGTGTCAAAAATATGAGGAGCAAGAAACGGTCTGAAAAATAGGAGGAGCATTAATCGGTGTTCAAAAATATGAAGAGCCTGGAAAGGTGTGAAAAATATGAAGAGCTTCAAAAGGTGTCAAACATATGAGGAGCATGAAACCGTCTGAAAAATAGGAGGAGCATGAAACCTTGTTGAAAAATATGAAGAGCCTGAAAAGGTGTGAAAAATATGAAGAGCTTCAAAAGGTGTCAAAATATGAGGAGCATGAAACGGTCTGAAAAAATGGAGGAGCATGAAACGGTGTTCAAAAACATGAGGAGCCTGAAAAATTGTGAAAAATATGAAGAGTTTCAAAAGGTGTCAAAAATATGAGGAGCATGAAACGGTCTGAAATATATGAGGAGCATGAAACGGTGTTCAAAAACATGAAAACCCTGAAAAGGTGTGAAATATATGAAGAGCTTCAAAAGGTGTCAATAATATGAGGAGCATGAAACGGTCTGAAAAATATGAGGAGCATGAAACGGTGTTCAAAAACATGAAAACCCTGAAAAGGTGTGAAATATATGAAGAGCTTCAAAAGATGTCAAAAATAGGAGGAGCATGAAGCGGTGTAGAAAAACATGAAGAGCCTGAAAAGGTGTGAAAAATATGAAGAGCTTCAAAAGTTGTCAAAAATATGAGGAGCATGACACGGTCAGAAATATAGGAGGAGCATGAAGTGGTGTTGAAAACATGAAGAACCTGAAAAGTTGTTAAAAATATGAAGAGCTTCAAAAGGTGTCAAATATATGAGGAGCATGAAACGGTCTGAAAATTAGGAGGAGGATGAAACGGTGTTCAAAACATGAAGAGCCTGAAATGTTTTGAAAAATGTGAAGAGCTTGAAAAGGTGTCAAAAATATGAGGGGCATGAAACTGTCTGAAAAATAGGAGGAGTATGAAACGTTGTTCAAAAACATGAAGAGCCTGAAAAGGTTTGAAAAATGTGAAGAGCTTGAAAAGGTGTCAAAAATATGAGGGGCATGAAACGGTCTGAAAAAGAGGATGAGCAAGAAACGGTGTTGAAAACATGAAGAGCCTGAAAAGTTGTTAGAAATATGACGAGCTTCAAAAGATATCCAAAATATGAGGCGCATGAAACGGTCTGAAAAATATGAGGAGAATAAAGCGGTGTTGAAAAACATGAAGAGCCTGAAAAGCTGTGAAAAATATGAAGAGCTTCAAAAGGTGTCAAAAATATGAGGAGCATGAAACGGTCTGAAAAATAGGAGGAGCAGAAGCAAATTTGAAAAACATGAAGAGCTTGAAAAGGTGTGATAATTATGAAGCACTTCAAAAGGTGTCAAAATTATGGGGAGCATTAAACGGTCTGAAAAATAGGAGGAGCATGAAAACTTGTTGTAAAATATGAAGAGCCTGAAAAGGTGTGAAAAATATGAAGAGCTTCAAAATGTGTGAAAAATATGAGGAGCATGAAACGGTTTAAAAAATAGGAGGAGCATGAAATGGTGTTCAAAAACATGAAGAGCATGAAAAGGTGTGAAAAATGTGAAGAGCTTCAAAAGGTGTCAAAAACATGAGGACCATGAAACGGTCTGAAAAATAGGAGGAGCATGAAGCGGTGTTGAAAAACATGAAGAGCCTGAAAAGGTGTGAAATATATGAAGAGCTTCAAAAGGTGTAAAAAATATGAGGAGCTTGAAACGGTCTGAAAAATAAGAGGATCTGGTTTCCTCAGTGTGTATGCCCAGAAGTGGGATTGCTGGGTCATATGGCAGTTCTATTTCCAGTTTTTTAAGAAATCTCCACACTGTTTTCCATAGCGGCTGTACTAGTGTGCATTCCCACCAACAGTGTAAGAGGGTTCCCTTTTCTCCACACCTTCTCCAGCATTTATTGCTTGTAGACTTCTGGATAGCAGCCATCCTGACTGGCATGTAATGGTACCTCATTGTGGTTTTGATTTGCATTTCTCTAATTATGAGTGATGTTGAGCATCTTTTCATGTGTTTGTTATCCATCTGTATGTCTTCTTTGGAGAAATGTCTGTTTAGTTCTTTGGCTCATTTTGTATTGGGTCATTTATTTTTCTGGAATTGAGCTGCAGGATTTGCTTGTATATTTTTGAGATTAATCCTTTGTCTGTTTCTTCATTTGCTATTATTTTCTCCCAATCTGAGGGCTGTCTTTTCACCTTACTTATAGTTTCCTTTGTAGTGCAAAAGCTTTTAAGTTTCATTAGGTCCCATTTGTTTAGTTTTGCTTTTATTTCCAATATTCTGGGAGGTGGGTCATAGAGGATCTTGCTTTGATTTATGTCGGAGAGTGTATTGCCTATCTTCTCCTCTAGGAGTTTTATAGTTTCTGGTCTTACATTTAGATCTTTAATCCATTTTGAGTTTATTTTTGTGTATGGTGTTAGAAAGTGTTCTATTTTCATTCTTTTACAAGTGGTTGACCAGTTTTCCCAGCACCACTTGTTAAAGAGGTTGTCTTTTTTCCATTGTATATCCTTGCCTCCTTTGTCAAAGATAAGGTGTCCATAGGTTCGTCTGAAAGAGACACGTGCACCCCAATGTTCATCGCAGCACTATTTATAATAGCCAGGACATGGAAGCAACCTAGATGCCCGTCAGCAGATGAATGGATAAGAAAGCTGTGGTACATATACACCATGGAATATTACTCAGCCATTAAAAAATTCACTTGAATCAGGCCTAATGAGATGGATGAAGCTGGAGCCCATTATACAGAGTGAAGTAAGCCAGAAAGATAAAGAACATTAGAGCATGCTGACACATGTATATGGAATTTAGAAAGGTGATAACGATAACCCTATATGCAGAACAGAAAAATAGACACAGAAATACAGAACAGACTTTTGAACTTTGTGGGAGAATGTGAGGGTGGGATATTTCAAATGAACAGCATGTATGCTATCTATGGTGAAACAGATCACCAGCCCAGGTAGGATGCACGAGACAAGTGCTCCGGCTTGGTGCACTGGGAAGACGGAGAGGAATCGGGTGGAGAGGGAGGTGGGAGGGGGGATTGGAATCGGGAATACATGTAAATCCATGGCTGATTCATATCAATGTATGACAAAACCGACTGGGAAAGAAAAAATAAAAATAATTAAAAAAAATTAAAAAAAAAAACAATAAAAAAAAAATAAGAGGAGCATGAAGCGGTGTTCAAATACATGAAAAGCCTGAAAAGGTGTGAAAAATATGAAGAGCTTCAAAAGGTTTCAAAAATATGAGGAGCTTGAAATGGTCTGAAAAATAGGACGAGCATGAAACGGTGTTCAAAAACATGAAGAGCATGAAAAGGTGTGAAAATTATGAAGAGCTTCAAAAGGTGGGAAAAACATGAGGAGAATGAAACGGTCTGAAAAATAGGAGGAGCATGAAGGAGTGTTCAAAACATGAAGAGCCTGAAAAAGTGTGAAAAATATGAAGATCTTCAAAAGTTTGAAAAATATGAAGACCCTGAAAAGGTGTCAAAAATGAGATGAGCATGAAACAGTCTGAAAAGTAGGAGGAGCATGAAGTGTTGTTCAAAAACGTGAAGAGCCTGAAAAGGTGTGAAAATTATGAAGAGCTTCAAAAAGTGTGAAATACCTGAGGAGCATGAAACGGTCTGAAAAATAGGAGGAGCATGAAGCGGTGTTCAAAAACATGAAGAGCCTGAAAAAGTGTGAAAAATATGAAGAGCTTATAAAATTGTCAAAAATATGAGGAGCATGAAGAGATGTTCAAAAACATGAAGAGGCTGATAAGGTGTGAAAAACATGAAGAGCTTCAAAAGGTTTGAAAAATAGGAGGAGCATGAAGCGGTGCTAAAAAACATGAAGAGCCTGAAAAAGTGTGAAAAATATGAAGAGCTTATAAAATTGTCAAAAATATGAGGAGCATCAAACCGTCTGAAAAATACGAGCAGCCTGAAACCGTCTGACAAATAGGAGGATCATGAAGCGGTGTTCAAAAACATGAAGGGCCTGAAAACGTGTGAAAAATATGAAGAGCTTCAAAAGGAGTCAAAAATATGCGGAGCCTGAAATGATCTGAAAAATAGGAGGAGCATGAAGCGGAGTTGAAAAACATGAAGAGCCGGAAAAGGTGTGAAAAATGTGAAGAGCTTCAAAAGGTGTCAAAAATATGAGGAGCATGAAACGCTCTGAAATATAGGAGGATCATGAAGCGGTGTTGAAAAACATGAAGAGCCTGAAAAGGTGTGATAAATGTGAAGAGCTTCAAAAGGTGTCAAAAATATGAGGAGTATGAAACGGTCTGAAAAATAGGAGGAGCATGAAACGGTGATCAAAAACATGAAGAATCTGAAAACGTGTGAAAAGTATGAAGAGCTTCAAACGGTGTGAAAATTATCTGGAGCATGAAACGGTCTGAGAAAGATGAGGAGCATGAAGTGGTCTTCAAAAACATGTACAGCCTGAAAAGGTGTGAAAAATATGAAGAGCTTCAATAGGTGTGAAAAACAGGAGGAACATGAACCGGCGTTCAAAAATATGAAGAGCCTGAAAAGGTGTGAAAAATATGAAGTGCTTCAAAAGGTGTCAACAATATGAGGAGCATGAAACGGTCTGAAAAATAGGAGGAGCAAGAAGCGGTGTTGAAAAACAAGAAGAGACGGAAAAGGTGTGAAAAATATGAAGAGCTTCAAAAGGTTTCAAAAATATGAGGAGCTTGAAATGGTCTGAAAAATAGGACGAGCATGAAACGGTGTTCAAAAACATGAAGAGCATGAAAAGGTGTGAAAATTATGAAGAGCTTCAAAAGGTGTGAAAAACATGAGGAGAATGAAACGGTCTGAAAAATAGGAGGAGCATGAATCAGTGTTCAAAACATGAAGAGCCTGAAAAAGTGTGAAAAATATGAAGATCTTCAAAAGTTTGAAAAATATGAAGACCCTGAAAAGGTGTCAAAAATGAGATGAGCATGAAACAGTCTGAAAAGTAGGAGGAGCATGAAGTGTTGTTCAAAAAGGTGAAGAGCCTGAAAAGGTGTGAAAAATATGAAGAGCTTCAAAAGGTGTGAAATACCTGAGGAGCATGAAACGGTCTGAAAAATAGGAGGAGCATGAAGTGTTGTTCAAAACATGAAGAGCCTGAAAAAGTGTGAAAAATATGAAGAGCTTCAAAAAATGTCAAAAATATGAGGAGCATGAAATGGTCTCAAATATAGGAGAATCATGCAGCGGTGTTTAAAACTATAAACAGCCTGAAAAAGTGTGAAAAACATGAAGAGCTTCAAAAGGTTTGAAAAATAGGAGGAGCATGAAGCGGTGCTCAAAAACATGAAGAGCCTGAAAAAGTGTGAAAAATATGAAGAGCTTATAAAATTGTCAAAAATATGAGGAGCATGAAGAGATGTTCAAAAACATGAAGAGGCTGATAAGGTGTGAAAATCATGAAGAGCTTCAAAAGGTTTGAAAAATAGGAGGAGCATGAAGCGGTGCTCAAAAACATGAAGAGCCTGAAAAAGTGTGAAAAATATGAAGAGCTTATAAAATTGTCAAAAATATGAGGAGCATGAAGAGATGTTCAAAAACATGAAGAGGCTGATAAGGTGTGAAAAACATGAAGAGCTTCAAAAGGTTTGAAAAATAGGAGGAGCATGAAGCGGTGTTCAAAAACATGAAGGGCCTGAAAACGTGTGAAAAATATGAAGAGCTTCAAAAGGAGTCAAAAATATGCGGAGCCTGAAACGATCTGAAAAATAGGAGGAGCATGAAGCGGTGTTGAAAAACATGAAGAGCCGGAAAAGGTGTGAAAAATAAGAGGAGCATGAAACGCTCTGAAATATAGGTGGATCATGAAGCGGTGTTGAAAAACATGAAGAGCCTGAAAAGGTGTGATAAATGTGAAGAGCTTCAAAAGGTGTCAAAAATATGAGGAGCATGAAACGGTCTGAAAAATAGGAGGAGCATGAAACGGTGATTAAAATCATGAAGAATCTGAAAACGTGTGAAAAATATGAAGAGCTTCAAACGGTGTGAAAAATATCAGGAGCATGAAACGGTCTGAAAAAGATGAGGAGCATGAAGTGGTCTTCAAAAACATGTACAGCCTGAAAAGGTGTGAAAAATATGAAGAGCTTCAAAAGGTGTGAAAAACAGGAGGAATATGAAGCGGTGTTCAAAAATATGAAGAGCCTGATAAGGTGTGAAAAATATGAAGTGCTTCAGAAGGTGTCAACAATATGAGGAGCATGAAACGGTCTGAAAAATAGGAGGAGCAAGAAGCAGTGTTGAAAAACAAGAAGAGACGGAAAAGGTGTGAAAAATATGAAGAGCTTCAAAACGTGTCAAAAATATGAGGAGCATGAAACGGTCTGAAAAATAGGAGGAGCATGAAGCGGTGTTGAAAAACATGAAGAGCCTGAAAACGTGTGAAAAATATGAAGAGCTTCAAAAGGTATGAAAATATGAAGAGCTTCAAAAGTTGTCAAAAAAGAGATGAGCATGAAACGGTCTGAAAAATAGGAGGAGCATGAAACGGTGATCAAAAACATGAAGAATCTGAAAACGTGTGAAAAATATGAAGAGCTTCAAACGGTGTGAAAAATATCAGGAGCATGAAACGGTCTGAAAAAGATGAGGAGCATGAAGTGGTCTTCAAAAACATGTACAGCCTGAAAAGGTGTGAAAAATATGAAGAGCTTCAAAAGGTGTAAAAAATATGAAGAGCATGAAATGATCTGAAAAATAAGAGGATCATGAAGCATTGTTCAAAAATATGAAGCGCCTGAAAAGGTGTAAAAAATATGACGAGCTTCAAAATGTGTGAAATACATGAGGAGCATTAAACGGCCTGAAATATAGGAGGAACATGAACCGGTGTTCAAATACAAGAAGAGCCTGAAAAGTTGTGAAAAATATGAAGAGCTTCAAAAGGTGTGAAAATATGAAGAGCTTCAAAACGTTTCAAAACTGAGATGAGCATGAAACGGTCTGAAAAATAGGAGGAGCATGAAGTGGTGTTGAAAAATGAAGAGCCTGAAAAGGTGTGAAAAATATGAAGAGCTTCAAAAGGTGTCAAAAATATGAGGAGCATGAAACGGTCTGAAAAATAGGTGGAGCATGAAGCGGTGTTCAAAAACATGAAGAGCCTGAAAAGTGTGAAAAATATGAAGAGCTTCAAAAGGTGTCAAAAATATGAGGTGCATGAAACAGTCTGAAAAATAGGAGGAGCATTATGTTGTGTTGAAAAACATTAAGAGCCTGAAAAGTGTGAAAAATATGAAGAGCTTCAAAAGGTGTCAAAAATATGAGGGTCATGAAACGGTCTGAAAAATACGAGGAGCATGAAGTGGTGTTAAAAACATGAAGAGCCTGAAAAGGTGTGATAAATATGAAGAGCTTCAAAAGGTGTGAAAAATATGAGGAGCATGAAACGGTCTGAAAAACAGAAGCAGCATGAAACGGTGATGAAAAATATGAGAGCCTGAAAAGGTGTGAAAAATATGAAGAGCTTCAAAAGGTGTGAAAAACATGAAGAGCTTCAAAAGGTGTGAAAAACATGAGGAGCATGAAACGGTCTTAAAAACAGAAGCAGCATGAAGCAGTGTTAAAAAACATGAAGAGCCTGAAAACGTGTGAAGAATATGAAGAGCTTCAAAAGGTGTGAAAAATATGAAGAGCTTCAAAAGATGTGAAAAATATGAGGAGCATGAAACGGTCTCTAAAATAGAAGCAGCATGAAGCGGTGTTGAAAAACATGAAGAACCTGAAAAGGTGTGAGAAATATGAAGAGCTTCAATAGGTGTCAAAAATATGAGGAGCATGAAACGGTCTTAAAAATACTAGGAGAATGAAGTTGTGTTGCAAAACATGAAGAGCCTGAAAAGGTGTGAAAAACATGAAGAGCCTGAAAAGGTGTGAAAAATATGAAGAGCTTCATAAGGTGTGAAATACATGAGGAGCATGAAACTCTCTGAAAAATAGGAGGAGCATGAAGTGGTGTTGTAAAACCTGAAGAGCCTGAAAAGGTGTGAAAAATATGAAGAGCTTCAAAAGGTGTCAAAAATATGAGGAGCATGAAACGGTCTGAAAAATAGGTGGAGCATGAAGCGGTGTTCAAAAACATGAAGAGCCTGAAAACGTGTGAAAAATATGAAGAGCTTCAAAAGGTGTCAAATACATGAGGATCTTAAACGGTCTGAAAAAAGGGGGAGCATGAAGCGGTGTTCAAAATAGGAAGAGCCTGAAAAGTTGTGAAAAATATGAAGAGCTTCAAAAGGTGTGAAAATTATGAGGAGCAGGAAACGGTCTGAAAAATAGGAGGAGCATGAAGCTGTGTTCAAAATCACGAAGAGCCTGAAAAGGTGTGAAAAATATGAAGAGCTTTAAAAGGTGTCAATTTTATGAGGAGCATGAAACGGTCTGAAAAATAGGAGGAGAATGAATCGGTGTTGAAAAACATAAGGAGCATGAAAAGGTGTGAAAAATATGAAGAGATTTAAAAGGTGTGAAAAATATGAGGTGCATGAAACGCTCTGAAAAATAGGAGGAGCATGATGCGGTGTTGAAAAATATGAAGAGCCTGAAAAGGTGTGAAAAATATGAAGAGCTTCAAAAGGTGTCAAAAATATGAGGAGCATGAAACGGTCTGAAAATTAGGAGGAGCATGAAGCGTTGTTGAAAAACATGAAGAGCATGAAAAGGTGTGAAAATATGAAGATCTTCTAAAGGTGTCAAAAATATGAGGAGCATGAAACGGTCTTAAAAATTGGAGGAGCATGAAGCGGTGTTGAAAATCATGAAGGGCCTGAAAAGGTGTGAAAAATATGAAGAGTTTCAAAAGGTGTGAAAATATGAAGAGCTTCAAAAGGTGTCAAAAATGAGATCAACATGAAACCGTCTGAATAATAGGAGGAGCATGCAGCGGTGTTGAAAAATATGAAGATCCTGAAAAGGTGTGAAAATATGAAGAGCTTCTAAATGTGTCAAATATATGAGGAGCATGAAACGGTCTGAAAAATAGGAGGATCATGAAACGGTGATGAAAAATATGAGAGCCTGAAAAGGTTTGAAAAATATGAAGAGCTTCAAAAGGTGTGAAAAACATGAAGAGCTTCAAAAGGTGTGAAAAACATGAGGAGCATGAAACGGTCTTAAAAACAGAAGCAGCATGAAGCAGTGTTGAAAAACATGAAGAGCCTGAAAACGTGTGAAAAATATGAAGAGCTTCAAAAGGTGTGAAAAATATGAAGAGCTTCAAAAGATATGAAAAATATGAGGAGCATGAAACGGTCTGAAAAATTGAAGCAGCATGAAGCGGTGTTGAAAAACATGAAGAACCTGAAAAGGTGTGACAAATATGAAGAGCTTCAATAGGTGTCAAAAATATGAGGAGCATGAAACGGTCTTAAAAATACTAGGAGAATGAAGATGTGTTGCAAAACATGAAGAGCCTGAAAAGGTGTGAAAAACATGAAGAGCCTGAAAAGGTGTGAAAAATATGAAGAGCTTCATAAGGTGTGAAATACATGAGGAGCATGAAACTCTCTGAAAAATAGGAGGAGCATGAAGTGGTGTTGTAAAACTTGAAGAGCCTGAAAAGGTGTGAAAAATATGAAGAGCTTCAAAAGGTGTCAAAAATATGAGGAGGATGAAACGGTCTGAAAAATAGGTGGAGCATGAAGCCGTGTTGAAAAACCTGAAGAGCCTGAAAAGGTGTGAAAAATATGAAGAGCTTCAAAAGGTGTCAAAAATATGAGGAGCATGAAACGGTCTGAAAAATAGGTGGAGCATGAAGCGGTGTTCAAAAACATGAAGAGCCTGAAAACGTGTGAAAAATATGAAGAGCTTCAAAAGGTGTCAAATACATGAGGATCTTAAACGGTCTGAAAAAAGGGGGAGCATGAAGCGGTGTTCAAAATAGGAAGAGCCTGAAAAGTTGTGAAAAATATGAAGAGCTTCAAAAGGTGTGAAAATTATGAGGAGCATGAAACGGTCTGAAAAATAGGAGGAGCATGAAGCTGTGTTCAAAATCACGAAGAGCCTGAAAAGGTGTGAAAAATATGAAGAGCTTTAAAAGGTGTCAAGAATATGACGAGCATGAAACGGTCTGAAAAACAGGAGGAGAATGAATCGGTGTTGAAAAACATAAGGAGCATGAAAAAGTGTGAAAAATATGAAGAGCTTTAAAAGGTGTGAAAAATATGAGGTGCATGAAACGCTCTGAAAAATAGGAGGAGCATGATGCGCTGTTGAAAAATATGAAGAGCCTGAAAAGGTGTGAAAAATATGAAGAGCTTCAAAAGGTGTCAAAAATATGAGGAGCATGAAACGGTCTGAAAATTAGGAGGAGCATGAAGCGTTGTTGAAAAACATGAAGAGCATGAAAAGGTGTGAAAATATGAAGATCTTCTAAAGGTGTCAAAAATATGAGGAGCATGAAACGGTCTTAAAAATTGGAGGAGCATGAAGCGGTGTTGAAAATCATGAAGGGCCTGAAAAGGTGTGAAAAATATGAAGAGTTTCAAAAGGTGTGAAAATATGAAGAGCTTCAAAAGGTGTCAAAAATGAGATCAACATGAAACCGTCTGAATAATAGGAGGAGCATGCAGCGGTGTTGGAAAATATGAAGATCCTGAAAAGGTGTGAAAATATGAAGAGCTTCTAAATGTGTCAAATATATGAGGAGCATGAAACGGTCTGAAAAATAGAAGGATCATGAAACGGTGTTCAAAAACATGAAGAGCCTGAATAGGTGTGAAAAATATGAAGAGCTTCAAAAGGTGTCAAAAATATAACGAGCATGAAACGGTCTGAAAAATAGGAGGAGCATGAAGCTGTGTTCAAAAACATGAAGAGCCTGAAAAGGTGTGAAAAATATGAAGAGCTTTAAAAGGTGTCAAGAATATGAGGAGCATGAAACGGTCTGAAAAATAGGAGGAGAATGAATCGGTGTTGAAAAACATAAGGAGCATGAAAAGGTGTGAAAAATATGAAGAGATTTAAAAGGTGTGAAAAATATGAGGTGCATGAAACGCTCTGAAAAATAGGAGGAGCATGATGCGGTGTTGAAAAATATGAAGAGCCTGAAAAGGTGTGAAAAATATGAAGAGCTTCAAAAGGTGTCAAAATTATGAGGAGCATGAAACGGTCTGAAAATTAGGAGGAGCATGAAGCGTTGTTGAAAAACATGAAGAGCATGAAAAGGTGTGAAAATATGAAGATCTTCTAAAGGTGTCAAAAATATGAGGAGCATGAAACGGTCTTAAAAATTGGAGGAGCATGAAGCGGTGTTGAAAATCATGAAGGGCCTGAAAAGGTGTGAAAAATATGAAGAGTTTCAAAAGGTGTGAAAATATGAAGAGCTTCAAAAGGTGTCAAAAATGAGATCAACATGAAACCGTCTGAATAATAGGAGGAGCATGCAGCGGTGTTGAAAAATATGAAGATCCTGAAAAGGTGTGAAAATATGAAGAGCTTCTAAATGTGTCAAATATATGAGGAGCATGAAACGGTCTGAAAAATAGGAGGATCATGAAACGGTGTTCAAAAACATGAAGAGCCTGAATAGGTGTGAAAAATATGAAGAGCTTCAAAAGGTGTCAAAAATATGACGAGCATGAAACGGTCTGAAAAATAGGAGGAGCATGAAGCTGTGTTCAAAAACATGAAGAGCCTGAAAAGGTGTGAAAAATATGAAGAGCTTCAAAATGTGTCATAAATGAGAAGAACATGAAACGGTCTGAAAATTAGGAGGAGCATGAAGTGGTTTTGAAAAACATGAAGAGCCTGAAAAGGTGTGAAATATATGAAGAGCTTCAAAATGGGTCAAAATTATGAAGAGCATGAAATGGTCTGAAAAATAGGAGGATCATGAAGTGGTGTTCAAAAACATGAAGACCCTGAAAAGTTGTGAAAGATATGAAGAGCTTCAAAAGGTGTGAAAAATATGAGGAGCATGAAACGGTCTGAAAAATAGGAGGAGCATGAAACGGTGATCAAAAACATGAAGAGCCTGAAAAGGTGTGAAAAATATGAAGAGCTTCAAAGGTGTGAAATACATGAGGAGCATGAAACGGTCTGAAAAATAGGAGAAGCATGAAGTTGTCTGGAAAAACATGAACATCCTGAAAAGGTGTGAAAAATATGAAGAGCTTCAAAAGGTGTCAAAAAATATGAGGAGCATCAAATGGTCTGAAAAATAGGAGGAGCATGAAGCGGTCGTCAAAAACATGAAGAGCCTAAAAATGTTTGAAAAATATGAAGAGCTTCAAAATGTGTGAAATACAAGAGGAGCATGAAACGGTCTGAAAATTAGGCGAAGCATGAAGTGGTGTGGAAAAACATGAAGAGCCTGAAAAGGTGTGAAAAATATGAAGAGCTTCAAAATGTGTCAAAAATATGAAGAGAATGAAAGGGTCTGAAAAATAGGAGAATCATGAAGCGGTGTTCAAAAACATGAAGAGCCTGAAAAGGTGTGAAAAATATGAAGAGCTTCATAAGGTGTGAAATACATGCGGAGCATGAAACTCTCTGAAAAATACGAGGAGCATGAAGTGGTGTTCAAAAACATGAAGAGCCTGAAAAGGTGTGAAAAATATGAAGAAATTCAAAAGGTGTCAAAAATATGCGGAGCATGAAACGGTCTGCAAAAAAGGAGGAGCATGAAGCGGTGTTGAAAAACCTGAAGAGCCTGAAAAGGTGTGAAAAATATGAAGAGCTTCAAAAGGTGTCAAAAATATGAGGAGGATGAAACGGTCTGAAAAATAGGTGGAGCATGAAGCAGTGTTGAAAAACCTGAAGAGCCTGAAAAGGTGTCAAAAATATGAAGAGCTTCAAAAGGTGTCAAAAATATGACGAGCATGAAACGGTCTGAAAAATAGGAGGAGCATGAAGCGGTGTTCAAAAACATGCACAGCCTGAAAACGTGTGAAAAATATGAGGAGCTTCAAAAGGTGTCAAATACATGAGGAGCATTTAACGGTCTGAAAAATAGGAGGAGCATGAAGCGGTTTTCAAAATATGAAGAGCCTGAAAAGTTGTGAAAAATATGAAGAGCTTCAAAAGGTGTGAAAAATATGAGGAGCATGAAACGGTCTGAAAAATAGGAGGAGCATGAAGCGGTGTTCAAAATCATGAAGAGCCTGAAAAGGTGTGAAAAATATGAAGAGCTTTAAAACTTGTCAAGAATATGAGGAGCATGAAACGGTCTGAAAAATAGGAGGAGAATGAATCGGTGTTGAAAACATAAGGAGCCTGAAAAGGTGTGAAAAATATGAAGAGCTTTAAAAGGTGTGAAAAATATGAGGTGCATGAAACGGTCTGAAAAATAGGAAGAGCATGATGCGGTGTTGAAAAATATGAAGAGCCTGAAAAGGTGTGAAAAATATGAAGAGCTTCAAAAGGTGTCAAAAATATGAGGAGCATGAAACGGTCTGAAAAATAGGAGGAGCATGAAGCGTTGTTGAAAAACATGAAGAGCCTGATAAGGTGTGAAAAATATGAAGATCTTCTAAAGGTGTCAAAAATATGAGGAGCATGAAACCGTCTTAAAAATAGGAGAAGCATGAAGTGGTGATGAAAATCATGAAGGGCCTGAAAAGCTGTGAAAAATATGAAGAGTTTCAAAAGGTGTGA
This sequence comes from Dama dama, assembly GCF_033118175.1. NCBI lineage: Eukaryota > Metazoa > Chordata > Mammalia > Artiodactyla > Cervidae > Dama > Dama dama. The sequence continues at coordinate 2,021,811 of NW_026870948.1, read as the reverse complement.
AAAATATGAAGAGCTTCAAAAGGTGTCAAAAATGAGATCAACATGAAACCGTCTGAAAAATAGGAGGCGCATGAAGCGGTGATGAAAAATATGAAGAGCCTGAAAAGGTGTGCAAATATGAAGAGCTTCTAAATGTGTCAAATATATGAGGAGCATGAAACGGTCTGAAAAATAGGAGGAGCATGAAGCGGTGATCAAAAACATGAAGAGCATGAAAAGGTGTGAAAAATATGAAGAGCTTCAAAAGGTGTGAAAAATATGAAGAGCTTCAAAAGGTGTCAAAAATGAGAAGAGCATAAAGGGGTCTGAAAAATAGGAGGAGCATGACGTGGTGTTGAAAAAAATGAAGAGCCTGAAAAGGTGTGAAATATATGAGGGCTTCAAAAGGTCTCAAAAATATGGGGAGCATGAAACGGTCTGAAAAATAGGAGGAGCATGAAACGGTGTTCAAAAACATGAAGAGCCTGTAAAGGTTTGAAAAATATGAAGAGCTTCAAAAGGTGTGAAATACATGAGAAGCATGAAACTCTATGAAAAATAAAAGGAGCAAGAAGGGGTGTTCAAAAACATGAAGAGGCTGAAAAGGTGTGAAAAACATGAAGAGCTTAAAAAGGTGTGAAAAATATGAGGAGCATGAAACGGTCTGAAAAAAAAGGAGGAGCATGAAACTGTGATCAAAAACATGAAGAGCATGAAAAGGTGTGAAAAATATGAAGAGCTTCAAAAGGTGTGCAATACATGAGGAACATGAAACTGTCTGAAATTTAGGAGAAGCATTAAGTGGTGTGGAAAAACATGAAGAGCCTGAAAAGGTGTGAAAAATATGAAGAGCTTCAAAAGTTGTGAAAAATATGAGGAGCATGAAACGGTCTGAAAAATAGAAGCGGCATGAAATGGTGTTGAAAAATATGAAGAGCCTAAAAAGGTGTGAAAAATATGAAGAGCTTCAAAAGATGTGAAAAATATGAGAAGCATGATACTGCCTGAAAAATATGAGGAGCATGAAGTGGTGTGGAAGAAATGAAGAGCCTGAAAAGGTGCGAAATATATTAAGAGCATCAATAGGTGTCAAAAATATGAGGAGCATGAAACGGTCTGCAAAAAGGAGGAGCATGAAGCGGTGTTGATAAACTTGAAGAGCCTGAAAAGGTGTTAAAAATATGAAAAGCTACAAAAGGTGGGAAAAATATGAGGAGCATGAAACGGTCTGAAAAATAGGAGGAGCATGAAGCGGTGTTCAAAAACATGAAGAGCCTGAAAAGGTGTGAGAAATATGAAGAGCTTCAAAAGGTGTCAAAAATATGAGGAGCATGAAACGATCTGAAAAATAGAAGGAGCATGAAGCGGTGTTGAAAAACATGAAGAGCCTGAAAAGGTGTGAGAAATATGAAAAGCTTCAAAAGTTGTGAAATACATGAGGAGCATGAAAGAGCTGAAAATTAGGAGAAGCATGAAGTGGTGTGGAAAAACATGAAGAGCCTGAAAAGGTGTGAAAAATATGAAGAGCTTCAAAAGGTGTGAAATACATGAGGAGCATGAAACTCTCTGAAAAATATAAGGAGCATGAAGTGGTGTTCAAAAACATGAAGAGCCTGAAAAGGTGTAAAAAATATGAAGAGCTTCAAAAGGTGTGAAAAATATGAGGAGCATGTTATGGTTTGAAAAATAGGATTAGCATGAAGAGGTGTTCAAAAACATGAAGAGCCTGAAAAGTTGTGAAAATTATGAAAAGCTTCAAAAGGTGTCAAAAATGAGATGAGCATGAAACTGTCTGAAATATAGGAGGAGTATGAAGCGGTGTTCAAAACATGAAGAGCCCGAAAAGTTGTGAAAAATATGAAGAGCTTCAAAAGGTGTCAAATATATGAGGAGCATGAAACGGTCAGAAAAAGAGGAGGAGCATGAAGCGGTGTTGAAAAACATGAAGAGCCTGAAAAGGTGTGAAAAATATGAAAAGCTTCAAAAGGTGTGAAATACATGAGGAGCATGAAAGAGCTGAATATTAGGAGAAGCATGAAGTGGTGTGGAAAAACATGAAGAGCCTGAAAAGGTGTGAAAAATATGAAGAGCTTCAAAAGGTGTGAAATACATGAGGAGCATGAAACTCTCTGAAAAATAGGAGGAGCATGAAGCGGTGTTCAAAAATATGAAGAGCCTGAAAAGGTGTGAACAATATGAAGAGCTTCAAAAATATGAAAAATATGAAGAGCTTCAAAAGGTGTGAAAAATATGAAGAGCTTCAAAAGGTGTGAAATATATGAGGAGCATGAAACGGTCTGAAAAATAGCAGGATCATGAAGCGGTGTTGAAAAACATGAAGAGTCTGAAAACGTGTGAAAATATGAAGAGCTTCAAAAATATGAAAAATATGAAGAGCTTCAAAAGGTGTGAAAAATATGAAGAGCTTCAGAAGGTGTCAAAAATATGAGGAGCAAGAAACGGTCTGCAAAATAGGAGGAGCATGAAATGGTGTTCAAAAACATGAAGAGCCTGAAATCGTGTGAAAAATATGAAGAGCTTCAAAAGGTGTGAAAAATATGAGGAGCATGAAACGGTCTAAAAAAAAGGAGGAGCATGAAGCGGTGTTCAAAAATATGAAGAGCCTGAAAAGGTGTGAAAAATATGAAGAGCTTCAAAAGGTGTCAAAAATATGAGGAGCATGAAACGGTCTGAAAAATAGGAGGAGCATGAAGCGGTGTTGAAAAACAGGAAGAGCCTGAAAAGGTGTGAGAAATATGAAGAGCTTCAAAAGGTGTCAAAAATATGAGGAGCATGAAACGGTCTGAAAAAGAGGAGGAGCATGAAGCGGTGTTGAAAAACATGAAGAGCCTGAAAACGTGTGAAAAATATGAAAAGCTTCAAAAGGTGTGAAATACATGAGGAGCATGAAAGAGCTGAAAATTTGGAGAAGCATGAAGTGATGTGGAAAAACATGAAGAGCCTGAAAAGGTGTGAAAAATATGAAGAGCTTCTGAAGGTGTGAAATACATGAGGAGCATGAAACTCTCTGAAAAATATAAGGAGCATGAAGTGGTGTTCAAAAACATGAAGAGCCTGAAAAGGTGTAAAAAATATGAAGAGCTTCAAAAGATGTGAAAAATATGAGGAGCATGTTATGGCTTGAAAAATAGGATTAGCATGAAGAGGTGTTCAAAAACATGAAGAGCCTGAAAAGTTGTGAAAAATATGAAAAGCTTCAAAAGGTGTCAAAAATGAGATGAGCATGAAACTGTCTGAAATATAGGAGGAGTATGAAGCGGTGTTCAAAACATGAAGAGCCCGAAAAGGTGTGAAAAATATGAAGAGCTTCAAAAGGTGTCAAAAATATGAGGAGCATGAAACGGGCTGAAAAAGAGGAGGAGCATGAAGCGGCGTTGAAAAACATGAAGAGCCTGAAGAGGTGTGAAAAATATGAAAAGCTTCAAAGGTGTGAAATACATGAGGAGCATGAAAGAGCTGAAAATTAGGAGAAGCATGAAGTGGTGTGGAAAAACATGAAGAGCCTGAAAAGGTGTGAAAAATATGAAGAGCTTCAGAAGGTGTGAAATACATGTGGAGCATGAAACTCTCTAAAAAATAGGAGGAGCATGAAGCGGTGTTCAAAAATATGAAGAGCCTGAAAAGGTGTGAAAAATATGAAGAGCTTCAAAAATATGAAAAATATGAAGAGCCTCAAAAGGTGTGAAAAATATGAAGAGCTTCAAAAGGTGTGAAATATATGAGGAGCATGAAACGGTCTGAAAATAGCAGGATCATGAAGCGGTGTTGAAAAACATGAAGAGTCTGAAAACGTGTGAAAATATGAAGAGCTTCAAAAGGTGTGAAAAATATGAGGAGCATGAAACGGTCTAAAAAATAGGAGGAGCATGAAGCGGTGTTCAAAAATATGAAGAGCCTGAAAAGGTGTGAAAAATATGAAGAGCTTCAAAAGGTGTCAAAAATATGAGGAGCATGAAACGGTCTGAAAAATAGGAGGAGCATGAAGCGGTGTTGAAAAACATGAAGAGCCTGAAAAGGTGTGAGAAATATGAAGAGCTTCAAAAGGTGTCAAAAATATGAGGAGCATGAAACGGTCTGAAAAAGAGGAGGAGCATGAAACGGTGTTGAAAAACATGAAGAGCCTGAAAAGGTGTGAAAAATATGAAAAGCTTCAAAAGGTGTGAAATACATGAGGAGCATGAAAGAGCTGAAAATTAGGAGAAGCATGAAGTGGTGTGGAAAAACATGAAGAGCCTGAAAAGGTGTGAAAAATATGAAGAGCTTCAGAAGGTGTGAAATACATGAGGAGCATGAAACGGACTGAAAAATCGGAGGAGCATGAAGCGGTGTTGAAAAACATGAAAAGCCTGAAAAGGTGTGAAAAATATGAAGAGTTTCAAAAGGTGTCAAAAATATGAATAGCATGAAAAGGTCTGCAAAAAAGGAGCATGAAGTGGTGTTGAAAAACATGAAGAGCCTGAAAAGGTGTGAAAAATATGAACAGTTTCAAAAGGTGTCAAAAATATGAGGAGCATGAAACGGTCTGAAAAATAGGAGGAACATGAAGAAGTGTTCAAAAACATGAAGAGCCTGAAAAGGTGTGAAAAATATGAAGAGCTTCAAACGGTGTGGAATATATGAGGAGCATGAAACTTTCTGAAAAATAGAAGGAGCATGATGTGGTGTTCAAAAACATGAAGAGCCTGAAAACGTGTGAAAAATACGAAGAGCTTCAAAAGGTGTGAAAAATATGAGGAGAATGATACGGTTTGAAAAATAGGAGGAGCATGAAGCGGTGTTGAAAAACATGAAAAGTCTGAAAACGTGTGAAATTATGAAGAACTTCAAAAATATGAAAAATATGAAGAGCTTCAAAAGGTGTGAACAATATGAAGAGCTTCAAAAGGTGTCAAAATGAGATGAACATGAAAGGGTCTGAAACATAGGAGGAGCATGAAGCGGTGTTGAAAATCATAAAGAGCCTGAAAATTTGTGAAAAATATGAAGAGCTTCAGAATATGTGAAAAACATTAAGAGCTTCAAAAAGTGTCAAAATGAGATGAGCATGAAACGGTCTGAAAAATAAGAGGAGCATGAAGTGGTGTTGAAAATAATGAAAAGCCTGAAAAGGTGTGAAATATATGAAGAGCTTCAAAAGGTGTCAAAAATATGAGGAGAATGAAACGGACTGTAAAATAGGAGGAGCATGAAATGGTGTTCAAAAACATGAAGAGCCTGAAAAGGTGTGAAAAATAAGAAGAGCTTCAAAAGGTGTCAAAAATATGAGGAGCATGAAAAGTTCTGAAAAATAGGAGGAGCATGAAGCGGTGTTCAAAAACAGGAAGACCCTGAAAAGTAGTGAAAAATATGAAGAGCTTCAAAAGGTGTCAAAAATATGAGGAGCATGAAACGGTCTGAAAAATAGGAGGACTATGAAACGGTGTTCAAAAACATGAAGAGCCTGAAAAGGTGTGAAAAATATGAAGAGCTTCAAAACGTGTCAAAAATATGAGGAGCATGAAACGGTCTGAAAAATAGGAGGAGCAAGAAAGGGTGTTGAACAACATGAAGAGCCTGAAAACGTGTGAAAAATATGAAGAGCTTCAAAAGATGTGAAAAATATGAAGAGCTTCAAAAGGTGTCAAAAATGAGATGAGCATGAAACCGTCTGAAAAATAGGAGGAGCATGAAGTAGTGTTGAAAAACATGAAGAACCTGAAAAGCTGGGAGAAACATGAAGAGCTTCAAAATGTGTCAAATATATGAGGAGCATGAAACGGTCTGAAAAAGAGGAGGAGCAGGAAGCGGTGTTGAGAAACATGAAGAGCCTGAAAATGTGTGAAAAATATGAAGAGCTTCTAAAGGTGTCAAAAATATGAGGAGCATGAAACGGTCTTAAAAATACGAGGAGCATGAAGTGGTGTTGAAAAACATGAACAGCCTGAAAAGGTGTGAAATATATGAAGAGCTTCTAAAGGTGTCAAAAATATGAGGAGCATGAATCGGTCTAAAAAATAGGAGGATCATGAAAAGTTGTTGAAAAACATGAAGATCCTGAAAAGATGTGAAAATTATGAAGAGCTTCAAAAGGTGTGAAATATATGAAGAGCTTCAAAAGGTGTCAAAAATGAGATGAGCATGAAATGGTCTGAAAAATAGGAGGAGCATGAAGCAGTGTTGAAAAAAATGAAGAGACTGAAAAGATGTGAAAAATATGAACAGCTTCAAAAGGTGGAAAAATATGAGGAGCATGAAACGGTCTAAAAAATAGGAGTACCATGAACCGGTGTTGAAAAACATGAAGAGCCAGAAAAGGTGTGAAAAATATTAAGAGCTTCAAAATGTGTGAAAAATATGAAGAGCTTCAAAAGGTGTCAAAAAAGAGATGAGCATGAAACGGTCTGAAAATTAGGAGGAGAATGAAGTGGTGCTGAAAAAAATGAGGACCCTGAAAAGGTGTGAAAAATATGAAGAGCTTCAAAAGGTGTCAAAAATGAGATCATCATGAAACGGTCTGAAAAATAGGAGGTGCATGAGGTGGTGTTGAAAAAAAAGAAGAGACTGAAAAGGTGTGAAATATATGAAGAGCTTCAAAAGATGTCAAAATATGAGGAGCATGATACGGTCTGAAAAATAGGAGGAGCATGAAGCGGTGTTCAAAACATGAAGAGCCTGAAAAATTGTGAAAAATATGAAAAGCTTCCAAAGGTGTCAAAAATGAGATGAGCATGAAACGGTCTGAAAAATAGGAGGAGCATGAAGCGGTGTTGAAAAAATGAAGAGCCGGAAAAGGTGTGAAAAATATGAAGAGCATCAAAAGGTGTCAAAAATATGAGGAGTATGAAACGGTCTGAAAAATAGGAGGAGCATGAAGCGGTGTTGCAAAACATGAGGAGCCTGAAAAGGTGTGAAAAATATGAAGAGCTTCAAAAGGTGAGAAAAATAGGAGGTGCATGAAACGGTCTGAAAAAGAGGAGGAGCATGAAGCGGCGTTGAAAAACATGAAGAGCCTGAAAAGGTGTGAAAAATATGAAGAGCTTCATAAGGTGTGAAATACATGAGGAGCATGAAACTCTCTGAAAAATAGGAGGAGCATGAAGCGGTGTTCAAAAATATGAAGAGCCTGAAAAGGTGTGAAAAATATGAAGAGCTTCAAAAATATGAAAAATATGAAGAGCCTCAAAAGGTGTGAAAAATATGAAGAGCTTTAAAAGGTGTCAAAAATGAGATGAGCATGAAACGGTCTGAAAAATAGGTGGAGCATGAAGTGGTATTGAAAAACATGAAGAGCCTGAAAAGGTGTGAATGATATGAAGAGCTTCAAAAGGTCTCAAAAATATGAGGAGCATGAAACGGTCTGAAAAATAGGAACAGCATGAAGCGGTGTTGCAAAACATGAAGAGCCTGAAAAGGTGTCAAAAATATGAAGAGCTTCAAAAGGTGTGAAATACATGAGGAGCATTAAACGCCCTGAAAAATAGGAGGAGCATGCAGAGGTGTTCAAAAACATGAAGAGCCTGAAAAGGTGTCAAAAATATGAAGAGATTCAAAAGGTGTGAAAAATATGAAGAGCTTCAAAATGTTTCAAAAATGAAATGAGCATGAAACGGTCTGAAAAAGCTGAGGAGCATGAAGTGGTGTTGAAACTCATGAAGAGCCTGAAAAGGTGTGAAAAATATTAAGAGGTTCAAAGGTGTGAAATACATGAGGATCATGAAATGGTTTGAAAAATACGAGGAGCATGAAGCAGTGTTCAAAAACATGAAGAGCCTGAAAAGGTTTGAAAAATATGAAGAGCTTCAAAAGGTATCAAAAATATGAGGAGCATGAAACCATCTGAAAAATAGGAGGAGCATGAAGCGGTGTTGAAAAACATGAAGAGCGTGAAAACGAGTGAAAAATATGAAGAGCTTCAAAAGGTATGAAAAATATGAAGAGCTTCAAAAGGTGTCAAAAAAGAGATGAGCATGAAACCGTCTGAAAAATAAGTGGAGCATGAAGCGGTGTTGAAAAACATGAAGAGCCTGAAAAGATGTGAAAAATATGAAGAGCTTCAAAAGGTGTCAAAAATATGAGGAGCATGAAACGGTCTGAAAAATAGGAGGAGCATGAAACCGTGTTCAAAAACATGAAGAGACTGAAAAGGGTGAAAAATATGAAGAGCTTCAAAAGGTGTGAAAAATAGGAGGAGCATGAAGCGGTGTGCAAAAACATGAAAAGCCTGAAAAGGTGTGAAAAATATGAAGAGCATCAAAAGGTGTCAAAAATATGAGGAGCATGAAACGGTCTGAAAAATAGGAAGAACATGAAGCGGTGTTCAAAAACTTGAAGAGCCTGAAACGTTGTGAAAAATATGAAAAGCTTGAAGAGGTGTGAAAAATATGAGGAGCATGATATGGTTTGAAAAATGGGATTAGCATGAAACGGTGTATAAAAACATGAAGAGACCTGAAAAGGTGTGAAAAATACGAAGAGCTTCAAAAGGTGTCAAAAATATGAGGAGCATGAAATGGTCTGAAAAATAGGAGGAGCATGAAACGGTGATCAAAAACATGAAGAGCCTGTAAATGTGTGAAAAAAATGAAGAGCTTCAAAAGGTGTGTAATACATGAGGAGCATGAAACGGTCTGAAATATAGGAGGAGCATGAAGCGCTGTTCAAAAACAGGAAGAGCCTGAAAAGTTTTGAAAAATATGAAGAGCTTCAAAAGGTGTGAAATATATGAGGAGCATGAAACTTGCTGAAAATTAGGAGAAGCATGATGTGGTGTGGAAAAACATGAAGAGCCTGAAAAGGTGTGAAAAATATGAAAAGCTTCAAAAGGTGTCAAAAATGAGATGAGCATGAAACGGTCTGAAAAATAGGAGGTGCATGAAGCGTTGTTGAAAAACATGAAGAGCCTGAAAAGGTATGAGAAATATGAAGAGCTTAAAAAGGTGTCAAAAATATGAGTAGCATGAAACGGTCTTAAAAATACAAGGAGCATGAAGCAGTGTTGAAAAACATGAATAGTCTGAAAAGGTGTGAAAAATATGAAGAGCTTCAAAATGTGTGAAAAATATGAGGAGCATGAAACGGTCTGAAAAATAGAAGCAGCATGAAACGGTTTTGAAAAACATGAAGAGCCTGAAATGGTGTGAAAAATATGAAGAGCTTCAAAAGGTGTGAAAAATATGAAGAGCTTCAAAAGGTGTCAAAATTTTGATGAGCATGAAACGGTCTGAAAAATAGGAGGAGCATGAAGCGGTGTTGAAAAACATGAAGAGCCTGAAAAAGTGTGAAAAATATGAAGAGCTTAAAAGGTGTGAAAAATATGAGGAGCATGATATGGTTTGAAAAATAGGATTAGCATGAAGCAGTGTTCAAAAACATGAAGAGCCTGAGAAGGTGTGAAAAATATGAAAAGATTCAAAAGGTGTCAAAAATGAGATGAGCATGAAACGGTCTGACAAATAGGAGGTGCATGAAGCGTTGTTGAAAAACATGAAGAGCCTGAAAAGGTGTGAGAAATATGAAGAGCTTAAAAAGGTGTGAAAAATAGGAAGAGCTTAAAAAGGTGTCAAAAATATGAGGAGCATGAAACGGTCTTAAAAATACAAGGAGCATGAAGCGGTGTTGAAAAACATGAATAGCCTGAAAATGTGTGAAATATATGAAGAGCTTAAAAATGTGTCAAGTATATGAGGAGCATGAAACGGTCTGAAAAATAGGAGGAGCATGAAGCTGTGTTCAAAAACATGAAGAGCCTGAAAATGTGTGAAATATATAAAGAGCTTCAAAAAGTGTCAAAAATATGAGGAGCATGAAACGGTCTGAATAGTAGGAGGAGAATGTAACGGTGATCAAAAACATGAAGAGCCTGAAAAGGTGTGAAATATATAAAGAGCTTCAAAAAGTGTCAAAAATATGAGGAGCATGAAACGGTCTGAATAATAGGAGGAGAATGTAACGGTGATCAAAAACATGAAGAGCCTGAAAAGGTGTGAAAAATATGAAGAGCTTCAAAAGGTGTAAAATATGAGGAGCATGAAACGGTCTGAAAAATAGGAGGAGCATGAAGCGGTGTAGAAAAACATGAAGAGCCTGAAAAGGTGTGAAAAATATGAAGAGCTTCAAAAAGTGTGAAAAATATGAGGAGCATGAAACGGTCTGAAAAATAGGAGGAGCATGAAGCGGTGTTGAAAAACTTGAAGAGCCTGAAACGTTGTGAAAAATATGAAAAGCTTCAAAAGGTTTAAAAAATGAGATGACCATGAAATGGTCTGAAAAATAGGAGGAGCATGAAGTGGTGTTGAAAAAATGAAGAGCCTGAAAAGGTGTGAAAAATATGAAGATCATCAAAAGGTATCAAAAATATGAGGAGCATGAAACGGTCTGCAACAAAGGAGGAGCATGAAGCGGTGTTGAAAAACTTGAAGAGCCTGAAAAGGTGTGAAAAATATGAAAAGCTTCAAAAGATGTCAAAAATATGAGGAGCATGAAACGGTTTGAAATATAGGAGGAGCATGAAGTGGTGTTAAAAAACATGAAGAGACTGTAAAGGTGTGAAAAATATGAAGAGCTTCAAAAGGTGTGTAATACATGAGGAGCATGAAACTCTCTGAAAAATAGAAGGAGCATGAAGTAGTGTTCAAGAACATGAAGAGCCTGAAAAGGTGTGAAAAATATGAAGAGCTTAAAAAGGTGTGAAATATATGAGGAGCATGATATGGTTTGAAAAATGGGATTAGCATGAAGCGGTGTTCAAAAACATGAAGAGACTGAAAAGGTGTGAAAAATATGAAGAGCTTCAAAAGGTGTGAAATATGAGGAGCATGAAACGGTCTGAAAAATAGGAGGATCATGCAACGGTGTTCAAAAACATGAAGAGCCTGAAAAGGTGTGAAAAATATGAAGAGCTTCAAAAGGTGTGAAAAATATGAGGAATATGAAATGGTCTGAAAAATAGGAGGAGCATGAAGTTGTGTTCAAAAACATGAAGTGCCAGAAAAGGTGTGAAAATAATGAAGACCTTTAAAAGGTGTCAAAAATTATGAGGAGCATGAAACGGTCTGAAAAATAGGAGGAGCATGAAACGGTGATCAAAAGAGGAAGAGCCTGAAAAGGTGTGAAAAATATGAAAAGCTTCAAAAGATGTCAAAAATACAAGGAGCAAGAAACGGTCTGAAAAATATGAGGAGCATGAAGCGGTGTTCAAAAACATGAAGATCCTGAAAAGGTGTGAAAAATATGAAGAGCTTAAAAAGGTGTGAAATATATGAGGAGCATGATAAGGTTTGAAAAATGGGATTAGCATGAAACGGTGTATAAAAACATGAAGAGACCTGAAAAAGTGTGAAAAATACGAAGAGCGTCAAAAGGTGTCAAAAATATGAGGAGCATGAAATGGTCTGAAAAATAGGAGGAGCATGAAACGGTGATCAAAAACATGAAGAGCATGTAAATGTGTGAAAAAAATGAAGAGCTTCAAAAGGTGTGAAAGAAATGAGGAGCATGAAACAGGCTGAAAAATAGGAGAAGCATGAAGTGGTGTAGAAAAACATGAAGAGCCTGAAAAGGTGTGAAAAATATGAAGAGCTTCAAAAGGTGTGAAAAATATGAGGAGCATGAAACGGTCTGAAAAATAGGAGAAGCATGAAGTGGTGTAGAAAAACATGAAGAGCCTGAAAAGGTGTGAAAAATATGAAGAGCTTCAAAAGGTGTGAAAAATATGAGGAGCATGAAACGGTCTGAAAAATAGAAGCAGCATGAAACGGTGTTGAAAAACATGAAGAGCCTGAAATGGTGTGAAAAATATGAAGAGCTTCAAAAGGTGTGAAAAATATGAAGAGCTTCAAAAGGTGTCAAAAATATGATGAGCATGAAACGGTCTGAAAAATAGGAGGTGCATGAAGCATTGTTGAAAAACATGAAGAGCCTGAGAAGGTGTGAAAAATATGAAAAGATTCAAAAGGTGTCAAAAATGAGATGAGCATGAAACGGTCTGACAAATAGGAGGTGCATGAAGCGTTGTTGAAAAACATGAAGAGCCTGAAAAGGTGTGAGAAATATGAAGAGCTTAAAAAGGTGTGAAAAATATGAAGAGCTTAAAAAGGTGTCAAAAATATGAGGAGCATGAAACGGACTTAAAAATACAAGGAGCATGAAGCGGTGTTGAAAAACATGAATAGCCTGAAAATGTGTGAAATATATGAAGAGCTTAAAAATGTGTCAAGTATATGAGGAGCATGAAACGGTCTGAAAAATAAGAGGATCATGCAACAGTGTTGAAAAACATGAAGAGCCTGAAAATGTGTGAAAAATATGACGAGCTTCCAAAGTTGTCAAAAATATGAGGAGCATGAAACGGTCTGAAAAATAGGAGGAGAATGTAACGGTGATCAAAAACATGAAGAGCCTGAAAATGTGTGAAATATATAAAGAGCTTCAAAAAGTGTCAAAAATATGAGGAGCATGAAACGGTCTGAATAATAGGAGGAGAATGTAACGGTGATCAAAAAAATGAAGAGCCTGAAAAGGTGTGAAAAATATGAAGAGCTTCAAAAGGTGTAAAATATGAGGAGCATGAAACGGTCTGAAAAATAGGAGGAGCATGAAGCGGTGTTCAAAAACATGAAGAGCCTGAAAAGGTGTGAAAAATATGAAGAGCTTCAAAAGGTGTGAAAAATATGAGGAATATGAAATGGTCTGAAAAATATGAGGAGCATGAAACGGTCTGCAAACCTGGAGGAGCTTGAAGTGGTGTTGAAAAACATGAAGAGCCTGAAAAGGTGTGAAAAATCTGAAAAGCTTCAAAAGGAGTCAAAAATGAGATGAGCATGAAACGGTCTGAAAAATAGGAGGAGCATGAAGTGGTGTTGAAAAAATGAAGAGCCTGAAAAGGTGTGAAAAATATGAAGATCATCAAAAGGTATCAAAAATATGAGGAGCATGAAACGGTCTGAATAATAGGAGGAGAATGTAACGGTGATCAAAAACATGAAGAGCCTGAAAAGGTGTGAAAAATATGAAGAGCTTAAAAAGGTGTGAAATATATGAGGAGCATGATATGGTTTGAAAAATGGGATTAGCATGAAGCGGTGTTCAAAAACATGAAGAGACTGAAAAGGTGTGAAAAATATGAAGAGCTTCAAAAGGTGTGAAATATGAGGAGCATGAAACGGTCTGAAAAATAGGAGGATCATGCAACGGTGTTCAAAAACATGAAGAGCCTGAAAAGGTGTGAAAAATATGAAGAGCTTCAAAAGGTGTGAAAAATATGAGGAATATGAAATGGTCTGAAAAATAGGAGGAGCATGAAGTTGTGTTCAAAAACATGAAGTGCCAGAAAAGGTGTGAAAATAATGAAGACCTTTAAAAGGTGTCAAAAATTATGAGGAGCATGAAACGGTCTGAAAAATAGGAGGAGCATGAAACGGTGATCAAAACAGGAAGAGCCTGAAAAGGTGTGAAAAATATGAAAAGCTTCAAAAGATGTCAAAAATACAAGGAGCAAGAAACGGTCTGAAAAATATGAGGAGCATGAAGCGGTGTTCAAAAACATGAAGATCCTGAAAAGGTGTGAAAAATATGAAGAGCTTAAAAAGGTGTGAAATATATGAGGAGCATGATAAGGTTTGAAAAATGGGATTAGCATGAAACGGTGTATAAAAACATGAAGAGACCTGAAAAAGTGTGAAAAATACGAAGAGCGTCAAAAGGTGTCAAAAATATGAGGAGCATGAAATGGTCTGAAAAATAGGAGGAGCATGAAACGGTGATCAAAAACATGAAGAGCATGTAAATGTGTGAAAAAAATGAAGAGCTTCAAAAGGTGTGAAAGAAATGAGGAGCATGAAACAGGCTGAAAAATAGGAGAAGCATGAAGTGGTGTAGAAAAACATGAAGAGCCTGAAAAGGTGTGAAAAATATGAAGAGCTTCAAAAGGTGTGAAAAATATGAGGAGCATGAAACGGTCTGAAAAATAGGAGAAGCATGAAGTGGTGTAGAAAAACATGAAGAGCCTGAAAAGGTGTGAAAAATATGAAGAGCTTCAAAAGGTGTGAAAAATATGAGGAGCATGAAACGGTCTGAAAAATAGAAGCAGCATGAAACGGTGTTGAAAAACATGAAGAGCCTGAAATGGTGTGAAAAATATGAAGAGCTTCAAAAGGTGTGAAAAATATGAAGAGCTTCAAAAGGTGTCAAAAATATGATGAGCATGAAACGGTCTGAAAAATAGGAGGTGCATGAAGCATTGTTGAAAAACATGAAGAGCCTGAGAAGGTGTGAAAAATATGAAAAGATTCAAAAGGTGTCAAAAATGAGATGAGCATGAAACGGTCTGACAAATAGGAGGTGCATGAAGCGTTGTTGAAAAACATGAAGAGCCTGAAAAGGTGTGAGAAATATGAAGAGCTTAAAAAGGTGTGAAAAATATGAAGAGCTTAAAAAGGTGTCAAAAATATGAGGAGCATGAAACGGACTTAAAAATACAAGGAGCATGAAGCGGTGTTGAAAAACATGAATAGCCTGAAAATGTGTGAAATATATGAAGAGCTTAAAAATGTGTCAAGTATATGAGGAGCATGAAACGGTCTGAAAAATAAGAGGATCATGCAACAGTGTTGAAAAACATGAAGAGCCTGAAAATGTGTGAAAAATATGACGAGCTTCCAAAGTTGTCAAAAATATGAGGAGCATGAAACGGTCTGAAAAATAGGAGGAGAATGTAACGGTGATCAAAAACATGAAGAGCCTGAAAATGTGTGAAATATATAAAGAGCTTCAAAAAGTGTCAAAAATATGAGGAGCATGAAACGGTCTGAATAATAGGAGGAGAATGTAACGGTGATCAAAAAAATGAAGAGCCTGAAAAGGTGTGAAAAATATGAAGAGCTTCAAAAGGTGTAAAATATGAGGAGCATGAAACGGTCTGAAAAATAGGAGGAGCATGAAGCGGTGTTCAAAAACATGAAGAGCCTGAAAAGGTGTGAAAAATATGAAGAGCTTCAAAAGGTGTGAAAAATATGAGGAATATGAAATGGTCTGAAAAATATGAGGAGCATGAAACGGTCTGCAAACCTGGAGGAGCTTGAAGTGGTGTTGAAAAACATGAAGAGCCTGAAAAGGTGTGAAAAATCTGAAAAGCTTCAAAAGGAGTCAAAAATGAGATGAGCATGAAACGGTCTGAAAAATAGGAGGAGCATGAAGTGGTGTTGAAAAAATGAAGAGCCTGAAAAGGTGTGAAAAATATGAAGATCATCAAAAGGTATCAAAAATATGAGGAGCATGAAACGGTCTGAATAATAGGAGGAGAATGTAACGGTGATCAAAAACATGAAGAGCCTGAAAAGGTGTGAAAAATATGAAGAGCTTCAAAAAGTGTCAAAAATATGAGGAGCATGAAACGGTCTGAATAGTAGGAGGAGAATGTAACGGTGATCAAAAACATGAAGAGCCAGAAAAGGTGAGAAATATATAAAGACTTCAAAAAGTGTCAAAAATATGAGGAGCATGAAACGGTCTGAATAATAGGAGGAGAATGTAACGGTGATCAAAAACATGAAGAGCCTGAAAAGGTGTGAAAAATATGAAGAGCTTCAAAAGGTGTAAAATATGAGGAGCATGAAACGGTCTGAAAAATAGGAGGAGCATGAAGCGGTGTTCAAAAACATGAAGAGCCTGAAAAGGTGTGAAAAATATGAAGAGCTTCAAAAGGTGTGAAATATATGAGGAGCATGAAACGGTCTGCAAACCTGGAGGAGCTTGAAGTGGTGTTGAAAAACATGAAGAGCCTGAAAAGGTGTGAAAAATGTGAAGAGCTTCAAAAGGTGTGAAATATATGAGGAGCATGAAACATGCTGAAAAATAGGAGAAGCATGAAGTGGTGTAGAAAAACATGAAGAGCCTGAAAAGGTGTGAAAAATATGAAGAGCTTCAAAAGGTGTCAAAAATTTGATGAGCATGAAACGGTCTGAAAAATAGGAGGAGCATGAAGCGGTGTTGAAAAACATGAAGAGCCTGAAAAAGTGTGAAAAATATGAAGAGCTTAAAAGGTGTGAAAAATATGAGGAGCATGATATGGTTTGAAAAATAGGATTAGCATGAAGCGGTGTTCAAAAACATGAAGAGCCTGAGAAGGTGTGAAAAATATGAAAAGATTCAAAAGGTGTCAAAAATGAGATGAGCATGAAACGGTCTGACGAATAGGAGGTGCATGAAGCGTTGTTGAAAAACATGAAGAGCCTGAAAAGGTGTGAGAAATATGAAGAGCTTAAAAAGGTGTGAAAAATATGAAGAGCTTAAAAAGGTGTCTAAAATATGAGGAGCATGAAACGGTCTTAAAAATACAAGGAGCATGAGCGGTGTTGAAAAACATGAATAGCCTGAAAATGTGTGAAATATATGAAGAGCTTAAAAATGTGTCAAGTATATGAGGAGAATGAAACGGTCTGAAAAATAGGAGGATCATGCAACAGTGTTGGAAAACATGAAGAGCCTGAAAATGTGTGAAAAATATGAAGAGCTTCCAAAGTTGTCAAAAATATGAGGAGCATGAAATTGTCTGAAAAATAGGAGGAGCATGAAGCTGTGTTCAAAAACATGAAGAGCCTGCAAATGTGTGAAATATATAAAGAGCTTCAAAAAGTGTCAAAAATATGAGGAGCATGAAACGGTCTGAATAATAGGAGGAGAATGTAACGGTGATCAAAAACATGAAGAGCCTGAAAAGGTGTGAAATATATAAAGAGCTTCAAAAAGTGTCAAAAATATGAGGAGCATGAAACGGTGTGAATAATAGGAGGAGAATATAACGGTGATGAAAAACATGAAGAGCCTGAAAAGGTGTGAAAAATATGAAGAGCTTCAAAAGGTGTGAAATATGAGGAGCATGAAACGGTCTGAAAAATAGGAGGAGCATGAAGCGGTGTTCAAAAACATGAAGAGCCTGAAAAGTTGTGAAATATATGAAAAGCTTCAAAAGGTTTCAAAAATGAGATGAGCATGAAACGGTCTGAAAAATAGGAGGAGCATGAAGCGGTGTTGAAAAAATGAAGAGCGTGAAAAGGTGTGAAAAATATGAAGAGCATCAAAAGGTATCAAAAATATGAGGAGCATGAAACGGTCTGCAAAAAAGGAGGAGCATGAAGTGGTGTTGAAAAACTTGAAGAGCCTGAAAAGGTGTGAAAAATATGAAGAGCTTCAAAAGGTGTGAAAAATATGAGGAGCATGAAACGGTCTGAAAAATAGAAGCAGCATTAAATGGTGTTGAAAAACATGAAGAGCCTGAAAAGGTGTGAAAAATATGAAGAGCTTCAAAAGGTGTGAAATACATGAGGAGCATGAAACGGGCTGAAAAATAGGAGAAGCATGAAGTGGTGTAGAAAAACATGAAGAGCCTGAAAAGGTGTGAGAAATATGAAGGGCTTCAAAAGGTGTGAAAAATACGAGGAGCATGAAACGGTCTGAAAAATAGGAGGAGCATGAAACGCTGTTCAAAACCATGAAGAGACTGAAGAGCTGTGAAATCCATGAAGAGCTTCAAAAGTTGTCAAAAATATGAGGAGCATGAAACGGTCAGACAAATAGGAGGAGCATGAAACGGTGTTCAAAAACATAAAGAGCCTGAAAAGGTGTGAAATATATGAAGAGCTTAAAAAGTTATCAAAAATATGAGGAAAATGAAACTGTCTGAAAAATAGGAGGAGCATGAAGTTTTGTTCAAAACATGAAGAGCCTGAAAAGGTGTGAAAAATATGAAGAGTTTCAAAAAGTGTCAAAAATATGAGGAACATGAAACGGTCTGAAAAATAGGAGGAGCATGAAGCGGAGTTGAAAAACATGAAGAGCCTGACAAGGTGTGAAATATATGAGGAGCTTCAAAAGGTGTCAAAAATATGAGGAGCAGGAAAAGTTCTGAAAAATAGGAGGAGCATGACCTGGTGTTGAAATACATGAAGAGTCTGAAAAGATGTGAAAAATATGAAGAGCTTCAAAAGGTGTAAAAAATATGAAGAGCTTCAAAAAGTGTCAAACATATGAGGAGCATGAAACTTTCTGAAAAATAGGAGGAGCATGAAGCGTTGTTGAACACATGAAGAGCCTGAAAAGGAATGAAAATATGAAGAGCTTCAAAAGGTGTCAAAAATATGAGGAGCATGAAACGGTTGGAAAAATAGGAGTAACATAAAACGGTGTTCAAAAACATGAAGAGCCTGAATAAGTGTGAAAAATATGAGGAGTACCATAAGGTGTCAAAAATAGGAGGAGCATGAAATGGTGTTCAAAAACATGAAGAGCCTGAAAAGGTGTGAAAAATATGAATAGCTTCAAAGGTGTGAAAATATGAGGAGTATCAAACGGTCAGAAAAATAGCAGGAGCATGAAGCGGCGTTAAACAACATGAAGAGCCTGAAAAGGTGTGAAAAATATGAAGAGGTTCAAAAAGTTTGAAAAATATGAAGAGCTTCAAAATGTGTCAAAAATATGAGGAGTATGAAGTGGTGTTGAAAAACATGAAGAGCATGAAAAGGTGTGAAAAATATGAAGAGCCTGAAAAGGTGTGAAAGATATGAAGAGCTTCAAAAGGTGGCAAAAATATGAAGAGTTTCAAAATATGTCAAAAATATGAGGAGCATGAAACGGTGTTCAAAAACATGAAGAGCCTGAAAAGGTGTGAAAAATATGAAGATCTTCAAAAGGCGTCAAAAATATGAGGAGCATGAAACGGTCTGAAACATAGGAGAAGCATGAAACCGTGTTCAACAACATGAAGAGCATGAAAAGGTGTGAAAAATATGAATAGCTTCAAAAGGTGTCAAAAATATGAGAAGCTTGAAACGGTTTGAAAAATAGGAGGAGCATGAAACTGTGTTGAAAAACATGAAGAGCCTGAAAAGCTGTGAAAAATATGAAGAGCTTCAAAAGGTGTGAAAAATATGAAGATCTTCAAAATGTGTCAAAAATATGAGGAGCATGAAACGTTCTGAAAAATAGGAGGAGCATGAAACGGTGTTGAAAATCATTAAGAGTCTGAAAAGGTGTGAAAAATATGAAGAGTTTCAAAAAGTGTCAACAATATGAGGAACATGAAACGGTCTGAAAAATAGGAGGAGCATGAAACTTTGTTCATAAACATGAAGAGCCTGAAAAGGTGTGAAAAATACGAAGAGCTTAAAAAGGCGTGGAAAATATGAAGATTATGAAAAGGTGTGAAATATAGGAGAAGCATGAAGCGGTGTTCCAAAACAAGAAGAGCCTGAAAAAGTGTGAAATATATGAAGAGCTTCAAAAGTCGTGAAAAATATGAGGAGCATGAAAAGTGCTGAAAAATAGGCGGAGCATGAAACTGTGCTGAAAACATGAAAGGTCTGAAAAGTTGTGAAAAATATGAAGAGCTTCAAAAGGTATCAAAAATATGAGGAGCATGAAACGGTCTGAAAAATAGGAGGAGCATGAAACGGTGTTGAAAACCTGAAGCGCCTGAAAAGATGTGAAAAATATGAAGAGATTCAAAACATGTCAAAATATGAGGAGCATGAAACGGTCTGAAAAATAGGAGGAGCATGAAACGGTGTTGAAAAACATGAAGAGCCTGAAAAGGTGTGAAAAATATGAAGAGCTTCAAAAGGTGTGAAAAATATGAAGAGCTTCAAAAGGTGTCAAAAATATGCGGAGCATGAAACAGTCTGAAAAATAGGAGAATCATGTAACGGTATTCAAAAACATGAAGAGACTGAATAGGTGTGAAATACATGAAGAGCTTCAAAAGGTGTCAAAAATATGAGGAGCATGAAACTTCTAAAAAATAGGAGGAGCATGAAACGGTGTACAAAAATATGAAGAGCCTGAAAAGCTGTGAAAAATATGAAGAGCTTCAAAAGGTGTCAAATATATGAGGAGCATGAAATAGTCTGAAAAATAGGAAGAGCATGAAACGGTGTTGAAAATCTTGAAGAGCCTGAAAAAGTGTGAATTATATGAAGAGCTTCAAAACGTGTCAAAAATACGAGGAGCATGATACGGTCTGAAAAATAGGAGGAGCATGAAGCGGTGTTGAAAGACATGAAGAGCCTGAAAAGGTTTGAAAAATATGAAGAGCTTCAAAAGGTGTGAAATACATGAGGAGCATGAAACTCTCTGAAAAATAGAAGGAGCATGAAGCGGTGTTCAAAAACATGAAGAGCCTGAAAAAGTGTGAAAAATATGAAGAGCTTCAAAAGGTGTGAAAAATATGAAGAGCTTCAAAAAGTGTCAAAAATATGAGGAGCATGAAACGTTCTGAAAATAAGAGGAGCACGAAACGATGTTCAAAAATATTAAGAGCCTGAAAAGGTGAGAAAAATATGAAGAGCTTCAGAAGCTGTGAAAAATATGAGGAGCATGAAGCGGTGTTCAAAAACTTGAATACTGAAAAGGTGTGAAAAATATGAAGACCTTCAAAAGGTGTCAAAAGATGAGGAGCATGAAACGGTCTGAAAAATAGGAGGAGCATGAAGCGGCGTTGAAAACATGAAGAGCGTGAAAAGGTGTCAAAAATATGAAGAGCTTCAAAATGTGTCAAAAATATGAGGAGCATGAAACGGTCTGAAAATTACGAGGAGCATGAGGCACTGTTGAAAAACATGAAGAGCCTGAAAAGGTGTGAAAAATATAAAGAGTTTCAAAACGAGTCAAAAATATGAGGAGCATGAAACGGTCTGAAAAAGAGGAGGAGCATGAAGTGGTGTTGGAAAACATGAAGAGCCTGAAAAGGTGTGAAAAATATGAAGAGCTTCAAAAGGTGTGAAAACTATGAAGAGCTTCAAAAGGTGTCAAAAATATGAGGAGCATGAAACGGTCTGAAAAATAGGAGAAGCATGAAACCATGTTCAAAAACATGAAGAGCCTGAAAATGTGTGAAAAATATGAAGAGCTTCAAAAAGTGTCAGAAATATGAAGAGCAGGGAACGGTCTGAAAAATAGGGGGAGTATGAAGCAGTGTTCAAAAACATGAACAGCCCGAAAAGGTGTGTAAAATATGAAGAGCCCTAAAGGTGTCAAAATTATGAGGAGCATGACACGGTCTGAAAAATAGGAGGATCATGAAATGGTGTTCAAAAACATGAAGAACCTGAAAATTTGTGAAAAATATGAAGAGCTTCAAAAGGTCTGAAAAATATCAGGAGCATGAAACGGTGTTCAAAAAATTGAAGATACTGAAAATTTGTGAAAAATATGAAGAGCTTCAAAAGGTGTCAAAAATATGATGTGCATGAAACGGTCTGAAAAATAGGAGAAGCATGAAACCATGTTCAAAAACATGAAGAGCCTGAAAATGTGTGAAAAATATGAAAAGCATCAAAAGGTTTGAAAAAAATGAGGAGCATGAAACGGTGTTCAAAACCATGAAGAGACTGAAAATGTGAGAAATGTATGAAGAGCTTCAAAAGGTGTCAAAAATATGAGGAGCTTGAAACGGTCTCAAATATAGGAGGAGAATGAAACGGTGTTGACAAACATGTAGATCCTGAAAAGGTGTGAACAATATGCAGAGCCTAAAAAGGAGTGAAAAATATGAGGAGCATGAAACGGTCTGAAAAATAGGAGGAGCATGAAACGCTGTTCAAAACCATGAAGAGACTGAAAAGCTGTGAAATACATGAAGAGCTTCAAAAGGTGTCAAAAATATGAGGAGCATGAAACGGTCAGACAAATAGGAGGAGCATGAAACGGTGTTCAAAAACATAAAGAGCCTGAAAAGGTGTGAAATATATGAAGAGCTTAAAAAGGTGTCAAAAATATGAGGAAAATGAAACTGTCTGAAAAATAGGAGGAGCATGAAGTTTTGTTCAAAACATGAAGAGCCTGAAAAGGTGTGAAAAATATGAAGAGTTTCAAAAAGTGTCAAAAATATGAGGAGCATGAAACGGTCTGAAAAATAGGAGGAGCATGAAGCGGAGTTGAAAAACATGAAGAGCCTGACAAGGTGTGAAATATATGAGGAGCTTCAAAAGGTGTCAAAAATATGAGGAGCAGGAAAAGTTCTGAAAAATAGGAGGAGCATGACCTGGTGTTGAAATACATGAAGAGTCTGAAAAGATGTGAAAAATATGAAGAGCTTCAAAAGGTGTAAAAAATATGAAGAGCTTCAAAAAGTGTCAAACATATGAGGAGCATGAAACTTTCTGAAAAATAGGAGGAGCATGAAGCGTTGTTGAACACATGAAGAGCCTGAAAAGGAATGAAAATATGAAGAGCTTCAAAAGGTGTCAAAAATATGAGGAGCATGAAACGGTCAGAAAAATAGGAGTAACATAAAACGGTGTTCAAAAACATGAAGAGCCTGAATAGGTGTGAAAAATATGAGGAGTTCCATAAGGTGTCAAAAATAGGAGGAGCATGAAATGGTGTTCAAAAACATGAAGAGCCTGAAAAGGTGTGAAAAATATGAATAGCTTCAAAGGTGTGAAAATATGAGGAGTATCAAACGGTCAGAAAAATAGCAGGAGCATGAAGCGGCATTAAACAACATGAAGAGCCTGAAAAGGTGTGAAAAATATGAAGAGGTTCAAAAAGTTTGAAAAATATGAAGAGCTTCAAAATGTGTCAAAAATATGAGGAGTATGAAGTGGTGTTGAAAAACATGAAGAGCATGAAAAGGTGTGAAAAATATGAAGAGCCTGAAAAGGTGTGAAAGATATGAAGAGCTTCAAAAGGTGGCAAAAATATGAAGAGTTTCAAAATATGTCAAAAATATGAGGAGCATGAAACGGTGTTCAAAAACATGAAGAGCCTGAAAAGGTGTGAAAAATATGAAGAGCTTCAAAAGGTGTCAAAAATATGAGGAGCATGAAACGGTCTGACACATAGGAGAAGCATGAAACCGTGTTCAACAACATGAAGAGCCTGAAAAGGTGTGAAAAATATGAAGAGCTTCAAAAGGTGTCAAAAATATGAGAAGCTTGAAACGGTTTGAAAAATAGGAGGAGCATGAAACGGTGTTGAAAATCTTGAAGAGCCTGGAAAAGTGTGAATTATATGAAGAGCTTCAAATCGTGTCAAAAATACGAGGAGCATGATACAGTCTGAAAAATAGGAGGAGCATGAAGCGGTGTTGAAAGACATGAAGAGACTGAAAAGGTGTGAAAAATATGAAGAGCTTCAAAAGGTGTCAAAAATATGTGGAGCATGAAACGGTCTGAAAAATAGGAGGAGTATGAAGCGGTGTTGAAAATCATGAAGATCCTAAATGGTGTGAAAAACATGAAGAGCTTCAAAAAGTGTCAAAAATATGAGGAGCATGAAACAGTCTGAAAAATAGGAGAATCATGTAACGGTGTTGAAAAACATGAAGAGCATGAAAAGGTGTGAAAAATATGATGAGCTTCAAAAGGTGTCAAAAATATGAGAAGCTTGAAACGGTTGGAACAATAGGAGGAGCATGAAGCTGTGTTCAAAAACATGAAGAGACTGAAAATGTGTGAAATATATAAAGAGCTTCAAAAAGTGTCAAAAATATGAGGAGCATGAAACGGTCTGAATAGTAGGAGGAGAATGTAACGGTGATCAAAAACATGAAGAGCCTGAAAAGGTGTGAAATATATAAAGAGCTTCAAAAAGTGTCAAAAATATGAGGAGCATGAAACGGTCTGAATAATAGGAGGAGAATGTAACGGTGATCAAAAACATGAAGAGCCTGAAAAGGTGTGAAAAATATGAAGAGCTTCAAAAGGTGTAAAATATGAGGAGCATGAAACGGTCTGAAAAATAGGAGGAGCATGAAGTGGTGTAGAAAAACATGAAGAGCCTGAAAAGGTGTGAAAAATATGAAGAGCTTCAAAAAGTGTGAAAAATATGAGGAGCATGAAACGGTCTGAAAAATAGGAGGAGCATGAAGCGGTGTTGAAAAACTTGAAGAGCCTGAAACGTTGTGAAAAATATGAAAAGCTTCAAAAGGTTTAAAAAATGAGATGACCATGAAATGGTCTGAAAAATAGGAGGAGCATGAAGTGGTGTTGAAAAAATGAAGAGCCTGAAAAGGTGTGAAAAATATGAAGATCATCAAAAGGTATCAAAAATATGAGGAGCATGAAACGGTCTGCAACAAAGGAGGAGCATGAAGCGGTGTTGAAAAACTTGAAGAGCCTGAAAAGGTGTGAAAAATATGAAAAGCTTCAAAAGATGTCAAAAATATGAGGAGCATGAAACGGTTTGAAATATAGGAGGAGCATGAAGTGGTGTTAAAAAACATGAAGAGACTGTAAAGGTGTGAAAAATATGAAGAGCTTCAAAAGGTGTGTAATACATGAGGAGCATGAAACTCTCTGAAAAATAGAAGGAGCATGAAGTAGTGTTCAAGAACATGAAGAGCCTGAAAAGGTGTGAAAAATATGAAGAGCTTAAAAAGGTGTGAAATATATGAGGAGCATGATATGGTTTGAAAAATGGGATTAGCATGAAGCGGTGTTCAAAAACATGAAGAGACTGAAAAGGTGTGAAAAATATGAAGAGCTTCAAAAGGTGTGAAATATGAGGAGCATGAAACGGTCTGAAAAATAGGAGGATCATGCAACGGTGTTCAAAAACATGAAGAGCCTGAAAAGGTGTGAAAAATATGAAGAGCTTCAAAAGGTGTGAAAAATATGAGGAATATGAAATGGTCTGAAAAATAGGAGGAGCATGAAGTTGTGTTCAAAAACATGAAGTGCCAGAAAAGGTGTGAAAATAATGAAGACCTTTAAAAGGTGTCAAAAATTATGAGGAGCATGAAACGGTCTGAAAAATAGGAGGAGCATGAAACGGTGATCAAAACAGGAAGAGCCTGAAAAGGTGTGAAAAATATGAAAAGCTTCAAAAGATGTCAAAAATACAAGGAGCAAGAAACGGTCTGAAAAATATGAGGAGCATGAAGCGGTGTTCAAAAACATGAAGATCCTGAAAAGGTGTGAAAAATATGAAGAGCTTAAAAAGGTGTGAAATATATGAGGAGCATGATAAGGTTTGAAAAATGGGATTAGCATGAAACGGTGTATAAAAACATGAAGAGACCTGAAAAAGTGTGAAAAATACGAAGAGCTTCAAAAGGTGTCAAAAATATGAGGAGCATGAAATGGTCTGAAAAATAGGAGGAGCATGAAACGGTGATCAAAAACATGAAGAGCATGTAAATGTGTGAAAAAAATGAAGAGGTTCAAAAGGTGTGAAAGAAATGAGGAGCATGAAACAGGCTGAAAAATAGGAGAAGCATGAAGTGGTGTAGAAAAACATGAAGAGCCTGAAAAGGTGTGAAAAATATGAAGAGCTTCAAAAGGTGTGAAAAATATGAGGAGCATGAAACGGTCTGAAAAATAGGAGAAGCATGAAGTGGTGTAGAAAAACATGAAGAGCCTGAAAAGGTGTGAAAAATATGAAGAGCTTCAAAAGGTGTGAAAAATATGAGGAGCATGAAACGGTCTGAAAAATAGAAGCAGCATGAAACGGTGTTGAAAAACATGAAGAGCCTGAAATGGTGTGAAAAATATGAAGAGCTTCAAAAGGTGTGAAAAATATGAAGAGCTTCAAAAGGTGTCAAAAATATGATGAGCATGAAACGGTCTGAAAAATAGGAGGTGCATGAAGCATTGTTGAAAAACATGAAGAGCCTGAGAAGGTGTGAAAAATATGAAAAGATTCAAAAGGTGTCAAAAATGAGATGAGCATGAAACGGTCTGACAAATAGGAGGTGCATGAAGCGTTGTTGAAAAACATGAAGAGCCTGAAAAGGTGTGAGAAATATGAAGAGCTTAAAAAGGTGTGAAAAATATGAAGAGCTTAAAAAGGTGTCAAAAATATGAGGAGCATGAAACGGACTTAAAAATACAAGGAGCATGAAGCGGTGTTGAAAAACATGAATAGCCTGAAAATGTGTGAAATATATGAAGAGCTTAAAAATGTGTCAAGTATATGAGGAGCATGAAACGGTCTGAAAAATAAGAGGATCATGCAACAGTGTTGAAAAACATGAAGAGCCTGAAAATGTGTGAAAAATATGACGAGCTTCCAAAGTTGTCAAAAATATGAGGAGCATGAAACGGTCTGAAAAATAGGAGGAGAATGTAACGGTGATCAAAAACATGAAGAGCCTGAAAATGTGTGAAATATATAAAGAGCTTCAAAAAGTGTCAAAAATATGAGGAGCATGAAACGGTCTGAATAATAGGAGGAGAATGTAACGGTGATCAAAAAAATGAAGAGCCTGAAAAGGTGTGAAAAATATGAAGAGCTTCAAAAGGTGTAAAATATGAGGAGCATGAAACGGTCTGAAAAATAGGAGGAGCATGAAGCGGTGTTCAAAAACATGAAGAGCCTGAAAAGGTGTGAAAAATATTAAGAGCTTCAAAAGGTGTGAAAAATATGAGGAATATGAAATGGTCTGAAAAATATGAGGAGCATGAAACGGTCTGCAAACCTGGAGGAGCTTGAAGTGGTGTTGAAAAACATGAAGAGCCTGAAAAGGTGTGAAAAATCTGAAAAGCTTCAAAAGGAGTCAAAAATGAGATGAGCATGAAACGGTCTGAAAAATAGGAGGAGCATGAAGTGGTGTTGAAAAAATGAAGAGCCTGAAAAGGTGTGAAAAATATGAAGATCATCAAAAGGTATCAAAAATATGAGGAGCATGAAACGGTCTGAATAATAGGAGGAGAATGTAACGGTGATCAAAAACATGAAGAGCCTGAAAAGGTGTGAAAAATATGAAGAGCTTCAAAAAGTGTCAAAAATATGAGGAGCATGAAACGGTCTGAATAGTAGGAGGAGAATGTAACGGTGATCAAAAACATGAAGAGCCAGAAAAGGTGAGAAATATATAAAGACTTCAAAAAGTGTCAAAAATATGAGGAGCATGAAACGGTCTGAATAATAGGAGGAGAATGTAACGGTGATCAAAAACATGAAGAGCCTGAAAAGGTGTGAAAAATATGAAGAGCTTCAAAAGGTGTAAAATATGAGGAGCATGAAACGGTCTGAAAAATAGGAGGAGCATGAAG
The DNA here is from genome assembly GCF_033118175.1 of Dama dama. Taxonomy (NCBI): domain Eukaryota; kingdom Metazoa; phylum Chordata; class Mammalia; order Artiodactyla; family Cervidae; genus Dama; species Dama dama. The sequence goes on along the minus strand of NW_026870948.1, from coordinate 1,994,845 downwards.
CGGTGTTCAAAAACATGAAGAGCCTGAAAAGGTGTGAAAAATATGAAGAGCTTCAAAATGTGTGAAATATATGAGGAGCATGAAACGGTCTGCAAACCTGGAGGAGCTTGAAGTGGTGTTGAAAAACATGAAGAGCCTGAAAAGGTGTGAAAAATGTGAAGAGCTTCAAAAGGTGTGAAATATATGAGGAGCATGAAACATGCTGAAAAATAGGAGAAGCATGAAGTGGTGTAGAAAAACATGAAGAGCCTGAAAAGGTGTGAAAAATATGAAGAGCTTCAAAAGGTGTCAAAAATTTGATGAGCATGAAACGGTCTGAAAAATAGGAGGAGCATGAAGCGGTGTTGAAAAACATGAAGAGCCTGAAAAAGTGTGAAAAATATGAAGAGCTTAAAAGGTGTGAAAAATATGAGGAGCATGATATGGTTTGAAAAATAGGATTAGCATGAAGCGGTGTTCAAAAACATGAAGAGCCTGAGAAGGTGTGAAAAATATGAAAAGATTCAAAAGGTGTCAAAAATGAGATGAGCATGAAACGGTCTGACGAATAGGAGGTGCATGAAGCGTTGTTGAAAAACATGAAGAGCCTGAAAAGGTGTGAGAAATATGAAGAGCTTAAAAAGGTGTGAAAAATATGAAGAGCTTAAAAAGGTGTCTAAAATATGAGGAGCATGAAACGGTCTTAAAAATACAAGGAGCATGAGCGGTGTTGAAAAACATGAATAGCCTGAAAATGTGTGAAATATATGAAGAGCTTAAAAATGTGTCAAGTATATGAGGAGAATGAAACGGTCTGAAAAATAGGAGGATCATGCAACAGTGTTGGAAAACATGAAGAGCCTGAAAATGTGTGAAAAATATGAAGAGCTTCCAAAGTTGTCAAAAATATGAGGAGCATGAAATTGTCTGAAAAATAGGAGGAGCATGAAGCTGTGTTCAAAAACATGAAGAGCCTGCAAATGTGTGAAATATATAAAGAGCTTCAAAAAGTGTCAAAAATATGAGGAGCATGAAACGGTCTGAATAATAGGAGGAGAATGTAACGGTGATCAAAAACATGAAGAGCCTGAAAAGGTGTGAAATATATAAAGAGCTTCAAAAAGTGTCAAAAATATGAGGAGCATGAAACGGTGTGAATAATAGGAGGAGAATATAACGGTGATGAAAAACATGAAGAGCCTGAAAAGGTGTGAAAAATATGAAGAGCTTCAAAAGGTGTGAAATATGAGGAGCATGAAACGGTCTGAAAAATAGGAGGAGCATGAAGCGGTGTTCAAAAACATGAAGAGCCTGAAAAGTTGTGAAATATATGAAAAGCTTCAAAAGGTTTCAAAAATGAGATGAGCATGAAACGGTCTGAAAAATAGGAGGAGCATGAAGCGGTGTTGAAAAAATGAAGAGCGTGAAAAGGTGTGAAAAATATGAAGAGCATCAAAAGGTATCAAAAATATGAGGAGCATGAAACGGTCTGCAAAAAAGGAGGAGCATGAAGTGGTGTTGAAAAACTTGAAGAGCCTGAAAAGGTGTGAAAAATATGAAGAGCTTCAAAAGGTGTGAAAAATATGAGGAGCATGAAACGGTCTGAAAAATAGAAGCAGCATTAAATGGTGTTGAAAAACATGAAGAGCCTGAAAAGGTGTGAAAAATATGAAGAGCTTCAAAAGGTGTGAAATACATGAGGAGCATGAAACGGGCTGAAAAATAGGAGAAGCATGAAGTGGTGTAGAAAAACATGAAGAGCCTGAAAAGGTGTGAGAAATATGAAGGGCTTCAAAAGGTGTGAAAAATACGAGGAGCATGAAACGGTCTGAAAAATAGGAGGAGCATGAAACGCTGTTCAAAACCATGAAGAGACTGAAGAGCTGTGAAATCCATGAAGAGCTTCAAAAGTTGTCAAAAATATGAGGAGCATGAAACGGTCAGACAAATAGGAGGAGCATGAAACGGTGTTCAAAAACATAAAGAGCCTGAAAAGGTGTGAAATATATGAAGAGCTTAAAAAGTTATCAAAAATATGAGGAAAATGAAACTGTCTGAAAAATAGGAGGAGCATGAAGTTTTGTTCAAAACATGAAGAGCCTGAAAAGGTGTGAAAAATATGAAGAGTTTCAAAAAGTGTCAAAAATATGAGGAACATGAAACGGTCTGAAAAATAGGAGGAGCATGAAGCGGAGTTGAAAAACATGAAGAGCCTGACAAGGTGTGAAATATATGAGGAGCTTCAAAAGGTGTCAAAAATATGAGGAGCAGGAAAAGTTCTGAAAAATAGGAGGAGCATGACCTGGTGTTGAAATACATGAAGAGTCTGAAAAGATGTGAAAAATATGAAGAGCTTCAAAAGGTGTAAAAAATATGAAGAGCTTCAAAAAGTGTCAAACATATGAGGAGCATGAAACTTTCTGAAAAATAGGAGGAGCATGAAGCGTTGTTGAACACATGAAGAGCCTGAAAAGGAATGAAAATATGAAGAGCTTCAAAAGGTGTCAAAAATATGAGGAGCATGAAACGGTCGGAAAAATAGGAGTAACATAAAACGGTGTTCAAAAACATGAAGAGCCTGAATAAGTGTGAAAAATATGAGGAGTACCATAAGGTGTCAAAAATAGGAGGAGCATGAAATGGTGTTCAAAAACATGAAGAGCCTGAAAAGGTGTGAAAAATATGAATAGCTTCAAAGGTGTGAAAATATGAGGAGTATCAAACGGTCAGAAAAATAGCAGGAGCATGAAGCGGCGTTAAACAACATGAAGAGCCTGAAAAGGTGTGAAAAATATGAAGAGGTTCAAAAAGTTTGAAAAATATGAAGAGCTTCAAAATGTGTCAAAAATATGAGGAGTATGAAGTGGTGTTGAAAAACATGAAGAGCATGAAAAGGTGTGAAAAATATGAAGAGCCTGAAAAGGTGTGAAAGATATGAAGAGCTTCAAAAGGTGGCAAAAATATGAAGAGTTTCAAAATATGTCAAAAATATGAGGAGCATGAAACGGTGTTCAAAAACATGAAGAGCCTGAAAAGGTGTGAAAAATATGAAGATCTTCAAAAGGCGTCAAAAATATGAGGAGCATGAAACGGTCTGAAACATAGGAGAAGCATGAAACCGTGTTCAACAACATGAAGAGCATGAAAAGGTGTGAAAAATATGAATAGCTTCAAAAGGTGTCAAAAATATGAGAAGCTTGAAACGGTTTGAAAAATAGGAGGAGCATGAAACTGTGTTGAAAAACATGAAGAGCCTGAAAAGCTGTGAAAAATATGAAGAGCTTCAAAAGGTGTGAAAAATATGAAGATCTTCAAAATGTGTCAAAAATATGAGGAGCATGAAACGTTCTGAAAAATAGGAGGAGCATGAAACGGTGTTGAAAATCATTAAGAGTCTGAAAAGGTGTGAAAAATATGAAGAGTTTCAAAAAGTGTCAACAATATGAGGAACATGAAACGGTCTGAAAAATAGGAGGAGCATGAAACTTTGTTCATAAACATGAAGAGCCTGAAAAGGTGTGAAAAATACGAAGAGCTTAAAAAGGCGTGGAAAATATGAAGATTATGAAAAGGTGTGAAATATAGGAGAAGCATGAAGCGGTGTTCCAAAACAAGAAGAGCCTGAAAAAGTGTGAAATATATGAAGAGCTTCAAAAGTCGTGAAAAATATGAGGAGCATGAAAAGTGCTGAAAAATAGGCGGAGCATGAAACTGTGCTGAAAACATGAAAGGTCTGAAAAGTTGTGAAAAATATGAAGAGCTTCAAAAGGTATCAAAAATATGAGGAGCATGAAACGGTCTGAAAAATAGGAGGAGCATGAAACGGTGTTGAAAACCTGAAGCGCCTGAAAAGATGTGAAAAATATGAAGAGATTCAAAACATGTCAAAATATGAGGAGCATGAAACGGTCTGAAAAATAGGAGGAGCATGAAACGGTGTTGAAAAACATGAAGAGCCTGAAAAGGTGTGAAAAATATGAAGAGCTTCAAAAGGTGTGAAAAATATGAAGAGCTTCAAAAGGTGTCAAAAATATGCGGAGCATGAAACAGTCTGAAAAATAGGAGAATCATGTAACGGTATTCAAAAACATGAAGAGACTGAATAGGTGTGAAATACATGAAGAGCTTCAAAAGGTGTCAAAAATATGAGGAGCATGAAACTTCTAAAAAATAGGAGGAGCATGAAACGGTGTACAAAAATATGAAGAGCCTGAAAAGCTGTGAAAAATATGAAGAGCTTCAAAAGGTGTCAAATATATGAGGAGCATGAAATAGTCTGAAAAATAGGAAGAGCATGAAACGGTGTTGAAAATCTTGAAGAGCCTGAAAAAGTGTGAATTATATGAAGAGCTTCAAAACGTGTCAAAAATACGAGGAGCATGATACGGTCTGAAAAATAGGAGGAGCATGAAGCGGTGTTGAAAGACATGAAGAGCCTGAAAAGGTTTGAAAAATATGAAGAGCTTCAAAAGGTGTGAAATACATGAGGAGCATGAAACTCTCTGAAAAATAGAAGGAGCATGAAGCGGTGTTCAAAAACATGAAGAGCCTGAAAAAGTGTGAAAAATATGAAGAGCTTCAAAAGGTGTGAAAAATATGAAGAGCTTCAAAAAGTGTCAAAAATATGAGGAGCATGAAACGTTCTGAAAATAAGAGGAGCACGAAACGATGTTCAAAAATATTAAGAGCCTGAAAAGGTGAGAAAAATATGAAGAGCTTCAGAAGCTGTGAAAAATATGAGGAGCATGAAGCGGTGTTCAAAAACTTGAATACTGAAAAGGTGTGAAAAATATGAAGACCTTCAAAAGGTGTCAAAAGATGAGGAGCATGAAACGGTCTGAAAAATAGGAGGAGCATGAAGCGGCGTTGAAAACATGAAGAGCGTGAAAAGGTGTCAAAAATATGAAGAGCTTCAAAATGTGTCAAAAATATGAGGAGCATGAAACGGTCTGAAAATTACGAGGAGCATGAGGCACTGTTGAAAAACATGAAGAGCCTGAAAAGGTGTGAAAAATATAAAGAGTTTCAAAACGAGTCAAAAATATGAGGAGCATGAAACGGTCTGAAAAAGAGGAGGAGCATGAAGTGGTGTTGGAAAACATGAAGAGCCTGAAAAGGTGTGAAAAATATGAAGAGCTTCAAAAGGTGTGAAAACTATGAAGAGCTTCAAAAGGTGTCAAAAATATGAGGAGCATGAAACGGTCTGAAAAATAGGAGAAGCATGAAACCATGTTCAAAAACATGAAGAGCCTGAAAATGTGTGAAAAATATGAAGAGCTTCAAAAAGTGTCAGAAATATGAAGAGCAGGGAACGGTCTGAAAAATAGGGGGAGTATGAAGCAGTGTTCAAAAACATGAACAGCCCGAAAAGGTGTGTAAAATATGAAGAGCCCTAAAGGTGTCAAAATTATGAGGAGCATGACACGGTCTGAAAAATAGGAGGATCATGAAATGGTGTTCAAAAACATGAAGAACCTGAAAATTTGTGAAAAATATGAAGAGCTTCAAAAGGTCTGAAAAATATCAGGAGCATGAAACGGTGTTCAAAAAATTGAAGATACTGAAAATTTGTGAAAAATATGAAGAGCTTCAAAAGGTGTCAAAAATATGATGTGCATGAAACGGTCTGAAAAATAGGAGAAGCATGAAACCATGTTCAAAAACATGAAGAGCCTGAAAATGTGTGAAAAATATGAAAAGCATCAAAAGGTTTGAAAAAAATGAGGAGCATGAAACGGTGTTCAAAACCATGAAGAGACTGAAAATGTGAGAAATGTATGAAGAGCTTCAAAAGGTGTCAAAAATATGAGGAGCTTGAAACGGTCTCAAATATAGGAGGAGAATGAAACGGTGTTGACAAACATGTAGATCCTGAAAAGGTGTGAACAATATGCAGAGCCTAAAAAGGAGTGAAAAATATGAGGAGCATGAAACGGTCTGAAAAATAGGAGGAGCATGAAACGCTGTTCAAAACCATGAAGAGACTGAAAAGCTGTGAAATACATGAAGAGCTTCAAAAGGTGTCAAAAATATGAGGAGCATGAAACGGTCAGACAAATAGGAGGAGCATGAAACGGTGTTCAAAAACATAAAGAGCCTGAAAAGGTGTGAAATATATGAAGAGCTTAAAAAGGTGTCAAAAATATGAGGAAAATGAAACTGTCTGAAAAATAGGAGGAGCATGAAGTTTTGTTCAAAACATGAAGAGCCTGAAAAGGTGTGAAAAATATGAAGAGTTTCAAAAAGTGTCAAAAATATGAGGAGCATGAAACGGTCTGAAAAATAGGAGGAGCATGAAGCGGAGTTGAAAAACATGAAGAGCCTGACAAGGTGTGAAATATATGAGGAGCTTCAAAAGGTGTCAAAAATATGAGGAGCAGGAAAAGTTCTGAAAAATAGGAGGAGCATGACCTGGTGTTGAAATACATGAAGAGTCTGAAAAGATGTGAAAAATATGAAGAGCTTCAAAAGGTGTAAAAAATATGAAGAGCTTCAAAAAGTGTCAAACATATGAGGAGCATGAAACTTTCTGAAAAATAGGAGGAGCATGAAGCGTTGTTGAACACATGAAGAGCCTGAAAAGGAATGAAAATATGAAGAGCTTCAAAAGGTGTCAAAAATATGAGGAGCATGAAACGGTCAGAAAAATAGGAGTAACATAAAACGGTGTTCAAAAACATGAAGAGCCTGAATAGGTGTGAAAAATATGAGGAGTTCCATAAGGTGTCAAAAATAGGAGGAGCATGAAATGGTGTTCAAAAACATGAAGAGCCTGAAAAGGTGTGAAAAATATGAATAGCTTCAAAGGTGTGAAAATATGAGGAGTATCAAACGGTCAGAAAAATAGCAGGAGCATGAAGCGGCGTTAAACAACATGAAGAGCCTGAAAAGGTGTGAAAAATATGAAGAGGTTCAAAAAGTTTGAAAAATATGAAGAGCTTCAAAATGTGTCAAAAATATGAGGAGTATGAAGTGGTGTTGAAAAACATGAAGAGCATGAAAAGGTGTGAAAAATATGAAGAGCCTGAAAAGGTGTGAAAGATATGAAGAGCTTCAAAAGGTGGCAAAAATATGAAGAGTTTCAAAATATGTCAAAAATATGAGGAGCATGAAACGGTGTTCAAAAACATGAAGAGCCTGAAAAGGTGTGAAAAATATGAAGAGCTTCAAAAGGTGTCAAAAATATGAGGAGCATGAAACGGTCTGACACATAGGACAAGCATGAAACCGTGTTCAACAACATGAAGAGCCTGAAAAGGTGTGAAAAATATGAAGAGCTTCAAAAGGTGTCAAAAATATGAGAAGCTTGAAACGGTTTGAAAAATAGGAGGAGCATGAAACGGTGTTGAAAATCTTGAAGAGCCTGGAAAAGTGTGAATTATATGAAGAGCTTCAAATCGTGTCAAAAATACGAGGAGCATGATACAGTCTGAAAAATAGGAGGAGCATGAAGCGGTGTTGAAAGACATGAAGAGACTGAAAAGGTGTGAAAAATATGAAGAGCTTCAAAAGGTGTCAAAAATATGTGGAGCATGAAACGGTCTGAAAAATAGGAGGAGTATGAAGCGGTGTTGAAAATCATGAAGATCCTAAATGGTGTGAAAAACATGAAGAGCTTCAAAAAGTGTCAAAAATATGAGGAGCATGAAACAGTCTGAAAAATAGGAGAATCATGTAACGGTGTTGAAAAACATGAAGAGCATGAAAAGGTGTGAAAAATATGATGAGCTTCAAAAGGTGTCAAAAATATGAGAAGCTTGAAACGGTTGGAACAATAGGAGGAGCATGAAACTGTGTTGAAATACATGAAGAGCCTGAAAAGGTGGCAAAAATATGAAGAGCTTCAAAAGGTGTGAAAAATAAGAGGAGCATGAAACATTCTGAAAAATAGGAGGAGCATGAAACGATGTTCAAAAACATGAAGAGCCTGAAAAGGTGTGAATAATATGAAGACCTTCAAAAGGTGTCAAAAATATGAGGAGCATGAAACGGTCTGAAAAATAGGCGGAGCCTGAAACTGTGTTGAAAACATGAAAGGCCTGAAAAGTTGTGAAAAATATGAAGAGCTTCAAAAGGTGTGAAAAATATGAAGAGTTTCAAACGTCTGAAATACATGAGGATCATGAAAAGGTTTGAAAAATAGGAGGAGCATGAAGCGGTGTTCAAAAACATGAAGAGCCTGAAAAAGCTTGAAAAATATGAAGAGCTTCAAAAGGTGTGAAATAAATGAGGAGCATGAAACGGTCTGAAAAATAGGAGGAACATGAAACCATGTTCAAAAACATGAACAGCCTGAAAAGGTGTGAAAAATATGAAGAGCTTCAAAAGGTGTAAAAAATAGGAGGAGCATGAAGCGGTGTTGAAAAACATGAAGAGCCTGAAAAGGTGTGAAAGATATGAAGAGCTTCAAAAGGTGGCAAAAATATGAAGAGTTTCAAAATATGTCAAAAATATGAGGAGCATGAAACGGTGTTCAAAAACATGAAGAGCATGAAAAGGTGTGAAAAATATGAAGATCTTCAAAAGGCGTCAAAAATATGAGGAGCATGAAACGGTCTGAAACATAGGAGAAGCATGAAACCGTGTTCAACAACATGAAGAGCATGAAAAGGTGTGAAAAATATGAATAGCTTCAAAAGGTGTCAAAAATATGAGAAGCTTGAAACGGTTTGAAAAATAGGAGGAGCATGAAACTGTGTTGAAAAACATGAAGAGCCTGAAAAGCTGTGAAAAATATGAAGAGCTTCAAAAGGTGTGAAAAATATGAAGATCTTCAAAATGTGTCAAAAATATGAGGAGCATGAAACGTTCTGAAAAATAGGAGGAGCATGAAACGGTGTTGAAAATCATTAAGAGTCTGAAAAGGTGTGAAAAATATGAAGAGTTTCAAAAAGTGTCAACAATATGAGGAACATGAAACGGTCTGAAAAATAGGAGGAGCATGAAACTTTGTTCATAAACATGAAGAGCCTGAAAAGGTGTGAAAAATACGAAGAGCTTAAAAAGGCGTGGAAAATATGAAGATTATGAAAAGGTGTGAAATATAGGAGAAGCATGAAGCGGTGTTCCAAAACAAGAAGAGCCTGAAAAAGTGTGAAATATATGAAGAGCTTCAAAAGTCGTGAAAAATATGAGGAGCATGAAAAGTGCTGAAAAATAGGCGGAGCATGAAACTGTGCTGAAAACATGAAAGGTCTGAAAAGTTGTGAAAAATATGAAGAGCTTCAAAAGGTATCAAAAATATGAGGAGCATGAAACGGTCTGAAAAATAGGAGGAGCATGAAACGGTGTTGAAAACCTGAAGCGCCTGAAAAGATGTGAAAAATATGAAGAGATTCAAAACATGTCAAAATATGAGGAGCATGAAACGGTCTGAAAAATAGGAGGAGCATGAAACGGTGTTGAAAAACATGAAGAGCCTGAAAAGGTGTGAAAAATATGAAGAGCTTCAAAAGGTGTGAAAAATATGAAGAGCTTCAAAAGGTGTCAAAAATATGCGGAGCATGAAACAGTCTGAAAAATAGGAGAATCATGTAACGGTATTCAAAAACATGAAGAGACTGAATAGGTGTGAAATACATGAAGAGCTTCAAAAGGTGTCAAAAATATGAGGAGCATGAAACTTCTAAAAAATAGGAGGAGCATGAAACGGTGTACAAAAATATGAAGAGCCTGAAAAGCTGTGAAAAATATGAAGAGCTTCAAAAGGTGTCAAATATATGAGGAGCATGAAATAGTCTGAAAAATAGGAAGAGCATGAAACGGTGTTGAAAATCTTGAAGAGCCTGAAAAAGTGTGAATTATATGAAGAGCTTCAAAACGTGTCAAAAATACGAGGAGCATGATACGGTCTGAAAAATAGGAGGAGCATGAAGCGGTGTTGAAAGACATGAAGAGCCTGAAAAGGTTTGAAAAATATGAAGAGCTTCAAAAGGTGTGAAATACATGAGGAGCATGAAACTCTCTGAAAAATAGAAGGAGCATGAAGCGGTGTTCAAAAACATGAAGAGCCTGAAAAAGTGTGAAAAATATGAAGAGCTTCAAAAGGTGTGAAAAATATGAAGAGCTTCAAAAAGTGTCAAAAATATGAGGAGCATGAAACGTTCTGAAAATAAGAGGAGCACGAAACGATGTTCAAAAATATTAAGAGCCTGAAAAGGTGAGAAAAATATGAAGAGCTTCAGAAGCTGTGAAAAATATGAGGAGCATGAAGCGGTGTTCAAAAACTTGAATACTGAAAAGGTGTGAAAAATATGAAGACCTTCAAAAGGTGTCAAAAGATGAGGAGCATGAAACGGTCTGAAAAATAGGAGGAGCATGAAGCGGCGTTGAAAACATGAAGAGCGTGAAAAGGTGTCAAAAATATGAAGAGCTTCAAAATGTGTCAAAAATATGAGGAGCATGAAACGGTCTGAAAATTACGAGGAGCATGAGGCACTGTTGAAAAACATGAAGAGCCTGAAAAGGTGTGAAAAATATAAAGAGTTTCAAAACGAGTCAAAAATATGAGGAGCATGAAACGGTCTGAAAAAGAGGAGGAGCATGAAGTGGTGTTGGAAAACATGAAGAGCCTGAAAAGGTGTGAAAAATATGAAGAGCTTCAAAAGGTGTGAAAACTATGAAGAGCTTCAAAAGGTGTCAAAAATATGAGGAGCATGAAACGGTCTGAAAAATAGGAGAAGCATGAAACCATGTTCAAAAACATGAAGAGCCTGAAAATGTGTGAAAAATATGAAGAGCTTCAAAAAGTGTCAGAAATATGAAGAGCAGGGAACGGTCTGAAAAATAGGGGGAGTATGAAGCAGTGTTCAAAAACATGAACAGCCCGAAAAGGTGTGTAAAATATGAAGAGCCCTAAAGGTGTCAAAATTATGAGGAGCATGACACGGTCTGAAAAATAGGAGGATCATGAAATGGTGTTCAAAAACATGAAGAACCTGAAAATTTGTGAAAAATATGAAGAGCTTCAAAAGGTCTGAAAAATATCAGGAGCATGAAACGGTGTTCAAAAAATTGAAGATACTGAAAATTTGTGAAAAATATGAAGAGCTTCAAAAGGTGTCAAAAATATGATGTGCATGAAACGGTCTGAAAAATAGGAGAAGCATGAAACCATGTTCAAAAACATGAAGAGCCTGAAAATGTGTGAAAAATATGAAAAGCATCAAAAGGTTTGAAAAAAATGAGGAGCATGAAACGGTGTTCAAAACCATGAAGAGACTGAAAATGTGAGAAATGTATGAAGAGCTTCAAAAGGTGTCAAAAATATGAGGAGCTTGAAACGGTCTCAAATATAGGAGGAGAATGAAACGGTGTTGACAAACATGTAGATCCTGAAAAGGTGTGAACAATATGCAGAGCCTAAAAAGGAGTGAAAAATATGAGGAGCATGAAACGGTCTGAAAAATAGGAGGAGCATGAAACGCTGTTCAAAACCATGAAGAGACTGAAAAGCTGTGAAATACATGAAGAGCTTCAAAAGGTGTCAAAAATATGAGGAGCATGAAACGGTCAGACAAATAGGAGGAGCATGAAACGGTGTTCAAAAACATAAAGAGCCTGAAAAGGTGTGAAATATATGAAGAGCTTAAAAAGGTGTCAAAAATATGAGGAAAATGAAACTGTCTGAAAAATAGGAGGAGCATGAAGTTTTGTTCAAAACATGAAGAGCCTGAAAAGGTGTGAAAAATATGAAGAGTTTCAAAAAGTGTCAAAAATATGAGGAGCATGAAACGGTCTGAAAAATAGGAGGAGCATGAAGCGGAGTTGAAAAACATGAAGAGCCTGACAAGGTGTGAAATATATGAGGAGCTTCAAAAGGTGTCAAAAATATGAGGAGCAGGAAAAGTTCTGAAAAATAGGAGGAGCATGACCTGGTGTTGAAATACATGAAGAGTCTGAAAAGATGTGAAAAATATGAAGAGCTTCAAAAGGTGTAAAAAATATGAAGAGCTTCAAAAAGTGTCAAACATATGAGGAGCATGAAACTTTCTGAAAAATAGGAGGAGCATGAAGCGTTGTTGAACACATGAAGAGCCTGAAAAGGAATGAAAATATGAAGAGCTTCAAAAGGTGTCAAAAATATGAGGAGCATGAAACGGTCAGAAAAATAGGAGTAACATAAAACGGTGTTCAAAAACATGAAGAGCCTGAATAGGTGTGAAAAATATGAGGAGTTCCATAAGGTGTCAAAAATAGGAGGAGCATGAAATGGTGTTCAAAAACATGAAGAGCCTGAAAAGGTGTGAAAAATATGAATAGCTTCAAAGGTGTGAAAATATGAGGAGTATCAAACGGTCAGAAAAATAGCAGGAGCATGAAGCGGCGTTAAACAACATGAAGAGCCTGAAAAGGTGTGAAAAATATGAAGAGGTTCAAAAAGTTTGAAAAATATGAAGAGCTTCAAAATGTGTCAAAAATATGAGGAGTATGAAGTGGTGTTGAAAAACATGAAGAGCATGAAAAGGTGTGAAAAATATGAAGAGCCTGAAAAGGTGTGAAAGATATGAAGAGCTTCAAAAGGTGGCAAAAATATGAAGAGTTTCAAAATATGTCAAAAATATGAGGAGCATGAAACGGTGTTCAAAAACATGAAGAGCCTGAAAAGGTGTGAAAAATATGAAGAGCTTCAAAAGGTGTCAAAAATATGAGGAGCATGAAACGGTCTGACACATAGGAGAAGCATGAAACCGTGTTCAACAACATGAAGAGCCTGAAAAGGTGTGAAAAATATGAAGAGCTTCAAAAGGTGTCAAAAATATGAGAAGCTTGAAACGGTTTGAAAAATAGGAGGAGCATGAAACGGTGTTGAAAATCTTGAAGAGCCTGGAAAAGTGTGAATTATATGAAGAGCTTCAAATCGTGTCAAAAATACGAGGAGCATGATACAGTCTGAAAAATAGGAGGAGCATGAAGCGGTGTTGAAAGACATGAAGAGACTGAAAAGGTGTGAAAAATATGAAGAGCTTCAAAAGGTGTCAAAAATATGTGGAGCATGAAACGGTCTGAAAAATAGGAGGAGTATGAAGCGGTGTTGAAAATCATGAAGATCCTAAATGGTGTGAAAAACATGAAGAGCTTCAAAAAGTGTCAAAAATATGAGGAGCATGAAACAGTCTGAAAAATAGGAGAATCATGTAACGGTGTTGAAAAACATGAAGAGCATGAAAAGGTGTGAAAAATATGATGAGCTTCAAAAGGTGTCAAAAATATGAGAAGCTTGAAACGGTTGGAACAATAGGAGGAGCATGAAACTGTGTTGAAATACATGAAGAGCCTGAAAAGGTGGCAAAAATATGAAGAGCTTCAAAAGGTGTGAAAAATAAGAGGAGCATGAAACATTCTGAAAAATAGGAGGAGCATGAAACGATGTTCAAAAACATGAAGAGCCTGAAAAGGTGTGAATAATATGAAGACCTTCAAAAGGTGTCAAAAATATGAGGAGCATGAAACGGTCTGAAAAATAGGCGGAGCCTGAAACTGTGTTGAAAACATGAAAGGCCTGAAAAGTTGTGAAAAATATGAAGAGCTTCAAAAGGTGTGAAAAATATGAAGAGTTTCAAACGTCTGAAATACATGAGGATCATGAAAAGGTTTGAAAAATAGGAGGAGCATGAAGCGGTGTTCAAAAACATGAAGAGCCTGAAAAAGCTTGAAAAATATGAAGAGCTTCAAAAGGTGTGAAATAAATGAGGAGCATGAAACGGTCTGAAAAATAGGAGGAACATGAAACCATGTTCAAAAACATGAACAGCCTGAAAAGGTGTGAAAAATATGAAGAGCTTCAAAAGGTGTAAAAAATAGGAGGAGCATGAAGCGGTGTTGAAAAACATGAAGAGCCTGAAAAGGTGTGAAAAATATGAAGAGCTTCAAAACAGGTCAAACATTTGAGCAGCAAGAATCGGTCTGAAATATGCAGGAGCATGAAACGGTGTTCAAAAACATGAAAAGCCTGAAAATTGTGAAAATATGAAGAGCTTCAAAAGGTGTGAAAAATATGAAGACCTTCAAAATGTATCAAAAATGAGATGAGCATTAAACGGTCTGAAAAAGGGGAGGAGCATGAAGCGGTGTTGAAAAACATGAACAACCTGAAAACGTGTGAGAAATATGAAGAGCCTCAAAAGTTGTCAAAAATATGAAGAGCTTCAAAAGGTGTCAAAAATGAGAGGAGCATGAAGCGGTCTGAAAATTAGGAACAGTTTGAAACGGTGTTCAGAAACATGAAGAGCCTGAAAAGGTGTGAACAATGTGAAGAGCTTCCAAAGGTGTAAAATACATCAGGAGCATGAAACGGTCTGAAAATAGGAGGAGCATGATGCGGTGTTTAAAAATATGAGGTGCCTGAAAATGTGTGAAAAATATGAAGAGCTTCAAAAGGTGTCAAAAATATGAGGAGCATGAAACGGTCTGAAAAATAGGAGGAGCATGAAGCGGTGTTCAAAAACATGAAGAGCCTGAAAAGGTGTGAAATATATGAAGAGCTTCAAAAGGTGTCAAAAATATGAGGAGCATGAAACGGTCTGAAAAATAGGAGGAGCATGAAACGGTGTTGACAACATGAAGAGCCTGAAAAGGTGTGAAAAATTTGAAGAGCTTCAAAAGGTGTGAAAAATAGGCGGAGCATGTACCAGTGTTCAAAAACTTGAAGAAACTGAAAAGGTGTGAAAAATATGAAGACCTTAAAAAGGTGTCAAAAATATGAGGAGCATGACACGGTCTGAAATATAGGAGGAGCATGAAGCCTTGTTCAAAAACATGAGGAGCCTGAAAAGGTGTGAAAATATGAAGGGATTCAAAAGGTGTGAAAACGTGAAGAGATTCAAAAGGTGTGAAATATATGAGGAGCATGAAACGGTCTGAAAAATATGAGGAGAACGAAACATTCAGAAAAATTGGAGGAGTATGAAGCGGTGTTCAAAACATGAAATCCTGAAAAGGTGTGAAAAATATGAAGAGCTTCAAAAGCTGTGAAAAATATGAAGAGCTTCAAAAGGTATGAAAAATATGAAGAGTTTCAAAAGATGTCAAAAATGAGATGAGCATGAAACGGTCTGAAAAAAAGGGGGAGCATGAATTTGTGTTGAAAAACATGAATAGCCTGAAAATGTGTGAAATATTTGAAGAGCTCTAAACGCTGTCAAAAATATGAGGAGCATGAAATGGTCTGAAATATAGGAGGAGCATGAAACGGTGTTCAAAAACATGAAGAGCCTGAAAAGTTGTGAAAAATATGAAGAGCTTCAAAAGGTGTGAAAAATATGAAGAGCTTCAAAAGGTGTGAAAAATATGAGGAGCTTCAAAAGGTGTCAAAAATATGAGGAGCATGAAACGGTCTGAAAAATAGGAGGAGCATGAAGTGGTGTTCAAAAAAATGACGAGCCTGAAAAGGTGTGAAATATATGAAGAGCTTTAAAAGGTGTCAAAAATTTGAGGAGCATGAAACGGTCTGAAAAATAGGAGGAGCATGAAGCGGTGATGAAAAACATGAAGAGCCTGAAAAAGTGTGAGAAATATGAAGAGCTTCAAAAGATGTCAAAAATATGAAGAGCTTCAAAAGGTGTCAAAAATGAGATGAGCATGAAGCCATCTGAAAAATATTTGGAGGATGAAGTGGTGTTGAAAAACATGAAGAGCCTGAAAAGGTGTGAAATTTATGAAGAGCTTCAAAAGGTGTCAAAAATATGAGGAGCATGGAACGGTCTGAAAATAGGAGGAGCATGATGCGCTGTTCAAAAACATGTGGAGCCTGAAAAGGAGTGAAAAATATGAAGAGCTTCAAAAGGTTTCAAAAATATGAGGAGCATGAAATGACCTGAAAAATAGGAGGAGCATGAAGCAGTGTTCAAAAACATGAAGAGCCTGAAAAGGTGTGAAAAATATGAAGAGCTTCAAAAGGTGTGAAAGATATGAGGAGCATGAAACGGTCTGAAAAATATAAGCAGCATGAAACGGTGTTGAAAAACATGAAGAGACTGAAAAGGTGTGAAAAATATGAAGAGCTTCAAAAGGTGTGAAATACATGAGGGGCCTGAAACTCTCTGTAAAATAGGAGGAGCATGAAGTGGTGTTCAAAAACATGAAGAGCCTGCAAAGTTGTGAAAAATATTAAGAGTTTCAATAGGTGTGAAAAATATGAAGAGCAGGGTACGGTCTGAAAAATAGGAGGAGCATGAAGCGGTGTTCAAAAACATAAAGAGCCTGAAAAGGTGTGAAAAATATGAAGAGCTTCAAAAGGTGTCAAAAATATGAGGAGGATGAAACGGTTTGAAAAATAGGAGGAGCATGAAGAGATGTTGCAAAACATGAAGAGCCTGAAAAGGTGTGAAAAATATGAAGAGCTTCAAAAGGTGTCAAAAATGAGATGAGCATGAAATGGTCTGAAAAATGGAGGAGCATGAAGTGGTGTAGCAAAACATGAAGAGCATGAAAAGGTGTGAAAAATAAGAAGAGCTTCTAAAGGTGTCAAATATGAGATGAGCATGAAACAGTCTGAAAAATAGGAGGAGCATGAAGTGTTGTTAAAAATCATGAAGAGCCTGAAAAGGTGTGAAATATATGAAGAGCTTCAAAATGTGTGAAAAATATGAAGAGCTTCAAAACGTGTCAAAAATATCAGGAGCACGAAACGGTCTGGAAAATAGGATGAGCATGACGCGGTGGTGAAAAACATGAAGAGCCTGAAAACGTGTGAAAAATATGAAGAGCTTCAAAAGGTGTGAAAAATATGAAGAGCTTCAAAAGATATCAAAAACGAGATGACCATGAAACGGTCTGAAAAATAGGAGAAGCAAGAAGTGGTGTTGAAAAACATTAAGAGCCTGAAAAGGTGCGAAAAATATGAAGAGCTTCAAAACGTGTGAAAAATATGAAGAGCTTCAAAAGGTGTCAAAAATATGAGGAGCATTAATCGGTCTGAAAAATAGGAGAAGCAAGAAGTGGTATGAAAAACATGAAGAGCCTGAAAAGGTGTGAAAAATATGAAGAGCTTCAAAACGTGTGAAAAATATGCGGAACATGAAACTGTCTGAAAAAGAGGAGGAGCATGAAGCGGTGTTCAAACACATGAAGAGCCTGAAAAGGTGTGAAAAATATGAAGAGCTTGAAAAGGTGTCAAAAAAATGAGGAGCATGAAACGGTCTGAAAAAGAAGAGGAGCATGAAGCGGAGTTCAAACACATGAACAGCCTGAAAAGGTGTGAAAAATATGAAGAGCTTCAAAAGGTGTCAAAAATATGAGGAGCATGAAACGGTCTGAAAAATAGAAGCAGCATGAAATGGTGTTGAAAAACATGAAGAGCCTGAAAAGGTGTGAAAAATATGAAGAGCCTTAAAAGGTGTGAAATACATGAGGAGCATGAAACTCTCTGTAAAATAGGAGGAGCATAAAGTGGTGTTCAAAAATATGAAGAGCCTGAAAAGGTGTGAAAAATATGAAGAGCTTCAATAGGTGTGAAAAATATGAGGAGCAGGATACGGTCTGAAAAATAGGAGGAGCATGAAGCCGTGTTCAAAAACATGAAGAGCCTGAAAAGGTGTGAAAAATATGAAGAGCATCAAAAGGTGTCAAAAATATGAGGAGCATGAAACGGTCTAAAAAAGAGGAGGAGCATGAAGCGGTGTTCAAAAACATGAAGAGCCTGAAAAGGTGTGAAAAATATGAAGAGCTTCAAAAGGTGTCAAAAATATAAGGAGCATGAAACGGTCTAAAAAATAGGAGGAGCATGAAGCGTTGTTCAAAAACATGAAGAGCCTGAAAAGGAGTGAAAAATATGAAGAGCTTCAAAAGGTGTCAAAAATATGAGGAGCATGAAACGGTCTGAAAAATAGGAGGTGCATGAAGCAGTGTTGAAAAACATGAAGAGCCTGAAAAGTTGTGAAAAATATGAAGAGCTTCAAAAGGTGTCAAAAATATGAGGAGCATGAGACGGTCTGAAAAACAGGAGGAGCATGAAGCGGTGTTCAAAAACATGAAGAGCCTGAAAAGGTGTGAAAAATATGAAGAGCTTCAAAAGGTGTCAAAATGAGATGAGCATGAAACGGTCTGAAAAATAGGAGGAGCATGAAGTGATATTGAAATAAATGAAAAGGCTGAAAAGGTGTGAAAAATATGTAGAGCTTCAAAACCTGTCAAATATATGAGGAGCATGAAATGGTCTTAAAAATAGGAGAAGCAAGAAAGGGTGTTGAAAAACATGAAGAGCCTGAAAACGTGTGAAAAATATGAAGAGCTTCGAAAGATGTGAAAAATATGAAGAGCTTTAATAGGTGTCAAAATTAGAAGAGCATGAAACGATCTGAAAAATAGTAGGACCATAAAGTGGTGTTGAAAAAAATGAAGAGCCTGAAAAGGTGTGAAATATCTGAGGAACTTCAAAAGGTGTCAAAAATATGAGGAGAATGAAATGGTCTGAAAAATAGACGGAGCATGAAGCGTTGTTGAAAAACATGAACAGCCTGAAAAGTGTGAAAAATATGAAGAGCTACAAAAGGTGTCAAAAATATGAGGAGTATGAAACGGTCTGAAAATAGGAGGATCATGAAACGGTGTTGAAAAACATGAAGAGCCTGAAAATGTGTGAAATATATAAAGAGCTTCAAAAAGTGTCAAAAATATGAGGAGCATGAAACGGTCTGAAAAATAGGAGGAGCATGAAGTGGTGTTGAAAAAAATGAAGAGCCTGAAAAGGTGTGAAATATCTGAAGAGCTTGAAAAGGTGTCAAAAATATGAGGAGAATGAAATGGTCTGAAAAATAGGCGAGGCATGAAGCGTTGTTGAAAAACATGAAGAGCCTGAAAAGTGTGAAAAATATGAAGAGCTTCAAAAGGTGTCAAAAATATGAGGAGCATGAAACGGTCTGAAAAATAGGAGGATCATGAAACGGTGTTGAAAAACATGAAGAGCCTGAAAATGTGTGAAAAATATGAAGAGTTTCTAAAGGTGTTAAAAATATGAGGAGCATGAAACGGTCTGAAAATTAGGAGGAGCATGAACTGGTGTTGAAAAACATGAAGAGGCTAAAAAGGTGTGAAAAATATGAAGAGCTTCAAAAGGTGTGAAAAATATGAGGAGCATGATACGGTCTGAAAAATAGGAGGAGCATGAAGCGGTGTTCGAAAAAATGAAGAGCCTAAAAAGGTGTGAAAAATATGAAGAGCTTCAAAAGGTTTCAAAAATATGAGGAGCATGAAACGGTCTTAAAAATACGAGGAGGATGAAGCGGTGTTCAAAAACTTGAAGACCCTGAAAAGGTGTGAAAAATATGAAGAGCTTCAAAAGGTTTCAAAAATATGAGGAGCATGAAACGGTATGAAAAATGGGAGGATTATGAAACGGTGTTCAAAAACATGAAGAGCCTGAAAAGGTGTGAAAAATATGAAAAGCTTCAAAAGGTGTCAAAAATGAGATCAGCATGAAACGGTCTGAAAATTAGGAGCATGAAGCGTTGTTGAAAAACATGAAAAGCCTGAAATTGTGTGAGAAATATGAAGAGCTTCAAAAGGTGTCAAAAATATGAGGAGTATGAAAAGGTCTGCAAAAAAGGAGGAGCATGAATTGGTGTTGAAAAGCATAAAGAGCCTGAAAAGGTGTGAAAAATATGAAGAGCTTCAAAAGGTATCAAAAATATGAGGAGTATGAAACGGTCTGAAAAATAGCAGGAGCATGAAGTGGCGTTCAAAAACATTAAGAACCTGAAAAGGTGTGAAAAATACGAAGTGCTTCTAAAGTTGTCAAATATATGAGGAGCATGAAACGGTCTGAAAAATAGCAGGAGCATGAGACGGTGTTCAAAAACATGAAGAGCCTGAAAATGTGTGAAAATTATGAAGAGCTTCAAAATGTGTCAAAATTATGAGGAGCATGAAACGGTATGAAAAATAGGAGGAGCATGAATCGGTGTTCGAAAACAAGAAGAGCCTGAAAAGGTGTGAAAAATATGAAGAGCTTCAAAAGGTGTCAAAAATATGAGGAGCATGAAACGGTCTGAAAAATAGGAGGACCAAGAAGGCGTGTTGAAAAACATGAAGAGTCTGAAAACGCGTGAAAAATATGAAGAGCTTCAAAAGATGTGGAAAAATATGAAGAGCTTCAAAAGGTTTCAAATATTAGATGAACATGATACGGTCTGAAAAATAGGAGGAGCATGAAGCGGTGTTGAAATACATGAAGAACCAGAAAAGTTGTGAGAAATATGAAGAGCTTCATATGGTGTCAAAATTATGAGGAGCAAAAATGGTCTGAAAAAGAGGAGGAGCATGAAGCGGTGTTGAAAAAATATGAAGAGCATGAAAAGCTGTGAAAAATATGAAGACCTTCACAAGGTGTCAAAAATATGAGGAGCATGAAACGGTCTGAAAAATAGGAGGAGCATGAAGCGGTGTTGAAAAAATGGAAGAGCCTGAAAAGGTGTGAAAAATATGAAGAGCTTCACAAGGTGTCAAATATATCAGGAGCATGAAACGGTCTGAAAAATAGGAGGAGCATGAAGCGGTGTTCCAAAACATGAAGAGCCTGAAAAGGTGTGAAAAATATGAAGAGCTTAAAAAGGTGTGAAAAATATGAAGAGCTTCAAAAGGTGTCAAATGTATGAGGCACATGAAACGGTCTGAAAAATAGGAGGAGCATGAAATGGTGTTCAAAAACATGAAGAGCCTGAAAATGTGTGAAAAATATGAAGAGCTTCAAAAGGTGTGAAATACATGGGGAGGATTAAACTGTCTGAAAAAGAGGAGGAGCATGAAGTGGTGTTCTAAAACATGAAGAGCCTGAAAAGTTGTGAAAAATATGAAGAGCTTCAGCAGGTGCGAAAAATATGAGGAGCATGAAACGTTCTGAAAAATAGGAGGAGCATGAAGCAGTGTTCAAAAACATGAAGAGCCTGAAAAGGTGTGAAAAATATGAAAACCTTCAAAAGGTGTCAAAAATGAGATGAGCATGAAACGGTCTGAAAAATAGGAGGAGCATGAAGCGGTGTTGAAAAACATGAAGAGCCTGAAAAGGTGTGAGAAATATGAAGAGCTTCAAAAGGTGTCAAAAATATGAGGAGCATGAAACGGTCTGAAAAATTTCAGGAGCATGAAGCGGTTTTGAAAAACATGAAGAGTCTGAAAACGTGTGAAAATATGAAGAGCTTCAAAAATGTGAAAAATATGAAGAGCTTCAATAGGTGTGAAAAATATGAAGAACTTCAAAAGGTGTCAAAATGAGATGAGCATGAAACGGTCTGAAAAATAGGAGGAGCATGAAGCGGTGCTGAAAAACATGAACAGCCTGAAAAGGTGTGAGAAATATGAAGAGCTTCAAAAGGTGTCAAAAATATGAGGAGCATGAAACGGTCTGAAAAATTTCAGGAGCATGAAGCGGTGTTGAAAATCATGAAGAGTCTGAAAACGTGTGAAAATATGAAGAGCTTCAAAAATATGAAAAATATGAAGAACTTCAAATTGTGAAAAATATGAAGAGCTTCAAAGGGTGTCAAAAAAGAAATGAGCATGAAACGGTCTGAAAATTAGGAGGAGCATGAAGCGGTGTTGAAAATCATGAAGAGCCTGAAAAGGTGTGAAAAATATGAAAAGCTTCAAAAGATGTGAAAAATATGAAGAGCTTCAAAATGTGTCAAAATGAGATAAGCATGAAACGGTCTGAAAAATAGGAGGAGAATGAAGTGGTGTTGAAAAAAATGAAAAGCCTGAAAAGGTGTGAAATACATGAAGAGCTTCAAAAGGTGTCAAAAATATGAGGAGAATGAAACGGTCTGCAAAATAGGAGGAGCATGAAATGGTGTTCAAAAACATGAAGAGCCTGAAAATGTGTGAAAAATATGAAGAGCTTCAAAATGTGTGAAATACATGGGGAGGATTAAATGGTCTGAAAAATAGGAGGAGCATGAAGCGGTGTTCAAAAACATGAAGAGACTGAAAACGTGTGAAAAATATGAAGAGCTTCAAAAGGTGTGAAAAATATGAAGAGCTTCAAAAGGTGTCAAAAATTAGATGAGAATGAAACGGTCTGAAAAAAAAGAGGGGCATGAAGTGCTGTTGAAAAAAATGAAGAGCCTGAAAAGTTGTGAAAAATATGAAAAGCTACAAAAGGTGTCAAAAATATGAGGAGCATGAAACGGTCTGAAAAATAGGAGGAGCATGAAGCTGTGTTCAAAAACATGAAGAGCCTGAAAAGGCGTGAAAAATATGAGGAGCTTCAAAAGGTGTGAAATACATGAGGAGCATTAAACGGTCTGAAAAATAGGAGGAGCATGGAGCGGTGTTCAAAAACGTGAAGAGCCTGAAAAGGTGTGAAAAATATGAAGAGCTTCAAAAGGTGTCAAAAATATGAGGAGTATGAAACGGTTGAAAAATAGGAGGAGCATGAAGCGGTGTTCAAAAACATGAAGAGCCTGAAAAGGTGAGAAAAATATGAAGAGCTTCAAAAGGTGTCAAAAATATGAGGAGCATGAAACGGTCTGAAAAATAGGAGGATCATGAAGCGGTGTTGAGAAACATGAAGAGCCTGAAAATGTGTGAGAAATATGAAGAGCTTCAAAAGGTGTGAAAAATATGAGGTGCATGAAACGGTCTGAAAAATTGGAGGATCATGAAGCGATGTTGAAAAACATGAAGAGCCTGAAAACGTGTGAAAATTATGAAGAGCTTCAAAAGGTGTGAAAAATATGAAGAGCTTCAAAAGGTGTCAAAAATGAGATGAGAATGGAACGGTCTGAAAAATAGGAGGAGCATGAAGCGGTGTTGAAAATCATGAAGAGCCGGAAAAGTTGTGAAAAATATGAAGAGCTTCAAAAGGTGTCAAAAATATGAGGAGCATGAAACGGTCTGAAAAATAGGAGGAACATGAAACGGTGTTCAAAAACATGAAGAGCCTGAAAAGGTGTGAAAAACATGAAGAGCTTCAAAAGGTGTTCAAAAATATGAGGAGCATGAAACGGTCTGAAAAATAGGAGGAACATGAAGCGGTGTTCAAAAACCTGAAGAGCCTGAATAGGTGTGGAAAATATGAAGAGTTTCAAAAGGTGTTCAAAAATATGAGGAGCATGAAACGGTCTGAAAAATAGGAGGAGCAAGAAGGGGTGTTGCAAAATATGAAGAGCCTGAAAATGCGTGAAAAGTACGAAGAGCTTCAAAATATGTGGAGAAATATGAAGAGCTTCAAAAGGTCTCAAAAATTAGATGAGCATGATACGGTCTGAAGAATAGGAGGAGCATGAAGCGGTGTTGAAATACATGAAGAACCAGAAAAGTTGTGAGAAATATGAAGAGCTTCAAATGGTGTCAAAATTATGAGGAGCAAAAATTGTCTGAAAAAGAGGAGGAGCATGAAGCGGTGTTGAAATACATGAAGAGCCTGAAATGGTGCGAAAAATATGAAGAACTTCAAAAGGTTGGAAAAATATGAAGAGCTTCAATAGGTGTCAAAAATGAGATTAGCATGAAACGGTCTGAAAAATAGGAGGAGCATGAATTGGTGTTGATAAACATGAAGAGCAGGAAAAGGTGTGAAATATACGAAGAGCTTCAAAAGGTGTCAAAAATATGAGGAGCATGAAACGGTCTGAAAAATAGGAGGAGCATTAAGTGGTGTTGAAAAACATGAAGAGCCTGAAAATGTGTGAAAAATATGAAGAGCTTCAAAAGGTGTGAAAAATATGAGGAGCATGAAATGGTCTGAAAAATAGGAGGAGCATGAAGCGGTGTTCAAAAACATGAAAAAATATAACAATAAACAAAAAAAATATAAAAAAAAAACATGAAGAGCCTGAAAACGTGTGAAAAATATGAAGAGCTTCAAAAGGTGTCAAGAATGAGATGAGCATGAAACGGTTTTAAAGATATTAGGAGCATGAAGTGGTGTTCAACAACATGACGAGCCTGAAAAGGTGTGAAAAATATTAAGAGCTTCAAATGGTGTCAAAAATATGAGGAGCATGAAACGGTCTGAAAAATATAAGGAGCATGAAGTTGTGTTCAAAAAAAGAAGAGCCTGAAAAGGTGTGAAAAATATGAAGTGCTTCTAAAGGTGTCAAAAATATGAGGAGCATGAAAAGGTCTGAAAAATACGAGGAGCATGAAACTGTGTTCAATAATATGAAGAGCTTGAAAAGGTGTGAAAAATATGAAGAGTTTCAAAAGGTGTCAAAAATATTAGGAGCATAAAACGGTCTGAAAAATAGGAGAAGCATGAAGTGGTGTTGAAAAACATGAAGAGCCTGAAAAGGTGTCCAAAATATGAAGAGCTTCAAATGGTGTCAAAAATATTAGGAGGCTGAAACGGTCTGAGAAATAGGAGGAGCATGAAGCGGTGTTCAAAAACATGAGACGCTGAAAAGGTGTGAAAAATATGAAGAGCTTCAAAAAGTGTGAAATACATGAGGAGCATGAAACGGTCTGAAAAATAGGAGGAGCATGAAGCGGTGTTCAAAAACATGAAGAGCCTGAAAAGGTGTCCAAAATATGAAGAGCTTCAAATGGTGTCAAAAATATTAGGAGGCTGAAACGGTCTGAAAAATAGGAGGAGCATGAAGCGGTGTTCAAAAACATGAAGAGCCTGAAAAGGTGTCCAAAATATGAAGAGCTTCAAATGGTGTCAAAAATATTAGGAGGCTGAAACGGTCTGAAAAATAGGAGGAGCATGAAGCGGTGTTCAAAAACATGAAGAGCCTGAAAACTTGTGAAAAATATGAAGAGCTTCAAAAGGTGTGAAAAATATGAACAGCTTCAAAAGGTGTCAAAAATGAGATGAGCATGAAGCAATCTGAAAAATAGGAGGAGCACGAAGTCGTGTTGAAAAACATGAAGAGCCTCAAAAGACGTGAAATATATGAAGAGATTCAAAAGGTTTCAAAAATATGAGGAGCATGAAATGGTCTGGAAAATAGGACGAGCATGAAGCGGTTTGAAAAACATGAAGAGCCTGAAAAGGAGTGAAAAATATGAAGAGCTTCAAAAGGTGTCAAAAATGAGATGAGCATGAAACGGTCTGAAAAATAGGAGGAGCATGAAGTGGTCTTCCAAAAAATGAAGAGCCTGAAAATGTGTGAAATATATGAAGAGCTTCAAAAGGTGTGCAATAATGAGGAGCATGAAACAACCTTAAAAACAGGACGAGCATGAAGCTGTGTTCAAAAACATGAGATTTTGAAAAGGTGTGAAAAATATGAAGAACTTCAAAAGGTGTGAAAATATGAGGAGCATGAAACGGTCTGAAAATTAGGAGGAGCTAGAAGCGGTGTTGAAAAACCTGAAGAGCCTGAAAACGTGTGAGAAATATGAAGAACTTCAAAAGGTGTCAAAAATATGAAGAGCTTCAAAAGGTGTCAAAAATATGAGGAGCATGAAGCAGTCTGAAAAATAGGAGGAGCATGAAGCGGTGTTCAAAAACATGAAGAGCCTGAAAAGGTGTGAAATATATGAAGAGCTTCAAAAGGTGTTCAATAATGAGGAGCATGAAACAACCTTAAAAACAGGACGAGCATGAAGCTGTGTTCAAAAACATGAGATTTTGAAAAGGTGTGAAAAATATGAAGAGCTTCAAAAGGTGTCAAAAATAGGAGGAGCATGAAGCGGTGTTCAAAAACATGAAGAGCCTGAAAAGGTGTGAAAAATATGAAGAGCTTCAAAAGGTGTGCAATAATGAGGAGCATGAAACAACCTTAAAAACAGGACGAGCATGAAGCTGTGTTCAAAAACATGAGATTTTGAAAAGGTGTGAAAAATATGAACTTCAAAAGGTGTCAAAAATATGAGGAGCATGAAACGGTCTGAAAATTAGGAGGAGCTAGAAGCGGTGTTGAAAAACCTGAAGAGCCTGAAAATGTGTGAAAAATATGAAAAGCTTGAAAAGTTGTGAAAAGTATGAAGAGCTTCAAAAGGTGTCAAAAATGAGATGAGAATGAAACGGTCTGAAAAATAGGAGGAGGATGAAGGGTGTTGAAAATCATGAAGAGCCTGAAAATGTGTGAAATATTTGAAGAGCTTCAAAATGTGTCAAAAATGAGAGGAGCATGAAACGGTCTGAAAAATAGGAGGAGCATGAAGCGGTGTTGAAAAACATGAAGAGCCTGAAAAGATGTGAAAAATATGAAGAGCTTCAAAAGGTGTCAAAAATATGAGGAGCATGAAATGGTCTGAAATATAGGAGGAGCATGAAACGGTGTTCAAAAATATGAAGAGCCTGAAATGTTGTGAAAAATATGAAGAGCTTCAAAAGTTGTGAAAAATATGGAGAGCTTCAAAAGGTGTGAAAAATATGAGAAGCTTCAAAAGGTGTCAAAAATATGAGGAGCATGAAACGGTCTGAAAAAAGGGGAAGCATGAAACGGTGTTGAAAAACATGAAGAGCCTGAAAAGGTGTGAAAATTATGAAGAGCTTCCAAAGGTGTGAAATAAATGAGGGGCATGAAACGGTCTGATAAATAGGAGGAGCATGAAGCGGTGTTGAAAAACATGAAGAGCCTGAAAATGTGTAAAAAATATGAAGAGCTTCAATTCGTGTCAAAAATATGAGGAGCATGAAACGGTCTGAAAAATAGGAAGAGCATGAAGCGGTGTTCAAAACCATGAAGAGCCTGAAAAGGTGTGAAAAATACGAAGAGCTTCAAATGATGTGAAATACAGGAGGAGACTGAAACGGTCGATAAATACTAGGAGCATGAAGCGGTATTCAAAAACATGAAGAGCCTGAAAAGTTGTGAAAAATATGAAGAGCTACAAAACGTGTCAAAAACTTCGAGGAGCATGAAATGGTGTGAAAAATAGGATGAGCATTGAAGCGGGGTTCAAAAACATGAAGAGCCTGAAAATGTGTGAAAAAAATGAAGAGCTTCAAAAGGTGTCGAAAATAAGAGGAGCATGAAACGGTCTGAAAAATAGGAGGAGCATGAAGCAGTGTTGAAAAACATGAAGAGCCTGAAAACGTGTGAAACATATGAAGAGCTTCAAAAGGTGTGAAAAATATGAACAGCATCAACAGGTGTCAAAATTAGGAGGAGCATGAAACGGTCTGAAAAATAGGAGGAGCATGAATGGTGTTGGAAAACATGAATAGCCTGAAAAGGTGTGAAAAATATGAAGAGCTTCAAAAGGTATCAAAAATATGAGGAGCATGAATCGGTCTGAAAAATAGGAGGAGCATGAAGTTGTGCTGGAAAACATGAATAGCCTGAAAAGGTGTGAAAAATATGAAGAGCTTCAAAAGGTGTCAAAAATATGAGGAGCATAAAACGGTCTGAAAAATAGGAGGAGCATGAAACGGTCTGAAAAATAGGAGGAGCATGAAGCGGTGTTGAGAAACATGAAGAGCCTGAAAAGGTGTGAAAAATATGAAGAGTTTCAAAAGGTGTGAAATACATGAGGAGCATGAAACGGTCTGAAAAATGGGAGGAGCATGAAGGTGTGCTCCAAAACATGAAGAGCCTGAAAAGGTGTGAAAAATATGAAGAGCTTCAAAAGGTGTCAAAAATATCAAGAACTTCAAAAGGTGTCAAAAATGAGATGAGCATGAAACGGTCTGAAAAATAGGAGGCGCACGAAGCGGTGTTGAAAAACATGAAGCGCCTGAAAAGGTGTTAGAAATATGAAGAGCTTCAAATGTTGTCAAAAATATGAGGAGTATGAAACTGTCTGCAAAATGGGAGGAACATGAAGTGGTGTTGAAAAACATGGGGAGTCTGAAAAGGTGTGAATAATATGAAGAGCTACAAAAGGTGTCAAATATATGAGGAGCATGAAACGGTCTGATAATTAGGAGGAGCATGAAGTGGTGTTTAAAAACATGAAGAGCCTGAAAAGGTGTGAAAAATATGAAGAGCTTCAAAACGTGTGAAATATATGACGAGCATTATATGGTCTGAAAAGTAGGAGGAGCATGAAACGGTGTTCAAAAACATGAAGAGACTGAAAAGGTGTGAAAAATATGAAGAGCTTCAAAAGATGTGAAATACATGAGGAGCATGAAACGGGTTGAAAAATAGGAGGAGCATGAACCGGTGTTCAAAAACATAAAGAGCATGAAAAGGTATGAAAAACATGAAAGCTTCATAAGGTGTCAAATTTAGTTTAACATGAAAGGGTCTGAAAAATAGGAGGGGCATGAAGTGGTGTTGAAAACATGAAGAGCCTGAAAAGTTGTGAAATATACGAAGAGCTTCAAAAGGTGTTAAAAATATGAAGTGCATCAAAAGGTGTCAAAAATGAGATGAGCATGAAACGGTCTGAAAAATAGTAGGAGCATGAAGTGGTGTTGAAAAAAAAGAAGAGCCTGAAAAGGCGTGAAATATATGAAGAGCTTCAAAAGGTGTCAAAAATATGAGGAGCATGAAACGGTCTGAAAAATAGGAGGAGCATGAAGCGGTGATGAAAAACATGAAGGGCATGAAAACGTGTGAAAAATATGAAGAGCTTCAAAAGGTGTGAAAAATACAAACAGCTTCGAAAGGTGTCAAAAATGAGATGAGCATGAAACGGTCTGAAAAATAGTAGGAGCATGAAGCGGTGTTGAAAAACTTGAAGAGCCTGAAAATGTGTGAAAAATATGAAAAGCGTCAAAAGGTGTCAAGAATATGAGGAGCATGAAACGGAATGAAAAATAGGAGGAGCATGAAGCGGTGTTGAAAAACATGAAGAACCTGAAAACGTGTGAAAAATATGAAGAGCTTAAAAAATTGTGAAAATATGAAGAGCTTAAAAACGAGTCAAAAATATCAGGAGCATGAAACAGTCTTAAAAATAGGAGGAGCATGAAGTGGTGTTGAAAAACATGAAGAGTATGTAAGGGTGTGAAATATATGAAGAGCTTCAAAAGGTGTGAAATACATGAGGAGCATGAAACGGGCTCAAAAATAGGAGGAGCATGAAGCGGTGTGGCAAAACATGAAGAGCCTGAAAAGGTGTGAATGATATGAAGAGTTTCTAAAGGTGTCAAAAATATGACGAGCATGAAAACGTCTGAAAAATAGGAGGAGCATGAAGTGGTGTGGCAAAACATGAAGAGCCTGAAAATGTGTGAAAAATATGAAAAGCGTCAAAAGGTGTCAAGAATATGAGGAGCATGAAACGGAATGAAAAATAGGAGGAGCATGAAGCGGTGTTGAAAAACATGAAGAACCTGAAAACGTGTGAAACATATGAAGAGCTTAAAAAATTGTGAAAATATGAAGAGCTTCAAAAGGTGTCAAATATATGAGGAGCATGAAACGGTCTGAAAAATAGGAGGATCAGAAAGCGGTGTTGAAAAACCGGAAGAGCCTGAACATGGTGTGAAAAACATCAAAGGCTTCAAAAGGTGTCAAAAATGAGATGTGCATGAAACGGTCTGAAAAATATGCGGAGCATGAAGCGGTGTTCAAAAACATGAAGAGCGTGAAAAGGTGTGAAAAATATGAAGAGCTTCAAAAGGTGTCAAACATAAGAGGAGCATGAAACAGTCTGAAAAATAGGAGGAGCATGAAATGGTGTTAAAAAACATGAAGAGCCTGAAAATGGTGTGAAAAATATGAAGAGCTTCAAAAGGTGTGAAAAATATGAAGAGCTTCAAAAGGTGTCAAAAATATGAGGAACATGAAACGGTCTGAAAAATTGGAGGAGCATGAAGCCGTGTTCAAAAACATGAACAGCCTGAAATTATGTGAAAAATATGAAGAGCCTGAAAAGGTGTGAAAAATATGAGGAGCTTTAAAAGGTGTCAAATACATGAGGAGCATGAAACGGTCTGAAAAATAGGAGAATCAGAAAGCGGTGTTGAAAAACATGAAGAGCCTGAAAATGGTGTGAAAAATATCAAAGGCTTCAAAAGGTGTCAAAAATGAGATGTGCATGAAACGGTCAGAAAAATAGGAGGAGCATGAAACGGTGTTCAAAGACATGAAGAGCCTGAAAAGGTGTGAAAAATATGAAGAGCCTCAAAAAATGTCAAAAATATGAGGAATATGAAACGGTCTGAAAAATAGGAGGATCATAAAGCGGTGTTGAAAAACATGAAGAGCCTGAAAATGGTGTGAAAAATATGAAGAGCTTCAAAAGGAGTCAAAAATGAAATGTGCATGAAACGGTCTGAAAAATATGAGGAGCATGAAGTCGTTGTGAAAAACCTGAAAAGCCTGAAAATGTGTGCAAAATACGAAGAGCTTCAAAAGGTGAGAAATACATGAGGAGCATGAAATGGTCTGAGAAATAGGAGGAGCATGAAGCGGTGTTCAAAAACATGTAGAGACTGAAAAGGTGTGAAAAATATGAAGAGCTTCAAAAGGAGTGAAAAATAGGAGGAGCATGAAACGGTCTGAAAAATAGGAAGAGCATGAACCGGTGTTCAAATACATGAAAAGCGTGAAAAGGTGTGAAAAATATGAAGAGCTTCAAAAATATGAAAAACATGAAGAGCTTCAAAAGGTGTGAAAAATATGAAGAGCTTCAAAAGGTGTCAAAAATATGAGGAGCATGAAACGGTCTAAAAAATCGGAGGAGCATGAAATGGTGTTCAAATACATGAAGAGACTGAAAAGGTGTGAAAAAGAGGAAGAGCTTCAAATGGTGTGAAATACATGAGGAGCATGAAACGGTCTGAAAAATAGGAGGAGCATGAATCGGTGATGAAAAACATGGAGAGCCTGAAAAGGTGTGAAAAATATGAAGAGCTTCAAAAGGTTTCAAAATGTGTGGAGCATGAAACGGACTGAAAAATAGGAGGAGCATGAAGCGGTTTTGAAAAACATAAAGATCCTGAAAAGGTGTGAAAAATATGAAGAGCTTCTAAAGGCGTCAAAAATATGAGGAGCATGAAATGGTCTGAAAAATAGGAGGAGCATGAAACCGTGATCAAAAACATGAATACCTGAAAAGTTGTGAAAAATATGAAGAGCTTCAAAAGGTGTGAAATACATGAGGAGCATAAAACGGTCTGAAAAATAGGAGAAGCATGAAGTGGTGTGAAAAAACATGAAGAGCCTGAAAAGGTGTGAAAAATATGAAAAGCTTCTAAAGGCGTCAAAAATATGAGGAGCATGAAATGGTCTGAAAAATAGGAGGAGCATGAAGGGGTGTTGAAAAACATTAAGAGCCTGAAAGGGTGTGAAAAATATGAAGAGCTTCAAAAGATGACAAAAATATGAGGAGCATGAAACGGTCTGAAAAATAGGCGGAGCATGAAGCGATGTTAAAAAACATGAAGAGCGTGAAAAGGTGTGAAAAATATGAAGAGCTTCAAAAGGTGTCAAACATAAGAGGAGCATGAAACGGTCTGAAAAATAGGAGGAGAATGAAACGGTATGAAAAACTTGAAGAGCCTTAAAAGGTGTGAAAATATGAAAAGCTTCAAAAGGTGTCAAGAATATGAGGAGCATGAAACGGTCTGAAAAATAGGAGGAAAATGAAGCGGTGTTCAATTACATGAAGAGCATGAAAAGGTGTGAAAAATATGAAGAGCTACAAAAGGTGTCAAAAATGAAATGAGCATGAAACGGTCTGAAAAATAGGAGGAGCATGAAGTGGTGTTGAAAAAAAAGAAGAGCCTGAAAAGGTGTGAAATATATGAAGAGCTTCAAAAGGTGTCAAAAATATGAGGAGCATGAAACGGTCTGAAAGATAGGAGGAGCATGAAGCGTTGATGAAAAACATGTAGGGCATGAAAACGTGTGAAAAATATGAAGAGCTTCAAAAGGTGTCAAAAATGAGATGAGCATGAAACGGTCTGAAAAATAGTAGGAGCATGAATTGGTGTTGAAATACATGAAGAGCCTGAAAAGGTATGAAAAATATGAAGAGCTTCAAAACGTGTGAAATATATGAGGAGCATGATGCGGTCTGAAAAATAGGAGGAACATGAAGCGGTGTTCAAAAACGTGAAGAGCCTGAAAAGTTGTGAAAAATATGAAAAGCTTCCAAAGGTGTCAAAAATGAGATCAGCATGAAACGGTCTGAAAAACAGGAGGATCATGAAGCGGTGTTGAAAAACATGAAGAGCCTGAAAAGGTGTGAGAAATATGAAGAGCTTAAAAAGGTGTCAAAAATATGAGGAGCATGAAACGGAATGAAAAATAGGAGGAGCATGAAGCGGTGTTGAAAAACTAGAAGAGCCTGAAAATATGTGAAAAATATGAAAAGCGTCAAAAGGTGTCAAGAATATGAGGAGCATGAAACGGAATGAAAAATAGGGGGAGCATGAAGCGGTGTTGAAAAACATGAAGAACCTGAAAACGTGTGAAACATATGAAGAGCTTAAAAAATTGTGAAAATATGAAGAGCTTCAAAAGGTGTCAAATATATGAGGAGCATGAAATGGTCTGAAAAATAGGAGGATCAGAAAGTGGTGTTGAAAAACCTGAAGAGCCTGAAAATGGTGTGAAAAATATCAAAGGCTTCAAAAGGTGTCAAAAATGAGATGTGCATGAAACGGTCTGAAAAATATGCGGAGTATGAAGCGGTGTTCAAAAACATGAAGAGCGTGAAAAGGTGTGAAAAATATGAAGAGCTTCAAAAGGTGTCAAACATAAGAGGAGCATGAAACGGTCTGAAAAATAGGAGGAGCATGAAACGGTGTTAAAAAACATGAAGAGCCTGAAAATGGTGTGAAAAATATGAAGAGCTTCAAAAGGTGTGAAAAATATGAAGAGCTTCAAAAGGTGTCAAAAATATGAGGAACATGAAACGGTCTGAAAAATTGGAGGAGCATGAAGCCGTGTTCAAAAACATGAACAGCCTGAAATTATGTGAAAAATATGAAGAGCCTGAAAAGGTGTGAAAAATATGAGGAGCTTTAAAAGGTGTCAAATACATGAGGAGCATGAAACGGTCTGAAAAATAGGAGGATCAGAAAGCGGTGTTGAAAAACATGAAGAGCCTGAAAATGGTGTGAAAAATATCAAAGGCTTCAAAAGGTGTCAAAAATGAGATGTGCATGAAACGGTCACAAAAATAGGAGGAGCATGAAACGGTGTTCAAAGACATGAAGAGCCTGAAAAGGTGTGAAAAATATGAAGAGCCTCAAAAAATGTCAAAAATATGAGGAATATGAAACGGTCTGAAAAATAGGAGGATCATAAAGCGGTGTTGAAAAACATGAAGAGCCTGAAAATGGTGTGAAAAATATGAAGAGCTTCAAAAGGAGTCAAAAATGAAATGTGCATGAAACGGTCTGAAAAATATGAGGAGCATGAAGTCGTTGTGAAAAACATGAAAAGCCTGAAAATGTGTGCAAAATACGAAGAGTTTCAAAAGGTGTGAAATACATGAGGAGCATGAAATGGTCTGAGAAATAGGAGGAGCATGAAGCGGTGTTCAAAAACATGTAGAGACTGAAAAGGTGTGAAAAATATGAAGAGCTTCAAAAGGAGTGAAAAATAGGAGGAGCATGAAACGGTCTGAAAAATAGGAAGAGCATGAACCGGTGTTCAAATACATGAAAAGCGTGAAAAGGTGTGAAAAATATGAAGAGCTTCAAAAATATGAAAAACATGAAGAGCTTCAAAAGGTGTGAAAAATATGAAGAGCTTCAAAATGTGTCAAAAATATGAGGAGCATGAAACGGTCTAAAAAATCGGAGGAGCATGAAATGGTGTTCAAAGACATGAAGAGACTGAAAAGGTGTGAAATACAGGAAGAGCTTCAAATGGTGTGAAATACATGAGGAGCATGAAACGGTCTGAAAAATAGGAGGAGCATGAAGCGCTGTTCAACAACATGAAGAGCCTAAAAGGTGTGAAAAGTATGAAGAGATTCAAAAGGTGTCAAAAATATGAGGAGCATGAAACGGTCTGAACATACGAGGAGCATGAAGCGGTGATGAAAAACATGGAGAGCCTGAAAAGGTGTGAAAAATATGAAGAGCTTCAAAAGGTTTCAAAATGTGTGGAGCATGAAACGGTCTGAAAAATAGGAGGAGCATGAATTGGTGTTGAAAAACATGAAGATCCTGAAAAGGTGTGAGAAATATGAAGAGTTTCAAAAGGTGTCAAAAATATGAGGAGCCTGAAACGGTCTGAAAAATAAGAGGAGCATGAAGCGGTGTTCAAAAACATGAAGAGCCTGAAAAGGTGTGAAATATATGAAGAGCTTGAAAACGTGTGAAATTTATGAAGAGCTTCAAAAGGTGTTAAAAATGAGATGAACATGAAACCGTCTGAAAAATATGAGGAGCATGAAACGGTGATCAAAAACATGAAGAGCCTGAAAAGCTGTGAAAAATATGAAGAGCTTCAAAAGGTGTGAAAAATATGAGGAGCATGATACAGTTTGAAAAATAGGAGGTGCATGAAGCCGTGTTGAAAAACATGAATAGTCTGAAAACGTGTGAAAATATGAAGAGCTTCAAAAGGTGTCAAAAAAGATATGAGCATGAAACGGTCTGAAAAATAGGAGGAGCATGAAGTGGTGTTGAAAAACATGAAGAGCCTGAAATGGTGTGAAATATATGAAGACCTTCAAAACGTGTGAAAAATATGAGGAGCTTCAAAAAGTGTCAAAATTATGAGGAGCATGAAACGGTCTGAAAAATAGGAGGAGCATGAAGCGGTGTTGAAAAATAAGAGGAGCATGAAGAGGTGTTGAAAAAAATGAAGAGCCTGAAAAGGTGTGAAAAATATGAAGAGCTTCTAAAGGTGTCAAAAATATGAGGAGCCTGAAACGGTCTGAAAAATAGGAGGGGCATGAAGCGATGTTGAAAAACATGCAGAGCCTGAAAATGTGTGAAAAATATGAAGATCTTCTAAAGGTGTCAAATATATGAGGACAATGAAACGGCCTGAAAAATTGGAGGAGCATGAAGTGGTGTTGAAAAACATGAAGAGCCTGAAAAGGTGAGAAAAATATAAAGAGCTTCAAAAGGTGTCAAAATTATGAGGAGCATGAAACGGTCTGAAAAATAGGAGGAGCATGAAGTGGTGTTGAAAAACATGAAGATCCTGAAATGGTGTGAAATATATGAAGACCTTCAAAATGTGTGAAACATATGAGGAGCTTCAAAAAGTGTCAAAAATATGAGGAGCATGAAACGGTCTGAAAAATAGGAGGAGCATGAAGGGGTGTTGAAAAAATGAAGAGCCTGAAAAGGTGTGAAAAATATGAAAAGCTTAAAAACGTGTCAAATATATGAGGAGCATGAAACGGTATGAAAAATACGAGGAGCATGAAGCGGTGTTGAAAAACGTGAAGAGCCTGAAATGGTGTGAAATATATGAAGAGCTTCAAAACGTGTCAAAAATAAATGAGCAGGAAAGGGTCTGAATATTAGGAGAGCATGAAGTGGTGTTAAAACATGAAGAGCCTGAAAAGGTGTGAAATATATGAAGAGTGTCAAAAGGTATCAAAAATATGAGGAGAATGAAACGGTCTGAAAAATAGGAGGAGCATGAAACGGTGATCAAAAACATGAATACCTGAAAAGTTGTGAAAAATATGAAGAGCTTCAAAAGGTGTGAAATACATGAGGATCATAAAACGGTCTGAAAAATAGGAGAAGCATGAAGTGGTGTTCAAAAACATGATGAGCCTGAAAAAGTGTGAAAAATATGAAGAGCTTCAAAAGGTGTGAAATACATGAGGAGCATAAAACGGTCTGAAAAATAGGAGAAGCATGAAGTGGTGTTCAAAAACATGAAGAGCCTGAAAATGTGTGAAAAATTTGAAGAGCTTCAAAAGGTGTGAAAAATATGAGGAGTATGAAACGCTCTGAAAAATAGGAGGAGCATGAAACGGTGTTCAAAAACATGAAGAGCCTGAAAAGGTGTGAAAAATATGAAGAGCTTCAAAAGCTGTCAAGTATATGAGTAGCATGAAACGGTATGAAATCTAGCAGGAGCATGAAACGGTGTTGAAAAACTTGAAGAGCCTGAAAAGGTGTGGAAAATAAGAGGAGCTTCCAAAGGTGTCAAAAATATGTGCTGCGTGAAACGGTCTGAAAAATGGGAGGAGCATGAAGCGGTGTTCTAAAACATGAAGAGCCTGAAAAGGTGTGAAAAATATGAACAGCTTCAAAAGGTGTGAAAAATATAAGGAGCATGAAACGGTCTGAAAAATAGGAGGAGCATGAAGCGGTTTTCAAAAACATGAAGAGCCTGAAAAGGTGTGAAAAATATGAAGAGCTTCAAAAGTTGTCAAAAATATGAGAAGCATGAAACAGTCTCAAAATTAGGAGGAAAATGAATCGGTGATCAAGAACATGGAGAGCCTGAAAAGGTGTGAAATATATGAAGAGCTTCAAAAGGTTTCAAAATATGAGGAGCATGAAACGGTCTGAAAAATAGGAGGAGCATGAAGCGGTGTTGAAAAACATGAGAAGCCTGAAAAGGTGTGAAAAATATGAAGAGCTTCAAAAGGTGTCAAAAATATGAGGAGCAAGAAACGGTCTGAAAAATAGGAGGAGCATGAAGTGGTGTTGAAAAACCTGAAGAGCCTGGAATGGTGTAAAAATATGAAGAGCCTCAAAAGGTGTCAAAAATATGAGGAGCATGAAACGGTCTGAAATATAGGAGGATCATGAAGCAGTGTTGAAATACATGAAGAGCCTGAAAATGTGTGAAAAATATGAAGAGCTTCAAAAGGTGTGAAAAATATGAAGAGCTTCAAAAGGAGTCAAAAATGAGATGAGCATGAAACGGTCTGAAAAATAGGAGGAGCATGAAGTGGTGTTGAAAAACCTGAAGAGCCTAAAAGCTGTGAAATATATGAAGAGCTTCAAAAGGTGTGAAAAATATGAGGAGCATGAAACGGTCTGAAAAAGTGGAGGAGCATGAAGCGGTGTTCAAAAAATTGAAGAGCCTGGATAGGTGTGAAAAATATGAAGAGCATCGAAACGTGTCAAAAATATGAGGAGCATGAAACGGTCTGAAAAATAGGAGGAGCATGAAGCAGTGTTAAAAACATGAAGAGCCTGAAAACCTGTGAAAAATATTAAGAGCTTCAAAAGGTGTGAAAAATATGAAGAGCTGCAAAAGGTGTAATAGTGAGATGAGCATTAAAGGGTCTGAAAAACAGGAGGAGCATGAAGAGGTGTTGAAAAACATGAAGAGCCTGAAAAGGTGTGAAAAATATGAAGAGCTTCAAAAGGTGTCAAAAATATGAGGAGCATGAAACGGTCTGAAAAATAGGAGGAGCATGAAGAGTTGTTGAAAAACATGAAGAGCCTGAAAAGGTGTGAAAAATATGAAGAGCTTCAAAAGGTGTGAAAAATATGAAGAGCTTGAAAAGGTGTCAAAAATGAGATGAGCATGAATCGGTCTGAAAAATAGGAGGAGCATGAAGTGGTGTTGTAAAACATGAAGAGCCTGAAAAGGTGTGAAATATATGAAGAGCTTCAAAATGTGTCAAAAATATGAGGAGCATGAAAGGGTCTGAAATATAGGAGGATCATGAAGCGGTGTTCAAAAACATGAAGAGCCTGAAAAGGTGTGAAAAATATGAAGAGCTTCAAAAGGTGTCAAAAATCTGAGGAGCATGAAACGGTCTGAAAAATAGGAGGAGCATGAAGTGATGTTGAAAAACATGAAGAGCCTGAAAAGGTGTGAAAAATATGAAGAGCTTCAAAAGGTGTCAAAAATAAGAGGAGCATGAAACGGTCTGAAATATATGAGGTCCATGAACCGGTGTTCAAAAACATGAAGGCCTGAAATGATGTGAAAAATTTGAGGAGCTTCAAAAGGTGTGAAAAATATGAAGAGCTTCAAAAGGTGTCAAAAATGAGATGAGCATGAAACGCTCTGAAAAATAGGAGGAGCATGAAGTTGTGTTGAAAAACATGAAGAGCCTGAAAACGTGAGAAATATATGAGGAGCTTGAAAATGTGTCAAAAAAAAGAGGAGCATGAAACGATCTGAAAAATAGGACGTGCATAAAGTGGTGGTGAAAAACATGAAGAGCCTGAAAAGGTGTGAAAAATATGAAGAGCTTCAAAAGGTGTGAAATATATGAAGAGCTTCAAAAGGTGTCAAAGATATGAGGAACATGAAACGGTCTGAAAAATAGTAGGAGCATGAAACGGTGATCAAAAACATGAAGAGCCGGAAAAGGTGGGAAAAATATGAAGAGCTTCAAAAAGTGTGACATACATGAGGAGTTTGAAACGGGCTGAAAAGTAGGAGAAGCATGAAGTGGTGTGGAAAAATATGAAGAGCCTGAAAAGGTGTGGAAAATATGAAGAGCTTCAAAAGGTGTGAAATACATGAGGAGCATGAAACTCTCTGAAAAATAGAAGGAGCATGAAGCGGTGTTCAAACATGAAGAGCCTGAAAAGGTGTGAAAAATATGAAGAGCTTCAAACGGTGTCAAAAATATGAGGAGCATGAAACGGTCTGAAAAATAGGAAGAGCAAGAAGCCATGTTCAAAAACATGAAGAGCCTGAAAAGGTCTGAAAAATATGAAGAGCTTGAAAAGGTGTAAAATATATGAAGAGCTTCAAAAGGTGTCAAAAATGAGATGAGCATGAAACGGTGTGAAAAATAGGAGGAGCATGAAGCGGTTTTGAAAAAAATGAAGAGGCTGAAATGGTGTGAAATATATGAAGAGCTTCAAGATGTGTCAAAAATACAAAGAGCAGGAAATGGTCTGAAAAATAGAAGGATCATGAAGCGATGTTCAAAAACATGAATAGCCTGAAAAGGTGTGAAAAATATGAAGAGCTTCAAAAGGTGTGAAAAATATGAGGAGCATGAAACGGTCTGAAAAATAGAAGGGGCATGAAATGGTGTTCAAAAACATGAAAGCCTGAAAAGGTGTGAAAAATATGAAGAGCTTCAAAAGGTGTGAAATACATGAGGAGCATGAAATGGTCTGAAAAATAGGAGAAGTATGAAGTGGTGTTGAAAAACATGAAGAGCCTGAAAAGGAGTGAAAAATATGAAGAGCTTCAAAAGGTGTCAAACATATGAAGAACATGAAACGGTCTGAAAAATAGGAGGATCATGAAGCAGTGTTCAAAAACATGAAGAGCCTGAAAATGTGTGAAAAATATTCAGAGCTTCAAAATGTGTCAAATATATGAGGAGCATGAAACGGCTTGAAAAATAGGAGGAGCATGAAACGGTGATTAAAAACATGAAGAGCCTGAAAAGGTGTGAAAAATATGAAGAGCTTCAAAAGGTGTGAAATACATGAGGAGCATGAAACAGGCCGAAAAATAGGTGAAGCATGAAGTGGTGTGGAAAAACATGAAGAGCCTAAAAAGTTGTGAGAAATATGAAGAGCTTCAAAAGATGTGAAATACATGAGGAGCAAGAAACTCTCTGAGAAATAGGAGGAGCATGAAGCGATGTCATAAACATGAAGAACCTAAAAAGTTGTGAGAAATATGAAGAGCTTCAAAAGGTGTCAAAAATGAGATGAGCATG
Source organism: Dama dama (assembly GCF_033118175.1). Taxonomy (NCBI): domain Eukaryota; kingdom Metazoa; phylum Chordata; class Mammalia; order Artiodactyla; family Cervidae; genus Dama; species Dama dama. The sequence goes on along the minus strand of NW_026870948.1, from coordinate 1,955,548 downwards.
AAACGGTCTGAAAAATAGGAGGAGCAAGAAGCGGTGTTGAAAAACATGAAGAGCCTAAAAAGTTGTGAAAAATATGAAAAGCTTCAAAAGGGGTCAAAAATGAGATGAGCATGAAACGGTCTGAAAAATAGGAGGATCATGTAACGGTGTTGAAAAACATGAAAAGCCTGAAAAGGTGTGAAAAATATGAGGAGGTTCAAAAGGTGTCAAAAATATGAGGAGCATGAAACGGTGTTAAATATATGAGGAGCATTTAGCGGTGTTCAAAAACTTGGAGAGCCTGAAAAAGTGTGAAAAATATGAAGAGCTTCAAAAGGTGTCAAAAATATGAGGAGCATGAAACGTTCTCAAAAATAGGAGGATCATGAAGCGGTGTTGAAAAACATGAAGAGCCTGAATAAGTGTGAAAAAGATGAAGAGCTTCAAAAGGTGTGAAAAATATGAAGAGCTTCAAATGGTGTCAAAAATGAGATGAACATGAAACCGTCTGAAAAATAAGAAGAGCATGAAGTGGTGTTGAAAAACATGAAGACCCTGAAAAGGTGTGAAAAACATGAAGAGCTTCAAATGGTGTGAAAAATATGAAGAGCTTCAAAGGTGTCAAAAATGAGATGAAAATGAAACCGTCTGAAAAATAGGAAGAGCATGAAGCGGTGTTCAAAAACATGAAGAGCCTGAAAAGGTGTGAAAAATATGAAGAGCTTCAAAAGGTGTCAAATATATGAGGAGCATGAAACGGTCTGAAAAATAGGAAGAGCATGAAGCGGTGTTCAAAAACATGAAGAGCCTGAAAAGGTGTGAAAAATATGAAGAGCTTCAAAAGGTGTCAAAAATATGAAGAGCCTGAAGCGGTTTGAAAAATAGGAGGAGCATGAAGCAATGTTCAAAAACATGAAGTGCCTGAAAAGGTGTGAAAAATATGAAAAGCCTCAAAAACTGTCAAAAATATGAGGAGCATGAAACGGTCTGAAAAATAGCAGGAGCATGAAGCGGTGTTGAAAAACATGAAGAGTCTGAAAACGTCTGAAAACATGAAGAGCTTCAAAAATATGAAAAATATGAAGAGCTTCAAAAGGTGTCAAAAATGAGATGTGCATGAAACTGTCTGAAAAATAGGAGGAGCATGAAGCGGTGTTGAAAAACGTGAAGAAACTGAAAAGGTGTGAGAAATATGAAGAGCTTCAACAGATGTCAAAAATATGAGGAGCATGAAACGGTCTGAAAAAGAGGAGGAGCATGAAGCGGTGTGGAAAACCATGAAGTGCTTGAAAAGGTGTGAAAAATATGAAGAGCTTCAAAATGTGTCAAAATTATGAGGAGCATGAAACGGTCAGAAAAATAGAAGGAGCATGAAGCGGTGTTGAAAAACATGAAGAGCCTGAAAAGGTGTGAAAACCATGAAGAGCTTCAAAAGGTGTGAAAAATATGAAGAGCTTCAAAAGGTGTCAAAAATGAGAAGAGCATAAAAGGGTCTGAAAAATAGGAGGAACATGACGTGGTGTTGAAAAAAATGAAGAGCATGAAAAGGTGTGAAATATATGAGAGCTTCAAAAGGTGTCAAAAATATGAGGAGAATGAAACGGTCTGAAAAATAGGAGGAGCATGAAGTGGTGTGGAAAACCATGAAGTGCTTGAAAAGGTGTGAAAAATATGAAGAGTTTCTAAAGGTGTCAAAAATATGAGGAGCATTAAACAGTCTGAAAAATAGGAGAAGCATGAATTGGTGTGGAAAATCATGAAGAGCCTGAAAAGGTGTGAAAAATATGAAGAGCTTCAAAAGGTGTCAAAAATATGAGGAGCATGAAACGGTCTGAAAAATAGGAAGAGCATGAAGCAGTGTGCAAAAACATGAAGAGCTGGAAAAGGTGTGAAAATTATGAAGAGCTTCAAAAGGTGTCAAAAATATGAGGAGCATGAAACGGTCTGAAAAATAGGAGGAGGATGAAACGGTGTTCAAAAACATGAAGAGCCTGTAAAGGTGTGAAAAATATGAAGAGCTTTAAAAGGTGTGAAATACATGAGGAGCATGAAACTCTCTGAAAAATAAAAGGAGCAAGAAGGGGTGTTCAAAAACATGAAGAGGCTGAAAATGTGTGAAAAACATGAAGAGGCTGAAAAGGTGTGAAAAATATGAAGAGTCTAAAGGTGTCAAAAATATGAGGAGCATGAAACGGTCTGAAAAATAGAAGCAGAATTAAACGGTGTTGAAAAACATGAAGAGCCTGAAAACGTGTGAAAAATATGAAGAGCTTCAAAAGGTGTGAAAAATATGAGGAGCATGAAACGGTCTGAAAAATAGAAGCAGCATGAAACGGTGTTGAAAAACATGAAGAAACTGAAAACGTGTGAAATATATGAAGAGCTTCAAAAGGTGGGAAAAATATGAAGAACTTCAAAAGGTGTCAAAAATGAGATGAGCATGAAACGGTCTGAAAAATAGGAGGAGCATGAAGTGGTGTGGAAAAACATGAAGTGCTTGAAAAGGTGTGAAAAATATGAAGAGTTTCTAAAGGTGTCAAAAATATGAGGAGCATTAAACGGTAAGAAAAATAGGAGGATCATGAAATGGCGTTCAAAAACATGAAGAGCCTGAAAACGTGTGAAAAATATGAAGAGCTTCAAAACGTGTCAAAAATATGAGGAGCATGAAACGGTCTGAAAAATAGGAGGAGCATGAAGCGGTGTTGAAAAACATGAAGAGCCTGAAAAGGTGTGGAATATATGAAGCGCTTCAAAAGGTGAGAAAAATATGAGGTGCAAGAAACGGTCTGAAAAATAGGAGGAGCATGAAGCGGTGTTGAAAAACAAGAAGAGCCTGAAAACGTGTGAAAAATATGAAGAGCATCAAAAGGTGTGAAAAATATGAGGAGCAGGAAACGGTCTAAAAAATAGAAGCGGCATGAAATGGTGTTCAAAAACATGAAGAGACTGAAAAGATGTGAAAATTATGAAGAGCTTCAAAAGGTGTGAAATACATGAGGCGCATGAAACGGTCTGAAAAATAGGAGAAGCATGAAGTGGTGTTGAAACACATGAAGAGCCTGAAAAGGTGTGAAAAATATGAAGAGCTTCAAAATGTGTCAAACATATGAAGAACATGAAAAGGTCTGAAAAATAGGAGGATCATGAAGCAGTGTTCAAAAACATGAAGAGCCTGAAAATGTGTGAAAAATATAAAGAGCTTCAAAATGTGTCAAATATATGAGGAGCATGAAACGGTCTGAAAAATAGGAGGAGCATGAAACGGTGATTAAAAACATGAAGAGCCTGAAAAGGGGTGAAAAATATGAAGAGCTTCAAAAGGTGTGAAATACATGAGGAGCATGAAACAGGCCGAAAAATACGAGAAGCATGAAGTGATGTGGAAAAACATGAAGAGCCTAAAAAGTTGTGAGAAATATGAAGAGTTTCAAAAGATGTGAAATACATGAGGAGCATGAAACTCTCTGAAAAATAGGAGGAGCATGAAGCGGTGTTCAAAAATATGAAAAGCCTAAAAAGTTGTGAGAAATATGAAGAGCTTTAAAAGGTGTCAAAAATGAGATGAGCATGAAACGGTCTGAAAAATATGTGGAGCATGAAGCCGTGTTGAGAAACATGAAGAGCCTAAAAAGTTGTGAAAAATCTGAAAAGCTTCAAAAGGTGTCAAAAATGAGATGAGCATGAAACAGTCTGAAAAATAGGAGGATCATGTAACGGTGTTGAAAAACATGAAGAGCCTGAAAAGGTGTGAAAAATATGAGGAGCTTCAAAAGGTGTGAAAAATATGAGGAGCATGAAACAGTCTGAAAAATAGGAGTAGCATGAAGCTGTGTTCAAAAACATGAAGAGCCTGAAAAGGTGTGAAAAATATGAGGAGCTTCAAAAGGTGTGAAAAATATGAGGAGCATGAAACGGTCTGAAAAAGAGAAGCAGCATGAAACGGTGTTGAAAAACATGAAGAGCCTGAAAAGGTGTGAAAAATATGAAGAGCATGAAACGGTCTTAAAAATAGGAGGATCTTGAAGCGGTGTTCAAAATCATGAAGAGACTGAAAACTTGTGAAAAATATGAAGAGCTGCAAAAGGTGTCAAAAATATGAGGAGCATGAAACAGTCTGAAAAATAGGAGCATGAAACGGTGATAAAAAACATGAAGAGCCTGAAAAGGTGTGAAAAATATGAAGAGCTTCAAAAGGTGTGAAATTCATGAGGAGCATGAAATGGTCTGAAAAATAGGAGAAGAATGAAGTGGTGGGGAATAACATGAAGAGCCTGAAAAGGTGTGAAAAATATGAAGAGCTTCAAGAGGTGTCAAATATTTGAAGAGCATGAAACGGTCTGAAAAATATCAGGAGCATGAAGCGGTGTTGAAAAACATGAAGAGTCTGAAAACGTGTGAAAATATGAAGAACTTCAAAAATATGAAAGATATGAAGAGCTTCAAAAGGTGTCAAAAATATGAGGAGCATGAAACGGTCTGAAAAATAGAAGCAGCATGAAACGGTGTTGAAAAACATGAAGAACCTGAAAACGTGTGAAATATATGAAGAGCTTCAAAAGGTGGGAAAAATATGAAGAACTTCAAAAGGTGTCAATAATGAGATGAGCATGAAACGGTCTGAAAAATAGGAGGAGCATGAAGTGGTCTTGAAAAACATGAAGAGCCTGAAAAGGTGTGAAAAATATGAAGAGCTTCAAAAGTTATCAAAAATATGAAGAGTATGAAACCGTCTGAAAAATAGGAGGAGCATGAAGAGGTGTGGAAAACCATGAAGTGCTTGAAAAGGTGTGAAAAATATGAAGAGTTACTAAAGGTGTCAAAAATATGAGGAGCATTAAACGGTCAGAAAAATAGGAGGATCATGAAATGGTGTTCAAAAACATGAAGAGCCTGAAAAGGTGTGAAAAACATGAAGAGCCTGAAAAGGTGTGAAAAATATGAAGAGCTTCAAAAGGTGTCAAAAATATGAGGAGCAGGAAACGGTCTGAAAAATAGGAGGAGCATGAAGCGGTGTTGAAAAACATGAAGAGCCTGAAAAGGTGTGGAAAATATGAAGCGCATCAAAAGGTGAGAAAAATATGAGGTGCAAGTAACGGTCTCAAAAATAGGAGGAGCATGAAGCGGTGTTGAAAAACAAGAAGAGCCTGAAAACGTGTGAAAAATATGAAGAGCATCAAAAGGTGTGAAAAATATGAGGAGCAGGAAACGGTCTAAAAAATAGAAGCGGCATGAAATGGTGTTCAAAAACATGAAGAGACTGAAAAGATGTGAAAATTATGAAGAGCTTCAAAAGGTGTGAAATACATGAGGCGCATGAAACGGTCTGAAAAATAGGAGAAGCATGAAGTGGTGTTGAAACACATGAAGAGCCTGAAAAGGTGTGAAAAATATGAAGAGCTTCAAAATGTGTCAAACATATGAAGAACATGAAAAGGTCTGAAAAATAGGAGGATCATGAAGCAGTGTTCAAAAACATGAAGAGCCTGAAAATGTGTGAAAAATATAAAGAGCTTCAAAATGTGTCAAATATATGAGGAGCATGAAACGGTCTGAAAAATAGGAGGAGCATGAAACGGTGATTAAAAACATGAAGAGCCTGAAAAGGTGTGAAAAATATGAAGAGCTTCAAAAGCTGTGAAATACATGAGGAGCATGAAACAGGCCGAAAAATACGAGAAGCATGAAGTGATGTGGAAAAACATGAAGAGCCTAAAAAGTTGTGAGAAATATGAAGAGCTTCAAAAGATGTGAAATACATGAGGAGCATGAAACTCTCTGAAAAATAGGAGGAGCATGAAGCGGTGTTCAAAAATATGAAAAGCCTAAAAAGTTGTGAGAAATATGAAGAGCTTCAAAAGGTGTCAAAAATGAGATGAGCATGAAGCGGTCTGAAAAATATGTGGAGCATGAAGCCGTGTTGAGAAACATGAAGAGCCTAAAAAGTTGAGAAAAATCTGAAAAGCTTCAAAAGGTGTCAAAAATGAGATGAGCATGAAACAGTCTGAAAAATAGGAGGATCATGTAACGGTGTTGAAAAACATGAAGAGCCTGAAAAGGTGTGAAAAATATGAGGAGCTTCAAAAGGTGTGAAAAATATGAGGAGCATGAAACAGTCTGAAAAAGAGAAGCAGCATGAAACGGTGTTGAAAAACATGAAGAGCCTGAAAAGGTGTGAAAAATATGAGGAGCTTCAAAAGGTGTGAAAAATATGAGGAGCATGAAACAGTCTGAAAAAGAGAAGCAGCATGAAGCTGTGTTCAAAAACATGAAGAGCCTGAAAAGGTGTGAAAAATATGAGGAGCTTCAAAAGGTGTGAAAAATATGAGGAGCATGAAACGGTCTGAAAAAGAGAAGCAGCATGAAACGGTGTTGAAAAACATGAAGAGCCTGAAAAGGTGTGAAAAATATGAAGAGCTGCAAAAGGTGTCAAAAATATGAAGAGCATGAAACGGCCTTAAAAATAGGAGGATCTTGAAGCGGTGTTCAAAATCATGAAGAGACTGAAAACTTGTGAAAAATATGAAGAGCTGCAAAAGGTGTCAAAAATATGAGGAGCATGAAACGGTCTGATAAATAGGAGCATGAAACGGTGATAAAAAACATGAAGAGCCTGAAAAGGTGTGAAAAATATGAAGAGCTTCAAAAGGTGTGAAATTCATGAGGAGCATGAAATGATCTGAAAAATAGGAGAAGAATGAAGTGGTGGGGAAAAACATGAAGAGCCTGAAAAGGTGTGAAAAATATGAAGAGCTTCAAGAGGTGTCAAATATATGAAGAGCATGAAACGGTCTCAAAAATAGCAGGAGCATGAAGCGGTGTTGAAAAACATGAAGAGTCTGAAAACCTGTGAAAATATGAAGAACTTCAAAAATATGAAAGATATGAAGAGCTTCAAAAGGTGTCAAAAATGAAATGTGCATGAAACGGTCTGAAAAATAGGAGGAGCATGAAGTGGTGTTGAAAAACGTGAAGAACCTGAAAAGGTGTGAGAAATATGAAGAGCTTCAATAGATGTCAAAAATATGAGGAGCATGAAACGGTCTGAAAAAGAGGAGGAGCACGAAGCGGTGTTGAAAAACATGAAGAGCCTGAAAAGGTGTGAAAAATATGAAGAGCTTCAAAATGTGTCAAAATTATGAGGAGCATGAAACGGTCAGAAAAATAGAAGGAGCATGAAGCGGTGTTGAAAAACATGAAGAGCCTGAAAAGGTGTGAAAACCATGAAGAGCTTCAAAAGGTGTGAAAAATATGAAGAGCTTCAAATGGTGTCAAAAATGAGAAGAGCATAAAAGGGTCTGAAAAATAGGAGGAGCATGACGTGGTGTTGAAAAAAATGAAGAGCCTGAAAAGGTGTGAAATATATGAGAGCTTCAAAACATGTCAAAAATATGAGGAGAATGAAACGGTATGAAAAATAGGAGGAGCATGAAGCGGTGTGGAAAACCATGAAGTGCTTGAAAAGGTGTGAAAAATATGAAGAGTTTCGAAAGGTGTCAAAAATATGAGGAGCATTAAACAGTCTGAAAAATAGGAGAAGCATGAATTGGTGTTGAAAAACATGAAGAGCCTGAAAAGGTGTGAAAAATATGAAGAGCTTCAAAAGGTGTCAAAAATATGAGGAGCAGGAAACGGTCTGAAAAATAGGAGGAGCATGAAGCGGTGTTGAAAAACATGAAGAGCCTGAAAAGGTGTGGAAAATATGAAGCGCATCAAAAGGTGAGAAAAATATGAGGTGCAAGTAACGGTCTCAAAAATAGGAGGAGCATGAAGCGGTGTTGAAAAACAAGAAGAGCCTGAAAACGTGTGAAAAATATGAAGAGCATCAAAAGGTGTGAAAAATATGAGGAGCAGGAAACGGTCTAAAAAATAGAAGCGGCATGAAATGGTGTTCAAAAACATGAAGAGACTGAAAAGATGTGAAAATTATGAAGAGCTTCAAAAGGTGTGAAATACATGAGGCGCATGAAACGGTCTGAAAAATAGGAGAAGCATGAAGTGGTGTTGAAACACATGAAGAGCCTGAAAAGGTGTGAAAAATATGAAGAGCTTCAAAATGTGTCAAACATATGAAGAACATGAAAAGGTCTGAAAAATAGGAGGATCATGAAGCAGTGTTCAAAAACATGAAGAGCCTGAAAATGTGTGAAAAATATAAAGAGCTTCAAAATGTGTCAAATATATGAGGAGCATGAAACGGTCTGAAAAATAGGAGGAGCATGAAACGGTGATTAAAAACATGAAGAGCCTGAAAAGGTGTGAAAAATATGAAGAGCTTCAAAAGCTGTGAAATACATGAGGAGCATGAAACAGGCCGAAAAATACGAGAAGCATGAAGTGATGTGGAAAAACATGAAGAGCCTAAAAAGTTGTGAGAAATATGAAGAGCTTCAAAAGATGTGAAATACATGAGGAGCATGAAACTCTCTGAAAAATAGGAGGAGCATGAAGCGGTGTTCAAAAATATGAAAAGCCTAAAAAGTTGTGAGAAATATGAAGAGCTTCAAAAGGTGTCAAAAATGAGATGAGCATGAAGCGGTCTGAAAAATATGTGGAGCATGAAGCCGTGTTGAGAAACATGAAGAGCCTAAAAAGTTGAGAAAAATCTGAAAAGCTTCAAAAGGTGTCAAAAATGAGATGAGCATGAAACAGTCTGAAAAATAGGAGGATCATGTAACGGTGTTGAAAAACATGAAGAGCCTGAAAAGGTGTGAAAAATATGAGGAGCTTCAAAAGGTGTGAAAAATATGAGGAGCATGAAACAGTCTGAAAAAGAGAAGCAGCATGAAACGGTGTTGAAAAACATGAAGAGCCTGAAAAGGTGTGAAAAATATGAGGAGCTTCAAAAGGTGTGAAAAATATGAGGAGCATGAAACAGTCTGAAAAAGAGAAGCAGCATGAAGCTGTGTTCAAAAACATGAAGAGCCTGAAAAGGTGTGAAAAATATGAGGAGCTTCAAAAGGTGTGAAAAATATGAGGAGCATGAAACGGTCTGAAAAAGAGAAGCAGCATGAAACGGTGTTGAAAAACATGAAGAGCCTGAAAAGGTGTGAAAAATATGAAGAGCTGCAAAAGGTGTCAAAAATATGAAGAGCATGAAACGGCCTTAAAAATAGGAGGATCTTGAAGCGGTGTTCAAAATCATGAAGAGACTGAAAACTTGTGAAAAATATGAAGAGCTGCAAAAGGTGTCAAAAATATGAGGAGCATGAAACGGTCTGATAAATAGGAGCATGAAACGGTGATAAAAAACATGAAGAGCCTGAAAAGGTGTGAAAAATATGAAGAGCTTCAAAAGGTGTGAAATTCATGAGGAGCATGAAATGATCTGAAAAATAGGAGAAGAATGAAGTGGTGGGGAAAAACATGAAGAGCCTGAAAAGGTGTGAAAAATATGAAGAGCTTCAAGAGGTGTCAAATATATGAAGAGCATGAAACGGTCTCAAAAATAGCAGGAGCATGAAGCGGTGTTGAAAAACATGAAGAGTCTGAAAACCTGTGAAAATATGAAGAACTTCAAAAATATGAAAGATATGAAGAGCTTCAAAAGGTGTCAAAAATGAAATGTGCATGAAACGGTCTGAAAAATAGGAGGAGCATGAAGTGGTGTTGAAAAACGTGAAGAACCTGAAAAGGTGTGAGAAATATGAAGAGCTTCAATAGATGTCAAAAATATGAGGAGCATGAAACGGTCTGAAAAAGAGGAGGAGCACGAAGCGGTGTTGAAAAACATGAAGAGCCTGAAAAGGTGTGAAAAATATGAAGAGCTTCAAAATGTGTCAAAATTATGAGGAGCATGAAACGGTCAGAAAAATAGAAGGAGCATGAAGCGGTGTTGAAAAACATGAAGAGCCTGAAAAGGTGTGAAAACCATGAAGAGCTTCAAAAGGTGTGAAAAATATGAAGAGCTTCAAATGGTGTCAAAAATGAGAAGAGCATAAAAGGGTCTGAAAAATAGGAGGAGCATGACGTGGTGTTGAAAAAAATGAAGAGCCTGAAAAGGTGTGAAATATATGAGAGCTTCAAAACATGTCAAAAATATGAGGAGAATGAAACGGTATGAAAAATAGGAGGAGCATGAAGCGGTGTGGAAAACCATGAAGTGCTTGAAAAGGTGTGAAAAATATGAAGAGTTTCGAAAGGTGTCAAAAATATGAGGAGCATTAAACAGTCTGAAAAATAGGAGAAGCATGAATTGGTGTTGAAAAACATGAAGAGCCTGAAAAGGTGTGAAAAATATGAAGAGCTTCAAAAGGTGTCAAAAATATGAGGAGCATGAAACGGTCTGAAAAATAGGAGGAGGATGAAACGGTGTTCAAAAACATGAAGAGCATGTAAAGGTGTGAAAAATATGAAGAGCTTTAAAAGGTGTGAAATACATGAGGAGCATGAAACTCTCTGAAAAATAAAAGGAGCAAGAAGGGGTGTTCAAAAACATGAAGAGGCTGAAAATGTGTGAAAAACATGAAGAGGCTGAAAAGGTGTGAAAAATATGAAGAGTCTAAAGGTGTCAAAAATATGAGGAGCATGAAACGGTCTGAAATATAGAAGCAGAATTAAACGGTGTTGAAAAACATGAAAAGCCTGAAAACGTGTGAAAAATATGAAGAGCTTCAAAAGGTGTGAAAAATATGAGGAGCATGAAACGGTCTGAAAAATAGAAGCAGCATGAAACGGTGTTGAAAAATATGAAGAACCTGAAAACGTGTGAAATATATGAAGAGCTTCAAAAGGTGGGAAAAATATGAAGAACTTCAAAAGGTGTCAAAAATGAGATGAGCATGAAACGGTCTGAAAAATAGGAGGAGCATGAAGTGGTCTTGAAAAACATGAAGAGCCTGAAAAGGTGTGAAAAATATGAAGAGCTTCAAAAGTTATCAAAAATATGAATAGCATGAAACCGTCTGAAAAATAGGAGGAGCATGAAGAGGTGTGGAAAACCATGAAGTGCTTGAAAAGGTGTGGAAAATATGAAGAGTTTCTAAAGGTGTCAAAAATATGAGGAGCATTAAACGGTCAGAAAAATAGGAGGATCATGAAATGGTGTTCAAAAACATGAAGAGCATGAAAAGGTGTGAAAAATATGAAGAGCCTGAAAACGTGTGAAAAATATGAAGAGCTTCAAAACGTGTCAAAAATATGAGGAGCATGAAACGGTCTGAAAAATAGGAGGAGCATGAAGCGGTGTTGAAAAACATGAAGAGCCTGAAAAGGTGTGGAAAATATGAAGCGCTTCAAAAGGTGAGAAAAATATGAGGTGCAAGAAACGGTCTGAAAAATAGGAGGAGCATGAAGCGGTGTTGAAAAACAAGAAGAGCCTGAAAACGTGTGAAAAATATGAAGAGCATCAAAAGGAGTGAAAAATATGAGGAGCAGGAAACGGTCTAAAAAATAGAAGCTGCATGAAATGGTGTTCAAAAACATGAAGAGACTGAAAAGATGTGAAAATTATGAAGAGCTTCAAAAGGTGTGAAAAATATGAGGAGCATGAAACGGTCTGAAAAATAGGAGAAGCATGAAACGATGATAAAAAACATGAAGAGCCTGAAAAGGTGTGAAAAATATGAAGAGCTTCAAAAGGTGTGAAATTCATGAGGAGCATGAAATGGTCTGAAAAATAGGAGAAGAATGAAGTGGTGGGGAAAAACATGAAGAGCCTGAAAAGGTGTGAAAAATATGAAGAGCTTCAAGAGGTGTCAAATATATGATGAGCATGAAACGGTCTGAAAAATAGGAGGATCATGAAGCGGTGATCAAAAACATGAAGAGCCTAAAAATGTGTGAAAAATATAAAGAGCTTCAAAATGTGTGAAATTCATGAGGATCATGAAACGGTCTGAAAAATAGGAGAAGCATGAAGTGGTGTGGAAAAACATGAAGAGCCTGAAAAGGTGTGAAAAATATGAAGAGCTTCAAAAGGTGTCAAAAATATGAAGAGCATGAAACGGTATGAAAAATAGGAGGATCATGAAGCAGTGTTCAAAAATTTGAAGAGCCTGAAAAGGTGTGAAAAATATGAAGACCTGCAAAAGGTGTCAAAAATATGAGGAGCATGAAACGGTCTGGAAAATAGGAGGAGCATGAAGCGGTGTTCAAAAACATGAGGAGCCTGAAAAGTTGTGAAAAATATGAAGAGCTTCAAAAGGTGTGAAATACATGAGGAGCATGAAACGGTCTGAAATTGGAGGAGCATGAAGCGGTGTTCAAAAACATGAAGAGCCTGAAAACGTGTGAAAAATATGAAGAGCTTCAAAAGGTGTGAAATACATGAGGAGCATTAAACGGACGGAAAAATAGGAGGAGCATGAAACGGTGTTCAAAAACAGGAAGATACTGAAAAGTTGTGAAAAATATGAAGAGCTTCAAAAGGTGTCAAAAATATGAGGAGCATGAAACGGTCTGAAAAATAGGAGGAGCATGAAGCGGTGTTGAAAAACAAAAAGAGCCTGAAAACGTGTGAAAAATATGAAGAGCCTGAAAAGGTGTGAAAAATATGAAGATCTTCAAAAGGTGTAAAAAATGAGATGAGCATGAAACCGTCTGAAAAATAGGAGGAGCATGAAGTGTTGTTGAAAAAAATGAAGAGCCTGAAAAGGTGTGAAACATATGAAGAGCTTCAAAAGGTGTCAAAATTATGAGGAGCATGAAACGGCCTGAAAAATTGGAGGAGCATGAAGCGGTGTTCAAAAACATGAAGAGCCTGAAAAGGTGTGAAAAATATGAGGAGCTTCAAAAGGTGTGAAAAATATGAGGAGCATGAAACGGTCTGAAAAAGAGAAGCAGCATGAAGCGGTGTTGAAAAACATGAAGAGCCTGAAAAGGTGTGAAAAATATGAAGAGCTGCAAAAGGTGTCAAAAATATGAAGAGCATGAAACGGTCTTAAAAATAGGAGGATCATGAAGCGGTGTTCAAAATCATGAAGAGACTGAAAACTTGTGAAAAATATGAAGAGCTGCAAAAGGTGTCAAAAATATGAGGAGCATGAAACGGTCTGAAAAATAGGAGCATGAAACGGTGATAAAAAACATGAAGAGCCTGAAAAGGTGTGAAAAATATGAAGAGCTTCAAAAGGTGTGAAATTCATGAGGAGCATGAAATGGTCTGAAAAATAGGAGAAGAATGAAGTGGTGGGGAAAAACATGAAGAGCCTGAAAAGGTGTGAAAAATATGAAGAGCTTCAAGAGGTGTCAAATATATGAAGAGCATGAAACGGTCTGAAAAATAGGAGGATCATGAAGCGGTGATCAAAAACATGAAGAGCCTGAAAATATGTGAAAAATATAAAGAGCTTCAAAATGTGTGAAATTCATGAGGATCATGAAACGGTCTGAAAAACAGGAGAAGCAAGAAGTGGTGTGGAAAAACATGAAGAGCCTGAAAAGATGTGAAAAATATGAAGAGCTTCAAAATGTGTCAAAACTATGAGGAGTATGAAACGGTCTGAAAAATAGGAGCAGCATGAAACGGTGTTCACAAACATGAAGAGCCTGAAAAGGTGTGAAAAATATGAAGAGCTTCAAAAGGTGTGAAATACATGAGGAGGATGAAACCGTCTGAAAAATAGGAGGAGCATGAAGCGTTGTTCAAATATATGAAGAGCCTGAAAAGGTGTGAAATATATGAAGAGATTCAAAACGTGTCAAAAATATGAGGAGCATGAAACGGTCTGAAAAAAAGGAGGAGCAGGAAACCGTGTTCAAAAACATGAAGAGCCTGAAAAGGTGTGAAAAATATGAAGAGCTTCAAAAGGTGTTAAAAATAGGAGGAGCATGAAGCGGTGTTGAAAAACATGAAGAGGCTGAAAATGTGTGTAAAATATGAGAGATTCAAAACGTGACAAAAATATTAGGAGCATGAAACAGTCTGAAATATAGGTGGATCAAGAAGCGGTGTTGAAAACATGAAGAGCGTGAAAACATGTGAAAAATATGAAGAGCTTCAAAAGGTGTGAAAAATATGAAGAGATTCAAAAGTTGTGAAAAATATGAAGAGCTACACAAGACGTGAAAAACATGAGGAGCATGAAACGGTCTGAAAAATAGGAGGAGCATGAAGCAGTGTTGAAAAACATGAAAACCTGAAAATGTGTGAAAAATATGAAGGGCTTCAAAAGGTGTCAAATATATGAGGAGCATGAAACGGTCTGAAAAATAGGAGGAGCATGAAGCGGTGTTCAAAAAAATGAAGAGCCTGAAAAGGTGTGAAAAATACGAAGTGCTTCAAAAGGTGTCAAAAATATGAGGAGCATGAAACGGTCTGAAAAATAGGAGGAGCATGAAGCGGTGTTCAAGAAAATGAAGAGCCTGAAAAGGTGTGAAAAATATGAAGTGCTTCAAAAGGTGTCAAAAATATGAGGAGCTTGAATCGGTCTGAAAAATAGGAGGAGCATGAAGCGGTGTTGAAAAAAATGAAGAGCCTGAAAAGGTGTGAAATATATGAAGAGCCTCAAAACGTGTCAAATATAAGAGGAGCATGAAACGGTCTGAACAATAGGAGGAGCATGAAGCAGTGTTCAAAACATGAAGAGCCTGAAAAAGTGTGAAAAATATTAAGAGCTTCAAAAGGTGTGAAAAATATGAGGAGCATGAAACGGTCTGAAAAATAGGAGGAGCATGAAGCCGTGTTGAAAAACATGAAGAGCCTGAAAGGGTGTAACAAATATGAAGAGTTTCAGAAGGTGTCAAAAATGAGAAGAGCATGAAACGGTCTGAAAAATAGGAGGAGCATGAAGTGGTGTTGAAAAACATGAAGAGCCTGAAAAAGTGTGAAATATATGAAGAGCTTCAAAAGGTGTGAAGTACATGAGGAGAATGAAACCGTCCGAAAAATAGGAGGAGCATGAAGCGGTGTTCCAATACATGAAGAGCCTGAAAAGGTGTGAAATATATGAAGAGATTCAAAAGCTGTCAAAAATATGAGGAGCATGAAACGGTCTGAAAAAAAGGAGGAGCAGGAAACCGTGTTCAAGAATATGAAGAGCCTGAAAAGGTGTGAAAAATTTGAGGTGCTTCAAAAGGTGTGAAAATTCGGAGGAGCATGTAGCGATGTTCAAATACATGAAGAGCCTGAAAATGTGTGTAAAATATGAAGAGCTTCAAAACGTGACAAAAATATGAGGAGCATGAAACGATCGGAAAAATAGGAGGATCAAGAAGCGGTGTTGAAAAACATGAAGATCTGAAAACTTGTGAAAAACATGAAGAGCCTGAAAATGTGTGAAAAATATGAAGAGCTTCAAAATGTGTCAAAAATATGAGGAGCATGAAACGGTCTGAAATATAGGAGGAGCATGAAGCGGTGTTGAAAAACCTGAAGAGACTGAAAACGTGTGAAATACATGAAGAGCTTCAAAAGGTGTGAAAAATATGAAGAGCTTCAAAAGGTGTCAAAAATATGAGGAGCATGAAACGGTCTGAAAAATAGGAGGAGCATGAAACGGTGTTCAAAAACATGAAGCGGCTGAAAAGGTGTGAAAGATATCAAGAGCCTCAAAATGTGTGAAATACATGAGGACCATGAAACGGTCTGAAAAAAAGGAGGAGCATGAAGCGGTGTTGAAAAACATGAAGAGCCTGAAAATGTGTGAAATATATGAAGAGCTTCAAAAAGTGTGAAAAATATGAAGAGCTTCAAAAGGTGTGAAATACATGAGGAGCATGAAACGGTCTGAAAAATAGGAGGAGCATGAAGTGGTGTTGAAAAACATGAAGAGCCTGAAAATGTGTGAAAAATATGAAGAGCTTCAAAAGGTGTGAAAATATGAGGAGCATGAAACGGTCTGAAAAATAGGAGTGGCATGAAGCCGTGTTGAAAAACATGAAGAGCCTGAAAGGGTGTAACAAATATGAAGAGCTTCAGAAGGTGTCAAAAATGAGATGAGCATGAAACGGTCTGAAAAAAAGGAGGAGCAGGAAACCGTGTTCAAGAACAAGAAGAGCCTGAAAAGGTGTGAAAAATTTGAGGTGCTTCAAAAGGTGTGAAAATTAGGAGGAGCATGAAACGGTCTGAAAAATAGGAGGATCAAGAAGCGGTGTTGAAAAACATGAAGATCTGAAAACTTGTGAAAAATATAAAGAGCTTCAAAAGGTGTGAAAAATATGAAGAGCTTCAAAAGGTGTCAAAAATGAGATGAGCATGAAACGGTCTGAAAAATAGGAGGAGCATGAAGCGCTGTTGAAAATCATGAAGAGCCAGAAAAGGTGTGAAAAATATGAAGAGCTTCAAAAGGTGTCAAAAATATGAGGAGCATGAAACGGTCTGAAAAATATGTGGAGCATAAAGTGGTGTTGAAAAACATGAAGCCTCAAAAGGTGTGAAATACTTGAGGAGCATGAATCGGTCTGAAAAATTGGAGGAGCATGAAGCGGTGTTGAAAAACATGAAGAGCCTGAAAATGTGAGAAAAATATGAAGAGCTACAAAAGGTGTGAAGTACAGGAGGAGCATTAATCGGTCTGAAAAATAGGAGTAGCATGAAGCGGTGTTGAAAAACATGAAGAGCCTCAAAATGTGTGAAAAATATGAAGAGCTTCAAATGGTGTGAAAAATACGAGGAGCATGAAGAGGTGTTCAAAAACATGAAAAGCCTGAAATGTTGTAAAAAATATGAAAAGCTTCAAAAGGTGTCAAAAATATGAGGAGCATGAAACGGTCTGAAAAACCGGAGGAGCATAAAGCGGTGTTCAAAAACATGAAGAGCCTGAAAAGGTGTGAAAAATTTGAAGTGCTTCAAAAATGTGAAATATATGAAGAGCTTCAAAAGGTGTGAAATATATGAAGAGATTCAAAAGGTGTCAAAAATTAGATGAGCAAGAAACGGTCTGAAAAATAGGAGGAGCATGAAGTGGTGTTGAAAAACATGAAGAGCCTGAAAATGTGTGAAATATATGAAGAGCTTCAAAAGGTGTGAAAAATATGAAGAGCTTCAAAAGGTGTCAAAAATATGAAGAGCATTAAACGGTCGCAAAAATAGGAGGAACTTGAAGTGGTGTTCGAACACATGAAGAGTCTGAAAAGGTGTGAAATATAAGAAGAGTTTCAAAAGGTGTCAAAATTATGAGGTGCATGAAACGGTCTGAAAAATAGGAGGATCATGAAACAGTGTTGAAAAACATGAAGAGCCTGAAAAGGTGTGAAAAATATGAAGAGCTTCAAAACGTGTCAAAAATATGAGGAGAATGAAACTGTCTGAAAAATAGGAGAAGCATGATGCGGTGTTGAAAAATATGAAGAGCCTGAAAACGTGTGAAAAATATGAAGATCTTCAAAAGGAATGAAAAATATGAGGAGCTTCAAAAGGTGTCAAAAATGAGATGACCATGAAACGGTCTGAGAAATAGAAGGAGCATGAAGTTCTTTTCAAAAAAATGAAGAATCTGAAAAGGTGTGAAGTATATGAAGATTTCAAAAGGTGTCAAAAATATGAGGAGCATGAAACGGTCTGAAAAATAGGAGGAGCATGAAGTCATGATGAAAAACATGAAGAGCGTGAAAATGTGTGAAAAATACGAAGAGCTTCAAAAGGTGTCACAAATATGAGGAGCATGAAACGGTGTGAAATATATGAGGAGCATGAAGCGGTGTTCAAAAACATGAAGAGCCTGAAAACGTGTGAAAAATCTGAAGAGCTTCAAAAATGTGAAAAATATGAAGAGCTTCAAAAGGTGTGAAATATATGAAGAGCTTCAAAAGGTGTCAAAAATTAGATGAGCATGAAACTGTCTGAAAAATAGGAGGAGCATGAAGTGTTATTGAAAATCATGACTAGCCTGAAAAGGTGTGTAAAATATGAAGAGCTTCAAAATGTGTGAAATAAATGAGGAGCATGAAACGGTCTGAAAAATAGGAGGAGCATGAAGCGGTGTTCAAAAATATGAAGAGCCTGAAAATTTGTGAAAACTATGAAGAGCTTCAGAAGGTGTCATAAATTAGATGAGCATGAAACGGTCTGAAAAATAGGAGGAGCATGAAGCCGTGTTGAAAAACATTAACAGCCTGAAAATGTGTGAAATATATGAAGAGCTTCAAAAGATTTCAGAAATGAGAGGAGCATGAAATGGTCTGAAAAATAGGAGGAGCATGAAGCGGTGTTGAAAAACATGAGGAGCCTGAAAAGGTGTGAAAAATATGAAGAGCTTCAAAAGTTGTGAAAAATATGAAGAGCTTCAAATGCTGTCAAAAATGAGATGAGCATGAAACGGTCTGAGAAATAGGAGAAGCATGAAGTGGTGTTGAAAAATATGAAGAGCCTGAAAAAGTGTGAAATATATGAAGAGCTTCAAAAGGCGTGAAAAATATGAAGAGCTTTAAAAGAGGTCAAAAATATGAGGAGCATGAAACGGTCTGAAAAATAGGAGGAGCATTGTAGCATTGTTCAAAAACTTGAAGAGCCTGAAAAGGTGTGAAAAATATGAAGAGCTTCAAAAGGTGTCAAAAATATGAGGAGCATGAAATGGTCTGAAAAATACTAGGAGCATGAAACGGTGTTCAAAAACAGGAGGAGCCTGAAAAGTTGTGAAAAATATGAAGAGCTTCAAAAGGTGTCAAAAATATGAGGAGCATGAAACGGTCTGAAAAATAGGAGGAGCATGAAGTGGTGTTGAAAAACATGAAGAGCCTGAAAAGGTGTGAAAAATATGAAGAGCTTCAAAAGCTGTGAAAAATATGAGGAGCACCAAATGGTCTGAAAATTTAGAGGAGCATGAAGCTGTGTTGAAAAACATGAAGAGCCTGAAAAGGTGTAGAAAATATGAAGAGCTTCAAAAGGTGTCAAAAATATGAGGAACATGAAACGGTCTGAAAAATAGGAGGAGCATGAAGTGGGGTTGAAAATCATGAAGAGCCTGAAAAGGTGTGAAAAATATGAAGAGCTTCAAAAGGAGTGAAATACATGAGGAGCATGAAACCGTCGCAAAAATAGGAGGAACTTGAAGTGGTGTTCGAAAACATGAAGAGTCTGAAAAGGTGTGAAATATAAGAAGAGCTTCAAAGGGTGTCAAAATTATGAGGAGCATGAAACGGTCTGAAAAATAGGAGGATCATGAAGCGTTGTTGAAAAACATGAACAGCCTGAAAAGGTGTGAATAATATGAAGAGATTCAAAGGTTTAAAATATATGAGGAGCATGAAACGGTCTGAAAAATAGAAGCAGCATAAAACGGTGTTCAAAGACATGAAGAGCCTGAAAAGGTGTGAAAAATACGAAGAGCTTCAAAAGGTGTGAAATACATGAGGAGGAAGAAACGGTCAGAAAAATAGGAGGAGCATGAAGCGGTATTCTAAACATGAAAAGCCTGAAAAAGTGTGAAAAATATGAAGAGCTTCACTTGTTTGAAAAATAAGAAGAGCCTGAAAAGGTGTGAAAAATATGAAGAGCAACAAAAGGTGTCAAAAATATGAGGAGCATGAAATGGTCTGCAAAAAAGGAAAAGCATGAAGTGGTGTTGAAAAACTTGAAGAGCCTGAAAAGGTGTGAAAAATATGAAAAGCTTCAAAAGGTGTCAAAATATGAGGAGCATGAAACGGTCTGAAAAATAGGAGGAGCATGAAGCAGTGTTCAAAAACATGAAGAGCCTGAAAAGGTTTGAAAAATATGAAGAGCTTCTAAAGGTGTCAAAAATATGAGGAGCATGAAACAGTCTGAAAAATAGCAGGAGCATGAAGCGGTGTTGAAAAACATGAAGAGCCTGAAAAGGTGTGAAAAATATGAAGAGCTTCAAAAGATGTGAAAAATATGAGGAGCATGAAACTGTCTGAAAAATAGAAACAGCATGAAACGGTGTTGAAAAACATGAAGAGCCTGAAAATGTGTGAAAAACATGAAGAGCCTGAAAAGGTGTGAAAAATATGAAGAGTTTCAAAAGGTGTGAAAAATATGAAGAGCTTCAAAAGGTGTCAAAAATGAGATCAACAACAAACCGTCTGAAAAATAGGAGGAGCATGAAGCGGTGTTGAAAAATGTGAAGAGCTTGAAAAGGTGTGAAAAATATGAAGAGCTTATAAATGTGTCAAATATATGAGGAGCATGAATCGGTCTGAAAAATAGGAGGAGCATGAAGTGGTGTTGAAAAACATTAAGAGCCTGAAAAGGTGTGTAAAATATGAAGAGCTTCAAAAAGTGTCAAAAATATGAGGAGCATGAAACTGTCTGAAAAATAGGAGGAGCATGAAACGGTGATCAAAAACATGAAGAGCCTGAAAAGGTTTGAAAAATATGAAGAGCTTCAAAAGATGTGAAATACATGAGGAGCATGAAACGGGCTGAAAAATAGGAGAAGCATGAAGTGGTGTGGAAAAACATGAACAGCCTGAAAAGGTGTGAAAAATATGAAGAGCTTCAAAAGGTGTGAAATACATGAGGAGCATGAAACTCTTTGAAAAATAGGAGGAGCATGAAGCTGTTTTCAAAATCATGAAGAGCCTGAAAAGTTGTCAAAAATATGAAAAGCTTCAAAAGGTGTCAAATATGAGATGAGCATGAAACGGTCTGAAAAATAGGAAAATCATGAAAAGGTGTTGAAAAATATGAAGTCACTAAAAGTTGTGAAAAATAGAAAGAGCTTCAAAAGGTGTCAAAAATATGAGGAGCATCAAACGGTCTGAAAAATAAGAGGAGCATTAAGCGGTCGTCAAAAACATGAAGAGCCTGAAAAGGTGTGAAAAATAGGAAGAGCTTCAAAAGGTGTGAAATATATGAGGAGCATGAAACGGTCTGAAAATTAGGAGAAGCATGAAGTGGTGTGGAAAAATATGAAGAGCCTGAAAAGGTGTGAAAAATATGAAGAGCTTCAAAATGGGTCAAAAATATGAAGAGCATGAAACGGTCTGAAAAATAGGAGAATCATGAAGCGGTGTTCAAAAACATGAACAGCCTGAAAAGGTGTGAAAAATATGAAGAGCTTCAAAAGTTGTGAAATACATGAGGAGCATGAAACTCTCTGAAAAATAGGAGGAGCATGAAGCGGTGATCAAAAACATGAAGAGCCTAAAGAGTAGTGAAAATTATGAAAAGCTTCAAAAGGTGTCAAAAATGAGATGAGCATGAAACGGTCTGAAAAATAGGAGGATCATGAAACGGTGTTCAAAAACATGAAGAGCCTGAAAAGGTGTGAAAAATATGAAGAGCTTCAAAAGGTGTGAAAAATATGAGGAGCATGAAACGGTCTGAAAAATAGAAGCAGCATGAAACTGTGTTGAAAAACATGAAGAGCATGAAAAGGTGTGAAAAATATGAAGAGCTATAAAAGGTGTCAAAAATATGAGAAGCATGAAAGGGTTTTAAAAAGAGGAGGAGCAAGAAGAAGTGTTCAAAAACATGAAGAGCCTGAAAAGGTGTGAAAAATATGAAGAGCTTCAAAAGGTGTGAAAAATATGAAGAGCTTCAAAAGATGTGAAAAATATGAGGAGCATGAAACGGTCTGAAAAATAGAAGCAGCATGAAGCGGTGTTGAAAAACATGAAGAACCTGAAAAGGTGTGAGAAATATGAAGAGCTTCAATAGGTGTCAAAAATATGAGGAGCATGAAACGGTCTTAAACATACTAGGAGAATGAAGTTGTGTTGCAAAACATGAAGAGCCTGAAAAGGTGTGAAAAACATGAAGAGCCTGAAAAGGTGTGAAAAATATGAAGAGCTTCATAAGGTGTGAAATACATGAGGAGCATGAAACTCTCTGAAAAATAGGAGGAGCATGAAGTGGTGTTGTAAAACTTGAAGAGCCTGAAAAGGTGTGAAAAATATGAAGAGCTTCAAAAGGTGTCAAAAATATGAGTAGGATGAAACGGTCTGAAAAATAGGAGGATCATGAAACGGTGTGCAAAAACATGAAGAGCCTGAATAGGTGTGAAAAATATGAAGAGCTTCAAAAGGTGTCAAAAATATGACGAGCATGAAACGGTCTGAAAAATAGGTGGAGCATGAAGCGGTGTTCAAAAACATGAAGAGCCTGAAAACGTGTGAAAAATATGAAGAGCTTCAAAAGGTGTCAAATACATGAGGATCTTAAACGGTCTGAAAAAAGGGGGAGCATGAAGCGGTGTTCAAAATAGGAAGAGCCTGAAAAGTTGTGAAAAATATGAAGAGCTTCAAAAGGTGTGAAAATTATGAGGAGCATGAAACGGTCTGAAAAATAGGAGGAGCATGAAGCTGTGTTCAAAATCACGAAGAGCCTGAAAAGGTGTGAAAAATATGAAGAGCTTTAAAAGGTGTGAAAAATATGAGGTGCATGAAACGGTCTGAAAAATAGGAGGAGCATGATGCGGTGTTGAAAAATATGAAGAGCCTGAAAAGGTGTGAAAAATATGAAGAGCTTCAAAAGGTGTCAAAAATATGAGGAGCATGAAACGGTCTGAAAATTAGGAGGAGCATGAAGCGTTGTTGAAAAACATGAAGAGCATGAAAAGGTGTGAAAATATGAAGATCTTCTAAAGGTGTCAAAAATATGAGGAGCATGAAACGGTCTTAAAAATTGGAGGAGCATGAAGCGGTGTTGAAAATCATGAAGGGCCTGAAAAGGTGTGAAAAATATGAAGAGTTTCAAAAGGTGTGAAAATATGAAGAGCTTCAAAAGGTGTCAAAAATGAGATCAACATGAAACCGTCTGAATAATAGGAGGAGCATGCAGCGGTGTTGAAAAATATGAAGATCCTGAAAAGGTGTGAAAATATGAAGAGCTTCTAAATGTGTCAAATATATGAGGAGCATGAAACGGTCTGAAAAATAGGAGGATCATGAAACGGTGTGCAAAAACATGAAGAGCCTGAATAGGTGTGAAAAATATGAAGAGCTTCAAAAGGTGTCAAAAATATGACGAGCATGAAACGGTCTGAAAAATAGGAGGAGCATGAAGCTGTGTTCAAAAACATGAAGAGCCTGAAAAGGTGTGAAAAATATGAAGAGCTTTAAAAGGTGTCAAGAATATGAGGAGCATGAAACGGTCTGAAAAATAGGAGGAGAATGAATCGGTGTTGAAAAACATAAGGAGCATGAAAAGGTGTGAAAAATATGAAGAGCTTTAAAAGGTGTGAAAAATATGAGGTGCATGAAACGCTCTGAAAAATAGGAGGAGCATGATGCGGTGTTGAAAAATATGAAGAGCCTGAAAAGGTGTGAAAAATATGAAGAGCTTCAAAAGGTGTCAAAAATATGAGGAGCATGAAACGGTCTGAAAATTAGGAGGAGCATGAAGCGTTGTTGAAAAACATGAAGAGCATGAAAAGGTGTGAAAATATGAAGATCTTCTAAAGGTGTCAAAAATATGAGGAGCATGAAACGGTCTTAAAAATTGGAGGAGCATGAAGCGGTGTTGAAAATCATGAAGGGCCTGAAAAGGTGTGAAAAATATGAAGAGTTTCAAAAGGTGTGAAAATATGAAGAGCTTCAAAAGGTGTCAAAAATGAGATCAACATGAAACCGTCTGAATAATAGGAGGAGCATGCAGCGGTGTTGAAAAATATGAAGATCCTGAAAAGGTGTGAAAATATGAAGAGCTTCTAAATGTGTCAAATATATGAGGAGCATGAAACGGTCTGAAAAATAGGAGGATCATGAAACGGTGTTCAAAAACATGAAGAGCCTGAAGAGGTGTGAAAAATATGAAGAGCTTCAAAAGGTGTCAAAAATATGACGAGCATGAAACGGTCTGAAAAATAGGAGGAGCATGAAGCTGTGTTCAAAAACATGAAGAGCCTAAAAAGGTGTGAAAAATATGAAGAGCTTCAAAATGTGTCATAAATGAGAAGAACATGAAACGGTCTGAAAATTAGGAGGAGCATGAAGTGGTTTTGAAAAACATGAAGAGCCTGAAAAGGTGTGAAATATATGAAGAGCTTCAAAATGGGTCAAAATTATGAAGAGCATGAAATGGTCTGAAAAATAGGAGGATCATGAAGTGGTGTTCAAAAACATGAAGACCCTGAAAAGTTGTGAAAGATATGAAGAGCTTCAAAAGGTGTGAAAAATATGAGGAGCATGAAACGGTCTGAATAATAGGAGGAGCATGAAACGGTGATCAAAAACATGAAGAGCCTGAAAAGGTGTGAAAAATATGAAGAGCTTCAAAGGTGTGAAATACATGAGGAGCATGAAACGGTCTGAAAAATAGGAGAAGCATGAAGTTGGCTGGAAAAACATGAACATCCTGAAAAGGTGTGAAAAATATGAAGAGCTTCAAAAGGTGTCAAAAATGAGATGAGAATGAAACGGTCTGAAAAATAGGAAGATCATGAAACGGTGTTGAAAAACATGAAGAGCCTAAAAGGTGTGAAAAATATGAAGAGCTTCAAAAGGTGTCAAAAAATATGAGGAGCATCAAATGGTCTGAAAAATAGGAGCAGCATGAAGCGGTCGTCAAAAACATGAAGAGCCTAAAAAGGTGTGAAAAATATGAAGAGCTTCAAAATGTGTGAAATACAAGAGGAGCATGAAACGGTCTGAAAATTAGGCGAAGCATGAAGTGGTGTGGAAAAACATGAAGAGCCTGAAAAGGTGTGAAAAATATGAAGAGCTTCAAAATGTGTCAAAAATATGAAGAGCATGAAAGGGTCTGAAAAATAGGAGAATCATGAAGCGGTGTTCAAAAACATGAAGAGCCTGAAAAGGTGTGAAAAATATGAAGAGCTTCATAAGGTGTGAAATACATGCGGAGCATGAAACTCTCTGAAAAATACGAGGAGCATGAAGTGGTGTTCAAAAACATGAAGAGCCTGAAAAGGTGTGAAAAATATGAAGAAATTCAAAAGGTGTCAAAAATATGCGGAGCATGAAACGGTCTGCAAAAAAGGAGGAGCATGAAGCGGTGTTGAAAAACCTGAAGAGCCTGAAAAGGTGTGAAAAATATGAAGAGCTTCAAAAGGTGTCAAAAATATGAGGAGTATGAAACGGTCTGAAAAATAGGTGGAGCATGAAGCAGTGTTGAAAAACCTGAAGAGCCTGAAAAGGTGTCAAAAATATGAAGAGCTTCAAAAGGTGTCAAAAATATGACGAGCATGAAACGGTCTGAAAAATAGGAGGAGCATGAAGCGGTGTTCAAAAACATGCACAGCCTGAAAACGTGTGAAAAATATGAGGAGCTTCAAAAGGTGTCAAATACATGAGGAGCATTTAACGGTCTGAAAAATAGGAGGAGCATGAAGCGGTGTTCAAAATATGAAGAGCCTGAAAAGTTGTGAAAAATATGAAGAGCTTCAAAAGGTGTGAAAAATATGAGGAGCATGAAACGGTCTGAAAAATAGGAGGAGCATGAAGCGGTGTTCAAAATCATGAAGAGCCTGAAAAGGTGTGAAAAATATGAAGAGCTTTAAAACTTGTCAAGAATATGAGGAGCATGAAACGGTCTGAAAAATAGGAGGAGAATGAATCGGTGTTGAAAAACATAAGGAGCCTGAAAAGGTGTGAAAAATATGAAGAGCTTTAAAAGGTGTGAAAAATATGAGGTGCATGAAACGGTCTGAAAAATAGGAAGAGCATGATGCGGTGTTGAAAAATATGAAGAGCCTGAAAAGGTGTGAAAAATATGAAGAGCTTCAAAAGGTGTCAAAAATATGAGGAGCATGAAACGGTCTGAAAAATAGGAGGAGCATGAAGCGTTGTTGAAAAACATGAAGAGCCTGATAAGGTGTGAAAAATATGAAGATCTTCTAAAGGTGTCAAAAATATGAGGAGCATGATACGGTCTTAAAAATACGAGGAGCATGAAGTGGTGATGAAAATCTTGAAGGGCCTGAAAAGCTGTGAAAAATATGAAGAGTTTCAAAAGGTGTGAAAAATATGAAGAGCTTCAAAAGGTGTCAAAAATGAGATCAACATGAAACCGTCTGAAAAATAGGAGGAGCATGAAGCGGTGATGAAAAATATGAAGAGCCTGAAAAGGTGTGCAAATATGAAGAGCTTCTAAATGTGTCAAATATATGAGGAGCATGAAACGGTCTGAAAAATAGGAGGAGCATGAAGTGGTGTTGAAAAACATGAAGAGCCTGAAAAGGTGTGAAAAATATGAAGATCTTCAAAAAGTGTCAAAAATATGAGGAGCATGAAACCGTCTGAAAAATAGGAGGAGCATGAAACGGTGATCAAAAAATGAAGAGCCTGAAAAGGTTTGAAAAATATGAAGAGCTTCAAAAGGTGTGAAATATATGAGGAGCATGAAACGGGCTGAAAAATAAGAGAAGCATGAAGTGGTGTGGAAAAACATGAAGAGCCTGAAAAGGTGTGAAAAATATGAAGAGCTTCAAAAGGTGTGAAATACATGAGGAGCATGAAACGGTCTGAAAATTAGGAGAAGCATGAAGTGGTGTGGAAAAACATGAAGAGCCTGAAAAGCTGTGAAAAATATGAAGAGCTTCAAAATGTGTCAAAAATATGAAGAGCATGAAACGGTCTGAAAAATAGGAGAATCATGAAGCGCTGTTAAAAAACATGAACAGCCTGAAAAGGTGTGAAAAACATGAAGAGCTTCAAAAGTTGTGAAATACATGAGGAGCATGAAACTCTCTGAAAAATAGGAGGAGCATGAAGCAGTGTTCAAATATATGAAGAGCCTGAAAAGGTGTGAAAAATATAAAGAGCTTCAAAATGTGTGAAATACATGAGGACCATGAAACAGTCTGAAAAATATGAGAAGCATGAAGTGGTGTTCAAAAACATGAAGAGCCTGAAAAGGTGTGAAATATATGAAGAGCTTCAAAATGTTTCAAAAATATGAGGAGCATGATTCGGTCTGAAAAATAGGAGGAGCATGAAGCACTGTTCAGAAACATGAAGAGCCTGACAAGGTGTGAAAAATATAAAGAGCTTCAAAAGGTGTGAAATACATTACGACCATGAAACAGTCTGAAAAATAGGAGGAGCATGAAATGTTGTTGAAAAACTGGAAGAGCCTGAAAACGAGTGAAAAAATATGAAGAGTTTCCAAAGGTGTCAAAAATGAGATGAGCATGAAACAGTCTGAAAAATAGGATGAGCATGAAGCGGTGTTGAAAATCATGAAGAGCCTGAAAAGATGTGAATAATATGTAGAGCTTCAAAAGGTGTGAAAATATGAAGAGCTTCAAAAGCTGTCAAAATAAGATGATCATGAAACGGTCTGAAAATTAGGAGGAGCATGAAGTGGTGTTGAAAAAAAAGAAGAGCCTGAAAAGGTGTGAAATATATGAAGAGCTTCAAAAGGCGTGAAAATATGAAGAGCTTCAAAAGCTGTCAAAATGAGATGAGAATGAAACGGTCTGAAAATTAGGAGCAGCATGAAACGGTGTTCAAACAAATGAAGAGCCTCAAAATGTGTGAAAAATAAAAAGAGCTTCAAAAGGTGTGAAATACATTTGGAGCATGAAACTGTGTGTAAAATAGGAGGAGCATGAAGTGGTGTTCAAAAACATGAAGAGCCTGAAAAGGTGTGAAATATATGAAGAGCTTCAAAAGGTGTCAAAAATATGAGGAGAATGAAACGGTCTGTAAAATAGGAGGAGCATGAAATGGTGTTCAAAAACATGAAGAGCCTGAAAAGGTGTGAAAAATATGAAGAGCTTCAAAAGGTGTCAAAAATATGAGGAGCATGAAAAGTTCTGAAAAATAGGAGGAGCATGAAGCGGTGTTCAAAACAGGAAGACCCTGAAAAGTAGTGAAAAATATGAAGAGCTTCAAAGGTGTCAAAAATATGAGGAGCATGAAACGGTCTGAAAAATAGGAGGACTATGAAACGGTGTTCAAAAACATGAAGAGCCTGAAAAGGTGTGAAAAATATGAAGAGCTTCAAAACGTGTCAAAAATATGAGGAGCATGAAATGGTCTGAAAAATAGGAGGAGCAAGAAAGGGTGTTGAACAACATGAAGAGCCTGAAAACGTGTGAAAAATATGAAGAGCTTCAAAAGATGTGAAAAATATGAGGAGCTTCAAAAGGTGTCAAAAATGAGATGAGCATGAAACCGTCTGAAAAATAGGAGGAGCATGAAGTAGTGTTGAAAAACATGAAGAACCTGAAAAGCTGTGAGAAACACGAAGAGCTTCAAAAGGTGTCAAAAATATGAGGAGCATGAAACGTTCTGAAAAAGAGGAGGAGCAGGAAGCGGTGTTGAGAAACATGAAGAGCCTGAAAATGTGTGAAAAATATGAAGAGCTTCTAAAGGTGTGAAATATATGAGGTGCAAGAAACGGTCTGAAAAATAGGAGTACCATGAACCGGTGTTGAAAAACATGAAGAGCCAGAAAAGGTGTGAAAAATATTAAGAGCTTCAAAATGTGTGAAAAATATGAAGAGCTTCAAAAGGTGTCAAAAAAGAGATGAGCATGAAACGGTCTGAAAAATAGGAGGAGAATGAAGTGGTGTTGAAAAAAATGAGGAGCCTGAAAAGGTGTGAAAAATATGAAGAGCTTCAAAAGGTGTCAAAAATGAGATGATCATGAAACGGTCTGAAAAATAGGAGGTGCATGAGGTGGTGTTGAAGAAAAAGAAGAGACTGAAAAGGTGTGAAATATATGAAGAGCTTCAAAAGGTGTCAAAATATGAGGAGCATGATACGGTCTGAAAAATAGGAGGAGCATGAAGCGGTGTTCAAAACATGAAGAGCCTGAAAAATTGTGAAAAATATGAAAAGCTTCCAAAGGTGTCAAAAATGAGATGAGCATGAAACGGTCTGAAAAATAGGAGGAGCATGAAGCGGTGTTGAAAAAATGAAGAGCCTGAAAAGGTGTGAAAAATATGAAGAGCATCAAAAGTTGTAAAAAATATGAGGAGTATGAAACGGTCTGAAAAATAGGAGGACCATGAAGCGGTGTTGCAAAACATGAGGAGCCTGAAAAGGTGTGAAAAATATGAAGAGCTTCAAAAGGTGAGAAAAATATGAGGTGCATGAAACGGTCTGAAAAATAGGAGGAGCATGAAGCGGTGTTGAAAAACATGAAGAGCCTGAAAAGGTGTGAAAAATATGAAGAGCTTCAAAAGGTGTGAAATACATGAGGAGCATGAAACGTGTTGAAAAATAGGAGAAGCATGAAGTGGTGTGGAAAATCATCAAGAGCCTGAAAAGGTGTGAAAAATATGAAGGGCTTCAAAAGGTGTGAAATACATGAGGAGCAAGAAACGGTCTGAAAAATAGGAGGAAGAGGAAGAGGTGTTCAAAAATATGAAGAGCCTGAAAAGGTGTGAAAAATATGAAGAGCTTCAAAAGGTGTCAAAAATATGAGGAACATGAAACGTTGTGAAAAATAGGAGCAGCATGAAACGGTGTTCAAAAACATGAAGACATTGAAAAGGTGTGAAAAATATGAAGAGGTGCAAAAGGTTTGAAATATATGAGGAGCATGAAACGGTCTGAAAAATAGGAGGAGCATGAAACCGTGTTCAAAAACATGAAGAGACTGAAGAGGGTGAAAAATATGAAGAGCTTCAAAAGGTGTGAAAAATAGGAGGAGCATGAAGCGGTGTGCAAAAACATGAAAAGCCTGAAAAGGTGTGAAAAATATGAAGAGCATCAAAAGGTGTCAAAAATGTGAGGAGCATGAAACGGTCTGAAAAATAGGAGGAGCATGAAGCGGTGTTGAAAAACATGAAGAACCTGAAAAGGTGTTAAAAATATGAAGAGTTTCAAAAGGTGTCAAATATATGAGCAGCAAGAATCGGTCTGAAATATAGGAGTAGCATGAAACGGTGTTCAAATACATGCAGAGCCTGAAAAGTTGTGAAAAATATGAAGAGTTTCAAATGGTGTCAAATATATGAAGAGCTTCAAAAGGTGTCAAAAATGAGATGAGCATGAAACGGTCTGAAAAATAGGAGGAGCAAGAAGTCGTGTTCCAAAAAATGAAGAGCCTGAGAAGGTGTGAAATATATCAAGAACTTCAAAATGTGTCAAAAATATGAGGAGCATGAAACGGTCTGAAAAATAGGAGGAGCATGAAACGGTGTTGAAAAACATGCAGAGCCTGAAAAGGTGTGAAAAATATGAAGAACTTCAAAAGGTGTGAAATATATGAGGAGCATGAAACGGTCTTAAAAATAGGAGGAGCATGAAGCGGTTTTCAAAAATATGAAGAGCCTGAAAAGGTGTGAAAAATATGAGGAGCTTCAAAAGGTATGAAATACATGAGGAGTATGAAACTGTCTTGAAAATAGGAGGAGCATGAAGCGGTGCTAAAAAACATGAAGAGGCTTAAAAGGTGTGAAAAATATGAAGAGCTTCAAAAGGTGTGAAAAATATGAGGAGCATGAAACGGTCTGAAAAATAGGAGGAGCATGAAGCCGTGTTGAAAAACATGAAGAGCCTGAAAAAGTGTGAAATATATGAAGAGGTTCAAAAGGTGTAAAAAATATGAGGAGATTCAAAAGGTATCAAAAATATGAGGAGCATGAAACGGTCTGAAAAAGAGGAGGAGCATGAATCGGTGTTGAAAATCATGAAGAGCCTGAAAACGTGTGAGAAATATGAAGAGCTTCAAAAGGTGTCAAAAATATGAAGAGCTTCAAAAGGTTTCAAAAATGAGAGGAGTATGAAGCAGTCTGAAAAATAAGAGGAGCATGAAGCGGTGTTCAAAAACATGAAGAGCCTGAAAAGGTGTGAAAAATATGAAGAGCTTCAAAAGGTGTCAAAAATGAGATGAGCATGAAACGGTCTGAAAAATAGGAGGAGCATGAAGTGGTGTTGAAAAAAAAGAAGAGACGGAAAAGGTGTGAAATATATGAAGGGCTTCAAAAGGTGTCAAAAATATGAGGAGAATGAAACGGTCTGAAAATAGGAGGAGCATGAAGCGGTGTTCAAAAACATGAAGAGCCTGAAAAGGTGTGAAAAATATGAAGAGCTTCAAAAGATGTCAAAAATATGAGGAGCATGAAACGGTTTGAAAAATAGGAGGAGCATGAAGCGGTGTTCAAAAACAGGAAAAGCCTGAAAAGTTGTGAAAAATATGAAGAGCTTCAAAAGTTGTCAAAAATATGAGGAGCATGAAAAGGTCAGAAAAATAGGAGGATCATGAAGCGGTGTTCAAAAACATGAAGAGCCTGAAAAGGTGTGCAAAATATGAAGAGCTTCAAAAGGTGTCAAAAATATGAGGAGCATGAAACGGTCTGCAAAAAAGGAGGAGCATGAAGTGGTGTTGAAAAAATTCAAGAGCCTGACAAGGTGTGAAAAATATGAAAAGCTTCAAAAGTTGTCAAAAATATGAGGAGCATGAAACGGTCTGAAAAATAGGAGGAGAATGAAGCGGTGTTCAAAAACATGAAGAGCCTGAAAAGGTGTGAAAAATATGAAGAGCTTCAAAAGGTGT
Organism: Dama dama; assembly: GCF_033118175.1. NCBI lineage: Eukaryota > Metazoa > Chordata > Mammalia > Artiodactyla > Cervidae > Dama > Dama dama. The sequence goes on along the minus strand of NW_026870948.1, from coordinate 1,924,317 downwards.
CAAAAATATGAGGAGCATGAAACGGTCTGAAAAATAGGAGGAGCATGAAGTGGTGTTGAAAAACATGAAGAGTCTGAAAACGTGTGAAATTATGAAGAACTTCAAAAATATGCAAAATATGAAGAGCTTCAAAAGGTGTGAAAAATATGAAGAGCTTCAAAAGGTGTCAAAATGAGATGAACATGAAACGGTCTGAAAAATAGGAGGAGCATGAAGCGGTGTTGAAAATCATAAAGAGCCTGAAAATTTGTGAAAAATATGAAGAGCTTCAGAAGATGTGAAAAACATGAAGAACTTCAAAAGTTGTCAAAATGAGATGAGCAAGAAACGGTCTGAAAAATAAGAGGAGCATGAAGTGGTGTTGAAAATAATGAAAAGCCTGAAAAGGTGTGAAATATATGAAGAGCTTCAAAAGGTGTCAAAAATATGAGGAGAATGAAACGGTCTGTAAAATAGGAGGAGCATGAAATGGTGTTCAAAAACATGAAGAGCCTGAAAAGGTGTGAAAAATATGAAGAGCTTCAAAAGGTGTCAAAAATATGAGGAGCATGAAAAGTTCTGAAAAATAGGAGGAGCATGAAGCGGTGTTCAAAACAGGAAGACCCTGAAAAGTAGTGAAAAATATGAAGAGCTTCAAAGGTGTCAAAAATATGAGGAGCATGAAACGGTCTGAAAAATAGGAGGACTATGAAACGGTGTTCAAAAACATGAAGAGCCTGAAAATGTGTGAAAAATATGAAGAGCTTCAAAACGTGTCAAAAATATGAGGAGCATGAAATGGTCTGAAAAATAGGAGGAGCAAGAAAGGGTGTTGAACAACATGAAGAGCCTGAAAACGTGTGAAAAATATGAAGAGCTTCAAAAGATGTGAAAAATATGAAGAGCTTCAAAAGGTGTCAAAAATGAGATGAGCATGAAACCGTCTGAAAAATAGGAGGAGCATGAAGTAGTGTTGAAAAACATGAAGAACCTGAAAAGCTGTGAGAAACACGAAGAGCTTCAAAAGGTGTCAAAAATATGAGGAGCATGAAACGTTCTGAAAAAGAGGAGGAGCAGGAAGCGGTGTTGAGAAACATGAAGAGCCTGAAAATGTGTGAAAAATATGAAGAGCTTCTAAAGGTGTGAAATATATGAGGTGCAAGAAACGGTCTGAAAAATAGGAGTACCATGAACCGGTGTTGAAAAACATGAAGAGCCAGAAAAGGTGTGAAAAATATTAAGAGCTTCAAAATGTGTGAAAAATATGAAGAGCTTCAAAAGGTGTCAAAAAAGAGATGAGCATGAAACGGTCTGAAAAATAGGAGGAGAATGAAGTGGTGTTGAAAAAAATGAGGAGCCTGAAAAGGTGTGAAAAATATGAAGAGCTTCAAAAGGTGTCAAAAATGAGATGATCATGAAACGGTCTGAAAAATAGGAGGTGCATGAGGTGGTGTTGAAGAAAAAGAAGAGACTGAAAAGGTGTGAAATATATGAAGAGCTTCAAAAGGTGTCAAAAATATGAGGAGAATGAAACGGTCTGTAAAATAGGAGGAGCATGAAGTGGTGTTGAAAAACATGAAGAGTCTGAAAACGTGTGAAATTATGAAGAACTTCAAAAATATGCAAAATATGAAGAGCTTCAAAAGGTGTGAAAAATATGAAGAGCTTCAAAAGGTGTCAAAATGAGATGAACATGAAACGGTCTGAAAAATAAGAGGAGCATGAAGTGGTGTTGAAAATAATGAAAAGCTTGAAAAGGTGTGAAATATATGAAGAGCTTCAAAAGGTGTCAAAAATATGAGGAGAATGAAACGGTCTGTAAAATAGGAGGAGCATGAAATGGTGTTCAAAAACATGAAGAGCCTGAAAAGGTGTGAAAAATATGAAGAGCTTCAAAAGGTGTCAAAAATATGAGGAGCATGAAAAGTTCTGAAAAATAGGAGGAGCATGAAGCGGTGTTCAAAACAGGAAGACCCTGAAAAGTAGTGAAAAATATGAAGAGCTTCAAAAGGTGTCAAAAATATGAGGAGCATGAAACGGTCTGAAAAATAGGAGGACTATGAAACGGTGTTCAAAAACATGAAGAGCCTGAAAAGGTGTGAAAAATATGAAGAGCTTCAAAACGTGTCAAAAATATGAGGAGCATGAAATGGTATGAAAAATAGGAGGAGCAAGAAAGGGTGTTGAACAACATAAAGAGCCTGAAAACATGTGAAAAATATGAAGAGCTTCAAAAGATGTGAAAAATATGAAGAGCTTCAAAAGGTGTCAAAAATGAGATGAGCATGAAACCGTCTGAAAAATAGGAGGAGCATGAAGTAGTGTTGAAAAACATGAAGAACCTGAAAAGCTGTGAGAAACATGAAGAGCTTCAAAATGTGTCAAAAATATGAGGAGCATGAAACGGTCTGAAAAAGAGGAGGAGCAGGAAGCGGTGTTGAGAAACATGAAGAGCCTGAAAATGTGTGAAAAATATGAAGAGCTTCTAAAGGTGTGAAATATATGAGGTGCAAGAAACGGTCTGAAAAATAGGAGGAGCATGAAGCAGTGTTGAAAAACATGAAGAGCCTGAAAAGGTGTGAAAAATATGAAGAGCTTCAAAAGGTGTCAAAAATATGAGGACCATGAAACGTTGTGAAAAATAGGAGCAGCATGAAACGGTGTTCAAAAACATGAAGACATTGAAAAGGTGTGAAAAATATGAAGAGGTGCAAAAGGTTTGAAATATATGAGGAGCATGAAACGGTCTGAAAAATATGAGGAGCATGAAGCGGTGTTCAAAAACATGAAGAGCCTGAAAAGGTGAGAAAAATATGAAGAGCTTCAAAAGGTGTGAAATACATGAGGAGCATTAAACGCCCTGAAAAATAGGAGGAGCATGCAGAGGTGTTCAAAAACATGAAGAGCCTGAAAAGGTGTCAAAAATATGAAGAGATTCAAAAGGTGTGAAAAATATGAAGAGCTTCAAAATGTTTCAAAAATGAAATGAGCGTGAAACGGTCTGAAAAAGCTGAGGAGCATGAAGTGGTGTTGAAACACATGAAGAGCCTGAAAAGGTGTGAAAAATATGAAGAGGTTCAAAGGTGTGAAATACATGAGGATCATGAAATGGTTTGAAAAATACGAGGAGCATGAAGCAGTGTTCAAAAACATGAAGAGCCTGAAAAGGTTTGAAAAATATGAAGAGCTTCAAAAGGTGTCAAAAATATGAGGAGCATGAAACCGTCTGAAAAATAGGAGGAGCATGAAGCGGTGTTGAAAAACATGAAGAGCGTGAAAACGAGTGAAAAATATGAAGAGCTTCAAAAGGTATGAAAAATATGAAGAGCTTCAAAAGGTGTCAAAAAAGAGATGAGCATGAAACCGTCTGAAAAATAGGTGGAGCATGAAGCGGTGTTGAAAAACATGAAGAGCCTGAAAAGATGTGAAAAATATGAAGAGCTTCAAAAGGTGTCAAAAATATGAGGAGCATGAAACGGTCTGAAAAATAGGAGGAGCATGAAACCGTGTTAAAAACATGAAGAGACTGAAAAGGGTGAAAAATATGAAGAGCTTCAAAAGGTGTGAAAAATAGGAGGAGCATGAAGCGGTGTGCAAAAACATGAAAAGCCTGAAAAGGTATGAAAAAGATGAAGAGCATCAAAAGGTGTCAAAAATATGAGGAGCATGAAACGGTCTGAAAAATAGGAGGAGCATGAAGCGGTGTTGAAAAACATGAAGAGCCTAAAAAGGTGTTAAAAATATGAAGAGTTTCAAAAGGTGTCAAATATATGAGCAGCAAGAATCGGTCTGAAATATAGGAGTAGCATGAAACGGTGTTCAAATACATGCAGAGCCTGAAAAGTTGTGAAAAATATGAAGAGCTTCAAATGGTGTCAAATATATGAAGAGCTTCAAAAGGTGTCAAAAATGAGATGAGCATGAAACGGTCTGAAAAATAGGAGGAGCAAGAAGTCGTGTTCCAAAAAATGAAGAGCCTGAGAAGGTGTGAAATATATCAAGAACTTCAAAATGTGTCAAAAATATGAGGAGCATGAAACGGTCTGAAAAATAGGAGGAGCATGAAACGGTGTTGAAAAACATGCAGAGCCTGAAAAGGTGTGAAAAATATGAAGAACTTCAAAAGGTGTGAAATATATGAGGAGCATGAAATGGTCTTAAAAATAGGAGGAGCATGAAGCGGTTTTCAAAAATATGAAGAGCCTGAAAAGGTGTGAAAAATATGAGGAGCTTCAAAAGGTATGAAATACATGAGGAGTATGAAACTGTCTTGAAAATAGGAGGAGCATGAAGCGGTGTTAAAAAACATGAAGAGGCTTAAAAGGTGTGAAAAATATGAAGAGCTTCAAAAGGTGTGAAAAATATGAGGAGCATGAAACGGTCTGAAAAATAGGAGGAGCATGAAGCCGTGTTGAAAAACATGAAGAGCCTGAAAAAGTGTGAAATATATGAAGAGGTTCAAAAGGTGTAAAAAATATGAGGAGATTCAAAAGGTATCAAAAATATGAGGAGCATGAAACGGTCTGAAAAAGAGGAGGAGCATGAATCGGTGTTGAAAATCATGAAGAGCCTGAAAACGTGTGAGAAATATGAAGAGCTTCAAAAGGTGTCAAAAATATGAAGAGCTTCAAAAGGTGTCAAAAATGAGAGGAGTATGAAGCAGTCTGAAAAATAGGAGGAGCATGAAGCGGTGTTCAAAAACATGAAGAGCTTGAAAAGGTCTGAAAAATATGAAGAGCTTCAAAAGGTGTCAAAAATGAGATGAGCATGAAACGGTCTGAAAAAAAGGAGGAGCATGAAGTGGTGTTGAAAAAATGAAGAGCCTGAAAAGGTGTGAAAAATATGAAGAGCATCAAAATTTGTCAAAAATATGAGGAGTATGAAACGGTCTGAAAAATAGGAGGACCATGAAGCGGTGTTGCAAAACATGAGGAGCCTGAAAAGGTGTGAAAAATATGAAGAGCTTCAAAAGGTGAGAAAAATATGAGGTGCATGAAACGGTCTGAAAAATAGGAGGAGCATGAAGCGGTGTTGAAAACCATGAAGAGCCTGAAAAGGTGTGAAAAATATGAAGAGCTTCAAAGGGTGTGAAATACATGAGGAGCATGAAACGTGTTGAAAAATAGGAGAAGCATGAAGTGGTGTGGAAAAACATCAAGAGCCTGAAAAGGTGTGAAAAATATGAAGAGCTTCAAAAGGTGTGAAATACATGAGGAGCAAGAAACGGTCTGAAAAATAGGAGGAAGATGAAGAGGTGTTCAAAAATATGAAGAGCCTGAAAAGGTGTGAAAAATATGAAGAGCTTCAAAAGATGTGAAAAATATGAGGAGCATGATACGGTCTGAAAAATAGGAGGAGCATGAAGCGGTGTTCAAAACATGAAGAGCCTGAAAAGTTGTGAAAAATATGAAAAGCTTCCAAAGGTGTCAAAAATGAGATGAGCAAGAAACAGTCTGAAAAATAGGAGGAGCATGAAGCGGTGTTGAAAAAATGAAGAGCCTGAAAAGTTGTGAAAAATATGAAGAGCATCAAAAGGTGTCAAAAATATGACGAGTATGAAATGGTCTGAAAAATAGGAGGACCATGAAGCGGTGTTGCAAAACATGAGGAGCCTGAAAAGGTGTGAAAAATATGAAGAGCTTCAAAAGGTGAAAAAAATATGAGGTGTATGAAACGGTCTGAAAAATAGGAGGATCATGAAGCGGTGTTCAAAAACATGAAGAGCCTGAAAATGTGTGAAATATATGAAGAGATTCAAAAGGTGTCAAAAATATGAGGAGCATGAAACGGTCTGAAAAATAGGAGGAGCAAGAAGCGGTGTTGAAAAACATGAAGAGCTTGAAAAGGTTTGAAAAATATGAAGAGCTTCAAAAGGTGTCAAAATTTTGAAGAGCTTCAAAGGTGTCAAAAATATGAGGAGCATGGAACGGTGTTCAAAAACATGGAAAGCAAGAAAAGGTTGAAAAATATGAAGAGCTTCAAAAGGTGTCAAAAATATGTGGAGCATGAAACGGTCTGAAAAATAGGAGGAAAATGAAGCTCTGTTTAAAAACATGAAGATCTTGAAAAGGTTTGAAAAATATGGAGAGCTTCAAAAGGTGTCAAAAATATGAGGAGCATGAAACGGTATGAAAAATAGGAGGAGCATGAACCGGTGTTGAAAAACAAGAAGAGCCTGAAAAGGTGTGAAATATATGAAGAGTTTGAAAATGTGTCAAAAATATGAGTAGCAGGAAACGGTCTAAAAAATAGGAGCATGAAGTGGTGTTGAAAAACATGAAGAGCCTGAAAAGCTGTGAAAAATATGAAGAGCATCAAAAACTGTCAAAATATGAGGAGCATGAAACGGTGTTCAAGACATGAAACGCCTGAAAATGTGTGAAATATATGAACAGCTTCAAAAGGTATCAAATATAGGAGGAACATGAAACGGTCTGAAAAATTGGAGGAGCAAGAAGCAGTGTTGAAAAACATGAAGGGGTGGAAAACGTGTGAAATATATGAAGAGCTTCAAAAGGTGTCAAAAATATGAGGAGCATGAAACGGTTTGAAAAATAGGAGGAGCATGAAGCGGTGTTGAAAAACATGAAGAGCCTGAAAAGGCTTGAAAAATATGAAGAGCTTCAAAATGTGTCAAAAATAGAGGGGGCATGAAACTATCTGAAAAATAGGAGGAGCATGAAGCGGTGTTGAAAAATATGAAGAACCTGAAGAGGTTTGAAAAATATGAAGAGCTTCAAAAGGTGTCAAAAATAAGAGGAGCATTAAACGGTCTGAAAATAGGATGAGCATGAAGTGGTGTTGAAAAACATAAAGAGCCTCAAAAGGTGTGCAAAATATGAAGAGCTTCAAAAGGTGTCAAAAATATGAGGAGCATGGAACGGTCTGAAAAAAAGGAAGAGCAGGAAGCGGTGCGGAAAAACATGAAGAGCCTGAAAAGGTGTGAAAATATGAAGACCTTCAAAAGATGTTAAAAAGAGGAGGCACATGAAACTGTCTGAAAAATACGAGGAGCATGAAGCGGTGTTGAAAAACAAGAAGAGCCTGAAAAGGTGTGAAAAATATGAAGAGTTTGAAAATGTGTCAAAAATATGAGGAGCAGGAAACGGTCTGAAAAATAGGAGCATGAAGTAGTGTTGAAAAACATGAAGAGCCTGAAAAGCTGTGAAAAATATGAAGAGCATCAAAAACTGTCCAAATATGACGAGCATGAAACGGTTTTCAAAGACATGAAACGCCTGAAAAGGTGTGAAATATATGAACAGCTTCAAAAGGTATCAAAAATAGGAGGAGCATGAAACGGTCTGAAAAATTGGAGGAGCAAGAAGCAGTGTTGAAAAACATGAAGAGGTGGAAAAGGTGTGAAATATATGAAGAGCTTCAAAAGGTGTCAAAAATATGAGGAGCATGAAACGGTTTGAAAAATAGGAGGAGCATGAAGCGGTGTTGAAAAACATGAAGAGCCTGAAACGGTTTGAAAAATATGAAGAGCTTCAAAAGGTGTCAAAAATAAAGGGGGCATGAAACTATCTGAAAAAAAGGAGGAGCATGAAGCTGTGTGGAAAAACATGAAGAGCCTGAAAACGTTTGAAAAATATGAAGAGCTTCAAAAGGTGTGGAAAATATGAAGAGCTTCAAAATGTGTCAAAAGTGAGATGAGCATGAAACGGTCTGAAAAATAGGAGGAGCATGAAGTGGTGTTGAAAAACATGAAGAGCCTGAAAATGTGTGAAATATATGAAGAGCTTCAAAAGATGTCAGAAATGAGAGAAGCATGAAACGGTCTGAAAAATAGATGAGCAAGAAGGGGTGTTGAAAAACATGAAGAGCCTGAAAACGTTTGAGAAATATGAAGAGCTTCAAATGGTGTGGAAAATATGAAGAGCTTCAAAAGGTATGAAATATAGGAGCAGCATGAAGTGGTGTTCAAAAACATAAAAAGCCTGTAAAGGTGTGAAAAATATGAAGAGCTTCAAAACGTGTCAAATATATGTGGAGCATGAAACGGTGTGAAAAATAGGAGGAGCATGAAGCGGTGTTGAAAAACATGAAGAACCTGAAAACTTGTGAAAAATATGAAGAGCTTCAAAAGGTGTCAAAATATGAGGAGCATGAAACGATCTGAAAAATAGGAGGAGCATGAAGCGGTGTTGAAAAATATGAAGTGCCTGAAAAGGTGTGAAAAATATGAAGAGCTTCAACAGGTGTCAAAAATATGAGGAGCATGAAACGCTCTGAAATATAGGAGGAGCATGAAGTGGTGTTGAAAAACTTGAAGAGCTGAAAAGGTGGAAAAATATGAAGAACTTCAACAGGTGTCAAAAATATGAGGAGCATGAAATGGACTGAAAAATAGGAAGATCATGAAGCGGTGTTGAATAACATGAAGAGCCTGAAAAGGTGTGAAAAATGTGAAAAGCTTCAAAAGGTGTGAAATACATGAGGAGCATGAAACGGTCTGAAAAATAGGAGTAGAATGAGACGGTGTTGAAAACCATGAAGAGCCTGAAAAGTTGTGAAAAATATGAAGAGCTTCAAAAGGTGTCAAAATTATGAGGAGTATAAAACGGTCTAAAAAATAGGAGGAGCATGAAACGGTGTTCAAAACATGAAGAGCCTGAGAAGATGTGAAATATGTGACGAGCTTCAAAAGGTTTGAAATACATGAGGAGCATTAAACTGTCTGAAAAATAGGAGGAGCATGAAGCTGTGTTCAAAAAAATGAAGAGCCTGAAAAGGTGTGAAAATAATGAAGAGCTTCAAAAGATGTGAAATATAGGAGCAGCTTGAAGCGGTGTTCAGAAACATAAAAAGCCTGAAAAGGTGTGAAAAATATGAAGAGCTTCAAAACGTGTCAAAAATATGTGGAGCATGAAATAGTCTGAAAAATAGGAGGAGCATGAAGCGGTGTTGAAAAACATGAAGAACCTGAAAACTTGTAAAAATATGAAGATCTTCAAAAGGTGTGAAAAATATGAACCGTTTCAAAAGTGTGAAAAATGAGATGAGCATGAAGCGGTCTTAAAAATAGGAGGAGCATGAAGTGTTGTTGAAAAACATAAAGATCCTGAAAATGTATGAAATATATGAAGAACTACAAAAGGTGTCAAAAATGTGAGGAGCATTAAAAGTTCTGAAAAATAGGAGGAGCATGAAACGGTGTTGAAAGACATGAAGAGCCTGAAAAGGTGTGAAAAACATGAAGAGCTTCAAAACGTGTCAAAAATATGTGGAGCATGAAAGGGTCTGAAAATTAGCAGGAGCATGAAGCGGTGTTGAAAAACATGAAGAACCTGAAAACGTGTGAAAAATATGAAAAGCTTCAAATGGTGTGAAAAATATGAACAGCTTCAAAAGGTGTGAAAAATATGAAGAGCTTCAAAAGGTGTCATAAATATGAGGAGCAAGAAATGGTCTGAAAAATAAGAGAAGCATGAAATGGTGTTCAAAATATGAAGAGCCTGAAAAGGTGTGAAAAATATGAAGAGCTTCAAAAGGTGTGAAATACATGAGGAGCATGAAACTCTCTAAAAAATAAGAGGAGCATGAAGCGGTGTTCAAAAACATGAAGAGCCTGAAAAGTTGTGAAAAATATGAAGAGCTTCAAAATGTGTGAAAAAAAAAAGAAGAGCTTCAAAAGGTGTCAAAAATATGAGGAGCATGAATCGGTCTGAAAAATAGGAGGAGCATGAAACGGTGTTGAAAACATGAAGAGATGAAAAGGTGTGAAAAATATGAAGAGGTTCTAAAGGTGTCAAAAATATGAGGAGCATGAAACAGTCTTTAAAATAGGATGAGAATGAGACGGTTTTGAAAAAGATGAAGAGCATGAAAAGGTGTGAAAAACATGAAGAGCTTCAAAAGGTGTAAAAAATATGAGAGGCATGAAACGACTGAAAAATAGGAGGAGCATGATGCGGTGGTCAAAAACATGAAGAGCCTGAAAAGGTGTGAAAAATATAAAGAGCTTCAAAAGGTGTCAAAAATATTAGGAGCGTGAAACAGTATGAAACATAGGATGAGCATGAAACTTTTTTGAAAAAGATGAAGAGCATGAAAAGGTGTGAAAAAAATGAAGAGCTTCAAAAGATGTTAAAAATATGAGGAGCATGAAACTTTCTGAAAAATTGGAGGAGCATGAAGCGGTGTTGAAAAACATGAAAAGCCTGAAAAGGTGGAAAAATATGAAGAGCTTCAAAAGGTGTCAACAATATGAGGAGCATGAAACGGTCTGAAATTTAGGAAGAGCATGAAACTGTGTTGATAAACATGAAGAGCCTGAAAAGGTGTGAAAAATATGAAGAGCTTCAAAAGGTGTCAAATATATGAGGAGCATGAAACTGTGTGAAAAAATAGGATGAGCATGAAACGGTTTTAAAAAGACGAAGAGCCTAAAAGGTGTGACATATATGAAGAGCTTCAAAAGGTGTGAAATACATGAGGAGGTGGAAACGGTCTGAAAATAGTAGGAGCATGAAGCGGCGTTGAAAAACATGAATAGCCTGAAAACGTGTGAAAAATATGAAGAGCTTCAAAAGGTGTGAAATATATGAAGAGCTACAAAAGGTGTCAAAAATATGAGGAGCATGAACCGGTCTGAAATATAGGAGGAGCATGAAGTGATGTTGAAAAACATGAAGTGCCTGAAAAGTTGTGAAATATATGAAGAGCTTCAAAAGGTGTGAAAAATATGAGGAGCTTCAAAAGGTGTCAAAAATATGAGGAGCCTGAAACGGTCTGAAAAATAGGAGGAGCATGATACGGTGTTCAAAAATATGAAGAGCCTGAAAAGGTGTGAAAAACATGAAGATCTTCAAAAGGGGTCAAAAATATGAGGAGCATGAAACGATCTGAAAAATAGGAGGAGCATGAAGTGGTGTTCAAAAACATGAAGAGCTTGAAAAGGTGTGAAAAACATGAAGAGCCTCAAAACGTGTCAAAAATATGAGGAGCATGAAACGGTCTGAAAAATAGGAGGAGCATGAAGCGGTGTTGAAAAACATGAAGAGCCTGAAAACGTGTGAAAAATATGAAGAGCTTCAAAAGGTGTGAAATATATGAAGAGCTTCCAAAGGTGTCAAAAATGAGATGAGCATGAAACGGTCTGAAAAATAGGAGGAGCATGAAGTGGTCGTGGAAATCATGAAGTGCCTGAAAAGGTGTGAAATATATGAAGAGTTTCCAAAGTTGTGAAAAAATGAGGAGGTTCAAAAGGTGTCAAAAATATGAGGAGCATGAAACGGTCTGAAAAATAGGAGGAGCATGAAACGGTGTTGAAATACATGAAGAGCCTGAAAAGGTGTGAAAAATAGGAGGAGCTTCACAAGGTGTCAAATATATAAGGAGCATGAAACGGTCTGAAAAATAGGAGGAGCAGGAAGCAGTCGTCAAAAACATGAAGAACCTGAAAAGTTTTGTAAAATATGAAGAGCTTCAAAAGGTGTGAAAAATATGAGGAACATGAAACGGTCTGAAAAATAGGAGCAGCATGAAACAGTGTTGAAAAACATGAAGAGCATGAAAAGGTGTGAAAAACATGAAGAGCCTCAAAACGTGTCAAAAATATGACGAGCATGAAACGGTCTGAAAAATAGGATGAGCATGAAGCGGTGTTGAAAACTTTAAGAGCCTGAAAAGGTGGGAAATATATGAAGAGTTTCCAAAGTTGTGAAAAAATGAGGAGGTTCAAAAGGTGTCAAAAATATGAGGAGCATGAAACGGTGTGAAAAATAGGAGAAGCATGAAGTGATGTTGAGAAACCTGAAGAGACTGAAAAGGTGTGAAAAATATGAAGAGCTACAAAAGATGGGAAATATATGAGGAGCATGAAATGATCTGAAAAATAGGAGGAGCATGAAACAGTGTTGTAAAACATGAAGAGCCTGAAAGGTGTGAAAATTATGAAGACGTTCAAAATGTGTCAAAAAAAAGAGGAGCATGAAATGGTGTTCAAAAACATGAAGAGCCTGAAAAGGTGTGAAAAATATTAAGATCTTCAAAAGGTGTCAAAAATATGAGGAGCATGAAAGGGTGTGAAAAATAGGAGGAACATGAAGCACGGTTGAAAAACATGAAGAGCCTGAAAAGGTGTGAAAAATATGAACAGCTTCAAAAGCTGTCAAAAATATGAGGAGCATGAAACAGTCTGAAAAATAGGAGGAGCATGAAGCGGTGTTGAAAAACATGAAAAGCCTGAAAAGGTGTGAAAAATATGAAGAGCATTAAAAGGTGTGAAAAATATGAGGAACATGAAACGGACTGAAAAAAAGGAGGAGTATGAAGAGGTGTTGAAAACAAGAAAAGCCTGAAAATGTGTGAAAAATATGAAGAGCTTCCAAAGGTGTGAAAAATATGAATAGCTTCGAAATGTGTCAATAATGAGAGCAGCATGAAACGGTGTGAAAAATAGGAGGAGCATGAAGCGGTGTGCAAAAAGATGAAGAGCCTGAAAATCTGTGAAATATATGAAGAGCTTCAAAAGGTGTCAAAAATATGAGGAGAAAGAAACGGTCTGAAAAATAGGAGGAGCATGAAGTGGTGTTGACAAACATGAAGAGCTGAAAAGCTTTGAAAAATATGAAGAGCTTTAAAAGGTCTCAAATATATGAGGATCATGAAATTTTCTGAAAAATAGGAGGAGCATGAAACGTTGTTCAAAACATGAAGAGCCTGAAATGGTGTGAAAAATATAAAGAGATTCAAAACATGTCAAACATTGAGGAGCATGAAACGATCTGAAAAATAGGAAGAGCATGATGCAGTGTTGAAAAACATGAAGAGGCTGAAAACGTGTGAAAAATATGAAGTGCTCCAAAGATGTCAAAAATATGAGGAGCATGAAGCGGTCCGAAAAATAGGATGAGCATGAAGCGGTGTTGACAACATTCAGAGCCTGAAAAGGTGTGAAATATATGAAGAGCTTGAAACGGTGTCAAAAATATGAGGAGCATGAAACGTTCTGAAAAATAGGAGGACCATGAAGCGGTGTTGAAAAACATGAAGAGCCTTAAAAGTTGTGAAAAATATGAAGAGCTTCAAAAGGTGTGAAAAATATGAAGAGCTTCAAAAGGTGTCAAAAATGAGAGGAGCATGAAACGGTCTGAAAAAACGGAGGAGCATGAAGCGGTGTTGAAAAACATGAAGAGTCTTAAAAGATGTGAAAAATATGAAGAGCTTCAAAATGTGTCAAAAATAGGAGGAGGATGAAACGTTGTTAAATAAACATGAAGAGCCTGAAAAGATGTGAAATATATGAAGAGCTTCAAAAGGTGTGAAAAATATGAAGAGCTTCAAAAGGTGTGAAATACATGAGGAGCATGAAACTCTCTGAATAATAGAAGGAGCATGAAGTGGTGTTCAAAACATGAAGAGCCTGAAAAGGTGTGAAAAATATGAAGAGCTTCAAAACGTGTCAAAAATATGAGGAACATGAAACGGTCTGAAAAATAGGAGGAGCACGACATGTTGTTGAAAAACGTGAATAGCCTGACAAGGTGAGAATATATGAAGAGCTTCAAAAGGTGTGAAAACTATGAGGAGCATGAAACGGTCTGAATAATAGAAGGAGCATGAAACGGTGTTTAAACAAATGAAGAGCCTGAAAAGGTGTGAAAAATATGAAGAGTTTCAAAAGGTTTGAAAAATATGAGGAGCATGAAATGGTCCGAAAAATAGGAGATGCATGAAGTTGTGTTGAAAAATATGAAGAGACTGAAAAGGTGTGAGAAATATGAAGAGCTTCAAAAGGTGTCAAAAATATGACTAGCATGAAATGGTCTGAAAAACAGGAGGAGCATGAAGCGGTGTTCAAAAACATGACGAGCCTGAAAAGGTGTGAAAAATATGAAGAGCCTCAAAAAATGTCAAATATATGAGGAGCATGAAACGGTCTGAAAAATAGGAGGATCATGAAGTGGTGTTCAAAAACATGAAGAGCCTGAAAAGGTGTGAAAAATATGAAGAGCCTCAAAAGGTGTAAAAAATGAGATGTGCATGAAACGATCGGAAAAATAGGAGGAGCATGAAGTGGTTGTGAAAAACATGAAGAGCCTGAAAAGGTGTGCAAAATATGAAGAGCTTCAAAAGGTGTGAAATACATGAGGAGCATGAAACGGTCTGAAAAATAGGAGGAGCATGAAGCGGTGTTCAAAAACATGAAGAGCCTGAAAAGGTGTGAAAAATATGAAGAGCCTCAAAACGTGTCAAAAATATGAGGAGTATGAAACGGTCTGAAAAATAGCAGGAGCAAGAAGCGGTGTTGAAAAACATGAAGAGGCTGAAAACGTGTGAAAAATATGAAGAGCTTCAAAAACGTGAAAAATAAGAAGATCTTCAAAAGGTGTGAAAAATATGAAGAGCTTCAAAAGGTGTCAAAAATGAGATGAGCATGAAACCGTCTGAAAAATAGGAGGAGCAAGAAAGGTTGTTGAAAAACATGCAGAGCCTGAAAAAGTGTGAAAAATATGAACAGCTTCAAAAGATGTGAAAAATATGAAGAGATTCAAAAGGTGTCAAAAATGAGATGAGTATGAAACCGTCTGAAAAATAGGAGGAGCATGAAGCGGTGTTGAAAAACATGAAGAGCCTGAAAACGTGTGAAAAATATGAAGAGCTTCAAAAGTTTTGAAAAATAAGAAGAGCTTCAAAAGGTGTCAAAAATGAGATCTGCATGAAATGGTCTGAAAAATAGGAGGAGCATGAAGTGGTGTTGAAAAAAATGAAGAGCCTGAAAAGGTGTGAATTATACGAAGAGCTTCAAAAGGTGTCAAAAATATGTGGAGCATGAAACGGTCCGAAAAATCGGAGGAGCATGAAGCGGTGTTGAAAAACATGAAGAGCCTGAAAAGGTGTGAAAAATATGAAGAGCTTCAAAAGGTGTCAAAAATATGAGGAGCAAGAAACGGCCTGAAAAATAGGAGGAGCATGAAACGGTGTTCAAAAATATGAAAAGCCTGAAAAGGTGTGAAAAATATGAAGAGCTTCAAAAGGTGTGAAATACATGAGGAGCATGAAACTCTCTGAAAAATAGAAGAAGCATGAAGTGGTGTTCAAAAACAAGAAGAGCCTGAAAAGGTGTGAAAAATATGAAGAGCTTCAAAAGGTGTGAAAAACATGAGGAGCATGATATGGTTTGAAAAATAGGATTAGCATGAAGCGGTGTTCAAAAACATGAAGAGCCTGAAAATATGTGAAAAATATGAAAAGCTTCAAAAGGTGTCAAAAATGAGATGAGCATGAAATGCTCTGAAAAATAGGAGGTGCATGAAGCGGTGTTGAAAAACATGAAGAGCCTGAAAAGGTGTGAAAAATATGAAGAGCTTCAAAAGGTGTCAAAAATATGAGGAGCATGAAACCGTCTGAAAAATTGGAGGAGCATGAAGCGTTGTTGAAAAACATGAAGAGCCTGAAAAGGTATGAGAAATATGAAGAGCTTCAAAAGGTGTCAAAAATATGACTAGCATGAAACGGTCTGAAAAACAGGAGGAGCATGAAGCGGTGTTGAAAAACATGAAGAGCCTGAAAAGGTGTGAAAAATATGAAGAGCTTCAAAAGGTGTCAAAAATATGAGGAGCATGAAACGGTCTGAAAAATAGGAGGAGCATGAAACGGTATTCAAAAACATGACGAGCCTGAAAAGGTGTGAAAAATATGAAGAGCCTCAAAGAATGTCAAATATATGAGGAGCATGAAACGGTCTGAATATAGGAAGATCATAAAGTGGTGTTCAAAATATGAAGAGCCTGAAAAGGTGTGAAAAATATGAAGAGCCTCAAAAGGTGTAAAAAATGAGATGTGCATGAAACAATCTGAAAAATAGGAGGAGGATGAAGCGGTGTTCAAAAACATGAAGAGCCTGAAAATGTGTGCAAAATATGAAGAGCTTCAAAAGGAGTGAAATACATGAGGAGCATGAAAAGGTGTTCAAAAACATGCAGAGACTTAAAAGGTGCAAAAAGTATGAAGAGCTTCAAAAAGTGTCAAAAATTAGATTAGCATGAAAGGGTCTGAAAAATAGGAGGAGCCTGAAGAGGTGTTGAAAAACATGAAGAGGCTGAAAAAGTGTGAAAAATATGAAGAGCTTCAAAAATATGAAAATTATGAAGAGCTTCAAAAAGTGTGAAAAATATGAAGAGCTTCAAAAGATGTCAAAAATGAGATGAGCATGAAACGGTCTGAAAAATGGAGGAGCATGATGTGGTGTTGAAAATCATGAAGAGCCTGAAAAGGTGTGAAATATATGCAGAGCTTCAATAGGTGTCAAAAATATGAGGAGAATGAAACCGTCTGAAAAATACGAGGAGCATGAAGTGTTGTTGAGAAACATGAAGAGCCTGAAAAGGTGTGAAAAATATGAAGAGCTTCAAAAGGTGTCAAAAATATGAGGAGCATGAAACGGTCCGAAAAATAGGAGGATCATGAAGCGGTGTTGAAAAACATGAAGAGCCTGAAAAGGTGTGAAAAATATGAAGAGCTTCAAAAGGTGTCAAAAATATGAGGAGCATGAAACGGTCTGAAAAATAGGACGAGCATAAGCGGTGTTCAAAAACATGAACAGCCTGAAAAGGTGTGAAAAATATGAAGACCTTCAAAAGGTGTGAAAAAGATGAAGAGCTTCAAAAGGTGTCAAAAATTAGATTAGCATGAAAGGGTGTGAAAATTAGGAGGAGCATGAAGTGGTGTTGAAAAACATCAAGAGCCTGAAAAGGTGTGAAATATATGAACAGCTTCAAAAGGTGTGAAAATGATGAAGAGCTTCAAAAGGTGTCAAAATTATGAGGAGCATGAAACGGTCTGAAAAATAGGAGGAGCATGAAACGATGTTGAAAAACATGAAGAGCCTGAAAAGGTGTGAAAAATATGAAGAGCTTCAAAAGGTGTGAAAAATATGAAGAGCCTCAAAGAATGTAAAATATATGAGGAGCATGAAACGGTCTGAAAAATAGAAAGATCATGAAGTGGTGTTCAAAAACATGAAGAGCTGAAAAGGTGTGAAAAATATGAAGAGCTTCAAAAGGTGTCAAAACTATGAGGAGCATGAAACGGGCTGAAAAATAGGAGGAGCATGAAGCGGTGTTGAAAAGAATGAAGAGCTTGAAAAGGTGAGAAAAATATGAAGACCTTCAAAAGCTGTCAAAAATATAGGAGAATGAAACGGTCTGAAAAATAGGAGGAGCATGAAACGGTGTTCAAAACATGAAGAGCTGAAAAGGTGTGAAAAATATGAAGAGCTTCAAAAGGTGTCAAAAATATGAGGAGCATGAAACTCTCTGAAAAATAGGAGGAGCATGAAGCGGTGTTGAAAAACATGAGAGCCTGAAAAGATGTGAAAAATATGAAGAGCTTCAAAAGTTGTCAAATATATGAGGAGCATGAAACGGTCTGCAAAATAAGAGGAGCATGAAGCTGTGTTCAAAAAAATGAAGAGCCTGAAAAGGTGTGAAATATATGAAGAGCTTCAAAAGGTGTGAAAAATATGAAGAGCTTCAAAAGGTGTCAAAAATATGAGGAGAATGAAAGTCTATGAAAAATAGGAGGAGCATGAAGTGGTGTTCAAAACATGAAGAGCCTGAAAAGGTGTGAAAAATATGAAAGCTGAAAAAGGTGTCAAAAATATGAGGAGCATGAAACGATCTGAAAAATATGAGGAGCATGAAGGGCTGTTGAAAATCATAAAGAGCCTGAAAAGTTGTGAAAAATATGAAGAGCTTCAAAAGATGTGAAAAACATGAAGTGCTTCAAAAGGTGTCAAACTGAGATGAGCATGAAACGGTCTGAAAAACAGGAGAAGCATGAAGTCGTGTAGAAAAAAATGAAAAATCTGAAAAGGTGTGAAATATATTAAGAGCTTCAAAAGGTGTCATAAATATGAGGAGAATGAAACGGTCTGAAAAAGATGAGGAGCATGAAGTGGTCTTCAGAAACATGTACAGCCTGAAAAGGTTTGAAAAATGTGAAGAGCTTCAAAAGGTGTGAAAAACAGGAGGAACATGAAGCGGCGTTCAAAAATATGAAGAGCCTGAAAAGGTGTGAAAAATATGAAGTGCTTCAAAAGGTGTCAACAATATGAGGAGCATGAAACGGTCTGAAAAATAGGAGGAGCAAGAAGCGGTGTTGAAAAACAAGAAGAGACGGAAAAGGTGAAAAATATGAAGAGCTTCAAAATGTTTCAAAAATATGAGGAGCTTGAAATGGTCTGAAAAATAGGACGAGCATGAAACGGTGTTCAAAAACATGAAGAGCATGAAAATGTGTGAAAATTATGAAGAGCTTCAAAAGGTGTGAAAAACATGAGGAGAATGAAACGGTCTGAAAAATAGGAGGAGCATGAAGCAGTGTTCAAAACATGAAGAGCCTGAAAAAGTGTGAAAAATATGAAGATCGTCAAAAGTTTGAAAAATATGAAGACCCTGAAAAGGTGTCAAAAATGAGATGAGCATGAAACAGTCTGAAAAGTAGGAGGAGCATGAAGCGGTGTTTAAAAACATGAAGAGCCTGAAAAGGTGTGAAATATATGAAGAGCTTCAAAAGGTGTGAAAAATATGGAGAGCTTCAAAAGGTGTCAAAAATATGAAGAGCATGAAACGGTCTGAAAAATAGGGGGAGCATGAAATGGTGTTCAAAAACATGAAGAGCCTGAAAAGGTGTGAAATATATGAAGAGCCTGAAAAGGTGTGAAAAATATGAAGAGCTTCAAAAGGTGTCAAAAATATGAAGAGCATGAAACGGTCTGAAAAATAGGGGGAGCATGAAATGGTGTTCAAAAACATGAAGAGCCTGAAAAGGTGTGAAATATATGAAGAGCCTGAAAAGGTGTGAAAAATATGAAGAGCTTCAAAAGGTGTCAAAAATATGAGGAGCTTGAAACTGTCTGAAAAATAGGAGGAGCATGAAGCAGTGTTCAAAAACATGAAGAGCCTGAAAAGGTGTGAAAAATATGAAGAGCTTCAAAACGTGTGAAATACATGAGGAGCATGAAAAGGTCTGAAAAATAGGAGGAGCATGAAATGGTGTTCAAAAACATGAAGAGCATGAAAAGGTGTGAAAATTATGAAGAGCTTCAAAAGGTGTGAAAAACATGAGGAGAATGAAACGGTCTGAAAAATAGGAGGAGCATGAAGCAGTGTTCAAAACATGAAGAGCCTGAAAAAGTGTGAAAAATATGAAGATCTTCAAAAGTTTGAAAAATATGAAGACCCTGAAAAGGTGTCAAAAATGAGATGAGCATGAAACAGTCTGAAAAGTAGGAGGAGCATGAAGTGTTGTTCAGAAACGTGAAGAGCCTGAAAAGGTGTGAAAAATATGAAGAGCTTGAAAAGGTATGAAATACCTGAGGAGCATGAAACGGTCTGAAAAATAGGAGGAGCATGAAGCGGTGTTCAAAACATGAAGAGCCTGAAAAAGTGTGAAAAATATGAAGAGCTTCAAAAGGTTTGAAAAATAGGAGGAGGATGAAGCGGTGTTCAAAAACATGAAGAGCCTGAAAAAGTGTGATAAATATGAAGAGCTTATAAAATTGTCAAAAATATGAGGAGCATGGAGAGATGTTCAAAAACATGAAGAGGATGATAAGGCGTGAAAAACATTAAGAGCTTCAAAAGGTTTGAAAAATAGGAGGAGCATGAAGCGGTGTTCAAAAACATGAAGGGCCTGAAAACGTGTGAAAAATATGAAGAGCTTCAAAAGGAGTCAAAAATATGCGAAGCCTGAAACGATCTGAAAAATAGGAGGAGCATGAAGCGGTGTTGAAAAACATGAAGAGCCTGAAAATGTGTGAAAAATATGAAGAGCTTCAAAAGGTGTGAAATACATGAGGAGCATGAAACTCTCTGAAAAATAAAAGGAGCATGAAGTGGTGTTCAAAAACATGAAGAGCCTGAAAATGTGTGAAAAATATGAAGAGCTTCAAAAGGTGTGAAATATATGAGGAGCTTCAAAAGGTGTGAAAAATATGAAGAGCTTCAAAAGATGTCAAAAATATGAAAAGCATGAAACGGTCTGAAAAATAGGAGGAGCATGAAATGGTGTTCAAAAACATGAAGAGCCTGAAAATGTGTGAAAAATATGAAAAGCTTCAAAGGTTTGAAATACATGAGGAGCATGAAACAGTCTGAAAAATAGGAGAAGCATGAAGTGGTGTGGAAAAAATGAAGAGCCTGAAAAGGTGTGAATAATATGAAGAGCTTCAAAAGGTGTGAAATATATGTGGAGCATGAATCTCTCTGAAAAATAGGAGGAGCATGAAGTGGTGTTGAAAAACATGAAGAGCCTGAAAAGATGTGAAAAATATGAAGAGCTCCAAAAGGTGTGAAAAATATGAGAAGCATGATACGATCTGAAAAATAGGAGGAGCATGAAGTGGTGTTCAGAAACATGGAGAGCCTAAAAAGGTGTGAAAAATATGAAGAGCTTCAAAAGGTGTCAAAAAGTATGAGGAGCTTGAAACTGTCTGAAAAATAGGAGGAGCATCAAGCAGTGTTCAAAAACATGAAGAGCCTGAAAAGGTGTGAAAAATATGAAGAGCTTCAAAACGTGTGAAATACATGAGGAGCATGAAAAGGTGTGAAAAATAGGAGGAGTATGAAATGGTGTTCAAAAACATGAAGAGCATGAAAAGGTGTGAAAATTATGAAGAGCTTCAAAAGGTGTGAAAAACATGAGGAGAATGAAACGGTCTGAAAAATAGGAGGAGCATGAAGCAGTGTTCAAAACATGAAGAGCCTGAAAAAGTGTGAAAAATATGAAGATCTTCAAAAGTTTGAAAAATATGAAGACCCTGAAAAGGTGTCAAAAATGAGATGAGCATGAAACAGTCTGAAAAGTAGGAGGAGCATGAAGTGTTGTTCAGAAACGTGAAGAGCCTGAAAAGGTGTGAAAAATATGAAGAGCTTGAAAAGGTATGAAATACCTGAGGAGCATGAAACGGTCTGAAAAATAGGAGGAGCATGAAGCGGTGTTCAAAAACATGAAGAGCCTGAAAAAGTGTGATAAATATGAAGAGCTTATAAAATTGTCAAAAATATGAGGAGCATGGAGAGATGTTCAAAAACATGAAGAGGATGTTAAGGCGTGAAAAACATTAAGAGCTTCAAAAGGTTTGAAAAATAGGAGGAGCATGAAGCGGTGCTCAAAAACATGAAGAGCCTGAAAATGTGTGAAAAATATGAATAGCTTATAAAATTGTCAAAAATATGAGGAGCATGAAACGGTCTGAAAAATACGAGCAGCCTGAAAACGTCTGAAAAATAGGAGGAGCATGAAGCGGTGTTCAAAAACATGAAGGGCCTGAAAACGTGTGAAAAATATGAAGAGCTTCAAAAGGAGTCAAAAATATGCGAAGCCTGAAACGATCTGAAAAATAGGAGGAGCATGAAGCGGTGTTGAAAAACATGAAGAGCCGGAAAAGGTGTGAAAAATGTGAAGAGCTTCAAAAGGTGTCAAAAATATGAGGAGCATGAAACGGTCTGAAAAATAAGAGGATCATGATGCGGTGTTGAAAAACATGAAGAGTCTGAAAACGTGTGAAAAATATGAAGAGCTTCAAACGGTGTGAAAAATATCAGGAGCATGAAACGGTCTGAAAAAGATGAGGAGCATGAAGTGGTCTTCAAAAACATGTACAGCCTGAAAAGGTGTGAAAAATATGAAGAGCTTCAAAAGATGTGAAAAATATGAAGAGCTTCAAAAGGTGTCAAAAATGAGATGAGCATGAAACGGTCTGAAAAATAGGAGAAGAATGAAACGGTGTTGAAAAATTGAAGAGCCTGAAAAGCTGTGAAAAATATGAAGAGCTTCAAAAGGTGTGAAAAATATGAAGAGCTTCAAAACGTGTGAAATACATGAGGAGCATGAAAAGGTCTGAAAAATAGGAGTAGCATGAAGAGGTGTTCAAAAACATGAAGAGGCTGATAAGGTGTGAAAAACATGAAGAGCTTCAAAAAGTTTGAAAAATAGGAGGAGCATGAAGCGGTGTTCAGAAACATGAGGAGCCTGAAAAGGTGAGAAAAATATGAAGAGCTTCAAAAGGTGTGAGAAATGTGAGGAGCATGAAGCGGTGTTCAAATACATGAAGAGCCTGAAAAATTGTGAAAAATATGAAGAGCTTATAAAATTGTCAAAAATATCAGGAGCATGAAACGGTCTGAAAAATACGAGCAGCCTGAAACCGTCTGAAAAATAGGAGGAGCATGAAGCGGTGTTCAAAAACATGAAGGGCCTGAAAACGTGTGAAAAATATGAAGAGCTTCAAAAGGAGTCAAAAATATGCGGAGCCTGAAACGATCTGAAAAATACGAGGAGCATGAAGCGGAGTTGAAAAACATGAAGAGCCGGAAAAGGTGTGAAAAATGTGAAGAGCTTCAAAAGGTGTCAAAAATATGAGGAGCATGAAACGCTCTGAAATATAGGAGGATCATGAAGCGGGGTTGAAAAACATGAAGAGCCTGAAAAGGTGTGATAAATGTGAAGACCTTCAAAAGGTGTCAAAAATATGAGGAGTATGAAATGGTCTGAAAAATAGGAGGAGCATGAAACGGTGATCAAAAACATGAAGAATCTGAAAACGTGTGAAAAATATGAAGAGCTTCAAACGGTGTGAAAAATATCAGGAGCATGAAACGGTCTGAAAAAGATGAGGAGCAAGAAGTGGTCTTCAGAAACATGTACAGCCTGAAAAGGTGTGAAAAATATGAAGAGCTTCAAAAGGTGTGAAAAACAGGAGGAACATGAAGCAGCGTTCAAAAATATGAAGAGCCTGAAAAGGTGTCAAAAATATGAAGTGCTTCAAAAGGTGTCAACAATATGAGGAGCATGAAACAGTCTGAAAAATAGGAGGAGCAAGAAGCGGTGTTGAAAAACAAGAAGAGACGGAAAAGGTGTGAAAAATATGAAGAGCTTCAAAAGGTTTCAAAAATATGAGGAGCTTGAAATGATCTGAAAAATAGGACGAGCATGAAACGGTGTTCAAAAACATGAAGAGCATGAAAAGGTGTGAAAATTATGAAGAGCTTCAAAAGGTGTCAAAAACATGAGGAGAATGAAACGGTCTGAAAAATAGGAGGAGCATGAAGCAGTGTTCAAAACATGAAGAGCCTGAAAAAGTGTGAAAAATATGAAGATCTTCAAAAGTTTGAAAAATATGAAGACCCTGAAAAGGTGTCAAAAATGAGATGAGCATGAAACAGTCTGAAAAGTAGGAGGAGCATGAAGTGTTGTTCAAAAACGTGAAGAGCCTGAAAAGGTGTGAAAAATATGAAGAGATGAAAAGGTGTGAAATATATGAGGAGCTTCAAAAGGTGTGAAAAATATGAAGAGCTTCAAAAGATGTCAAAAATATGAAAAGCATGAAACGGTCTGAAAAATAGGAGGAGCATGAAATGGTGTTCAAAAACATGAAGAGCCTGAAAATGTGTGAAAAATATGAAAAGCTTCAAAGGTTTGAAATACATGAGGAGTATGAAACAGTCTGAAAAATAGGAGAAGCATGAAGTGGTGTGGAAAAAAATGAAGAGCCTGAAAAGGTGTGAAAAATATGAAGAGCTTCAAAAGGTGTGAAATATATGTGGAGCATGAATCTCTCTGAAAAATAGGAGGAGCATGAAGTGGTGTTGAAAAACATGAAGAGCCTGAAAAGATGTGAAAAATATGAAGAGCTCCAAAAGGTGTGAAAAATATGAGAAGCATGATACGATCTGAAAAATAGGAGGAGCATGAAGTGGTGTTCAGAAACATGGAGAGCCTAAAAAGGTGTGAAAAATATGAAGAGCTTCAAAAGGTGTCAAAAATATGAGGAGCTTGAAACTGTCTGAAAAATAGGAGGAGCATGAAGCAGTGTTCAAAAACATGAAGAGCCTGAAAAGGTGTGAAAAATATGAAGAGCTTCAAAACGTGTGAAATACATGAGGAGCATGAAAAGGTCTGAAAAATAGGAGGAGCATGAAATGGTGTTCAAAAACATGAAGACCATGAAAAGGTGTGAAAATTATGAAGAGCTTCAAAAGGTGTGAAAAACATGAGGAGAATGAAACGGTCTGAAAAATAGGAGGAGCATGAAGCAGTGTTCAAAACATGAAGAGCCTGAAAAAGTGTGAAAAATATGAAGATCTTCAAAAGTTTGAAAAATATGAAGACCCTGAAAAGGTGTCAAAAATGAGATGAGCATGAAACAGTCTGAAAAGTAGGAGGAGCATGAAGTGTTGTTCAGAAACGTGAAGAGCCTGAAAAGGTGTGAAAAATATGAAGAGCTTGAAAAGGTATGAAATACCTGAGGAGCATGAAACGGTCTGAAAAATAGGAGGAGCATGAAGCGGTGTTCAAAACATGAAGAGCCTGAAAAAGTGTGAAAAATATGAAGAGCTTCAAAAGGTTTGAAAAATAGGAGGAGGATGAAGCGGTGTTCAAAAACATGAAGAGCCTGAAAAAGTGTGATAAATATGAAGAGCTTATAAAATTGTCAAAAATATGAGGAGCATGGAGAGATGTTCAAAAACATGAAGAGGATGTTAAGGCGTGAAAAACATTAAGAGCTTCAAAAGGTTTGAAAAATAGGAGGAGCATGAAGCGGTGTTCAAAAACATGAAGAGCCTGAAAATGTGTGAAAAATATGAATAGCTTATAAAATTGTCAAAAATATGAGGAGCATGAAACGGTCTGAAAAATACGAGCAGCCTGAAAACGTCTGAAAAATAGGAGGAGCATGAAGCGGTGTTCAAAAACATGAAGGGCCTGAAAACGTGTGAAAAATATGAAGAGCTTCAAAAGGAGTCAAAAATATGCGAAGCCTGAAACGATCTGAAAAATAGGAGGAGCATGAAGCGGTGTTGAAAAACATGAAGAGCCGGAAAAGGTGTGAAAAATGTGAAGAGCTTCAAAAGGTGTCAAAAATATGAGGAGCATGAAACGGTCTGAAATATAAGAGGATCATGAAACGGTGTTGAAAAACATGAAGAGCCGGAAAAGGTGTGAAAAATGTGAAGAGCTTCAAAAGGTGTCAAAAATATGAGGAGCATGAAACGGTCTGAAATATAAGAGGATCATGAAGCGGTGTTGAAAAACATGAAGAGTCTGAAAACGTGTGAAAAATATGAAGAGCTTCAAACGGTGTGAAAAATATCAGGAGCATGAAACGGTCTGAAAAAGATGAGGAGCATGAAGTGGTCTTCAAAAACATGTACAGCCTGAAAAGGTGTGAAAAATATGAAGAGCTTCAAAAGATGTGAAAAATATGAAGAGCTTCAAAAGGTGTCAAAAATGAGATGAGCATGAAACGGTCTGAAAAATAGGAGAAGAATGAAACGGTGTTGAAAAATTGAAGAGCCTGAAAAGCTGTGAAAAATATGAAGAGCTTCAAAAGGTGTGAAAAATATGAAGAGCTTCAAAACGTGTGAAATACATGAGGAGCATGAAAAGGTCTGACAAATAGGAGTAGCATGAAGAGGTGTTCAAAAACATGAAGAGGCTGATAAGGTGTGAAAAACATGAAGAGCTTCAAAAAGTTTGAAAAATAGGAGGAGCATGAAGCGGTGTTCAGAAACATGAGGAGCCTGAAAAGGTGAGAAAAATATGAAGAGCTTCAAAAGGTGTGAGAAATGTGAGGAGCATGAAGCGGTGTTCAAATACATGAAGAGCCTGAAAAAGTGTGAAAAATATGAAGAGCTTATAAAATTGTCAAAAATATCAGGAGCATGAAACGGTCTGAAAAATACGAGCAGCCTGAAACCGTCTGAAAAATAGGAGGAGCATGAAGCGGTGTTCAAAAACATGAAGGGCCTGAAAACGTGTGAAAAATATGAAGAGCTTCAAAAGGAGTCAAAAATATGCGGAGCCTGAAACGATCTGAAAAATACGAGGAGCATGAAGCGGAGTTGAAAAACATGAAGAGCCGGAAAAGGTGTGAAAAATGTGAAGAGCTTCAAAAGGTGTCAAAAATATGAGGAGCATGAAACGCTCTGAAATATAGGAGGATCATGAAGCGGGGTTGAAAAACATGAAGAGCCTGAAAAGGTGTGATAAATGTGAAGACCTTCAAAAGGTGTCAAAAATATGAGGAGTATGAAACGGTCTGAAAAATAGGAGGAGCATGAAACGGTGATCAAAAACATGAAGAATCTGAAAACGTGTGAAAAATATGAAGAGCTTCAAACGGTGTGAAAAATATCAGGAGCATGAAACGGTCTGAAAAAGATGAGGAGCAAGAAGTGGTCTTCAGAAACATGTACAGCCTGAAAAGGTGTGAAAAATATGAAGAGCTTCAAAAGATGTCAAAAATATGAAAAGCATGAAACGGTCTGAAAAATAGGAGGAGCATGAAATGGTGTTCAAAAACATGAAGAGCCTGAAAATGTGTGAAAAATATGAAAAGCTTCAAAGGTTTGAAATACATGAGGAGCATGAAACAGTCTGAAAAATAGGAGAAGCATGAAGTGGTGTGGAAAAAAATGAAGAGCCTGAAAAGGTGTGAAAAATATGAAGAGCTTCAAAAGGTGTGAAATATATGTGGAGCATGAATCTCTCTGAAAAATAGGAGGAGCATGAAGTGGTGTTGAAAAACATGAAGAGCCTGAAAAGATGTGAAAAATATGAAGAGCTCCAAAAGGTGTGAAAAATATGAGAAGCATGATACGATCTGAAAAATAGGAGGAGCATGAAGTGGTGTTCAGAAACATGGAGAGCCTAAAAAGGTGTGCAAAATATGAAGAGCTTCAAAAGGTGTCAAAAATATGAGGAGCTTGAAACTGTCTGAAAAATAGGAGGAGCATGAAGCAGTGTTCAAAAACATGAAGAGCCTGAAAAGGTGTGAAAAATATGAAGAGCTTCAAAACGTGTGAAATACATGAGGAGCATGAAAAGGTCTGAAAAATAGGAGGAGCATGAAATGGTGTTCAAAAACATGAAGACCATGAAAAGGTGTGAAAATTATGAAGAGCTTCAAAAGGTGTGAAAAACATGAGGAGAATGAAACGGTCTGAAAAATAGGAGGAGCATGAAGCAGTGTTCAAAACATGAAGAGCCTGAAAAAGTGTGAAAAATATGAAGATCTTCAAAAGTTTGAAAAATATGAAGACCCTGAAAAGGTGTCAAAAATGAGATGAGCATGAAACAGTCTGAAAAGTAGGAGGAGCATGAAGTGTTGTTCAGAAACGTGAAGAGCCTGAAAAGGTGTGAAAAATATGAAGACCTTGAAAAGGTATGAAATACCTGAGGAGCATGAAACGGTCTGAAAAATAGGAGGAGCATGAAGCGGTGTTCAAAACATGAAGAGCCTGAAAACGTGTGAAAAATATGAAGAGCTTCAAACGGTGTGAAAAATATCAGGAGCATGAAACGGTCTGAAAAAGATGAGGAGCATGAAGTGGTCTTCAGAAACATGTACAGCCTGAAAAGGTGTGAAAAATATGAAGAGCTTCAAAAGGTGTGAAAAACAGGAGGAACATGAAGCAGCGTTCAAAAACATGAAGAGCCTGAAAAAGTGTCAAAAATATGAAGTGCTTCAAAAGGTGTCAACAATATGAGGAGCATGAAACAGTCTGAAAAATATGAGGAGCAAGAAGCGGTGTTGAAAAACAAGAAGAGACGGAAAATGTGTGAAAAATATGAAGAGCTTCAAAAGGTTTCAAAAATATGAGGAGCTTGAAATGATCTGAAAAATAGGACGAGCATGAAACGGTGTTCAAAAACATGAAGAGCATGAAAAGGTGTGAAAATTATGAAGAGCTTCAAAAGGTGTGAAAAACATGAGGAGAATGAAACGGTCTGAAAAATAGGAGGAGCATGAAGCAGTGTTCAAAACATGAAGAGCCTGAAAAAGTGTGAAAAATATGAAGATCTTCAAAACTTTGAAAAATATGAAGACCCTGAAAAGGTGTCAAAAATGAGATGAGCATGAAACAGTCTGAAAATTAGGAGGAGCATGAAGTGTTGTTCAAAAACGTGAAGAGCCTGAAAAGGTGTGAAAAATATGAAGAGCTTGAAAAGGTGTGAAATATATGAGGAGCTTCAAAAGGTGTGAAAAATATGAAGAGCTTCAAAAGATGTCAAAAATATGAAAAGCATGAAACGGTCTGAAAAATAGGAGGAGCATGAAATGGTGTTCAAAAACATGAAGAGCCTGAAAATGTGTGAAAAATATGAAAAGCTTCAAAGGTTTGAAATACATGAGGAGCATGAAACAGTCTGAAAAATAGGAGAAGCATGAAGTGGTGTGGAAAAAAATGAAGAGCCTGAAAAGGTGTGAAAAATATGAAGAGCTTCAAAAGGTGTGAAATATATGTGGAGCATGAATCTCTCTGAAAAATAGGAGGAGCATGAAGTGGTGTTGAAAAACATGAAGAGCCTGAAAAGATGTGAAAAATATGAAGAGCTCCAAAAGGTGTGAAAAATATGAGAAGCATGATACGATCTGAAAAATAGGAGGAGCATGAAGTGGTGTTCAGAAACATGGAGAGCCTAAAAAGGTGTGAAAAATATGAAGAGCTTCAAAAGGTGTCAAAAATATGAGGAGCTTGAAACTGTCTGAAAAATAGGAGGAGCATGAAGCAGTGTTCAAAAACATGAAGAGCCTGAAAAGGTGTGAAAAATATGAAGAGCTTCAAAACGTGTGAAATACATGAGGAGCATGAAAAGGTCTGAAAAATAGGAGGAGCATGAAATGGTGTTCAAAAACATGAAGACCATGAAAAGGTGTGAAAATTATGAAGAGCTTCAAAAGGTGTGAAAAACATGAGGAGAATGAAACGGTCTGAAAAATAGGAGGAGCATGAAGCAGTGTTCAAAACATGAAGAGCCTGAAAAAGTGTGAAAAATATGAAGATCTTCAAAAGTTTGAAAAATATGAAGACCCTGAAAAGGTGTCAAAAATGAGATGAGCATGAAACAGTCTGAAAAGTAGGAGGAGCATGAAGTGTTGTTCAGAAACGTGAAGAGCCTGAAAAGGTGTGAAAAATATGAAGAGCTTGAAAAGGTATGAAATACCTGAGGAGCATGAAACGGTCTGAAAAATAGGAGGAGCATGAAGCGGTGTTCAAAACATGAAGAGCCTGAAAAAGTGTGAAAAATATGAAGAGCTTCAAAAGGTTTGAAAAATAGGAGGAGGATGAAGCGGTGTTCAAAAACATGAAGAGCCTGAAAAAGTGTGATAAATATGAAGAGCTTATAAAATTGTCAAAAATATGAGGAGCATGGAGAGATGTTCAAAAACATGAAGAGGATGTTAAGGCGTGAAAAACATTAAGAGCTTCAAAAGGTTTGAAAAATAGGAGGAGCATGAAGCGGTGTTCAAAAACATGAAGAGCCTGAAAATGTGTGAAAAATATGAATAGCTTATAAAATTGTCAAAAATATGAGGAGCATGAAACGGTCTGAAAAATACGAGCAGCCTGAAAACGTCTGAAAAATAGGAGGAGCATGAAGCGGTGTTCAAAAACATGAAGGGCCTGAAAACGTGTGAAAAATATGAAGAGCTTCAAAAGGAGTCAAAAATATGCGAAGCCTGAAACGATCTGAAAAATAGGAGGAGCATGAAGCGGTGTTGAAAAACATGAAGAGCCGGAAAAGGTGTGAAAAATGTGAAGAGCTTCAAAAGGTGTCAAAAATATGAGGAGCATGAAACGGTCTGAAATATAAGAGGATCATGAAACGGTGTTGAAAAACATGAAGAGCCGGAAAAGGTGTGAAAAATGTGAAGAGCTTCAAAAGGTGTCAAAAATATGAGGAGCATGAAACGGTCTGAAATATAAGAGGATCATGAAGCGGTGTTGAAAAACATGAAGAGTCTGAAAACGTGTGAAAAATATGAAGAGCTTCAAACGGTGTGAAAAATATCAGGAGCATGAAACGGTCTGAAAAAGATGAGGAGCATGAAGTGGTCTTCAAAAACATGTACAGCCTGAAAAGGTGTGAAAAATATGAAGAGCTTCAAAAGATGTGAAAAATATGAAGAGCTTCAAAAGGTGTCAAAAATGAGATGAGCATGAAACGGTCTGAAAAATAGGAGAAGAATGAAACGGTGTTGAAAAATTGAAGAGCCTGAAAAGCTGTGAAAAATATGAAGAGCTTCAAAAGGTGTGAAAAATATGAAGAGCTTCAAAACGTGTGAAATACATGAGGAGCATGAAAAGGTCTGACAAATAGGAGTAGCATGAAGAGGTGTTCAAAAACATGAAGAGGCTGATAAGGTGTGAAAAACATGAAGAGCTTCAAAAAGTTTGAAAAATAGGAGGAGCATGAAGCGGTGTTCAGAAACATGAGGAGCCTGAAAAGGTGAGAAAAATATGAAGAGCTTCAAAAGGTGTGAGAAATGTGAGGAGCATGAAGCGGTGTTCAAATACATGAAGAGCCTGAAAAAGTGTGAAAAATATGAAGAGCTTATAAAATTGTCAAAAATATCAGGAGCATGAAACGGTCTGAAAAATACGAGCAGCCTGAAACCGTCTGAAAAATAGGAGGAGCATGAAGCGGTGTTCAAAAACATGAAGGGCCTGAAAACGTGTGAAAAATATGAAGAGCTTCAAAAGGAGTCAAAAATATGCGGAGCCTGAAACGATCTGAAAAATACGAGGAGCATGAAGCGGAGTTGAAAAACATGAAGAGCCGGAAAAGGTGTGAAAAATGTGAAGAGCTTCAAAAGGTGTCAAAAATATGAGGAGCATGAAACGCTCTGAAATATAGGAGGATCATGAAGCGGGGTTGAAAAACATGAAGAGCCTGAAAAGGTGTGATAAATGTGAAGACCTTCAAAAGGTGTCAAAAATATGAGGAGTATGAAACGGTCTGAAAAATAGGAGGAGCATGAAACGGTGATCAAAAACATGAAGAATCTGAAAACGTGTGAAAAATATGAAGAGCTTCAAACGGTGTGAAAAATATCAGGAGCATGAAACGGTCTGAAAAAGATGAGGAGCAAGAAGTGGTCTTCAGAAACATGTACAGCCTGAAAAGGTGTGAAAAATATGAAGAGCTTCAAAAGATGTCAAAAATATGAAAAGCATGAAACGGTCTGAAAAATAGGAGGAGCATGAAATGGTGTTCAAAAACATGAAGAGCCTGAAAATGTGTGAAAAATATCAAAAGCTTCAAAGGTTTGAAATACATGAGGAGCATGAAACAGTCTGAAAAATAGGAGAAGCATGAAGTGGTGTGGAAAAAAATGAAGAGCCTGAAAAGGTGTGAAAAATATGAAGAGCTTCAAAAGGTGTGAAATATATGTGGAGCATGAATCTCTCTGAAAAATAGGAGGAGCATGAAGTGGTGTTGAAAAACATGAAGAGCCTGAAAAGATGTGAAAAATATGAAGAGCTCCAAAAGGTGTGAAAAATATGAGAAGCATGATACGATCTGAAAAATAGGAGGAGCATGAAGTGGTGTTCAGAAACATGGAGAGCCTAAAAAGGTGTGAAAAATATGAAGAGCTTCAAAAGGTGTCAAAAATATGAGGAGCTTGAAACTGTCTGAAAAATAGGAGGAGCATGAAGCAGTGTTCAAAAACATGAAGAGCCTGAAAAGGTGTGAAAAATATGAAGAGCTTCAAAACGTGTGAAATACATGAGGAGCATGAAAAGGTCTGAAAAATAGGAGGAGCATGAAATGGTGTTCAAAAACATGAAGACCATGAAAAGGTGTGAAAATTATGAAGAGCTTCAAAAGGTGTGAAAAACATGAGGAGAATGAAACGGTCTGAAAAATAGGAGGAGCATGAAGCAGTGTTCAAAACATGAAGAGCCTGAAAAAGTGTGAAAAATATGAAGATCTTCAAAAGTTTGAAAAATATGAAGACCCTGAAAAGGTGTCAAAAATGAGATGAGCATGAAACAGTCTGAAAAGTAGGAGGAGCATGAAGTGTTGTTCAGAAACGTGAAGAGCCTGAAAAGGTGTGAAAAATATGAAGAGCTTGAAAAGGTATGAAATACCTGAGGAGCATGAAACGGTCTGAAAAATAGGAGGAGCATGAAGCGGTGTTCAAAACATGAAGAGCCTGAAAGAGTGTGAAAAATATGAAGAGCTTCAAAAGGTTTGAAAAATAGGAGGAGGATGAAGCGGTGTTCAAAAACATGAAGAGCCTGAAAAAGTGTGATAAATATGAAGAGCTTATAAAATTGTCAAAAATATGAGGAGCATGGAGAGATGTTCAAAAACATGAAGAGGATGTTAAGGCGTGAAAAACATTAAGAGCTTCAAAAGGTTTGAAAAATAGGAGGAGCATGAAGCGGTGTTCAAAAACATGAAGAGCCTGAAAATGTGTGAAAAATATGAATAGCTTATAAAATTGTCAAAAATATGAGGAGCATGAAACGGTCTGAAAAATACGAGCAGCCTGAAAACGTCTGAAAAATAGGAGGAGCATGAAGCGGTGTTCAAAAACATGAAGGGCCTGAAAACGTGTGAAAAATATGAAGAGCTTCAAAAGGAGTCAAAAATATGCGAAGCCTGAAACGATCTGAAAAATAGGAGGAGCATGAAGCGGTGTTGAAAAACATGAAGAGCCGGAAAAGGTGTGAAAAATGTGAAGAGCTTCAAAAGGTGTCAAAAATATGAGGAGCATGAAACGGTCTGAAATATAAGAGGATCATGAAACGGTGTTGAAAAACATGAAGAGCCGGAAAAGGTGTGAAAAATGTGAAGAGCTTCAAAAGGTGTCAAAAATATGAGGAGCATGAAACGGTCTGAAATATAAGAGGATCATGAAGCGGTGTTGAAAAACATGAAGAGTCTGAAAACGTGTGAAAAATATGAAGAGCTTCAAACGGTGTGAAAAATATCAGGAGCATGAAACGGTCTGAAAAAGATGAGGAGCATGAAGTGGTCTTCAAAAACATGTACAGCCTGAAAAGGTGTGAAAAATATGAAGAGC
Source organism: Dama dama (assembly GCF_033118175.1). Classification (NCBI taxonomy): domain Eukaryota; kingdom Metazoa; phylum Chordata; class Mammalia; order Artiodactyla; family Cervidae; genus Dama; species Dama dama. The sequence goes on along the minus strand of NW_026870948.1, from coordinate 1,891,499 downwards.
TTCAAAAGATGTGAAAAATATGAAGAGCTTCAAAAGGTGTCAAAAATGAGATGAGCATGAAACGGTCTGAAAAATAGGAGAAGAATGAAACGGTGTTGAAAAATTGAAGAGCCTGAAAAGCTGTGAAAAATATGAAGAGCTTCAAAAGGTGTGAAAAATATGAAGAGCTTCAAAACGTGTGAAATACATGAGGAGCATGAAAAGGTCTGAAAAATAGGAGTAGCATGAAGAGGTGTTCAAAAACATGAAGAGGCTGATAAGGTGTGAAAAACATGAAGAGCTTCAAAAAGTTTGAAAAATAGGAGGAGCATGAAGCGGTGTTCAGAAACATGAGGAGCCTGAAAAGGTGAGAAAAATATGAAGAGCTTCAAAAGGTGTGAGAAATGTGAGGAGCATGAAGCGGTGTTCAAATACATGAAGAGCCTGAAAAAGTGTGAAAAATATGAAGAGCTTATAAAATTGTCAAAAATATCAGGAGCATGAAACGGTCTGAAAAATACGAGCAGCCTGAAACCGTCTGAAAAATAGGAGGAGCATGAAGCGGTGTTCAAAAACATGAAGGGCCTGAAAACGTGTGAAAAATATGAAGAGCTTCAAAAGGAGTCAAAAATATGCGGAGCCTGAAACGATCTGAAAAATACGAGGAGCATGAAGCGGAGTTGAAAAACATGAAGAGCCGGAAAAGGTGTGAAAAATGTGAAGAGCTTCAAAAGGTGTCAAAAATATGAGGAGCATGAAACGCTCTGAAATATAGGAGGATCATGAAGCGGGGTTGAAAAACATGAAGAGCCTGAAAAGGTGTGATAAATGTGAAGACCTTCAAAAGGTGTCAAAAATATGAGGAGTATGAAATGGTCTGAAAAATAGGAGGAGCATGAAACGGTGATCAAAAACATGAAGAATCTGAAAACGTGTGAAAAATATGAAGAGCTTCAAACGGTGTGAAAAATATCAGGAGCATGAAACGGTCTGAAAAAGATGAGGAGCAAGAAGTGGTCTTCAGAAACATGTACAGCCTGAAAAGGTGTGAAAAATATGAAGAGCTTCAAAAGGTGTGAAAAACAGGAGGAACATGAAGCAGCGTTCAAAAATATGAAGAGCCTGAAAAGGTGTCAAAAATATGAAGTGCTTCAAAAGGTGTCAACAATATGAGGAGCATGAAACAGTCTGAAAAATAGGAGGAGCAAGAAGCGGTGTTGAAAAACAAGAAGAGACGGAAAAGGTGTGAAAAATATGAAGAGCTTCAAAAGGTTTCAAAAATATGAGGAGCTTGAAATGATCTGAAAAATAGGACGAGCATGAAACGGTGTTCAAAAACATGAAGAGCATGAAAAGGTGTGAAAATTATGAAGAGCTTCAAAAGGTGTCAAAAACATGAGGAGAATGAAACGGTCTGAAAAATAGGAGGAGCATGAAGCAGTGTTCAAAACATGAAGAGCCTGAAAAAGTGTGAAAAATATGAAGATCTTCAAAAGTTTGAAAAATATGAAGACCCTGAAAAGGTGTCAAAAATGAGATGAGCATGAAACAGTCTGAAAAGTAGGAGGAGCATGAAGTGTTGTTCAAAAACGTGAAGAGCCTGAAAAGGTGTGAAAAATATGAAGAGATGAAAAGGTGTGAAATATATGAGGAGCTTCAAAAGGTGTGAAAAATATGAAGAGCTTCAAAAGATGTCAAAAATATGAAAAGCATGAAACGGTCTGAAAAATAGGAGGAGCATGAAATGGTGTTCAAAAACATGAAGAGCCTGAAAAGGTGTGAAAAATATGAAAAGCTTCAAAGGTTTGAAATACATGAGGAGCATGAAACAGTCTGAAAAATAGGAGAAGCATGAAGTGGTGTGGAAAAAAATGAAGAGCCTGAAAAGGTGTGAAAAATATGAAGAGCTTCAAAAGGTGTGAAATATATGTGGAGCATGAATCTCTCTGAAAAATAGGAGGAGCATGAAGTGGTGTTGAAAAACATGAAGAGCCTGAAAAGATGTGAAAAATATGAAGAGCTCCAAAAGGTGTGAAAAATATGAGAAGCATGATACGATCTGAAAAATAGGAGGAGCATGAAGTGGTGTTCAGAAACATGGAGAGCCTAAAAAGGTGTGAAAAATATGAAGAGCTTCAAAAGGTGTCAAAAATATGAGAAGCTTGAAACTGTCTGAAAAATAGGAGGAGCATGAAGCAGTGTTCAAAAACATGAAGAGCCTGAAAAGGTGTGAAAAATATGAAGAGCTTCAAAACGTGTGAAATACATGAGGAGCATGAAAAGGTCTGAAAAATAGGAGGAGCATGAAATGGTGTTCAAAAACATGAAGACCATGAAAAGGTGTGAAAATTATGAAGAGCTTCAAAAGGTGTGAAAAACATGAGGAGAATGAAACGGTCTGAAAAATAGGAGGAGCATGAAGCAGTGTTCAAAACATGAAGAGCCTGAAAAAGTGTGAAAAATATGAAGATCTTCAAAACTTTGAAAAATATGAAGACCCTGAAAAGGTGTCAAAAATGAGATGAGCATGAAAAAGTCTGAAAAGTAGGAGGAGCATGAAGTGTTGTTCAGAAACGTGAAGAGCCTGAAAAGGTGTGAAAAATATGAAGAGCTTGAAAAGGTATGAAATACCTGAGGAGCATGAAAAGGTCTGAAAAATAGGAGGAGCATGAAGCGGTGTTCAAAACATGAAGAGCCTGAAAAAGTGTGAAAAATATGAAGAGCTTCAAAAGGTTTGAAAAATAGGAGGAGGATGAAGCGGTGTTCAAAAACATGAAGAGCCTGAAAAAGTGTGATAAATATGAAGAGCTTATAAAATTGTCAAAAATATGAGGAGCATGGAGAGATGTTCAAAAACATGAAGAGGATGTTAAGGCGTGAAAAACATTAAGAGCTTCAAAAGGTTTGAAAAATAGGAGGAGCATGAAGCGGTGTTCAAAAACATGAAGAGCCTGAAAATGTGTGAAAAATATGAATAGCTTATAAAATTGTCAAAAATATGAGGAGCATGAAACGGTCTGAAAAATACGAGCAGCCTGAAAACGTCTGAAAAATAGGAGGAGCATGAAGCGGTGTTCAAAAACATGAAGGGCCTGAAAACGTGTGAAAAATATGAAGAGCTTCAAAAGGAGTCAAAAATATGCGAAGCCTGAAACGATCTGAAAAATAGGAGGAGCATGAAGCGGTGTTGAAAAACATGAAGAGCCGGAAAAGGTGTGAAAAATGTGAAGAGCTTCAAAAGGTGTCAAAAATATGAGGAGCATGAAACGGTCTGAAATATAAGAGGATCATGTAGTGGTGTTGAAAAACATGAAGAGCCGGAAAAGGTGTGAAAAATGTGAAGAGCTTCAAAAGGTGTCAAAAATATGAGGAGCATGAAACGGTCTGAAATATAAGAGGATCATGAAGCGGTGTTGAAAAACATGAAGAGTCTGAAAACGTGTGAAAAATATGAAGAGCTTCAAACGGTGTGAAAAATATCAGGAGCATGAAACGGTCTGAAAAAGATGAGGAGCATGAAGTGGTCTTCAAAAACATGTACAGCCTGAAAAGGTGTGAAAAATATGAAGAGCTTCAAAAGATGTGAAAAATATGAAGAGCTTCAAAAGGTGTCAAAAATGTGATGAGCATGAAACGGTCTGAAAAATAGGAGAAGAATGAAACGGTGTTGAAAAATTGAAGAGCCTGAAAAGCTGTGAAAAATATGAAGAGCCTCAAAAGGTGTGAAAAATATGAAGAGCTTCAAAACGTGTGAAATACATGAGGAGCATGAAAAGGTCTGACAAATAGGAGTAGCATGAAGAGGTGTTCAAAAACATGAAGAGGCTGATAAGGTGTGAAAAACATGAAGAGCTTCAAAAAGTTTGAAAAATAGGAGGAGCATGAAGCGGTGTTCAAAAACATGAGGAGCCTGAAAAGGTGAGAAAAATATGAAGAGCTTCAAAAGGTGTGAGAAATGTGAGGAGCATGAAGCGGTGTTCAAATACATGAAGAGCCTGAAAAAGTGTGAAAAATATGAAGAGCTTATAAAATTGTCAAAAATATCAGGAGCATGAAACGGTCTGAAAAATACGAGCAGCCTGAAACCGTCTGAAAAATAGGAGGAGCATGAAGCGGTGTTCAAAAACATGAAGGGCCTGAAAACGTGTGAAAAATATGAAGAGCTTCAAAAGGAGTCAAAAATATGCGGAGCCTGAAACGATCTGAAAAATACGAGGAGCATGAAGCGGAGTTGAAAAACATGAAGAGCCGGAAAAGGTGTGAAAAATGTGAAGAGCTTCAAAAGGTGTCAAAAATATGAGGAGCATGAAACGCTCTGAAATATAGGAGGATCATGAAGCGGGGTTGAAAAACATGAAGAGCCTGAAAAGGTGTGATAAATGTGAAGACCTTCAAAAGGTGTCAAAAATATGAGGAGTATGAAATGGTCTGAAAAATAGGAGGAGCATGAAACGGTGATCAAAAACATGAAGAATCTGAAAACGTGTGAAAAATATGAAGAGCTTCAAACGGTGTGAAAAATATCAGGAGCATGAAACGGTCTGAAAAAGATGAGGAGCATGAAGTGGTCTTCAGAAACATGTACAGCCTGAAAAGGTGTGAAAAATATGAAGAGCTTCAAAGGGTGTGAAAAACAGGAGGAACATGAAGCAGCGTTCAAAAATATGAAGAGCCTGAAAAGGTGTCAAAAATATGAAGTGCTTCAAAAGGTGTCAACAATATGAGGAGCATGAAACAGTCTGAAAAATAGGAGGAGCATGAAATGGTGTTGAAAAACATGAAGAGCCTGAAAAAGTGTGAAATATATGAAGAGCTTCAAAAGGTGTGAAGTACATGAGGAGAATGAAACCGTCCGAAAAATAGGAGGAGCATGAAGCGGTGTTCCAATACATGAAGAGCCTGAAAAAGTGTGAAAAATATGAAGATCTTCAAAACTTTGAAAAATATGAAGACCCTGAAAAGGTGTCAAAAATGAGATGAGCATGAAACAGTCTGAAAATTAGGAGGAGCATGAAGTGTTGTTCAAAAACGTGAAGAGCCTGAAAAGGTGTGAAAAATATGAAGAGCTTGAAAAGGTGTGAAATATATGAGGAGCTTCAAAAGGTGTGAAAAATATGAAGAGCTTCAAAAGATGTCAAAAATATGAAAAGCATGAAACGGTCTGAAAAATAGGAGGAGCATGAAATGGTGTTCAAAAACATGAAGAGCCTGAAAATGTGTGAAAAATATGAAAAGCTTCAAAGGTTTGAAATACATGAGGAGCATGAAACAGTCTGAAAAATAGGAGAAGCATGAAGTGGTGTGGAAAAAAATGAAGAGCCTGAAAAGGTGTGAAAAATATGAAGAGCTTCAAAAGGTGTGAAATATATGTGGAGCATGAATCTCTCTGAAAAATAGGAGGAGCATGAAGTGGTGTTGAAAAACATGAAGAGCCTGAAAAGATGTGAAAAATATGAAGAGCTCCAAAAGGTGTGAAAAATATGAGAAGCATGATACGATCTGAAAAATAGGAGGAGCATGAAGTGGTGTTCAGAAACATGGAGAGCCTAAAAAGGTGTGAAAAATATGAAGAGCTTCAAAAGGTGTCAAAAATATGAGGAGCTTGAAACTGTCTGAAAAATAGGAGGAGCATGAAGCAGTGTTCAAAAACATGAAGAGCCTGAAAAGGTGTGAAAAATATGAAGAGCTTCAAAACGTGTGAAATACATGACGAGCATGAAAAGGTCTGAAAAATAGGAGGAGCATGAAATGGTGTTCAAAAACATGAAGACCATGAAAAGGTGTGAAAATTATGAAGAGCTTCAAAAGGTGTGAAAAACATGAGGAGAATGAAACGGTCTGAAAAATAGGAGGAGCATGAAGCAGTGTTCAAAACATGAAGAGCCTGAAAAAGTGTGAAAAATATGAAGATCTTCAAAAGTTTGAAAAATATGAAGACCCTGAAAAGGTGTCAAAAATGAGATGAGCATGAAACAGTCTGAAAAGTAGGAGGAGCATGAAGTGTTGTTCAGAAACGTGAAGAGCCTGAAAAGGTGTGAAAAATATGAAGAGCTTGAAAAGGTATGAAATACCTGAGGAGCATGAAACGGTCTGAAAAATAGGAGGAGCATGAAGCGGTGTTCAAAACATGAAGAGCCTGAAAAAGTGTGAAAAATATGAAGAGCTTCAAAAGGTTTGAAAAATAGGAGGAGGATGAAGCGGTGTTCAAAAACATGAAGAGCCTGAAAAAGTGTGATAAATATGAAGAGCTTATAAAATTGTCAAAAATATGAGGAGCATGGAGAGATGTTCAAAAACATGAAGAGGATGTTAAGGCGTGAAAAACATTAAGAGCTTCAAAAGGTTTGAAAAATAGGAGGAGCATGAAGCGGTGTTCAAAAACATGAAGAGCCTGAAAATGTGTGAAAAATATGAATAGCTTATAAAATTGTCAAAAATATGAGGAGCATGAAACGGTCTGAAAAATACGAGCAGCCTGAAAACGTCTGAAAAATAGGAGGAGCATGAAGCGGTGTTCAAAAACATGAAGGGCCTGAAAACGTGTGAAAAATATGAAGAGCTTCAAAAGGAGTCAAAAATATGCGAAGCCTGAAACGATCTGAAAAATAGGAGGAGCATGAAGCGGTGTTGAAAAACATGAAGAGCCGGAAAAGGTGTGAAAAATGTGAAGAGCTTCAAAAGGTGTCAAAAATATGAGGAGCATGAAACGGTCTGAAATATAAGAGGATCATGAAGCGGTGTTGAAAAACATGAAGAGCCGGAAAAGGTGTGAAAAATGTGAAGAGCTTCAAAAGGTGTCAAAAATATGAGGAGCATGAAACGGTCTGAAATATAAGAGGATCATGAAGCGGTGTTGAAAAACATGAAGAGTCTGAAAACGTGTGAAAAATATGAAGAGCTTCAAACGGTGTGAAAAATATCAGGAGCATGAAACGGTCTGAAAAAGATGAGGAGCATGAAGTGGTCTTCAAAAACATGTACAGCCTGAAAAGGTGTGAAAAATATGAAGAGCTTCAAAAGATGTGAAAAATATGAAGAGCTTCAAAAGGTGTCAAAAATGAGATGAGCATGAAACGGTCTGAAAAATAGGAGAAGAATGAAACGGTGTTGAAAAATTGAAGAGCCTGAAAAGCTGTGAAAAATATGAAGAGCTTCAAAAGGTGTGAAAAATATGAAGAGCTTCAAAACGTGTGAAATACATGAGGAGCATGAAAAGGTCTGAAAAATAGGAGTAGCATGAAGAGGTGTTCAAAAACATGAAGAGGCTGATAAGGTGTGAAAAACATGAAGAGCTTCAAAAAGTTTGAAAAATAGGAGGAGCATGAAGCGGTGTTCAGAAACATGAGGAGCCTGAAAAGGTGAGAAAAATATGAAGAGCTTCAAAAGGTGTGAGAAATGTGAGGAGCATGAAGCGGTGTTCAAATACATGAAGAGCCTGAAAAAGTGTGAAAAATATGAAGAGCTTATAAAATTGTCAAAAATATCAGGAGCATGAAACGGTCTGAAAAATATGAGCAGCCTGAAACGGTCTGAAAAATAGGAGGAGCATGAAGCGGTGTTCAAAAACATAAAGGGCCTGAAAACGTGTGAAAAATATGAAGAGCTTCAAAAGGAGTCAAAAATATGCGGAGCCTGAAACGATCTGAAAAATACGAGGAGCATGAAGCGGAGTTGAAAAACATGAAGAGCCGGAAAAGGTGTGAAAAATGTGAAGAGCTTCAAAAGGTGTCAAAAATATGAGGAGCATGAAACGCTCTGAAATATAGGAGGATCATGAAGCGGGGTTGAAAAACATGAAGAGCCTGAAAAGGTGTGATAAATGTGAAGACCTTCAAAAGGTGTCAAAAATATGAGGAGTATGAAACGGTCTGAAAAATAGGAGGAGCATGAAACGGTGATCAAAAACATGAAGAATCTGAAAACGTGTGAAAAATATGAAGAGCTTCAAAAGGTGTGAAAAACATGAGGAGAATGAAACGGTCTGAAATATAGGAGGAGCATGAAGCAGTGTTCAAAACATGAAGAGCCTGAAAAAGTGTGAAAAATATGAAGATCTTCAAAACTTTGAAAAATATGAAGACCCTGAAAAGGTGTCAAAAATGAGATGAGCATGAAACAGTCTGAAAATTAGGAGGAGCATGAAGTGTTGTTCAAAAACGTGAAGAGCCTGAAAAGGTGTGAAAAATATGAAGAGCTTGAAAAGGTGTGAAATATATGAGGAGCTTCAAAAGGTGTGAAAAATATGAAGAGCTTCAAAAGATGTCAAAAATATGAAAAGCATGAAACGGTCTGAAAAATAGGAGGAGCATGAAATGGTGTTCAAAAACATGAAGAGCCTGAAAATGTGTGAAAAATATGAAAAGCTTCAAAGGTTTGAAATACATGAGGAGCATGAAACAGTCTGAAAAATAGGAGAAGCATGAAGTGGTGTGGAAAAAAATGAAGAGCCTGAAAAGGTGTGAAAAATATGAAGAGCTTCAAAAGGTGTGAAATATATGTGGAGCATGAATCTCTCTGAAAAATAGGAGGAGCATGAAGTGGTGTTGAAAAACATGAAGAGCCTGAAAAGATGTGAAAAATATGAAGAGCTCCAAAAGGTGTGAAAAATATGAGAAGCATGATACGATCTGAAAAATAGGAGGAGCATGAAGTGGTGTTCAGAAACATGGAGAGCCTAAAAAGGTGTGAAAAATATGAAGAGCTTCAAAAGGTGTCAAAAATATGAGGAGCTTGAAACTGTCTGAAAAATAGGAGGAGCATGAAGCAGTGTTCAAAAACATGAAGAGCCTGAAAAGGTGTGAAAAATATGAAGAGCTTCAAAACGTGTGAAATACATGACGAGCATGAAAAGGTCTGAAAAATAGGAGGAGCATGAAATGGTGTTCAAAAACATGAAGAGCATGAAAAGGTGTGAAAAATATGAAGAGCTTCAAAAGGTGTGAAAAACATGAGGAGAATGAAACGGTCTGAAAAATAGGAGGAGCATGAAGCAGTGTTCAAAACATGAAGAGCCTGAAAAAGTGTGAAAAATATGAAGATCTTCAAAAGTTTGAAAAATATGAAGACCCTGAAAAGGTGTCAAAAATGAGATGAGCATGAAAAAGTCTGAAAAGTAGGAGGAGCATGAAGTGTTGTTCAGAAACGTGAAGAGCCTGAAAAGGTGTGAAAAATATGAAGAGCTTGAAAAGGTATGAAATACCTGAGGAGCATGAAACGGTCTGAAAAATAGGAGGAGCATGAAGCGGTGTTCAAAACATGAAGAGCCTGAAAAAGTGTGAAAAATATGAAGAGCTTCAAAAGGTTTGAAAAATAGGAGGAGGATGAAGCGGTGTTCAAAAACATGAAGAGCCTGAAAAAGTGTGATAAATATGAAGAGCTTATAAAATTGTCAAAAATATGAGGAGCATGGAGAGATGTTCAAAAACATGAAGAGGATGTTAAGGCGTGAAAAACATTAAGAGCTTCAAAAGGTTTGAAAAATAGGAGGAGCATGAAGCGGTGTTCAAAAACATGAAGAGCCTGAAAATGTGTGAAAAATATGAATAGCTTATAAAATTGTCAAAAATATGAGGAGCATGAAACGGTCTGAAAAATACGAGCAGCCTGAAAACGTCTGAAAAATAGGAGGAGCATGAAGCGGTGTTCAAAAACATGAAGGGCCTGAAAACGTGTGAAAAATATGAAGAGCTTCAAAAGGAGTCAAAAATATGCGAAGCCTGAAACGATCTGAAAAATAGGAGGAGCATGAAGCGGTGTTGAAAAACATGAAGAGCCGGAAAAGGTGTGAAAAATGTGAAGAGCTTCAAAAGGTGTCAAAAATATGAGGAGCATGAAACGGTCTGAAATATAAGAGGATCATGTAGTGGTGTTGAAAAACATGAAGAGCCGGAAAAGGTGTGAAAAATGTGAAGAGCTTCAAAAGGTGTCAAAAATATGAGGAGCATGAAACGGTCTGAAATATAAGAGGATCATGAAGCGGTGTTGAAAAACATGAAGAGTCTGAAAACGTGTGAAAAATATGAAGAGCTTCAAACGGTGTGAAAAATATCAGGAGCATGAAACGGTCTGAAAAAGATGAGGAGCATGAAGTGGTCTTCAAAAACATGTACAGCCTGAAAAGGTGTGAAAAATATGAAGAGCTTCAAAAGATGTGAAAAATATGAAGAGCTTCAAAAGGTGTCAAAAATGAGATGAGCATGAAACGGTCTGAAAAATAGGAGAAGAATGAAACGGTGTTGAAAAATTGAAGAGCCTGAAAAGCTGTGAAAAATATGAAGAGCGTCAAAAGGTGTGAAAAATATGAAGAGCTTCAAAACGTGTGAAATACATGAGGAGCATGAAAAGGTCTGACAAATAGGAGTAGCATGAAGAGGTGTTCAAAAACATGAAGAGGCTGATAAGGTGTGAAAAACATGAAGAGCTTCAAAAAGTTTGAAAAATAGGAGGAGCATGAAGCGGTGTTCAAAAACATGAGGAGCCTGAAAAGGTGAGAAAAATATGAAGAGCTTCAAAAGGTGTGAGAAATGTGAGGAGCATGAAGCGGTGTTCAAATACATGAAGAGCCTGAAAAAGTGTGAAAAATATGAAGAGCTTATAAAATTGTCAAAAATATCAGGAGCATGAAACGGTCTGAAAAATACGAGCAGCCTGAAACCGTCTGAAAAATAGGAGGAGCATGAAGCGGTGTTCAAAAACATGAAGGGCCTGAAAACGTGTGAAAAATATGAAGAGCTTCAAAAGGAGTCAAAAATATGCGGAGCCTGAAACGATCTGAAAAATACGAGGAGCATGAAGCGGAGTTGAAAAACATGAAGAGCCGGAAAAGGTGTGAAAAATGTGAAGAGCTTCAAAAGGTGTCAAAAATATGAGGAGCATGAAACGCTCTGAAATATAGGAGGATCATGAAGCGGGGTTGAAAAACATGAAGAGCCTGAAAAGGTGTGATAAATGTGAAGACCTTCAAAAGGTGTCAAAAATATGAGGAGTATGAAATGGTCTGAAAAATAGGAGGAGCATGAAACGGTGATCAAAAACATGAAGAATCTGAAAACGTGTGAAAAATATGAAGAGCTTCAAACGGTGTGAAAAATATCAGGAGCATGAAACGGTCTGAAAAAGATGAGGAGCATGAAGTGGTCTTCAGAAACATGTACAGCCTGAAAAGGTGTGAAAAATATGAAGAGCTTCAAAGGGTGTGAAAAACAGGAGGAACATGAAGCAGCGTTCAAAAATATGAAGAGCCTGAAAAGGTGTCAAAAATATGAAGTGCTTCAAAAGGTGTCAACAATATGAGGAGCATGAAACAGTCTGAAAAATAGGAGGAGCAAGAAGCGGTGTTGAAAAACAAGAAGAGACGGAAAAGGTGTGAAAAATATGAAGAGCTTCAAAAGGTTTCAAAAATATGAGGAGCTTGAAATGATCTGAAAAATAGGACGAGCATGAAACGGTGTTCAAAAACATGAAGAGCATGAAAAGGTGTGAAAATTATGAAGAGCTTCAAAAGGTGTGAAAAACATGAGGAGAATGAAACGGTCTGAAAAATAGGAGGAGCATGAAGCAGTGTTCAAAACATGAAGAGCCTGAAAAAGTGTGAAAAATATGAAGATCTTCAAAACTTTGAAAAATATGAAGACCCTGAAAAGGTGTCAAAAATGAGATGAGCATGAAACAGTCTGAAAAGTAGGAGGAGCATGAAGTGTTGTTCAAAAACGTGAAGAGCCTGAAAAGGTGTGAAAAATATGAAGAGCTTGAAAAGGTGTGAAATACCTGAGGAGCATGAAACGGTCTGAAAAATAGGAGGAGCATGAAGCGGTGTTCAAAACATGAAGAGCCTGAAAAAGTGTGAAAAATATGAAGATCTTCAAAACTTTGAAAAATATGAAGACCCTGAAAAGGTGTCAAAAATGAGATGAGCATGAAACAGTCTGAAAAGTAGGAGGAGCATGAAGTGTTGTTCAAAAACGTGAAGAGCCTGAAAAGGTGTGAAAAATATGAAGAGCTTGAAAAGGTGTGAAATACCTGAGGAGCATGAAACGGTCTGAAAAATAGGAGGAGCATGAAGCGGTGTTCAAAACATGAAGAGCCTGAAAAAGTGTGAAAAATATGAAGAGCTTCAAAAGGTTTGAAAAATAGGAGGAGCATGAAGCGGTGTTCAAAAACATGAAGAGCCTGAAAAAGTGTGAAAAATATGAAGAGCTTATAAAATTGTCAAAAATAAGAGGAGCATGAAGAGATGTTCAAAAACATGAAGAGGCTGATAAGGTGTGAAAAACATGAAGAGCTTCAAAAGGTTTGAAAAATAGGAGGAGCATGAAGCGGTGCTCAAAAACATGAAGAGCCTGAAAAAGTGTGAAAAATATGAAGAGCTTATAAAATTGTAAAAAATATGAGGAGCATGAAACGGTCTGAAAAATACGAGCAGCCTGAAACCGTCTGAAAAATAGGAGGAGCATGAAGCGGTGTTCCAAAACATGAAGGGCCTGAAAACGTGTGAAAAATATGAAGAGCTTAAAAAGGAGTCAAATATATGCGGAGCCTGAAACGATCTGAAAAATAGGAGGAGCATGAAGCGATGTTGAAAAACATGAAGAGCCGGAAAAGGTGTGATAAATGTGAAGAGCTTCAAAAGGTGTCAAAAATATGAGGAGCATGAAACGGTCTGAAAAATAGGAGGAGCATGAAACGGTGATCAAAAACATGAAGAATCTGAAAACGTGTGAAAAATATGAAGAGCTTCAAATGGTGTGAAAAATATGAGGTGCATGAAATGGTCTGAAAAAGATGAGGAGCATGAAGTGGTCTTCAAAAACATGTACAGCCTGAAAAGGTGTGAAAAATATGGAGAGCTTCAAAAGGTGTGAAAAACAGGAGGAACATGAAGTGGTGTTCAAAAATATGAAGAGCCTGAAAAGGTGTGAAAACTATGAAGTGCTTCAAAAGGTGTCAACAATATGAGGAGCATGAAACGGTCTGAAAAATAGGAGGAGCAAGAAGCGGTGTTGAAAAACAAGAAGAGACGGAAAAGGTGTGAAAATATGAAGAGCTTCAAAACGTGTCAAAAATATGAGTAGCGTGAAACGGTCTGAAAAATAGGAGGAGCATGAAGCGGTGTTGAAAAACATGAAGAGCCTGAAAACGTGTGAAAAATATGAAGAGCTTCAAAAGGTATGAAAATATGAAGAGCTTCAAAAGTTGTCAAAAAAGAGATGAGCATGAAACGGTCTGAAAAATAGGAGCAGCATGAAGCGGTGTTGAAAAACATGAAGAGTCTGAAAAGGTGTGAAAAATATGAAGAGCTTCAAAAGGTGTCAAAAATATGAGGAGCATGAAACGGTCTGAAATATAGGAAGATCATCAAGCGGTGTTGAAAAACATGAAGAGCCTGAAAATGTGTGAAAAACGTGAAGAGCTTCAAAAGATGTCAAAAATATGAGGAGCATGAAACGGTCTGAAAAATATGAGGAGAATGAAGCGGTGTTAAAAAACATGAAGAGCCTGAAAAGAAGTGCAAAATATGAAGAGCTTCAAAAGGTGTGAAAAATATGAAGACCTTCAAAAGGTGTCAAAAATGAAATGAGCATGAAACGGTCGGAAAAATAGGAGGAGCATGAAGCGGTGTTGTAAAACATGAAGAGCCTGAAAACCTGTGAAAAACAGGAAGAGCTTCAAAAGGTGTGAAAAATATGAAGAGCTTCAAAAAATGTCTAAAATATGAGGAGCATGAAATGGTCTCAAATATAGGAGAATCATGCAGCGGTGTTGAAAACTATAAACAGCCTGAAAAGGTGTGAAAAACATGAAGAGCTTCAAAAGATTTGAAAAATAGGAGGAGCATGAAGCGGTGCTCAAAAACATGAAGAGCCTGAAAATGTGTGAAAAATATGAAGAGCTTATAAAATTGTCAAAAATATGAGGAGCATGAAACGGTCTGAAAAATACGAGCAGCCTGAAGCGTCTGAAAAATAGGAGGAGCATGAAGCGGTGTTCAAAAACATGAAGGGCCTGAAAATGTGTGAAAAATATGAAGAGCTTCAAAAGGAGTCAAAAATATGCGGAGCCTGAAACGATCTGAAAAATAGGAGGAGCATGAAGCGGAGTTGAAAAACATGAAGAGCCTGAAAAGGTGTGAAAAATGTGAAGAGCTTCAAAAGGTGTCAAAAATATGAGGAGCATGAAACACTCTGAAACATAGAAGGATCATGAAGCGGTGTTGAAAAACATGAAGAGCCGGAAAAGGTGTGAAAAATGTGAAGAGCTTCAAAAGGTGTCAAAAATATGAGGAGCATGAAACGGTCTGAAAAATAGGAGGAGCATGAAACGGTGATCAAAAACATGAAGAATCTGAAAACGTGTGAAAAATATGATGAGCTTCAAACGGTGTGAAAAATATCAGGAGCATGAAACGGTCTGAAAAAGATGAGGAGCATGAAGTGGTCTTCAAAAACATGTACAGCCTGAAAAGGTGTGAAAAATATGAAGAGCTTCAAAAGGTGTGAAAAACAGGAGGAACATGAAGCGGTGTTCAAAAATATGAAGAACCTGAAAAGGTGTGAAAAATATGAAGTGCTTGAAAAGGTGTCAACAATATGAGGAGCATGAAACGGTCTGAAAAATAGGAGGAGCAAGAAGCGGTGTTGAAAAACAAGAAGAGACGGAAAAGGTGTGAAAAATATGAAGAGCTTCAAAACGTGTCAAAAATATGAGGAGCATGAAACGGTCTGAAAAATAGGAGGAGCATGAAGCGTTGTTGAAAAACATGAAGAGCCTGAAAACGTGTGGAAAATATGAAGAGCTTCAAAAGGTATGAAAATATGAAGAGCTTCAAAAGTTGTCAAAAAAGAGATGAGCATGAAACGGTCTGAAAAATAGGAGCAGCATGAAGCGGTGTTGAAAAACATGAAGAGTCTGAAAAGGTGTGAAAAATATGAAGAGCTTCAAAAGGTGTCAGAAATATGAGGAGCATGAAACGGTCTGAAAAATAGGAGGAGCATGAAGCGGTGTTGAAAAACATGAAGAGCCTGAAAACGTGTGAAAAATATGAAGAGCTTCAAAAGGTATGAAAATATGAAGAGCTTCAAAAGTTGTCAAAAAAGAGATGAGCATGAAACGGTCTGAAAAATAGGAGCAGCATGAAGCGGTGTTGAAAAACATGAAGAGTCTGAAAAGGTGTGAAAAATATGAAGAGCTTCAAAAGGTGTCAAAAATATGAGGAGCATGAAACGGTCTGAAAAATAGGAGGAGCATGAAGCGGTGTTGAAAAACATGAAGAGCCTGAAAACGTGTGAAAAATATGAAGAGCTTCAAAAGGTATGAAAATATGAAGAGCTTCAAAAGTTGTCAAAAAAGAGATGAGCATGAAACGGTCTGAAAAATAGGAGCAGCATGAAGCGGTGTTGAAAAACATGAAGAGCCTGAAAATGTGTGAAAAATATGAAGAGCTTCAAAAGGTGTCAAAAATATGAAGAGCTTCAAAAAATGTCAAAAATATGAGGAGCATGAAATGGTCTCAAATATAGGAGAATCATGCAGCGGTGTTGAAAACTATAAACAGCCTGAAAATGTGTGAAAAATATGAAGAGCTTCAAAAGGTGTCAAAAATATGAGTATCATGAAATGGTCTGAAAAACAGGAGCAGCATGAAACAGTGTTCAAAAACATGAAGACATTGAAAAGGTGTGAAAAATATGAAGAGTTTCAAAAGGTGTGAAATACATGAGAAGCATGAAAGGGTGTGAAAAATGGAGGAGCAAGAAGCGGTGTTGAAAAACATGAAGAGCCTGAAAAGGTGTGATAAATGTGAAGAGCTTCAAAAGGTGTCAAAAATATGAGGAGCATGAAACGGTGATCAAAAACATGAAGAATCTGAAAACGTGTGAATAATATGAAGAGCTTCAAACGGTGTGAAAAATATCAGGAGCATGAAACGGTCTGAAAAAGATGAGGAGCATGAAGTGGTCTTCAGAAACATGTACAGCCTGAAAAGGTGTGAAAAATATGAAGAGCTTCAAAAGGTGTGAAATACATGAGTATCATGAAACGGTATAAAAAATAGGAGGAGCATGAAGCTGTGTTCAAAAACATGAGAGCCTGAAAAGGTGTGAAAATATGAAGAGCTTTAAAAGGTGTGAAAAATACGAGGAGCATGAAACGGTGTTCAAAAACATGAAGAGCCTAAAATGGTGTGAAAATTATGAAGAGCCTCAAAACGTGTCAAAAATATGAGGAGCATGAAACGGTCTGAAAAATAGGAGGAGCATGAAGCGATGTTGAAAAAGTTGAAGAGCCTGAAAACGTGTAAAATATGAAGAGCTTCAAAAGGTGTGAAAAATATGAAGAGCTTCAAAAGGTGTCAAAAATGAGATGAGCATGAAACGGTCTGAAAAATAGGAGGAGAATGAAACGGTGTTGAAAAACTTGAAGACCCTGAAAAGCTGTGAAAAATATGAAGAGCATCAAAAGGTGTGAAAAATATGAAGAGCTTCAAAAGGTGTCAAAAATATGAGGAGCATGAAAAGGTCACAAAAAGAGGAGGAGCATGAGTGGAGTTGAAAAACATGAAGAGACTGAAAAGGTGTGAAAAATATGAAGAGCTTCAAAAGGTGTCAAAAATATGAGGGCTTGAAACGGTCTGAAGAATAGGAGGAGCATGAAGCAGTGTTCAAAAACATGAAGAGTCTGAAAAGGTGTGAAAAATATGAAGAGCTTCAAAACGTGTGAAATACATGAGGAGCATGAAAAGGTCTGAAAAATAGGAGTAGCATGAAGAGGTGTTCAAAAACATGAAGAGTCTGATAAGGTGTGAAAAACATGAAGAGCTTCAAAAAGTTTGAAAAATAGGAGGAGCATGAAGCGGTGTTAAAAAACATGAAGAGCCTAAAAAAGTGTGAAAATTATGAAGAGCTTATAAAATGGTCAAAAATATGAGGAGCATGAAACGTTCTGAAAAATAGGAGAAGCTTGAAACGGTGATCAAAAAAATGAAGAGCCTGAAAACGTGTGAAAAATATGAAGAGCTTCAAACGGTGTGAAAAATATGAGGAGCATGAAACAGACTGAAAAAGATGAGGAGCATGAAGTCGTGTTCAAAATCATGTGCAGCCTGAAAAGCTGTGAAAAATATGAAGAGCTTCAAAAGGTGTGAAAAATATGAGAAGCATGATACGGTCTGAAAAATAGGAGGAGCATGAAGTGGTGTTCAGAAACATGGAGAGCCTAAAAAGGTGTGAAAAATATGAAGAGCTTCAAAAAGTGTGAAAAATATGAGGAGCTTGAAACGGTCTGAAAAATAGGAGGAGCATGAAGCAGTGTTCACAAACATGAAGAGCCTGAAAAGGTGTGAAAAATATGAAGAGCTTCAAAACGTGTGAAATACATGAGGAGCATGAAAAGGTCTGAAAAATAGGAGGAGCATGAAATGGTGTTCAAAAACATGAAGAGAATGAAAAGGTGTGAAATTTATGAAGAGCTTCAAAAGGTGTCAAAAATGAGATGAGCATGAAACGGTCTGAAAAATAGGAGGAGCAAAAAGCGGTGTTGAAAAACATGAAGAGTCTGAAAAGGTGTGAGAAATATGAAGAGCTTCAAAAGGTGTGAAAAATATGAAGAGCTTCAAAAGGAGTGAAGAATATGAAGAGCTTCAAAAGGTGTCAAAAATGAGATGAGCATGAAACGGTCTGAAAAATAGGAGGAGCATGAAGCGGTGTTGAAAAACATGAAGAGCCTGAAAAGGTGTGAAAAACATGAAGAGCTTCAAAAGGTGTCAAAAATATGAGGAGCATGAAACGGTCTGAAAAATAGGAGGAGCATGAAGCGGTGTTGAAAAACATGAAGAGCCTGAAAACGTGTGAAAAATATGAAGAGCTTCAAAAGGTATGAAAATACGAAGAACTTCAAAAGTTGTCAAAAAAGAGATGAGCATGAAACGGTCTGAAAAATAGGAGCAGCATGAAGCGGTGTTGAAAAACATGAAGAGTCTGAAAAGGTGTGAAAAATATGAAGAGCTTCAAAAGGTGTCAAAAATATGAGGAGCATGAAACGGTCTGAAAAATAGGAGGAGCATGAAGCGGTGTTGAAAAACATGAAGAGCCTGAAAACGTGTGAAAAATATGAAGAGCTTCAAAAGGTATGAAAATATGAAGAGCTTCAAAAGTTGTCAAAAAAGAGATGAGCATGAAACGGTCTGAAAAATAGGAGCAGCATGAAGCGGTGTTGAAAAACATGAAGAGCCTGAAAATGTGTGAAAAACGTGAAGAGCTTCAAAAGATGTCAAAAATATGAGGAGCATGAAACGGTCTGAAAAATAGGAGGAGCATGAAGCGGTGTTAAAAAACATGAAAATCTGAAAAGAAGTGAAAAATGTGAAGAGCTTCAAAAGGTGTGAAAAATATGAAGTCCTTCAAAAGGTGTCAAAAATATGAAGAGCTTCAAAAGATGTCAAAAATATGAGGAGCATGAAACGGTCTGAAAAATATGAGGAGCATGAAGCAGTGTTGAAAAACATGAAGAGCCTGAAAAGCTGTGAAAAATAGGAAGAGCTTCAAAAGGTGTGAAAAATATGAAGATCTTCAAAAAATGTCAAAAATATGAGGAGCATGAAATGGTCTCAAATATAGGAGAATCATGCAGCGGTGTTGAAAACTATAAACAGCCTGAAAATGTGTGAAAAATATGAAGAGCTTCAAAAGGTGTCAAAAATATGAGTATCATGAAATGGTCTGAAAAACAGGAGCAGCATGAAACAGTGTTCAAAAACATGAAGACATTGAAAAGGTGTGAAAAATATGAAGAGTTTCAAAAGGTGTGAAACACATGAGAAGCATGAAAGGGTGTGAAAAATGGAGGAACAAGAAGCGGTGTTGAAAAACATGAAGAGCCTGAAAAGGTGTGATAAATGTGAAGAGCTTCAAAAGGTGTCAAAAATATGAGGAGCATGAAACGGTGATCAAAAACATGAAGAATCTGAAAACGTGTGAATAATATGAAGAGCTTCAAACGGTGTGAAAAATATCAGGAGCATGAAACGGTCTGAAAAAGATGAGGAGCATGAAGTGGTCTTCAAAAACATGTACAGCCTGAAAAGGTGTGAAAAATATGAAGAGCTTCAAAAGGTGTGAAATACATGAGTATCATGAAACGGTATAAAAAATAGGAGGAGCATGAAGCTGTGTTCAAAAACATGAGAGCCTGAAAAGGTGTGAAAATATGAAGAGCTTTAAAAGGTGTGAAAAATACGAGGAGCATGAAACGGTGTTCAAAAACATGAAGAGCCTAAAATGGTGTGAAAATTATGAAGAGCCTCAAAACGTGTCAAAAATATGAGGAGCATGAAACGGTCTGAAAAATAGGAGGAGCATGAAGCGATGTTGAAAAACTTGAAGAGCCTGAAAACGTGTAAAATATGAAGAGCTTCAAAAGGTGTGAAAAATATGAAGAGCTTCAAAAGGTGTCAAAAATGAGATGAGCATGAAACGGTCTGAAAAATAGGAGGAGCAAAAAGCCGTGTTGAAAAACATGAAGAGTCTGAAAAGGTGTGAGGAATATGAAGAGCTTCAAAAGGTGTGAAAAATATGAAGAGCTTCAAAAGGAGTGAAGAATATGAAGAGCTTCAAAAGGTGTCAAAAATGAGATGAGCATGAAACGGTCTGAAAAGTAGGAGGAGCATGAAGCGGTGTTGAAAAACATGAAGAGCCTGAAAAGGTGTGAAAAATATGAAGAGCTTCAAAAGGTGTGAAAAATATGAGAAGCATGAAACGATATGAAAAATAGGAGGAGCATGACGCGGTGTTCAGAAACATGAAGAGCCTGAAAAGGTGTGAAAAATATGAAGAGCTTCAAAAGGTGTCAAAATATGAGGAGCATGAACGGTCTGAAAAACAGGAGGAGCATGAAACGGTGTTCAAAAACATGAAGAGCCTGAAAAATGGGAAAAATATGAAGAGCCTCAAAACGTGTCAAAATATTAGGAGTATGAAACGGTATGATAAATAGAAGGAGCATGAAGCGGTGTTGAAAAACATGAAGAGTCTGAAATTGTGTGAAAAATATGAAGAGCTTCAAAAAGGTGAAAAATATGAAGAGCTTCAAAAGTTGTCAAAAATTAGATGAGTATGAAACGGTCTAAAAAATAGGAGGAGTAACAAATAGTGTTGAAAAAAATGAAGAGCATGAAAAGGTGTGAGAAATATGAACGGCTTCAAAAGGTGTGAAAAATATGAGGAGCCTGAAACGGTCTGAAAAAAAGGAGGAGCATGAAGTGGTGTTGAAAAACATGAAGAGCCTGAAAAGGTGTGAAAAATATGAAGACCTTCAAAAGGTGTCAAAAATATGAGGAGCATGAAATGGTCTGAAAAATCGGAGGAGCATGAAGCGGTGTTGAAAAACATGAAGAGCCTGAAAAGGTGTGGAAAATATGAAGAGCTTCAAAAGGTGTCAAAAATATGAGGAGCATGAAACGGTCTGAAAAATAGGAGGAGCATGAAGTGCTGTTCAAAAACATGAAGAGCCTGAAAAGGTGTGAAAAATATGAAGAGCTACAAAAGGTGTGAAAAATATGAGGAGCATGATACGGTAGAAAAAATAGGAGGAGCATGAAGCTGTGTTCAAAAACATGAAGAGCCTGAAAAGGTGTGAAAAATATGAAGAGCCTCAAAACGTCTCAAAAATATGAGAAGTATGAAACGGTATGATAAATAGCAGGAGCATGAAGCGGTTTTGAAAAACATGAAGGGTCTGAAATCGTGTGAAAAATATGAAGAGCTTCAAAAATGTGAAAAATATGAAGAGCTTCAAAAGGTGTAAAAAATATGAAGTGCCTCAAAATGTGTCAAAAATTAGATGAGTATGAAAAGTCCTAAAAAATAGGAGGAGCAACAAGTAGTGTTGAAAAAAATGAAGAGACTGAAAAGGTGTGAAAAATATGAAGACCTTCAAGAGGTGTCAAAAATATGAGGAGCATGAAACTTTCTAAAAAATAGGACGAGCATGAAGCAGTGATAAAAAACATGAAGAGCCTGAAAAGGTGTGAAAAATATGAAGAGTTTCTAAAGGTGTCAAAAATATGAGGAGCATGATACGGTTTGAAAAAAGGAGGAGCATGAAGCGGTGTTGAAAAACATGAAGAGTGTGAAAACGTGTGAAAATATGAAGAGCTTCAAAAATATTAAAAATATGAAGAGCTTCAACAGTTGTGAAAAATATGAAGAGATTAAAAAGGTGTCAAAAATGAGATGAGCTTGAAACGGTCTGAAAAATAGAAGGAGCATGAAGCGGTGTTGAAAATCATGAACAGACTGAAAAGGTGTGAACAATATGAAAAGCTTCAAAAGGTGTCAAAAATGAGATGAGCATTAAACGGTCTGAAAAATAGGAATAACATGAAACGGTGTTGAATATCATGAAGAGCCTGAAATAATGTGAAATATATAAAGAGCTGCAAAAGGTGTCAAAAATATGAGGAGCATGAAACGGTCTGATAAATAGGTGGAGCATGAAGCTGTGTTCAAAAACATGAAGAGCCTGAAAAGGTGTGAAAAATATGAAGAGCTTCAAAAGGTGTGAAAAATATGAGGAGCATGAAACGGTCTGAAAAATAGAAGCAGCATGAAACTGTGTTGAAAAATATGAAGAGCCTGAAAACGTGTGAAAAATATGAGGAGCTTCAAAAGGTGTGAAAAATATAAAGAGCTTCAAAGATGACAAAAATGAGATGAGCATGAAACGGTCTGAAAAATAGGAGGAGAATGAAGTGGTGGTGAAAAACATGAAGAGCCTGAAAAGGTGTGAAAAATATGAAGAGCTTCAAAATGTTTCAAAAATATGAAGAGCATGAAACGGTCTGAAAATCAGGAGGATCATGAAGCGGTGTTCAAAAACATGAAGAGCCTGAAAAGGTGTGAAAAATATGAAGAGCGCAAAAAGTGTCAAAAATATGAGGAGCATGAAACGATCTGAAAAATACGAGGAGCATGAAGCAGTGTTCAAAAACATGAAGAGCCTGAAAAGGTGGGAAAAATATGAAGAGCTTCAAAAGGTGTGAAATATATGAGGAGAATGAAACGGTCTGAAAAATAGGAGGATCATGAAGCGGTTTTCAGAAACATGAAGAGCATGAAAAGGTGTGAAAAATATGAAGAGCTTCAAAAGGTGTGAAATATATGAGGAGAATGAAACGGTCTGAAAAATAGGAGGATCATGAAGCGGTTTTCAGAAACATGAAGAGCATGAACAGGTGTGAAAAATAGGAAGAGTTTCAAAAGGTGTCATAAATATGAGGAGCATGAAACGGTCTGAAAAATAGGAGGAGCATGAAACGGTGATCAAAAACACGAAGAGCCTGAAAAGGTGTGAAAAATATGAAGAGCTTCAAAAGGAGTGAAATACATGAGGAGCATGAAACTCTCTGAAAAATAGGAGGAGCATGAAGCGGTTTTCAAAAACATGAAGAGCCTGAAAATGTGTGAAAAATATGAAGAGCTTCAAAAGGTGTCAAAAATGAGATGAGCATGAAACGGTCTGAAAAATATGAGGAGCCTGAAACGGTGTTGAAAGACATGAAGAGCATGAAAAGTTGTGAAAAATATGAAAAGCTTCAAAAGGTGTCAAAAATGAGATGAGCATGAAACGGTCTGAAAAATAGGAGGAGCATGAAGCGGTGTTGAAAAATGAAGAGCCTGAAAAGGTGTGAAAAATATGAAGAGGATCAAAAGGTGTCAAATATATGAGGAGAATGAAATGGTCTGAAAAATAGGAGGATCATGAAGCTGTGTCGAAAAACATGAAGAGCCTGAAAAGGTGTGAAAAAAATGAAGAGCTTCTAAATGTGTCAAAAATATGAGGAGCATGAAACGGTCTGAAAAATAGGAGGATCATGAAGCGGTGTTCAAAAACATGAAGAGCCTGAAAAGGTGTGAAAAATATGAAGAGCTCAAAAAGTGTCAAAAATATGATGAGCATGAAACGATCTGAAAAATAGAAGGAGCATGAAACGGTGATCAAAAACATGAAGAGCCTGAAAAGGTGTGAAAAATATGAAGAGCTCAAAAAGTGTCAAAAATATGAGGAGCATGAAACGCTCTGAAAAATACGAGGAGCATGAAACGGTGTTCAAAAACATGAAGAGCCTGAAAAGTTGTGAAAAATATGAAAAGCTTCAAAAGGTGTCAAAAATGATATTAGCATTAAACGGTCGGAAAAATAGGAATAACATGAAACGGTGTTGAAAATCATGAAGAGCCTGAAATAGTGTGAAAAATATAAAGAGCTGCAAAAGGTGTCAAAAATATGATCGGGATTGGGAATACATGTAACTCAATGGCTGATTCATAGCAATGTATGACAAAACACACTGGAAAAAAAAATAATAAAAATTAAAAAAAAAAAAAGCTTATCAAGAATAAAAAAACAAAAAAAAAATATGAGGAGCATGAAATGGTCTGATAAATAGGTGGAGCATGAAGCTGTGTTCAAAAACATGAAGAGCCTGAAAAGGTGTGAAAAATATGAAGAGCTTCAAAATGTTTCACAAATATGAAGAGCATGAAACGGTCTGAAAAACAGGAGGATCATGAAGCGGTGTTCAAAAACATGAAGAGCCTGAAAAGGTGTGAAAAATATGAAGTGCTCAAAAAGTGTCAAAAATATGAGGAGCATGAAACGCTCTGAAAAATAGGAGGAGCATGAAGCGGTGTTCAAAAACATGAAGAGCCTGAAAAGTTGTGAAAAATATGAAAAGCTTCAAAAGGTGTCAAAAATGATATTAGCATTAAACGGTCGGAAAAATAGGAATAACATGAAACGGTGTTGAAAATCATGAAGAGCCTGAAATAGTGTGAAAAATATAAAGAGCTGCAAAAGGTGTCAAAAATATGATCGGGATTGGGAATACATGTAAATCAATGGCTGATTCATAGCAATGTATGACAAAACCCACTGGAAAAAAAATAATAAAAATTAAAAAAAAAAAGCTTATCAAGAATAAAAAAACAAAAAAAAAATATGAGGAGCATGAAACGGTCTGATAAATAGGTGGAGCATGAAGCTGTGTTCAAAAACATGAAGAGCCTGAAAAGGTGTGAAAAATATGAAGAGCTTCAAAATGTTTCACAAATATGAAGAGCATGAAACGGTCTGAAAAACAGGAGGATCATGAAGCGGTGTTCAAAAACATGAAGAGCCTGAAAAGGTGTGAAAAACATGAAGAGCTTAAAAAGTGTCAAAAATATGAGGAGCATGAAACGATCTGAAAAATAGAAGAAGCATGAAACGGTGATCAAACACATGAAGAGCCTGAAAAGGTGTGGAAAATATGAAGAGCTTCAAAAGGTGTGAAATACATGAGGAGCATGAAACTCTCTGAAAAAGAGGAGGAGCATGGAGCTGTGTTCAAAAACATGAAGAGCCTGAAAAGGTGGGAAAAATATGAAGAGCTTCAAAAGGTGTGAAAAATATGAGGAGCATGAAACGGTCTGAAAAATAGAAGCAGCATGAAACGGAGTTGAAAAATATGAAGAGCCTGAAAACGTGTGAAAAATATGAAGAGCTTCAAAAGGTGTGAAAAATATAAAGAGCTTCAAAGGTGACAAAAATGGGATGAGCATGAAATGGTCTGAAAAATAGGAGGAGAATGAAGTGGTGGTGAAAAACATGAAGAGCATGAAAAGGTGTGAAAAATATGAAGAGCTTCAAAATGTTTCACAAATATGAAGAGCATGAAACGGTCTGAAAATCAGGAGGAGCATGAAGCTGTGTTCAAAAACATGAAGAGCCTGAAAAGGTGTGAAAAATATGAAGAGCTCAAAAAGTGTCAAAAATATGAGGAGCATGAAACGATCTGAAAAATAGAAGAAGCATGAAACGGTGATCAAACACATGAAGAGCCTGAAAAGGTGTGGAAAATATGAAGAGCTTCAAAAGGTGTGAAATACATGAGGAGCATGAAACTCTCTGAAAAATAGGTGGAGCATGAAGCTGTGTTCAAAAACATGAAGAGCCTGAAAAGGTGGGAAAAATATGAAGAGCTTCAAAAGGTGTGAAAAATATGAGGAGCATGAAACGGTCTGAAAAATAGAAGCAGCATGAAACGGTGTTGAAAAATATGAAGAGCCTGAAAACGTGTGAAAAATATGAAGAGCTTCAAAAGGAGTGAAAAATATAAAGAGCTTCAAAGGTGACAAAAATGAGATGAGCATGAAATGGTCTGAAAAATAGGAGGAGAATGAAGTGGTGGTGAAAAACATGAAGAGCATGAAAAGGTGTGAAAAATATGAAGAGCTTCAAAATGTTTCAAAAATATGAAGAGCATGAAACGGTCTGAAAATCAGGAGGAGCATGAAGCTGTGTTCAAAAACATGAAGAGCCTGAAAAGGTGTGAAAAATATGAAGAGCTTCAAAAGGTGTCAAAAATATGAGGAGCATGAAACGGTCTGAAAAATAGGAGGAGCATGAAACGGTGATCAAAAACATGAAGAGCCTGAAAATGTGTGAAAAATATGAAGAGCTTCAAAAGTTGTGAAATACATGAGGAGCATGAAACGGTCTGAAAAATAGGAGGATCATGAAATGGTGTTGAAAAACATGAAGAGCCTGAAAAGATGTGAAAAATATGAAAAGCTTCAAAAAGTGTCAAAAATATGAGGAGCATGAAACGGTCTGAAAAATAGGAGGAGCATGAAGCTGTGTTCAAAACATGAAGATCTTAAAAGGGTGTGAAAAATATGAAGAGCTTCAAAAGGTGTGAAAAATATGAGGAGCATGAAACGGTCTGAAAAATAGAAGCAGCATGAAACGGTTTTGAAAAACCTGAAGAGCCTGAAAAAGTGTGAAAAATATGAAGAGCTTCAAAAGGTGTGAAAAATATGAAGAGCTTCAAATGTGACAAAAATGAGATGAGCATGAAACGGTCTGAAAAATAGGAGGAGCATGAAGTGGTGGTGAAAAACATGAAGAGCCTGAAAAGGTGTGAAAAATATGAAGAGCTCAAAAAGTGTCAAAAATATGAGGAGCATGAAACGATCTGAAAAATACGAGGAGCATGAAGCAGTGTTCAAAAACATGAAGAGCCTGAAAAGGTGGGAAAAATATGAAGAGCTTCAAAAGGTGTGAAATATATGAGGAGAATGAAACGGTCTGAAAAATGGGAGGATCATGAAGCGGTTTTCAGAAACATGAAGAGCATGAAAAGGTGTGAAAAATATGAAGAGCTTCAAAAGGTGTGAAATATATGAGGAGAATGAAACGGTCTGAAAAATAGGAGGATCATGAAGCGGTTTTCAGAAACATGAAGAGCATGAAAAGGTGTGAAAAATAGGAAGAGTTTCAAAAGGTGTCATAAATATGAGGAGCATGAAACGGTCTGAAAAATAGGAGGAGCATGAAATGGTGATCAAAAACATGAAGAGCCTGAAAAGGTGTGAAAAATATGAAGAGCTTCAAAAGGTGTGAAATACATGAGGAGCATGAAACTCTCTGAAAAATAGGAGGAGCATGAAGCGGTGTTCAAAAACATGAAGAGCCTGAAAATGTGTGAAAATTATGAAGAGCTTCAAAAGGTGTCAAAATTGAGATGAGCATGAAACGGTCTGAAAAATAGGAGGAGCCTGAAACGGTGTTGAAAGACATGAAGAGCCTGAAAAGTTGTGAAAAATATGAAAAGCTTCAAAAGGTGTCAAAAATGAGATGAGCATGAAACGGTCTGAAAAATAGGAGGAGCATGAAGCGGTGTTGAAAAATGAAGAGCCTGAAAAGGTGTGAAAAATCTGAAGAGGATCAAAAGGTGTCAAATATATGAGGAGCATGAAACGGTCTGCAAAAAAGAAGGAGCATGAAGTGGTGTTGAAAAACTTGAAGAGCCTGAAAAGGTGTGAAAAATATGAAAAGCTTAAAAAGGTGTTAAAAATATGAGGAGCAAAAAACGGTCTGAAAAATAAGAGGAGCATGAAGCGGTGTTCAAAAACATGAAGAGCCTGAAAAGGTGTGAAAAATATGAAGAGCTTCAAAAGGTGTCAAAAATGAGATTAGCATAAAACGGTCGGAAAAATAGGAATAACATGAAACGGTGTTGAAAATCATGAAGAGCCTGAAATAGTGTGAAAAATATAAAGAGCTGCAAAAGGTGTCAAAAATATGAGGAGCATGAAACGGTCTAATAAATAGGTGGAACATGAAGCTGTGTTCAAAAACATGAAGAGCCTGAAAAGGTGTGAAAAATATGAAGAGCTTCAAAATGTTTCACAAATATGAAGAGCATGAAACGGTCTGAAAAACAGGAGGATCATGAAGCGGTGTTCCAAAACATGAAGAGCCTGAAAAGGTGTGAAAAATATGAAGAGCTTCAAAAGGTGTCAAAAATATGAGGAGCATGAAACGGTCTGAAAAATAGGAGGAGCATGAAACGGTGATCAAAAACATGAAGAGCCTGAAAAGGTTTGAAAAATATGAAGAGCTTCTAAAGGTGTCAAAAATATGAGGAGCATAAACGATCTGAAAAATAGGAGTAGCATGAAGCGGTGTTCAAAAACATGAAGAGCCTGAAAAGGTGTGAAAAATATGAAGAGCTCAAAAAGTGTCAAAAATATGAGGAGCATGAAACGGTCTGAAAAATAGGAGGATCATGAAGCGGTGTTCAAAAACATGAAGAGCCAGAAAAGGTGTGAAAAATATGAAGAGCTTTAAAAGGTGTCAAAAATGAGATGAGCCTTAAACGGTCTGAAAAACAGGAATAACATGAAACGGTGTTGAAAATCATGAAGAGCCTGAAATAGTGTGAAAAATATAAAGAGCTGCAAAAGGTGTCAAAAATATGAGGAGCATGAAACGGTCTGAACAATAGGAGAAGCATGAAGCGGTGTTCAAAAACATGAAGAGCCTGAAAAGGGGTGAAAAATATGAAGAGCTTCAAAAGGTGTCAAAAATATGAGGAGCATGAAACGGTCTGAAAAATCGGAGGAGCATGAAGCGTTGTTGAAAAACATGAAGAGCCTGAAAAGGTGTGAGAAATATGAAGAGCTTCAAAAGGTGTTAAAAGTATGAGTAGCATGAAACGGTCTGCAAAAAAGGAGGAGCATGAAGTGGTGTTGAAAAAGATGAAGAGCCTGAAAAGGTGTTAAAAATATGAAAGCATCAAAAGGTGTCAAAATTATGAGGAGCATGAAACGGTCTGAAAAATAGGAGGAGCATGAAGCGCTGTTGAATATCATAAAGAGCCTGAAAAGTTGTGAAAAATATGAAGAGCTTCAAGAGATGAGAAAACATGAAGAGCTTCAAAAGGTGTCAAAATGAGATGAGCATGAAAAGGTCTGAAAAATAGGAGGAGCATGAAGTCGTGTTGAAAAAAAGGAAAAGTCTGAAAAAGTGTGAAATATATGAAGAGCTTCAAAAGGTGTCAAAAATATGAGGAGAATGAAACGGTCTGAAAAATAGGAGGAGCATGAAGCGATGTTGAAAAACATGAATTGTCTGAAAACATGTGGAAAATATGAAGAGATTCATAAATGTGAAAAATATGAAGAGCTTCAAAAGGTGTGAAAAATCTGAAGAGCTTCAAAAGGTGTCAAAAAAGAGATGAGCATGAAAAGGTCTGAAAAATAGGAGGAGCATGAAGCGGTGTTGAAAATCATGAAGAGCCTGAAAACGTGTGAAAAATATGAAGACCTCCAAAATTTGTCAAAAATATGAAGAGCTTCAAAAGGTGTTAAAATGACATGAGCATGAAACGGTCTGAAAAATAGGAGGAGCATGAAGTGGTGTTAAAAAAATGAAGAGCCTGGAAAGGTGTGAAATATCTGAAGAGCTTCAAAAGGTGTCAAAAATATGAGGAGCATGAAACGGTCGGCAAAATACGACGAGCATGAAGCGGTGTTTAAAAACATGAAGAGCCTGAAAAGGTGTGAAAAATATGAAGAGCTTCAAAAGGTGTGAAATATATGAGGAGAATGAAACGGTCTGAAAAATAGGAGGATCATGAAGCGGTTTTCAGAAACATGAAGAGCATGAAAAGGTGTGAAAAATATGAAGAGTTTCAAAAGGTGTCAAAAATATGAGGAGCATGAAACGGTCTGAAAAATAGGAGGAACATGAAGCGGTGTTCAAAAACATGAAAAGCCTGAAAATGTGTGCAAAATATAAAGAGCTTCAAAAGATGTGAAAAATATAAAGAGCTTCAAAAGGTGTCAAAAATGAGATGAGCATGAAACGGTCTGAAAAATAGGAGGAGCATGAAGCGGTGTTGAAAAACATGAAGAACCTGAAAAGGTGTGAGAAATATCAAGAGCTTCAAAAGGTGTCAAATATATGAGGAGCATGAAACGTTCTGAAAAAGAGGAGGAGCATGAAGCGGTGTTGAAAAACATGAAGAGCCTGAAAAGCTGTGTAAAATATGAAGAGGTTCTAAAGGTGTCAAAAATATGAGGAGCATGAAACGGTCTTAAAAATAGGCGGATTATGAAACGGTGTTCAAAAATATGAAGAGCCTGAAAAGGTGTGAAAAATATGAAAAGCCTCAAAACCTGTCAAAAATATGAGGAGCATGAAACTGTCTGAAAAATAGCAGGGGCATGAAGCGGTGTTGAAAAACATGAAGAGTCTGAAAACGTGTGAAAATATGAAGAGCTTCAAACATATGAAAAATATGAAGAGCTTCAAAAGGTGTGAAAAATATGAAGAGATTCAAAAGGTGTCAAAAATGAGATGAGCATAAAACGGTCCGAAAAATACGAGGAGCATGAAGCGGTGTTGAAAATCATGAAGAGCCTGAAAAGGGGTGAAAAATATGAAGAGCTTCAATGATGTGAAAAATATGAAGAGCTTCAAAAGGTGTCAAAAATATGAAGAGCATGAAACGGTCTGAAAAATAGAAGGAGCATGAAACGGTGATCAAACACATGAAGAGCCTGAAAAGGTGTGGAAAATATGAAGAGCTTCAAAAGGTGTGAAATACATGAGGAGCATGAAACTCTCTGAAAAATAGGAGGAGCATGAAGTGCTGTTCAAAAACATGAAGAGCCTGAAAAGTTGTGAAAAATATAAAAAGCTTCAAAAGGTGTCAAAAATGAGATGAGCCTTAAACGGTCTGAAAAACAGGAATAACATGAAACGGTGTAGAAAATCATGAAGAGCCTGAAATAGTGTGAAAAATATAAAGAGCTGCAAAAGGTGTCAAAAATATGAGGAGCATGAAACGGTCTGATAAATAGGTGGAGCATGAAGCTGTGTTCAAAAACATGAAGAGCCTGAAAAGGTGTGAAAAATATGAAGAGCTTCAAAAGGTGTGATATATATGAGGAGCATGAAACGGTCTGAAAAATAGGAGGATCATGAAGCAGTTTTCAGAAACATGAAGAGCATGAAAAGGTGTGAAAAATATGAAGAGCTTCAAAAGGTGTGAAATATGAGGAGAATGAAACGGTCTGAAAAATAGGAGGATCATGAAGCGGTTTTCAGAAACATGAAGAGCATGAAAAGGTGTGAAAAATATGAAGAGCTTCAAAAGGTGTGAAATACATGAGGAGCATGAAACTCTCTGAAAAATAAGAGAAGCATGAAGTGCTGTGGAAAAACATGAAGAGCCTGAAAATGTGTGAAAAATATGAAGAGCTTCAAAAGGTGTCAAAATTGAGATGAGTATGAAACGGTCTGAAAAATAGTAGGAGCATGAAGTGGTGTTGAAAAAAAAAGAAGAGACTGAAAAGGTGTGAAATATATGAAGAGCTTCAAAAGGTGTCAAAAATATGAGGAGAATGAAACGGTCTGAAAAATAGGAGGAGCATGAAGCTGTGTCGAAAAACATGAAGAGCCTGAAAAGGTGTGAAAAATATGAAGAGCTTCTAAAGGTGTCAAAAATATGAGGAGCATGAAACGGTCTGAAAAATAGGAGGATCATGAAGCGGTGTTCAAAAACATGAAGAGCCTGAAAAGGTGTGAAAAATATGAAGAGCTCAAAAAGTGTCAAAAATATGATGAGCATGAAACGATCTGAAAAATAGAAGGAGCATGAAACGGTGATCAAAAACATGAAGAGCCTGAAAAAGTGTGGAAAATATGAAGAGCTTCAAAAGCTGTGAAATACATGAGGAGCATGAAACTCTCTGAAAAATAGGAGGAGCATGAAGCGGTGTTCAAAAACATGAAGAGCCTGAAAAGGTGTGAAAAATATGAAGAGCTCAAAAATTGTCAAAAATATGAGGAGATTGAAACGATCTGAAAAACAGACGGAGCATGAAACGGTGATCAAACACATGAAGAGCCTGAAAAGGTGTGGAAAATATGAAGAGCTTCAAAAGGTGTGAAACACATGAGGAGCATGAAACTCTCTGAAAAATAGGAGGAGCATGAAGCGGTGTTCAAAAACATGAAGAGCCTGAAAAGTTGTGAAAAATATGAAAAGCTTCAAAAGGTGTCAAAAATGAGATGAGCATTAAACGGTCTGAAAAATAGGAAAAACATGAAACGGTGTTGAAAATCATGAAGAGCCTGAAATAGTGTGAAAAATATAAAGAGCTGCAAAAGGTGTCAAAAATATGAGGAGCATGAAACGGTCTGAAAAATAGAAGCAGCATGAAACGGTGTTGAAACACATGAAGAGCCTGAAAACGTGTGAAAAATATGAAGAGCTTCAAAAGGTGTACAAAATATAAAGAGTTTCAAAGGTGACAAAAATGAGATGAGCAAGAAACGGTCTGAAAAATAGGAGGAGCATGAAGTGGTGGTGAAAAACATGAAGAGCCTGAAAAGGTGTGAAAAATATGAAGAGCTTCAAAATGTTTCAAAAATATGAAGAGCATGAAACGGTCTGAAAATCAGGAGGATCATGAAGTGGTGATCAAAAACATTAAGAGCCTGAAAAGGTGTGAAAAATATGAAGAGCATCAAAAGGTGTGAAATACATGAGGAGCATGAAACGGGCTGAAAAATAGGATGATGAAACGGAGTTGAAAAACATGAAGAGCCTGAAAAGATGTGAAAAATATGAAAAGCTTCAAAAAGTGTCAAAAGTATGAGGAGCATGAAACGGTCTGAAAAATAGGAGGAGCATGAAGCTGTGTTCAAAAACATGAAGAGCCTGAAAAGGTGTGAAAAATATGAAGAGCTTCAAAAGGTGTCAAAAATATGAGGAGCATGAAACGGTCTGAAAAATAGGAGGAGCATGAAGCTGTGTTCAAAAACATGAAGATCTTAAAAGGGTGTGAAAAATATGAAGAGCTTCAAAAGGTGTGAAAAATATGAGGAGCATGAAACGGTCTGAAAAATAGAAGCAGCATGAAACGGTTTTGAAAAACATGAAGAGCCTGAAAACGTGTGAAAAATATGAAGGGCTTCAAAAGGTGTGAAAAACATGAAGAGCTTCAAAGGTGACAAAAATGAGATGAGCATGAAACGGTCTGAAAAATAGGAGGAGCATGAACGGAGTTGAAAAACATGAAGAGCCTGAAAAGGTGTGAAAAATATGAAGAGCTTCAAAATGTTTCAAAAATATGAAGAGCATGAAACGGTCTGAAAATCAGGAGGATCATGAAGCGGTGTTCAAAAACATGAAGATCCTGAAAAGGTGTGAAAAATATGAAGAGCTCAAAAAGTGTCAAAAATATGAGGAGCATGAAACGATGTGAAAAATACGAGGAGCATGAAGCAGTGTTCAAAAACATGAAGAGCCTGAAAAGGTGTGAAAAATATGAAGAGCTTCAAAAGGTGTGAAATATATGAGGAGAATGAAACGGTCTGAAAAATAGGAGGATCATGAAGCGGTTTTCAGAAACATGAAGAGCATGAAAAGGTGTGAAAAATATGAAGAGCTTCAAAAGGTGTGAAATACATGAAGAGCATGAAACGGGCTGAAAAATAAGAGAAGCATGAAGTGCTGTGGAAAAACATGAAGAGCCTGAAAAGCTGTGAAAAATATGAAGAGCTTCAAAAGGTGTGAAATACATGAGGAGCATGAAATGGGCTGAAAAATAGGAGAAGCATGAAGTGGTGTTTAAAAATATGAAGAGCTTGAAAAGGTGTGAAAAATATGAAGAGCTTCAAAAGGTGTCAAAAATGAGATGAGCATGAAACGGTCTGAAAAATAGGAGGATCATGAAACGGTGTTGAAAAACATGAAGAGCCTGAAAAGATGTGAAAAATATGAAGAGCTACAAAAGGTGTCAAAATTATGAGGAGCATGAAACGTTCTGAAAAATAGGAGGAGCCTCAACCTGTGTTCAAAAACATGAAGAGCCTGAAAAGGTGTGAAAATATGAAAAGCTTCAAAAGGTGTCAAAATGAGATGAGCATGAACCCGTCTGAAAAATAGGAGGAGCATGAAGCGGTGTTGAAAGACATGAAGAGCCTGAAAAGGTATGAGAAATATGAAGAGCTTTAAAAGGTGTCAAAAATATGAGGAGCATGAAACGGTCTGCAAAAAAGTAGGAGCATGAAGTGATGTTGAAAAACTTGAAGAGCATGAAAAGGTGTGAAAAATATTAAGAGGTTCAAAGTTGTGAAATACATGAGGATTATGAAACGGTGTGAAAAAGTGGAGGAGCATGAAGCAGAGTTCGAAAACATGAAGAGCCTGAAAAGGTTTGAAAAATATGAAGAGCTCAAAAAGTGTCAAAAATATGAGGAGCATGAAACGATCTGAAAAATACGAGGAGCATGAAGCAGTGTTCAAAAACATGAAGAGCTTCAAAAGGTATGAAAAATATGAGAGCTTCAAAAGGTGTCAAAAATATGAGGAGCATGAAACGGTCTGAAAAATATGAGGAACATGAAGCGGTGTTCAAACACATGAAGAGCCTGAAAATGTGTGAAAATTATGAAGATCTTCAAAAGCTGTCAAAATTATGAGGAACATGAAACGTTTTGAAAAATAGGAGGAGCATGAAACGGTGTTGAAAAACATGAAGAGCCTGAAAAGGTGTGAAAAATATGAAGAGCTTCAAAATCTTTGAAAAATATGAAGAGCTTTCAAAGGTGTGAAATACATGAGGAACATGAAACTCTCTGAAAAATAGGAGGAGCCTGAAATGGTGTTCAAAAACATGAATAGACTGAAAACGTGTGAAAAATATGAAGAGCTTCAAAAGGTGTGAAAAATATGAGGAGCATGATACGGTCTGAAAAATAGGAGGAGCATGAAGCTGTGTTCAAAAACATGAAGAGCCTGAAAAGTTGTGAAAAATATGAAAGGCTTCAAAAGGTTGAAAAATATGAGGAGCATGAAACGGTCTGAAAAATCGGAGGAGCATGAAGCGGTGTTGAAAAACATGAAGAGCCTGAAAATGTGTGAAAAATATGAAGAGCTTCAAAAGGTGTCAAAAATGAGATGAGCCTTAAACGGTCTGAAAAACAGGAATAACATGAAACGGTGTAGAAAATCATGAAGAGCCTGAAATAGTGTGAAAAATATAAAGAGCTGCAAAAGGTGTCAAAAATATGAGGAGCATGAAACGGTCTGATAAATAGGTGGAGCATGAAGCTGTGTTCAAAAACATGAAGAGCCTGAAAAGGTGTGAAAAATATGAAGAGCTTCAAAAGGTGTGATATATATGAGGAGCATGAAACGGTCTGAAAAATAGGAGGATCATGAAGCAGTTTTCAGAAACATGAAGAGCATGAAAAGGTGTGAAAAATATGAAGAGCTTCAAAAGGTGTGAAATATGAGGAGAATGAAACGGTCTGAAAAATAGGAGGATCATGAAGCGGTTTTCAGAAACATGAAGAGCATGAAAAGGTGTGAAAAATATGAAGAGCTTCAAAAGGTGTGAAATACATGAGGAGCATGAAACTCTCTGAAAAATAAGAGAAGCATGAAGTGCTGTGGAAAAACATGAAGAGCCTGAAAATGTGTGAAAAATATGAAGAGCTTCAAAAGGTGTCAAAATTGAGATGAGTATGAAACGGTCTGAAAAATAGTAGGAGCATGAAGTGGTGTTGAAAAAAAAAGAAGAGACTGAAAAGGTGTGAAATATATGAAGAGCTTCAAAAGGTGTCAAAAATATGAGGAGAATGAAACGGTCTGAAAAATAGGAGGAGCATGAAGCTGTGTCGAAAAACATGAAGAGCCTGAAAAGGTGTGAAAAATATGAAGAGCTTCTAAAGGTGTCAAAAATATGAGGAGCATGAAACGGTCTGAAAAATAGGAGGATCATGAAGCGGTGTTCAAAAACATGAAGAGCCTGAAAAGGTGTGAAAAATATGAAGAGCTCAAAAAGTGTCAAAAATATGATGAGCATGAAACGATCTGAAAAATAGAAGGAGCATGAAACGGTGATCAAAAACATGAAGAGCCTGAAAAAGTGTGGAAAATATGAAGAGCTTCAAAAGCTGTGAAATACATGAGGAGCATGAAACTCTCTGAAAAATAGGAGGAGCATGAAGCGGTGTTCAAAAACATGAAGAGCCTGAAAAGGTGTGAAAAATATGAAGAGCTCAAAAATTGTCAAAAATATGAGGAGATTGAAACGATCTGAAAAACAGACGGAGCATGAAACGGTGATCAAACACATGAAGAGCCTGAAAAGGTGTGGAAAATATGAAGAGCTTCAAAAGGTGTGAAACACATGAGGAGCATGAAACTCTCTGAAAAATAGGAGGAGCATGAAGCGGTGTTCAAAAACATGAAGAGCCTGAAAAGTTGTGAAAAATATGAAAAGCTTCAAAAGGTGTCAAAAATGAGATGAGCATTAAACGGTCTGAAAAATAGGAAAAACATGAAACGGTGTTGAAAATCATGAAGAGCCTGAAATAGTGTGAAAAATATAAAGAGCTGCAAAAGGTGTCAAAAATATGAGGAGCATGAAACGGTCTGAAAAATAGAAGCAGCATGAAACGGTGTTGAAACACATGAAGAGCCTGAAAACGTGTGAAAAATATGAAGAGCTTCAAAAGGTGTACAAAATATAAAGAGTTTCAAAGGTGACAAAAATGAGATGAGCAAGAAACGGTCTGAAAAATAGGAGGAGCATGAAGTGGTGGTGAAAAACATGAAGAGCCTGAAAAGGTGTGAAAAATATGAAGAGCTTCAAAATGTTTCAAAAATATGAAGAGCATGAAACGGTCTGAAAATCAGGAGGATCATGAAGTGGTGATCAAAAACATTAAGAGCCTGAAAAGGTGTGAAAAATATGAAGAGCATCAAAAGGTGTGAAATACATGAGGAGCATGAAACGGGCTGAAAAATAGGATGATGAAACGGAGTTGAAAAACATGAAGAGCCTGAAAAGATGTGAAAAATATGAAAAGCTTCAAAAAGTGTCAAAAGTATGAGGAGCATGAAACGGTCTGAAAAATAGGAGGAGCATGAAGCTGTGTTCAAAAACATGAAGAGCCTGAAAAGGTGTGAAAAATATGAAGAGCTTCAAAAGGTGTCAAAAATATGAGGAGCATGAAACGGTCTGAAAAATAGGAGGAGCATGAAGCTGTGTTCAAAAACATGAAGATCTTAAAAGGGTGTGAAAAATATGAAGAGCTTCAAAAGGTGTGAAAAATATGAGGAGCATGAAACGGTCTGAAAAATAGAAGCAGCATGAAACGGTTTTGAAAAACATGAAGAGCCTGAAAACGTGTGAAAAATATGAAGGGCTTCAAAAGGTGTGAAAAACATGAAGAGCTTCAAAGGTGACAAAAATGAGATGAGCATGAAACGGTCTGAAAAATAGGAGGAGCATGAACGGAGTTGAAAAACATGAAGAGCCTGAAAAGGTGTGAAAAATATGAAGAGCTTCAAAATGTTTCAAAAATATGAAGAGCATGAAACGGTCTGAAAATCAGGAGGATCATGAAGCGGTGTTCAAAAACATGAAGATCCTGAAAAGGTGTGAAAAATATGAAGAGCTCAAAAAGTGTCAAAAATATGAGGAGCATGAAACGATGTGAAAAATACGAGGAGCATGAAGCAGTGTTCAAAAACATGAAGAGCCTGAAAAGGTGTGAAAAATATGAAGAGCTTCAAAAGGTGTGAAATATATGAGGAGAATGAAACGGTCTGAAAAATAGGAGGATCATGAAGCGGTTTTCAGAAACATGAAGAGCATGAAAAGGTGTGAAAAATATGAAGAGCTTCAAAAGGTGTGAAATACATGAAGAGCATGAAACGGGCTGAAAAATAAGAGAAGCATGAAGTGCTGTGGAAAAACATGAAGAGCCTGAAAAGCTGTGAAAAATATGAAGAGCTTCAAAAGGTGTGAAATACATGAGGAGCATGAAATGGGCTGAAAAATAGGAGAAGCATGAAGTGGTGTTTAAAAATATGAAGAGCTTGAAAAGGTGTGAAAAATATGAAGAGCTTCAAAAGGTGTCAAAAATGAGATGAGCATGAAACGGTCTGAAAAATAGGAGGATCATGAAACGGTGTTGAAAAACATGAAGAGCCTGAAAAGATGTGAAAAATATGAAGAGCTACAAAAGGTGTCAAAATTATGAGGAGCATGAAACGTTCTGAAAAATAGGAGGAGCCTCAACCTGTGTTCAAAAACATGAAGAGCCTGAAAAGGTGTGAAAATATGAAAAGCTTCAAAAGGTGTCAAAATGAGATGAGCATGAACCCGTCTGAAAAATAGGAGGAGCATGAAGCGGTGTTGAAAGACATGAAGAGCCTGAAAAGGTATGAGAAATATGAAGAGCTTTAAAAGGTGTCAAAAATATGAGGAGCATGAAACGGTCTGCAAAAAAGTAGGAGCATGAAGTGATGTTGAAAAACTTGAAGAGCATGAAAAGGTGTGAAAAATATTAAGAGGTTCAAAGTTGTGAAATACATGAGGATTATGAAACGGTGTGAAAAAGTGGAGGAGCATGAAGCAGAGTTCGAAAACATGAAGAGCCTGAAAAGGTTTGAAAAATATGAAGAGCTCAAAAAGTGTCAAAAATATGAGGAGCATGAAACGATCTGAAAAATACGAGGAGCATGAAGCAGTGTTCAAAAACATGAAGAGCTTCAAAAGGTATGAAAAATATGAGAGCTTCAAAAGGTGTCAAAAATATGAGGAGCATGAAACGGTCTGAAAAATATGAGGAACATGAAGCGGTGTTCAAACACATGAAGAGCCTGAAAATGTGTGAAAATTATGAAGATCTTCAAAAGCTGTCAAAATTATGAGGAACATGAAACGTTTTGAAAAATAGGAGGAGCATGAAACGGTGTTGAAAAACATGAAGAGCCT
The DNA here is from genome assembly GCF_033118175.1 of Dama dama. Lineage (NCBI taxonomy): Eukaryota > Metazoa > Chordata > Mammalia > Artiodactyla > Cervidae > Dama > Dama dama. The sequence goes on along the minus strand of NW_026870948.1, from coordinate 1,853,391 downwards.
GAAAAGGTGTGAAAAATATGAAGAGCTTCAAAATCTTTGAAAAATATGAAGAGCTTTCAAAGGTGTGAAATACATGAGGAACATGAAACTCTCTGAAAAATAGGAGGAGCCTGAAATGGTGTTCAAAAACATGAATAGACTGAAAACGTGTGAAAAATATGAAGAGCTTCAAAAGGTGTGAAAAATATGAGGAGCATGATACGGTCTGAAAAATAGGAGGAGCATGAAGCTGTGTTCAAAAACATGAAGAGCCTGAAAAGTTGTGAAAAATATGAAAGGCTTCAAAAGGTTGAAAAATATGAGGAGCATGAAACGGTCTGAAAAATCGGAGGAGCATGAAGCGGTGTTGAAAAACATGAAGAGCCTGAAAATGTGTGAAAAATATGAAGAGCTTCAAAAGGTGTCAAAAATATGAGGAGCATGAAATGGTCTGAAAAATTGGAGGAGCATGAAGCGGTGTTGAAAAACATGAAGAGCCTTAAAAGGTGTGAAAAAAATGAAGAGCTTCAAAAGGTGTCAAAAATATGAGGAGCATGAAACGGTCTGAAAAATATGAGCAGCATGAAGCGGTGTTGAAAAACATGAAGAGCCTGAAAAGGTGTGAAAAATATGAAGAGCTTCAAAAGGTGTGAAATACATGAGGAGCATAAAACTCTCTGAAAAAGAGAAGGAGCATGAAGTGGTGTTCAAAAACATGAAGAGCCTGAAAAGGTGTGAAATATAGGAAGAGCTTCAAAAGGTGTGAAAAATATGAGGAGCATGATATGGTTTGAAAAATAGGATTAGCATGAAGCGGTGTTCAAAAACATGAAGAGCCTGAAAAGTTGTGAAAAATATGAAAACCTTCAAAAGGTGTCAAAAATGAGATGAGCATGAAACGGCCTGAAAAATAGGACGTGCATGAAGCGGTGTTGAAAAACATGAAGAGCCTGAAAAGTAGTGAAAAATATGAAGAGCTTCAAAAGGTGTCAAAAATATGAGGAGCATGAAACGGTCTGCAAAAAAGGAGGAGCATGAAGTGGTGTTGAAAAAGGTGAAGAGCCTGAAAAGGTGTTAAAAATATGAAAGCATCAAAAGGTGTTAAAATTATGAGGAGCATGAAACGGTCTGAAAAATAGGAGGAGCATGAAGCGCTGTTGAATATCATAAAGAGCCTGAAAAGTTGTGAAAAATATGAAGAGCTTCAAAAGGTGTGAAATATATGAGGAGAATGAAACGGTCTGAAAAATAGGAGGAGCATGAAGGGGTTTGCAGAAACATGAAGAGCATGAAAATGTGTGAAAAATATGAAGAGCTTCAAAAGATGTGAAATACATGAGGAGCATGAAACGGGCTGAAAAATAAGAGAAGCATGAAGTGCTGTGGAAAAACATGAAGAGCCTGAAAAGCTGTGAAAAATATGAAGAGCTTCAAAAGGTGTGAAATACATGAGGAGCATGAAATGGGCTGAAAAATAGGAGAAGCATGAAGTGGTGTTTAAAAATATGAAGAGCTTGAAAAGGTGTGAAAAATATGAAGACCTTCAAAAGGTGTCAAAAATGAGATGAGCATGAAACGGTCTGAAAAATAGGAGGATCATGAAACGGTGTTCAAAAACATGAAGAGCCTGAAAAGGTGTGAAAAATATGAAGAGCTACAAAAGGTGTCAAAATTATGAGGAGCATGATACGGTCTGAAAAATAGAAGCAGCATGAAACGGTGTTGAAACACATGAAGAGCCTGAAAACGTGTGAAAAATATGAAGAGCTTCAAAAGGTGTACAAAATATAAAGAGTTTCAAAGGTGACAAAAATGAGATGAGCAAGAAACGGTCTGAAAAATAGGAGGAGCATGAAGTGGTGGTGAAAAACATGAAGAGCCTGAAAAGGTGTGAAAAATATGAAGAGCTTCAAAATGTTTCAAAAATATGAAGAGCATGAAACGGTCTGAAAATCAGGAGGATCATGAAGTGGTGATCAAAAACATTAAGAGCCTGAAAAGGTGTGAAAAATATGAAGAGCATCAAAAGGTGTGAAATACATGAGGAGCATGAAACGGGCTGAAAAATAGGATGATGAAACGGAGTTGAAAAACATGAAGAGCCTGAAAAGATGTGAAAAATATGAAAAGCTTCAAAAAGTGTCAAAAATATGAGGAGCATGAAACGGTCTGAAAAATAGGAGGAGCATGAAGCTGTGTTCAAAAACATGAAGAGCCTGAAAAGGTGTGAAAAATATGAAGAGCTTCAAAAGGTGTCAAAAATATGAGGAGCATGAAACGGTCTGAAAAATAGGAGGAGCATGAAGCTGTGTTCAAAAACATGAAGATCTTAAAAGGGTGTGAAAAATATGAAGAGCTTCAAAAGGTGTGAAAAATATGAGGAGCATGAAACGGTCTGAAAAATAGAAGCAGCATGAAACGGTTTTGAAAAACATGAAGAGCCTGAAAACGTGTGAAAAATATGAAGTGCTTCAAAAGGTGTGAAAAACATGAAGAGCTTCAAAGGTGACAAAAATGAGATGAGCATGAAACGGTCTGAAAAATAGGAGGAGCATGAACGGAGTTGAAAAACATGAAGAGCCTGAAAAGGTGTGAAAAATATGAAGAGCTTCAAAATGTTTCAAAAATATGAAGAGCATGAAACGGTCTGAAAATCAGGAGGATCATGAAGCGGTGTTCAAAAACATGAAGATCCTGAAAAGGTGTGAAAAATATGAAGAGCTCAAAAAGTGTCAAAAATATGAGGAGCATGAAACGATCTGAAAAATACGAGGAGCATGAAGCAGTGTTCAAAAACATGAAGAGCCTGAAAAGGTGGGAAAAATATGAAGAGCTTCAAAAGGTGTGAAATATATGAGGAGAATGAAACGGTCTGAAAATAGGAGGATCATGAAGCGGTTTTCAGAAACATGAAGAGCATGAAAAGGTGTGAAAAATATGAAGAGCTTCAAAAGGTGTGAAATACATGAAGAGCATGAAAAGCTGTGAAAAATATGAAGAGCTTCAAAAGGTGTGAAATACATGAGGAGCATGAAATGGGCTGAAAAATAGGAGAAGCATGAAGTGGTGTTTAAAAATATGAAGAGCTTGAAAAGGTGTGAAAAATATGAAGAGCTTCAAAAGGTGTCAAAAATGAGATGAGCATGAAACGGTCTGAAAAATAGGAGGATCATGAAACGGTGTTGAAAAACATGAAGAGCCTGAAAAGATGTGAAAAATATGAAGAGCTACAAAAGGTGTCAAAATTATGAGGAGCATGAAACGTTCTGAAAAATAGGAGGAGCCTCAACCTGTGTTCAAAAACATGAAGAGCCTGAAAAGGTGTGAAAAATATGAAAAGCTTCAAAAAGTGTCAAAATGAGATGAGCATGAACCCGTCTGAAAAATAGGAGGAGCATGAAGCGGTGTTGAAAGACATGAAGAGCCTGAAAAGATGTGAGAAATATGAAGAGCTTTAAAAGGTGTCAAAAATATGAGGAGCATGAAACGGTCTGCAAAAAAGTAGGAGCATGAAGTGATGTTGAAAAACTTGAAGAGCATGAAAAGGTGTGAAAAATATTAAGAGGTTCAAAGTTGTGAAATACATGAGGATCATGAAACGGTGTGAAAAAGTGGAGGAGCATGAAGCAGAGTTCGAAAACATGAAGAGCCTGAAAAGGTTTGAAAAATATGAAGAGCTCAAAAAGTGTCAAAAATATGAGGAGCATGAAACGATCTGAAAAATACGAGGAGCATGAAGCAGTGTTCAAAAACATGAAGAGCTTCAAAAGGTATGAAAAATATGAGAGCTTCAAAAGGTGTCAAAAATATGAGGAGCATGAAACGGTCTGAAAAATATGAGGAACATGAAGCGGTGTTCAAACACATGAAGAGCCTGAAAATGTGTGAAAATTATGAAGATCTTCAAAAGCTGTCAAAATTATGAGGAACATGAAACGTTTTGAAAAATAGGAGGAGCATGAAACGGTGTTGAAAAACATGAAGAGCCTGAAAAGGTGTGAAAAATATGAAGAGCTTCAAAATCTTTGAAAAATATGAAGAGCTTTCAAAGGTGTGAAATACATGAGGAGCATGAAACTCTCTGAAAAATAGGAGGAGCCTGAAATGGTGTTCAAAAACATGAATAGACTGAAAACGTGTGAAAAATATGAAGAGCTTCAAAAGGTGTGAAAAATATGAGGAGCATGATACGGTCTGAAAAGTAGGAGGAGCATGAAGCTGTGTTCAAAAACATGAAGAGCCTGAAAAGTTGTGAAAAATATGAAAGGCTTCAAAAGGTTGAAAAATATGAGGAGCATGAAACGGTCTGAAAAATCGGAGGAGCATGAAGCGGTGTTGAAAAACATGAAGAGCCTGAAAATGTGTGAAAAATATGAAGAGCTTCAAAAGGTGTCAAAAATATGAGGAGCATGAAATGGTCTGAAAAATTGGAGGAGCATGAAGCGGTGTTGAAAAACATGAAGAGCCTTAAAAGGTGTGAAAAAAATGAAGAGCTTCAAAAGGTGTCAAAAATATGAGGAGCATGAAACGGTCTGAAAAATATGAGCAGCATGAAGCGGTGTTGAAAAACATGAAGAGCCTGAAAAGGTGTGAAAAATATGAAGAGCTTCAAAAGGTGTGAAATACATGAGGAGCATAAAACTCTCTGAAAAAGAGAAGGAGCATGAAGTGGTGTTCAAAAACATGAAGAGCCTGAAAAGGTGTGAAATATAGGAAGAGCTTCAAAAGGTGTGAAAAATATGAGGAGCATGATATGGTTTGAAAAATAGGATTAGCATGAAGCGGTGTTCAAAAACATGAAGAGCCTGAAAAGTTGTGAAAAATATGAAAACCTTCAAAAGGTGTCAAAAATGAGATGAGCATGAAACGGCCTGAAAAATAGGACGTGCATGAAGCGGTGTTGAAAAACATGAAGAGCCTGAAAAGTAGTGAAAAATATGAAGAGCTTCAAAAGGTGTCAAAAATATGAGGAGCATGAAACGGTCTGAAAAATCGGAGGAGCATGAAGCGTTGTTGAAAAACATGAAGAGCCTGAAAAGGTGTGAGAAATATGAAGAGCTTCAAAAGGTGTTAAAATTATGAGTAGCATGAAACGGTCTGCAAAAAAGGAGGAGCATGAAGTGGTGTTGAAAAAGATGAAGAGCCTGAAAAGGTGTTAAAAATATGAAAGCATCAAAAGGTGTCAAAATTATGAGGAGCATGAAACGGTCTGAAAAATAGGAGGAGCATGAAGCGCTGTTGAATATCAAAAAGAGCCTGAAAAGTTGTGAAAAATATGAAGAGCTTCAAAAGGTGTGAAATATATGAGGAGAATGAAACGGTCTGAAAAATAGGAGGAGCATGAAGCGGTTTGCAGAAACATGAAGAGCATGAAAAGGTGTGAAAAATATGAAGAGCTTCAAAAGATGTGAAATACATGAGGAGCATGAAACGGGCTGAAAAATAAGAGAAGCATGAAGTGCTGTGGAAAAACATGAAGAGCCTGAAAAGCTGTGAAAAATATGAAGAGCTTCAAAAGGTGTGAAATACATGAGGAGCATGAAATGGGCTGAAAAATAGGAGAAGCATGAAGTGGTGTTTAAAAATATGAAGAGCTTGAAAAGGTGTGAAAAATATGAAGACCTTCAAAAGGTGTCAAAAATGAGATGAGCATGAAACGGTCTGAAAAATAGGAGGAGCAAGAAGCGGTGTTGAAAAACAAGAAGAGACGGAAAAGGTGTGAAAAATATGAAGAGCTTCAAAAGGTTTCAAAAATATGAGGAGCTTGAAATGATCTGAAAAATAGGACGAGCATGAAACGGTGTTCAAAAACATGAAGAGCATGAAAAGGTGTGAAAATTATGAAGAGCTTCAAAAGGTGTGAAAAACATGAGGAGAATGAAACGGTCTGAAATATAGGAGGAGCATGAAGCAGTGTTCAAAACATGAAGAGCCTGAAAAAGTGTGAAAAATATGAAGATCTTCAAAACTTTGAAAAATATGAAGACCCTGAAAAGGTGTCAAAAATGAGATGAGCATGAAACAGTCTGAAAATTAGGAGGAGCATGAAGTGTTGTTCAAAAACGTGAAGAGCCTGAAAAGGTGTGAAAAATATGAAGAGCTTGAAAAGGTGTGAAATATATGAGGAGCTTCAAAAGGTGTGAAAAATATGAAGAGCTTCAAAAGATGTCAAAAATATGAAAAGCATGAAACGGTCTGAAAAATAGGAGGAGCATGAAATGGTGTTCAAAAACATGAAGAGCCTGAAAATGTGTGAAAAATATGAAAAGCTTCAAAGGTTTGAAATACATGAGGAGCATGAAACAGTCTGAAAAATAGGAGAAGCATGAAGTGGTGTGGAAAAAAATGAAGAGCCTGAAAAGGTGTGAAAAATATGAAGAGCTTCAAAAGGTGTGAAATATATGTGGAGCATGAATCTCTCTGAAAAATAGGAGGAGCATGAAGTGGTGTTGAAAAACATGAAGAGCCTGAAAAGATGTGAAAAATATGAAGAGCTCCAAAAGGTGTGAAAAATATGAGAAGCATGATACGATCTGAAAAATAGGAGGAGCATGAAGTGGTGTTCAGAAACATGGAGAGCCTAAAAAGGTGTGAAAAATATGAAGAGCTTCAAAAGGTGTCAAAAATATGAGGAGCTTGAAACTGTCTGAAAAATAGGAGGAGCATGAAGCAGTGTTCAAAAACATGAAGAGCCTGAAAAGGTGTGAAAAATATGAAGAGCTTCAAAACGTGTGAAATACATGACGAGCATGAAAAGGTCTGAAAAATAGGAGGAGCATGAAATGGTGTTCAAAAACATGAAGAGCATGAAAAGGTGTGAAAAATATGAAGAGCTTCAAAAGGTGTGAAAAACATGAGGAGAATGAAACGGTCTGAAAAATAGGAGGAGCATGAAGCAGTGTTCAAAACATGAAGAGCCTGAAAAAGTGTGAAAAATATGAAGATCTTCAAAAGTTTGAAAAATATGAAGACCCTGAAAAGGTGTCAAAAATGAGATGAGCATGAAAAAGTCTGAAAAGTAGGAGGAGCATGAAGTGTTGTTCAGAAACGTGAAGAGCCTGAAAAGGTGTGAAAAATATGAAGAGCTTGAAAAGGTATGAAATACCTGAGGAGCATGAAACGGTCTGAAAAATAGGAGGAGCATGAAGCGGTGTTCAAAACATGAAGAGCCTGAAAAAGTGTGAAAAATATGAAGAGCTTCAAAAGGTTTGAAAAATAGGAGGAGGATGAAGCGGTGTTCAAAAACATGAAGAGCCTGAAAAAGTGTGATAAATATGAAGAGCTTATAAAATTGTCAAAAATATGAGGAGCATGGAGAGATGTTCAAAAACATGAAGAGGATGTTAAGGCGTGAAAAACATTAAGAGCTTCAAAAGGTTTGAAAAATAGGAGGAGCATGAAGCGGTGTTCAAAAACATGAAGAGCCTGAAAATGTGTGAAAAATATGAATAGCTTATAAAATTGTCAAAAATATGAGGAGCATGAAACGGTCTGAAAAATACGAGCAGCCTGAAAACGTCTGAAAAATAGGAGGAGCATGAAGCGGTGTTCAAAAACATGAAGGGCCTGAAAACGTGTGAAAAATATGAAGAGCTTCAAAAGGAGTCAAAAATATGCGAAGCCTGAAACGATCTGAAAAATAGGAGGAGCATGAAGCGGTGTTGAAAAACATGAAGAGCCGGAAAAGGTGTGAAAAATGTGAAGAGCTTCAAAAGGTGTCAAAAATATGAGGAGCATGAAACGGTCTGAAATATAAGAGGATCATGAAACGGTGTTGAAAAACATGAAGAGCCGGAAAAGGTGTGAAAAATGTGAAGAGCTTCAAAAGGTGTCAAAAATATGAGGAGCATGAAACGGTCTGAAATATAAGAGGATCATGAAGCGGTGTTGAAAAACATGAAGAGTCTGAAAACGTGTGAAAAATATGAAGAGCTTCAAACGGTGTGAAAAATATCAGGAGCATGAAACGGTCTGAAAAAGATGAGGAGCATGAAGTGGTCTTCAAAAACATGTACAGCCTGAAAAGGTGTGAAAAATATGAAGAGCTTCAAAAGATGTGAAAAATATGAAGAGCTTCAAAAGGTGTCAAAAATGAGATGAGCATGAAACGGTCTGAAAAATAGGAGAAGAATGAAACGGTGTTGAAAAATTGAAGAGCCTGAAAAGCTGTGAAAAATATGAAGAGCTTCAAAAGGTGTGAAAAATATGAAGAGCTTCAAAACGTGTGAAATACATGAGGAGCATGAAAAGGTCTGACAAATAGGAGTAGCATGAAGAGGTGTTCAAAAACATGAAGAGGCTGATAAGGTGTGAAAAACATGAAGAGCTTCAAAAAGTTTGAAAAATAGGAGGAGCATGAAGCGGTGTTCAAAAACATGAGGAGCCTGAAAAGGTGAGAAAAATATGAAGAGCTTCAAAAGGTGTGAGAAATGTGAGGAGCATGAAGCGGTGTTCAAATACATGAAGAGCCTGAAAAAGTGTGAAAAATATGAAGAGCTTATAAAATTGTCAAAAATATCAGGAGCATGAAACGGTCTGAAAAATACGAGCAGCCTGAAACCGTCTGAAAAATAGGAGGAGCATGAAGCGGTGTTCAAAAACATGAAGGGCCTGAAAACGTGTGAAAAATATGAAGAGCTTCAAAAGGAGTCAAAAATATGCGGAGCCTGAAACGATCTGAAAAATACGAGGAGCATGAAGCGGAGTTGAAAAACATGAAGAGCCGGAAAAGGTGTGAAAAATGTGAAGAGCTTCAAAAGGTGTCAAAAATATGAGGAGCATGAAACGCTCTGAAATATAGGAGGATCATGAAGCGGGGTTGAAAAACATGAAGAGCCTGAAAAGGTGTGATAAATGTGAAGACCTTCAAAAGGTGTCAAAAATATGAGGAGTATGAAATGGTCTGAAAAATAGGAGGAGCATGAAACGGTGATCAAAAACATGAAGAATCTGAAAACGTGTGAAAAATATGAAAAGATTCAAACGGTGTGAAAAATATCAGGAGCATGAAACGGTCTGAAAAAGATGAGGAGCATGAAGTGGTCTTCAGAAACATGTACAGCCTGAAAAGGTGAGAAAAATATGAAGAGCTTCAAAGGGTGTGAAAAACAGGAGGAACATGAAGCAGCGTTCAAAAATATGAAGAGCCTGAAAAGGTGTCAAAAATATGAAGTGCTTCAAAAGGTGTCAACAATATGAGGAGCATGAAACAGTCTGAAAAATAGGAGGAGCAAGAAGCGGTGTTGAAAAACAAGAAGAGACGGAAAAGGTGTGAAAAATATGAAGAGCTTCAAAAGGTTTCAAAAATATGAGGAGCTTGAAATGATCTGAAAAATAGGACGAGCATGAAACGGTGTTCAAAAACATGAAGAGCATGAAAAGGTGTGAAAATTATGAAGAGCTTCAAAAGGTGTGAAAAACATGAGGAGAATGAAACGGTCTGAAAAATAGGAGGAGCATGAAGCAGTGTTCAAAACATGAAGAGCCTGAAAAAGTGTGAAAAATATGAAGATCTTCAAAAGTTTGAAAAATATGAAGACCCTGAAAAGGTGTCAAAAATGAGATGAGCATGAAACAGTCTGAAAAGTAGGAGGAGCATGAAGTGTTGTTCAAAAACGTGAAGAGCCTGAAAAGGTGTGAAAAATATGAAGAGCTTGAAAAGGTGTGAAATACCTGAGGAGCATGAAACGGTCTGAAAAATAGGAGGAGCATGAAGCGGTGTTCAAAACATGAAGAGCCTGAAAAAGTGTGAAAAATATGAAGAGCTTCAAAAGGTTTGAAAAATAGGAGGAGCATGAAGCGGTGTTCAAAAACATGAAGAGCCTGAAAAAGTGTGAAAAATATGAAGAGCTAATAAAATTGTCAAAAATAAGAGGAGCATGAAGAGATGTTCAAAAACATGAAGAGGCTGATAAGGTGTGAAAAACATGAAGAGCTTCAAAAGGTTTGAAAAATAGGAGGAGCATGAAGCGGTGCTCAAAAACATGAAGAGCCTGAAAAAGTGTGAAAAATATGAAGAGCTTATAAAATTGTAAAAAATATGAGGAGCATGAAACGGTCTGAAAAATACGAGCAGCCTGAAACCGTCTGAAAAATAGGAGGAGCATGAAGCGGTGTTCCAAAACATGAAGGGCCTGAAAACGTGTGAAAAATATGAAGAGCTTAAAAAGGAGTCAAATATATGCGGAGCCTGAAACGATCTGAAAAATAGGAGGAGCATGAAGCGATGTTGAAAAACATGAAGAGCCGGAAAAGGTGTGATAAATGTGAAGAGCTTCAAAAGGTGTCAAAAATATGAGGAGCATGAAACGGTCTGAAAAATAGGAGGAGCATGAAACGGTGATCAAAAACATGAAGAATCTGAAAACGTGTGAAAAATATGAAGAGCTTCAAATGGTGTGAAAAATATGAGGTGCATGAAATGGTCTGAAAAAGATGAGGAGCATGAAGTGGTCTTCAAAAACATGTACAGCCTGAAAAGGTGTGAAAAATATGGAGAGCTTCAAAAGGTGTGAAAAACAGGAGGAACATGAAGTGGTGTTCAAAAATATGAAGAGCCTGAAAAGGTGTGAAAACTATGAAGTGCTTCAAAAGGTGTCAACAATATGAGGAGCATGAAACGGTCTGAAAAATAGGAGGAGCAAGAAGCGGTGTTGAAAAACAAGAAGAGACGGAAAAGGTGTGAAAATATGAAGAGCTTCAAAACGTGTCAAAAATATGAGTAGCGTGAAACGGTCTGAAAAATAGGAGGAGCATGAAGCGGTGTTGAAAAACATGAAGAGCCTGAAAACGTGTGAAAAATATGAAGAGCTTCAAAAGGTATGAAAATATGAAGAGCTTCAAAAGTTGTCAAAAAAGAGATGAGCATGAAACGGTCTGAAAAATAGGAGCAGCATGAAGCGGTGTTGAAAAACATGAAGAGTCTGAAAAGGTGTGAAAAATATGAAGAGCTTCAAAAGGTGTCAAAAATATGAGGAGCATGAAACGGTCTGAAATATAGGAAGATCATCAAGCGGTGTTGAAAAACATGAAGAGCCTGAAAATGTGTGAAAAACGTGAAGAGCTTCAAAAGATGTCAAAAATATGAGGAGCATGAAACGGTCTGAAAAATATGAGGAGAATGAAGCGGTGTTAAAAAACATGAAGAGCCTGAAAAGAAGTGCAAAATATGAAGAGCTTCAAAAGGTGTGAAAAATATGAAGACCTTCAAAAGGTGTCAAAAATGAAATGAGCATGAAACGGTCGGAAAAATAGGAGGAGCATGAAGCGGTGTTGTAAAACATGAAGAGCCTGAAAACCTGTGAAAAACAGGAAGAGCTTCAAAAGGTGTGAAAAATATGAAGAGCTTCAAAAAATGTCTAAAATATGAGGAGCATGAAATGGTCTCAAATATAGGAGAATCATGCAGCGGTGTTGAAAACTATAAACAGCCTGAAAAGGTGTGAAAAACATGAAGAGCTTCAAAAGATTTGAAAAATAGGAGGAGCATGAAGCGGTGCTCAAAAACATGAAGAGCCTGAAAATGTGTGAAAAATATGAAGAGCTTATAAAATTGTCAAAAATATGAGGAGCATGAAACGGTCTGAAAAATACGAGCAGCCTGAAGCGTCTGAAAAATAGGAGGAGCATGAAGCGGTGTTCAAAAACATGAAGGGCCTGAAAATGTGTGAAAAATATGAAGAGCTTCAAAAGGAGTCAAAAATATGCGGAGCCTGAAACGATCTGAAAAATAGGAGGAGCATGAAGCGGAGTTGAAAAACATGAAGAGCCTGAAAAGGTGTGAAAAATGTGAAGAGCTTCAAAAGGTGTCAAAAATATGAGGAGCATGAAACACTCTGAAACATAGAAGGATCATGAAGCGGTGTTGAAAAACATGAAGAGCCGGAAAAGGTGTGAAAAATGTGAAGAGCTTCAAAAGGTGTCAAAAATATGAGGAGCATGAAACGGTCTGAAAAATAGGAGGAGCATGAAACGGTGATCAAAAACATGAAGAATCTGAAAACGTGTGAAAAATATGATGAGCTTCAAACGGTGTGAAAAATATCAGGAGCATGAAACGGTCTGAAAAAGATGAGGAGCATGAAGTGGTCTTCAAAAACATGTACAGCCTGAAAAGGTGTGAAAAATATGAAGAGCTTCAAAAGGTGTGAAAAACAGGAGGAACATGAAGCGGTGTTCAAAAATATGAAGAACCTGAAAAGGTGTGAAAAATATGAAGTGCTTGAAAAGGTGTCAACAATATGAGGAGCATGAAACGGTCTGAAAAATAGGAGGAGCAAGAAGCGGTGTTGAAAAACAAGAAGAGACGGAAAAGGTGTGAAAAATATGAAGAGCTTCAAAACGTGTCAAAAATATGAGGAGCATGAAACGGTCTGAAAAATAGGAGGAGCATGAAGCGTTGTTGAAAAACATGAAGAGCCTGAAAACGTGTGGAAAATATGAAGAGCTTCAAAAGGTATGAAAATATGAAGAGCTTCAAAAGTTGTCAAAAAAGAGATGAGCATGAAACGGTCTGAAAAATAGGAGCAGCATGAAGCGGTGTTGAAAAACATGAAGAGTCTGAAAAGGTGTGAAAAATATGAAGAGCTTCAAAAGGTGTCAGAAATATGAGGAGCATGAAACGGTCTGAAAAATAGGAGGAGCATGAAGCGGTGTTGAAAAACATGAAGAGCCTGAAAACGTGTGAAAAATATGAAGAGCTTCAAAAGGTATGAAAATATGAAGAGCTTCAAAAGTTGTCAAAAAAGAGATGAGCATGAAACGGTCTGAAAAATAGGAGCAGCATGAAGCGGTGTTGAAAAACATGAAGAGTCTGAAAAGGTGTGAAAAATATGAAGAGCTTCAAAAGGTGTCAAAAATATGAGGAGCATGAAACGGTCTGAAAAATAGGAGGAGCATGAAGCGGTGTTGAAAAACATGAAGAGCCTGAAAACGTGTGAAAAATATGAAGAGCTTCAAAAGGTATGAAAATATGAAGAGCTTCAAAAGTTGTCAAAAAAGAGATGAGCATGAAACGGTCTGAAAAATAGGAGCAGCATGAAGCGGTGTTGAAAAACATGAAGAGCCTGAAAATGTGTGAAAAATATGAAGAGCTTCAAAAGGTGTCAAAAATATGAAGAGCTTCAAAAAATGTCAAAAATATGAGGAGCATGAAATGGTCTCAAATATAGGAGAATCATGCAGCGGTGTTGAAAACTATAAACAGCCTGAAAATGTGTGAAAAATATGAAGAGCTTCAAAAGGTGTCAAAAATATGAGTATCATGAAATGGTCTGAAAAACAGGAGCAGCATGAAACAGTGTTCAAAAACATGAAGACATTGAAAAGGTGTGAAAAATATGAAGAGTTTCAAAAGGTGTGAAATACATGAGAAGCATGAAAGGGTGTGAAAAATGGAGGAGCAAGAAGCGGTGTTGAAAAACATGAAGAGCCTGAAAAGGTGTGATAAATGTGAAGAGCTTCAAAAGGTGTCAAAAATATGAGGAGCATGAAACGGTGATCAAAAACATGAAGAATCTGAAAACGTGTGAATAATATGAAGAGCTTCAAACGGTGTGAAAAATATCAGGAGCATGAAACGGTCTGAAAAAGATGAGGAGCATGAAGTGGTCTTCAGAAACATGTACAGCCTGAAAAGGTGTGAAAAATATGAAGAGCTTCAAAAGGTGTGAAATACATGAGTATCATGAAACGGTATAAAAAATAGGAGGAGCATGAAGCTGTGTTCAAAAACATGAGAGCCTGAAAAGGTGTGAAAATATGAAGAGCTTTAAAAGGTGTGAAAAATACGAGGAGCATGAAACGGTGTTCAAAAACATGAAGAGCCTAAAATGGTGTGAAAATTATGAAGAGCCTCAAAACGTGTCAAAAATATGAGGAGCATGAAACGGTCTGAAAAATAGGAGGAGCATGAAGCGATGTTGAAAAAATTGAAGAGCCTGAAAACGTGTAAAATATGAAGAGCTTCAAAAGGTGTGAAAAATATGAAGAGCTTCAAAAGGTGTCAAAAATGAGATGAGCATGAAACGGTCTGAAAAATAGGAGGAGAATGAAACGGTGTTGAAAAACTTGAAGACCCTGAAAAGCTGTGAAAAATATGAAGAGCATCAAAAGGTGTGAAAAATATGAAGAGCTTCAAAAGGTGTCAAAAATATGAGGAGCATGAAAAGGTCACAAAAAGAGGAGGAGCATGAGTGGAGTTGAAAAACATGAAGAGACTGAAAAGGTGTGAAAAATATGAAGAGCTTCAAAAGGTGTCAAAAATATGAGGGCTTGAAACGGTCTGAAGAATAGGAGGAGCATGAAGCAGTGTTCAAAAACATGAAGAGTCTGAAAAGGTGTGAAAAATATGAAGAGCTTCAAAACGTGTGAAATACATGAGGAGCATGAAAAGGTCTGAAAAATAGGAGTAGCATGAAGAGGTGTTCAAAAACATGAAGAGTCTGATAAGGTGTGAAAAACATGAAGAGCTTCAAAAAGTTTGAAAAATAGGAGGAGCATGAAGCGGTGTTAAAAAACATGAAGAGCCTAAAAAAGTGTGAAAATTATGAAGAGCTTATAAAATGGTCAAAAATATGAGGAGCATGAAACGTTCTGAAAAATAGGAGAAGCTTGAAACGGTGATCAAAAAAATGAAGAGCCTGAAAACGTGTGAAAAATATGAAGAGCTTCAAACGGTGTGAAAAATATGAGGAGCATGAAACAGACTGAAAAAGATGAGGAGCATGAAGTCGTGTTCAAAATCATGTGCAGCCTGAAAAGCTGTGAAAAATATGAAGAGCTTCAAAAGGTGTGAAAAATATGAGAAGCATGATACGGTCTGAAAAATAGGAGGAGCATGAAGTGGTGTTCAGAAACATGGAGAGCCTAAAAAGGTGTGAAAAATATGAAGAGCTTCAAAAAGTGTGAAAAATATGAGGAGCTTGAAACGGTCTGAAAAATAGGAGGAGCATGAAGCAGTGTTCACAAACATGAAGAGCCTGAAAAGGTGTGAAAAATATGAAGAGCTTCAAAACGTGTGAAATACATGAGGAGCATGAAAAGGTCTGAAAAATAGGAGGAGCATGAAATAGTGTTCAAAAACATGAAGAGAATGAAAAGGTGTGAAATTTATGAAGAGCTTCAAAAGGTGTCAAAAATGAGATGAGCATGAAACGGTCTGAAAAATAGGAGGAGCAAAAAGCGGTGTTGAAAAACATGAAGAGTCTGAAAAGGTGTGAGAAATATGAAGAGCTTCAAAAGGTGTGAAAAATATGAAGAGCTTCAAAAGGAGTGAAGAATATGAAGAGCTTCAAAAGGTGTCAAAAATGAGATGAGCATGAAACGGTCTGAAAAATAGGAGGAGCATGAAGCGGTGTTGAAAAACATGAAGAGCCTGAAAAGGTGTGAAAAACATGAAGAGCTTCAAAAGGTGTCAAAAATATGAGGAGCATGAAACGGTCTGAAAAATAGGAGGAGCATGAAGCGGTGTTGAAAAACATGAAGAGCCTGAAAACGTGTGAAAAATATGAAGAGCTTCAAAAGGTATGAAAATACGAAGAACTTCAAAAGTTGTCAAAAAAGAGATGAGCATGAAACGGTCTGAAAAATAGGAGCAGCATGAAGCGGTGTTGAAAAACATGAAGAGTCTGAAAAGGTGTGAAAAATATGAAGAGCTTCAAAAGGTGTCAAAAATATGAGGAGCATGAAACGGTCTGAAAAATAGGAGGAGCATGAAGCGGTGTTGAAAAACATGAAGAGCCTGAAAACGTGTGAAAAATATGAAGAGCTTCAAAAGGTATGAAAATATGAAGAGCTTCAAAAGTTGTCAAAAAAGAGATGAGCATGAAACGGTCTGAAAAATAGGAGCAGCATGAAGCGGTGTTGAAAAACATGAAGAGCCTGAAAATGTGTGAAAAACGTGAAGAGCTTCAAAAGATGTCAAAAATATGAGGAGCATGAAACGGTCTGAAAAATAGGAGGAGCATGAAGCGGTGTTAAAAAACATGAAAATCTGAAAAGAAGTGAAAAATGTGAAGAGCTTCAAAAGGTGTGAAAAATATGAAGTCCTTCAAAAGGTGTCAAAAATATGAAGAGCTTCAAAAGATGTCAAAAATATGAGGAGCATGAAACCGTCTGAAAAATATGAGGAGCATGAAGCAGTGTTGAAAAACATGAAGAGCCTGAAAAGCTGTGAAAAATAGGAAGAGCTTCAAAAGGTGTGAAAAATATGAAGATCTTCAAAAAATGTCAAAAATATGAGGAGCATGAAATGGTCTCAAATATAGGAGAATCATGCAGCGGTGTTGAAAACTATAAACAGCCTGAAAATGTGTGAAAAATATGAAGAGCTTCAAAAGGTGTCAAAAATATGAGTATCATGAAATGGTCTGAAAAACAGGAGCAGCATGAAACAGTGTTCAAAAACATGAAGACATTGAAAAGGTGTGAAAAATATGAAGAGTTTCAAAAGGTGTGAAACACATGAGAAGCATGAAAGGGTGTGAAAAATGGAGGAACAAGAAGCGGTGTTGAAAAACATGAAGAGCCTGAAAAGGTGTGATAAATGTGAAGAGCTTCAAAAGGTGTCAAAAATATGAGGAGCATGAAACGGTGATCAAAAACATGAAGAATCTGAAAACGTGTGAATAATATGAAGAGCTTCAAACGGTGTGAAAAATATCAGGAGCATGAAACGGTCTGAAAAAGATGAGGAGCATGAAGTGGTCTTCAAAAACATGTACAGCCTGAAAAGGTGTGAAAAATATGAAGAGCTTCAAAAGGTGTGAAATACATGAGTATCATGAAACGGTATAAAAAATAGGAGGAGCATGAAGCTGTGTTCAAAAACATGAGAGCCTGAAAAGGTGTGAAAATATGAAGAGCTTTAAAAGGTGTGAAAAATACGAGGAGCATGAAACGGTGTTCAAAAACATGAAGAGCCTAAAATGGTGTGAAAATTATGAAGAGCCTCAAAACGTGTCAAAAATATGAGGAGCATGAAACGGTCTGAAAAATAGGAGGAGCATGAAGCGATGTTGAAAAACTTGAAGAGCCTGAAAACGTGTAAAATATGAAGAGCTTCAAAAGGTGTGAAAAATATGAAGAGCTTCAAAAGGTGTCAAAAATGAGATGAGCATGAAACGGTCTGAAAAATAGGAGGAGCAAAAAGCCGTGTTGAAAAACATGAAGAGTCTGAAAAGGTGTGAGGAATATGAAGAGCTTCAAAAGGTGTGAAAAATATGAAGAGCTTCAAAAGGAGTGAAGAATATGAAGAGCTTCAAAAGGTGTCAAAAATGAGATGAGCATGAAACGGTCTGAAAAGTAGGAGGAGCATGAAGCGGTGTTGAAAAACATGAAGAGCCTGAAAAGGTGTGAAAAATATGAAGAGCTTCAAAAGGTGTGAAAAATATGAGAAGCATGAAACGATATGAAAAATAGGAGGAGCATGACGCGGTGTTCAGAAACATGAAGAGCCTGAAAAGGTGTGAAAAATATGAAGAGCTTCAAAAGGTGTCAAAATATGAGGAGCATGAACGGTCTGAAAAATAGGAGGAGCATGAAACGGTGTTCAAAAACATGAAGAGCCTGAAAAATGGGAAAAATATGAAGAGCCTCAAAACGTGTCAAAATATTAGGAGTATGAAACGGTATGATAAATAGAAGGAGCATGAAGCGGTGTTGAAAAACATGAAGAGTCTGAAATTGTGTGAAAAATATGAAGAGCTTCAAAAAGGTGAAAAATATGAAGAGCTTCAAAAGTTGTCAAAAATTAGATGAGTATGAAACGGTCTAAAAAATAGGAGGAGTAACAAATAGTGTTGAAAAAAATGAAGAGCATGAAAAGGTGTGAGAAATATGAACGGCTTCAAAAGGTGTGAAAAATATGAGGAGCCTGAAACGGTCTGAAAAAAAGGAGGAGCATGAAGTGGTGTTGAAAAACATGAAGAGCCTGAAAAGGTGTGAAAAATATGAAGACCTTCAAAAGGTGTCAAAAATATGAGGAGCATGAAATGGTCTGAAAAATCGGAGGAGCATGAAGCGGTGTTGAAAAACATGAAGAGCCTGAAAAGGTGTGGAAAATATGAAGAGCTTCAAAAGGTGTCAAAAATATGAGGAGCATGAAACGGTCTGAAAAATAGGAGGAGCATGAAGTGCTGTTCAAAAACATGAAGAGCCTGAAAAGGTGTGAAAAATATGAAGAGCTACAAAAGGTGTGAAAAATATGAGGAGCATGATACGGTAGAAAAAATAGGAGGAGCATGAAGCTGTGTTCAAAAACATGAAGAGCCTGAAAAGGTGTGAAAAATATGAAGAGCCTCAAAACGTCTCAAAAATATGAGAAGTATGAAACGGTATGATAAATAGCAGGAGCATGAAGCGGTTTTGAAAAACATGAAGGGTCTGAAATCGTGTGAAAAATATGAAGAGCTTCAAAAATGTGAAAAATATGAAGAGCTTCAAAAGGTGTAAAAAATATGAAGTGCCTCAAAATGTGTCAAAAATTAGATGAGTATGAAAAGTCCTAAAAAATAGGAGGAGCAACAAGTAGTGTTGAAAAAAATGAAGAGACTGAAAAGGTGTGAAAAATATGAAGACCTTCAAGAGGTGTCAAAAATATGAGGAGCATGAAACTTTCTAAAAAATAGGACGAGCATGAAGCAGTGATAAAAAACATGAAGAGCCTGAAAAGGTGTGAAAAATATGAAGAGTTTCTAAAGGTGTCAAAAATATGAGGAGCATGATACGGTTTGAAAAAAGGAGGAGCATGAAGCGGTGTTGAAAAACATGAAGAGTGTGAAAACGTGTGAAAATATGAAGAGCTTCAAAAATATTAAAAATATGAAGAGCTTCAACAGTTGTGAAAAATATGAAGAGATTAAAAAGGTGTCAAAAATGAGATGAGCTTGAAACGGTCTGAAAAATAGAAGGAGCATGAAGCGGTGTTGAAAATCATGAACAGACTGAAAAGGTGTGAACAATATGAAAAGCTTCAAAAGGTGTCAAAAATGAGATGAGCATTAAACGGTCTGAAAAATAGGAATAACATGAAACGGTGTTGAATATCATGAAGAGCCTGAAATAATGTGAAATATATAAAGAGCTGCAAAAGGTGTCAAAAATATGAGGAGCATGAAACGGTCTGATAAATAGGTGGAGCATGAAGCTGTGTTCAAAAACATGAAGAGCCTGAAAAGGTGTGAAAAATATGAAGAGCGCAAAAAGTGTCAAAAATATGAGGAGCATGAAACGGTCTGAAAAATACGAGGAGCATGAAGCAGTGTTCAAAAACATGAAGAGCCTGAAAAGGTGGGAAAAATATGAAGAGCTTCAAAAGGTGTGAAATATATGAGGAGAATGAAACGGTCTGAAAAATAGGAGGATCATGAAGCGGTTTTCAGAAACATGAAGAGCATGAAAAGGTGTGAAAAATATGAAGAGCTTCAAAAGGTGTGAAATATATGAGGAGAATGAAACGGTCTGAAAAATAGGAGGATCATGAAGCGGTTTTCAGAAACATGAAGAGCATGAAAAGGTGTGAAAAATAGGAAGAGTTTCAAAAGGTGTCATAAATATGAGGAGCATGAAACGGTCTGAAAAATAGGAGGAGCATGAAACGGTGATCAAAAACACGAAGAGCCTGAAAAGGTGTGAAAAATATGAAGAGCTTCAAAAGGTGTGAAATACATGAGGAGCATGAAACTCTCTGAAAAATAGGAGGAGCATGAAGCGGTTTTCAAAAACATGAAGAGCCTGAAAATGTGTGAAAAATATGAAGAGCTTCAAAAGGTGTCAAAAATGAGATGAGCATGAAACGGTCTGAAAAATATGAGGAGCCTGAAACGGTGTTGAAAGACATGAAGAGCATGAAAAGTTGTGAAAAATATGAAAAGCTTCAAAAGGTGTCAAAAATGAGATGAGCATGAAACGGTCTGAAAAATAGGAGGAGCATGAAGCGGTGTTGAAAAATAAAGAGCCTGAAAAGGTGTGAAAAATCTGAAGAGGATCAAAAGGTGTCAAATATATGAGGAGAATGAAATGGTCTGAAAAATAGGAGGATCATGAAGCTGTGTCGAAAAACATGAAGAGCCTGAAAAGGTGTGAAAAAAATGAAGAGCTTCTAAATGTGTCAAAAATATGAGGAGCATGAAACGGTCTGAAAAATAGGAGGATCATGAAGCGGTGTTCAAAAACATGAAGAGCCTGAAAAGGTGTGAAAAATATGAAGAGCTCAAAAAGTGTCAAAAATATGATGAGCATGAAACGATCTGAAAAATAGAAGGAGCATGAAACGGTGATCAAAAACATGAAGAGCCTGAAAAGGTGTGAAAAATATGAAGAGCTCAAAAAGTGTCAAAAATATGAGGAGCATGAAACGCTCTGAAAAATACGAGGAGCATGAAACGGTGTTCAAAAACATGAAGAGCCTGAAAAGTTGTGAAAAATATGAAAAGCTTCAAAAGGTGTCAAAAATGATATTAGCATTAAACGGTCGGAAAAATAGGAATAACATGAAACGGTGTTGAAAATCATGAAGAGCCTGAAATAGTGTGAAAAATATAAAGAGCTGCAAAAGGTGTCAAAAATATGATCGGGATTGGGAATACATGTAAATCAATGGCTGATTCATAGCAATGTATGACAAAACCCACTGGAAAAAAAAATAATAAAAATTAAAAAAAAAAAAAGCTTATCAAGAATAAAAAAACAAAAAAAAAATATGAGGAGCATAAAATGGTCTGATAAATAGGTGGAGCATGAAGCTGGGTTCAAAAACATGAAGAGCCTGAAAAGGTGTGAAAAATATGAAGAGCTTCAAAATGTTTCACAAATATGAAGAGCATGAAACGGTCTGAAAAACAGGAGGATCATGAAGCGGTGTTCAAAAACATGAAGAGCCTGAAAAGGTGTGAAAAATATGAAGTGCTCAAAAAGTGTCAAAAATATGAGGAGCATGAAACGCTCTGAAAAATAGGAGGAGCATGAAGCGGTGTTCAAAAACATGAAGAGCCTGAAAAGTTGTGAAAAATATGAAAAGCTTCAAAAGGTGTCAAAAATGATATTAGCATTAAACGGTCGGAAAAATAGGAATAACATGAAACGGTGTTGAAAATCATGAAGAGCCTGAAATAGTGTGAAAAATATAAAGAGCTGCAAAAGGTGTCAAAAATATGATCGGGATTGGGAATACATGTAAATCAATGGCTGATTCATAGCAATGTATGACAAAACCCACTGGAAAAAAAATAATAAAAATTAAAAAAAAAAAGCTTATCAAGAATAAAAAAACAAAAAAAAAATATGAGGAGCATGAAACGGTCTGATAAATAGGTGGAGCATGAAGCTGTGTTCAAAAACATGAAGAGCCTGAAAAGGTGTGAAAAATATGAAGAGCTTCAAAATGTTTCACAAATATGAAGAGCATGAAACGGTCTGAAAAACAGGAGGATCATGAAGCGGTGTTCAAAAACATGAAGAGCCTGAAAAGGTGTGAAAAATATGAAGAGCTTAAAAAGTGTCAAAAATATGAGGAGCATGAAACGATCTGAAAAATAGAAGAAGCATGAAACGGTGATCAAACACATGAAGAGCCTGAAAAGGTGTGGAAAATATGAAGAGCTTCAAAAGGTGTGAAATACATGAGGAGCATGAAACTCTCTGAAAAAGAGGAGGAGCATGGAGCTGTGTTCAAAAACATGAAGAGCCTGAAAAGGTGGGAAAAATATGAAGAGCTTCAAAAGGTGTGAAAAATATGAGGAGCATGAAACGGTCTGAAAAATAGAAGCAGCATGAAACGGAGTTGAAAAATATGAAGAGCCTGAAAACGTGTGAAAAATATGAAGAGCTTCAAAAGGTGTGAAAAATATAAAGAGCTTCAAAGGTGACAAAAATGAGATGAGCATGAAATGGTCTGAAAAATAGGAGGAGAATGAAGTGGTGGTGAAAAACATGAAGAGCATGAAAAGGTGTGAAAAATATGAAGAGCTTCAAAATGTTTCAAAAATATGAAGAGCATGAAACGGTCTGAAAATCAGGAGGAGCATGAAGCTGTGTTCAAAAACATGAAGAGCCTGAAAAGGTGTGAAAAATATGAAGAGCTCAAAAAGTGTCAAAAATATGAGGAGCATGAAACGATCTGAAAAATAGAAGAAGCATGAAACGGTGATCAAACACATGAAGAGCCTGAAAAGGTGTGGAAAATATGAAGAGCTTCAAAAGGTGTGAAATACATGAGGAGCATGAAACTCTCTGAAAAATAGGTGGAGCATGAAGCTGTGTTCAAAAACATGAAGAGCCTGAAAAGGTGGGAAAAATATGAAGAGCTTCAAAAGGTGTGAAAAATATGAGGAGCATGAAACGGTCTGAAAAATAGAAGCAGCATGAAACGGTGTTGAAAAATATGAAGAGCCTGAAAACGTGTGAAAAATATGAAGAGCTTCAAAAGGAGTGAAAAATATAAAGAGCTTCAAAGGTGACAAAAATGAGATGAGCATGAAATGGTCTGAAAAATAGGAGGAGAATGAAGTGGTGGTGAAAAACATGAAGAGCATGAAAAGGTGTGAAAAATATGAAGAGCTTCAAAATGTTTCAAAAATATGAAGAGCATGAAACGGTCTGAAAATCAGGAGGAGCATGAAGCTGTGTTCAAAAACATGAAGAGCCTGAAAAGGTGTGAAAAATATGAAGAGCTTCAAAAGGTGTCAAAAATATGAGGAGCATGAAACGGTCTGAAAAATAGGAGGAGCATGAAACGGTGATCAAAAACATGAAGAGCCTGAAAATGTGTGAAAAATATGAAGAGCTTCAAAAGTTGTGAAATACATGAGGAGCATGAAACGGGCTGAAAAATAAGAGAAGCATGAAGTGCTGTGGAAAAACATGAAGAGCCTGAAAAGCTGTGAAAAATATGAAAAGCTTCAAAAGGTGTCAAAAATGAGATGAGCATGAAACGGTCTGAAAAATAGGAGGATCATGAAATGGTGTTGAAAAACATGAAGAGCCTGAAAAGATGTGAAAAATATGAAAAGCTTCAAAAAGTGTCAAAAATATGAGGAGCATGAAACGGTCTGAAAAATAGGAGGAGCATGAAGCTGTGTTCAAAACATGAAGATCTTAAAAGGGTGTGAAAAATATGAAGAGCTTCAAAAGGTGTGAAAAATATGAGGAGCATGAAACGGTCTGAAAAATAGAAGCAGCATGAAACGGTTTTGAAAAACCTGAAGAGCCTGAAAAAGTGTGAAAAATATGAAGAGCTTCAAAAGGTGTGAAAAATATGAAGAGCTTCAAATGTGACAAAAATGAGATGAGCATGAAACGGTCTGAAAAATAGGAGGAGCATGAAGTGGTGGTGAAAAACATGAAGAGCCTGAAAAGGTGTGAAAAATATGAAGAGCTCAAAAAGTGTCAAAAATATGAGGAGCATGAAACGATCTGAAAAATACGAGGAGCATGAAGCAGTGTTCAAAAACATGAAGAGCCTGAAAAGGTGGGAAAAATATGAAGAGCTTCAAAAGGTGTGAAATATATGAGGAGAATGAAACGGTCTGAAAAATGGGAGGATCATGAAGCGGTTTTCAGAAACATGAAGAGCATGAAAAGGTGTGAAAAATATGAAGAGCTTCAAAAGGTGTGAAATATATGAGGAGAATGAAACGGTCTGAAAAATAGGAGGATCATGAAGCGGTTTTCAGAAACATGAAGAGCATGAAAAGGTGTGAAAAATAGGAAGAGTTTCAAAAGGTGTCATAAATATGAGGAGCATGAAACGGTCTGAAAAATAGGAGGAGCATGAAATGGTGATCAAAAACATGAAGAGCCTGAAAAGGTGTGAAAAATATGAAGAGCTTCAAAAGGTGTGAAATACATGAGGAGCATGAAACTCTCTGAAAAATAGGAGGAGCATGAAGCGGTGTTCAAAAACATGAAGAGCCTGAAAATGTGTGAAAATTATGAAGAGCTTCAAAAGGTGTCAAAATTGAGATGAGCATGAAACGGTCTGAAAAATAGGAGGAGCCTGAAACGGTGTTGAAAGACATGAAGAGCCTGAAAAGTTGTGAAAAATATGAAAAGCTTCAAAAGGTGTCAAAAATGAGATGAGCATGAAACGGTCTGAAAAATAGGAGGAGCATGAAGCGGTGTTGAAAAATGAAGAGCCTGAAAAGGTGTGAAAAATCTGAAGAGGATCAAAAGGTGTCAAATATATGAGGAGCATGAAACGGTCTGCAAAAAAGAAGGAGCATGAAGTGGTGTTGAAAAACATGAAGAGCCTGAAAAGGTGTGAAAAATATGAAAAGCTTAAAAAGGTGTTAAAAATATGAGGAGCAAAAAACGGTCTGAAAAATAAGAGGAGCATGAAGCGGTGTTCAAAAACATGAAGAGCCTGAAAAGGTGTGAAAAATATGAAGAGCTTCAAAAGGTGTCAAAAATGAGATTAGCATAAAACGGTCGGAAAAATAGGAATAACATGAAACGGTGTTGAAAATCATGAAGAGCCTGAAATAGTGTGAAAAATATAAAGAGCTGCAAAAGGTGTCAAAAATATGAGGAGCATGAAACGGTCTAATAAATAGGTGGAACATGAAGCTGTGTTCAAAAACATGAAGAGCCTGAAAAGGTGTGAAAAATATGAAGAGCTTCAAAATGTTTCACAAATATGAAGAGCATGAAACGGTCTGAAAAACAGGAGGATCATGAAGCGGTGTTCCAAAACATGAAGAGCCTGAAAAGGTGTGAAAAATATGAAGAGCTTCAAAAGGTGTCAAAAATATGAGGAGCATGAAACGGTCTGAAAAATAGGAGGAGCATGAAACGGTGATCAAAAACATGAAGAGCCTGAAAAGGTTTGAAAAATATGAAGAGCTTCTAAAGGTGTCAAAAATATGAGGAGCATAAACGATCTGAAAAATAGGAGTAGCATGAAGCGGTGTTCAAAAACATGAAGAGCCTGAAAAGGTGTGAAAAATATGAAGAGCTCAAAAAGTGTCAAAAATATGAGGAGCATGAAACGGTCTGAAAAATAGGAGGATCATGAAGCGGTGTTCAAAAACATGAAGAGCCTGAAAAGGTGTGAAAAATATGAACAGCTTCAAAATGTGTCAAAAATATGAGGAGCATGAAACGGTCTGAAAAATAGGAGGAGCATGAAACGGTGATCAAAAACATGAAGAACCTGAAAAGGTTTGAAAAATATGAAGAGCTTCTAAAGGTGTCAAAAATATGAGGAGCATAAACGATCTGAAAAATAGAAGCAGCATGAAACGGTGTTGAAAACTATGAAGAGCCTGAAAACGTGTGAAAAATATGAAGAGCTTCAAAAGGTGTGAAAAATATAAAGAGCTTCAATGGTGACAAAAATGAGATGAGCATGAAACGGTCTGAAAAATAGGAGGAGAATGAAGTGGTGGTGAAAAACATGAAGAGCCTGAAAAGGTGTGAAAAATATGAAGAGATTCAAAATGTTTCAAAAATATGAAGAGCATGAAACGGTCTGAAAATCAGGAGGATCATGAAGCGGTGTTCAAAAACATGAAGAGCCAGAAAAGGTGAGAAAAATATGAAGAGCTTTAAAAGGTGTCAAAAATGAGATGAGCCTTAAACGGTCTGAAAAACAGGAATAACATGAAACGGTGTTGAAAATCATGAAGAGCCTGAAATAGTGTGAAAAATATAAAGAGCTGCAAAAGGTGTCAAAAATATGAGGAGCATGAAACGGTCTGAACAATAGGAGAAGCATGAAGCGGTGTTCAAAAACATGAAGAGCCTGAAAAGGGGTGAAAAATATGAAGAGCTTCAAAAGGTGTCAAAAATATGAGGAGCATGAAACGGTCTGAAAAATCGGAGGAGCATGAAGCGTTGTTGAAAAACATGAAGAGCCTGAAAAGGTGTGAGAAATATGAAGAGCTTCAAAAGGTGTTAAAAGTATGAGTAGCATGAAACGGTCTGCAAAAAAGGAGGAGCATGAAGTGGTGTTGAAAAAGATGAAGAGCCTGAAAAGGTGTTAAAAATATGAAAGCATCAAAAGGTGTCAAAATTATGAGGAGCATGAAACGGTCTGAAAAATAGGAGGAGCATGAAGCGCTGTTGAATATCATAAAGAGCCTGAAAAGTTGTGAAAAATATGAAGAGCTTCAAGAGATGAGAAAACATGAAGAGCTTCAAAAGGTGTCAAAATGAGATGAGCATGAAAAGGTCTGAAAAATAGGAGGAGCATGAAGTCGTGTTGAAAAAAAGGAAAAGTCTGAAAAAGTGTGAAATATATGAAGAGCTTCAAAAGGTGTCAAAAATATGAGGAGAATGAAACGGTCTGAAAAATAGGAGGAGCATGAAGCGATGTTGAAAAACATGAATTGTCTGAAAACATGTGGAAAATATGAAGAGATTCATAAATGTGAAAAATATGAAGAGCTTCAAAAGGTGTGAAAAATCTGAAGAGCTTCAAAAGGTGTCAAAAAAGAGATGAGCATGAAAAGGTCTGAAAAATAGGAGGAGCATGAAGCGGTGTTGAAAATCATGAAGAGCCTGAAAACGTGTGAAAAATATGAAGACCTCCAAAATTTGTCAAAAATATGAAGAGCTTCAAAAGGTGTTAAAATGACATGAGCATGAAACGGTCTGAAAAATAGGAGGAGCATGAAGTGGTGTTAAAAAAATGAAGAGCCTGGAAAGGTGTGAAATATCTGAAGAGCTTCAAAAGGTGTCAAAAATATGAGGAGCATGAAACGGTCGGCAAAATACGACGAGCATGAAGCGGTGTTTAAAAACATGAAGAGCCTGAAAAGGTGTGAAAAATATGAAGAGCTTCAAAAGGTGTGAAATATATGAGGAGAATGAAACGGTCTGAAAAATAGGAGGATCATGAAGCGGTTTTCAGAAACATGAAGAGCATGAAAAGGTGTGAAAAATATGAAGAGTTTCAAAAGGTGTCAAAAATATGAGGAGCATGAAACGGTCTGAAAAATAGGAGGAACATGAAGCGGTGTTCAAAAACATGAAAAGCCTGAAAATGTGTGCAAAATATAAAGAGCTTCAAAAGATGTGAAAAATATAAAGAGCTTCAAAAGGTGTCAAAAATGAGATGAGCATGAAACGGTCTGAAAAATAGGAGGAGCATGAAGCGGTGTTGAAAAACATGAAGAACCTGAAAAGGTGTGAGAAATATCAAGAGCTTCAAAAGGTGTCAAATATA
Organism: Dama dama; assembly: GCF_033118175.1. Lineage (NCBI taxonomy): Eukaryota > Metazoa > Chordata > Mammalia > Artiodactyla > Cervidae > Dama > Dama dama. Next base: position 1,826,249 of record NW_026870948.1, on the reverse strand, counting down.
TGAGGAGCATGAAACGTTCTGAAAAAGAGGAGGAGCATGAAGCGGTGTTGAAAAACATGAAGAGCCTGAAAAGCTGTGTAAAATATGAAGAGGTTCTAAAGGTGTCAAAAATATGAGGAGCATGAAACGGTCTTAAAAATAGGCGGATTATGAAACGGTGTTCAAAAATATGAAGAGCCTGAAAAGGTGTGAAAAATATGAAAAGCCTCAAAACCTGTCAAAAATATGAGGAGCATGAAACTGTCTGAAAAATAGCAGGGGCATGAAGCGGTGTTGAAAAACATGAAGAGTCTGAAAACGTGTGAAAATATGAAGAGCTTCAAACATATGAAAAATATGAAGAGCTTCAAAAGGTGTGAAAAATATGAAGAGCTTCAAAAGGTGTCAAAAATGAGATGAGCATAAAACGGTCCGAAAAATACGAGGAGCATGAAGCGGTGTTGAAAATCATGAAGAGCCTGAAAAGGGGTGAAAAATATGAAGAGCTTCAATGATGTGAAAAATATGAAGAGCTTCAAAAGGTGTCAAAAATATGAAGAGCATGAAACGGTCTGAAAAATAGAAGGAGCATGAAACGGTGATCAAACACATGAAGAGCCTGAAAAGGTGTGGAAAATATGAAGAGCTTCAAAAGGTGTGAAATACATGAGGAGCATGAAACTCTCTGAAAAATAGGAGGAGCATGAAGTGCTGTTCAAAAACATGAAGAGCCTGAAAAGTTGTGAAAAATATAAAAAGCTTCAAAAGGTGTCAAAAATGAGATGAGCCTTAAACGGTCTGAAAAACAGGAATAACATGAAACGGTGTTGAAAATCATGAAGAGCCTGAAATAGTGTGAAAAATATAAAGAGCTGCAAAAGGTGTCAAAAATATGAGGAGCATGAAACGGTCTGATAAATAGGTGGAGCATGAAGCTGTGTTCAAAAACATGAAGAGCCTGAAAAGGTGTGAAAAATATGAAGAGCTTCAAAAGGTGTGATATATATGAGGAGCATGAAACGGTCTGAAAAATAGGAGGATCATGAAGCAGTTTTCAGAAACATGAAGAGCATGAAAAGGTGTGAAAAATATGAAGAGCTTCAAAAGGTGTGAAATATGAGGAGAATGAAACGGTCTGAAAAATAGGAGGATCATGAAGCGGTTTTCAGAAACATGAAGAGCATGAAAAGGTGTGAAAAATATGAAGAGCTTCAAAAGGTGTGAAATACATGAGGAGCATGAAACTCTCTGAAAAATAAGAGAAGCATGAAGTGCTGTGGAAAAACATGAAGAGCCTGAAAATGTGTGAAAAATATGAAGAGCTTCAAAAGGTGTCAAAATTGAGATGAGTATGAAACGGTCTGAAAAATAGTAGGAGCATGAAGTGGTGTTGAAAAAAAAAGAAGAGACTGAAAAGGTGTGAAATATATGAAGAGCTTCAAAAGGTGTCAAAAATATGAGGAGAATGAAACGGTCTGAAAAATAGGAGGAGCATGAAGCTGTGTCGAAAAACATGAAGAGCCTGAAAAGGTGTGAAAAATATGAAGAGCTTCTAAAGGTGTCAAAAATATGAGGAGCATGAAACGGTCTGAAAAATAGGAGGATCATGAAGCGGTGTTCAAAAACATGAAGAGCCTGAAAAGGTGTGAAAAATATGAAGAGCTCAAAAAGTGTCAAAAATATGATGAGCATGAAACGATCTGAAAAATAGAAGGAGCATGAAACGGTGATCAAAAACATGAAGAGCCTGAAAAAGTGTGGAAAATATGAAGAGCTTCAAAAGCTGTGAAATACATGAGGAGCATGAAACTCTCTGAAAAATAGGAGGAGCATGAAGCGGTGTTCAAAAACATGAAGAGCCTGAAAAGGTGTGAAAAATATGAAGAGCTCAAAAATTGTCAAAAATATGAGGAGATTGAAACGATCTGAAAAACAGACGGAGCATGAAACGGTGATCAAACACATGAAGAGCCTGAAAAGGTGTGGAAAATATGAAGAGCTTCAAAAGGTGTGAAACACATGAGGAGCATGAAACTCTCTGAAAAATAGGAGGAGCATGAAGCGGTGTTCAAAAACATGAAGAGCCTGAAAAGTTGTGAAAAATATGAAAAGCTTCAAAAGGTGTCAAAAATGAGATGAGCATTAAACGGTCTGAAAAATAGGAAAAACATGAAACGGTGTTGAAAATCATGAAGAGCCTGAAATAGTGTGAAAAATATAAAGAGCTGCAAAAGGTGTCAAAAATATGAGGAGCATGAAACGGTCTGAAAAATAGAAGCAGCATGAAACGGTGTTGAAACACATGAAGAGCCTGAAAACGTGTGAAAAATATGAAGAGCTTCAAAAGGTGTACAAAATATAAAGAGTTTCAAAGGTGACAAAAATGAGATGAGCAAGAAACGGTCTGAAAAATAGGAGGAGCATGAAGTGGTGGTGAAAAACATGAAGAGCCTGAAAAGGTGTGAAAAATATGAAGAGCTTCAAAATGTTTCAAAAATATGAAGAGCATGAAACGGTCTGAAAATCAGGAGGATCATGAAGTGGTGATCAAAAACATTAAGAGCCTGAAAAGGTGTGAAAAATATGAAGAGCATCAAAAGGTGTGAAATACATGAGGAGCATGAAACGGGCTGAAAAATAGGATGATGAAACGGAGTTGAAAAACATGAAGAGCCTGAAAAGATGTGAAAAATATGAAAAGCTTCAAAAAGTGTCAAAAGTATGAGGAGCATGAAACGGTCTGAAAAATAGGAGGAGCATGAAGCTGTGTTCAAAAACATGAAGAGCCTGAAAAGGTGTGAAAAATATGAAGAGCTTCAAAAGGTGTCAAAAATATGAGGAGCATGAAACGGTCTGAAAAATAGGAGGAGCATGAAGCTGTGTTCAAAAACATGAAGATCTTAAAAGGGTGTGAAAAATATGAAGAGCTTCAAAAGGTGTGAAAAATATGAGGAGCATGAAACGGTCTGAAAAATAGAAGCAGCATGAAACGGTTTTGAAAAACATGAAGAGCCTGAAAACGTGTGAAAAATATGAAGGGCTTCAAAAGGTGTGAAAAACATGAAGAGCTTCAAAGGTGACAAAAATGAGATGAACATGAAACGGTCTGAAAAATAGGAGGAGCATGAACGGAGTTGAAAAACACGAAGAGCCTGAAAAGGTGTGAAAAATATGAAGAGCTTCAAAATGTTTCAAAAATATGAAGAGCATGAAACGGTCTGAAAATCAGGAGGATCATGAAGCGGTGTTCAAAAACATGAAGATCCTGAAAAGGTGTGAAAAATATGAAGAGCTCAAAAAGTGTCAAAAATATGAGGAGCATGAAACGATGTGAAAAATACGAGGAGCATGAAGCAGTGTTCAAAAACATGAAGAGCCTGAAAAGGTGTGAAAAATATGAAGAGCTTCAAAAGGTGTGAAATATATGAGGAGAATGAAACGGTCTGAAAAATAGGAGGATCATGAAGCGGTTTTCAGAAACATGAAGAGCATGAAAAGGTGTGAAAAATATGAAGAGCTTCAAAAGGTGTGAAATACATGAAGAGCATGAAACGGGCTGAAAAATAAGAGAAGCATGAAGTGCTGTGGAAAAACATGAAGAGCCTGAAAAGCTGTGAAAAATATGAAGAGCTTCAAAAGGTGTGAAATACATGAGGAGCATGAAATGGGCTGAAAAATAGGAGAAGCATGAAGTGGTGTTTAAAAATATGAAGAGCTTGAAAAGGTGTGAAAAATATGAAGAGCTTCAAAAGGTGTCAAAAATGAGATGAGCATGAAACGGTCTGAAAAATAGGAGGATCATGAAACGGTGTTGAAAAACATGAAGAGCCTGAAAAGATGTGAAAAATATGAAGAGCTACAAAAGGTGTCAAAATTATGAGGAGCATGAAACGTTCTGAAAAATAGGAGGAGCCTCAACCTGTGTTCAAAAACATGAAGAGCCTGAAAAGGTGTGAAAATATGAAAAGCTTCAAAAGGTGTCAAAATGAGATGAGCATGAACCCGTCTGAAAAATAGGAGGAGCATGAAGCGGTGTTGAAAGACATGAAGAGCCTGAAAAGGTGTGAGAAATATGAAGAGCTTTAAAAGGTGTCAAAAATATGAGGAGCATGAAACGGTCTGCAAAAAACTAGGAGCATGAAGTGATGTTGAAAAACTTGAAGAGCATGAAAAGGTGTGAAAAATATTAAGAGGTTCAAAGTTGTGAAATACATGAGGATCATGAAACGGTGTGAAAAAGTGGAGGAGCATGAAGCAGAGTTCGAAAACATGAAGAGCCTGAAAAGGTTTGAAAAATATGAAGAGCTCAAAAAGTGTCAAAAATATGAGGAGCATGAAACGATCTGAAAAATACGAGGAGCATGAAGCAGTGTTCAAAAACATGAAGAGCTTCAAAAGGTATGAAAAATATGAGAGCTTCAAAAGGTGTCAAAAATATGAGGAGCATGAAACGGTCTGAAAAATATGAGGAACATGAAGCGGTGTTCAAACACATGAAGAGCCTGAAAATGTGTGAAAATTATGAAGATCTTCAAAAGCTGTCAAAATTATGAGGAACATGAAACGTTTTGAAAAATAGGAGGAGCATGAAACGGTGTTGAAAAACATGAAGAGCCTGAAAAGGTGTGAAAAATATGAAGAGCTTCAAAATCTTTGAAAAATATGAAGAGCTTTCAAAGGTGTGAAATACATGAGGAACATGAAACTCTCTGAAAAATAGGAGGAGCCTGAAATGGTGTTCAAAAACATGAATAGACTGAAAACGTGTGAAAAATATGAAGAGCTTCAAAAGGTGTGAAAAATATGAGGAGCATGATACGGTCGGAAAAATAGGAGGAGCATGAAGCTGTGTTCAAAAACATGAAGAGCCTGAAAAGTTGTGAAAAATATGAAAGGCTTCAAAAGGTTGAAAAATATGAGGAGCATGAAACGGTCTGAAAAATCGGAGGAGCATGAAGCGGTGTTGAAAAACATGAAGAGCCTGAAAATGTGTGAAAAATATGAAGAGCTTCAAAAGGTGTCAAAAATATGAGGAGCATGAAATGGTCTGAAAAATTGGAGGAGCATGAAGCGGTGTTGAAAAACATGAAGAGCCTTAAAAGGTGTGAAAAAAATGAAGAGCTTCAAAAGGTGTCAAAAATATGAGGAGCATGAAACGGTCTGAAAAATATGAGCAGCATGAAGCGGTGTTGAAAAACATGAAGAGCCTGAAAAGGTGTGAAAAATATGAAGAGCTTCAAAAGGTGTGAAATACATGAGGAGCATAAAACTCTCTGAAAAAGAGAAGGAGCATGAAGTGGTGTTCAAAAACATGAAGAGCCTGAAAAGGTGTGAAATATAGGAAGAGCTTCAAAAGGTGTGAAAAATATGAGGAGCATGATATGGTTTGAAAAATAGGATTAGCATGAAGCGGTGTTCAAAAACATGAAGAGCCTGAAAAGTTGTGAAAAATATGAAAACCTTCAAAAGGTGTCAAAAATGAGATGAGCATGAAACGGCCTGAAAAATAGGACGTGCATGAAGCGGTGTTGAAAAACATGAAGAGCCTGAAAAGTAGTGAAAAATATGAAGAGCTTCAAAAGGTGTCAAAAATATGAGGAGCATGAAACGGTCTGAAAAGTCGGAGGAGCATGAAGCGTTGTTGAAAAACATGAAGAGCCTGAAAAGGTGTGAGAAATATGAAGAGCTTCAAAAGGTGTTAAAATTATGAGTAGCATGAAACGGTCTGCAAAAAAGGAGGAGCATGAAGTGGTGTTGAAAAAGATGAAGAGCCTGAAAAGGTGTTAAAAATATGAAAGCATCAAAAGGTGTCAAAATTATGAGGAGCATGAAACGGTCTGAAAAATAGGAGGAGCATGAAGCGCTGTTGAATATCAAAAAGAGCCTGAAAAGTTGTGAAAAATATGAAGAGCTTCAAAAGGTGTGAAATATATGAGGAGAATGAAACGGTCTGAAAAATAGGAGGAGCATGAAGCGGTTTGCAGAAACATGAAGAGCATGAAAAGGTGTGAAAAATATGAAGAGCTTCAAAAGATGTGAAATACATGAGGAGCATGAAACGGGCTGAAAAATAAGAGAAGCATGAAGTGCTGTGGAAAAACATGAAGAGCCTGAAAAGCTGTGAAAAATATGAAGAGCTTCAAAAGGTGTGAAATACATGAGGAGCATGAAATGGGCTGAAAAATAGGAGAAGCATGAAGTGGTGTTTAAAAATATGAAGAGCTTGAAAAGGTGTGAAAAATATGAAGACCTTCAAAAGGTGTCAAAAATGAGATGAGCATGAAACGGTCTGAAAAATAGGAGGATCATGAAACGGTGTTGAAAAACAAGAAGAGCCTGAAAAGATGTGAAAAATATGAAGAGCTACAAAAGGTGTCAAAATTATGAGGAGCATGAAACGTTCTGAAAAATAGGAGGAGCATCAACCTGTGTTCAAAAACATGAAGAGCCTGAAAAGGTGTGAAAAATATGAAAAGCTTCAAAAGGTGTCAAAAATGAGATGAGCATGAACCCGTCTGAAAAATAGGAGGAGCATGAAGCGGTGTTGAAAGACATGAAGAGACTGAAAAGGTGTGAGAAATATGAAGAGCTTCAAAAGGTGTCAAAAATTTGAGGAGCATGAAACGGTCTGCAAAAAAGTAGGAGCATGAAGTGATGTTGAAAAACTTGAAGAGCATGAAAAGGTGTGAAAAATATTAAGAGGTTCAAAGTTGTGAAATACATGAGGATCATGAAATGGTGTGAAAAAGTGGAGGAGCATGGAGCAGAGTTCGAAAACATGAAGAGCCTGAAAAGGTTTGAAAAATATGAAGAGCTCAAAAAGTGTCAAAAATATGAGGAGCATGAAACGATCTGAAAAATACCAGGAGCATGAAGCAGTGTTCAAAAACATGAAGAGCTTCAAAAGGTATGAAAAATATGAGAGCTTCAAAAGGTGTCAAAAATATGAGGAGCATGAAACGGTCTGAAAAATATGAGGAACATGAAGCGGTGTTCAAACACATGAAGAGCCTGAAAATGTGTGAAAATTATGAAGATCTTCAAAAGCTGTCAAAATTATGAGGAGCATGAAACTCTCTGAAAAATAGGAGGAGCTTGAAACGGTGTTGAAAAACATGAAGAGCCTGAAAAGGTGTGAAAAATATGAAGAGCTTCAAAATCTTTGAAAAATATGAAGAGCTTTCAAAGGTGTGAAATACATGAGGAGCATGAAACTCTCTGAAAAATAGGAGGAGCCTGAAATGGTGTTCAAAAACATGAATAGACTGAAAACGTGTGAAAAATATGAAGAGCTTCAAAAGGTGTGAAAAATATGAGGAGCATGATACGGTCTGAAAAATAGGAGGAGCATGAAGCTGTGTTCAAAAACATGAAGAGCCTGAAAAGTTGTGAAAAATATGAAAGGCTTCAAAAGGTTGAAAAATATGAGGAGCATGAAACGGTCTGAAAAATCGGAGGAGCATGAAGCGGTGTTGAAAAACATGAAGAGCCTGAAAATGTGTGAAAAATATGAAGAGCTTCAAAAGGTGTCAAAAATATGAGGAGCATGAAATGGTCTGAAAAATTGGAGGAGCATGAAGCGGTGTTGAAAAACATGAAGAGCCTTAAAAGGTGTGAAAAAAATGAAGAGCTTCAAAAGGTGTCAAAAATATGAGGAGCATGAAACGGTCTGAAAAATATGAGCAGCATGAAGCGGTGTTGAAAAACATGAAGAGCCTGAAAAGGTGTGAAAAATATGAAGAGCTTCAAAAGGTGTGAAATACATGAGGAGCATAAAACTCTCTGAAAAAGAGAAGGAGCATGAAGTGGTGTTCAAAAACATGAAGAGCCTGAAAAGGTGTGAAATATAGGAAGAGCTTCAAAAGGTGTGAAAAATATGAGGAGCATGATATGGTTTGAAAAATAGGATTAGCATGAAGCGGTGTTCAAAAACATGAAGAGCCTGAAAAGTTGTGAAAAATATGAAAACCTTCAAAAGGTGTCAAAAATGAGATGAGCATGAAACGGCCTGAAAAATAGGACGTGCATGAAGCGGTGTTGAAAAACATGAAGAGCCTGAAAAGTAGTGAAAAATATGAAGAGCTTCAAAAGGTGTCAAAAAAAAGAGGAGCATGAAACGGTCTGAACAATAGGAGAAGCATGAAGCGGTGTTCAAAAACATGAAGAGCCTGAAAAGTTGTGAAAAATATGAAAACCTTCAAAGGTGTCAAAAATGAGATGAGCATGAAACGGTCTGAAAAATAGGACGTGCATGAAGCGGTGTTGAAAAACATGAAGAGCCTGAAAAGTAGTGAAAAATATGAAGAGCTTCAAAAGGTGTCAAAAAAAAGAGGAGCATGAAACATTCTGAACAATAGGAGAAGCATGAAGCGGTGTTCAAAAACATGAAGAGCCTGAAAAGATGTGAAAAATATGAAAACCTTCAAAGGTGTCAAAAATGAGATGAGCATGAAACGGCCTGAAAAATAGGACGTGCATGAAGCGGTGTTGAAAAACATGAAGAGCCTGAAAAGTAGTGAAAAATATGAAGAGCTTCAAAAGGTGTCAAAAAAAAGAGGAGCATGAAACGGTCTGAACAATAGGAGAAGCATGAAGCGGTGTTCAAAAACATGAAGAGCCTGAAAAGTTGTGAAAAATATGAAAACCTTCAAAGGTGTCAAAAATGAGATGAGCATGAAACGGTCTGAAAAATAGGACGTGCATGAAGCGGTGTTGAAAAACATGAAGAGCCTGAAAAGGGGTGAAAAATATGAAGAGCTTCAAAAGGTGTCAAAAATATGAGGAGCATGAAACATTCTGAACAATAGGAGAAGCATGAAGCGGTGTTCAAAAACATGAAGAGCCTGAAAAGGGGTGAAAAATATGAAGAGCTTCAAAAGGTGTCAAAAATATGAGGAGCATGAAACGGTCTGAAAAATCGGAGGAGCATGAAGCGTTGTTGAAAAACATGAAGAGCCTGAAAAGGTGTGAGAAATATGAAGAGCTTCAAAAGGTGTTAAAAGTATGAGTAGCATGAAACGGTCTGCAAAAAAGGAGGAGCATGAAGTGGTGTTGAAAAAGATGAAGAGCCTGAAAAGGTGTTAAAAATATGAAAGCATCAAAAGGTGTCAAAATTATGAGGAGCATGAAACGGTCTGAAAAATAGGAGGAGCATGAAGCGCTGTTGAATATCATAAAGAGCCTGAAAAGTTGTGAAAAATATGAAGAGCTTCAAAAGATGAGAAAAACATGAAGAGCTTCAAAAGGTGTCAAAATGAGATGAGCATGAAAAGGTCTGAAAAATAGGAGGAGCATGAAGTCGTGTTGAATAAAAGGAAAAGTCTGAAAAAGTGTGAAATATATGAAGAGCTTCAAAAGGTGTCAAAAATATGAGGAGAATGAAACGGTCTGAAAAATAGGAGGAGCATGAAGCGATGTTGAAAAACATGAATTGTCTGAAAACGTGTGGAAAATATGAAGAGATTCATAAATGTGAAAAATATGAAGAGCTTCAAAAGGTGTGAAAAATCTGAAGAGCTTCAAAAGGTGTCAAAAAAGAGATGAGCATGAAACGGTCTGAAAAATAGGAGGAGCATGAAGCGGTGTTGAAAATCATTAAGAGCCTGAAAAGGTGTGAAAAATATGAAGAGCTTCAAAAGGTATCAAAAATATGAGGAGCATGAAACAATCTGAAAAATAGGAGGAGCATGAAGCAGTGTTCAAAAATATGAAGAGCCTGAAAAGGTGTGAAATATATGAAGAGCTTCAAAAGGTGTCAAAAATATGAGGAGCATGAAACGGTCTGAAAAATAGGAGGAACATGAAGCGGTGTTCAAAAACATGAAAAGCCTGAAAAGGTGTGAAAAATATGAACAGCTTCAAAAGGTGTCAAATATATGAGGAGCATGAAACGTTCTGAAAAATAGGACGAGCATGAAGCAGTGATAAAAAACATGAAGTGCCTGAAAAGGTGTGAAATATATGAAGAGTTCCTAAAGGTGTCAAAAATATGAGGAGCACCAAACGGTCTCAAAAATAGGAGGAGCATGAAGTGGTGTTGAAAAACATGAAGAGCCTGAAAAGGTGTGAAAAATATGAAGAGCTTCAAAAGGTGTCAAAAATGAGATGAGCATGAAACGGTCTGAAAAATAGGAGGAGCATGAGCGGTGTTGAAAAACATGAAGACTGTGAAAACGTGTGAAAAAATGAAGAGCTTCAAACATATTAAAAATATGAAGAGCTTCAAAAGTTTTGAAAAATATGAAGAGATTAAAAAGGTGTCAAAAATGAGATGAGCATGAAAGGGTCTGAAAAATAGGAGGAGCATGAGCGGTGTTGAAAATCATGAAGAGCCTGAAAAGGTGTGAAAAATATGAAGAGCTTCAAAAGGTGTGAAATACATGAGGAGCATGAAACTCTCTGAAAAATAGGAGGAGCATGAAGCGATGTTCAAAAACATGAAGAGCCTGAAAAGGTGTGAAAAATATGAAGAGCTTAAAAAGGTGTCAAAATTATGAGGAACATGAAACGGTTTGAAAAATAGGAGGAGCATGAAACGGTGTTGAAAAACATGAAGAGCCTGAAAAGGTGTGAAAAATATGAAGAGCTTCAAAATCTTTGAAAAATATGAAGAGCTTTCAAAGGTGTGAAATACATGAGGAGCATGAAACACTCTGAAAAATAGGAGGAGCCTGAAAGGGTGTTCAAAAACATGAATAGACTGAAAACGTGTGAAAAATATGAAGAGCTTCAAAAGGTGTCAAAAATATGAGGAGCATGAAACGGTCTGAAAAATATGAGCAGCATGAAGCGGTGTTGAAAAACATGAAGAGCCTGAAAAGGTGTGAAAAATATGAAGAGCTTCAAAATCTTTGAAAAATATGAAGAGCTTTCAAAGGTGTGAAATACATGAGGAGCATGAAACACTCTGAAAAATAGGAGGAGCCTGAAAGGGTGTTCAAAAACATGAATATTCTGAAAACGTGTGAAAAATATGAAGAGCTTCAAAAGGTGTCAAAAATATGAGGAGCATGAAACGGTCTGAAAAATATGAGCAGCATGAAGCGGTGTTGAAAAACATGAAGAGCCTTAAAAGGTGTGAAAAAATTGAAGAGCTTCAAAAGGTGTCAAAAATATGAGGAGCATGAAACGGTCTGAAAAATATGAGCAGCATGAAGCGGTGTTGAAAAACATGAAGAGCCTGAAAAGGTGTGAAAAATATGAAGAGCTTCAAAAGGTGTGAAATACATGAGGAGCATAAAACTCTCTGAAAAAGAGAAGGAGCATGAAGTGGTGTTCAAAAACATGAAGAGCCTGAAAAGGTGTGAAATATATGAAGAGCTTCAAAAGGTGTGAAAAATATGAGGAGCATGATATGGTTTGAAAAATAGGATTAGCATGAAGCGGTGTTCAAAAACATGAAGAGCCTGAAAAGTTGTGAAAAATATGTAAAACTTCAAAAGGTGTCAAAAATGAGATGAGCATGAAACGGTCTGAAAAATAGGACGTGCATGAAGCGGTGTTGAAAAACATGAAGAGCCTGAAAAGTTGTGAAAAATATGAAGAGCTTCAAAAGGTGTCAAAAATATGAGGAGCATGAAACGGTCTGAAAAATAGGAGAAGCATGAAGCGGTGTTCAAAAACATGAAGAGCCTGAAAAAGTGTGAAAAATATGAAGAGCTTCAAAAGGTGTCAAAAATATGAGGAGCATGAAACGGTCTGAAAAATCGGAGGAGCATGAAGCGTTGTTGAAAAACATGAAAAGCCTGAAAAGGTGTGAGAAATATGAAGAGCTTCAAAAGGTGTTAAAAATATGAGTAGCATGAAACGGTCTGCAAAAAAGGAGGAGCATGAAGTGGTGTTGAAAAAGATGAAGAGCCTGAAAAGGTGTTAAAAATATTAAAGCTTCAAAAGGTGTCAAAATTATGAGGAGCATGAAACGGTCTGAAAAATAGGAATAACATGAAGTGATGTTGAAAAACATGAATTGTCTGAAAACGTGTGGAAAATATGAAGAGATTCATTAATGTGAAAAATATGAAGAGCTTCAAAAGGTGTGAAAAATATGAAGAGCTTCAAAAGATGTCAAAATGAGATGAGCATGAAACGGTCTGAAAAATAGGAGGAGCATGAAGTCGTGTTGAAAAAAAGGAAAAGTCTGAAAAAGTGTGAAATATATGAAGAGCTTCAAAAGGTGTCAAAAATATGAGGAGAATGAAACGGTCTGAAAAATAGGAGGAGCATGAAGCGATGTTGAAAAACATGAATTGTCTGAAAACGTGTGGAAAATATGAAGAGATTCATAAATGTGAAAAATATGAAGAGCTTCAAAAGGTGTGAAAAATCTGAAGAGCTTCAAAAGGTGTCAAAAAAGAGATGAGCATGAAAAGGTCTGAAAAATAGGAGGAGCATGAAGCGGTGTTGAAAATCATGAAGAGCCTGAAAACGTGTGAAAAATATGAAGACCTTCAAAATTTGTCAAAAATATGAAGAGCTTCAAAAGGTGTTAAAATGAGATGAGCATGAAACGATCTGAAAAATAGGAGGAGCATGAAGTGGTGTTGAAAAAATGAAGAGCCTGGAAAGGTGCGAAATATCTGAAGAGCTTCAAAAGGTGTCAAAAATATGAGGAGCATGAAACGGTCAGCAAAATACGACGAGCATGAAGCGGTGTTGAAAAACATGAAGAGCCTGAAAAGGTGTGAAAAATATGAAGAGCTTCAAAAGGTGTAAAAAATATGAGGAGCATGAAACAATCTGAAAAATAGGAGGAGCATGAAGCGGTGTTCAAAAACATGAAAAGCCTGAAAAGGTGTGAAAAATATGAAGAGCTTCAAAAGGTGTCAAAAATATGAGGAGCATGAAACGTTCTGAAAAATAGGACGAGCATGAAGCAGTGATAAAAAACATGAAGTGCCTGAAAAGGTGTGAAAAATATGAAGAGTTCCTAAAGGTGTCAAAAATATGCGGAGCACCAAACGGTCTCAAAAATAGGAGGAGCATGAAGTGGTGTTGAAAAATATGAAGAGCCTGAAAATGAGTGAAAAATATGAAGAGCTTCAAAAAGTGTCAAAAATATGAGGAGCATGAAACGGTCTGAAAAAGAGGAAGAGCATGAAGAAGTGTTCAAAAACATGAAGAGCCTGAAAAGGTGTGAAAAATGTGAAGAGCTTCAAAAGTTTTCAAAAATATGAGGAGCATGATACGGTTTGAAAAATAGGAGGAGCATGAAGCGGTGTTGAAAAACATGAAGAGTCTGAAAACGTGTGAAAATATGAAGAGCTTCAAAAATATTAAAAATATGAAGAGCTTCAAAAGTTTTGAAAGTTACGAAGAGATTAAAAAGGTGTCAAAAATGAGATGAGCATGAAACGGTCTGAAAAATAGGAGGAGCATAAGCGGTGTTGAAAAACATGAAGAGCCTGAAAAGGTGTGAAAAATATGAAGAGCTTCAAAAGGTGTGAAATACATGAGGAGCATGAAACTCTCTGAAAAATAGGAGGAGCATGAAGCGATGTTCAAAAACATGAAGAGCTTGAAAATGTGTGAAAAATATGAAGAGCTTCAAAAGGTGTCAAACTTGAGATGAGCATGAAACCGTCAGAAAAATAGGAAGAGCATGAAGCGGTGTTGAAAAACATTAACAGCTGAAAACGTGTGAAAAATATGAAGAGCTTCCAAAGGTGTCAAAAATGAGATGAGCATGAAACGGTCTGAAAAATAGGAAGAGCATGAAGCGGTGTTGAAAAACATTAAGAGCTGAAAACGTGTGAAAAATATGAAGAGCTTCAAAAGATGTCAAAAACATGAGGAGCATGAAACGGGCTGAAAAATAGGAGAAGCATGAAGTGGTGTGGAAAAATATGAAGAGCCTGAAAATGTGTGAAAAATATGAAAAGCTTCAAAAGGTGTCAAAAATGAGATGAGCATGAAACGGTCTGAAAAATAGGAGGATCATGAAATGGTGTTGAAAAACATGAAGAGCCTGAAAAGATGTGAAAAATATGAAAAGCTTCAAAAGGTGTCAAAAATATGAGGAGCATGAAACGGTCTGAAAAATAGGAGGAGCATGAAGCTGTGTTCAAAAATATGAAGAGCCTGAAAAGGTGTGAAAAATATGAAGAGCTTCAAAAGGTGTGAAAAATATGAGGAGCATGAAACGGTCTGAAAAATAGAAGCAGCATGAAACGGTTTTGAAAAACATGAAGAGCCTGAAAACTTGTGAAAAATATGAAGAGCTTTAAAAGGTGTGAAAAATATGAAGAGCTTCAAAGGTGACACAAATGAGATGAGCATGAAACAGTCTGAATAATATGAGGAGCATGAAGTGGTGGAGAAAACAATAAAGAGCCTGAAAAGGTGTGAAATATATGAAGAGCTTCAAAATGTTTCAATAATATGAAGAGCATGAAACGGACTGAAAATCAGGAAGATCATGAAGCGGTGTTCAAAAACATGAAGAGCCTGAAAAGGTGTGAAAAATATGAAGAGCTCAAAAAGTGTCAAAAATATGAGGAGCATGAAACGATCTGAAAAATACGAGGAGCATGAAGCAGTGTTCAAAAACATGAAGAGCTTCAAAAGGTATGAAAAATATGAGAGCTTCAAAAGGTGTCAAAAATGAGGAGCATGAAACGGTCTGAAAAATAGGAGGAACATGAAGCGGTGTTCAAACACATGAAGAGCCTGAAAATGTGTGAAAATTATGAAGATCTTCAAAAGGTGTCAAAATTATGAGGAACATGAAACGGTTTGAAAAATAGGAGGAGCATGAAACGGTGTTGAAAAACATGAAGAGCCTGAAAAGGTGTGAAAAATATGAAGAGCTTCAAAATCTTTGAAAAATATGAAGAGCTTTCAAAGGTGTGAAATACATGAGGAGCATGAAACTCTCTGAAAAATAGGAGGAGCCTGAAATGGTGTTCAAAAACATGAATAGACTGAAAACGTGTGAAAAATATGAAGAGCTTCAAAAGGTGTGAAAAATATGAGGAGCATGATACGGTCTGAAAAATAGGAGGAGCATGAAGCTGTGTTCAAAAACATGAAGAGCCTGAAAAGTTGTGAAAAATATCAAAAGCTTCAAAAGGTGTCAAAAATGAGATGAGCATGAAACGGTCTGAAAAATAGGAGGAGCATGAAGCGATGTTCAAAAACATGAAGAGCCTGAAACGTTGTGAAAAATATGAAAGGCTTCAAAAGGTGTGAAAAATATGAGGAGCATGAAACGGTCTGAAAAATCGGAGGAGCATGAAGCGGTGTTGAAAAATATGAAGAGCCTGAAAATGTGTGAAAAATATGAAGAGCTTTAAAAGGTGTCAAAAATGAGATGAGCCTGAAACGGTCTGAAAAATAGGACGTGCATGAAGCGGTGTTGAAAAACATGAAGAGCCTGAAAAGTTGTGAAATATATGAAGAGCTTCAAAAGGTGTCAAAAATATGAGGAGCATGAAACGGTCTGAAAAATAGGAGAAGCATGAAGCGGTGTTCAAAAACATGAAGAGCCTGAAAAGGTGTGGAAAATATGAAGAGCTTCAAAAGCTGTGAAATACATGAGGAGCATGAAACTCTGTGAAAAATAGGAGGAGCATGAAGCGGTGTTCAAAAACATGAAGAGCCTGAAAAGTTGTGAAAAATATGAAAAGCTTCAAAAGGTGTCAAAAATGAGATGAGCATTAAAAAGTCTGAAAAATAGGAATAACATGAAACGATGTTGAAAATCATGAAGAGCCTGAAAAACTGTGAAAAATATAAAGAGCTTCAAAAGGTGTCAAAAATATGAGGAGCATGAAACGGTCTGAAAAATAGGAGGAGCATGAAGCTTTGTTCCAAAACATGAAGATCCTGAAAAGGTGTGAAAAATATGAAGAGCTTCAAAAGTTGTGAAAAATATGAGGAGCATAAAACGGACTGAAAAATTGAAGCAGCATGAAACGGTGTTGAAAAATATGAAGAGCATGAAAACGTGTGAAAAATATGAAGAGCTTCAAAAGGTGTGAAAAAAATAAAGAGCTTCAAAGGTGACAAAAATGAGATGAGCATGATACGGTCTGAAAAATAGGAGGAGCGTGAAGTGGTGGTGAAAAACATGAAGAGCCTGAAAAGGTGTGAAAAATATGAAGAGCTTCAAAATGTTTCACAAATATGAAGAGCATGAAACGGTCTGAAAAACAAGAGGATCATGAAGCGGTGTTCAAAAACATGAAGAGCCTGAAAAGGTGTGAAAAATATGAAGAGCTTCAAAAGGTGTCAAAAATATGAGGAGCATGAAACGGTCTGAAAAATAGGAGGAGCATGAAACGGTGATCAAAAACATGAAGAGCCTGAAAATGTGTGAAAAATATGAAGAGCTTCTAAAGGTGTCAAAAATATGAGGAGCATAAACGGTCTGAAAAATAGGAGTAGCATGAAGCGGTGTTCAAAAACATGAAGAGCCTGAAAAGGTGTGAAAAATATGAAGAGCTCAAAAAGTATCAAAAATATGAGGATCATGAAACGGTGTGAAAAATTGGAGGAGCATGAAGCAGAGTTCGAAAACATGAAGAGCCTGAAAAGGTTTGAAAAATACGAAGAGCTCAAAAAGTGTCAAAAAATGAGGAGCATGAAACGATCTAAAAAATACGAGGAGCATGAAGCAGTGTTCAAAAACATGAAGAGCTTCAAAAGGTATGAAAAATATGAGAGCTTCAAAAGGTGTCAAAAATATGAGGAGCATGAAACGGTCTGAAAAATAGGAGGAACATGAAGCGGTGTTCAAACACATGAAGAGCCTGAAAATGTGTGAAAATTATGAAGATCTTCAAAAGGTGTCAAAATTATGAGGAACATGAAACGGTTTGAAAAATAGGAGGAGCATGAAACGGTGTTGAAAAACATGAAGAGCCTGAAAAGGTGTGAAAAATATGAAGAGCTTCAAAATCTTTGAAAAATATGAAGAGCTTTCAAAGGTGTGAAATACATGAGGAGCATGAAACACTCTGAAAAATAGGAGGAGCCTGAAATGGTGTTCAAAAACATGAATAGACTGAAAACGTGTGAAAAATATGAAGAGCTTCAAAAGGTGTCAAAAATATGAGGAGCATGAAACGGTCTGAAAAATATGAGCAGCATGAAGCGGTGTTGAAAAACATGAAGAGCCTTAAAAGGTGTGAAAAAAATGAAGAGCTTCAAAAGGTGTCAAAAATATGAGGAGCATGAAACGGTCTGAAAAATATGAGCAGCATGAAGTGGTGTTGAAAAACATGAAGAGCCTGAAAAGGTGTGAAAAATATGAAGAGCTTCAAAAGGTGTGAAATACATGAGGAGCATAAAACTCTCTGAAAAAGAGAAGGAGCATGAAGTGGTGTTCAGAAACATGAAGAGC
Source organism: Dama dama (assembly GCF_033118175.1). Taxonomy (NCBI): domain Eukaryota; kingdom Metazoa; phylum Chordata; class Mammalia; order Artiodactyla; family Cervidae; genus Dama; species Dama dama. The sequence goes on along the minus strand of NW_026870948.1, from coordinate 1,808,929 downwards.
CTGAAAAGGTGTGAAATATATGAAGAGCTTCAAAAGGTGTGAAAAATATGAGGAGCATGATATGGTTTGAAAAATAGGATTAGCGTGAAGCGGTGTTCAAAAACATGAAGAGCCTGAAAAGTTGTGAAAAATATGAAAAACTTCAAAAGGTGTCAAAAATGAGATGAGCATGAAATGGTCTGAAAAATAGGACGTGCATGAAGCGGTGTTGAAAAACATGAAGAGCCTGAAAAGTTGTGAAAAATATGAAGAGCTTCAAAAGGTGTCAAAAATATGAGGAGCATGAAACGGTCTGAAAAATAGGAGAAGCATGAAGCGGTGTTCAAAAACATGAAGAGCCTGAAAAGGTGTGAAAAACATTAAGAGCTTCAAAAGGTGTCAAAAATATGAGGAGCATGAAACGGTCTGAAAAATCGGAGGAGCATGAAGCGTTGTTGAAAAACATGAAGAGCCTGAAAAGGTGTGAGAAATATGAAGAGCTTCAAAAGGTGTTAAAAATATGAGTAGCATGAAACGGTCTGCAAAAAAGGAGGAGCATGAAGTGGTGTTGAAAAAGATGAAGAGCCTGAAAAGGTGTTAAAAATATTAAAGCTTCAAAAGGTGTCAAAATTATGAGGAGCATGAAACGGTCTGAAAAATAGGAGGAGCATGAAGCGATGTTGAAAAACATGAATTGTCTGAAAACGTGTGGAAAATATGAAGAGATTCATAAATGTGAAAAATATGAAGAGCTTCAAAAGGTGTGAAAAATATGAAGAGCTTCAAAAGGTGTCAAAATGAGATGAGCATGAAACGGTCGGAAAAATAGGAGGAGCATGAAGCAGTGTTGAAAAACATGAAGAGCCTGAAAACCTGTAAAAAATAGGAAGAGCTTCAAAAGGTGTCAAAAATGAGATGAGCATGAAACGGTCTGAAAATTAGGAGGAGCATGAAGCGGTGATGAAAATCATGAAGAGCCTGAAAAGGTGAGAAAAATATGAAGAGCTTCAAAATGTGTGAAAAATATGAGGAGCTTCAAAAGGTGTAAAAAATATGAAGAGCTTCAAAAGTGTCAAAAATTAGATGAGCATGAAAAGGTCTAAAAAATAGGAGGAGCAACAAGTACTGTTGAAAAAAATGAAGAGCCTGAAAAGGTGTGAAAAATATGAAGAGCTTCAAAATGTGTGAAAAATATGAGGAGCATGATACGGTCTGAAAAATAGGAGGAGCATGAAGCAGTGTTCAGAAACATGAAGAGCCTGAATAGGTGTGTAAAGAAATGCAAATCTTCAAAAGGTGTCAAAAATGAGAGGAGCATGAAACGGTCTGAAAATAGGAGGAGCATGAAGCTGTGTTCAAAAATATGAAGAGCCTGAAAAGGTGTGAAAAATATGAAGAGCTTCAAAAGTTGTCAAAAATATGAGGAGCATGAAACGGTCTGAAAAATAGGAGGAGCATGAAGCTGTGTTCAAAAACATGAAGATCTTAAAAGGGTGTGAAAAATATGAAGAGCTTCAAAAGGTGTGAAAAATATGAGGAGCATGAAACGGTCTGAAAAATAGAAGCAGCATGAAACGGTTTTGAAAAACATGAAGAGCCTGAAAACTTGTGAAAAATATGAAGAGCTTTAAAAGGTGTGAAAAATATGAAGAGCTTCAAAGGTGACACAAATGAGATGAGCATGAAACGGTCTGAATAATATGAGGAGCATGAAGTGGTGGAGAAAACAATAAAGAGCCTGAAAAGGTGTGAAAAATATGAAGAGCTTCAAAATGTTTCAATAATATGAAGAGCATGAAACGGTCTGAAAATCAGGAAGATCATGAAGCGGTGTTCAAAAACATGAAGAGCCTGAAAAGGTGTGAAAAATATGAAGAGCTCAAAAAGTGTCAAAAATATGAGGGCATGAAACGATCTGAAAAATACGAGGAGCATGAAGCAGTGTTCAAAAACATGAAGAGCTTCAAAAGGTATGAAAAATATGAGAGCTTCAAAAGGTGTCAAAAATGAGGAGCATGAAACGGTCTGAAAAATAGGAGGAACATGAAGCGGTGTTTAAACACATGAAGAGCCTGAAAATGTGTGAAAATTATGAAGATCTTCAAAAGGTGTCAAAATTATGAGGAACATGAAACGGTTTGAAAAATAGGAGGAGCATGAAACGGTGTTGAAAAACATGAAGAGCCTGAAAAGGTGTGAAAAATATGAAGAGCTTCAAAATCTTTGAAAAATATGAAGAGCTTTCAAAGGTGTGAAATACATGAGGAGCATGAAACTCTCTGAAAAATAGGAGGAGCCTGAAATGGTGTTCAAAAACATGAATAGACTGAAAACGTGTGAAAAATATGAAGAGCTTCAAAAGGTGTGAAAAATATGAGGAGCATGATACGGTCTGAAAAATAGGAGGAGCATGAAGCTGTGTTCAAAAACATGAAGAGCCTGAAAAGTTGTGAAAAATATCAAAAGCTTCAAAAGGTGTCAAAAATGAGATGAGCATGAAACGGTCTGAAAAATAGGAGGAGCATGAAGCGATGTTCAAAAACATGAAGAGCCTGAAACGTTGTGAAAAATATGAAAGGCTTCAAAAGGTGTGAAAAATATGAGGAGCATGAAACGGTCTGAAAAATCGGAGGAGCATGAAGCGGTGTTGAAAAATATGAAGAGCCTGAAAATGTGTGAAAAATATGAAGAGCTTTAAAAGGTGTCAAAAATGAGATGAGCATGAAACGGTCTGAAAAATAGGACGTGCATGAAGCGGTGTTGAAAAACATGAAGAGCCTGAAAAGTTGTGAAATATATGAAGAGCTTCAAAAGGTGTCAAAAATATGAGGAGCATGAAACGGTCTGAAAAATAGGAGAAGCATGAAGCGGTGTTCAAAAACATGAAGAGCCTGAAAAGGTGTGGAAAATATGAAGAGCTTCAAAAGCTGTGAAATACATGAGGAGCATGAAACTCTCTGAAAAATAGGAGGAGCATGAAGCGGTGTTCAAAAACATGAAGAGCCTGAAAAGTTGTGAAAAATATGAAAAGCTTCAAAAGGTGTCAAAAATGAGATGAGCATTAAAAGGTCTGAAAAATAGGAATAACATGAAACGATGTTGAAAATCATGAAGAGCCTGAAAAACTGTGAAAAATATAAAGAGCTTCAAAAGGTGTCAAAAATATGAGGAGCATGAAACGGTCTGAAAAATAGGAGGAGCATGAAGCTGTGTTCCAAAACATGAAGATCCTGAAAAGGTGTGAAAAATATGAAGAGCTTCAAAAGTTGTGAAAAATATGAGGAGCATGAAACGGACTGAAAAATTGAAGCAGCATGAAACGGTGTTGAAAAATATGAAGAGCATGAAAACGTGTGAAAAATATGAAGAGCTTCAAAAGGTGTGAAAAAAATAAAGAGCTTCAAAGGTGACAAAAATGAGATGAGCATGATACGGTCTGAAAAATAGGAGGAGCGTGAAGTGGTGGTGAAAAACATGAAGAGCCTGAAAAGGTGTGAAAAATATGAAGAGCTTCAAAAGGTGTCAAAAATATGAGGAGCATGAAACGGTCTGAAAAATAGGAGGAGCATGAAACGGTGATCAAAAACATGAAGAGCCTGAAAATGTGTGAAAAATATGAAGAGCTTCAAAAGGTGTCAAAAATATGAGGAGCATAAACGGTCTGAAAAATAGGAGTAGCATGAAGCGGTGTTCAAAAACATGAAGAGCCTGAAAAGGTGTGAAAAATATGAAGAGCTCAAAAAGTATCAAAAATATGAGGATCATGAAACGGTGTGAAAAATTGGAGGAGCATGAAGCAGAGTTCGAAAACATGAAGAGCCTGAAAAGGTTTGAAAAATACGAAGAGCTCAAAAAGTGTCAAAAAATGAGGAGCATGAAACGATCTGAAAAATACGAGGAGCATGAAGCAGTGTTCAAAAACATGAAGAGCTTCAAAAGGTATGAAAAATATGAGAGCTTCAAAAGGTGTCAAAAATATGAGGAGCATGAAACGGTCTGAAAAATAGGAGGAACATGAAGCGGTGTTCAAACACATGAAGAGCTTGAAAATGTGTGAAAATTATGAAGATCTTCAAAAGGTGTCAAAATTATGAGGAACATGAAACGGTTTGAAAAATAGGAGGAGCATGAAACGGTGTTGAAAAACATGAAGAGCCTGAAAAGGTGTGAAAAATATGAAGAGCTTCAAAATCTTTGAAAAATATGAAGAGCTTTCAAAGGTGTGAAATACATGAGGAGCATGAAACACTCTGAAAAATAGGAGGAGCCTGAAATGGTGTTCAAAAACATGAATAGACTGAAAACGTGTGAAAAATATGAAGAGCTTCAAAAGGTGTCAAAAATATGAGGAGCATGAAACGGTCTGAAAAATATGAGCAGCATGAAGCGGTGTTGAAAAACATGAAGAGCCTTAAAAGGTGTGAAAAAAATGAAGAGCTTCAAAAGGTGTCAAAAATATGAGGAGCATGAAACGGTCTGAAAAATATGAGCAGCATGAAGTGGTGTTGAAAAACATGAAGAGCCTGAAAAGGTGTGAAAAATATGAAGAGCTTCAAAAGGTGTGAAATACATGAGGAGCATAAAACTCTCTGAAAAAGAGAAGGAGCATGAAGTGGTGTTCAGAAACATGAAGAGCCTGAAAAGGTGTGAAATATATGAAGAGCTTCAAAAGGTGTGAAAAATATGAGGAGCATGATATGGTTTGAAAAATAGGATTAGCGTGAAGCGGTGTTCAAAAACATGAAGAGCCTGAAAAGTTGTGAAAAATATGAAAAACTTCAAAAGGTGTCAAAAATGAGATGAGCATGAAATGGTCTGAAAAATAGGACGTGCATGAAGCGGTGTTGAAAAACATGAAGAGCCTGAAAAGTTGTGAAAAATATGAAGAGCTTCAAAAGGTGTCAAAAATATGAGGAGCATGAAACGGTCTGAAAAATAGGAGAAGCATGAAGCGGTGTTCAAAAACATGAAGAGCCTGAAAAGGTGTGAAAAACATGAAGAGCTTCAAAAGGTGTCAAAAATATGAGGAGCATGAAACGGTCTGAAAAATCGGAGGAGCATGAAGCGTTGTTGAAAAACATGAAGAGCCTGAAAAGGTGTGAGAAATATGAAGAGCTTCAAAAGGTGTTAAAAATATGAGTAGCATGAAACGGTCTGCAAAAAAGGAGGAGCATGAAGTGGTGTTGAAAAAGATGAAGAGCCTGAAAAGGTGTTAAAAATATTAAAGCTTCAAAAGGTGTCAAAATTATGAGGAGCATGAAACGGTCTGAAAAATAGGAGGAGCATGAAGCGATGTTGAAAAACATGAATTGTCTGAAAACGTGTGGAAAATATGAAGAGATTCATAAATGTGAAAAATATGAAGAGCTTCAAAAGGTGTGAAAAATATGAAGAGCTTCAAAAGGTGTCAAAATGAGATGAGCATGAAACGGTCGGAAAAATAGGAGGAGCATGAAGCAGTGTTGAAAAACATGAAGAGCCTGAAAACCTGTAAAAAATAGGAAGAGCTTCAAAAGGTGTCAAAAATGAGATGAGCATGAAACGGTCTGAAAATTAGGAGGAGCATGAAGCGATGATGAAAATCATGAAGAGCCTGAAAAGGTGAGAAAAATATGAAGAGCTTCAAAATGTGTGAAAAATATGAGGAGCTTCAAAAGGTGTAAAAAATATGAAGAGCTTCAAAAGTGTCAAAAATTAGATGAGCATGAAAAGGTCTAAAAAATAGGAGGAGCAACAAGTACTGTTGAAAAAAATGAAGAGCCTGAAAAGGTGTGAAAAATATGAAGAGCTTCAAAATGTGTGAAAAATAGGAGGAGCATGAAGCAGTGTTCAGAAACATGAAGAGCCTGAATAGGTGTGTAAAGAAATGCAAATCTTCAAAAGGTGTCAAAAATGAGAGGAGCATGAAACGGTCTGAAAATAGGAGGAGCATGAAGCTGTGTTCAAAAATATGAAGAGCCTGAAAAGGTGTGAAAAATATGAAGAGCTTCAAAAGTTGTCAAAAATATGAGGAGCATGAAACGGTCTGAAAAATAGGAGGAGCATGAAGCTGTGTTCAAAAACATGAAGATCTTAAAAGGGTGTGAAAAATATGAAGAGCTTCAAAAGGTGTGAAAAATATGAGGAGCATGAAACGGACTGAAAAATTGAAGCAGCATGAAACGGTGTTGAAAAATATGAAGAGCATGAAAACGTGTGAAAAATATGAAGAGCTTCAAAAGGTGTGAAAAAAACAAAGAGCTTCAAAGGTGACAAAAATGAGATGAGCATGATACGGTCTGAAAAATAGGAGGAGCGTGAAGTGGTGGTGAAAAACATGAAGAGCCTGAAAAGGTTTGAAAAATATGAAGAGCTTCAAAAGGTGTCAAAAATATGAGGAGCATGAAACGGTCTGAAAAATAGGAGGAGCATGAAACGGTGATCAAAAACATGAAGAGCCTGAAAATGTGTGAAAAATATGAAGAGCTTCTAAAGGTGTCAAAAATATGAGGAGCATAAACGGTCTGAAAAATAGGAGTAGCATGAAGCGGTGTTCAAAAACATGAAGAGCCTGAAAAGGTGTGAAAAATATGAAGAGCTCAAAAAGTATCAAAAATATGAGGATCATGAAACGGTGTGAAAAATTGGAGGAGCATGAAGCAGAGTTCGAAAACATGAAGAGCCTGAAAAGGTTTGAAAAATACGAAGAGCTCAAAAAGTGTCAAAAAATGAGGAACATGAAACGATCTGAAAAATACGAGGAGCATGAAGCAGTGTTCAAAAACATGAAGAGCTTCAAAAGGTATGAAAAATATGAGAGCTTCAAAAGGTGTCAAAAATATGAGGAGCATGAAACGGTCTGAAAAATAGGAGGAACATGAAGCGGTGTTCAAACACATGAAGAGCCTGAAAATGTGTGAAAATTATGAAGATCTTCAAAAGGTGTCAAAATTATGAGGAACATGAAACGGTTTGAAAAATAGGAGGAGCATGAAACGGTGTTGAAAAACATGAAGAGCCTGAAAAGGTGTGAAAAATATGAAGAGCTTCAAAATCTTTGAAAAATATGAAGAGCTTTCAAAGGTGTGAAATACATGAGGAGCATGAAACACTCTGAAAAATAGGAGGAGCCTGAAATGGTGTTCAAAAACATGAATAGACTGAAAACGTGTGAAAAATATGAAGAGCTTCAAAAGGTGTCAAAAATATGAGGAGCATGAAACGGTCTGAAAAATATGAGCAGCATGAAGCGGTGTTGAAAAACATGAAGAGCCTTAAAAGGTGTGAAAAAAATGAAGAGCTTCAAAAGGTGTCAAAAATATGAGGAGCATGAAACGGTCTGAAAAATATGAGCAGCATGAAGTGGTGTTGAAAAACATGAAGAGCCTGAAAAGGTGTGAAAAATATGAAGAGCTTCAAAAGGTGTGAAATACATGAGGAGCATAAAACTCTCTGAAAAAGAGAAGGAGCATGAAGTGGTGTTCAGAAACATGAAGAGCCTGAAAAGGTGTGAAATATATGAAGAGCTTCAAAAGGTTTGAAAAATATGAGGAGCATGATATGGTTTGAAAAATAGGATTAGCGTGAAGCGGTGTTCAAAAACATGAAGAGCCTGAAAAGTTGTGAAAAATATGAAAAACTTCAAAAGGTGTCAAAAATGAGATGAGCATGAAATGGTCTGAAAAATAGGACGTGCATGAAGCGGTGTTGAAAAACATGAAGAGCCTGAAAAGTTGTGAAAAATATGAAGAGCTTCAAAAGGTGTCAAAAATATGAGGAGCATGAAACGGTCTGAAAAATAGGAGAAGCATGAAGCGGTGTTCAAAAACATGAAGAGCCTGAAAAGGTGTGAAAAACATTAAGAGCTTCAAAAGGTGTCAAAAATATGAGGAGCATGAAACGGTCTGAAAAATCGGAGGAGCATGAAGCGTTGTTGAAAAACATGAAGAGCCTGAAAAGGTGTGAGAAATATGAAGAGCTTCAAAAGGTGTTAAAAATATGAGTAGCATGAAACGGTCTGCAAAAAAGGAGGAGCATGAAGTGGTGTTGAAAAAGATGAAGAGCCTGAAAAGGTGTTAAAAATATTAAAGCTTCAAAAGGTGTCAAAATTATGAGGAGCATGAAACGGTCTGAAAAATAGGAGGAGCATGAAGCGATGTTGAAAAACATGAATTGTCTGAAAACGTGTGGAAAATATGAAGAGATTCATAAATGTGAAAAATATGAAGAGCTTCAAAAGGTGTGAAAAATATGAAGAGCTTCAAAAGGTGTCAAAATGAGATGAGCATGAAACGGTCGGAAAAATAGGAGGAGCATGAAGCAGTGTTGAAAAACATGAAGAGCCTGAAAACCTGTAAAAAATAGGAAGAGCTTCAAAAGGTGTCAAAAATGAGATGAGCATGAAACGGTCTGAAAATTAGGAGGAGCATGAAGCGGTGATGAAAATCATGAAGAGCCTGAAAAGGTGAGAAAAATATGAAGAGCTTCAAAATGTGTGAAAAATATGAGGAGCTTCAAAAGGTGTAAAAAATATGAAGAGTTTCAAAAGTGTCAAAAATTAGATGAGCATGAAAAGGTCTAAAAAATAGGAGGAGCAACAAGTACTGTTGAAAAAAATGAAGAGCCTGAAAAGGTGTGAAAAATATGAAGAGCTTCAAAATGTGTGAAAAATATGAGGAGCATGATACGGTCTGAAAAATAGGAGGAGCATGAAGCAGTGTTCAGAAACATGAAGAGCCTGAATAGGTGTGTAAAGAAATGCAAATCTTCAAAAGGTGTCAAAAATGAGAGGAGCATGAAACGGTCTGAAAATAGGAGGAGCATGAAGCTGTGTTCAAAAATATGAAGAGCCTGAAAAGGTGTGAAAAATATGAAGAGCTTCAAAAGTTGTCAAAAATATGAGGAGCATGAAACGGTCTGAAAAATAGGAGGAGCATGAAGCTGTGTTCAAAAACATGAAGATCTTAAAAGGGTGTGAAAAATATGAAGAGCTTCAAAAGGTGTGAAAAATATGAGGAGCATGAAACGGTCTGAAAAATAGAAGCAGCATGAAACGGTTTTGAAAAACATGAAGAGCCTGAAAACTTGTGAAAAATATGAAGAGCTTTAAAAGGTGTGAAAAATATGAAGAGCTTCAAAGGTGACACAAATGAGATGAGCATGAAACGGTCTGAATAATATGAGGAGCATGAAGTGGTGGAGAAAACAATAAAGAGCCTGAAAAGGTGTGAAAAATATGAAGAGCTTCAAAATGTTTCAATAATATGAAGAGCATGAAACGGTCTGAAAATCAGGAAGATCATGAAGCGGTGTTCAAAAACATGAAGAGCCTGAAAAGGTGTGAAAAATATGAAGAGCTCAAAAAGTGTCAAAAATATGAGGGCATGAAACGATCTGAAAAATACGAGGAGCATGAAGCAGTGTTCAAAAACATGAAGAGCTTCAAAAGGTATGAAAAATATGAGAGCTTCAAAAGGTGTCAAAAATGAGGAGCATGAAACGGTCTGAAAAATAGGAGGAACATGAAGCGGTGTTTAAACACATGAAGAGCCTGAAAATGTGTGAAAATTATGAAGATCTTCAAAAGGTGTCAAAATTATGAGGAACATGAAACGGTTTGAAAAATAGGAGGAGCATGAAACGGTGTTGAAAAACATGAAGAGCCTGAAAAGGTGTGAAAAATATGAAGAGCTTCAAAATCTTTGAAAAATATGAAGAGCATTCAAAGGTGTGAAATACATGAGGAGCATGAAACTCTCTGAAAAATAGGAGGAGCCTGAAATGGTGTTCAAAAACATGAATAGACTGAAAACGTGTGAAAAATATGAAGAGCTTCAAAAGGTGTGAAAAATATGAGGAGCATGATACGGTCTGAAAAATAGGAGGAGCATGAAGCTGTGTTCAAAAACATGAAGAGCCTGAAAAGTTGTGAAAAATATCAAAAGCTTCAAAAGGTGTCAAAAATGAGATGAGCATGAAACGGTCTGAAAAATAGGAGGAGCATGAAGCGATGTTCAAAAACATGAAGAGCCTGAAACGTTGTGAAAAATATGAAAGGCTTCAAAAGGTGTGAAAAATATGAGGAGCATGAAACGGTCTGAAAAATCGGAGGAGCATGAAGCGGTGTTGAAAAATATGAAGAGCCTGAAAATGTGTGAAAAATATGAAGAGCTTTAAAAGGTGTCAAAAATGAGATGAGCATGAAACGGTCTGAAAAATAGGACGTGCATGAAGCGGTGTTGAAAAACATGAAGAGCCTGAAAAGTTGTGAAATATATGAAGAGCTTCAAAAGGTGTCAAAAATATGAGGAGCATGAAACGGTCTGAAAAATAGGAGAAGCATGAAGCGGTGTTCAAAAACATGAAGAGCTTGAAAAGGTGTGGAAAATATGAAGAGCTTCAAAAGCTGTGAAATACATGAGGAGCATGAAACTCTCTGAAAAATAGGAGGAGCATGAAGCGGTGTTCAAAAACATGAAGAGCCTGAAAAGTTGTGAAAAATATGAAAAGCTTCAAAAGGTGTCAAAAATGAGATGAGCATTAAAAGGTCTGAAAAATAGGAATAACATGAAACGATGTTGAAAATCATGAAGAGCCTGAAAAACTGTGAAAAATATAAAGAGCTTCAAAAGGTGTCAAAAATATGAGGAGCATGAAACGGTCTGAAAAATAGGAGGAGCATGAAGCTGTGTTCCAAAACATGAAGATCCTGAAAAGGTGTGAAAAATATGAAGAGCTTCAAAAGTTGTGAAAAATATGAGGAGCATGAAACGGACTGAAAATTTGAAGCAGCATGAAACGGTGTTGAAAAATATGAAGAGCATGAAAACGTGTGAAAAATATGAAGAGCTTCAAAAAGTGTGAAAAAAATAAAGAGCTTCAAAGGTGACAAAAATGAGATGAGCATGATACGGTCTGAAAAATAGGAGGAGCGTGAAGTGGTGGTGAAAAACATGAAGAGCCTGAAAAGGTGTGAAAAATATGAAGAGCTTCAAAAGGTGTCAAAAATATGAGGAGCATGAAACGGTCTGAAAAATAGGAGGAGCATGAAACGGTGATCAAAAACATGAAGAGCCTGAAAATGTCTGAAAAATATGAAGAGCTTCTAAAGGTGTCAAAAATATGAGGAGCATAAACGGTCTGAAAAATAGGAGTAGCATGAAGCGGTGTTCAAAAACATGAAGAGCCTGAAAAGGTGTGAAAAATATGAAGAGCTCAAAAAGTATCAAAAATATGAGGATCATGAAACGGTGTGAAAAATTGGAGGAGCATGAAGCAGAGTTCGAAAACATGAAGAGCCTGAAAAGGTTTGAAAAATACGAAGAGCTCAAAAAGTGTCAAAAAATGAGGAGCATGAAACGATCTGAAAAATACGAGGAGCATGAAGCAGTGTTCAAAAACATGAAGAGCTTCAAAAGGTATGAAAAATATGAGAGCTTCAAAAGGTGTCAAATATATGAGGAGCATGAAACGGTCTGAAAAATAGGAGGAACATGAAGCGGTGTTCAAACACATGAAGAGCCTGAAAATGTGTGAAAATTATGAAGATCTTCAAAAGGTGTCAAAATTATGAGGAACATGAAACGGTTTGAAAAATAGGAGGAGCATGAAACGGTGTTGAAAAACATGAAGAGCCTGAAAAGGTGTGAAAAATATGAAGAGCTTCAAAATCTTTGAAAAATATGAAGAGCTTTCAAAGGTGTGAAATACATGAGGAGCATGAAACACTCTGAAAAATAGGAGGAGCCTGAAATTGTGTTCAAAAACATGAATAGACTGAAAACGTGTGAAAAATATGAAGAGCTTCAAAAGGTGTCAAAAATATGAGGAGCATGAAACGGTCTGAAAAATATGAGCAGCATGAAGCGGTGTTGAAAAACATGAAGAGCCTTAAAAGGTGTGAAAAAAATGAAGAGCTTCAAAAGGTGTCAAAAATATGAGGAGCATGAAACGGTCTGAAAAATATGAGCAGCATGAAGTGGTGTTGAAAAACATGAAGAGCCTGAAAAGGTGTGAAAAATATGAAGAGCTTCAAAAGGTGTGAAATACATGAGGAGCATAAAACTCTCTGAAAAAGAGAAGGAGCATGAAGTGGTGTTCAGAAACATGAAGAGCCTGAAAAGGTGTGAAATATATGAAGAGCTTCAAAAGGTGTGAAAAATATGAGGAGAATGATATGGTTTGAAAAATAGGATTAGCGTGAAGCGGTGTTCAAAAACATGAAGAGCCTGAAAAGTTGTGAAAAATATGAAAAACTTCAAAAGGTGTCAAAAATGAGATGAGCATGAAATGGTCTGAAAAATAGGACGTGCATGAAGCAGTGTTGAAAAACATGAAGAGCCTGAAAAGTTGTGAAAAATATGAAGAGCTTCAAAAGGTGTCAAAAATATGAGGAGCATGAAACGGTCTGAAAAATAGGAGAAGCATGAAGCGGTGTTCAAAAACATGAAGAGCCTGAAAAGGTGTGAAAAACATGAAGAGCTTCAAAAGGTGTCAAAAATATGAGGAGCATGAAACGGTCTGAAAAATCGGAGGAGCATGAAGCGTTGTTGAAAAACATGAAGAGCCTGAAAAGGTGTGAGAAATATGAAGAGCTTCAAAAGGTGTTAAAAATATGAGTAGCATGAAACGGTCTGCAAAAAAGGAGGAGCATGAAGTGGTGTTGAAAAAGATGAAGAGCCTGAAAAGGTGTTAAAAATATTAAAGCTTCAAAAGTGTCAAAATTATGAGGAGCATGAAACGGTCTGAAAAATAGGAGGAGCATGAAGCGATGTTGAAAAACATGAATTGTCTGAAAACGTGTGGAAAATATGAAGAGATTCATAAATGTGAAAAATATGAAGAGCTTCAAAAGGTGTGAAAAATATGAAGAGCTTCAAAAGGTGTCAAAATGAGATGAGCATGAAACGGTCGGAAAAATAGGAGGAGCATGAAGCAGTGTTGAAAAACATGAAGAGCCTGAAAACCTGTAAAAAATAGGAAGAGCTTCAAAAGGTGTCAAAAATGAGATGAGCATGAAACGGTCTGAAAAATAGGAGGAGCATGAAGTGGTGATGAAAATCATGAAGAGCCTGAAAAGGTGAGAAAAATATGAAGAGCTTCAAAATGTGTGAAAAATATGAGGAGCTTCAAAAGGTGTAAAAAATATGAAGAGCTTCAAAAGTGTCAAAAATTAGATGAGCATGAAAAGGTCTAAAAAATAGGAGGAGCAACAAGTACTGTTGAAAAAAATGAAGAGCCTGAAAAGGTGTGAAAAATATAAAGAGCTTCAAAATGTGTGAAAAATATGAGGAGCATGATACGGTCTGAAAAATAGGAGGAGCATGAAGCAGTGTTCAAAAACATGAAGAGCCTGAATAGGTGTGTAAAGAAATGCAAATCTTCAAAAGGTGTCAAAAATGAGAGGAGCATGAAACTGTCTGAAAATAGGAGGAGCATGAAGCGGTGTTCAAAAATATGAAGAGCCTGAAAAGTTGTGAAATATATGAAGAGCTTCCAAAGGTGTCAAAAATATGAGGAGCATGAAACGGTCTGAAAAATAGGAGGAACATGAAGCGGTGTTCAAAAAAACATGAAAAGCCTGAAAAGGTGTGAAAAATATGAAGAGCTTCAAAAGGTGTCAAAAATTTGAGGAGCATGAAACGTTCTGAAAAATAGGACGAGCATGAAGCAGTGTTGAAAAACATGAAGAGCCTGAAAATGTGTGAAATATATGAAGAGCTTCAAAAGCTGTCAAAAAGATGAGGAGCATGAAACGCTCTGAAAAATAGGAGGAGCATGAAGTGGTGTTGAAAAAAATGAAGAACCTGAAAGGGTGTGAAATATATGAAGAGCTTGAAAAGGTGTCAAAAATATGAGGAGAATGAAAATGGTCTGAAAAATAGGAGGAGTATGAAGAGGTGTTAAAAAACCTGAAGAGCCGGAAAAGGTGTGAAAAATATGAAGAGTTTCTAAAGGTGTCAGAAATATGAGGAGCATGAAACGGTCTCAAAAATAGGAGGAGCATGAAGTGGTGTTGAAAAACATGAAGAGCCTGAAAAGGTGTGAAAAATATGAAGAGCTTTAAAAGATGTCAAAAATATGAGAAGCATGAAAGGGTTTGAAAAAGAGGAGGAGCATGAAGCGGTGTTCAAAAACATGAAGAGCCTGAAAAGGTGTGAAAAATATGAAGAGCTTTAAAAGGTGTGAAATACATGAGGAGCATGAAACGGTCTGAAAAAAAGGAGGAGCATGAAGCGGTGTTGAAAAACATGAAGAGTTTGAAAAGGTGTGAAAAATATGAAGAGCTTCAAAAGGTGTCAAAAATATGAGGAGCAGGAAACGGTCTGAAAAATAGGAGGAGCATGAAGCGGTGTTCAAAAACATGAAGAGCCTGAAAAGTTGTGAAAAATATGAAAAGCTTCAAATGGTGTCAAAATTGAGATGAGCATGAAACGGATGAAAAATAGGAGAAGCATGAAGTGGTGTGGAAAAACATGAAGAGCCTGAAAAGGTGTGAAAAATATGAAGAGCTTCAAAAGGTGTGAAATACATGAGGAGCATGAAACTCTCTGAAAAATAGGAGGAGCATGAAGTGCTGTTCAAAAACATGAAGAGCCTGAAAAGGTGAGAAAAATATGAAGAGCTTCAAAAGGTGTGAAAAATATGAGGAGCATGATACTGTCGAAAAAATAGGAGGAGCATGAAGCGGAGTTCAAAAACATGAAGAGCTTGAAAATGTGTGAAAAATATGAAGAGCCTCAAAACGTGTCAAAATATTAGGAGTATGAAACGGTATGATAAATAGAAGGAGCATGAAGCGGTGTTGAAAAACATGAAGAGTCTGAAATTGTGTGAAAAATATGAAGAGCTTCAAAAAGGTGAAAAATATGAAGAGCTTCAAAAGTTGTCAAAAATTAGATGAGTATGAAACGGTCTAAAAAATAGGAGGAGTAACAAATAGTGTTGAAAAAAATGAAGAGCATGAAAATGTGTGAGAAATATGAACGGCTTCAAAAGGTGTGAAAAATATGAGGAGCCTGAAACGGTCTGAAAAAAAGGAGGAGCATGAAGTGGTGTTGAAAAACATGAAGAGCCTGAAAAGGTGTGAAAAATATGAAGACCTTCAAAAGGTGTCAAAAATATGAGGAGCATGACACGGTCTGAAAAATAGGAGGAGCATGAAATGCTGTTCAAAAACATGAAGAGCCTGAAAAGGTGTGGAAAATATGAAGAGCTTCAAAAGGTGTCAAAAATATGAGGAGCATGAAACGGTCTGAAAAATAGGAGGAGCATGAAGTGCTGTTCAAAAACATGAAGAGCCTGAAAAGGTGTGAAAAATATGAAGAGCTTCAAAAGGTGTGAAAAATATGAGGAGCATGATACGGTAGAAAAAATAGGAGGAGCATGAAGCTGTGTTCAAAAACATGAAGAGCCTGAAAAGGTGTGAAAAATATGAAGAGCCTCAAAACGTGTCAAAAATATGAGAAGTATGAAACGGTATGATAAATAGCAGGAGCATGAAGCGGTTTTGAAAAACATGAAGGGTCTGAAATCGTGTGAAAAATATGAAGAGCTTCAAAAATGTGAAAAATATGAAGAGCTTCAAAAGGTGTAAAAAATATGAAGTGCCTCAAAATGTGTCAAAGATTAGATGAGTATGAAAAGTTTTAAAAAATAGGAGGAGCAACAAGTAGTGTTGAAAAAAATGAAGAGCCTGAAAAGGTGTGAAAAATATGAAGACCTTCATAAGGTGTCAAAAATATGAGGAGCATGAAACTTTCTGAAAAATAGGACGAGCATGAAGCAGTGATAAAAAACATGAAGAGCCTGAAAAGGTGTGAAAAATATGAAGAGTTTCTAAAGGTGTCAAAAATATGAGGAGCATGATACGGTTTGAAAAAAGGAGGAGCATGAAGCGGTGTTGAAAAACATGAAGAGTGTGAAAACGTGTGAAAATATGAAGAGCTTCAAAAATATTAAAAATATGAAGAGCTTCAACAGTTGTGAAAAATATGAAGAGATTAAAAAGGTGTCAAAAATGAGATGAGCTTGAAACGGTCTGAAAAATAGAAGGAGCATGAAGCGGTGTTGAAAATCATGAACAGACTGAAAAGGTGTGAACAATATGAAAAGCTTCAAAAGGTGTCAAAATGAGATGAGCATGAAACGGTCTGAAAAATAGGAGGAGCATGAAGCGGTGTTGAAAATCATGAAGAGCCTGAAAAGGTGTGACAAATATGAAGAGCTTCAAAAGGTGTCAAAAATATGAGGAGCATGAAACGGTCTGAAAAATAGCAGGAGCATGAAGCGGTGTTCAAAAACATGAAGAGCCTGAAAATGTGTGAAAAATATAAAGAGCTTCAAAAGATGTGAAAAATATGAAGAGCTTCAAAAGGTGTCAAAAATGAGATGAGCATGAAACGGTCTGAAAAATAGGAGGAGCATGAAGCGGGTTGAAAAACATGAAGAACCTGAAAAGGTGTGAGAAATATCAAGAGCTTCAAAAGGTGTCAAGTATATGAGGAGCATGAAACGTTCTGAAAAAGAGTAGGAGCATGAAGCGGTGTTGAAAAACATGAAGAGCCTGAAAAGCTGTGTAAAATATGAAGAGGTTCTAAAGGTGTCAAAAATATGAGGAGCATGATACGGTCTTAAAAATAGGCGGATTATGAAACGGTGTTCAAAAACATGAAGAGCCTGAAAAGGTGTGAAAAATATGAAAAGCCTCAAAACCTGTCAAAAATATGAGGAGCATGAAACGGTATGAAAAATCGCAGGGGCATGAAGCGTTGTTGAAAAACATGAAGAGTCTGAAAACGTGTGAAATTATGAAGAGCTTCAAACATATGAAAAATATGAAGAGCTTCAAAAGGTGTGAAAAATATGAAGAGCTTCAAAAGGTGTCAAAAATGAGATGAGCATGAAACGGTCCGAAAAATACGAGGATCATGAAGCGGTGTTGAAAATCATGAAGAGCCTGAAAAGGCGTGAAAAATATGAAGAGCTTCAATGATGTGAAAAATATGAAGAGCTTCAAAAGATGTCAAAAATATGAGGAGCATGAAACTGTCTGAAATAATAGAAGCAGCATGAAACGGTGTTGAAAAACATGAAGAGCCTGAAAAGGTGTGAAAAATATGAAGAGCTTCAAAAGGTGTCAAAAATATGAAGAGCATGAAACGGTCTGACAAATAGCAGGAGCATGAAGCGGTGTTGAAAAACATGAAGAGTCTGAAAACGTGTGAAAAACATGAAGAGCCTAAAAAGGTGTGAAAAATATGAAGAGTTTTTAAAGGTGTCTAAAATATGAGGAGCATGAAACGGTCTGAAAAATAGCAGGAGCATGAAGCGTTGTTGAAAAACATGAAGAGTCTGAAAACGTGTGAAAAACATGAAGAGCCTGAAAAGGTCTGAAAAATATGAAGAGCTTCAAAATGTTTCAAAAATATGAAGAGCATGAAACGGTCTGAAAAACAGGAGGATCATGAAGCGGTGTTCATAAATATGAAGAGCCTGAAAAGGTGTGAAAAATATGAAGAGCTTCAAAAGGTGTCAAAAATATGAGGAGCATGAAACGGTCTGAAAAATAGGAGGAGCCTGAAACGGTGTTGAAAGACATGAAGAGTCTGAAAATTTGTGAAAAATATGAAAAGCTTCAAAAGTGTCAAAAATATGAGGAGCAAAAAACGGTCTGAAAAATAAGAGGAGCATGAAGCGGTGTTCAAAAACATGAAGAGCCTGAAAAGGTGTGAAAAATATGAAGAGCTTCAAAAGGTGTGAAAAATATGAGGAGCATGAAACGGTCTGAAAAATAGAAGCAGCATGAAACGGTGTTGAAAAATATGAAGAGCCTGAAAACATGTGAAAAATATGAAGAGCTTCAAAAGGTGAGAAAAATATAAAGAGCTTCAAAGGTGAAAAAAATGAGATGAGCATGAAACGGTCTGAAAAATAGGAGGAGCATGAAGCTGTGTTGAAAAACATGAAGGGCCTGAAAAGGTGTGCAAAAAATGAATAGCTTCAAAAATGTGAAAAATATGAGGAGCATGAAACGTTCTGAAAAATAGGAGGAGCATGAAGCGGTGTTCAAAAACATGAAGAGCCTGAAAAGGTGTGAAAAATATGAATAGCATCAAAATGTTTCAAAAATATGAAGAGCATGAAACGGTCTGAAAAATAGGAGGAGCATGAAGTCGTGTTGAAAAAAAAAGAAGAGACTGAAAAGGTGTGAAATATATGAAGAGCTTCAAAAGGTGTCAAAAATATGAGGAGAATGAAACGGTCTGAAAAATAGGAGAATCATGAAGCTGTGTCGAAAAACATGAAGAGCCTGAAAAGGTGTGAAAAAAATCAAGAGCTTCTAAATGTGTCAAAAATATGAGGAGCATGAAACGGTCTGAAAAATAGGAGGATCATGAAGCGGTGTTCAAAAACATGAAGAGCCTGAAAAGGTGTGAAAAATATGAAGAGCTCAAAAAGAGTCAAAAATATGATGAGCATGAAACGATCTGAAAAATAGAAGGAGCATGAAACGGTGATCAAAAACATGAAGAGCCTGAAAAGGTGTGAAAAATAAGAAGAGCTCAAAAAGTGTCAAAAATATGAGGAGCATGAAACGCTCTGAAAAATAGGAGGAGCATGAAGCGATGTTCAAAAACATGAAGAGCCTGAAAAGTTGTGAAAAATATGAAAAGCTTCAAAAGGTGTCAAAAATGAGATTAGCATTAAATGGTCGGAAAAATAGGAATAACATGAAACGGTGTTGAAAATCATGAAGAGCCTGAAATAGTGTGAAAAATATAAAGAGCTTCAAAAGGTGTCAAAAATATGAGGAGCATGAAACAGTCTGATAAATAGGTGGAGCATGAAGCTGTGTTCAAAAACATGAAGAGCCTGAAAAGTTGTGAAAAATATGAAGAGCTTCAAAATGTTTCACAAATATGAAGAGCATGAAACGGTCTGAAAAACAGGAGGATCATGAAGCGGTGTTCAAAAACATAAAGAGCCTGAAAAGGTGTGAAAAATATGAAGAGCTTCAAAAGGTGTCAAAAATATGAGGAGCATGAAACGGTCTGAAAAATAGGAGGAGCATGAAACGGTGATCAAAAACATGAAGAGCCTGAAAAGGTTTGAAAAATATGAAGAGCTTTTAACGTGTCAAAAATATGAGGAGCATAAACGATCTGAAAAATAGGAGTAGCATGAAGCTGTGTTCAAAAACATGAAGAGCCTGAAAAGGTGGGAAAAATATGAAGAGCTTCAAAAGGTGTGAAATATATGAGGAGAATGAAACGGTCTGAAAAATAGGAGGATCATGAAGCGGTTTTCAGAAACATGAAGAGCATGAAAAGGTGTGAAAAATAGGAAGAGTTTCAAAAGGTGTCATAAATATGAGGAGCATGAAACGGTCTGAAAAATAGGAGGAGCATGAAGTCGTGTTGAAAAAAAAAGAAGACCCTGAAAAGGTGTGAAATATATGAAGAGCTTCAAAAGGTGTCAAAAATATGAGGAGAATGAAATGGTCGGAAAAATAGGAGGATCATGAAGCTGTGTCGAAAAACATGAAGAGCCTGAAAAGGTGTGAAAAAAATGAAGAGCTTCTAAATGTGTCAAAAATATGAGGAGCATGAAACGGTCTGAAAAATAGGAGGATCATGAAGCGGTGTTCAAAAACATGAAGAGCCTGAAAAGGTGTGAAAAATATGAAGAGCTCAAAAAGTGTCAAAAATATGATGAGCATGAAACGATCTGAAAAATAGAAGGAGCATGAAACGGTGATCAAAAACATGAAGAGCCTGAAAAGTTGTGAAAAATATGAAGAGCTCAAAAAATGTCAAAAATATGAGGAGCATGAAACGCTCTGAAAAATAGGAGGAGCATGAAGCGGTGTTCCAAAATATGAAGAGCCTGAAAAGTTGTGAAAAATATGAAAAGCTTCAAAAGGTGTCAAAAATGAGATTAGCATTAAACGGTCAGAAAAATAGGAATAACATGAAACGGTGTTGAAAATCATGAAGAGCCTGAAATAGTGTGAAAAATATAAAGAGCTGCAAATGGTGTCAAAAATATGAGGAGCATGAAACGGTCTGATAAATAGGTGGAGCATGAAGCTGTGTTCAAAAACATGAAGAGCCTGAAAAGGTGTGAAAAATATGAAGAGCTTCAAAATGTTTCACAAATATGAAGAGCATGAAACGGTCTGAAAAACAGGAGGATCATGAAGCAGTGTTCAAAAACATGAAGAGCCTGAAAAGGTGTGAAAAATATGAAGAGCTGCAAAAGGTGTCAAAAATATGAGGAGCATGAAACGGTCTGAAAAATAGGTGGAGCATGAAACGGTGATCAAAAACATGAAGAGCCTGAAAAGGTTTGAAAAATATGAAGAGCTTCTAAAGGTGTCAAAAATATGAGGAGCATAAACGATCTGAAAAATAGGAGTAGCATGAAGCTGTGTTCAAAAACATGAAGAGCCTGAAAAGGTGTGAAAAATATGAAGAGCTCAAAAAGTGTCAAAAATATGATGAGCATGAATCGATCTGAAAAATAGGAGGAGTATGAAGCGATGTTCAAAAACATGAAGAGCCTGAAAAGTTGTGAAAAATATGAAAAGCTTCAAAAGGTGTCAAAAATGAGATTAGCATTAAATGGTCGGAAAAATAGGAATAACATGAAACGGTGTTGAAAATCATGAAGAGCCTGAAATAGTGTGAAAAATATAAAGAGCTTCAAAAGGTGTCAAAAATATGAGGAGCATGAAACAGTCTGATAAATAGGTGGAGCATGAAGCTGTGTTCCAAAACATGAAGAGCCTGAAAAGTTGTGAAAAATATGAAGAGCTCAAAAAGTGTCAAAAATATGAGGAGCATGAAACGCTCTGAAAAATAGAAGCAGCATGAAACGGTGTTGAAAAATATGAAGAGCCTGAAAACGTGTGAAAAATATGAAGAGCTTCAAAAGGTGTGAAAAATATAAAGAGCTTCAAAGGTGACAAAAATGAGATGAGCATGAAACGGTCTGAAAAATAGGAGAATGAAGTGGTGGTGAAAAACATGAAGAGCCTGAAAAGGTTTGAAAAATATGAAGAGCTCAAAAAGTGTCAAAAATATGAGGAGCATGAAACGATCTGAAAAATACGAGGAGCATGAAGCAGTGTTCAAAAACATGAAGAGCCTGAAAAGGTGGGAAAAATATGAAGAGCTTGAAAAGGTGTGAAATATATGAGGAGAATGAAACGGTCTGAAAAATAGGAGGATCATGAAGCGGTTTTCAGAAACATGAAGAGCATGAAAAGGTGTGAAAAATATGAAAAGCTTCAAAAGGTGTGAAATATATGAGGAGAATGAAACGGTCTGAAAAATAGGATGATCATGAAGCGGTTTTCAGAAACATGAAGAACCTGAAAATGTGTGGAAAATATGAAGAGCTTCAAAAGGTGTGAAATACATGAGGAGCATGAAACTCTCTGAAAAATAGGAGGAGCTTGAAACGGTGATCAAAAACATGAAGAACCTGAAAAGGTTTGAAAAATATGAAGAGCTTCAAAAGGTGTCAAAAATGAGATGAGCATTAAACGGTCTGAAGAATAGGAATAACATGAAACGGTGTTGAAAATCATGAAGAGCCTGAAATAATGTGAAAAATATAAAGAGCTGCAAAAGGTGTCAAAAATATGGGGAGCATGAAACGGTCTGATAAATAGGAGGATCATGAAGCGGTGTTCAAAAACATGAAGAGCCTGAAAAGGTGTGAAAAATATGAAGAGCTTCAAAAGGTGTGAAAAATATGAGGAGCATGAAACGGTCTGAAAAATAGAAGCAGCATGAAACGGTGGTGAAAAATATGAAGAGCCTGAAAAGGAGTGAAAAATATGAAGAGCTTCAAAAGGTGTGAAAAATATAAAGAGCTTCAAAGGTGACAAAAATGAGATGAGCATGAAACGGTCTGAAAAATAGGAGGAGAATGAAGTGGTGGTGAAAAACATGAAGAGCATGAAAAGGTGTGAAAAATATGAAGAGCTTCAAAATGTTTCAAAAATATGAAGAGCATGAAACGGTCTGAAAATCAGGAGGATCATGAAGCGGTGTTCAAGAACATGAAGAGCCTGAAAAGGTGTGAAAAATATGAAGAGCTTCAAAATGTGTCAAAAATATGAGGAGCATGAAACGGTCTGAAAAATAAGAGGAGCATGAAACGGTGATCAAAAACATGAAGAGCCTGAAAAGGTGTGAAAAATATGAAGAGCTTCAAAAGGTGTGAAATACATGAGGAGCATGAAACCGGCTGAAAAATAAGAGAAGCATGAAGTGCTGTGGAAAAACATGAAGAGCCTGAAAAGCTGTGAAAAATATGGAGAGCTTCAAAAGGTGTGAAATACATGAGGAGCATGAAACGGGCTGAAAAATAGGAGAAGCATGAAGTGGTGTGGAAAAATATGAAGAGCCTGAAATTGTGTGAAAAATATGAAAAGCTTCAAAAGGTGTAAAAAATGAGATGAACATGAAACGGTCTGAAAAATAGGAGGATCATGAAGCTGTGTCAAAAAACATGAAGAGCCTGAAAAGGTGTGAAAAAAATGAAGAGCTTCTAAATGTGTCAAAAATATGAGAAGTATGAAACGGTCTGAAAAATAGGAGAATCATGAAGCGGTGTTCAAAAACATGAAGATCCTGAAAAGGTGTGAAAAATATGAACAGCTTCAAAATGTGTCAAAAATATGAGGAGCATGAAACGGTCTGAAAAATAGGAGGAGCATGAAACGGTGATCAAAAACATGAAGAACCTGAAAAGGTTTGAAAAATATGAAGAGCTTCTAAAGGTGTCAAAAATATGAGGAGCATAAACGATCTGAAAAATAGGAGTAGCATGAAGCGGTGTTCAAAAACATGAAGAGCCTGAAAAGGTGTGAAAAATATGAAGAGCTCAAAAAGTGTCAAAAATATGAGGAGCATGAAACGGTCTGAAAAATAGGAGGATCATGAAGCGGTGTTCAAAAACATGAAGAGCCTGAAATGGTGTGAAAAATATGAACAGCTTCAAAATGTGTCAAAAATATGAGGAGCATGAAACGGTCTGAAAAATACGAGGAGCATGAAACGGTGATCAAAAACATGAAGAACCTGAAAAGGCTTGAAAAATATGAAGAGCTTCTAAAGGTGTCAAAAATATGAGGAGCATAAACGATCTGAAAAGTAGAAGCAGCATGAAACGGTGTTGAAAACTATGAAGAGCCTGAAAACGTGTGAAAAATATGAAGAGCTTCAAAAGGTGTGAAAAATATAAAGAGCTTCAAAGGTGACAAAAATGAGATGAGCATGAAACGGTCTGATAAATAGGAGGAGAATGAAGTGGTGGTGAAAAACATGAAGAGCCTGAAAAGGTGTGAAAAATATGAAGAGCTTCAAAATGTTTCAAAAATATGAAGAGCATGAAACGGTCTGAAAATCAGGAGGATCATGAAGCGGTGATCAAAAACATGAAGAGCCTGAAAAGGTGTGAAAAATATGAAGAGCTTCAAAAGGTGTGAAAAATATAAAGAGCTTCAAAGGTGACAAAAATGAGATGAGCATGATACGGTCTGAAAAACAGGAGGATCATGAAGCGGTGTTCAAAAACATGAAGAGCCTGAAAAGGTGTGAAAAATATGAAGAACTTCAAAAGATGTGAAAAATATGAGGAGCTTCAAAAGGTGTCAAAAATGAGATGAGCATGATACGGTCTGAAAAACAGGAGGATCATGAAGCGGTGTTCAAAAACATGAAGAGCCTGAAAAGGTGTGAAAAATATGAAGAACTTCAAAAGATGTGAAAAATATGAGGAGCTTCAAAAGGTGTCAAAAATGAGATGAGCATGAAACGGTCTGAAAAATAGGAGGAGCATGAAGCGGTGTTGAAAAACATGAAGAACCTGAAAAGGTGTGAGAAATATCAAGAGCTTCAAAAGGTGTCAAATATATGAGGAGCATGAAACGTTCTGAAAAAGAGGAGGAGCATGAAGCGGTGTTGAAAAACATGAAGAGCCTGAAAAGCTGTGTAAAATATGAAGAGGTTCTAAAGGTGTCAAAAATATGAGGAGCATGAAACGGTTTTAAAAATAGGCGGATTATGAAACGGTGTTCAAAAACATGAAGAGCCTGAAAAGGTGTGAAAAATATGAAAAGCCTCAAAACCTGTCAAAAATATGAGGAGCATGAAACTGTCTGAAATATAGCAGGGGCATGAAGCGGTGTTGAAAAACATGAAGAGTCTGAAAACGTGTGAAACTATGAAGAGCTTCAAACATATGAAAAATATGAAGAGCTTCAAAAGGTTTGAAAAATATGAAGAGCTTCAAAAGTTGTCAAAAATGAGATGAGCATAAAACGGTCCGAAAAATACGAGGAGCATGAAGCGGTGTTGAAAATCATGAAGAGCCTGAAAAGGCGTGAAAAATATGAAGAGCTTCAATGATGTGAAAAATATGAAGAGCTTCAAAAGGTGTGAAATATATGAGAGCATGAAACGGTCTGAAAAATAGGAGGATCATGAAGCGGTTTTCAGAAACATGAAGAGCATGAAAAGGTGTGAAAAATATGAAGAGCTTCAAAAGGTGTCATAAATATGAGGAGCATGAAACGGTCTGAAAAATAGGAGGAGCATGAAACGGTGTCCAAAATCATGAAGAGCCTGAAAAGGTGTGAAAAATATGAAGAGCTTCAAAAGGTGTCAAAAATGAGATGAGCATTAAACGGTCTGAAAAATAGGAATAACATGAAACGGTGTTGAAAATAATGAAGAGCCTGAAAAACTGTGAAAAATATAAAGAGCTTCAAAAGTTGTCAAAAATATGAGGAGCATGAAACGGTCTGATAAATAGGAGGAGCATGAAGCTGTGTTCCAAAACATGAAGATCCTGAAAAGGTGTGAAAAATATGAAGAGCTTCAAAAGGTGTGAAATATATGAGGAGCATGAAACGGACTGAAAAATAGAAGCAGCATGAAACGGTGTTGAAAAATATGAAGAGCAAAAAACGTGTGAAAAATATGAAGAGCTTCAAAAGGTGTGAAAAAAATAAAGAGCTTCAAAGGTGACAAAAATGAGATGAGCATGATACGGTCTGAAATATAGGAGGAGCGTGAAGTGGAGGTGAAAAACATGAAGAGCCTGAAAAGGTGTGAAAAATATGAAGAGCTTCAAAATGTTTCACAAATATGAAGAGCATGAAACGGTCTGAAAAACAGGAGGATCATGAAGCGGTGTTCAAAAACATGAAGAGCCTGAAAAGGTGTGAAAAATATGAAGAGCTTCTAAAGGTGTCAAAAATATGAGGAGCATGAAACGGTCTGAAAAATAGGAGGAGCATGAAACGGTGGTCAAAAACATGAAGAGCCTGAAAAGGTGTGAAAAATATGAAGAGCTTCTAAAGGTGTCAAAAATATGAGGAGCATAAACGGTCTGAAAAATAGGAGTAGCATGAAGCGGTGTTCAAAAACATGAAGAGCCTGAAAAGGTGTGAAAAATATGAAGAGCTCAAAAAGTGTCAAAAATATGAGGAGCATTAAACGATCTGAAACATAGACGGAGCATGAAACGGTGATCAAACACATGAAGAGCCTGAAAAGGTGTGGAAAATATGAAGAGCTTCAAAAGGTGTGAAATACATGAGGAGCATGAAACTCTCTGAAAAATAGGAGGAGCATGAAGCGGTGTTCAAAAACATGAAGAGCCTGAAAAGTTGTGAAAAATATGAAAAGCTTCAAAAGGTGTCAAAAATGAGATGAGCATTAAACGGTCTGAAAAATAGGAATAACATGAAACGGTGTTGAAAATCATGAAGAGCCTGAAATAGTGTGAAAAATATAAAGAGCTGCAAAAGGTGTCAAAAATATGAGGAGCATGAAACGGTCTGAAAAATAGAAGCAGCATGAAACGGTGTTGAAACACATGAAGAGCCTGAAAACGTGTGAAAAATATGAAGAGCTTCAAAAGGTGTGAAATATATAAAGAGTTTCAAAGGTGACAAAAATGAGATGAGCATGAAACGGTCTGAAAAATAGGAGGAGCATGAAGTGGTGGTGAAAAACATGAAGAGCCTGAAAAGGTGTGAAAAATATGAAGAGCTTCAAAAGGTGTGAAATACATGAGGAGCATAAAACTCTCTGAAAAAGAGAAGGAGCATGAAGTGGTGTTCAAAAACATAAAGAGCCTGAAAGGTGTGAAATATATGAAGAGCTTCAAAAGGTGTGAAAAATATGAGGAGCATGATATGGTTTGAAAAATAGGATTAGCATGAAGCGGTGTTCAAAAACATGAAGAGCCTGAAAAGTTGTGAAAAATATGAAAACCTTCAAAAGGTGTCAAAAATGAGATGAGCATGAAACGGTCTGAAAAATAGGACGTGCATGAGGCGTTGTTGAAAAACATGAAGAGCCTGAAAAGTAGTGAAAAATATGAAGAGCTTCAAAAGGTGTCAAAAATATGAGGAGCATGAAACGGTCTGAACAATAGGAGAAGCATGAAGCGGTGTTCAAAAACATGAAGAGCCTGAAAAGGGGTGAAAAATATGAAGAGCTTCAAAAGGTGTCAAAAATATGAGGAGCATGAAACGGTCTGAATAATCGGAGGAGCATGAAGCCTTGTTGAAAAACATGAAGAGCCTGAAAAGGTGTGAGAAATATGAAGAGCTTCAAAATGTGTTAAAAGTATGAGTAGCATGAAACGGTCTGCAAAAAAGGAGGAGCATGAAGTGGTGTTGAAAAAGATGAAGAGCCTGAAAAGGTGTTAAAAATATGAAAGCATCAAAAGGTGTCAAAATTATGAGGAGCATGAAACGGTCTGAAAAATAGGAGGAGCATGAAGCGCTGTTGAATATCATAAAGAGCCTGAAAAATTGTGAAAAATATCAAGAGCTTCAAAAGATGAGAAAAACATGAAGAGCTTCAAAAGGTGTCAAAATGAGATGAGCATGAAACGGTCTGAAAAATAGGAGGAGCATGAAGTCGTGTTGAATAAAAGGAAAAGTCTGAAAAAGTGTGAAATATATGAAGAGCTTCAAAAGGTGTCAAAAATATGAGGAGAATGAAACGGTCTGAAAAATAGGAGGAGCATGAAGCGATGTTGAAAAACATGAATTGTCTGAAAACGTGTGGAAAATATGAAGAGATTCATAAATGTGAAAAATATGAAGAGCTTCAAAAGGTGTGAAAAATCTGAAGAGTTTCAAAAGGTGTCAAAAAAGAGATGAGCACGAAAAGTTCTGAAAAATAGGAGGAGCATGAAGCGGTGTTGAAAATCATGAAGAGCCTGAAAAGGTGTGAAAAATATGAAGAGCTTCAAAAGGTGTCAAATATATGAGGAGCATGAAACAATCTGAAAAATAGGAGGAGCATGAAGCGGTGTTCAAAAATATGAAGAGCCTGAAAAGGTGTGAAATATATGAAGAGCTTCAAAAGATGTCAAAAATATGAGGAGCA
The DNA here is from genome assembly GCF_033118175.1 of Dama dama. NCBI lineage: Eukaryota > Metazoa > Chordata > Mammalia > Artiodactyla > Cervidae > Dama > Dama dama. The sequence goes on along the minus strand of NW_026870948.1, from coordinate 1,781,543 downwards.
TGAAACGGTCTGAAAAATAGGAGGAACATGAAGCGGTGTTCAAAAACATGAATAGCCTGAAAAGGTGTGAAAAATATGAAGAGCTTCAAAAGGTGTCAAAAATATGAGGAGCATGAAACGTTCTGAAAAATAGGACGAGCATGAAGCAGTGATAAAAAATATGAAATGCCTGAAAAGGTGTGAAATATATGAAGAGTTCCTAAAGGTGTCAAAAATATGAGGAGCACCAAACGGTCTCAAAAATAGGAGGAGCATGAAGTGGTGTTGAAAAACATGAAGAGCCTGAAAATGAGTGAAAAATATGAAGAGCTTCAAAAAGTGTCAAAAATATGAGGAGCATAAAACGGTCTGAAAAGTAGGAAGAGCATGAAGAAGTGTTCAAAAACATGAAGAGCCTGAAAAGGTGTGAAAAATATGAAGAGCTTCAAAAGGTGTCAAAAATGAGATGAGCATGAAACGGTCTGAAAAATAGGAGGAGCATGAGCGGTGTTGAAAATCATGAAGAGCCTGAAAAGGTGTGAAAAATATGAAGAGCTTCAAAAGGTGTGAAATACATGAGGAGCATGAAACTCTCTGAAAAATAGGAGGAGCATGAAGCGATGTTCAAAAACATGAAGAGCCTGAAAATGTGTGAAAAATATGAAGAGCTTCAAAAGGTGTCAAAAATATGAGGAGAATGAAACGGTCTGAAAAATAGGAGGAGCATGAAGCTGTGTCGAAAAACATGAAGAGCCTGAAAAGGTTTGAAAAATATGAAGAGCTTCAAAAGGTGTCAAAAATATGAGGAGAATGAAACGGTCTGAAAAATAGGAGGAGCATGAAGCAGAGTTCGAAAACATGAAGAGCCTGAAAAGGTTTGAAAAATATGAAGAGCTCAAAAAGTGTCAAAAATATGAGGAGCATGAAACGATCTGAAAAATACGAGGAGCATGAAGCAGTGTTCAAAAACATGAAGAGCTTCAAAAGGTATGAAAAATATGAGAGCTTCAAAAGGTGTCAAAAATATGAGGAGCATGAAACGTTCTGAAAAATAGGACGAGCATGAAGCAGTGATAAAAAACATGAAGTGCCTGAAAAGGTGTGAAAAATATGAAGAGTTCCTAAAGGTGTCAAAAATATGCGGAGCACCAAACGGTCTCAAAAATAGGAGGAGCATGAAGTGGTGTTGAAAAATATGAAGAGCCTGAAAATGAGTGAAAAATATGAAGAGCTTCAAAAAGTGTCAAAAATATGAGGAGCATGATACGGTTTGAAAAATAGGAGGAGCATGAGCGGTGATGAAAATCATGAAGAGCCTGAAAAGGTGTGAAAAATATGAAGAGCTTCAAAAGGTGTGAAATACATGAGGAGCATGAAACTCTCTGAAAAATAGGAGGAGCATGAAGCGATGTTCAAAAACATGAAGAGCCTGAAAATGTGTGAAAAATATGAAGAGCTTCAAAAGGTGTCAAAATTGAGATGAGCATGGAACGGTCTGAAAAATAGGAAGAGCATGAAGCGGTGTTGAAAAACATTAAGAGCTGAAAACGTGTGAAAAATATGAAGAGCTTCAAAAGGTGTCAAAAATGAGATGAGCATGAAACGGTCTGAAAAATAGGAAGAGCATGAAGCGGTGTTGAAAAACATTAAGAGCTGAAAACGTGTGAAAAATATGAAGAGCTTCAAAAGGTGTCAAAAATATGAGGAGCATGAAACGGTCTGAAAAATAGGAGGAGCATGAAACGGTGACCAAAAACATGAAGAGCCTGAAAAGGTGTGAAAATATGAAGAGCTTCAAAAGCTGTGAAATACATGAGGAGCATGAAACGGGCTGAAAAATAGGAGAAGCATGAAGTGGTGTGGAAAAATATGAAGAGCCTGAAAATGTGTGAAAAATATGAAAAGCTTCAAAAGGTGTCAAAAATGAGATGAGCATGAAACGGTCTGAAAAATAGGAGGATCATGAAATGGTGTTGAAAAACATGAAGAGCCTGAAAAGATGTGAAAAATATGAAAAGCTTCAAAAAGTGTCAAAAATATGAGGAGCATGAAACGGTCTGAAAAATAGGAGGAGCATGAAGCTCTGTTCAAAAATATGAAGAGCCTGAAAAGGTGTGAAAAATATAAAGAGCTTCAAAAGTTGTCAAATATATGAGGAGCATGAAACGGTCTGAAAAATAGGAGGAGCATGAAGCTGTGTTCAAAAACATGAAGATCTTAAAAGGGTGTGAAAAATATGAAGAGCTTCAAAAGGTGTGAAAAATATGAGGAGCATGAAACGGTCTGAAAAATAGAAGCAGCATGAAACGGTTTTGAAAAACATGAAGAGCCTGAAAACTTGTGAAAAATATGAAGAGCTTTAAAAGGTGTGAAAAATATGAAGAGCTTCAAAGGTAACAAAAATGAGATGAGCATGAAACGGTCTGAAAAATAGGAGGAGCATGAAGTGGTGGAGAAAAACATGAAGAGCCTGAAAAGGTGTGAAAAATATGAAGAGCTTCAAAATGTTTCAAAAATATGAAGAGCATGAAACGGTCTGAAAATCAGGAGGATCATGAAGCGGTGTTCAAAAACATGAAGAGCCTGAAAAGGTGTGAAAAATATGAAGAGCTCAAAAAGTGTCAAAAATATGATGAGCATGAAACGATCTGAAAAATAGAAGAAGCATGAAACGGTGATCAAAAACATGAAGAGCCTGACAAGGTGTGGAAAATATGAAGAGCTTCAAAAGGTGTCAAAAATATGAGGAGAATGAAACGGTCTGAAAAATAGGAGGAGCATGAAGCTGTGTCGAAAAACATGAAGAGCCTGAAAAGGTTTGAAAAATATGAAGAGCTTCAAAAGGTGTCAAAAATATGAGGAGAATGAAACGGTCTGAAAAATAGGAGGAGCATGAAGCAGAGTTCGAAAACATGAAGAGCCTGAAAAGGTTTGAAAAATATGAAGAGCTCAAAAAGTGTCAAAAATATGAGGAGCAAGAAACGATCTGAAAAATACGAGGAGCATGAAGCAGTGTTCAAAAACATGAAGAGGTTCAAAAGGTATGAAAAATATGAGAGCTTCAAAAGTTGTCAAAAATATGAGGAGCATGAAACGGTCTGAAAAATAGGAGGAACATGAAGCGGTGTTCAAACACATGAAGAGCCTGAAAATGTGTGAAAATTATGAAGATCTTCAAAAGGTGTCAAAATTATGAGGAACATGAAACGGTTTGAAAAATAGGAGGAGCATGAAACGGTGTTGAAAAACATGAAGAGCCTGAAAAGGTGTGAAAAATATGAAGAGCTTCAAAATCTTTGAAAAATATGAAGAGCTTTCAAAGGTGTGAAATACATGAGGAGCATGAAACTCTCTGAAAAATAGGAGGAGCCTGAAATGGTGTTCAAAAACATGAATAGACTGAAAACGTGTGAAAAATATGAAGAGCTTCAAAAGGTGTCAAAAATATGAGGAGCATGAAACGGTCTGAAAAATATGAGCAGCATGAAGCGGTGTTGAAAAATATGAAGAGCCTTAAAAGGCATGAAAAAAATGAAGAGCTTCAAAAGGTGTCAAAAATATGAGGAGCATGAAACGGTCTGAAAAATAGGAGGAGCATGAAGTGGTGGAGAAAAACATGAAGAGCCTGAAAAGGTGTGAAAAATATGAAGAGCTTCAAAATGTTTCAAAAATATGAAGAGCATGAAACGGTCTGAAAATCAGGAGGATCATGAAGCGGTGTTCAAAAACATGAAGAGCCTGAAAAGGTGTGAAAAATATGAAGAGCTCAAAAAGTGTCAAAAATATGATGAGCATGAAACGATCTGAAAAATAGAAGAAGCATGAAACGGTGATCAAAAACATGAAGAGCCTGAAAAGGTGTGGAAAATATGAAGAGCTTCAAAAGGTGTCAAAAATATGAGGAGAATGAAACGATCTGAAAAATAGGAGGAGCATGAAGCTGTGTCGAAAAACATGAAGAGCCTGAAAAGGTTTGAAAAATATGAAGAGCTTCAAAAGGTGTCAAAAATATGAGGAGAATGAAACGGTCTGAAAAATAGGAGGAGCATGAAGCAGAGTTCGAAAACATGAAGAGCCTGAAAAGGTTTGAAAAATATGAAGAGCTCAAAATGTGTCAAAAATATGAGGAGCAAGAAACGATCTGAAAAATACGAGGAGCATGAAGCAGTGTTCAAAAACATGAAGAGGTTCAAAAGGTATGAAAAATATGAGAGCTTCAAAAGGTGTCAAAAATATGAGGAGCATGAAACGGTCTGAAAAATAGGAGGAACATGAAGCGGTGTTCAAACACATGAAGAGCCTGAAAATGTGTGAAAATTATGAAGATCTTCAAAAGGTGTCAAAATTATGAGGAACATGAAACGGTTTGAAAAATAGGAGGAGCATGAAACGGTGTTGAAAAACATGAAGAGCCTGAAAAGGTGTGAAAAATATGAAGAGCTTCAAAATCTTTGAAAAATATGAAGAGCTTTCAAAGGTGTGAAATACATGAGGAGCATGAAACTCTCTGAAAAATAGGAGGAGCCTGAAATGGTGTTCAAAAACATGAATAGACTGAAAACGTGTGAAAAATATGAAGAGCTTCAAAAGGTGTCAAAAATATGAGGAGCATGAAACGGTCTGAAAAATATGAGCAGCATGAAGCGGTGTTGAAAAATATGAAGAGCCTTAAAAGGCATGAAAAAAATGAAGAGCTTCAAAAGGTGTCAAAAATATGAGGAGCATGAAACGGTCTGAAAAATATGAGCAGCATGAAGCGGTGTTGAAAAACATGAAGAGCCTGAAAAGGTGTGAAAAATATGAAGAGCTTCAAAAGGTGTGAAATACATGAGGAGCATAAAACTCTCTGAAAAAGAGAAGGAGCATGAAGTGGTGTTCAAAAACAGGAAGAGCCTGAAAAGGTGTGAAATATATGAAGAGCTTCAAAAGGTGTGAAAAATATGAGGAGCATGATATGGTTTGAAAAATAGGATTAGCATGAAGCGGTGTTCAAAAACATGAAGAGCCTGAAAAGTTGTGAAAAATATGAAAAACTTCAAAAGGTGTCAAAAATGAGATGAGCATGAAACGGTCTGAAAAATAGGACGTGCATGAAGCGGTGTTGAAAAACATCAAGAGCCTGAAAAGTTGTGAAAAATATGAAGAGCTTCAAAAGGTGTCAAAAATATGAGGAGCATGAAACGGTCTGAAAATAGGAGGAGCATGAAGCGATGGTCAAAAACATGAAGAGCCTGAAAATGTGTGAAAAATATGAAGAGCTTCAAAAGGTGTGAAATACATGAGGAGCATGAAACTCTCTGAAAAATAGGAGGAGCATGAAGCGATGTTCAAAAACATGAAGAGCCTGAAAATGTGTGAAAAATATGAAGAGCTTCAAAAGGTGTCAAAAATATGAGGAGAATGAAACGGTCTGAAAAATAGGAGGAGCATGAAGCTGTGTCGAAAAACATGAAGAGCCTGAAAATGTGTGAAAAATATGAAGAGCTTCAAAAGGTGTCAAAAATATGAGGAGAATGAAACGGTCTGAAAAATAGGAGGAGCATGAAGCTGTGTCGAAAAACATGAAGAGCCTGAAAAGGTGTGAAAAATATGAAGAGCTTCAAAAGGTGTCAAAAATATGAGGAGCATGAAACGTTCTGAAAAATAGGACGAGCATGAAGCAGTGATAAAAAACATGAAGTGCCTGAAAAGGTGTGAAAAATATGAAGAGTTCCTAAAGGTGTCAAAAATATGCGAAGCACCAAACGGTCTCAAAAATAGGAGGAGCATGAAGTGGTGTTGAAAAATATGAAGAGCCTGAAAATGAGTGAAAAATATGAAGAGCTTCAAAAAGTGTCAAAAATATGAGGAGCATGATACGGTTTGAAAAATAGGAGGAGCATGAAGCGGTGTTGAAAAACATGAAGAGTGTGAAAACGTGTGAAAATATGAAGAGCTTCAAAAATATTAAAAATATGAAGAGCTTCAAAAGTTTTGAAAAATATGAAGAGATTAAAAAGGTGTCAAAAATGAGATGAGCATGAAACGGTCTAAAAAATAGGAGGAGCATGAGCGGTGTGGAAAATCATGAAGAGCCTGAAAAGGTGTGAAAAATATGAAGAGCTTCAAAAGGTGTGAAATACATGAGGAGCATGAAACTCTCTGAAAAATAGGAGGAGCATGAAGCGATGTTCAAAAACATGAAGAGCCTGAAAATGTGTGAAAAATATGAAGAGCTTCAAAAGGTGTCAAAATTGAGATGAGCATGAAACGGTCTGAAAAACAGGAAGAGCATGAAGCGGTGTTGAAAAACATTAAGAGCTGAAAACGTGTGAAAAATATGAAGAGCTTCAAAAGGTGTCAAAAATGAGATGAGTATGAAACGGTCTGAAAAATAGGAAGAGCATGAAGCGGTGTTGAAAAACATTAAGAGCTGAAAACGTGTGAAAAATATGAAGAGTTTCAAAAGGTGTCAAAAATATGAGGAGCATGAAACGGTCTGAAAAATAGGAGGAACATGAAGCGGTGTTCAAACACATGAAGAGCCTGAAAATGTGTGAAAATTATGAAGATCTTCAAAAGGTGTCAAAATTATGAGGAACATGAAACGGTTTGAAAAATAGGAGGAGCATGAAACGGTGTTGAAAAACATGAAGAGCCTGAAAAGGTGTGAAAAATATGAAGAGCTTCAAAATCTTTGAAAAATATGAAGAGCTTTCAAAGGTGTGAAATACATGAGGAGCATGAAACTCTCTGAAAAATAGGAGGAGCCTGAAATGGTGTTCAAAAACATGAATAGACTGAAAACGTGTGAAAAATATGAAGAGCTTCAAAAGGTGTCAAAAATATGAGGAGCATGAAACGGTCTGAAAAATATGAGGAGCATGAAGCGGTGTTGAAAAATATGAAGAGCCTTAAAAGGCATGAAAAAAATGAAGAGCTTCAAAAGGTGTCAAAAATATGAGGAGCATGAAACGGTCTGAAAAATAGGAGGAGCATGAAGTGGTGGAGAAAAACATGAAGAGCCTGAAAAGGTGTGAAAAATATGAAGAGCTTCAAAATGTTTCAAAAATATGAAGAGCATGAAACGGTCTGAAAATCAGGAGGATCATGAAGCGGTGTTCAAAAACATGAAGAGCCTGAAAAGGTGTGAAAAATATGAAGAGCTCAAAAAGTGTCAAAAATATGATGAGCATGAAACGATCTGAAAAATAGAAGAAGCATGAAACGGTGATCAAAAACATGAAGAGCCTGAAAAGGTGTGGAAAATATGAAGAGCTTCAAAAGGTGTCAAAAATATGAGGAGAATGAAACGATCTGAAAAATAGGAGGAGCATGAAGCTGTGTCGAAAAACATGAAGAGCCTGAAAAGGTTTGAAAAATATGAAGAGCTTCAAAAGGTGTCAAAAATATGAGGAGAATGAAACGGTCTGAAAAATAGGAGGAGCATGAAGCAGAGTTCGAAAACATGAAGAGCCTGAAAAGGTTTGAAAAATATGAAGAGCTCAAAATGTGTCAAAAATATGAGGAGCAAGAAACGATCTGAAAAATACGAGGAGCATGAAGCAGTGTTCAAAAACATGAAGAGGTTCAAAAGGTATGAAAAATATGAGAGCTTCAAAAGGTGTCAAAAATATGAGGAGCATGAAACGGTCTGAAAAATAGGAGGAACATGAAGCGGTGTTCAAACACATGAAGAGCCTGAAAATGTGTGAAAATTATGAAGATCTTCAAAAGGTGTCAAAATTATGAGGAACATGAAACGGTTTGAAAAATAGGAGGAGCATGAAACGGTGTTGAAAAACATGAAGAGCCTGAAAAGGTGTGAAAAATATGAAGAGCTTCAAAATCTTTGAAAAATATGAAGAGCTTTCAAAGGTGTGAAATACATGAGGAGCATGAAACTCTCTGAAAAATAGGAGGAGCCTGAAATGGTGTTCAAAAACATGAATAGACTGAAAACGTGTGAAAAATATGAAGAGCTTCAAAAGGTGTCAAAAATATGAGGAGCATGAAACGGTCTGAAAAATATGAGCAGCATGAAGCGGTGTTGAAAAATATGAAGAGCCTTAAAAGGCATGAAAAAAATGAAGAGCTTCAAAAGGTGTCAAAAATATGAGGAGCATGAAACGGTCTGAAAAATATGAGCAGCATGAAGCGGTGTTGAAAAACATGAAGAGCCTGAAAAGGTGTGAAAAATATGAAGAGCTTCAAAAGGTGTGAAATACATGAGGAGCATAAAACTCTCTGAAAAAGAGAAGGAGCATGAAGTGGTGTTCAAAAACAGGAAGAGCCTGAAAAGGTGTGAAATATATGAAGAGCTTCAAAAGGTGTGAAAAATATGAGGAGCATGATATGGTTTGAAAAATAGGATTAGCATGAAGCGGTGTTCAAAAACATGAAGAGCCTGAAAAGTTGTGAAAAATATGAAAAACTTCAAAAGGTGTCAAAAATGAGATGAGCATGAAACGGTCTGAAAAATAGGACGTGCATGAAGCGGTGTTGAAAAACATCAAGAGCCTGAAAAGTTGTGAAAAATATGAAGAGCTTCAAAAGGTGTCAAAAATATGAGGAGCATGAAACGGTCTGAAAATAGGAGGAGCATGAAGCGATGGTCAAAAACATGAAGAGCCTGAAAATGTGTGAAAAATATGAAGAGCTTCAAAAGGTGTGAAATACATGAGGAGCATGAAACTCTCTGAAAAATAGGAGGAGCATGAAGCGATGTTCAAAAACATGAAGAGCCTGAAAATGTGTGAAAAATATGAAGAGCTTCAAAAGGTGTCAAAAATATGAGGAGAATGAAACGGTCTGAAAAATAGGAGGAGCATGAAGCTGTGTCGAAAAACATGAAGAGCCTGAAAATGTGTGAAAAATATGAAGAGCTTCAAAAGGTGTCAAAAATATGAGGAGAATGAAACGGTCTGAAAAATAGGAGGAGCATGAAGCTGTGTCGAAAAACATGAAGAGCCTGAAAAGGTGTGAAAAATATGAAGAGCTTCAAAAGGTGTCAAAAATATGAGGAGCATGGAACGTTCTGAAAAATAGGACGAGCATGAAGCAGTGATAAAAAACATGAAGTGCCTGAAAAGGTGTGAAAAATATGAAGAGTTCCTAAAGGTGTCAAAAATATGCGAAGCACCAAACGGTCTCAAAAATAGGAGGAGCATGAAGTGGTGTTGAAAAATATGAAGAGCCTGAAAATGAGTGAAAAATATGAAGAGCTTCAAAAAGTGTCAAAAATATGAGGAGCATGATACGGTTTGAAAAATAGGAGGAGCATGAAGCGGTGTTGAAAAACATGAAGAGTGTGAAAACGTGTGAAAATATGAAGAGCTTCAAAAATATTAAAAATATGAAGAGCTTCAAAAGTTTTGAAAAATATGAAGAGATTAAAAAGGTGTCAAAAATGAGATGAGCATGAAACGGTCTAAAAAATAGGAGGAGCATGAGCGGTGTTGAAAATCATGAAGAGCCTGAAAAGGTGTGAAAAATATGAAGAGCTTCAAAAGGTGTGAAATACATGAGGAGCATGAAACTCTCTGAAAAATAGGAGGAGCATGAAGCGATGTTCAAAAACATGAAGAGCCTGAAAATGTGTGAAAAATATGAAGAGCTTCAAAAGGTGTCAAAATTGAGATGAGCATGAAACGGTCTGAAAAACAGGAAGAGCATGAAGCGGTGTTGAAAAACATTAAGAGCTGAAAACGTGTGAAAAATATGAAGAGCTTCAAAAGGTGTCAAAAATGAGATGAGTATGAAACGGTCTGAAAAATAGGAAGAGCATGAAGCGGTGTTGAAAAACATTAAGAGCTGAAAACGTGTGAAAAATATGAAGAGTTTCAAAAGGTGTCAAAAATATGAGGAGCATGAAACGGTCTGAAAAATAGGAGGAACATGAAGCGGTGTTCAAACACATGAAGAGCCTGAAAATGTGTGAAAATTATGAAGATCTTCAAAAGGTGTCAAAATTATGAGGAACATGAAACGGTTTGAAAAATAGGAGGAGCATGAAACGGTGTTGAAAAACATGAAGAGCCTGAAAAGGTGTGAAAAATATGAAGAGCTTCAAAATCTTTGAAAAATATGAAGAGCTTTCAAAGGTGTGAAATACATGAGGAGCATGAAACTCTCTGAAAAATAGGAGGAGCCTGAAATGGTGTTCAAAAACATGAATAGACTGAAAACGTGTGAAAAATATGAAGAGCTTCAAAAGGTGTCAAAAATATGAGGAGCATGAAACGGTCTGAAAAATATGAGCAGCATGAAGCGGTGTTGAAAAATATGAAGAGCCTTAAAAGGCATGAAAAAAATGAAGAGCTTCAAAAGGTGTCAAAAATATGAGGAGCATGAAACGGTCTGAAAAATATGAGCAGCATGAAGCGGTGTTGAAAAACATGAAGAGCCTGAAAAGGTGTGAAAAATATGAAGAGCTTCAAAAGGTGTGAAATACAAGAGGAGCATAAAACTCTCTGAAAAAGAGAAGGAGCATGAAGTGGTGTTCAAAAACAGGAAGAGCCTGAAAAGGTGTGAAATATATGAAGAGCTTCAAAAGGTGTGAAAAATATGAGGAGCATGATATGGTTTGAAAAATAGGATTAGCATGAAGCGGTGTTGAAAAACATTAAGAGCTGAAAACGTGTGAAAAATATGAAGAGTTTCAAAAGGTGTCAAAAATATGAGGAGCATGAAACGGTCTGAAAAATAGGAGGAGCATGAAACGGTGACCAAAAACATGAAGAGTCTGAAAAGGTGTGAAAAATATGAAGAGCTTCAAAGGTGTGAAATACATGAGGAGCATGAAACGGGCTGAAAAATAGGAGAAGCATGAAGTGGTGTGGAAAAATATGAAGAGCCTGAAAAAGTGTGAAAAATATGAAGAGCTTCAAAAGGTGTCAAAAATGAGATGAGCATGAAACGGTCTGAAAAATAGGAGGATCATGAAATGGTGTTGAAAAACATGAAGAGCCTGAAAAGATGTGAAAAATATGAAAAGCTTCAAAAAGTGTCAAAAATATGAGGAGCATGAAACGGTCTGAAAAATAGGAGGAGCATGAAGCTGTGTTCAAAAATATGAAGATCTTAAAAGGGTGTGAAAAATATGAAGAGCTTCAAAAGGTGTGAAAAATATGAGGAGCATGAAACGGTCTGAAAAATAGAAGCAGCATGAAACGGTTTTGAAAAACATGAAGAGTCTGAAAAGGTGTGAAAAATATGAAGAGCTTCAAAAGGTGTCAAAAATATGAGGAGCATGAAACGGTCTGAAAAATAGGATGAGCATGAAGTGGTGTGGAAAAATATGAAGAGCCTGAAAAGTTTTGAAAAATATGAAGAGCTTCAAAAGGTGTGAAATACATGAGGAGCATGAAACTCTCTGAAAAATAGGAGGAGCATGAAGCGGTGTTCAAAAACATGAAGAGCCTGAAAACGTGTGAAAAATATGAAGAGCTTCAAAAGGTGTCAAAAATATGAGGAGCATGAAACGGTCTGAAAAATAGGAAGAACATGAAGCGGTGTTCAAAAACTTGAAGAGCCTGATACGTTGTAAAAAATATGAAAATCTTCAAGAGGTGTCAAAAATGAGATGAGCATGAAACGGTCTGAAAAATAGGAGGAGTATGAAGCGGTGTTGAAAAAATGAAGAGCCTGAAAAGGTGTGAAAAATATGAAGAGCATCAAAAGGTGTCAAAAATATGAGGAGGATGAAACGGTCTGAAAAATAGGAAGAACATGAAGCGGTGTTCAAAAACTTGAAGAGCCTGAAACGTTGTTAAAAATATGAAAAGCTTGAAGAGGTGTGAAAAATATGAGGAGCATGATATGGTTTGAAAAATGGGATTAGCATGAAACGGTGTATAAAAACATGAAGAGACCTGAAAAGGTGTGAAAAATACGAAGAGCTTCAAAAGGTGTCAAAAATATGAGGAGCATGAAATGGTCTGAAAAATAGGAGGAGCATGAAACGGTGATCAAAAATATGAAGAGCCTGTAAATGTGTGAAAAAAATGAAGAGCTTCAAAAGGTGTGTAATACATGAGGAGCATGAAACGGTCTGAAATATAGGAGGAGCATGAAGCGCTGTTCAAAAACAGGAAGAGCCTGAAAAGTTTTGAAAAATATGAAGAGCTTCAAAAGGTGTGAAATACATGAGGAGCATGAAACTTGCTGAAAATTAGGAGAAGCATGATGTGGTGTGGAAAAACATGAAGAGCCTGAAAAGGTGTGAAAAATATGAAAAGCTTCAAAAGGTGTCAAAAATGAGATGAGCATGAAACGGTCTGAAAAATAGGAGGTGCATGAAGCGTTGTTGAAAAACATGAAGAGCCTGAAAAGGTATGAGAAATATGAAGAGCTTAAAAAGGTGTCAAAAATATGAGGAGCATGAAACGGTCTTAAAAATACAAGGAGCATGAAGCAGTGTTGAAAAACATGAATAGTCTGAAAAGGTGTGAAAAATATGAAGAGCTTCAAAAGGTGTGAAAAATATGAGGAGCATGAAACGGTCTGAAAAATAGAAGCAGCATGAAACGGTTTTGAAAAACATGAAGAGCCTGAAATGGTGTGAAAAATATGAAGAGCTTCAAAAGGTGTGAAAAATATGAAGAGCTTCAAAAGGTGTCAAAAATTTGATGAGCATGAAACGGTCTGAAAAATAGGAGGAGCATGAAGCCGTGTTGAAAAACATGAAGAGCCTGAAAAAGTGTGAAAAATATGAAGAGCTTAAAAGGTGTGAAAAATATGAGGAGCATGATATGGTTTGAAAAATAGGATTAGCATGAAGCAGTGTTCAAAAACATGAAGAGCCTGAGAAGGTGTGAAAAATATGAAAAGATTCAAAAGGTGTCAAAAATGAGATGAGCATGAAACGGTCTGACGAATAGGAGGTGCATGAAGCGTTGTTGAAAAACATGAAGAGCCTGAAAAGGTGTGAGAAATATGAAGAGCTTAAAAAGGTGTGAAAAATATGAAGAGCTTAAAAAGGTGTCTAAAATATGAGGGGCATGAAACGGTCTTAAAATACAAGGAGCATGAGCGGTGTTGAAAAACATGAAGAGCTTGAAAATGTGTGAAAAATATGAAGAGCTTCGAAAGTTGTCAAAAATATGAGGAGCATGAAATTGTCTGAAAAATAGGAGGAGCATGAAGCTGTGTTCAAAAACATGAAGAGCCTGCAAATGTGTGAAATATATAAAGAGCTTCAAAAAGTGTCAAAAATATGAGGAGCATGAAACGGTCTGAATAATAGGAGGAGAATGTAACGGTGATCAAAAACATGAAGAGCCTGAAAAGGTGTGAAATATATAAAGAGCTTCAAAAAGTGGCAAAAATATGAGGAGCATGAAACGGTGTGAATAATTGGAGGAGAATGTAACGGTGATCAAAAACATGAAGAGCCTGAAAAGGTGTGAAAAATATGAAGAGCTTCAAAAGGTGTGAAATATGAGGAGCATGAAACGGTCTGAAAAATAGGAGGAGCATGAAGCGGTGTTCAAAAACATGAAGAGCCTGAAAAGTTGTGAAATATATGAAAAGCTTCAAAAGGTTTCAAAAATGACATGAGCATGAAACGGTCTGAAAAATAGGAGGAGCATGAAGCGGTGTTGAAAAAATGAAGAGCGTGAAAAGGTGTGAAAAATATGAAGAGCATCAAAAGGTATCAAAAATATGAGGAGCATGAAACGGTCTGCAAAAAAGGAGGAGCATGAAGTGGTGTTGAAAAACTTGAAGAGCCTGAAAAGGTGTGAAAAATATGAAGAGCTTCAAAAGGTGTGAAAAATATGAGGAGCATGAAACGGTCTGAAAAATAGAAGCAGCATTAAATGGTGTTGAAAAACATGAAGAGCCTGAAAAGGTGTGAAAAATATGAAGAGCTTCAAAAGGTGTGAAATACATGAGGAGCATGAAACGGGCTGAAAAATAGGAGAAGCATGAAGTGGTGTAGAAAAACATGAAGAGCCTGAAAAGGTGTGAGAAATATGAAGAGCTTCAAAAGGTGTGAAAAATACGAGGAGCATGAAACGGTCTGAAAAATAGGAGGAGCATGAAACGCTGTTCAAAACCATGAAGAGAATGAAAAGCTGTGAAATCCATGAAGAGCTTCAAAAGTTGTCAAAAATATGAGGAGCATGAAACAGTCAGACAAATAGGAGGAGCATGAAACGGTGTTCAAAAACATAAAGAGCCTGAAAAGGTGTGAAATATATGAAGAGCTTAAAAAGTTATCAAAAATATGAGGAAAATGAAACTGTCTGAAAAATAGGAGGAGCATGAAGTTTTGTTCAAAACATGAAGAGCCTGAAAAGGTGTGAAAAATATGAAGAGTTTCAAAAAGTGTCAAAAATATGAGGAGCATGAAACGGTCTGAAAAATAGGAGGAGCATGAAGCGGAGTTGAAAAACATGAAGAGCCTGACAAGGTGTGAAATATATGAGGAGCTTCAAAAGGTGTCAAAAATATGAGGAGCAGGAAAAGTTCTGAAAAATAGGAGGAGCATGACCTGGTGTTGAAATACATGAAGAGTCTGAAAAGATGTGAAAAATATGAAGAGCTTCAAAAGGTGTAAAAAATATGAAGAGCTTCAAAAAGTGTCAAACATATGAGGAGCATGAAACTTTCTGAAAAATAGGAGGAGCATGAAGCGTTGTTGAACACATGAAGAGCCTGAAAAGGAATGAAAATATGAAGAGCTTCAAAAGGTGTCAAAAATATTAGGAGCATGAAACGGTCGGAAAAATAGGAGTAACATAAAACGGTGTTCAAAAACATGAAGAGCCTGAAAAGGTGTGAAAAATATGAATAGCTTCAAAGGTGTGAAAATATGAGGAGTATCAAACGGTCAGAAAAATAGCAGGAGCATGAAGCGGCGTTAAACAACATGAAGAGCCTGAAAAGGTGTGAAAAATATGAAGAGGTTCAAAAAGTTTGAAAAATATGAAGAGCTTCAAAATGTGTCAAAAATATGAGGAGTATGAAGTGGTGTTGAAAAACATGAAGAGCATGAAAAGGTGTGAAAAATATGAAGAGCCTGAAAAGGTGTGAAAGATATGAAGAGCTTCAAAAGGTGGCAAAAATATGAAGAGTTTCAAAATATGTCAAAAATATGAGGAGCATGAAACGGTGTTCAAAAACATGAAGAGCCTGAAAAGGTGTGAAAAATATGAAGAGCTTCAAAAGGCGTCAAAAATATGAGGAGCATGAAACGGTCTGCAACATAGGAGAAGCATGAAATCGTGTTCAACAACATGAAGAGCCTGAAAAGGTGTGAAAAATATGAATAGCTTCAAAAGGTGTCAAAAATATGAGAAGCTGGAAACGGTTTGAAAAATAGGAGGAGCATGAAACTGTGTTGAAAAACATGAAGAGCCTGAAAAGCTGTGAAAAATATGAAGAGCTTCAAAAGGTGTGAAAAATATGAAGATCTTCAAAAGGTGTCAAAAATATGAGGAGCATGAAACGTTCTGAAAAATAGGAGGAGCATGAAACGGTGTTGAAAATCATTAAGAGTCTGAAAAGGTGTGAAAAATATGAAGAGTTTCAAAAAGTGTCAACAATATGAGGAACATGAAACGGTCTGAAAAATAGGAGGAGCATGAAACTTTGTTCATAAACATGAAGAGCCTGAAAAGGTGTGAAAAATACGAAGAGCTTAAAAAGGCGTGGAAAATATGAAGATTATGAAAAGGTGTGAAATATAGGAGAAGCATGAAGCGGTGTTCCAAAACAAGAAGAGCCTGAAAAAGTGTGAAATATATGAAGAGCTTCAAAAGTCGTGAAAAATATGAGGAGCATGAAAAGTGCTGAAAAATAGGCGGAGCATGAAACTGTGCTGAAAACATGAAAGGTCTGAAAAGTTGTGAAAAATATGAAGAGCTTCAAAAGGTATCAAAAATATGAGGAGCATGAAACGGTCTGAAAAATAGGAGGAGCATGAAACGGTGTTGAAAACCTGAAGCGCCTGAAAAGATGTGAAAAATATGAAGAGATTCAAAACATGTCAAAATATGAGGAGCATGAAACGGTCTGAAAAATAGGAGGAGCATGAAACGGTGTTGAAAAACATGAAGAGCCTGAAAAGGTGTGAAAAATATGAAGAGCTTCAAAAGGTGTGAAAAATATGAAGAGCTTCAAAAGGTGTCAAAAATATGCGGAGCATGAAACAGTCTGAAAAATAGGAGAATCATGTAACGGTATTCAAAAACATGAAGAGCCTGAATAGGTGTGAAATACATGAAGAGCTTCAAAAGGTGTCAAAAATATGAGGAGCATGAAACTTATAAAAAATTGGAGGAGCATGAAACGGTGTACAAAAATATGAAGAGCCTGAAAAGGTGTGAAAAATATGAAGAGCTTCAAAAGGTGTCAAATATATGAGGAGCATGAAATAGTCTGAAAAATAGGAAGAGCATGAAACGGTGTTGAAAATCTTGAAGAGCCTGAAAAAGTGTGAATTATATGAAGAGCTTCAAAACGTGTCAAAAATACGAGGAGCATGATACGGTCTGAAAAATAGGAGGAGCATGAAGCGGTGTTGAAAGACATGAAGAGCCTGAAAAGGTTTGAAAAATATGAAGAGCTTCAAAAGGTGTGAAATACATGAGGAGCATGAAACTCTCTGAAAAATAGAAGGAGCATGAAGCGGTGTTCAAAAACATGAAGAGCCTGAAAAAGTGTGAAAAATATGAAGAGCTTCAAAAGGTGTGGAAAATATGAAGAGCTTCAAAAAGTGTCAAAAATATGAGGAGCATGAAACGTTCTGAAAATAAGAGGAGCACGAAACGATGTTCAAAAATATTAAGAGCCTGAAAAGGTGAGAAAAATATGAAGAGCTTCAGAAGCTGTGAAAAATATGAGGAGCATGAAGCGGTGTTCAAAAACTTGAATAGTGAAAAGGTGTGAAAAATATGAAGACCTTCAAAAGGTGTCAAAAGATGAGGAGCATGAAACGGTCTGAAAAATAGGAGGAGCATGAAGCGGCGTTGAAAACATGAAGAGCGTGAAAAGGTGTCAAAAATATGAAGAGCTTCAAAATGTGTCAAAAATATGAGGAGCATGAAACGGTCTGAAAATTACGAGGAGCATGAGGCACTGTTGAAAAACATGAAGAGCCTGAAAAGGTGTGAAAAATATAAAGAGTTTCAAAACGAGTCAAAAATATGAGGAGCATGAAACGGTCTGAAAAATAGGAGGAGCATGAAGTGGTGTTGGAAAACATGAAGAGCCTGAAAAGGTGTGAAAAATATGAAGAGTTTCAAAAGGTGTGAAAACTATGAAGAGCTTCAAAAGGTGTCAAAAATATGAGGAGCATGAAACGGTCTGAAAAATAGGAGAAGCATGAAACCATGTTCAAAAACATGAAGAGCCTGAAAATGTGTGAAAAATATGAAAAGCATCAAAAGGTTTGAAAAAAATGAGGAGCATGAAACAGTGTTCAAAACCATGAAGAGACTGAAAATGTGAGAAATGTATGAAGAGCTTCAAAAGGTGTCAAAAATATGAGGAGCTTGAAACGGTCTCAAATATAGGAGGAGAATGAAACGGTGTTGACAAACATGTAGATCCTGAAAAGGTGTGAACAATATGCAGAGCCTAAAAAGGAGTGAAAAATATGAGGAGCATGAAACGGTCTGAAAAATAGGAGGAGCATGAAACGCTGTTCAAAACCATGAAGAGACTGAAAAGCTGTGAAATACATGAAGAGCTTCAAAAGGTGTCAAAAATATGAGGAGCATGAAACGGTCAGACAAATAGGAGGAGCATGAAACGGTGTTCAAAAACATAAAGAGCCTGAAAAGGTGTGAAATATATGAAGAGCTTAAAAAGGTGTCAAAAATATGAGGAAAATGAAACTGTCTGAAAAATAGGAGGAGCATGAAGTTTTGTTCAAAACATGAAGAGCCTGAAAAGGTGTGAAAAATATGAAGAGTTTCAAAAAGTGTCAAAAATATGAGGAGCATGAAACGGTCTGAAAAATAGGAGGAGCATGAAGCGGAGTTGAAAAACATGAAGAGCCTGACAAGGTGTGAAATATATGAGGAGCTTCAAAAGGTGTCAAAAATATGAGGAGCAGGAAAAGTTCTGAAAAATAGGAGGAGCATGACCTGGTGTTGAAATACATGAAGAGTCTGAAAAGATGTGAAAAATATTAAGAGCTTCAAAAGGTGTAAAAAATATGAAGAGCTTCAAAAAGTGTCAAACATATGAGGAGCATGAAACTTTCTGAAAAATAGGAGGAGCATGAAGCGTTGTTGAACACATGAAGAGCCTGAAAAGGAATGAAAATATGAAGAGCTTCAAAAGGTGTCACAAATATGAGGAGCATGAAACGATCAGAAAAATAGGAGTAACATAAAACGGTGTTCAAAAACATGAAGAGCCTGAATAGGTGTGAAAAATATGAGGAGTTCCATAAGGTGTCAAAAATAGGAGGAGCATGAAATGGTGTTCAAAAACATGAAGAGCCTGAAAAGGAGTGAAAAATATGAATAGCTTCAAAGGTGTGAAAATATGAGGAGTATCAAACGGTCAGAAAAATAGCAGGAGCATGAAGCGGCGTTAAACAACATGAAGAGCCTGAAAAGGTGTGAAAAATATGAAGAGGTTCAAAAAGTTTGAAAAATATGAAGAGCTTCAAAATGTGTCAAAAATATGAGGAGTATGAAGTGGTGTTGAAAAACATGAAGAGCATGAAAAGGTGTGAAAAATATGAAGAGCCTGAAAAGGTGTGAAAGATATGAAGAGCTTCAAAAGGTGGCAAAAATATGAAGAGTTTCAAAATATGTCAAAAATATGAGGAGCATGAAACGGTGTTCAAAAACATGAAGAGCCTGAAAAGGTGTGAAAAATATGAAGAGCTTCAAAAGGCGTCAAAAATATGAGGAGCATGAAACGGTCTGAAACATAGGAGAAGCATGAAACCGTGTTCAACAACATGAAGAGCCTGAAAAGGCGTGAAAAATATGAAGAGCTTCAAAAGGTGTCAAAAATATGAGAAGCTTGAAACGGTTTGAAAAATAGGAGGAGCATGAAACTGTGTTGAAAAACATGAAGAGCCTGAAAAGCTGTGAAAAATATGAAGAGCTTCAAAAGGTGTGAAAAATATGAAGATCTTCAAAAGGTGTCAAAAATATGAGGAGCATGAAACGTTCTGAAAAATAGGAGGAGCATGAAACGGTGTTGAAAATCATTAAGAGTCTGAAAAGGTGTGAAAAATATGAAGAGTTTCAAAAAGTGTCAACAATATGAGGAACATGAAACGGTCTGAAAAATAGGAGGAGCATGAAACTTTGTTCATAAACATGAAAAGCCTGAAAAGGTGTGAAAAATACGAAGAGCTTAAAAAGGCGTGGAAAATATGAAGATTATGAAAAGGTGTGAAATATAGGAGAAGCATGAAGCGGTGTTCCAAAACAAGAAGAGCCTGGAAAAGTGTGAAATATATGAAGAGCTTCAAAAGTCGTGAAAAATATGAGGAGCATGAAAAGTGCTGAAAAATAGGCGGAGCATGAAACTGTGCTGAAAACATGAAAGGTCTGAAAAGTTGTGAAAAATATGAAGAGCTTCAAAAGGTATCAAAAATATGAGGAGCATGAAACGGTCTGAAAAATAGGAGGAGCATGAAACGGTGTTGAAAACCTGAAGCGCCTGAAAAGATGTGAAAAATATGAAGAGATTCAAAACATGTCAAAATATGAGGAGCATGAAACGGTCTGAAAAATAGGAGGAGCATGAAACGGTGTGAAAAACATGAAGAGCCTGAAAAGGTGTGAAAAATATGAAGAGCTTCAAAAGGTGTGAAAAATATGAAGAGCTTCAAAAGGTGTCAAAAATATGCGGAGCATGAAACAGTCTGAAAAATAGGAGAATCATGTAACGGTATTCAAAAACATGAAGAGCCTGAATAGGTGTGAAATACATGAAGAGCTTCAAAAGGTGTCAAAAATATGAGGAGCATGAAACGTTGTGAAAAATTGGAAAAGCATGAAGTGGTGTTCAAAAACATGAAGAGCCTGAAAAGGTGTGAAATACATGAAGAGCTTCAAAAGGTGTCAAAAATATGAGGAGCATGAAGTGGTGTTGAAAAAGATGAAGAGCATTAAAAGTTGTGGAAAATATGAAGAGCTTCAAAAAGTGTCAAAAATATGAGGAGCACGAAATGGACTGAACAATAGGAGGAGCATGAAACGGTGTTGAAACCCTGAAGCGCCTGAGAAGGTGTGAAAAATATGAAGAGTTTCAAAACATGTCAAAAATAAGAGGAGGATGAATCTGTGAAAAACAGGAGAAGCATGAAACCGTGTTCAAAAACATGAAGAGCCTGAAAAGGTGTGAAAAAAATGAAGAGCATCAATAGGTGTCAAAAATATGAGGAGCATGAAATGGTCTGAAAAATAGGAGGAGCATGAAGCGGTGTTCAAAAACATGAAGAGCCTGAAAAGGTGTGAAATATATGAAGAGCTTCAAAAGGTGTCAAAAATATGAACAGCTTCAAAATGTGTGAAAAATATGAGGAGAATGAAACTTCTAAAAAATAGGAGGAGCATGAAACGGTGTACAAAAACATGAAGAGCCTGAAAAGGTGTGAAAAATATGAAGAGCTTCAAAAGGTGTCAAATATATGAGGAGCATGAAATAGTCTGAAAAATAGGAAGAGCATGAAACGGTGTTGAAAATCTTGAAGAGCCTGAAAAAGTGTGAATTATATGAAGAGCTTCAAAACGTGTCAAAAATACGAGGAGCATGATACGGTCTGAAAAATAGGAGGAGCATGAAGCGGTGTTGAAAGACATGAAGAGCCTGAAAAGGTTTGAAAAATATGAAGAGCTTCAAAAGGTGTGAAAAACATGAGGAGCATGAAACTCTCTGAAAAATAGAAGGAGCATGAAGCGGTGTTCAAAAACATGAAGAGCCTGAAAAAGTGTGAAAAATATGAAGAGCTTCAAAAGGTGTGGAAAATATGAAGAGCTTCAAAAAGTGTCAAAAATATGAGGAGCATGAAACGTTCTGAAAATAAGAGGAGCACGAAACGATGTTCAAAAATATTAAGAGCCTGAAAAGGTGAGAAAAATATGAAGAGCTTCAGAAGCTGTGAAAAATATGAGGAGCATGAAGCGGTGTTCAAAAACTTGAATACTGAAAAGGTGTGAAAAATATGAAGACCTTCAAAAGGTGTCAAAAGATGAGGAGCATGAAACGATCTGAAAATTAGGAGGAGCATGAAGAGGTGTTGAAAAACATGAAGAGGCTGAAAAGGTGTTAAAAATATGAAGAGCTTCACAAGGTGTGAAAAATATGAAGGGCATGAAACGCTCTGAAAAATAGGAGGAGCATGAAGCGGCGTTGAAAACATGAAGAGCGTGAAAAGGTGTCAAAAATATGAAGAGCTTCAAAATGTGTCAAAAATATGAGGAGCATGAAACGGTCTGAAAATTACGAGGAGCATGAGGCACTGTTGAAAAACATGAAGAGCCTGAAAAGGTGTGAAAAATATAAAGAGTTTCAAAACGAGTCAAAAATATGAGGAGCATGAAACGGTCTGAAAAATAGGAGGAGCATGAAGTGGTGTTGGAAAACATGAAGAGCCTGAAAAGGTGTGAAAAATATGAAGAGCTTCAAAAGGTGTGAAAACTATGAAGAGCTTCAAAAGGTGTCAAAAATATGAGGAGCATGAAACGGTCTGAAAAATAGGAGAAGCATGAAACCATGTTCAAAAACATGAAGAGCCTGAAAATGTGTGAAAAATATGAAGAGCTTCAAAAAGTGTCAGAAATATGAAGAGCAGGGAACGGTCTGAAAAATAGGGGGAGTATGAAGCAGTGTTCAAAAACATGAACAGCCCGAAAAGGTGTGTAAAATATGAAGAGCCCTAAAGGTGTCAAAATTATGAGGAGCATGACACGGTCTGAAAAATAGGAGGATCATGAAATGGTGTTCAAAAACATGAAGAACCTGAAAATTTGTGAAAAATATGAAGAGCTTCAAAAGGTCTGAAAAATATCAGGAGCATGAAACGGTGTTCAAAAAATTGAAGATACTGAAAATTTGTGAAAAATATGAAGAGCTTCAAAAGGTGTCAAAAATATGAGGTGCATGAAACGGTCTGAAAAATAGGAGAAGCATGAAACCATGTTCAAAAACATGAAGAGCCTGAAAATGTGTGAAAAATATGAAAAGCATCAAAAGGTTTGAAAAAAATGAGGAGCATGAAACGGTGTTCAAAACCATGAAGAGACTGAAAATGTGAGAAATGTATGAAGAGCTTCAAAAGGTGTCAAAAATATGAGGAGCTTGAAACGGTCTCAAATATAGGAGGAGAATGAAACGGTGTTGACAAACATGTAGATCCTGAAAAGGTGTGAACAATATGCAGAGCCTAAAAAGGAGTGAAAAATATGAGGAGCATGAAACGGTCTGAAAAATAGGAGGAGCATGAAACGCTGTTCAAAACCATGAAGAGACTGAAAAGCTGTGAAATACATGAAGAGCTTCAAAAGGTGTCAAAAATATGAGGAGCATGAAACGGTCAGACAAATAGGAGGAGCATGAAACGGTGTTCAAAAACATAAAGAGCCTGAAAAGGTGTGAAATATATGAAGAGCTTAAAAAGGTGTCAAAAATATGAGGAAAATGAAACTGTCTGAAAAATAGGAGGAGCATGAAGTTTTGTTCAAAACATGAAGAGCCTGAAAAGGTGTGAAAAATATGAAGAGTTTCAAAAAGTGTCAAAAATATGAGGAGCATGAAACGGTCTGAAAAATAGGAGGAGCATGAAGCGGAGTTGAAAAACATGAAGAGCCTGACAAGGTGTGAAATATATGAGGAGCTTCAAAAGGTGTCAAAAATATGAGGAGCAGGAAAAGTTCTGAAAAATAGGAGGAGCATGACCTGGTGTTGAAATACATGAAGAGTCTGAAAAGATGTGAAAAATATGAAGAGCTTCAAAAGGTGTAAAAAATATGAAGAGCTTCAAAAAGTGTCAAACATATGAGGAGCATGAAACTTTCTGAAAAATAGGAGGAGCATGAAGCGTTGTTGAACACATGAAGAGCCTGAAAAGGAATGAAAATATGAAGAGCTTCAAAAGGTGTCAAAAATATGAGGAGCATGAAACGGTCAGAAAAATAGGAGTAACATAAAACGGTGTTCAAAAACATGAAGAGCCTGAATAGGTGTGAAAAATATGAGGAGTTCCATAAGGTGTCAAAAATATGAGAAGCTTGAAACGGTTGGAACAATAGGAGGAGCATGAAACTCTGTTGAAAAACATGAAGAGCCTGAAAAGGTGGCAAAAATATGAAGAGCTTCAAAAGGTGTGAAAAATAAGGGGAGCATGAAACAGTCTGAAAAATAGGAGGAGCATGAAACGATGTTCAAAAACATGAAGAGCCTGAAAAGGTGTGAAAAATATGAAGACCTTCAAAAGGTGTCAAAAATATGAGGAGCATGAAACGGTCTGAAAAATAGGCGGAGCCTGAAACTGTGTTGAAAACATGAAAGGCCTGAAAAGTTGTGAAAAATATGAAGAGCTTCAAAAGGTGTGAAAAATATGAAGAGTTTCAAACGTCTGAAATACATGAGGATCATGAAAAGGTTTGAAAAATAGGAGGAGCATGAAGCGGTGTTCAAAAACATGAAGAGCCTGAAAAAGCTTGAAAAATATGAAGAGCTTCAAAAGGTGTGAAATAAATGAGGAGCATGAAACGGTCTGAAAAATAGGAGGAGCATGAAGCGGTGTTGAAAAACATGAAGAGCCTGAAAACGTGTGAAAAATATAAAGAGTTTCAAAAGGTATGAAAAATATGAAGAGCTTCAAAAGGTGACAAAAAAAGAGATGTGCATGAAACCGTCTGAAAAAGAGGGGGAGCATGAAGTAGTGTTGAAAAACATGAAGAGCCTGAAAAGGTGTGAAAAATATGAAGAGCTTCAAAAGGTTTCAAAAATATGAGGAGCATGAAACGGTCTGAAAAATAGGAGGAACATGAAACCATGTTCAAAAACATGAACAGCCTGAAAAGGTGTGAAAAATATGAAGAGCTTCAAAAGGTGTAAAAAATAGGAGGAGCATGAAGCGGTGTTGAAAAACATGAAGAGCCTGAAAAGGTGTGAAAAAAATGAAGAGCTTCAAAACAGGTCAAACATATGAGCAGCAAGAATCGGTCTGAAATATGCAGGAGCATGAAACGGTGTTCAAAAACATGAAAAGCCTGAAAAGTTGTGAAAATATGAAGAGCTTCAAAAGGTGTGAAAAATATGAAGACCTTCAAAAGGTGTCAAAAATGAGATGAGCATTAAACGGTCTGAAAAAGGGGAGGAGCATGAAGCGGTGTTGAAAAACATGAACAACCTGAAAACGTGTGAGAAATATGAAGAGCCTCAAAAGTTGTCAAAAATATGAAGAGCTTCAAAAGGTGTCAAAAATGAGAGGAGCATGAAGCGGTCTGAAATTTAGGAACAGCTTGAAACGGTGTTCAGAAACATGAAGAGCCTGAAAAGGTGTGAACAATGTGAAGAGCTTCCAAAGGTGTAAAATACATCAGGAGCATGAAACGGTCTGAAAATAGGAGGAGCATGATGCGGTGTTTAAAAATATGAGGTGCCTGAAAATGTGTGAAAAATATGAAGAGCTTCAAAAGGTGTCAAAAATATGAGGAGAATGAAACGGTCTGAAAAATAGGAGGAGCATGAAGCGGTGTTCAAAAACATGAAGAGCCTGAAAAGGTGTGAAATATATGAAGAGCTTCAAAAGGTGTCAAAAATATGAGGAGCGTGAAACGGTCTGAAAAATAGGAGGAGCATGAAACGGTGTTGACAACATGAAGAGCCTGAAAAGGTGTGAAAAATTTGAAGAGCTTCAAAAGGTGTGAAAAATAGACGGAGCATGTACCAGTGTTCAAAAACTTGAAGAGACTGAAAAGGTGTGAAAAATATGAAGACCTTAAAAAGGTGTCAAAAATATGAGGAGCATGACACGGTCTGAAATATAGGAGGAGCATGAAGCCTTGTTCAAAAACATGAGGAGCCTGAAAAGGTGTGAAAATATGAAGGGATTCAAAAGGTGTGAAAACGTGAAGAGATTCAAAAGGTGTGAAATATATGAGGAGCATGAAACGGTCTGAAAAATATGAGGAGAACGAAACATTCAGAAAAATTGGAGGAGTATGAAGCGGTGTTCAAAACATGAAATCCTGAAAAGGTGTGAAAAATATGAAGAGCTTCAAAAGCTGTGAAAAATATGAAGAGCTTCAAAAGGTGTGAAAAATATGAAGAGTTTCAAAAGATGTCAAAAATGAGATGAGCATGAAACGGTCTGAAAAAAAGGGGGAGCATGAATTTGTGTTGAAAAACATGAATATCCTGAAAATGTGTGAAATATTTGAAGAGCTCTAAACGCTGTCAAAAATATGAGGAGCATGAAATGGTCTGAAATATAGGAGGAGCATGAAACGGTGTTCAAAAACATGAAGAGTCTGAAAAGTTGTGAAAAATATGAAGAGCTTCAAAAGGTGTGAAAAATATGAAGAGCTTCAAAAGGTGTGAAAAATATGAGGAGCTTCAAAAGGTGTCAAAAATATGAGGAGCATGAAACGGTCTGAAAAATAGGAGGAGCATGAAGTGGTGTTCAAAAAAATGACGAGCCTGAAAAGGTGTGAAATATATGAAGAGCTTTAAAAGGTGTCAAAAATTTGAGGAGCATGAAACGGTCTGAAAAATAGGAGGAGCATGAAGCGGTGATGAAAAACATGAAGAGCCTGAAAAAGTGTGAGAAATATGAAGAGCTTCAAAAGATGTCAAAAATATGAAGAGCTTCAAAAGGTGTCAAAAATGAGATGAGCATGAAGCCATCTGAAAAATATTTGGAGGATGAAGTGGTGTTGAAAAACATGAAGAGCCTGAAAAGGTGTGAAATTTATGAAGAGCTTCAAAAGGTGTCAAAAATATGAGGAGCATGGAACGGTCTGAAAATAGGAGGAGCATGATGCGCTGTTCAAAAACATGTGGAGCCTGAAAAGGAGTGAAAAATATGAAGAGCTTCAAAAGGTTTCAAAAATATGAGGAGCATGAAATGACCTGAAAAATAGGAGGAGCATGAAGCAGTGTTCAAAAACATGAAGAGCCTGAAAAGGTGTGAAAAATATGAAGAGCTTCAAAAGGTGTGAAAGATATGAGGAGCATGAAACGGTCTGAAAAATATAAGTAGCATGAAACGGTGTTGAAAAACATGAAGAGACTGAAAAGGTGTGAAAAATATGAAGAGCTTCAAAAGGTGTGAAATACATGAGGGGCCTGAAACTCTCTGTAAAATAGGAGGAGCATGAAGTGGTGTTGAAAAACATGAAGAGCCTGCAAAGTTGTGAAAAATATTAAGAGCTTCAATATGTGTGAAAAATATGAGGAGCAGGGTACGGTCTGAAAAATAGGAGGAGCATGAAGCGGTGTTCAAAAACATGAAGAGCCTGAACAGGTGTGAAAAATATGAAGAGCTTCAAAAGGTGTCAAAAATATGAGGAGGATGAAACGGTTTGAAAAATAGGAGGAGCATGAAGAGATGTTGCAAAACATGAAGAGCCTGAAAAGGTGTGAAAAATATGAAGAGCTTCAAAAGGTGTCAAAAATGAGATGAGCATGAAATGGTCTGAAAAATGGAGGAGCATGAAGTGGTGTAGCAAAACATGAAGAGCATGAAAAGGTGTGAAAAATAATAAGAGCTTCTAAAGGTGTCAAATATGAGATGAGCATGAAACAGTCTGAAAAATAGGAGGAGCATGAAGTGTTGTTAAAAATCATGAAGAGCCTGAAAAGGTGTGAAATATATGAAGAGCTTCAAAATGTGTGAAAAATATGAAGAGCTTCAAAACGTTTCAAAAATATCAGGAGCATGAAACGGTCTGGAAAATAGGATGAGCATGAAGTGGTGGTGAAAAACATGAAGAGCCTGAAAACGTGTGAAAAATATGAAGAGCTTCAAAAGGTGTGAAAAATATGAAGAGCTTCAAAAGATATCAAAAACGAGATGACCATGAAACGGTCTGAAAAATAGGAGAAGCAAGAAGTGGTGTTGAAAAACATGAAGAGCCTGAAAAGGTGCGAAAAATATGAAGAGCTTCAAAACGTGTGAAAAATATGAAGAGCTTCAAAAGGTGTCAAAAATATGAGGAGCATTAATCGGTCTGAAAAATAGGAGAAGCAAGAAGTGGTGTTGAAAAACATGAAGAGCCTGAAAAGGTGTGAAAAATATGAAGAGCTTCAAAACGTGTGAAAAATATGCGGAACATGAAACTGTCTGAAAAAGAGGAGGAGCATGAAGCGGTGTTCAAACACATGAAGAGCCTGAAAAGGTGTGAAAAATATGAAGAGCTTGAAAAGGTGTCAAAAATATGAGGAGCATGAAAAGGTCTGAAAAAGAAGAGGAGCATGAAGCGGAGTTCAAACACATGAAGAGCCTGAAAAGGTGTGAAAAATATGAAGAGCTTCAAAAGGTGTCAAAAATATGAGGAGGAGGATACGGTCTGAAAAATAGGAGGAGCATGAAGCCGTGTTCAAAAACATGAAGAGCCTGAAAAGGTGTGAAAAATATGAAGAGCATCAAAAGGTGTCAAAAATATGAGGAGCATGAAACGGTCTAAAAAAGAGGAGGAGCATGAAGCGGTGTTCAAAAACATGAAGAGCCTGAAAAGGTGTGAAAAATATGAAGAGCTTCAAAAGGTGTCAAAAATATGAGGAGCATGAAACGGTCTAAAAAATAGGAGGAGCATGAAGCGTTGTTCAAAAACATGAAGAGCCTGAAAAGGAGTGAAAAATATGAAGAGCTTCAAAAGGTGTCAAAAATATGAGGAGCATGAAACGGTCTGAAAAATAGGAGGTGCATGAAGCGGTGTTGAAAAACATGAAGAGCCTGAAAAGTTGTGAAAAATATGAAGAGCTTCAAAAGGTGTCAAAAATATGAGGAGCATGAGACGGTCTGAAAAACAGGAGGAGCATGAAGCGGTGTTCAAAAACATGAAGAGCCTGAAAAGGTGTGAAAAATATGAAGAGCTTCAAAAGGTGTCAAAATGAGATGAGCATGAAACGGTCTGAAAAATAGGAGGAGCATGAAGTGATATTGAAATAAATGAAAAGGCTGAAAAGGTGTGAAAAATATGTAGAGCTTCAAAACCTGTCAAATATATGAGGAGCATGAAATGGTCTTAAAGATAGGAGAAGCAAGAAAGGGTGTTGAACAACATGAAGAGCCTGAAAACGTGTGAAAAATATGAAGAGCTTCGAAAGATGTGAAAAATATGAAGAGCTTTAATAGGTGTCAAAATGAGAAGAGCATGAAACGATCTGAAAAATAGTAGGAGCATAAAGTGGTGTTGAAAAAAATGAAGAGCCTGAAAAGGTGTGAAATATCTGAGGAACTTCAAAAGGTTTCAAAAATATGAGGAGAATGAAATGGTCTGAAAAATAGGCGGAGCATGAAGCGTTGTTGAAAAACATGAACAGCCTGAAAAGTGTGAAAAATATGAAGAGCTACAAAAGGTGTCAAAAATATGAGGAGTATGAAACGGTCTGAAAATAGGAGGATCATGAAACGGTGTTGAAAAACATGAAGAGCCTGAAAATGTGTGAAATATATAAAGAGCTTCAAAAAGTGTCAAAAATATGAGGAGCATGAAACGGTCTGAAAAATAGGAGGAGCATGAAGTGGTGTTGAAAAAAATGAAGAGCCTGAAAAGGTGTGAAAAATATGAAGAGCTTCACAAGGTGTCAAAAATATGAGGAGCATGAAACGGTCTGAAAAATAGGAGGAGCATGAAGCGGTGTTGAAATACATGAAGAACCAGAAAAGTTGTGAGAAATATGAAGAGCTTCATATGGTGTCAAAATTATGAGGAGCAAAAATATTCTGAAAAAAAGGAGGAGCATGAAGAGGTGTTGAAAAAATATGAAGAGCATGAAAAGCTGTGAAAAATATGAAGACCTTCACAAGGTGTCAAAAATATGAGGAGCATGAAACGGTCTGAAAAATAGGAGGAGCATGAAGCGGTGTTGAAAAAATGGAAGAGCCTGAAAAGGTGTGAAAAATATGAAGAGCTTCACAAGGTGTCAAATATATCAGGAGCATGAAACGGTCTGAAAAATAGGAGGAGCATGAAGCGGTGTTCCAAAACATGAAGAGCCTGAAAAGGTGTGAAAAATATGAAGAGCTTAAAAAGGTGTGAAAAATATGAAGAGCTTCAAAAGGTGTCAAATGTATGAGGCACATGAAACGGTCTGAAAAATAGGAGGAGCATGAAATGGTGTTCAAAAACATGAAGAGCCTGAAAATGTGTGAAAAATATGAAGAGCTTCAAAAGGTGTGAAATACATGGGGAGGATTAAACTGTCTGAAAAAGAGGAGGAGCATGAAGCGGTGTTGAAAAACATGAAGAGCCTGAAAAGGTGTGAAAAATATGAAGAGCTTCAAAACGTGTCAAAATTATGAGGAGCATGAAACGGTCTGAAACAGGAGGAGCATGAAGCGGTGTTGAAAAACATGAAGAGCATGAAAAGTGTGAAAAATATGAAGAGCTTCTAAGGGTGTCAAAAATATGAGGAGCATGAAACGGTCTGAAAAATAGGAGGACCAAGAAGGCGTGTTGAAAAACATGAAGAGCCTGAAAACGCGTGAAAAATATGAAGAGCTTCAAAAGATGTGGAAAAATATGAAGAGCTTCAAAAGGTCTCAAAAATTAGATGAGCATGATACGGTCTGAAAAATAGGAGGAGCATGAAGCGGTGTTGAAATACATGAAGAACCAGAAAAGTTGTGAGAAATATGAAGAGCTTCATATGGTTCAAAATTATGAGGAGCAAAAATGGTCTGAAAAAGAGGAGGAGCATGAAGCGGTGTTGAAAAAACATGAAGAGCATGAAAAGCTGTGAAAAATATGAAGACCTTCACAAGGTGTCAAAAATACGAGGAGCATGAAACGGTCTGAAAAATAGGAGGAGCATGAAGCGGTGTTGAAAAAATGGAAGAGCCTGAAAAGGTGTGAAAAATATGAAGAGCTTCACAAAGTGTCAAATATATGAGGAGCATGAAACGGTCTGAAAAATCGGAGGAGCATGAAACGGTGTTCCAAAACATGAAGAGCCTGAAAAGGTGTGAAAAATATGAGGAGCTTCAAAAGGTGTGAAATACATGAGGAGCATTAAACGGTCTGAAAAATAGGAGGAGCATGAAGCGGTGTTCTAAAACATGAAGAGCCTGAAAAGTTGTGAAAAATATGAAGAGCTTCAACAGGTGCGAAAAATATGAGGAGCATGAAACGTTCTGAAAAATAGGAGGAGCATGAAGCAGTGTTCAAAAACATGAAGAGCCTGAAAAGGTGTGAAAAATATGAAAACCTTCAAAAGGTGTCAAAAATGAGATGAGCATGAAACGGTCTGAAAAATAGGAGGAGCATGAAGCGGTGTTGAAAAACATGAAGAGCCTGAAAAGGTGTGAGAAATATGAAGAGCTTCAAAAGGTGTCAAAAATATGAGGAGCATGAAACGGTCTGAAAAATTTCAGGAGCATGAAGCGGTTTTGAAAAACATGAAGAGTCTGAAAACGTGTGAAAATATGAAGAGCTTCAAAAATGTGAAAAATATGAAGAGCTTCAATAGGTGTGAAAAATATGAAGAACTTCAAAAGGTGTCAAAATGAGATGAGCATGAAACGGTCTGAAAAATAGGAGGAGCATGAAGCGGTGCTGAAAAACATGAACAGCCTGAAAAGGTGTGAGAAATATGAAGAGCTTCAAAAGGTGTCAAAAATATGAGGAGCATGAAACGGTCTGAAAAATTTCAGGAGCATGAAGCGGTGTTGAAAATCATGAAGAGTCTGAAAACGTGTGAAAATATGAAGAGCTTCAAAAATATGAAAAATATGAAGAACTTCAAATTGTGAAAAATATGAAGAGCTTCAAAGGGTGTCAAAAAAGAAATGAGCATGAAACGGTCTGAAAATTAGGAGGAGCATGAAGCGGTGTTGAAAATCATGAAGAGCCTGAAAAGGTGTGAAAAATATGAAAAGCTTCAAAAGATGTGAAAAATATGAAGAGCTTCAAAATGTGTCAAAATGAGATAAGCATGAAACGGTCTGAAAAATAGGAGTAGAATGAAGTGGTGTTGAAAAAAAATGAAAAGCCTGAAAAGGTGTGAAAAATATGAAGAGCTTCAAAAGGTGTGAAATACATGGGGAGGATTAAATGGTCTGAAAAATAGGAGGAGCATGAAGCGGTGTTCAAAAACATGAAGAGCCTGAAAACGTGTGAAAAATATGAAGAGCTTCAAAAGGTGTGAAAAATATGAAGAGCTTCAAAAGGTGTCAAAAATTAGATGAGAATGAAACGGTCTGGAAAAAAAGAGGGGCATGAAGTGTTGTTGAAAAAAATGAAGAGCATGAAAAGTTGTGAAAAATATGAAAAGCTACAAAATGTGTCAAAAATATGAGGAGCATGAAACGGTCTGAAAAATAGGAGGAGCATGAAGCTGTGTTCAAAAACATGAAGAGCCTGAAAAGGCGTGAAAAATATGAGGAGCTTCAAAAGGTGTGAAATACATGAAGAGCATTAAACGGTCTGAAAAATAGGAGGAGCATGGAGCGGTGTTCAAAAACATGAAGAGCCTGAAAAGGTGTGAAAAATATGAAGAGCTTCAAAAGGTGTCAAAAATATGAGGAGTATGAAACGGTTGAAAAATAGGAGGAGCATGAAGCGGTGTTCAAAAACATGAAGAGCCTGAAAAGGTGAGAAAAATATGAAGAGCTTCAAAAGGTGTCAAAAATATGAGGAGCATGAAACGGTCTGAAAAATAGGAGGATCATGAAGCGGTGTTGAGAAACATGAAGAGCCTGAAAATGTGTGAGAAATATGAAGAGCTTCAAAAGATGTGAAAAATATGAGGTGCATGAAACGGTCTGAAAAATTGGAGGATCATGAAGCGATGTTGAAAAACATGAAGAGCCTGAAAACGTGTGAAAATTATGAAGAGCTTCAAAAGGTGTGAAAAATATGAAGAGCTTCAAAAGGTGTCAAAAATGAGATGAGAATGGAACGGTCTGAAAAATAGGAGGAGCATGAAGCGGTGTTGAAAATCATGAAGAGCCGGAAAAGTTGTGAAAAATATGAAGAGCTTCAAAAGGTGTCAAAAATATGAGGAGCATGAAACGGTCTGAAAAATAGGAGGAACATGAAACGGTGTTCAAAAACATGAAGAGCCTGAAAAGGTGTGAAAAGTATGATGAGCTTCAAAAGGTTTCAAAAATATGAGGAGCATGAAACGGTCTGAAAAATAGGAGGAGCATGAAACAGTGATGAAAAACATGACGAGCCTGAAAATGTGTGAAAAATATGAAGAGCTTCAAAAGGTGTGAAATACATGAGGAGCATGAAACTCTCTGAAAAATAGAAGGAGCATGAAGTGGTGTTGAAAAATATGAAGAGCCTGAAAAGGTGTGAAAAATATGAAGAGCTTCAAAAAGTGTCAAAAATGAGATGAGCATGAAACGGTCTGAAAAATAGGAGGAGCATGAAGCGGTGTTCAAAAATATGAAGAGCCTGAAAAGGTGTGAGAAATATGAAGAGCTTCAAAAGGTGTCAAAAATATGAGGAGCATGAATCGGTCTGCAGAAAAGGAGGAGCATGAAGCGGTGTTCAAAAACCTGAAGAGCCTGAATAGGTGTGGAAAATATGAAGAGCTTCAAAAGGTGTTCAAAAATATGAGGAGCATGAAACGGTCTGAAAAATAGTAGGAGCAAGAAGGGGTGTTGCAAAATATGAAGAGCCTGAAAATGCGTGAAAAGTACGAAGAGCTTCGAAATATTTGGAAAAATATGAAGAGCTTCAAAAGGTCTCAAAAATTAGATGAGCATGAAACGGTCTGAAGAATAGGAGGAGCATGAAGCGGTGTTGAAATACATGAAGAACCAGAAAAGTTGTGAGAAATATGAAGAGCTTCAAATGGTGTCAAAATTATGAGGAGCAAAAATTGTCTGAAAAAGAGGAGGAGCATGAAGCGGTGTTGAAATACATGAAGAGCCTGAAATGGTGCGAAAAATATGAAGAACTTCAAAAGGTTGGAAAAATATGAAGAGCTTCAATAGGTGTCAAAAATGAGATTAGCATGAAACGGTCTGAAAAATAGGAGGAGCATGAATTGGTGTTGATAAACATGAAGAGCATGAAAAGGTGTGAAATATACGAAGAGCTTCAAAAGGTGTCAAAAATATGAGGAGCATGAAGCGCTCTGAAAATTAGGAGGAGCAAGAAGCGGTCTGAAAATTAGAAGGAGCAAGAAGCGGTGTTGAAAAACCTGAAGAGCCTGAAAATGTGTCAAAAATATGAAAAGCTTCAAAAGTTGTGAAAAATATGAAGAGCTTCAAAAGGTGTCAAAAATGAGATGAGCATGAAACGGTCTGAAAAATAGGAGGAGCATGAAGTGGTGTTCAAAACATGAAGAGCCTGAAAATGTTTGAAATATTTGAAGAGCTTCAAAATTTGTCAGAAATATGAGGAGCATGAAATGGTCTGAAATATAGGAGGAGCATGAAACGGTGTTCAAAAACATGAAGAGCCTGAAATGTTGTGAAAAATATGAAGAGCTTCAAAAGGTGTCAAAAATGAGATGAGCATGAAACGGTCTGAAAAATAGGAGCATGAAGTGGTGTTGAAAATCATGAAGAGCATGAAAAGGTGTGAAAAATATGCAGAGCTTCAAAAGGTGTCAAAAATATGAGGAGCATGAAACGGTCTGAAAAATACAAGGAGCATGAAGTGGTGTTGAAAACCATGAAGAGCCTGAAAAGGTGTGAAAAATATGAAGAGCTTCAAAATGTGTCAAAAATATGAGGTTCATGAATCGGCCCGAAAAATAGGAGGTTCATGAAGCGGTGTTGAAAAACATGAAGAGCCTGAAAAGGTGTGAAAAATATGAAGAGCTTCAAAAGGTGTCAAAAATATGAGGAGCATGAAACGGTCTGAAAATAGGACGAGCACAAGCGATGTTCAAAAACATGCACAGCCGGAAAAGATGTGAAAAATATGAAGAGCATCAAAAGGTGTGAAAAATATGAAGAGCTTCAAAAGGTGTCAAAAATTAGATTAGCATGAAAGGGTCTGAAAAAATAGGAGGAGCATGAAGTGGTGTTGAAAAACATGAAGAGCCTGAAAAGGTGTGAAATATATGAACAGCTTCAAAAGGTGTGAAAAATATGAAGAGCTTCAAAATGTGTCAAAAATATGACGAGCATGAAACCCTCTAAAAATAGGAGGAGGATGAAGCGGTGTTCAAAAACATAAAGAGCCTGAAAAGGTGTGCAAAATATGAAGAGCTTCAAAAGGTGTGAAATACATGAGGGGCATGAAACAGTGTTCAAAAACATGCAGAGACTGAAAAGGTGTGAAAAATATGAAGAGCCTCAAAACGTGTCAAAAATATGAGAAGTATGAAACGGTATGATAAATAGCAGGAGCATGAAGCGGTGTTGAAAAACAGGAAGAATCTGAAATCGTGTGAAAAATATGAAGATCTTCAAATTATGAAAAGTATGAAGAGCTTCAAAAGGTGTGAAAACTATGAGAAACTTGACACGGTCTGAAAAATAGGAGGAGCATGAAGCAGAGTTGAAAACCATGAAGAGCCTGAGAAGGTGTGAAAAATATGAAGAGCTTCAAAAGGTGTCAAAAATATGAGGAGCATGAAATGGTCTGAAAAATAGGAGAAGCATGAAGCTGTGTTGAAAACATGAAGAGCCTGAAAACGTGTGAAAAATATGAAGAGCTTTAAAAGGTGTGAAAAATATGAACAGCTTCAAAAGTTGTGAAATATATGAAGAGCTTCAAAATGTGTCAAAAATATGAGGAGCATGAAACGGTCTGAAAAATAGGAGGAACATGAAGCGGTGTTGAAAAACATGAAGAGCCTGAAAATGTGTGAAAAATATGAAGAGCTTCAAAAGGTGTGAAACATATGAAGAGCTTCAAAAGGTGTAAAAAATATGAAGAGCTTCAAAAGATGTCAAAAATGAGATGAGCATGAAACGGTCTGAAAAATAGGAGCATGAAGTCGTGTTGAAAATCATGAAGAGCATGAAAAGGTGTGAAAAATATGCAGAGCTTCAAAAGGTGTCAAAAATATGAGGAGCATGAAACGGTCTGAAAAATACGAGGAGCATGAAGTGGTGTTGAAAACCATGAAGAGCCTGAAAAGGTGTAAAAAATATGAAGAGCTTCAAAATGTGTGAAAAATATGAGGTGCATGAATCGGTCCGAAAAATAGGAGGTTCATGAAGCGGTGTTGAAAAACATGAAGAGCCTGAAAAGGTGTGAAAAATATGAAGAGCTTCAAAAGGTGTCAAAAATATGAGGAGCATGAAACGGTCTGAAAATAGGACGAGCACAAGCGATGTTCAAAAACATGCACAGCCGGAAAAGGTGTGAAAAATATGAAGAGCTTCAAAAGGTGTTGAAAATATGAAGAGCTTCAAAAGGTGTCGAAAATTAGATTAGCATGAAAGGGTCTGAAAAATAGGAGGAGCATGAAGTGGTGTTGAAAAACATGAAGAGCCTGAAAAGGTGTGAAATATATGAACAGCTTCAAAAGGTGTGAAAAATATGAAGAGCTTCAAAATGTGTCAAAAATATGACGAGCAAGAAACCCTCTTAAAAATAGGAGGAGGATGAAGCGGTGTTCAACAACATGAAGAGCCTGAAAAGGTGTGCAAAATATGAAGAGCTTCAAAAGGTGTGAAATACATGAGGAGCATGAAACAGTGTTCAAAAACATGCAGAGACTGAAAAGGTGTGAAAAATATGAAGAGCCTCAAAACGTTTCAAAATATGAGAAGTATGAAACGGTATGATAAATAGCAGGAGCATGAAGCGGTGTTGAAAAACAGGAAGAATCTGAAATCGTGTGAAAAATATGAAGATCTTCAAATTATGAAAAGTATGAAGAGCTTCAAAAGGTGTGAAAACAATGAGAAACTTGATACGGTCTGAAAAATAGGAGGAGCATGAAGCGGTGTTGAAAAACATGAAGAGCCTGAGAAGGTGTGAAAAATATGAAGAGCTTCAAAATGTGTCAAAAATATGAGGTGCATGAATCGGTCCGAAAAATAGGAGGTTCATGAAGCGGTGTTGAAAAACATGAAGAGCCTGAGAAGGTGTGAAAAATATGAAGAGCTTCAAAAGGTGTCAAAAATATGAGGAGCATGAAATGGTCTGAAAAATAGGAGCAGCATGAGGCGGTGTGGAAAAACATGAAGACCCTGAAAAGGTGTGAAAAATATGAGGAGCTTTAAAAGGTGTCAAAAATATGAGGAGCATGAAACGGTCTGAAAAACAGGAGAAGCATGAAATGGTGATCAAAAACATGAAGAGCCTGAAAAGGTGTGAAATATATGAAGAGCTTCAAAAGGCGTGAAATACATGAGGAGCATGTAACGGGCTGAAAAATAGGAGAACCATGAAGTGGTGTGCAAAAACATGAAGAGCCTGAAAAGGTGTGCAAAATAGGAAAGGATTCAAAAGGTGTGAAATACATGAGGAGCATGAAACTGTCTGAAAATTAGGAGGAGCAATGTTCAAAAACATGAAGAGCCTGAAAACTTGTGAAAAATATGAAGAGCTTCAAAAGGTGTGAAATACATGAAGTGCATGAAACTCTCTGAAAATTAGGAGGAGCAAGAAGCAGTGTTCAAAAACATGAAGAGCCTGAAACGGTGTGAAAAATATGAAGAGCTTCAAAAGGTGTGAAATAGATGAGGCGCATGAAACTCTCTGAAAATTAGGAGGAGCAAGAAGCAGTGTTGAAAAACATGAAGAGCCTGAAAAGGTGTGAAAAATATGAAGACCTTCAAAAGGTGTGAAATACATTAGGCGCATGAAACTCTCTGAAAATTAGGAGGAGCAAGAAGCAGTGTTCAAAAACATGAAGAGCCTGAAAAGGTGTGAAAAATATGAAGTGCTTCAAAAGGGGTCAAAAATATGAAGAACATGAAACTGTCTGAAAAATAGGAGGAGCATGAGGTGGTGTTGAAAACATGAAGAGCCTGAAAACGTGTGAAAAATATGAAGAGCATTAAAAGGTGTGAAAAATATGAACAGCTTCAAAAGGTGTGAAATATATGAAGAGCTTCAAAATGTGTCAAAAATATGAGGAGCATGAAACAGTCTGAAAATTAGGAGGAGCATGAAGCGGTGTTGAAAAACATGAAGAGCCTGAAAAGGTGTGAAAAATATGAAGAGCTTCAGAAATGTGAAAATTATGAAGAGCTTCAAAAGATGTGAAATATATGAAGAGCATGAAACGGTCTGAACAATAGGAGGAGCATGAAACGTTGTTCAAATACATGAAGAGCATGAAAATGTGTGAATAAAATGAAGAGCTTCAAAACGTGTCAAAAATATGAGGAGCAGGAAACGGTCTGAAAAATAGGAGGAACATGAAGCGGTGTTCAAAAACATGAAGAGCCTGAAAAGTTGTGAAAAATATGAAAAGCTTCAAAAGGTGTCAAAATTGAAATGAGCATGAAACGGTCTGAAAAATAGAGGTGCATGAAGCGCTGTTGAAAAACATGAAGAGACTGCAAAGGTGTGAAAAATATGAAGAGCTTCAAAAGGTGTGAAATACATGAGGAGCATGAAACTCTCTAAAAAATAGGATGAGCATGAAGTGCTGTTCAAAAACATGAAGAGCCTGAAAAGGTGAGAAAAATATGAAGAGCTTCAAAAGGTGTGAAAAATATGAGGAGCATGATACGGTCGAAAAAATAGGAGGAGCATGAAGCGGAGTTCAAAAACATGAAGAGCCTGAAAAGGTGTGAAAAATATGAAGAGCCTCAAAACCTGTCAAAATATGAGGAGTATGAAACGGTATGATAAATAGAAGGAGCATGAAGCGGTGTTGAAAAACATGAAGAGTCTGAAATTGTGTGAAAAATATGAAGAGCTTCAAAATTGTGAAAAATATGAAGAGCTTCAAAAGGTGTGAAATACATGAGGAGCATGAAATGGGCTGAAAAATAGGAGAAGCATGAAGTGGTGTTTAAAAATATGAAGAGCTTGAAAAGGTGTGAAAAATATGAAGACCTTCAAAAGGTGTTAAAAATGAGATGAGCATGAAACGGTCTGAAAAATAGGAGGATCATGAAACGGTGTTGAAAAACATGAAGAGCCTGAAAAGATGTGAAAAATATGAAGAGCTTCAAAAGGTGTCAAAAATATGAGGAGCATGAAACGTTCTGAAATATAGGAGGAGCATGAAGCGGTGTTGAAAGACATGAAGAGCCTGAAAATGTGTGAGAAATATGAAGAGCTTCAAAATGTGTCAAAAATATGAGGAGCATGAAACGGTCTGCAAAAATGTAGGAGCATGAAGTGATTTTGAAAAACTTGAAGAGCATGAAAAGGTGTGAAAAATATGAAGAGGTTCAAAGTTGTGAAATACATGAGGATCATGAAACGTTGTGAAAAATTGGAGGAGCATGAAGCAGAGTTCGAAAACATGAAGAGCCTGAAAAGGTTTGAAAAATATGAAGAGCTCAAACAGTGTCAAAAATATGAGGAGCATGAAACGATCTGAAAAATATGAGGAGCATGAAGCAGTGTTCAAAAACCTGAAGAGCATCAAAAGGTATGAAAAATATGAGAGCTTCAAAAGGTGTCAAAAATATGACGAGCATGAAACGGTCTGAAAAATAGGAGGAACATGAAGCGGTGTTCAAACACATGAAGAGCCTGAAAATGTGTGAAAATTATGAAGACCTTCAAAAGGTGTCAAAATTATGAGGAACATGAAACGGTTTGAAAAATAGGAGGAGCATGAAACGTTGTTGAAAAACATGAAGAGCCTGAAAAGGTGTGAAAAATATGAAGAGCTTCAAAATCTTTGAAAAAATGAGGAGCTTTCAAAGGTGTGAAATACATGAGGAGCATGAAACTCTCTGAAAAATAGGAGGAGCCTGAAATGGTGTTCAAAAACATGAATAGACTGAAAACGTGTGAAAAATATGAAGAGCTTCAAAAGGTGTGAAAAATATGAGGAGCATGATACGGTCTGAAAAATAGGAGGAACATTAAGCTGTGTTCAAAAACATGAAGAGCCTGAAAAGTTGTGAAAAATATGAAAAGCTTCAAAAGGTGTCAAAAATGAGATGAGCATGAAACGGTCCGAAAAATAGGAGGAGCATGAAGGGATGTTCAAAAACATGAAGACCCTGAAAAGTTGTGAAAAATATGAAAGGCTTCAAAAGGTGTGAAAAATATGAGGAGCATGAAACGGTCTGAAAAATCGGAGGAGCATGAAGCGGTGTTGAAAAACATGAAGAGCCTGAAAATGTGTGAAAAATATGAAGAGCTTCAAAAGGTGTCAAAAATATGAGGAGCATGAAACCGTCTGAAAAATATGAGCAGCATGAAGCGGTGTTGAAAAACATGAAGAGCCTTAAAAGGTGTGAAAAAAATGAAGAGCTTCAAAAGGTGTCAAAAATATGAGGAGCATGAAACGGTCTGAAAAATAAGAGCAGCATGAAGCGGTGTTGAAAAACATGAAGAGCCTGAAAAGGTGTGAAAAATATGAAGAGCTTCAAAAGGTGTCAAATACATGAGGAGCATAAAACTCTCTGAAAAAGAGAAGGAGCATGAAGTGGTGTTCAAAAACATGAAGAGCCTGAAAAGTTGTGAAATATATGAAGAGCTACAAAAGGTGTGAAAAATATGAGGAGCATGATATGTTTTGAAAAATAGGATTAGCATGAAGCAGTGTTCAAAAACATGAAGAGCCTGAAAAGTTGTGAAAAATATGAAAAACTTCAAAAGGTGTCAAAAATATGAGGAGCATGAAACGGTCTGAAAAATAGGAGGAGCATGAAGCGGTGTTCAAAAACATGAAGAGCCTGAAAAGGTGTGAAAAATATGAAGAGCTTCAAAAGGTGTCAAAAATATGAGGAGCATGAAACGGTCTGAAAAATCGGAGGAGCATGAAGCGTTGTTGAAAAACATGAAGAGCCTGAAAAGGTGTGAGAAATATGAAGAGCTTCAAAAGGTGTTAAAAATATGAGTAGCTTGAAACGGTCTGCAAAAATGGAGGAGCATGAAGTGGTGTTGAAAAAGATGAAGAGCCTGAAAAGGTGTTAAAAATATTAAAGCTTCAAAAGGTGTCAAAATTATGAGGAGCATGAAACGGTCTGAAAAGTAGGAGGAGCATGAAGCGCTGTTGAAAATCATAAAGAGCCTGAAAAGCTGTGAAAAATATGAAGAGGTTCTAAAGGTGTCAAAAATATGAGGAGCATGAAACGGTCTTAAAAATAGGCTGATTATGAAACTGTGTTCAAAAACATGAAGAGCCTGAAAAGCTGTGTAAAATATGAAGAGGTTCTAAAGGTGTCAAAAATATGAGGAGCATGAAACGGTCTTAAAAATAGGCTGATTATGAAACGGTGTTCAAAAACATGAAGAGCCTGAAAAGGTGTGAAAAATATGAAAAGCCTCAAACTCTGTCAAAAATATGAGGAGCATGAAACGGTCTGAAAAATAGGAGGAGCATGAAACGGAGATCCAAAACATGAAGAGCCTGAAAAGTTGTGAAAAATATGACGAGCTTCAAAAGGTGTGAAATACATGAGGAGCATGAAACGGGCTGAAAAATAAGAGAAGCATGAAGTGCTGTGGAAAAACATGAAGAGCCTGAAAAGGTCTGAAAAATATGAAGAGCTTCAAAAGGTGTGAAATACATGAGGAGCATGAAATGGGCTGAAAAATAGGAGAAGCATGAAGTGGTGTTTAAAAATATGAAGAGCTTGAAAAGGTGTGAAAAATATGAAAAGCTGCAAAAGGTGTCAAAAATGAGATGAGCATGAAACAGTCTGAAAAATAGGAGGAGCATCAACCTGTGTTCAAAAACATGAAGAGCCTGAATAGGTGTGAAAAATATGAAGAGCTTCAAAAGGTGTCAAAAATATGAGGAGCATGAAACGTTCTGAAAAATAGGAGGAGCATCAACCTGTGTTCAAAAACATGAAGAGCCTGAATAGGTGTGAAAAATATGAAGAGCTTCAAAAGGTGTCAAAAATAAGAGGAGCATGAAACGGTCTGCAAAAATGTAGGAGCATGAAGTGATGTTGAAAAATTTGAAGAGCATGAAAAGGTGTGAAAAATATGAAGAGCTTCAAAAGGTGTCAAAAATATGAGGAGCATGAAACGATCTGAAAATAGGAGGAGCATGAAGCGGTGTCGAAAAACATGAAGAGCCTGAAAAGGTGTGAGAAATATGAAGGGCTTCAAAAGGTGTCAAAAATATGAGGAGCATGAAACGGTCTGAAAAATAGGAGGAACATGAAGCGGTGTTCAAACACATGAAGAGCCTGAAAATGTGTGTAAATTATGAAGATCTTCAAAAGGTGTCAAAATTATGAGGAACATGAAACGGTTTGAAAAATAGGAGGAGCATGAAACGGTGTTGAAAAACATGACGAGCCTGAAAAGGTGTGAAAAATATGAAGAGCTTGAAAAGCTTTGAAAAATATGAAGAGCTTCCAAAAGTGTCGAAAATGAGATGAGCATGAAACGGTCTGAAAAATAGGAGAAGCATGAAGCTGTGTTCAAAAACATGAGAACCAGAAAAGGTGTGAAAAATATGAAGAGCTTCAAATGGTGTGAAATATATGCGGAGCATGAAACAATCTGAAAAATAGGAGGATCATGAAGTGGTGTTCAAAACATGAAGAGACTGAAAAGGTGTGAAAAATATGAAGAGCTTCAAAAGGTGTCAAAATTATGAGGAGCATTAAACGTTCTAAACATAGGAGGAGCATAAAGTGGTGTTGAAAAATATGAAGAGCCAGAAAAAGTGTGAAAAATATGAAGAGCTGCAAAAGGTGTCAAAATTATTAAGAGCATTAAACGTTCTAAACATAGGAGGAGCATTAAGTGGTGTTTAAAAATATGAAGAGCCAGAAAAGGTGTGAAAAATATGAAGAGATGCAAAAGGTGTGAAAAATATGAGGAGCATGGAACGTTCTGAAAAATAGGAGGAGCAAGAAACGATGTTCAAAAACCTGAAGAGCCTGAAAATCTGTGAAATATATGAAGAGCTTCAAAAGGTGTCAAAACTATGAGGAGCATGAAACGGTCTGAAAAATAGGAGGAGCATGAAATGCTTTTGAAAAACTTGAAGAGCCTGAAAAGGTCTGAAAAATAGGAAGAGCTTCAAAAGGTGTGAAATATATGAGGAGCATGAAACGGTCTGAAAAATAGGAGAAGCATGAAGCTGTGTTCAAAAACATGAGAACCAGAAAAGGTGTGAAAAATATGAAGAGCTTCAAATGGAGTGAAATATATGCGGAGCATGGAACAGTCTGAAAAATAGGAGGATCATGAAGCGGTATTCAAAACATGAAGAGACTGAAAAGGTGTGAAAAATATGAAGAGCTTCAAAAGGTGTCAAAATTATAAGGAGCATTAAACGTTCTAAACATAGGAGGAGCATAAAGTGGTGTTGAAAAATATGAAGAGCCAGAAAAAGTGTGAAAAATATGAAGAGCTGCAAAAGGTGTCAAAATTATTAAGAGCATTAAACGTTCTAAACATAGGAGGAGCATTAAGTGGTGTTTAAAAATATGAAGAGCCAGAAAAGGTGTGAAAAATATGAAGAGATGCAAAAGGTGTGAAAAATATGAGGAGCATGGAACGTTCTGAAAAATAGGAGGAGCAAGAAACGATGTTCAAAAACCTGAACAGCCTGAAAATCTGTGAAATATATGAAGAGCTTCAAAAGGTGTCAAAATATGAGGAGCATGAAACGGTCTGAAGAATAGGAGGAGGATTGTAGCGGTGTTCAAATACATTAAGAGCATGAAAATGTGTGAAAAATACGAACAGCTTCAAAAGGTGTGAAACACATGAGGAGCATGAAACTGTCTGAAGAATAGGAGGAGCATGAATCAGTGTTGAAAAACATGAAGAGCATGAAAAGCTGTGAAAAATATGAAGAGCTTCAAAAGGTGTCAAAAAAGTGGGAGCATGAAAGGGTCTGAAAAATAGGAGGACCATGAAGCGGTGTTGAAAAACATGAAGAGCCTGAAAAGGTGTGAAAAATATGAAGAGCTTCAAAAGGTGTCAAAAATATGAGAAGCATGAAACGGTCTGAAAAATAGGAGCAGCATGAAACGGTGTTCAAAAACATGAAGAGCCTGAAAACGTGTGAAAAATATGAAGAGCCTCAAAAGGTGTGAAAAATATGAAGAGCTTCAAAAGCGGTCAAAAATGAGATGAGCATGAAGCGGTCTGAAAAATAGGAGGAGCATGAAGTAGTGTTGAAAAACATGAAGAGCCTGAAAAGGTGTGAAAAAAATGAAGAGCTTCAAAAGGTGTCAAAAATATGA
Organism: Dama dama; assembly: GCF_033118175.1. NCBI lineage: Eukaryota > Metazoa > Chordata > Mammalia > Artiodactyla > Cervidae > Dama > Dama dama. The sequence continues at coordinate 1,738,201 of NW_026870948.1, read as the reverse complement.
GGAGCATGAAAAGGTCTGAACAAAAGGAGGAGCATGAAGCGTTGTTGAAGAACATGAAGAGCCTGCAAAGGTGTGAAAAATATGAAGAGCTTCAAAAGGTGTCAAAAATATGAGGAGCATGAAACAGTCTGAAATATAGAGGGGCATGAAACGGTGTTCAAAAACATGAAGAGCCTGAAAAGGTGTGAAAAATATGAAGAGCTTCAAAAGGTGTGAAAAATATGAAGAGATTCAAAAGGTGTGAAAAATATGAAGAGCTTCAAATAATGTGAAATACATGAGGAGCATGAAATGGTCTGAAAAATAGGAGGAGCATGAAACGGTGTTCAAAAACATGAAGAACCTGAAAAGGTGTGAAATATATGAAGAGCTTGAAAAGGTGTCAAATATATGAGGAGCATGAAACGGTCTGAAAATAGGAGAGGCTGAAACGTTGTGGAAATACATGAAGAGCCTAAAAATATGTGAAAAATATGAAGAGCTTCAAAAGGAGTGAAATACATGAGGAGCATGAAACGGTCTGAAAAATAGGAGGAGCATGAAGCGTTGTTGAAAAACATGAAGAGCCTGAAAAGGTGTGAAAAATATGAAGAGCATCAAAAGGTGTGAAAAATACGAGGAGCATGAAACGGTCTGAAAAATAGGAGGAGCATGAAGCGGTGTTGAAAAACATGAAGAGCCTGAAAAAGTGTGAAAAATATGAAGAGCATCAAAAGGTGTGAAAAATATGAGGAGCATGAAACGGTCTGAAAAATAAGAGGAGCATGAAGCCGTGTTGAAAAACATGTAGAGCCTGAAAAGGTGTGAAAAATATGAAGAGCTTCAAAAGGTGTCAAAAATAAGAGGAGCATGAAACGGTCTGAAAAATAGGAGGAGCAAGAAGTGGTGCTGAAAAACATGAAGAGCCTAAAAGGTGTGAAAAATATGAACAGCTTCAAAAGATGTCACAAATACGAGGAGCATGAAACGGTCTGAAAAATAGGAGGAGCATGAAACGGTGTTCAAAAACATGAAGAGCCTGAAAAGGTGTGAAAAATATGAAGAGCTTCAAAAGGTGTGAAATACATGAGGAGCATGAAACGGTCTGAAAAATAGGAGGAGCATGAAACGGTGTTCAAAAACATGAAGAGCCTGAAAAGGTGTGAAAAATATGAAGAGCTTCAAAAGGTGTGAAATACATGAGGAGCATGAAACAGTCTGAAAAATAGGAGGAGCATGAAGTGGTGTTGAAAAATATGAAGAGCCTTAAAAGGTGTGAAATATATGAAGAGCTTCAAAATGTGTCAAAATTATGAGGAGTATGAAACCGTCTGAAAAATAGGAGCAGCATGAAACGCTGTTCAAAAACATGAAGAGACTGAAAAGGTGTGAAAAATATGAAGAGCTTCAAATGGTGTGAAATACCTGAGGAGTTTGAAACGGTCTGAAAATTGTAGGAGCATGAAACGTTGTTCAAAAACATGAAGAGCCTGAAAATGTGTGAAAAATATGAAGAGCTTCAAAAGGTGTGAAAAATAGGAGGAGCATGAAACGTTGTTCAAAAACATGAAGAGCCTGAAAAGGTGTGAAAAATATGAAGAGCTTCAAAAGGTGTGAAATACATGAGGAGCATGAAACGGTCTGAAAAATAGGAGGAGCAGGAAGTGGTGTTGAAAAACATGAAGAGCCAGAAAAGTGTGAAAAAAATGAAGAGCTTCAAAAAGATGTCAAAAATATGAGGAGGGTGAAAGGGTCTGAAAAACATGAGGAGCAAGAAACTGTTTTCAAAAACATGAAGAGCCTCAACATTTGTGAAAAATATGAAGAGCTTCAAACTGTGTCAAATATATGAGAAACATGAAAAGGTCTGAAAAATAGGCGGAGCATGAAGCGGTGTTGAAAAACATGAAAAGCCTGAAAAGGTATGAAAAATATGAAGAGCTTCAAAAGGTCTCAAAAATATGAAGAGCATGAAACGGTCTGAAAATTAGGAGGAGCATGAAGCGGTGAGGAAAAACATGAGGAGCCTGAAAAGGTGTGAAAAATATGAAGTGCTGTAAAAGGTGACAAAATTATGAGGAGCATGAAACGGTCTGAAAAATAGGAGGAGCTTGAAGCGGTGTTGAAAAACATGAAGAGCCTGAAAAGGTGTGAAAAATACGAAGAGCTTCAAAAGGTATCAAAAATATGAGGAGAATGAAACGGTCTGAAAAATATGAGGAGCATGAAGCTGTGTGAAAAACTTGAAGAGCCTGAAAAGGTTTGAAATATATGAAGAGCTTCAAAGGTGTCAAAAATATGAGGAGCATGAAACGGTCTGAAAAATAGGAGGAGCATGAAGCGGTGTTGAAAAACATGAAGAGCCTGAAAAGTGTGAAAAATATGAAGAGCTTCAAAAGGTGTCAAAAATCGATGAGCAGGAAATGGTCTGAAAAATAGGTGGAGCATGAAGTGGTGTTAAAAACATGAAGAGCCTGAAAAGGTGTGAAATATATGAAGAGCTTCAAAAGGTGTCAAAAATATGAGGAGAATGAAATGGTCTGAAAAATAGGAGGAGCATGAAGTGGTGTTGAAAAACATGAAGAGCCTGAAAAGTGTGAAAAATATGAAGAGCTTCAAAAGGTGTCAAAAATATGAGGAGCATGAAACGGTCTGAAAAATAGGAGGAGCATGAAGCGGTGTTGAAAAACATGAAGAAGCTGAAAAGATGTGAAAAAATATGAAGAGCTTCAAAATGTGTGAAGAATATGAAGAGCTTCAAAAGGTGTCAAAAATGAGATGAGCATGAAACGGTCTGAAAAAAAGGAGGAGCATGAAGTGGTGTTGAAAAAAATAGAAGAGCCTGAAAAGGTGTGAAATATTTGAAGAGCTTCAAAAGGTGTCAAAAATATGAGGAGCATGAAACGGTCTGAAAAATAGGAGGAGCATGAAGGGGTGTTGAAAAACATGTAGAGCCTAAAATGCTGTGAAAAATATGAAAAGCTTCAAAAGGTGTCAAAAATATGAGGAGCATGAAAAGGTCTGAAAAATAGGAGGAGCCTGAAGCGGTGTTGAAAAACATGAAGAGCCTAAAATGCTGTGAAAAATATGAAGAGCTTCAAAAGGTGTCAAAATATGAGGAGCATGAAAAGGTCTGAAAAATAGGACGAGCATGAAGCTGTGTTGAAAAACATGAAGAGCCTGAAAAGGTGTGAAAAATATGAAGAGCTTCAAAAGGTGTGAAAAATATGAAGAGCTTCAAAATGTGTCAAAAATATGAGGAGCATGAAACGCTCTGAAATATAGGAGGATCATGAAGTGGTGTTCAAAAACATGAAGAGCCTGAAAAGCTGTGAAAAATATAAAGAGATTAAAAGGTGTCAAAAATATGAGGAGCATGAAACGGTCTGAAACATAGGAGTAGCAAGAAACGGTGATCAAAAACATGAACAGCCTGAAAAGGTGTGAAATATATGACGAGCTTCAAAAGGTGTGAAAAACATGAGGAGCATGAAACGGGCTGAAAAATAGGAGAAGCATGAAGTGGTGTTGAAAAACATGAAGAGCCTGAAAAAGTGTGAAAAATATGAAGAGCTTCAGAAGGTGTGAAAAATATGAAGAACTTCAACAGGTGTCAAAAATTAGATGAGCATGAAACGGTCTGAAAAATTGGAGGAGCAAGAAGTAGTGTTGAAAAAAATGAAGAGCCTGAAAAGGTGTGAAAAATATGAAAAGCTTCAAAAGGTGTCAAAAATATGAGGAGCATGAAACGGTCTGAAAAATAGGTGGAGCATGAAGCGGTGTTGAAAAATATGAAGAGCCTGGAAAGGTGTGCAAAATATGAAGAGCTTCAAAAGGTGTGAAATATATGAAGAGCTTCAAAAGGTGTCAAAAATTAGATGAGCATGAAACGGTCTGAAAAATAGGAGTAGCATGAAACGGTGATCAAAACATGAAGAGCCTGAAAAGGTGTAAAAAATATGACGAGCTTCAAAAGGTGTGAAAAACATGAGCAGCATGAAACGGGCTGAAAAATAGGAGAAGCATGAAGTGGTTTGCAAAACATGAAGAGCCTGAAAAAGTGTGAAAAATATGAAGAGCTTCAGAAGGTGTGAAATATATGAATAGCTTCAACAGGTGTCAAAAATTAGATGAGCATGAAACGGTCTGAAAAATTGGAGGAGCAAGAAGTAGTGTTGAAAAAAATGAAGAGCCTGAAAAGGTTTGAAAAATATGAAAAGGTTCAAAAGGTGTCAAAAATATGAGGAGCATGAAACGGGCTGAAAAATAGGAGGAGTTTGAAGAAGTGCTGAAAAACATGAAGAGCCTGAAAACGTGTGAAAAATATGAAGAGCTTCAAAAGGTGTGAAAAATGAGATGAGCATGAAACGGTCTTAAAATAGGAGGAGCGAGAAGCGGTGTTCAAAAATATGAAGAGCCTGAAAATGTGTGAAAAATATGAAGAGCTTCAAAAGGTGTGAAGAATATGAGGAGCATGAAACGGTCTGAAAAATAGAAGTGGCATGAAATGGTGTTCAAAAACATGAAGAGCTGAAAAGGTGTGAAAAATATGAAGAGCTTCAAAAGGTGTGAAATACATGAGGAGCATGAAACGGTCTGAAAATTAGGAGAAGCATGAAGTGGTGCTGACAAACATGAAGAGCCTGAAAATGTGTGAAAAATATGAAGAGCTTCAAACGGTGTCAAACATATGAAGAGCATGAAACCGTCTGAAAAATAGGAGGATTATGAAGCAGTGTTCAAAAACATGAAGAGCCTGAAAATGTGTGAAAAATATTCAGAGCTTCAAAACGTGTCAAATATATGAGGAGCATGAAACGGTCTGAAAAATTAGAGGAGGATGAAACGGTGATTAAAAACATGAAGAGCCTGAAAAGGTGTGAAAAATATGAAGAGCTTCAAAAGGTGTGAAATATATGAGGAGCATGAAACGGTCTGAAAAATAGGAGGAGCAGGAAGTGGTGTTGAAAAACATGAAGAGCCAGAAAAGTGTGAAAAATATGAAGAGCTTCAAAAGGTGTCAAAAATATGAGGAGCATGAAACGGTCTGAAAAATAGGAGGAGCATGAAGCGGTGTTGAAAAACATGAAGAGCCTGAAAACGTGTGAAAAAATATGAAAAGCTTCAAAATGTGTGAAGAATATGAAGAGTTTCAAAAGGTGTCAAAAATGAGATGAGCATGAAACGGTCTGAAAAATAGGAGGAGCATGAAACGGTGTTGAAAAACATGAAGAGCTTGAAAAGGTGTGAAAAATATGAAGAGCTTCAAAAGGTGTCAATAATGAAATGAGCATGAAACGGTCTGAAAAATAAGAGGAGCATGAAGCGGTGTTCAAAAACATGAAGAGCCTGAAAAGATATGACAAATATGAAGAGCTTCAAAAGGTGTCAAAAATATGAGCAGAATGAAACGGTCTGAAAAATAGGAGGAGCATGAAACGGTCTGAAAAATAGGAGGAGCATGAAACGGTCTGAAAAATAGGAGGAGCATGAATCGGTGTGAAAACATGAAGAGCATGAAAAGGTGTGAAAAATATGAACAGCTTCAAAAGGTGTCAAAAATATGAGGAGCATGAAACAGTCTGAAATATAGAGGGGCATGAAACGGTGTTCAAAAACATGAAGAGCCTGAAAAGGTGTGAAAAATATGAAGAGCTTCAAAAGGTGTGAAAAATATGAAGAGATTCAAAAGGTGTGAAAAATATGAAGAGCTTCAAATAATGTGAAATACATGAGGAGCATGAAATGGTCTGAAAAATAGGAGGAGCATGAAACGGTGTTCAAAAACATGAAGAACCTGAAAAGGTGTGAAATATATGAAGAGCTTGAAAAGGTGTCAAATATATGAGGAGCATGAAACGGTCTGAAAATAGGAGAGGCTGAAACGTTGTGGAAATACATGAAGAGCCTAAAAATATGTGAAAAATATGAAGAGCTTCAAAAGGAGTGAAATACATGAGGAGCATGAAACGGTCTGAAAAATAGGAGGAGCATGAAGCGTTGTTGAAAAACATGAAGAGCCTGAAAAGGTGTGAAAAATATGAAGAGCATCAAAAGGTGTGAAAAATATGAGGAGCATGAAACGGTCTGAAAAATAGGAGGAGCATGAAGCGGTGTTGAAAAACATGAAGAGCCTGAAAAAGTGTGAAAAATATGAAGAGCATCAAAAGGTGTGAAAAATATGAGGAGCATGAAACGGTCTGAAAAATAAGAGGAGCATGAAGCCGTGTTGAAAAACATATAGAGCCTGAAAAGGTGTAAAAAATATGAAGAGCTTCAAAAGGTGTCAAAAATAAGAGGAGCATGAAACGGTCTGAAAAAGAGGAGGAGCAAGAAGTGGTGCTGAAAAACATGAAGAGCCTAAAAGGTGTGAAAAATATGAAAAGCTTCAAAAGATGTCACAAATACGAGGAGCATGAAACGGTCTGAAAAATAGGAGGAGCATGAAACGGTGTTCAAAAACATGAAGAGCCTGAAAAGGTGTGAAAAATATGAAGAGCTTCAAAAGGTGTGAAATACATGAGGAGCATGAAACGGTCTGAAAAATAGGAGGAGCATGAAGCTGTGTTGAAAAACATTAAGAGCCTGAAAAGATGTGAAAATTATGAAGAGCTTCAAAAGGTGTCAAAAATATGAGGAGCATGAAACGGTCTGAAAAATAGGAGGAGCATGAAGTGGTGTTGAAAAATATGAAGAGCCTTAAAAGGTGTGAAATATATGAAGAGCTTCAAAATGTGTCAAAATTATGAGGAGTATGAAACCGTCTGAAAAATAGGAGCAGCATGAAACGCTGTTCAAAAACATGAAGAGACTGAAAAGGTGTGAAAAATATGAAGAGCTTCAAATGGTGTGAAATACCTGAGGAGTTTGAAACGGTCTGAAAATTGTAGGAGCATGAAACGTTGTTCAAAAACATGAAGAGCCTGAAAAGGTGTGAAAAATATGAAGAGCTTCAAAAGGTGTGAAAAATAGGAGGAGCATGAAACGGTGCTCAAAAACATGAAGAGCCTGAAAAGGTGTGAAAAATATGAAGAGCTTCAAATGGTGTGAAATACCTGAGGAGTTTGAAACGGTCTGAAAATTGTAGGAGCATGAAACGTTGTTCAAAAACATGAAGAGCCTGAAAATGTGTGAAATATATGAAGACCTTCAAAAGGTGTGAAAAATAGGAGGAGCATGAAACGGTGCTCAAAAACATGAAGAGCCTGAAAAGGTGTGAAAAATATGAAGAGCTTCAAAAGGTGTGAAATACATGAGGAGCATGAAACTGTCCGAAAAATAAGAGGAGCATGAAGCTGTGTTGAAAAACATGTAAAGACTGAAAAGGTGCAAAAAATATGAAGAGCTTCAAAAGGTGTCAAAAATATGAGGAGCATGAAACTGTCTGAAAAATAGGAGGAGCATTGTAGCGTTGTTCAAAAACGTGAAGAGCCTGAAATGGTGTGAAAAATATGAAGAGCTTCAAAAGGTGTCAAAAATATGAGGAGCATGAAACGGTCTGAAAAATAGGAGGAACATGAAACGGTGTTCAAAAACATGAAGAGCCTGAAAAGGTGTGAAAAATATGAAGAGCTTCAAAAGGTGTGAAATACATGAGGAGTATGAAACGGTCTGAAAAATAGGAGGAGCATGAAGCCGTGTTCAAAATTATGAAGAGCCTGAAAAGGTGTAAAAAATATGAAGAGCTTCAAAAGTTGTGAAACATATGAGGAGCATGAAACGGTCTGAAAAATAGGAGGAGCAAGAAACTGTTTTCAAAAACATGAAGAGCCTCAAAAGGTGTGAAAAATGTGAAGAGCTTCAAACTGTGTCAAAAATATGAGGAGCATGAAACGGTCTGAAATATAGGAGGAGTGTGAAAAGGTGTTAAAAAAAATATGAAGAGCTTCAAAAGGTGTGAAACATATGAGGAGCATGAAACGGTCTGAAAAATCGGAGAAGCATGAAGTGGTGTTGAAAAATATGAACAGCCTGAAAAGGTGTGAAAAATATGAAGAGCTTCAAAGGTGTCAAAATTATGAGGAGCATGAAACGGTCTGAAATATAGGAGGAGCATGAAAAGTTGTTAAAAAATATGAAGAGCCTGAAAAGGTGTGAAAAATATGAAAAGCTTCAAATGGTGTCAAAAATATGAGGAGAATGAAACGGTCTGAAAATTAGGAGGAGCATGAAGCGGTGTTGAAAAACATGAAGAGCCTGAAAATGTGTGAAATATATGAAGAGCCTCAAAGGTGTCAAAAATATGAGGACCAAGAAACGGTCTGAAAAATAGGAAGATCATGAAACGGTGTTCATACACTTAAAGAGCCTGGAAAGGTGTGAAAAAAATGAAGAGCTTCAAAAAGATGTCAAAAATATGAGGAGGGTGAAAGGGTCTGAAAAACATGAGGAGCAAGAAACTGTTTTCAAAAACATGAAGAGCCTCAACATTTGTGAAAAATATGAAGAGCTTCAAACTGTGTCAAATATATGAGAAACATGAAAAGGTCTGAAAAATAGGCGGAGCATGAAGCGGTGTTGAAAAACATGAAAAGCCTGAAAAGGTATGAAAAATATGAAGAGCTTCAAAAGGTCTCAAAAATATGAAGAGCATGAAACGGTCTGAAAATTAGGAGGAGCATGAAGCGGTGAGGAAAAACATGAGGAGCCTGAAAAGGTGTGAAAAATATGAAGTGCTGTAAAAGGTGACAAAAATATGAGGAGCATGAAACGGTCTGAAAAATAGGAGGAGCTTGAAGCGGTGTTGAAAAACATGAAGACCCTGAAAAGGTGTGAAAAATACGAAGAGCTTCAAAAGGTATCAAAAATATGAGGAGAATGAAACGGTCTGAAAAATATGAGGAGCATGAAGCTGTGTGAAAAACTTGAAGAGCCTGAAAAGGTTTGAAATATATGAAGAGCTTCAAAGGTGTCAAAAATATGAGGAGCATGAAACGGTCTGAAAAATAGGAGGAGCATGAAGCGGTGTTGAAAAACATGAAGAGCCTGAAAAGTGTGAAAAATATGAAGAGCTTCAAAAGGTGTCAAAAATCGATGAGCAGGAAATGGTCTGAAAAATAGGAGGAGCATGAAGTGGTGTTAAAAACATGAAGAGCCTGAAAAGGTGTGAAATATATGAAGAGCTTCAAAAGGTGTCAAAAATATGAGGAGAATGAAACGGTCTGAAAAATAGGAGGAGCATGAAGTGGTGTTGAAAAACATGAAGAGCCTGAAAAGTGTGAAAAATATGAAGAGCTTCAAAAGGTGTCAAAAATATGAGGAGCATGAAACGGTCTGGAAAATAGGAGGAGCATGAAGCGGTGTTGAAAAACATGAAGAAGCTGAAAAGATGTGAAAAAATATGAAGAGCTTCAAAATATGTGAAGAATATGAAGAGCTTCAAAAGGTGTCAAAAATGAGATGAGCATGAAACGGTCTGAAAAAAAGGAGGAGCATGAAGTGGTGTTGAAAAAAATAGAAGAGCCTGAAAAGGTGTGAAATATTTGAAGAGCTTCAAAAGGTGTCAAAAATATGAGGAGCATGAAACGGTCTGAAAAATAGGAGGAGCATGAAGGGGTGTTGAAAAACATGAAGAGCCTAAAATGCTGTGAAAAATATGAAAAGCTTCAAAAGGTGTCAAAAATATGAGGAGCATGAAAAGGTCTGAAAAATAGGAGGAGCCTGAAGCGGTGTTGAAAAACATGAAGAGCCTAAAATGCTGTGAAAAATATGAAGAGCTTCAAAAGGTGTCAAAATATGAGGAGCATGAAAACGTCTGAAAAATAGGACGAGCATGAAGCTGTGTTGAAAAACATGAAGAGCCTGAAAAGGTGTGAAAAATATGAAGAGCTTCAAAAGGTGTGAAAAATATGAAGAGCTTCAAAAGGTGTCAAAAATATGAGGAGCATGAAACGCTCTGAAATATAGGAGGAGCATGAAGTGGTGTTCAAAAACATGAAGAGCCTGAAAAGCTGTGAAAAATATAAAGAGATTAAAAGGTGTCAAAAATATGAGGAGCATGAAACGGTCTGAAACATAGGAGTAGCAAGAAACGGTGATCAAAAACATGAACAGCCTGAAAAGGTGTGAAATATATGACGAGCTTCAAAAGGTGTGAAAAACATGAGGAGCATGAAACGGGCTGAAAAATAGGAGAAGCATGAAGTGGTGTTGAAAAACATGAAGAGCCTGAAAAAGTGTGAAAAATATGAAGAGCTTCAGAAGGTGTGAAAAATATGAAGAACTTCAACAGGTGTCAAAAATTAGATGAGCATGAAACGGTCTGAAAAATTGGAGGAGCAAGAAGTAGTGTTGAAAAAAATGAAGAGCCTGAAAAGGTGTGAAAAATATGAAAAGCTTCAAAAGGTGTCAAAAATATGAGGAGCATGAAACGGTCTGAAAAATAGGTGGAGCATGAAGCGGTGTTGAAAAATATGAAGAGCCTGGAAAGGTGTGCAAAATATGAAGAGCTTCAAAAGGTGTGAAATATATGAAGAGCTTCAAAAGGTGTCAAAAATTAGATGAGCATGAAACGGTCTGAAAAATAGGAGTAGCATGAAACGGTGATCAAAACATGAAGAGCCTGAAAAGGTGTAAAAAATATGACGAGCTTCAAAAGGTGTGAAAAACATGAGGAGCATGAAACGGGCTGAAAAATAGGAGAAGCATGAAGTGGTTTGCAAAACATGAAGAGCCTGAAAAAGTGTGAAAAATATGAAGAGCTTCAGAAGGTGTGAAATATATGAATAGCTTCAACAGGTGTCAAAAATTAGATGAGCATGAAACGGTCTGAAAAATTGGAGGAGCAAGAAGTAGTGTTGAAAAAAATGAAGAGCCTGAAAAGGTTTGAAAAATATGAAAAGGTTCAAAAGGTGTCAAAAATATGAGGAGCATGAAACGGGCTGAAAAATAGGAGGAGTTTGAAGAAGTGCTGAAAAACATGAAGAGCCTGAAAACGTGTGAAAAATATGAAGAGCTTCAAAAGGTGTGAAAAATGAGATGAGCATGAAACGGTCTTAAAATAGGAGGAGCGAGAAGCGGTGTTCAAAAATATGAAGAGCCTGAAAATGTGTGAAAAATATGAAGAGCTTCAAAAGGTGTGAAGAATATGAGGAGCATGAAACGGTCTGAAAAATAGAAGTGGCATGAAATGGTGTTCAAAAACATGAAGAGCTGAAAAGGTGTGAAAAATATGAAGAGCTTCAAAAGGTGTGAAATACATGAGGAGCATGAAACGGTCTGAAAATTAGGAGAAGCATGAAGTGGTGCTGACAAACATGAAGAGCCTGAAAATGTGTGAAAAATATGAAGAGCTTCAAACGGTGTCAAACATATGAAGAGCATGAAACCGTCTGAAAAATAGGAGGATTATGAAGCAGTGTTCAAAAACATGAAGAGCCTGAAAATGTGTGAAAAATATTCAGAGCTTCAAAACGTGTCAAATATATGAGGAGCATGAAACGGTCTGAAAAATTAGAGGAGGATGAAACGGTGATTAAAAACATGAAGAGCCTGAAAAGGTGTGAAAAATATGAAGAGCTTCAAAAGGTGTGAAATACATGAGGAGCATGAAACGGTCTGAAAAATAGGAGGAGCAGGAAGTGGTGTTGAAAAACATGAAGAGCCAGAAAAGTGTGAAAAATATGAAGAGCTTCAAAAGGTGTCAAAAATATGAGGAGCATGAAACGGTCTGAAAAATAGGAGGAGCATGAAGCGGTGTTGAAAAACATGAAGAGCCTGAAAACGTGTGAAAAAATATGAAAAGCTTCAAAATGTGTGAAGAATATGAAGAGTTTCAAAAGGTGTCAAAAATGAGATGAGCATGAAACGGTCTGAAAAATAGGAGGAGCATGAAACGGTGTTGAAAAACATGAAGAGCTTGAAAAGGTGTGAAAAATATGAAGAGCTTCAAAAGGTGTCAATAATGAAATGAGCATGAAACGGTCTGAAAAATAAGAGGAGCATGAAGCGGTGTTCAAAAACATGAAGAGCCTGAAAAGATATGACAAATATGAAGAGCTTCAAAAGGTGTCAAAAATATGAGCAGAATGAAACGGTCTGAAAAATAGGAGGAGCATGAAACGGTCTGAAAAATAGGAGGAGCATGAAACGGTCTGAAAAATAGGAGGAGCATGAATCGGTGTTGAAAACATGAAGAGCATGAAAAGGTGTGAAAAATATGAACAGCTTCAAAAGGTATCAAAAATATGAGGAGCATGAAACGTTCTGAAAAATAGGAGGAAAAGGAAGCGGTTTTGAAAAACATGAAGTGCCTGAAAAGGTGTGAAATATAAGAAGAGCTTCAAAACTTGTCAAATATGAGGAGCATGAAACGGTCTGAAAAATAGGAGCAGCATGCAGTGGTATTCAAAAACATGAAGAGCCTGAAAATGTGTGAAAAATACGAAGAGCTTCAAAATGTGTCAAAATATGAGGAGCATGAAACGGCGTGAAAATAGGAGGAGCATGAAACGGTCTGAAAAATAGGAGGAGCATGAATCGTTGTTCAGAAACATGAAGAGCTTGAAAAGGTGTGAAATATATGAAGAGCTTCAAAGGTGTCAAAAATAGGAGGAGAATGAAATTGTCTGAAATAAAGGAGGAGCATGAAGCGGTGTTGAAAAACATGAAGAGCCTGAAAAGCTGTGAAAAATATGAAGAGCTTCAAAAGGTGTCAAAAATGAGATGAGCATGAAATGGGCTGAAAAACAGGAGGAGCATGAAATGGTGTTGATAAACATGAAGAGCCTGAAAAGTTGTGAAATATATGAAGAGCTTCAAAAGGTGTCAAAAATATGAGGAGTATGAAACGGTCTGAAAAAGAAGAGGTGCATGAAGGGGTGTTCAAATACATGAAGAGCATGAAAAGCTGTGAAAAATATGAAGAGCTTCAAAAGGTGTCAAAAATATGAGGAGCATGAAACGGTCTGAAAAATAGGAGGAGAATGAAGCACTGGTGAAAAACATGAAGAGTATGAAAAGGTGTGAAATATATGAAGAGCTTCAAAAGATGTCAAAAATATGAGGAGCATGAAACGGTGTGAAAAATAGGAGGAGCATGAATTGTTGTTGAAAAACATGAAGAGTCTGAAAAGGTTTGAAAAATATGAAGAGTTTCAAAAGGTGTCAAAATTATGAGGAGCATTAAACATTCTAAAAAATAGGAGAAGCATGAAGTGGTGTTGAAAAATATGAAGACCCAGAAAAGGTGTGAAAAATATGAAGAGCTGCAAAACGTGTGAAAAATATGAGGAGCATGGAACGTTCTGAAAAATAGGAGGAGCATGAAACGATGTTCAAAAACTTGAAGAGCCTGAAAAGCTGTGAAATATATGAAGAGCTTCAAAAGGTGTCAAAAATATCAGGAGCATGAAATGATCTGAAAAATAGCAGGAACATGAAACGGTCTGAAAAATAGGAGGAGCATGAAGTGGTGTTCAAAAATATGACGAGCCTTAAAAGGCGTGAAAAATATGAAGAGCTTCAAAAGGTGTCAAAATATGAGGAGCATGAAACTGCTTGAAAAATAGGAGGAGTATGAAAAGGTCTGAAAAATAGGAGGAGCATGAAGCGCTGTTCGAAAACATGAAGAGTCTGAAAAGTTGTTAAAAATATGAAGAGCTTCAAAAGGTGTCAAAAATATGAGGAGCATGAAATGGTGTTCAAAAACTTGAACAGCCTGAAAAAGTGTTAAAAATATGAAGAGCTTCAAAAGGTGTCAAAATATGAGGAGCATGAAACTGCCTGAAAAATAGGAGGAGTATGAAAAGGTCTGAAAAATAGGAGGAGCATGAAGCGCTGTTCAAAAACATGAAGAGTCTGAAAAGGTGTTAAAAATATGAAGAGCTTCAAAAGGTGTGAAAAATATGAGGAGCATGAAACGGTCTGAAAAATAGGAGGAGCATGAAGTGGTGTTCAAAAACATGAAGAACCTTAAAATGTGTGAAAAATATTAAGAGCTTTAAAGGTGTAAAAATTATGAGGAGCATGAAACCGTCTGAAAAATAGGAGGAGCATGACATGGTGTTGAAAAACATGAAGAACCTTAAAATGTGTGAAAAATATGAAGAGCTTTAAAGGTGTGAAAAATAGGAGGAGCATGACACGGTGTTGAAAAACATGAAGAGCATGAAAATGTGTGAAAAATATGAAGAGATTCTAAAGCTGTCAAAAATATGAGGAGCCTGAAACGGTCTGAAAAATAGGAGGAGCATGAAGTGGTGTTGAAAAAGATGAAGAGCCTGAAAAGGTGTGAAAAATATGAAGAGCTTCAAAAGGAGTCAAAAATAAGAGGAGCATGAAAAGGTCTGAAAAATAGGAGGAGCATGAAGCGGTGTTGAAAAACATGAAGAGCCTAAAAAGGTGTGAAAAATATGAAGAGCTTCAAAAGGAGTCAAAAATAAGAGGAGCATGAAAAGGTCTGAAAAATAGGAGGAGCATGAAGCGGTGTTGAAATACATGAAGAGCCTAAAAAGGTGTGAAAAATATGAAGAGCTTCAAAAGGTGTCAAAAATATCAGGAGCATGAAATGATCTGAAAAATAGCAGGAACATGAAACGGTCTGAAAAATAGGAGGAGCATGAAGTGGTGTTCAAAAATATGACGAGCCTTAAAAGGCGTGAAAAATATGAAGAGCTTTAAAGGTGTGAAAATTATGAAGAGCATGATACCATCTGAAAAATAGGAGGAGCATGACACGGTGTTGAAAAACATGAAGAGCTGAAATGTTTTGAAAAATATGAAAAGCTTCAAAAGGTGTCAAAAATGAGATGAGCATGAAACGGTCTGAAAAATAGGAAGAGAATGAAGCGGTGTTGGAAAACATGAAAAGCCTGAAAAAGTGTGAAAAATATGAAGAGCTTCATAAGGTGTCAAAAATATTAGGAGCATGTAACGATCTGAAAAATAGGAGGAGGATGAAGCGGTGTTCAAAAACATGAGGAGCCTGAAAAGTTGTGAAATATATGAAGAGGTTCAAAAGGTGTGAAAAATATGAGGAGCATGATACCGTCTGAAAAATAGGAGGATCATGAAACGGTGATCAAAAACATGAAGAGCCTGAAAAGGTGTGAAAAATATGAAGAGCTTCAAAAGGTGTGAAAATCATGAAGAGCTTCAAAAGGTGTCAAAAATATGAGGTGCATGAAATGGTCTGAAAAGTAGGAGGAGCATGAAGCGGTGTTGAAAAACATGAAGAGCCTGAAAACGTGTGAGAAATATGAAGAGCTTCAAAAGTTGTGAAAAATATGAAGAGCTTCAAAAGGTGTCAAAATCAGATGAGCATGAAATGGTGTGAAAAATAGGAGGAACATGAAGCCGTGTTGAAACACATGAAGAGCCTGAAAACTTGTGAAAAATATGACGAGCTTCAAAAGATGTGAAATATAGGAGCAGCATGAAGCGGTGTTCAAAAACATAAAAAGCCTGAAAAAGTGTGAAAAATATGAAGAGCTTCAAAAGGTGTCAAAAATATGTGGAGCATGAAATAGTCTGAAAAATAGGAGGAGCATGAAGCGGTGTTGAAAAACATGAAGAACCTGAAAACTTGTCAAAATTTGAAGAGTTTCAAAAGGTGTGAAATATATGAACAGTTTCAAAAGTGTGAAAAATGAGATGAGCATGAAGCGGTCTTAAAAATAGGAGGAGCATGAAGTGTTGTTGAAAAACATAAAGATCCTGAAAATGTGTGAAATATATGAAGAGCTACAAAAGGTGTCAAAAACGTGAGGAGCATGAAACGGTCTGAAAAATAGGAAGAGCATGAAGCGGTGTTCAAAAACATGAGGAGCCTGAAAAGGTGTGAAAAATATGAAGAGCTTCAAAAGGTGTCAAATTATGAGGAGCGTGAAACGGTCTGAAAAATAGGAGGAGTATGAAGTGGTGTTGAAAAAAATGAAGAGCCTGAATATGTGTGCAAAATATGAAGAGCTTCAAAAGGTGTGAAATACATGTGGAGCACGAAACGGTCTGAAAAATAGGAGGATCATGAAGCCGTGTTCAAAAAAATTGCAGAGACTGAAAAGGTGTGAAAAATATGAAGAGCTTCAAAAGGTGTCAAATTATGAGGAGCATAAACGGTCTGCAAATAGGACCAGCATGAAGCGGTGTTCAAAAACATGAAGAGCCTGAAAAGGTTTGAAAAATATGAATAGCTTTAAAAGGTGTGAAAATTATGAGGAGCAGGAAACGTTCGAAAAATAGGAGGAGGATGAAGCAATGTTGAAAAACATGAAGAGTCTGAAAAGGTGTGAAAATATGAAGAGCTTCAAAAATATGAAAAATATGAAGAGCTTCAAAAGGTGTGAAAAACATGAAGAGCTTCAAAAGGTGTCAAAAATATGAGGTGCATGAAATGGTCTGAAAAGTAGGAGGAGCATGAAGCGGTGTTGAAAAACATGAAGAGCCTGAAAACGTGTGAAAAATATGAAGAGCTTCAAAAGGAGTCAAAAATATGAGGAGAATGAAACGGTCTTAAAAATAGGAGGAGCATGAAGCGGTGTTGAAAAACATGAAGAGCCTGAAAAAGTGTGACAAATATGAAAAGTTTCTAAAGGTGTCAAAAATATGAGGAACATGAAACGGTCTGAAAAATAGGAGGAGTATGAAGTGGAGTTGAAAAACATGAAGAGCTTGAAAAAGTGTGAAAAATTTGAAGAGCTTCAAAAGGTGTCAAAATATGAGGAGCATGAAACCGTCTGAAAAATTGGAGGAGCATGAAACGGTGTTGAAAAACATGAAGAGCCTGAAAAGGTGTGAAAAATATGAAGAGCTTCAAAAGGTGTGAAATACATGAGGAGCATGAAACTCTCTGAAAAATAGAAGGAGCATGAAGTGGTGTTCAAAAACATGAAGAGTCTGAAAAGGTTTGAAAAATATGAAGAGCTTCAAAATGTGTGAAAAATATGAGGAGCATGATATGGTTTCAAAAATAGGATTACCATGAAGCGGTGTTCAAAACATGAAGAGCCTGAAAAGTTTTGAAAAATATGAAAAGCTTCAAAAGGTGTCAAAAATGAGATGAGCATGAAACTTTCTGAAAAATAGGAGGTGCGTGAAGCGGTGTTGAAAAACATGAAGAGCCTGAAAACGTGTGAAAAATATGAAGAGCTTCAAAAGGTGTCAAAAATATGAGGAGCATGAAACGGTCTGAAAAATAGGAGGAGCATAAAACGGTGTTCAAAAACAGGAAGAGCCTAAAAAGGTGTGAAATATATGAAGAGCTTCAAAACATGTCAAAAATATGTGGAGCATGAAACGGTCTGAAAAATAGGAGGAGCATGAAGCGCAGTTGAAAAACATGAAGAACCTGAAAACGTGTGAAAAATATGAACAGCTTCAAAAGGTGTGAAAAATGAGATGAGCATGAAACGTTCTGAAAAATAGGAGGTGCATGAAGCGGTGTTGAAAAACATGAAGAGCCTGAAAAGGTGTGAAAAATATGAAGAGCCTCAAAAGGTGTGAAATACATGTGGAGCACGAAACGGTCTGAAAAATAGGAGGATCATGAAGCCGTGTTCAAAAAAATTGCAGAGACTGAAAAGGTGTGAAAAATATGAAGAGCTTCAAAAGGTGTCAAATTATGAGGAGCATAAACGGTCTGCAAATAGGACCAGCATGAAGCGGTGTTCAAAAACATGAAGAGCCTGAAAAGGTTTGAAAAATATGAATAGCTTTAAAAGGTGTGAAAATTATGAGGAGCAGGAAACGTTCGAAAAATAGGAGGAGGATGAAGCAATGTTGAAAAACATGAAGAGTCTGAAAAGGTGTGAAAATATGAAGAGCTTCAAAAATATGAAAAATATGAAGAGCTTCAAAAGGTGTGAAAAACATGAAGAGCTTCAAAAGGTGTCAAAAATATGAGGTGCATGAATGGTCTGAAAAGTAGGAGGAGCATGAAGCGGTGTTGAAAAACATGAAGAGCCTGAAAACGTGTGAAAAATATGAAGAGCTTCAAAAGGAGTCAAAAATATGAGGAGAAAGAAAGGATCTTAAAAATAGGAGGAGCATGAAGCGGTGTTGAAAAACATGAAGAGCCTTAAAAGGTGTGAAAAATATGAAGAGCTTCAAAAGGTGTCAAAAATATGAGGAGCATGAAACGGTCCGAAAAATAGGAGGATCATGAAGTGGTGTTGAAAAACATGAAGAGCCTGAAAAGGTGTGAAAAATATGAAGAGCTTCAAAAGGTGTCAAAAATATGAGGAGCATGAAACGGTCTGAAAAATAGGAGGATCATGAAGCAGTGTTGAAAAACATGAAGAGCCTGAAAAGGTGTGAAATATATGAAGAGCTTCAAAAGGAGTCAAAAATATGAGGAGAATGAAACCGTCTGACAAATAGGAGGAGCATGAAACGGTCTGAATAATAGAAGGAGCATGAAACGGTCTTTAAACAAATGAAGAGCCTGAAAAGGTGTGAAAAATATGAAGAGCTTCAAAAGGTGTCAAAAATTAGATGAGCATGAAACGGTCTGAAAAATCGGAGGTGCATGAAGCGGTGTTGAAAATCTTGAAGAGCCTGAAAAGGTGTGAAAAACATGAAGAGGTTCAAAAATATGAAAAATTTGAAGAGCCTGAAAAGGTGTGAAAAATATGAAGAGCTTCATGAGGTGTCAAATATATGAGGATCATGAAACGGTCTGAATAATAGGAGGAGCAAGAAACGGTGTACAAAACATGAAGAGCCTGAAAAGGTGTGAAAAATGTGAAGAGCTTAAAAGGTGTGAAAAATATGAAGAGCTTCAAAAGGTGTCAAAAAGTAGATGAGCATGAAACGGTCTGAAAAATAGGAGGAGCATGAAGTGGTGTTGAAAAAATGAAGAGCCTGAAAAGGTGTGAAATATATGAAGAGCTTTAAAATGTGTCAAATTTATGAGGAGAATGAAACGGTCTGAAAAATAGGAGGAGCTGAAGCGGTGTTGAAAAACATGAAGAGCCTGAAAAAGTGTGAAAAATATGAAAAGTTTCTAAAGGTGTCAAAAATAGGAGGAACATGAAACGGTCTGAAAAATAGGAGGAGTATGAAGTGGAGTTGAAAAACATGAAGAGCTTGAAAAAGTGTGAAAAATTTGAAGAGCTTCAAAAGGTGTCAAAATATGAGGAGCATGAAACCGTCTGAAAAATTGGAGGAGCATGAAACGGTGTTCAAAAACATGAAGAGCCTGAAAAGGTGTGAAAAATATGAAGAGCTTCAAAAGG
Source organism: Dama dama (assembly GCF_033118175.1). NCBI lineage: Eukaryota > Metazoa > Chordata > Mammalia > Artiodactyla > Cervidae > Dama > Dama dama. The sequence goes on along the minus strand of NW_026870948.1, from coordinate 1,719,050 downwards.
TGTGAAATACATGAGGAGCATGAAACTCTCTGAAAAATAGAAGGAGCATGAAGTGGTGTTCAAAAACATGAAGAGTCTGAAAAGGTTTGAAAAATATGAAGAGCTTCAAAATGTGTGAAAAATATGAGGAGCATGATATGGTTTCAAAAATAGGATTACCATGAAGCGGTGTTCAAAACATGAAGAGCCTGAAAAGTTTTGAAAAATATGAAAAGCTTCAAAAGGTGTCAAAAATGAGATGAGCATGAAACGTTCTGAAAAATAGGAGGTGCATGAAGCGGTGTTGAAAAACATGAAGAGCCTGAAAAGGTGTGAAAAATATGAAGAGCTTCAAAAGGTGTCAAAAATATGAGGAGCATGAAACGGTCTGAAAAATAGGAGGAGCATGAAACGGTGTTCAAAAACAGGAAGAGCCTAAAAAGGTGTGAAATATATGAAGAGCTTCAAAACATGTCAAAAATATGTGGAGCATGAAACGGTCTGAAAAATAGGAGGAGCATGAAGCGCAGTTGAAAAACATGAAGAACCTGAAAACGTGTGAAAAATATGAACAGCTTCAAAAGGTGTGAAAAATGAGATGAGCATGAAACGTTCTGAAAAATAGGAGGTGCATGAAGCGGTGTTGAAAAACATGAAGAGCCTGAAAAGGTGTGAAAAATAGGAAGAGCTTCAAAGGGCGTCAAAAATATGAGGAGCATGAAACGGTCTGAAAAATAGGAGAAGCATGAAACGGTCTGAAAATTAGGAGGAGCATGAAGCAGTGTTGAAAAACATGAAGAACCTGAAAACGTGTGAAAAATATGAACAGCTTCAAAAGGTGTGAAAAATGAGATGAGCTTGAAGCGGTCTGAAAAATAGGAGGAGCATGAAGTGTTGTTTAAAAGCATGAAGAGCCTGAAAAGGTGTGAAATATATGAAAAGCTTCAAAAGGTGTGAAAAAAAAGAAGAGTTTCAAAAGGTGTCAAAAATATGAGGAGCATGAAACGATCTGAAAAAGAGGAGGAGCATGAAACGGTGTTCAAATACATGAAGAGCCTAAAAAGGTGTGAAAAATATGAAGAGCTTCAAAAGGTGTGAAAATATGAAGACCTGCAAAAGGTGTAAAAATCGATGAGCATGAAATGATCTGAAAATTAGGAGCAGCACGAAGCGGTGTTGAAAACCATGAAGAGCCTGAAAACGTGTAAAATATATGAAGAGCTTCAAAAGAAATGAAAAATATGAACAGCTTCAAAATGTGTCAAAAATGAGATGAGAATGAAGCAGTCTGAAAAAAGGAGGAGCATGAAGTGGTGTTGAAAATCATGAAGAGCCTGAAAAGGTGTGAAATATATGAAGAGTTTCAAAAGATGTCAAAAATATGAGGAGCATGCAACGGTCTGAAAAATAGGAGGAGCATCAAACTGTGCTGAAAAAAATGAAGAGCCTGAAAAGGTGTGAAAAATATGATGAGCTTCAAAACGTGTCAAAAATATGAGGAGCATGAAACGGTCTGAAAAATAGGAGGAGCATGAAGTGGTGTTGAAAAATATGAAGAGCCTGAAAAGGTGTGAAAAATATGAAGAGCTTCAAATTTGTCAAAATTATGAGGACCATGAAACGCTCTGAAAAATACGAGGAGCATGAAGCGGTGTTGAAAAACATGAAGAGCCTGAAAAGGTGTGAAAAATAGGAAGAGCTTCAAAGGGCGTCAAAAATATGAGGAGCATGAAACGGTCTGAAAAATAGGAGAAGCATGAAACGGTCTGAAAATTAGGAGGAGCATGAAGCAGTGTTGAAAAATATAAAGAGCCTGAAACAGTGTGAAATATATGAAGAGCCTCAAAGGTGTCAAAAATATGAGGAGCAAGAAACGGTCTGAAAAATAGAAGGAGCTTGAAGTGGTGTTGAAAAACATGAAGAGCCTGAAAAAGTGTGAAATATATGAAGAGCCTCAAAGGTGTCAAAAATATGAGGAGCAAGAAACGGTCTGAAAAATAGAAGGAGCTTGAAGTGGTGTTGAAAAACATGAAGAGCCTGAAAAGGTGTGAAAAATATGAAGAGCTTCAAAGGTGTCAAAATTAAGAGGAGCATGAAACGCTCTGAAAAAGAGGAGGAGCAGCAAGCGATGTTGAAAAACATGAAGAGCGTGAAAAAGTGTGAAAAATATGAAGAGCTTCAAAAGGTGTCAAGAATATGAGGAGCATGAAACGGTCTGAAAAATAGGAGGAGCATGAAGTGGTGCTGAAAAACATGAATAGCCTGAAAAGGTGTGAAAAATATGAAGAGCTTCAAAAGGCGTCAAAAATATGAGGAGCATGAAACGGTCTGAAAAATAGGAGAAGCATGAAACGGTCTGAAAAATAGGAGGAGCATGAAGCGGTTTGAAAAACATGAAGAGCCTGAAAAAGTGTGAAAAATATGAAGAGCTTCAAAATGTGTCAAAAATATGAGGAGAATGAAACGGTCTGAAAATTAGGAGGAGCATGAAGCGGTGTTGAAAAACATAAAGAGCCTGAAACAGTGTGAAATATATGAAGAGCCTCAAAGGTGTCAAAAATATGAGGAGCAAGAAACGGTCTGAAAAATAGAAGGAGCTTGAAGTGGTGTTGAAAAACATGAAGAGCCTGAAAAGGTGTGAAAAATATGAAGAGCTTCAAAAAGGTGTCAAATATATAAAGGGTGAAACGGTCTGAAAAATATGAGGAGCAAGAAACTGTTTTCAAAAACATGAAGAGCCTCAAAAGGTGTGAAAAATATGAAGAGCTTCAAAAAGGTGTCAAATATATAGAGGGTGAAACGGTCTGAAAAATATGAGGAGCAAGAGACTGTTTTCAAAAACATGAAGAGCCTCAAAAGGTGTGAACAATGTGAAGAGCTTCAAACTGTGTCAAAAATATGAGGAGCATGATACGGTCTGAAACATAGGAGGAGCATGAAGTGTTGTTGAAAAACATGAAGACCCTGAAAAAGGTGTGAAACATATGAGGAGCATGAAACGGTCTGAAAAATAGGAGGAGCATGAAGTGTTGTTGAAAAACATGAAGAGCCTGAAAAGGTGTCAAAAATATGAAGAGCTTCAAAAAGTGTCAAAAATATGAGGAGCATGAAACGGTCTGAAAAATAGGAGAAGCATGAAGTGGTGAAGAAAAATATGAGGAGCCTGAAAGGTGTAAAAAATATGAAGAGCTTCAAAGGTGTCAAAACTAAGAGGAGCATGAAACGGTCTGAAAAAGATGAGGAGCAGCAAGCGATGTTGAAAAACATGAAGAGCCTGAAAAGGTGTGAAAAATATGAAGAGATTCAAAAGGTGTCAAAAATATGAGGAGCATGAAACGGTTTGAAAAATAGGAGGAGCATGAAGCGGTGTTGAAAAACATGAAGAGCCTGAAAAGGTGTGAAAAATATGAAGAGCTTCAAAATGTGTAAAAAATATGGGGAGCAAAAAAAGGTCTGAAAAATAGGAGGAGCATGAAGTGGTGCTGAAAAACATGAAGAGCCTGAAAAGGTGTGAAAAATATGAAGAGCTTCAAAAGGCGTCAAAAATACGAGGAGCATGAAACGGTCTGAAAAATAGGAGGAGCATGAAACGGTCTGAAAATAGGAGGAGCATGAAGCGGTTTGAAAAACATGAAGAGCCTGAAAAAGTGTGAAAAACATGAAGAGCTTCAAAAGGTGTCAAAAATATGAGGAGAATGAAACGGTCTGAAAATCAGGAGGAGCTTGTAGTGGTGTTGAAAAACATGAAGAGCCTGAAAAAGTGTGAAATATATGAAGAGCCTCAAAGGTGTCAAAAATATGAGGAGCAAGAAACGGTCTGAAAAATAGAAGGAGCTTGAAGTGGTGTTGAAAAACATGAAGAGCCTGAAAAGGTGTGAAAAATATGAAGAGCTTCAAAGGTGTCAAAATAATGAGGAGCATGAAACGCTCTGAAAAAGAGGCGGAGCAGCAAGCGATGTTGAAAAACATGAAGAGCGTGAAAAGGTGTGAAAAATATGAAGAGCTTCAAAAGGTGTCACAAATATGAGGAGCATGAAAGGGTCTGAAAAATAGGAGGAGCATGAAGCGGTGTTGAAAAACATGAAGAGCCTGAAAAGGTGTGAAAAATATGAAGAGCTTCAAAAGGTGTCAAAAATATAAGGAGCATGAAACGGCCTGAAATATAGGAGGAGCATGAAAAGGTGTTAAAAAACATGAAGAGCCTAAAAAGGTGTGAAAAATATGAAAAGCTTCAAATGTTGTCAAATATATGAGGAGAATTAAACGGTCTGATAATTAGGAGGAGCATGAAGTGGTGTTGAAAAACATGAAAAGCTTGAAAAAGGTGTGAAACATATGAGTAGAATAAAACAGTCTGAAAAATAGGAGGAGCATGAAGTGGTGTAGAAAAACATGAAGACCCTGAAAAGGTGTGAAAAATATGAAGAGCTAGAAAAAGTGTCAAAAATATGAGTAGCTTGAAACGGTCTGAAATATAGGAGGAGCGTGAAAAGTTGTTAAAAAAATACGAAGAGCTTCAAAATGTGTGAAACATATGAGGAGCATGAAACGGTCTGAAAAATAGGAGGAGCATGAAGCGTTGTTGAAAAACATGAAGAGCCTGAAAAGGTGTGAAAAACATGAAGTGCTTCAAAAGGTGTCAAAAACATGAGGAGCATGAAAAGGTCTGAAAAATAGGAGGAGCATGAAGCGGTGTTCAAAAAAATGAAGAGCCTGGAGAAGTGTGAAAAATATGAAGAGCTTCAAAAAGTGTCAAAAATATGAGGAGCTTTAAACGGTCTGAAAAATAGGAGAACCATGAAGTGGGGTTGAAAAATATGAAGAGCCTGAAAAGGTGTGAAAAATACGAAGAGCTTCAAAGGTGTCAAAATTATGAGGAGCATGAAACGCTCTGAAAAAGAGGAGGAGCAGCAAGCGATGTTGAAAAACATGAAGAGCGTGAAAAGGTGTGAAAAATATGAAGAGCTTCAAAAGGTGTCAAATATATGAGGAGCATGATACGGTCTGAAAAATAGGAGGAGTATGAAGTGGTGCTGAAAAATATGAAGAGCCTGAAAAGGTGTGAAAAATAGGAAGAGCTTCAAAAGTTGTGAAAAATATGAGGAGCATGAAACGGTCTGAAACATAAGAGGAGCATGAAGCCGTGTTGAAAAACATGTAGAGACTGAAAAGGTGTAAAAAATATGAAGAGCTTCAAAAGGTGTCAAAAATATGAGGAGCTGAAACGGTCTGAAAAATAGGAGGAGCATTGTAGCGTTGTTCAAAAACTTGAAGAGCCTGAAATGGTGTGAAAAATATGAAGAGCTTCAAAAGGTGTCAAAAATATGAGGAGCATGAAACGGTCTGAAAAATAAGAGGAGCATGAAATGGTGTTGAAAAACATGAAGAGCCTGAAAAGGTGTGAAAAATATGAAGAGCTTCAAAGGTGTCAAAATTATGAGGAGCATGAAACGCTCTGAAAAAGAGGAGGAGCAGCAAGCGATGTTGAAAAACATGAAGAGCGTGAAAAGGTGTGAAAAATATGAAGAGCTTCAAAAGGTGTCACAAATATGAGGAGCATGAAAGGGTCTGAAAAATAGGAGGAGCATGAAGCGGTGTTGAAAAACATGAAGAGCCTGAAAAGGTGTGAAAAATATGAAGAGCTTCAAAAGGTGTCAAGAATATGAGGAGCATGAAACGGTCTGAAAAATAGGAGGAGCATGAAGTGGTGCTGAAAAACATGAATAGCCTGAAAAGGTGTGAAAAATATGAAGAGCTTCAAAAGGCGTCAAAAATATGAGGAGCATGAAACGGTCTGAAAAATAGGAGAAGCATGAAACGCTCTGAAAAATAGAAGGAGCATGAAGTGTTGTTGAAAAACATGAAGAGCCTGAAAAAGGTGTGAAACATATGAGGAGCATGATACGGTCTGAAAAATAGGAGGAGCATGAAGCGGTGTTGAAAAATATGAAGAGCCTGAAAAGGTGTGAAAAATATGAAGAGCTTCAAAAGGTGTCAAAAATATAAGGAGCATGAAACGGCCTGAAATATAGGAGGAGCATGAAAAGGTGTTAAAAAACATGAAGAGCCTAAAAAGGTGTGAAAAATATGAAAAGCTTCAAATGTTGTCAAATATATGAGGAGAATTAAACGGTCTGATAATTAGGAGGAGCATGAAGTAGTGTTGAAAAACATGAAAAGCTTGAAAAAGGTGTGAAACATATGAGTAGAATAAAACAGTCTGAAAAATAGGAGGAGCATGAAGTGGTGTAGAAAAACATGAAGACCCTGAAAAGGTGTGAAAAATATGAAGAGCTAGAAAAAGTGTCAAAAATATGAGTAGCTTGAAACGGTCTGAAATATAGGAGGAGCGTGAAAAGGTGTTAAAAAAATACGAAGAGCTTCAAAATGTGTGAAACATATGAGGAGCATGAAACGGTCTGAAAAATAGGAGGAGCATGAAGCGTTGTTGAAAAACATGAAGAGCCTGAAAAGGTGTGAAAAACATGAAGTGCTTCAAAAGGTGTCAAAAACATGAGGAGCATGAAAAGGTCTGAAAAATAGGAGGAGCATGAAGCGGTGTTCAAAAAAATGAAGAGCCTGGAGAAGTGTGAAAAATATGAAGAGCTTCAAAAAGTGTCAAAAATATGAGGAGCATTAAACGGTCTGAAAAATAGGAGAACCATGAAGTGGGGTTGAAAAATATGAAGAGCCTGAAAAGGTGTGAAAAATACGAAGAGCTTCAAAGGTGTCAAAATTATGAGGAGCATGAAAAGCTCTGAAAAAGAGGAGGAGCAGCAAGCGATGTTGAAAAACATGAAGAGCGTGAAAAGGTGTGAAAAATATGAAGAGCTTCAAAAGGTGTCAAATATATGAGGAGCATGATACGGTCTGAAAAATAGGAGGAGTATGAAGTGGTGCTGAAAAATATGAAGAGCCTGAAAAGGTGTGAAAAATAGGAAGAGCTTCAAAAGTTGTGAAAAATATGAGGAGCATGAAACGGTCTGAAAAATAAGAGGAGCATGAAGCCGTGTTGAAAAACATGTAGAGACTGAAAAGGTGTAAAAAATATGAAGAGCTTCAAAAGGTGTCAAAAATATGAGGAGCATGAAACGGTCTGAAAAATAGGAGGAGCATTGTAGCGTTGTTCAAAAACTTGAAGAGCCTGAAATGGTGTGAAAAATATGAAGAGCTTCAAAAGGTGTCAAAAATATGAGGAGCATGAAACGGTCTGAAAAATAAGAGGAGCATGAAATGGTGTTGAAAAACATGAAGAGCCTGAAAAGGTGTGAAACATATGAAGAGCTTCAAAAGGTGTGAAATACATGAGGAGTATGAAACGGTCTGAAAAATAGGAGGATCATGAGCGGTATTGAAAAACATGAATAGACTGAAAAGGTGTGAAAAATATGAAGAGCTTCAAAATGTGTCAAAAATATGAGGAGCATGAAACGGTCTGAAAAATATGACGACCATGAAACGGTGTTCAAAAACATGAAGAGCCTGAAAAGGTGTGAAAAATATGAAGAGCTTCAAAAGAAGTGAAAAATATGAGGAGCATGAAACGGTCTGAAAAATACGAGGAGCATGAAGCGGTGTTGAAAAATATGAAGAGCCTGAAAAGGTGTGAAAAATAGGAAGAGCTTCAAAAGGCGTAAAAAATATGAGGAGCATGAAACGGTCTGAAAAATAGGAGAAGCATGAAATGGTCTGAAAAATAGGAGGAGCATGAAGCGGTTTGAAAAACATGAAGAGCCTGAAAAAGTGTGAAAAATATGAAGAGCTTCAAAAGGTGTCAAAAATATGAGGAGAATGAAACGGTCTGAAAATTAGGAGGAGCATGAAGCGGTGTTGAAAAACATAAAGAGCCTGAAACAGTGTGAAATATATGAAGAGCCTCAAAGGTGTCAAAAATAAGAGGAGCAAGAAAAGGTCTGAAAAATTGAAGGAGCTTGAAGTGGTGTTGAAAGACATGAAGAGCCTGAAAAAGTGTGAAATATATGAAGAGCCTCAAAGGTGTCAAAAATATGAGGAGCAAGAAACGGTCTGAAAAATAGAAGGAACTTGAAGTGGTGTTGAAAAACATGAAGAGCCTGAAAAGGTGTGAAAAATATGAAGAGTTTCAAAAAGGTGTCAAATATATAGAGGGTGAAACGGTCTGAAAATTAAGCGGAGCAAGAAACTGTTTTCAAAAACATGAAGAGCCTCAAAAGGTGTGAAAAATATGAAGAGCTTCACAAAGGTGTCAAATATATAGAGGGTGAAACGGTCTGAAAAATATGAGGAGCAAGAAACTGTTTTCAAAAACATGAAGAGCCTCAAAAGGTGTGAACAATGTGAAGAGCTTCAAACTGTGTCAAAAATATGAGGAGCATGAAACGGTCTGAAACATAGGTGGAGCATGAAGTGTTGTTGAAAAACATGAAGAGCCTGAAAAAGGAGTGAAAAATATGAAGAGCTTCAAAAGGTGTCAAAAATATAAGGAGCATGAAACGGTCTGAAATATAGGAGGAGCATGAAAAGCTGTTAAAAAACATGAAGAGCCTGAAAAGGTGTGAAAAATATGAAAAGCTTCAAATGGTGTCAAAAATATGAGGAGAATGAAACGGTCTGATAATTAGGAGGAGCATGAAGTGGTGTAGAAAAATATGAAGACCCTGAAAAGGTGTGAAAAATATGAAGAGCTACAAAAAGTGTCAAAAATATGAGGAGCTTGAAACGGTCTGATATATAGGAGGAGCGTGAAAAAGTGTTAAAAAAATATGAAGAGCTTCAAAAGGTGTCAAAAATATGAGGAGCATGAAACGGTCTGAAAAATAAGAGGAGCATGAAATGGTGTTGAAAAACATGAAGAGCCTGAAAAGGTGTGAAACATATGAAGAGCTTCAAAAGGTGTGAAATACATGAGGAGTATGAAACGGTCTGAGAAATAGGAGGATCATGAGCGGTATTGAAAAACATGAATAGACTGAAAAGGTGTGAAAAATATGAAGAGCTTCAAAAGGTGTCAAAAATATGAGGAGCATGAAACGGTCTGAAAAATATGACGAGCATGAAACTGTGTTCAAAAACATGAAGAGCCTGAAAAGGTGTGAAAAATATGAAGAGCTTCAAAAGAAGTGAAAAATATGAGGAGCATGAAACGGTCTGAAAAATACGAGGAGCATGAAGCGGTGTTGAAAAATATGAAGAGCCTGAAAAGGTGTGAAAAATAGGAAGAGCTTCAAAAGGCGTCAAAAATATGAGGAGCATGAAACGGTCTGAAAAATAGGAGAAGCATGAAATGGTCTGAAAAATAGGAAGAGCATGAAGCGGTTTGAAAAACATGAAGAGCCTGAAAAAGTGTGAAAAATATGAAGAGCTTCAAAAGGTGTCAAAATTATGAGGACCATGAAACGCTCTGAAAAATACGAGGAGCATGAAGCGGTGTTGAAAAACATGAAGAGTCTGAAAAGTTGTGAAAAATAGGAAGAGCTTCAAAAGGCGTCAAAAATATGAGGAGCATGAAACGGTCTGAAAAATAGGAGGAGCATGAAGCGGTTTGAAAAACATGAAGAGCCTGAAAAAGTGTGAAAAATATGAAGAGCTTCAAAAGGTGTCAAAAATATGAGGAGAAAGAAACGGTCTGAAAATTAGGAGGAGCATGAAGCAGTGTTGAAAAACATAAAGAGCCTGAAACAGTGTGAAATATATGAAGAGCCTCAAAGGTGTCAAAAATATGAGGAGCAAGAAACGGTCTGAAAAATAGAAGGAGCTTGAAGTGGTGTTGAAAAACATGAAGAGCCTGAAAAAATGTGAAATAAATGAAGAGCCTCAAAGGTGTCAAAAATATGAGGAGCAAGAAACGGTCTGAAAAATATAAGGAGATTGAAGTGGTGTTGAAAAACATGAAGAGCCTGAAAAGGTGTGAAAAATATGAAGAGCTTCAAAAGGTGTCACAAATATGAGGAGCATGAAAGGGTCTGAAAAATAGGAGTAGCATGAAGCGGTGTTGAAAAACATGAAGAGCCTGAAAAGGTGTGAAAAATATGAAGAGCTTCAAAAGGTGTCAAAAATATGAGGAGAATGAAACGGTCTGAAAAATAGGAGGAGCATGAAGTCGTGCTGAAAAACATGAATAGCCTGAAAAGGTGTGAAAAATATGAAGAGCTTCAAAAGGCGTCAAAAATATGAGGAGCATGAAACGGTCAGAAAAATAGGAGAAGCATGAAACGGTCTGAAAAATGGGAGGAGCATGAAGCGGTTTGAAAAACATGAAGAGCCTGAAAAAGTGTGAAAAATATGAAGAGCTTCAAAAGGTGTCAAAAATATGAGGAGAATGAAACGGTCTGAAAATTAGGAGGAGCAGAAAGCGGTGTTTAAAAACCTAAAGAGCCTGAAACAGTGTGAAATATATGAAGAGCCTCAAAGGTGAAAAAATATGAGGAGCAAGAAACGGTCTGAAAAATTGAAGGAGCTTGAAGTGGTGTTGAAATACATGAAGAGCCTGAAAAAGTGTGAAATATATGAAGAGCCTCAAAGGTGTCAAAAATATGAGGAGCAAGAAACGGTCTGAAAAATAGAAGGAGCTTGAAGTGGTGTTGAAAAACATGAAGAGCCTGAAAAGGTGTGAAAAATATGAAGAGCTTCAGAAAGGTGTCAAATATATAGAGGGTGAAACGGTCTGAAAAATATGAGGAGCAAGAAACTGTTTTCAAAAACATGAAGAGCCTCAAAATTTGTGAAAAATATGAAGAGCTTCAAAAAGGTGTCAAATATATAGAGGGTGAAACGGTCTGAAAAATATGAGGAACAAGAAACTGTTTTCAAAAACATGAAGAGCCTCAAAAGGTGTGAACAATGTGAAGAGCTTCAAACTGTGTCAAAAATATGAGGAGCATGAAACGGTCTGAAACATAGGAGGAGCATGAAGTGTTGTTGAAAAACATGAAGAGCCTGAAAAAGGTGTGAAACATATGAGGAGCATGATACGGTCTGAAAAATAGGAGGAGCATGAAGCGGTGTTGAAAAATATGAAGAGCCTGAAAACGTATGAAAAATATGAAGAGCTTCAAAAGGTGTCAAAAATATAAGGAGCATGAAACGGTCTGAAATATAGCAGGAGCATGAAAAGGTGTTAAAAAACATGAAGAGCCTGAAAAGGTGTGAAAAATATGAAGAGCTTCAAATGGTGTCAAAAATATGAGGAGAATGAAACGGTCTGATAATTAGGAGGAGCATGAAGTGGTGTTGAAAAACATGAAGAGCTTGAAAAAGGTGTGAAACATATGAGTAGAATAAAACGGTCTGAAAAATAGGAGGAGCATGAAGTGGTGTAGAAAAACATGAAGACCCTGAAAAGGTGTGAAAAATATGAAGAGCTACAAAAAGTGTCAAAAATATGAGGAGCTTGAAACGGTCTGAAATATAGGAGGAGCGTGAAAAGGTGTTAAAAAAATATGAAGAGCTTCAAAAGGTGTGAAACATATGAGGAGCATGAAACGGTCTGAAAAATAGGAGGAGCATGAAGCGTTGTTGAAAAACATGAAGAGCCTGAAAAGGTGTGAAAATATGAAGTGCTTCAAAAGGTGTAAAAAACTTGAGGAGCATGAAAAGGTCTGAAAAATAGGAGGAGCATGAAGCGGTGTTCAAAAAAATGAAGAGCCTGGAGAAGTGTGAAAAATATGAAGAGCTTCAAAAAGTGTCAAAAATATGAGGAGCGTTAAACGGTCTGAAAAATAGGAGAAACATGAAGTGGTGTTGAAAAATATGAAGAGCCTGAAAAGGTGTGAAAAATATGAAGAGCTTCAAAGGTGTCAAAATTATGAGGAGCATGAATCGCTCTGAAAAAGAGGAGGAGCACCAAGCGATGTTGAAAAACATGAAGAGCGTGAAAAGGTGTGAAAAATATGAAGAGCTTCAAAAGGTGTCAAAAATATGAGGAGCATGAAAGGGTCTGAAAAATAGGAGGAGCATGAAGCGGTGTTGAAAAACATGAAGAGCCTGAAAAGGTGTGAAAAATATGAAGAGCTTCAAAAAGTGTCAAAAATATGAGGAGCATGAAACGGTCTGAAAAATAGGAGGAGCATGAAGTGGTGCTGAAAAACATGAAGAGCCTGAAAAGGTGTGAAAAATAGGAGGAGCTTCAAAAGGCGTCAAAAATATGAGGAGCATGAAACGGTCTGAAAAATAGGAGAAGCATGAAACGGTCTGAAAAATAGGAGGAGCATGAAGCGGTTTGAAAAACATGAAGAGCCTGAAAAAGTGTGAAAAATATGAAGAGCTTCAAAAGGTATCAAAAATATGAGGAGAATGAAACGGTCTGAAAATTAGGAGGAGCATGAAGCAGTGTTGAAAAACATAAAGAGCCTGAAACAGTGTGAAATATATGAAGAGCCTCAAAGGTGTCAAAAATATGAGGAGCAAGAAACGGTCTGAAAAATAGAAGGAGCTTGAAGTGGTGTTGAAAAACATGAAGAGCCTGAAAAAGTGTGAAAAATATGAAGAGCCTCAAAGGTGTCAAAAATATGAGGAGCAAGAAACGGTCTGAAAAATAGAAGGAGCCTGAAGTGGTGTTGAAAAACATGAAGAGCCTGAAAAGGTGTGAAAAATATGAAGAGCTTCAAAGGTGTCAAAATTATGAGGAGCATGAAACGCTCTGAAAAAGAGGAGGAGCAGCAAGCGATGTTGAAAAACATGAAGAACGTGAAAAGGTGTGAAAAATATGAAGAGCTTCAAAAAGGTGTCAAATATATAGAGGGTGAAACGGTCTGAAAAATATGAGGAGCAAGAAACTGTTTTCAAAAACATGAAGAGCCTCAAAAGGTGTGAACAATGTGAAGAGCTTCAAACTGTGTCAAAAATATGAGGAGCATGAAACGGTCTGAAACATAGGAGGAGCATGAAGTGTTGTTGAAAAAATGAAGAGCCTGAAAAGGTGTCAAAAATATGAAGAGCTTCAAAAAGGTGTCAAATATATAGAGGGTGAAACGGTCTGAAAAATATGAGGAGCAAGAAACTGTTTTCAAAAACATGAAGAGCCTCAAAAGGTGTGAACAATGTGAAAAGCTTCAAACTGTGTCAAAAATATGAGGAGCATGAAACGGTCTGAAACATAGGAGGAGCATGAAGTGATGTTGAAAAACATGAAGAGCCTGAAAAAGGTGTAAAACATATGAGGAGCATGATACGGTCTGAAAAATAGGAGGAGCATGAAGCGGTGTTGAAAAATATGAAGAGCCTGAAAACGTATGAAAAATATGAAGAGCTTCAAAAGGTGTCAAAAATATAAGGAGCATGAAACGGTCTGAAATATAGCAGGAGCATGAAAAGGTGTTAAGAAACATGAAGAGCTTGAAAAGGTGTGAAAAATATGAAAAGATTCAAATGGTGTCAAAAATATGAGGAGATGAAACGGTCTGAAAATTAGGAGGAGCATGAAGCGGTGTTGAAAACATGAAGAGCCTGAAAATGTGTGAAATATATGAAGAGCCTCAAAGGTGTCCAATTATGAGGAGCAAGAAACGGTCTGAAAAATAGGAGGAGCTTGAAGCGGTGTTGAAAAACATGAAGAGCCTGAAAAGGTGTGAAAAATGTGAAGAGCTTCAAACTTTGTCAAAAATATGAGGAGCATGAAATGGTCTGAAACATAGGATTAGCATGAAGTATTGTTGAAAAACATGAAGAGCCTGAAAAATGTGTGAAACATATGAGGAGCATGATACGATCTGAAAAATAGGAGGAGCATGAAGCGGGGTTGAAAAATATGAAGAGCCTGAAAAGGTGTGAAAAATATGAAAAGCTTCAAAAGGTGTCAAAAATATAAGGAGCATGAAACGGTCTGAAATATAGGAGGAGCATGAAAAGGTGTTAAAAAACATGAAGAGCCTGAAAAGGTGTGAAAAATATGAAAAGCTTCAAATGGTGTCAAACGTATGAGGAGAATGAAACGGTCTGAAAATTAGGAGGAGCATGAAGCGGTGTTGAAAAACATGAAGAGCCTGAAAATGTGTGAAATATATGAAGAGCCTCAAACGTGTCAAAAATATGAGGAGCAAGAATCGGTCTGAAAAATAGGAGGAGCTTGAAGCGGTGTTGAAAAATATGAAGAGCCTGAAAAGATGTGAAATATATGAAGAGCTTCAAAAGGTGTCAAAAATATAAGGAGCATGAAATGGTATGAAATATAGGAGGAGCATGAAAAGGTGTTAAAAAACTTGAAGAGCTTCAAAAGGTGTGAAACATATGAGGAGCATGAAACGGTCTGAAAAATAGGAAGAGCATGTAGTGGTGTTGAAAACCATGAAGAGCCTGAAAGGTGTGAAAAATATGAAGAACTTCAAAAGGTGTCAAAAATATAAGGAGCATGAAACGGTCAGAAAAATAGGAGGAGCATGAACTGGTGTTATAAAACATGAAGAGCCTGAAAAGGTGTGAAAAATATGAAGAACTTCAAAAGGTGTCAAATATATGAGGAGCATGAAACGGTCTGAAAAATAGGAGGATCATGAAACGGTGTTCATACACTTGAAGAGCCCGGAAAGGTGTGAAAAAAATGAAGAGCTTCATAAAGGTGTCAAAAATATGAGGAGGGTGAAAAGGTCTGAAAAACATGAGGAGCAAGAAACTGTTTTCAAAAACATGAAGAGCCTCAACAGTTGTGAAAAATATGAAGAGCTTCAAACTGTGTCAAATATATGAGAAACATGAAACGGTCTGAAAAATAGAAGGAGCTTGAAGTGGTGTTGAAAAACATGAAGAGCCTGAAAAGGTGTGAAAAATATGAAGAGCTTCAAAAAGCTGTCAAATATATAGAGGGTGAAACGGTCTGAAAAATATGAGGAGCAAGAAACTGTTTTCAAAAACATGAAGAGCCTCAAAAGGTGTGAAAATATGAAGAGCTTCAAAAAGGTGTCAAATATATAGAGGGTGAAACGGTCTGAAAAATATGAGGAGCAAGAAACTGTTTTCAAAAACATGAAGAGCCTCAAAAGGTGTGAACAATGTGAAGAGCTTCAAACTGTGTCAAAAATATGAGGAGCATGAAACGGTCTGAAACATAGGAGGAGCATGAAGTGATGTTGAAAAACATGAAGAGCCTGAAAAAGTGTGAAACATATGAGGAGCATGATACGGTCTGAAAAATAGGAGGAGCATGAAGCGGTGTTGAAAAATATGTAGAGCCTGAAAACGTATGAAAAATAGGAAGAGCTTCAAAAGGTGTCAAAAATATAAGGAGCATGAAACGGTCTGAAATATAGCAGGAGCATGAAAAGGTGTTAAAAAACATGAAGAGCCTGAAAAGGTGTGAAAAATATGAAGAGCTTCAAATGGTGTCAAAAATATGAGGAGAATGAAACGGTCTGAAAATTAGGAGGAGCATGAAGCGGTGTTGAAAACATGAAGAGCCTGAAAATGTGTGAAATATATGAAGAGCCTCAAAGGTGTCAAAAATATGAGGAGCAATAATCGGTCTGAAAAATAGGAGGAGCTTGAAGCGGTGTTGAAAAATATGAAGAGCCTGAAAAGGTGTGAAATATATGAAGAGCTTCAAAAGGTGTCAAAAATATAAAGAGCATGAAATGGTAGGAAATATAGGAGCAGCATGAAAAGGTGTTAAAAAACTTGAAGAGCTTCAAAAGGTGTGAAACATATGAGGAAGAGCATGTAGTGGTGTTGAAAACCATGAAGAGCCTGAAAGTTGTGAAAAATATGAAGAGCTTTAAAAGGTGTCAAAAATATGCGGAGCATGAAACGGTCTGAAAAATAGGAGGAGCATGAAGCTATGTAGAAAAACATGAAGAACCTGAAAAGGTGTGAAATATATGAAGAGCTTAAAAAGGTGTCAAAAATGAGATGAGCATGAAACGGTCTGAAAAATCGGAGGAGCATGAAGTGGGGTTGAAAATCATGAAGAGCCTGAAAAGGTGTGAAAAATATGAAGTGCTTCAAAAGGTGTCAAAAACTTGAGGAGCATGAAAAGGTCTGAAAAATAGGAGGAGCATGAAGCGGTGTTCAAAAAAATGAAGAGCCTGGAGAAGTGTGAAAAATATGAAGAGCTTCAAAAAGTGTCAAAAATATGAGGAGCATTAAACGGTCTGAAAAATAGGAGAAACATGAAGTGGTGTTGAAAAATATGAAGAGCCTGAAAAGGTGTGAAAAATATGAAGAGCTTCAAAGGTGTCAAAATTATGAGGAGCATGAAACGCTCTGAAAAAGAGGAGGAGCAGCAAGCGATGTTGAAAAACATGAAGAGCGTGAAAAGGTGTGAAAAATATGAAGAGCTTCAAAAGGTGTCAAAAATATGAGGAGCATGAAAGGGTCTGAAAAATAGGAGGAGCATGAAGCGGTGTTGAAAAACATGAAGAGCCTGAAAAGGTGTGAAAAATATGAAGAGCTTCAAAAAGTGTCAAAAATATGAGGAGCATGAAACGGTCTGAAAAATAGGAGGAGCATGAAGTGGTGCTGAAAAACATGAAGAGCCTGAAAAGGTGTGAAAAATAGGAGGAGCTTCAAAAGGCGTCAAAAATATGAGGAGCATGAAACGGTCTGAAAAATAGGAGAAGCATGAAATGGTCTGAAAAATAGGAGGAGCATGAAGCGGTTTGAAAAACATGAAGAGCCTGAAAAAGTGTGAAAAATATGAAGAGCTTCAAAAGGTATCAAAAATATGAGGAGAATGAAACGGTCTGAAAATTAGGAGGAGCATGAATCAGTGTTGAAAAACATAAAGAGCCTGAAACAGTGTGAAATATATGAAGAGCCTCAAAGGTGTCAAAAATATGAGGAGCAAGAAACGGTCTGAAAAATAGAAGGAGCTTGAAGTGGTGTTGAAAAACATGAAGAGCCTGAAAAAGTGTGAAAAATATGAAGAGCCTCAAAGGTGTCAAAAATATGAGGAGCAAGAAACGGTCTGAAAAATAGAAGGAGCCTGAAGTGGTGTTGAAAAACATGAAGAGCCTGAAAAAGTGTGAAAAATATGAAGAGCTTCAAAGATGTCAAAATTATGAGGAGCATGAAACGCTCTGAAAAAGAGGAGGAGCAGCAAGCGATGTTGAAAAACATGAAGAACGTGAAAAGGTGTGAAAAATATGAAGAGCTTCAAAAAGGTGTCAAATATATAGAGGGTGAAACGGTCTGAAAAATATGAGGAGCAAGAAACTGTTTTCAAAAACATGAAGAGCCTCAAAAGTTGTGAACAATGTGAAGAGCTTCAAACTGTGTCAAAAATATGAGGAGCATGAAACGGTCTGAAACATAGGAGGAGCCTGAAGTGGTGTTGAAAAACATGAAGTGCCTGAAAAGGTGTGAAATATAAGAAGAGCTTCAAAACTTGTCAAATATGAGGAGCATGAAACGGTCTGAAAAATAGGAGGAGCATGCAGTGGTATTCAAAAACATGAAGAGCCTGAAAATGTGTGAAAAATACGAAGAGCTTCAAAATGTGTCAAAATATGAGGAGCATGAAACGGCGTGAAAATAGGAGGAGCATGAAACGGTCTGAAAAATAGGAGGAGCATGAATCGGTGTTCAGAAACATGAAGAGCTTGAAAAGGTGTGAAATATATGAAGAGCTTCAAAGGTGTCAAAAATAGGAGGAGAATGAAATTGTCTGAAATAAAGGAGGAGCATGAAGCGGTGTTGAAAAACATGAAGAGCCTGAAAAGCTGTGAAAAATATGAAGAGCTTCAAAAGGTGTCAAAAATGAGATGAGCATGAAATGGGCTGAAAAACAGGAGGAGCATGAAATGGTGTTGAAAAAATGAAGAGCCTGAAAAGGTGTGAAATATATGAAGAGCTTTAAAATGTGTCAAATTTATGAGGAGAATGAAACGGTCTGAAAAATAGGAGGAGCTGAAGCGGTGTTGAAAAACATGAAGAGCCTGAAAAAGTGTGACAAATATGAAAAGTTTCTAAAGGTGTCAAAAATATGAGGAACATGAAACGGTCTGAAAAATAGGAGGAGTATGAAGTGGAGTTGAAAAACATGAAGAACCTGAAAACTTGTCAAAATTTGAAGAGTTTCAAAAGGTGTGAAATATATGAACAGTTTCAAAAGTGTGAAAAATGAGATGAGCATGAAGCGGTCTTAAAAATAGGAGGAGCATGAAGTGTTGTTGAAAAACATAAAGATCCTGAAAATGTGTGAAATATATGAAGAGCTACAAAAGGTGTCAAAAACGTGAGGAGCATGAAACGGTCTGAAAAATAGGAAGAGCATGAAGCAGTGTTCAAAAACATGAGGAGCCTGAAAAGGTGTGAAAAATATGAAGAGCTTCAAAAGGTGTCAAATTATGAGGAGCGTGAAACGGTCTGAAAAATAGGAGGAGTATGAAGTGGTGTTGAAAAAAATGAAGAGCCTGAATATGTGTGCAAAATATAAAGAGTTTCAAAAGGTGTGAAATACATGTGGAGCACGAAACGGTCTGAAAAATAGGAGGATCATGAAGCCGTGTTCAAAAAAATTGCAGAGACTGAAAAGGTGTGAAAAATATGAAGAGCTTCAAAAGGTGTCAAATTATGAGGAGCATAAACGGTCTGCAAATAGGACCAGCATGAAGCGGTGTTCAAAAACATGAAGAGCCTGAAAAGGTTTGAAAAATATGAATAGCTTTAAAAGGTGTGAAAATTATGAGGAGCAGGAAACGTTCGAAAAATAGGAGGAGGATGAAGCAATGTTGAAAAACATGAAGAGTCTGAAAAGGTGTGAAAATATGAAGAGCTTCAAAAATATGAAAAATATGAAGAGCTTCAAAAGGTGTGAAAAACATGAAGAGCTTCAAAAGGTGTCAAAAATATGAGGTGCATGAAATGGTCTGAAAAGTAGGAGGAGCATGAAGCGGTGTTGAAAAACATGAAGAGCCTGAAAACGTGTGAAAAATATGAAGAGCTTCAAAAGGAGTCAAAAATATGAGGAGAATGAAACGGTCTTAAAAATAGGAGGAGCATGAAGCGGTGTTGAAAAACATGAAGAGCCTGAAAAGGTGTGAAAAATATGAAGAGCTTCAAAAGGTGTCAAAAATATGAGGAGCATGAAACGGTCCGAAAAATAGGAGGATCATGAAGCGGTGTTGAAAAACATGAAGAGCCTGAAAAGCTGTGAAAAATATGAAGAGCTTCAAAAGGTGTCAAAAATATGAGGAGCATGAAACGGTCTGAAAAATAGGAGGATCATGAAGCAGTGTTGAAAAACATGAAGAGCCTGAAAAGGTGTGAAATATATGAAGAGCTTCAAAAGGAGTCAAAAATATGAGGAGAATGAAACCGTCTGACAAATAGGAGGAGCATGAAGCATTGTTGAAAAACATGAAGAGCCTGAAAACGTGTGAAAAATATGAAGAGCTTCAAAAGGTGTCAAAAATATGAGGAGCATGAAACGGTCTGAATAATAGAAGGAGCATGAAACGGTCTTTAAACAAATGAAGAGCCTGAAAAGGTGTGAAAAATATGAAGAGCTTCAAAAGGTGTCAAAAATTAGATGAGCATGAAACGGTCTGAAAAATCGAAGGTGCATGAAGCGGTGTTGAAAATCTTGAAGAGCCTGAAAAGGTGTGAAAAACATGAAGAGGTTCAAAAATATGAAAAATTTGAAGAGCCTGAAAAGGTGTGAAAAATATGAAGAGCTTCATGAGGTGTCAAATATATGAGGATCATGAAACGGTCTGAATAATAGGAGGAGCAAGAAACGGTGTACAAAACATGAAGAGCCTGAAAAGGTGTGAAAAATGTGAAGAGCTTAAAAGGTGTGAAAAATATGAAGAGCTTCAAAAGGTGTCAAAAAGTAGATGAGCATGAAACGGTCTGAAAAATAGGAGGAGCATGAAGTGGTGTTGAAAAAATGAAGAGCCTGAAAAGGTGTGAAATATATGAAGAGCTTTAAAATGTGTCAAATTTATGAGGAGAATGAAACGGTCTGAAAAATAGGAGGAGCTGAAGCGGTGTTGAAAAACATGAAGAGCCTGAAAAAGTGTGACAAATATGAAAAGTTTCTAAAGGTGTCAAAAATATGAGGAACATGAAACGGTCTGAAAAATAGGAGGAGTATGAAGTGGAGTTGAAAAACATGAAGAGCTTGAAAAAGTGTGAAAAATTTGAAGAGCTTCAAAAGGTGTCAAAATATGAGGAGCATGAAACCGTCTGAAAAATTGGAGGAGCATGAAACGGTGTTCAAAAACATGAAGAGCCTGAAAAGGTGTGAAAAATATGAAGAGCTTCAAAAGGTGTGAAATACATGAGGAGCATGAAACTCTCTGAAAATAGAAGGAGCATGAAGTGGTGTTCAAAAACATGAAGAGTCTGAAAAGGTTTGAAAAATATGAAGAGCTTCAAAATGTGTGAAAAATATGAGGAGCATGATATGGTTTCAAAAATAGGATTACCATGAAGCGGTGTTCAAAACATGAAGAGCCTGAAAAGTTTTGAAAAATATGAAAAGCTTCAAAAGGTGTCAAAAATGAGATGAGCATGAAACGTTCTGAAAAATAGGAGGTGCATGAAGCGGTGTTGAAAAACATGAAGAGCCTGAAAAGGTGTGAAAAATATGAAGAGCTTCAAAAGGTGTCAAAAATATGAGGAGCATGAAACGGTCTGAAAAATAGGAGGAGCATGAAACGGTGTTCAAAAACAGGAAGAGCCTAAAAAGGTGTGAAATATATGAAGAGCTTCAAAACATGTCAAAAATATGTGGAGCATGAAACGGTCTGAAAAATAGGAGGAGCATGAAGCGCAGTTGAAAAACATGAAGAACCTGAAAACGTGTGAAAAATATGAACAGCTTCAAAAGGTGTGAAAAATGAGATGAGCATGAAACGTTCTGAAAAATAGGAGGTGCATGAAGCGGTGTTGAAAAACATGAAGAGCCTGAAAAGGTGTGAAAAATAGGAAGAGCTTCAAAGGGCGTCAAAAATATGAGGAGCATGAAACGGTCTGAAAAATAGGAGAAGCATGAAACGGTCTGAAAATTAGGAGGAGCATGAAGCAGTGTTGAAAAACATGAAGAACCTGAAAACGTGTGAAAAATATGAACAGCTTCAAAAGGTGTGAAAAATGAGATGAGCTTGAAGCGGTCTGAAAAATAGGAGGAGCATGAAGTGTTGTTTAAAAGCATGAAGAGCCTGAAAAGGTGTGAAATATATGAAAAGCTTCAAAAGGTGTGAAAAAAAAGAAGAGTTTCAAAAGGTGTCAAAAATATGAGGAGCATGAAACGATCTGAAAAAGAGGAGGAGCATGAAACGGTGTTCAAATACATGAAGAGCCTAAAAAGGTGTGAAAAATATGAAGAGCTTCAAAAGGTGTGAAAATATGAAGACCTGCAAAAGGTGTAAAAATCGATGAGCATGAAATGATCTGAAAATTAGGAGCAGCACGAAGCGGTGTTGAAAACCATGAAGAGCCTGAAAACGTGTAAAATATATGAAGAGCTTCAAAAGAAATGAAAAATATGAACAGCTTCAAAATGTGTCAAAAATGAGATGAGAATGAAGCAGTCTGAAAAAAGGAGGAGCATGAAGTGGTGTTGAAAATCATGAAGAGCCTGAAAAGGTGTGAAATATATGAAGAGTTTCAAAAGATGTCAAAAATATGAGGAGCATGCAACGGTCTGAAAAATAGGAGGAGCATCAAACTGTGCTGAAAAAAATGAAGAGCCTGAAAAGGTGTGAAAAATATGATGAGCTTCAAAACGTGTCAAAAATATGAGGAGCATGAAACGGTCTGAAAAATAGGAGGAGCATGAAGTGGTGTTGAAAAATATGAAGAGCCTGAAAAGGTGTGAAAAATATGAAGAGCTTCAAATTTGTCAAAATTATGAGGAACATGAAACGCTCTGAAAAATACGAGGAGCATGAAGCGGTGTTGAAAAACATGAAGAGCCTGAAAAGGTGTGAAAAATAGGAAGAGCTTCAAAGGGCGTCAAAAATATGAGGAGCATGAAACGGTCTGAAAAATAGGAGAAGCATGAAACGGTCTGAAAATTAGGAGGAGCATGAAGCAGTGTTGAAAAATATAAAGAGCCTGAAACAGTGTGAAATATATGAAGAGCCTCAAAGGTGTCAAAAATATGAGGAGCAAGAAACGGTCTGAAAAATAGAAGGAGCTTGAAGTGGTGTTGAAAAACATGAAGAGCCTGAAAAAGTGTGAAATATATGAAGAGCCTCAAAGGTGTCAAAAATATGAGGAGCAAGAAACGGTCTGAAAAATAGAAGGAGCTTGAAGTGGTGTTGAAAAACATGAAGAGCCTGAAAAGGTGTGAAAAATATGAAGAGCTTCAAAGGTGTCAAAATTAAGAGGAGCATGAAACGCTCTGAAAAAGAGGAGGAGCAGCAAGCGATGTTGAAAAACATGAAGAGCGTGAAAAAGTGTGAAAAATATGAAGAGCTTCAAAAGGTGTCAAGAATATGAGGAGCATGAAACGGTCTGAAAAATAGGAGGAGCATGAAGTGGTGCTGAAAAACATGAATAGCCTGAAAAGGTGTGAAAAATATGAAGAGCTTCAAAAGGCGTCAAAAATATGAGGAGCATGAAACGGTCTGAAAAATAGGAGAAGCATGAAACGGTCTGAAAAATAGGAGGAGCATGAAGCGGTTTGAAAAACATGAAGAGCCTGAAAAAGTGTGAAAAATATGAAGAGCTTCAAAATGTGTCAAAAATATGAGGAGAATGAAACGGTCTGAAAATTAGGAGGAGCATGAAGCGGTGTTGAAAAACATAAAGAGCCTGAAACAGTGTGAAATATATGAAGAGCCTCAAAGGTGTCAAAAATATGAGGAGCAAGAAACGGTCTGAAAAATAGAAGGAGCTTGAAGTGGTGTTGAAAAACATGAAGAGCCTGAAAAGGTGTGAAAAATATGAAGAGCTTCAAAAAGGTGTCAAATATATAAAGGGTGAAACGGTCTGAAAAATATGAGGAGCAAGAGACTGTTTTCAAAAACATGAAGAGCCTCAAAAGGTGTGAACAATGTGAAGAGCTTCAAACTGTGTCAAAAATATGAGGAGCATGATACGGTCTGAAACATAGGAGGAGCATGAAGTGTTGTTGAAAAACATGAAGAGCCTGAAAAAGGTGTGAAACATATGAGGAGCATGAAACGGTCTGAAAAATAGGAGGAGCATGAAGTGTTGTTGAAAAACATGAAGAGCCTGAAAAGGTGTCAAAAATATGAAGAGCTTCAAAAAGTGTCAAAAATATGAGGAGCATGAAACTGTCTGAAAAATAGGAGAAGCATGAAGTGGTGAAGAAAAATATGAGGAGCCTGAAAAGGTGTAAAAAATATGAAGAGCTTCAAAGGTGTCAAAACTAAGAGGAGCATGAAACGGTCTGAAAAAGATGAGGAGCAGCAAGCGATGTTGAAAAACATGAAGAGCCTGAAAAGGTGTGAAAAATATGAAGAGATTCAAAAGGTGTCAAAAATATGAGGAGCATGAAACGGTTTGAAAAATAGGAGGAGCATGAAGCGGTGTTGAAAAACATGAAGAGCCTGAAAAGGTGTGAAAAATATGAAGAGCTTCAAAATGTGTAAAAAATATGGGGAGCAAAAAAAGGTCTGAAAAATAGGAGGAGCATGAAGTGGTGCTGAAAAACATGAAGAGCCTGAAAAGGTGTGAAAAATATGAAGAGCTTCAAAAGGCGTCAAAAATACGAGGAGCATGAAACGGTCTGAAAAATAGGAGGAGCATGAAACGGTCTGAAAATAGGAGGAGCATGAAGCGGTTTGAAAAACATGAAGAGCCTGAAAAAGTGTGAAAAATATGAAGAGCTTCAAAAGGTGTCAAAAATATGAGGAGAATGAAACGGTCTGAAAATCAGGAGGAGCATGAAGCGGTGTTGAAAAACATAAAGAGCCTGAAAAAGTGTGAAATATATGAAGAGCCTCAAAGGTGTCAAAAATATGAGGAGCAAGAAACGGTCTGAAAAATAGAAGGAGCTTGAAGTGGTTTTGAAAAACCTGAAGAGCCTGAAAAGGTGTGAAAAATATGAAGAGCTTCAAAAGGTGTCAAAAATATGAGGAGAATGAAACGGTCTGAAAATTAGGAGGAGCATGAAGCGGTGTTGAAAAACATAAAGAGACTGAAAAAGTGTGAAATATATGAAGAGCCTCAAAGGTGTCAAAAATATTAGGAGCAAGAAACGGTCTTAAAAATAGAAGGAGCTTGAAGTGGTATTGAAAAACATGAAGAGCCTGAAAAGGTGTGAAAAATATGAAGAGCTTCAGAAAGGTGTCAAATATATAGAGGGTGAAACGGTCTGAAAAATATGAGGAGCAAGAAACTGTTTTCAAAAACATGAAGAGCCTCAAAAGGTGTGAAAAATGTGAAGAGCTTCAAACTGTGTCAAAAATATGAGGAGCATGAAACGGTCTGAAACATAGGAGGAGCATGAAGTGATGTTGAAAAACATGAAGAGACTGAAAAAGTTGTGAAACATATGAGGAGCATGATATGGTCTGATAAATAGGAGGAGCATGAAGCGGTGTTGAAAAATATGAAGAGCATGAAAATGTGTGAAAAATATGAAGAGCTTCAAAAGGTGTCAAAAATATAAGCAGCATGAAACGGTCTAAAATATAGCAGGAGCATGAAAAGGTGTTAAAAAACATGAAGAGCCTGAAAAGGTGTGAAAAATATGAAAAGCTTCAAATGGTGTCAAAAATATGAGGAGAATGAAACGGTCTGATAATTAGGAGGAGCATGAAGTGGTGTTGAAAAACATGAAGAGCTTGAAAAAGGTGTGAAACATATGAGTAGAATAAAACGGTCTGAAAAATAGGAGGAGCATGAAGTGGTGTAGAAAAACATGAAGACCCTGAAAAGGTGTGAAAAATATGAAGAGCTACAAAAAGTGTCAAAAATATGAGGAGCTTGAAACGGTCTGAAATATAGGAGGAGCGTGAAAAGGTGTTAAAAAAATATGAAGAGCTTCAAAAGGTGTGAAAAGTATGAGGAGCATGAAACGGTCTGAAAAATAGGAGGAGCATGAAGCGTTGTTGAAAAACATGAAGAGCCTGAAATGGTGTGAAAAATATGAAGTGCTTCAAAAAGTGTCAAAAACATGAGGAGCATGAAAATGTCTGAAAAATAGGAGGAGCTTGAAGCGGTGTTCAAAAAAATGAAGAGCCTGGAGAAGTGTGAAAAATATGAAGAGCTTCAAAAAGTGTCAAAAATATGAGGAGCATTAAACGGTCTGAAAAATAGGAGAAGCATGAAACGGTCTGAAAAATAGGAGAAGCATGAAACGGTCTGAAAAATAGGAGGAGCATGAAGCAGTGTTGAAAAACATAAAGAGCCTGAAACAGTGTGAAATATATGAAGAGCCTCAAAGGTGTCAAAAATATGAGGAGAAAGAAACGGTCTGAAAAATAGAAGGAGCTTGAAGTGGTGTTGAAAAACATGAAGAGCCTGAAAAAGTGTGAAATATATGAAGAGCCTCAAAGGTGTCAAAAATATGAGGAGCAAGAAACGGTCTGAAAAATAAAAGGAGCTTGAAGTGGTGTTGAAAAACATGAAGAGCCTGAAAAGGTGTGAAAAATATGAAGAGCTTCAAAGGTGTCAAAATTATGAGGAGCATGAAACGCTCTGAAAAAGAGGAGGAGCAGCAAGCGATGTTGAAAAACATGAAGAGCGTGAAAAGGTGTGAAAAATATGAAGAGCTTCAAAAGGTGTCACAAATATGAGGAGCATGAAAGGGTCTGAAAAATAGGAGGAGCATGAAGCGGTGTTGAAAAACATGAAGAGCCTGAAAAGGTGTGAAAAATATGAAGAGCTTCAAAAGGTGTCAAAAATATAAGGAGCATGAAACGGCCTGAAATATAGGAGGAGCATGAAAAGGTGTTAAAAAACATGAAGAGCCTAAAAAGGTGTGAAAAATATGAAAAGCTTCAAATGTTGTCAAATATATGAGGAGAATTAAACGGTCTGATAATTAGGAGGAGCATGAAGTGGTGTTGAAAAACATGAAAAGCTTGAAAAAGGTGTGAAACATATGAGTAGAATAAAACAGTCTGAAAAATAGGAGGAGCATGAAGTGGTGTAGAAAAACATGAAGACCCTGAAAAGGTGTGAAAAATATGAAGAGCTAGAAAAAGTGTCAAAAATATGAGGAGCTTGAAACGGTCTGAAATATAGGAGGAGCGTGAAAAGTTGTTAAAAAAATACGAGGGGCTTCAAATTGTGTGAAACATATGAGGAGCATGAAACGGTCTGAAAAATAGGAGGAGCATGAAGCGTTGTTGAAAAACATGAAGAGCCTGAAAAGGTGTGAAAAACATGAAGTGCTTCAAAAGGTGTCAAAAACATGAGGAGCATGAAAAGGTCTGAAAAATAGGAGGAGCATGAAGCGGTGTTCAAAAAAATGAAGAGTCTGGAGAAGTGTGAAAAATATGAAGAGCTTCAAAAAGTGTCAAAAATATGAGGAGCATTAAACGGTCTGAAAAATAGGAGAACCATGAAGTGGGGTTGAAAAATATGAAGAGCCTGAAAAGGTGTGAAAAATACGAAGAGCTTCAAAGGTGTCAAAATTATGAGGAGCATGAAACGCTCTGAAAAAGAGGAGGAGCAGCAAGCGATGTTGAAAAACATGAAGAGCGTGAAAAGGTGTGAAAAATATGAAGAGCTTCAAAAGGTGTCAAATATATGAGGAGCATGATACGGTCTGAAAATTAGGAGGAGTATGAAGTGGTGCTGAAAAATATGAAGAGCCTGAAAAGGTGTGAAAAATAGGAAGAGCTTCAAAAGTTGTGAAAAATATGAGGAGCATGAAACGGTCTGAAACATAAGAGGAGCATGAAGCCGTGTTGAAAAATATGTAGAGACTGAAAAGGTGTAAAAAATATGAAGAGCTTCAAAAGGTGTCAAAAATATGAGGAGCTGAAACGGTCTGAAAAATAGGAGGAGCATTGTAGCGTTGTTCAAAAACTTGAAGAGCCTGAAATGGTGTGAAAAATATGAAGAGCTTCAAAAGGTGTCAAAAATATGAGGAGCATGAAACGGTCTGAAAAATAAGAGGAGCATGAAATGGTGTTGAAAAACATGAAGAGCCTGAAAAGGTGTGAAAAATATGAAGAGCTTCAAAGGTGTCAAAATTATGAGGAGCATGAAACGCTCTGAAAAAGAGGAGGAGCAGCAAGCGATGTTGAAAAACATGAAGAGCGTGAAAAGGTGTGAAAAATATGAAGAGCTTCAAAAGGTGTCACAAATATGAGGAGCATGAAAGGGTCTGAAAAATAGGAGGAGCATGAAGCGGTGTTGAAAAACATGAAGAGCCTGAAAAGGTGTGAAAAATATGAAGAGCTTCAAAAGGTGTCAAGAATATGAGGAGCATGAAACGGTCTGAAAAATAGGAGGAGCATGAAGTGGTGCTGAAAAACATGAATAGCCTGAAAAGGTGTGAAAAATATGAAGAGCTTCAAAAGGCGTCAAAAATATGAGGAGCATGAAACGGTCTGAAAAATAGGAGAAGCATGAAACGCTCTGAAAAATAGAAGGAGCATGAAGTGTTGTTGAAAAACATGAAGAGCCTGAAAAAGGTGTGAAACATATGAGGAGCATGATACGGTCTGAAAAATAGGAGGAGCATGAAGCGGTGTTGAAAAATATGAAGAGCCTGAAAAGGTGTGAAAAATATGAAGAGCTTCAAAAGGTGTCAAAAATATAAGGAGCATGAAACGGCCTGAAATATAGGAGGAGCATGAAAAGGTGTTAAAAAACATGAAGAGCCTAAAAAGGTGTGAAAAATATGAAAAGCTTCAAATGTTGTTAATTATATGAGGAGAATTAAACGGTCTGATAATTAGGAGGAGCATGAAGTGGTGTTGAAAAACATGAAAAGCTTGAAAAAGGTGTGAAACATATGAGTAGAATAAAACAGTCTGAAAAATAGGAGGAGCATGAAGTGGTGTAGAAAAACATGAAGACCCTGAAAAGGTGTGAAAAATATGAAGAGCTAGAAAAAGTGTCAAAAATATGAGTAGCTTGAAACGGTCTGAAATATAGGAGGAGCGTGAAAAGGTGTTAAAAAAATACAAAGAGCTTCAAAATGTTTGAAACATATGAGGAGCATGAAACGGTCTGAAAAATAGGAGGAGCATGAAGCGTTGTTGAAAAACATGAAGAGCCTGAAAAGGTGTGAAAAACATGAAGTGCTTCAAAAGGTGTCAAAAACATGAGGAGCATGAAAAGGTCTGAAAAATAGGAGGAGCATGAAGCGGTGTTCAAAAAAATGAAGAGCCTGGAGAAGTGTGAAAAATATGAAGAGCTTCAAAAAGTGTCAAAAATATGAGGAGCATTAAACGGTCTGAAAAATAGGAGAACCATGAAGTGGGGTTGAAAAATATGAAGAGCCTGAAAAGGTGTGAAAAATACGAAGAGCTTCAAAGGTGTCAAAATTATGAGGAGCATGAAACGCTCTGAAAAAGAGGAGGAGCAGCAAGCGATGTTGACAAACATGAAGAGCGTGAAAAGGTGTGAAAAATATGAAGAGCTTCAAAAGGTGTCAAATATATGAGGAGCATGATACGGTCTGAAAAATAGGAGGAGTATGAAGTGGTGCTGAAAAATATGAAGAGCCTGAAAAGGTGTGAAAAATAGGAAGAGCTTCAAAAGTTGTGAAAAATATGAGGAGCATGAAACGGTCTGAAAAATAAGAGGAGCATGAAGCCGTGTTGAAAAACATGTAGAGACTGAAAAGGTGTAAAAAATATGAAGAGCTTCAAAAGGTGTCAAAAATATGAGGAGCATGAAACGGTCTGAAAAATAGGAGGAGCATTGTAGCGTTGTTCAAAAACTTGAAGAGCCTGAAATGGTGTGAAAAATATGAAGAGCTTCAAAAGGTGTCAAAAATATGAGGAGCATGAAACGGTCTGAAAAATAAGAGGAGCATGAAATGGTGTTGAAAAACATGAAGAGCCTGAAAAGGTGTGAAACCTATGAAGAGCTTCAAAAGGTGTGAAATACATGAGGAGTATGAAACGGTCTGAAAAATAGGAGGATCATGAGCGGTATTGAAAAACATGAATAGACTGAAAAGGTGTGAAAAATATGAAGAGCTTCAAAATGTGTCAAAAATATGAGGAGCATGAAACGGTCTGAAAAATATGACGAGCATGAAACGGTGTTCAAAAACATGAAGAGCCTGAAAAGGTGTGAAAAATATGAAGAGCTTCAAAAGAAGTGAAAAATATGAGGAGCATGAAACGGTCTGAAAAATACGAGGAGCATGAAGCGGTGTTGAAAAATATGAAGAGCCTGAAAAGGTGTGAAAAATAGGAAGAGCTTCAAAAGGCGTCAAAAATATGAGGAGCATGAAACGGTCTGAAAAATAGGAGAAGCATGAAATGGTCTGAAAAATAGGAGGAGCATGAAGCGGTTTGAAAAACATGAAGAGCCTGAAAAAGTGTGAAAAATATGAAGAGCTTCAAAAGGTGTCAAAAATATGAGGAGAATGAAACGGTCTGAAAATTAGGAGGAGCATGAAGCGGTGTTGAAAAACATAAAGAGCCTGAAACAGTGTGAAATATATGAAGAGCCTCAAAGGTGTCAAAAATAAGAGGAGCAAGAAAAGGTCTGAAAAATTGAAGGAGCTTGAAGTGGTGTTGAAAGACATGAAGAGCCTGAAAAAGTGTGAAATATATGAAGAGCCTCAAAGGTGTCAAAAATATGAGGAGCAAGAAACGGTCTGAAAAATAGAAGGAGCTTGAAGTGGTGCTGAAAAACATGAAGAGCCTGAAAAGGTGTGAAAAATATGAAGAGTTTCAAAAAGGTGTCAAATATATAGAGGGTGATACGGTCTGAAAATAAAAAGGAGCAAGAAACTGTTTTCAAAAACATGAAGAGCCTCAAAAGGTGTGAAAAATATGAAGAGCTTCAAAAAGGTGTCAAATATATAGAGGGTGAAACGGTCTGAAAAATATGAGGAGCAAGAAACTGTTTTCAAAAACATGAAGAGCCTCAAAAGGTGTGAACAATGTGAAGAGCTTCAAACTGTGTCAAAAATATGAGGAGCATGAAACGGTCTGAAACATAGGTGGAGCATGAAGTGTTGTTGAAAAACATGAAGAGCCTGAAAAAGGAGTGAAAAATATGAAGAGCTTCAAAAGGTGTCAAAAATATAAGGAGCATGAAACGGTCTGAAATATAGGAGGAGCATGAAAAGGTGTTAAAAAACATGAAGAGCCTGAAAAGGTGTGAAAAATATGAAAAGCTTCAAATGGTGTAAAAAATATGAGGAGAATGAAACGGTCTGATAATTAGGAGGAGCATGAAGTGGTGTAGAAAAATATGAAGACCCTGAAAAGGTGTGAAAAATATGAAGAGCTACAAAAAGTGTCAAAAATAGGAGGAGCTTGAAACGGTCTGATATATAGGAGGAGCGTGAAAAAGTGTTAAAAAAATACGAAGAGCTTCAAAACGTGTCAAAAATATGAGGAGCATGAAACGGTCTGAAAAATAAGAGGAGCATGAAATGGTGTTGAAAAACATGAAGAGCCGGAAAAGGTGTGAAACATATGAAGAGCTTCAAAAGGTGTGAAATACATGAGGAGTATGAAACGGTCTGAAAAATAGGAGGATCATGAGCGGTATTGAAAAACATGAATAGACTGAAAAGGTGTGAAAAATATGAAGAGCCTCAAAGGTGTCAAAAATATGAGGAGCAAGAAACGGTCTGAAAAATAGAAGGAGCCTGAAGTGGTGTTGAAAAACATGAAGAGCCTGAAAAGGTGTGAAAAATATGAAGAGCTTCAAAGGTGTCAAAATTAAGAGGAGCATGAAACGCTCTGAAAAAGAGGAGGAGCAGCAAGCGATGTTGAAAAACATGAAGAACGTGAAAAGGTGTGAAAAATATGAAGAGCTTCAAAAAGGTGTCAAATATATAGAGGGTGAAACGGTCTGAAAAATATGAGGAGCAAGAAACTGTTTTCAAAAACATGAAGAGCCTCAAAAGGTGTGAACAATGTGAAGAGCTTCAAACTGTGTCAAAAATATGAGGAGCAGGAAACGGTCTGAAACATAGGAGGAGCATGAAGTGATGTTGAAAAACATGAAGAGCCTGAAAAAGGTGTAAAACATATGAGGAGCATGATACGGTCTGAAAAATAGGAGGAGCATGAAGCGGTGTTGAAAAATATGAAGAGCCTGAAAACGTATGAAAAATATGAAGAGCTTCAAAAGGTGTCAAAAATATAAGGAGCATGAAACGGTCTGAAATATAGCAGGAGCATGAAAAGGTGTTAAGAAACATGAAGAGCTTGAAAAGGTGTGAAAAATATGAAAAGATTCAAATGGTGTCAAAAATATGAGGAGATGAAACGGTCTGAAAATTAGGAGGAGCATGAAGCGGTGTTGAAAACATGAAGAGCCTGAAAATGTGTGAAATATATGAAGAGCCTCAAAGGTGTCAAATTATGAGGAGCAAGAAACGGTCTGAAAAATAGGAGGAGCTTGAAGCGGTGTTGAAAAACATGAAGAGCCTGAAAAGGTGTGAAAAATGTGAAGAGCTTCAAACTTTGTCAAAAATATGAGGAGCATGAAATGGTCTGAAATATAGGATTAGCATGAAGTATTGTTGAAAAACATGAAGAGCCTGAAAAATGTGTGAAACATATGAGGAGCATGATACCATCTGAAAAATAGGAGGAGCATGAAGCGGGGTTGAAAAATATGAAGAGCCTGAAAAGGTGTGAAAAATATGAAAAGCTTCAAAAGGTGTCAAAAATATAAGGAGCATGAAACGGTCTGAAATATAGGAGGAGCATGAAAAGGTGTTAAAAAACATGAAGAGCCTGAAAAGGTGTGAAAAATATGAAAAGCTTCAAATGGTGTCAAAAGTATGAGGAGAATGAAACGGTCTGAAAATTAGGAGGAGCATGAAGCGGTGTTGAAAAACATGAAGAGCCTGAAAATGTGTGAAATATATGAAGAGCCTCAAACGTGTCAAAAATATGAGGAGCAAGAATCGGTCTGAAAAATAGGAGGAGCTTGAAGCGGTGTTGAAAAATATGAAGAGCCTGAAAAGATGTGAAATATATGAAGAGCTTCAAAAGGTGTAAAAAATATAAGGAGCATGAAATGGTATGAAATATAGGAGGAGCATGAAAAGGTGTTAAAAAACTTGAAGAGCTTCAAAAGGTGTGAAATATATGAGGAGCATGAAACGGTCTGAAAAATAGGAAGAGCATGTAGTGGTTTTGAAAATCATGAAGAGCCTGAAAGGTGTGAAAAATATGAAGAACTTCAAAAGGTGTCAAAAATATAAGGAGCATGAAACGGTCAGAAAAATAGGAGGAGCATAAACTGGTGTTGAAAAACATGAAGAGCCTGAAAAGGTGTGAAAAATATGAAGAACTTCAAAAGGTGTCAAATATATGAGGAGCATGAAACGGTCTGAAAAATAGGAGGATCATGAAACGGTGTTCATACACTTGAAGAGCCCGGAAAGGTGTGAAAAAAATGAAGAGCTTCATAAAGGTGTCAAAAATATGAGGAGGGTGAAAGGGTCTGAAAAACATGAGGAGCAAGAAACTGTTTTCAAAAACATGAAGAGCCTCAACAGTTGTGAAAAATATGAAGAGCTTCAAACTGTGTCAAATATATGAGAAACATGAAACGGTCTGAAAAATAGAAGGAGCTTGAAGTGGTGTTGAAAAACATGAAGAGCCTGAAAAGGTGTGAAAAATATGAAGAGCTTCAAAAAGGTGTCAAATATATAGAGGGTGAAACGGTCTGAAAAATATGAGGAGCAAGAAACTGTTTTCAAAAACATGAAGAGCCTCAAAAGGTGTGAAAATATGAAGAGCTTCAAAAAGGTGTCAAATATATAGAGGGTGAAACGGTCTGAAAAATATGAGGAGCAAGAAACTGTTTTCAAAAACATGAAGAGCCTCAAAAGGTGTGAACAATGTGAAGAGCTTCAAACTGTGTCAAAAATATGAGGAGCATGAAACGGTCTGAAACATAGGAGGAGCATGAAGTGATGTTGAAAAACATGAAGAGCCTGAAAAAGTGTGAAACATATGAGGAGCATGATACGGTCTGAAAAATAGGAGGAGCATGAAGCGGTGTTGAAAAATATGTAGAGCCTGAAAACGTATGAAAAATTGGAAGAGCTTCAAAAGGTGTCAAAAATATAAGGAGCATGAAACGGTCTGAAATATAGCAGGAGCATGAAAAGGTGTTAAAAAACATGAAGAGCCTGAAAAGGTGTGAAAAATATGAAGAGCTTCAAATGGTGTCAAAAATATGAGGAGAATGAAACGGTCTGAAAATTAGGAGGAGCATGAAGCGGTGTTGAAAACATGAAGAGCCTGAAAATGTGTGAAATATATGAAGAGCCTCAAAGGTGTCAAAAATATGAGGAGCAATAATCGGTCTGAAAAATAGGAGGAGCTTGAAGCGGTGTTGAAAAATATGAAGAGCCTGAAAAGGTGTGAAATATATGAAGAGCTTCAAAAGGTGTCAAAAATATAAGGAGCATGAAATGATAGGAAATATAGGAGCAGCATGAAAAGGTGTTAAAAAACTTGAAGAGCTTCAAAAGGTGTGAAACATATGAGGAAGAGCATGTAGTGGTGTTGAAAACCATGAAGAGCCTGAAAGTTGTGAAAAATATGAAGAGCTTTAAAAGGTGTCAAAAATATGAGGAGCATGAAACGGTCTGAAAAATAGGAGGAGCATGAAGCTATGTAGAAAAACATGAAGAACCTGAAAAGGTGTGAAATATATGAAGAGCTTCAAAATGTGTAAAATATGAGGAGTATGAAACGGTCTGAAAAATAGGAGTAACATGAAACACTGTTCAAAATCATGAAGAGCCTGAAAAGGTGTGAAAAACATGAAGAGCCTGAAAAGGTGTGAAAAATATGAAGAGCTTCAAAAGGTGTCAAAAATGAGATGAGCATGAAACGGTCTGAAAAATCGGAGGAGCATGAAGTGGGGTTGAAAATCATGAAGAGCCTGAAAAGGTGTGAAAAATATGAGGAGCTTCAAAAGGTGTGAAATTCATGAGGAGCATGAAATGGTCTGAAAAATAGGAGAAGAATGAAGTGGTGGGGAAAAATATGAAGAGCCTGAAAAGGTGTGAAAAATATGAAGAGCTTCAAAAGGTGTCAAAAATTAGATGAGTATGAAACGGTCTGAAAATTTGGAGGAGCAAGAAGTAGTGTTGAACAAAATGAAGAGCCTAAAAATGTGTGAAAAATATAAAGAGCTTCAAAATGTGTGAAATTCATGAGGATCATGAAACGGTCTGAAAAATAGGAGAAGCATGAAGTGGTGTGAAAAAACATGAAGTGCCTGAAAAGGTGTGAAATATATGAAGAGCTTCAAAAGGTGTCAAAAATATGAGGAGCATGAAACGGTGTGAAAAAAGGAGGAGGATGAAACGGTCTGAAAAATAATAGGAGCATGAATCGATGTTGAAAACATGAAGAGCATGAAGAGGTGTGAAAAATATGAAGAGCTTCAAAAGGTGTCAAAAATATTAGGAGCAAGAAACGGTCTGAAAAATAGGAGGAGCATGAAGCGGTGTTGAAAAACATGAAGAGCCTGAAAATGTGTGAAAAATATGAAGAGCTCCAAAAGCTGTCAAAAATATGAGGCGCCTGTAACGGTCTGAAAAATAGGAGGAGCATGAAGCAGTGTTGAAAAACATGAAGAGCTTGAAATGGGGTGAAATATATTAAGAGCTTCAAAAGGTGTCAAAAATAGGAGGAGTATGAAACGGTCTGAAATCTCGGAGGAGCATGAAGTGTTATTGAAAAACATGAAGATCATGAAAAGGTGTGAAATATGAAGAGCTTCAAAACGTGTCAAAAATGTGAGGAGCATGAAACGGTCTGAAAAATAGGAGGAGCATGAAGCCATGTTCAAAAACATGAAGAGCCTGAAAAGGTGTGAAAAATATGAAGAGCTTCAAAAGGTGTCAAATTATGAGGATAATGAAACGGTGTGAAAAACAGGAGGAGCATGAAACGGACTGAAAAATAGGAGGGGCATGAATCGGTGTTGAAAACATGAAGAGCATGAAAAGGTGTGAAAAATATGAGGAGCTTCAAAAGTGTAAAAAATATGAGGAGCATGATACGGTTTGAAAAATAGGAGGAGCATGAAGCGGTGTTGAAAACATGAAGTGCCTGAAAAGGTGTGAAATATATGAAGAGCTTCAAAAGGTGTCAAAAATATGAGGAGCATGAAACGGTCTGAAAAACAGGAGGAGCATGAAGCCGTGTTCAAAAACATGAAGAGCCTGAAAAGGTGTGAAAAATATGAAGAGCTTAAAAAGGTGTCAAAAATATGAGGAGCATGAAACGGTGTGAAAATAGGACGAGGATGAAACGGTCTGAAAATAATAGGAGCATGAATCGATGTTGAAAACATGAAGAGCATGAAAAGGTGTGAAAAATATGAAGAGCTTCAAAAAGTGTCAAAAATATTAGGAGCAAGAAACGGTCTGAAAAATAGGAGGAGCATGAAGCGGTGTTGATAAACATGAAGAGCCTGAAAATGTGTGAAAAATATGAAGAGCTTCAAAAGGTGTCAAAAATATGAGGAGCATGAAACGTTCTGAAAATTAGGAGAAGCATGAAACGGTGTTGAAAAACATGAAGATCATGAAAAGGTGTGAAAAATATGAAGAGCTTCAAAAGGTGTCAAAAATATGAGGAGCATGAATCGGTCTGAAAATTGGAGGAGCATGAAGAGGTTTTGAAAAACATGAAGAGCCTGAAAGGTGTGAAATATATGAACAGCTTCAAAAGGTGTCAAAAATAGGAGGAGTATGAAACGGTATGAAAACTAGGAGGAGCATGAAGCGGTGTTGAAACACATGAAGAGCATGAAAAGGTGTGAAAAAATATGAAGAGCTTCAAAAGGTGTCAAAATATGAGGAGCATGAAACGGTCTGAAAAATACGAGGAGCATGAAACGGTCTGAAAAATAGTAGGAGCATGAAGCAGTGTAGAAACACATGAGGAGCCTGAAAAGGTGTGAAATATATGAAGAGCTTTAAAAGGTGTCAAAAATATGAGGAGCATGAAACGGTCTGAAAAATAGGAGGAGCATGAAGCAGTGTAGAAAAACATGAAGAGCCTGAAAAGGTGTGAAATATATGAAGAGCTTCAAAATGTGTCAAAATAAGAGGAGTATGAAAAGGTCTGAAAAATACGAGCAGCATGAAACGCTGTTCAAAATCATGAAGAGCCTGAAAAGGTGTGAAAAACATGAAGAGCCTGAAAAGGTGTGAAAAATATGAAGAGCTTCAAAAGGTGTCAAAAATGAGATGAGCATGAAACGGTCTGAAAAATCGGAGGAGCATGAGTGGGGTTGAAAATCACGAAGAGCCTGAAAAGGTGTGTAAAATATGAAGAGCTTCAAAAGGAGTGAAATACATGAGGAGCATGAAACCGTCTGAATTATAGGAGGCGCATGAAACGGTGTTCAAAAACATGAATAGCCTGAAAAGGTGGGAAAAATATGAAGTGCTTCAAAAGGTGTGAAAAATATGAAGAGCTTCAAAAGGTGTGAAAAATATGAAGAGCTTCAAAATGTGTGAAATACATGAGGAGCATGAAACGGTCAGAAAAATAGGAGGAGCATGAAGCGGTGTTGAAAACCTTGAAGAACCTGAAAAGTAGTGAAAAATATGAAGAGCTTCAAAGGGTATGAAATACATGAGGAACATGAAACGGTGTGAAAAATAGGAGGAGCATGAAGCGGTGTTGAAAAACATGAAGAGACTTAAAACGTGTGAAATATATGAAGAGGCTGAAAAGGTGTGAAAAATATGAAGAGATTCAAAGGTGTCAAAAATATGAGGAGCAAGAAACGGTCTGAAAATAGGAGGAGCATGAAACGGTGTTCAAAAACATGAAGAGCCTGAAAAGGTGTGAAAAATATGAAGAGCTTCAAAAATGTGAAAAATATGAAGAGCTTCAAATGCTGTCAAAAAATGAGATGAGCATGAAACGGTCTGAGAAATAGGAGAAGCATGAAGTGGTGTTGAAAAACATGAAGAGCCTGAAAAAGTGTGAAATATATGAAGAGCTTCAAAAGGCGTGAAAAATATGAAGAGCTTCAAAAGAGATCAAAAATATGAGGAGCATGAAACGGTCTGAAAATAGGAGGAGAATTGTAGCATTGTTCAAAAACTTGAAGAGCCTGAAAAGGTGTGAAAAATATGAAGAGCTTCAAAAGGTGTCAAAAATATGAGGAGCATGAAACGGTCTGAAAAATAGGAGGAGCATTAAGCCGTGTTCAAAAACATGAAGAGCATGAAAAGGTGTGAAAAATATGAAGAGCTTCAAAAGGTGTCAAAAATATGAGGAGCATGAAACGGTGTGAAAATAGGACGAGGATGAAACGGTCTGAAAAATAATAGGAGCATGAATCGATGTTGAAAACATGAAGAGCATGAAAAGGTGTGAAAAATATGAAGAGCCTCAAAAAGTGTCAAAAATATTAGGAGCAAGAAACGGTCTGAAAAATAGGAGGAGCATGAAGCGGTGTTGATAAACATGAAGAGCCTGAAAATGTGTGAAAAATATGAAGAGCTTCAAAAGGTGTCAAAAATATGAGGCGCATGTAACGGTCTGAAAAATAGGAGGAGCATGAAGCGGTGTTGATAAACATGAAGAGCTTCAAAAGGTGTGAAAAATACGAAGAGCTTCAAAAGGTGTGAAATACATGAGGAGCATGAAACTGTCTGAAAAATAGGAGGAGCATGAAGCGCTGTTCAAAAACATGAAGAGTTTGAAAAGGTGTAAAAAATATGAAGAGCTACAAAAGGTGTGAAATACATGAGGAGCATGAAACGGTGTATAAAATAGGAGGAGCATGAAGCGGTGTTCAGAAAC
This sequence comes from Dama dama, assembly GCF_033118175.1. Lineage (NCBI taxonomy): Eukaryota > Metazoa > Chordata > Mammalia > Artiodactyla > Cervidae > Dama > Dama dama. The sequence goes on along the minus strand of NW_026870948.1, from coordinate 1,681,278 downwards.
ATGAAGAGCCTGAAAAGGTGTGAAAAATATGAAGAGCTACAAACGGTGTTAAAAATATGAGGAGAATGAAACGGTCTGAAAAATAGAAGGAGCATGAAGCGGTGTTCAAAAATATGAAGAGCTTGAAAAGGTGTGAAAAATATGAAGAGCTTCAAAAGATGTGAAATACATGAGGAGCATGAAACTGTCTGAAAAATAGGAGGAGCATGAGACGGTGTTGAAAAACGTGAAGAGCCTGAAAAGGTGTGAAAAATATGAAGAGCTTCAAAAAGCGTGAAAAATATGAGGAGCATGAAACGGTCTGAAAAAGAGAAGGAGCATGAAGCATTGATGAAAAACATGAAGAGCCTGAAAACGTGTGAAAAATATGAACAGCTTCAAAAGGTGTGAAATACATGAGGAGCATGAAACGGTCTGAAAAATAGGAGGATCATGAAGCGGTGTTGAAAAACATGAAGAGCCTGAAAAGGTGTGAAAAATTTGAAGAGCTTCAAAACCTTTCAAAAATATGAGGAGCATGAAACGGTCTGAAAAATAGGAGCAGCATGAAGCGGTGTTCAAAAATATGAAGAGCCTGAAAAGGTGTGAAAAATATGACGAGCTTCAACAGTTGTGAAAAATAGGAGGAGCATGAAGCGGTGTTGAAAAACATGAAGAGCCTGAAAACGTGTGAAAAATATGATGAGTTTCAAAAGATGTGAAAAATAAGAAGAGCTTCCAAAGGTGTCAAAAATGAGATGAGCATGAAACGGTCTGAAAAATAGGAGGAGCATGAAACGGTTTTGAAAATCACGAAGAGCCTGAAAAGGTGTGAATAATATGAAGAGCTACAAAAGGAGTCAAAAATATGAGGAGCATGAAACGATCTGATAATTAGGAGGAGCATGAAGTGGTGTTTAAAAACATGAAGAGCCTGAAAAGGTGTGAAAAATATGAAGAGCTTCAAAAAGTGTGAAAAATATGAGGAGCATTATACGGTCTGAAAAGTAGGAGGAGCATGAAACAGTGTTCAAAAACATGAAGAGACTGAAAAGGTGTGAAAAATATGAAGCGCTTCAAAATCTGTCAAAAATGAGATGAGCATGAAACGGTCTGAAAAATAGGAGGAACATGAAGTGGTGTTGAAAAACATGAAGAGCCTGAAAAAGTGTGAAATATATGAAGAGCTTCAAAAGATGTGAAAAATATTAGGCGCTTCAAAAGAGGTCAAAAATATGAGGAGCATGAAACGGTCTGAAAAAGAAGAGGAGCATGAAGCGGTGCTCAAAAACATGAAGAGCCTGAAAAGGTGTGAAAAATACGAAGAGCTTCAAAAGGTGTGAAATACATGAGGATCATGAAACTGTCTGAAAAATAGGAGGAGCATGAAGCGCTGTTCAAAAACATGAAGAGCTTGAAAAGGTGTAAAAAATATGAAGAGCTACAAAAGGTGTGAAGTACAGGAGGAGCATTAAACGGTCTGAAAATAGGAGGAGAATGAAGCGGTGTTGAAAAACATGAAGAGCCTGAAAAGGTGTGAAAAATATGAAGAGCTTCAAAAGGTGTGAAGTACAGGAGGAGCATTAAACTGTCTGAAAAATAGGAGGAGCAGGAAGCGCTGTTGAAAAACATGAAGAGCCTGAAATGGTGTGAAAAATGTGAAGAGCTTCAAAAGGTGTGAAAAATAGGAGGAGCATGAAGAGGTGTTCCAAAACATGAAATGCCTGAAAAGTTGTAAAAAATATGAAGAGCTTCAAAAGGTGTCAAAAATATGAGGAGCGTGAAACGGTCTGAAAAACAGGAGGAGCATGAATCGGTCTTCAAAATCATGAAGAGCCTGAAAATGTGTGAAAAATATGAAGAGCTTCAAAAGTTGTGAAATACTTGAGGAGCATGAAACGGTCTGAAAAATAGGAGGATCATGAAGCATTGTTGAAAAACATGAACAGCTTGAAAAGGTGTGAAAAATATGAAGACTTTCAAAAGGTTTAAAATATATGAGGAGCATGAAACGGTCTGAAAAATAGAAGCAGCAAAAAACGGTGTTCAAAAACATGAAGAGCCTGAAAAGGTGTGAAAAATACGAACAGCTTCAAAGGTGTGAAAAATATGAAGAGCTTCAAAAGGTGTCAAAAATATGAGGAGCATGAAAAGGTCTGAAAAATACGAGGAGCATGAAGTGGTGTTGAAAATCATGAAGAGCCTGAAAAGATGTGAAAAATATGAAGAGTTTCAAAAGGTGTCAAAAATATGAGGAGCATGAAACGGTCTGAAAAGCTGGAGATGAATGAAGCGGTGTTGAAATACATGAAGAGCCTGAAAAGTTATAAAAATATGAAGAGCTTCAAAAGGTGTAAAAAATACGAAGAGCTTCAAAAGGTGTCAAAAATGAGATGAGCATGAAACGGTCTCAAAAATAGGAGGAGCATGAAGCGGTGGTGAGAAAAATAAAGGGCCTGAAAATGTATGAAAAATATGAAGAGCTTCAAAAGGTGTGAAAAGTATGAGGAGCATGAAGCGGTGTTCAAAAACATGAAGAGCCTGAAAAGGTGTGAAAAATATGAGTAGCCTCAAAATGTGTCAAAAACATGAGGAGTGTGAAACGTTGTGAAAAATAGCAGGAACATGAAGCGGTGTTCAAAAACATGAAGAGCCTGAAAACGTGTGAAAAATTTGAATAGCTTCATAAATGTGAAAAATATGAAGAGCTTCAAAAGGTGTGAAATATATGAAGAGCTTCAAAAAGTGTCAAAAATTAGATGAGCATGAAACGGTCTGAAAAATAGGAGGAGCATGAAGTGGTGTTTTGAAAAACATGAACAGCCTGAAAAGGTGTGAAATATATGAAGAGCTTCAAAAGGTGTGAAAAATATGAAAAGCTTCAAAAGGTGTCAAAAAAATGAAGAGCATGAAATGGCCTGAAAAATAGGAGGAGCATGAAGCGGTGTTCAAAAACATGAAGAGCCTGAAAAGGTGTGAAATATATGAAGAGCTTCAAAACGTGTGAAAAATATGAAGAGCTTCAAAAGGTGTCAAAAAAATGAAGAGCATGAAACGGTCTGAAAATAGGAGGAGCATGAAACGGTGTTCAAAACATGAAGAGCCTTAAAAGGTGTGAAAAATATGAAGAACTTTAAAAGGTGTCAAGAATATGAGGAGCATGAAACGTTCTGAAAAATAGGAGGATCATGAAACGGTGTTCAAACACATGAAAAGCCTGAAAAGGTGTGAAAAATATGAGTAGCCTCAAAACGTGTCAAAAATATGAGGAGTGTGAAACGTTGTGAAAAATAGCAGGAGGATGAAGCGGTGTTCAAAAACATGAAGAGCCTGAAAACGTGTGAAAAATTTGAATAGCTTCATAAATGTGAAAAATATGAAGAGCTTCAAAAGGTGTGAAATATATGAAGAGCTTCAAAAGGTGTCAAAAATTAGATGAGAATGAAACGGTCTAAAAAATAGGAGGAACATGAAGTGGTGTTGAGAAACATGAAGAGCCTGAAAATGTGTGAAATATATGAAGATCTTCAAAAGGTGTGAAAAATATGAAGTGCTTCTAAAGGTGTCAAAAATATGAAGACCATGAAACGGTCGCAAAAATAGGAGGAACTTGAATTGGTGTTCGAAAACATGAAGAGTCTGAAAAGGTGTGAAATATAAGAAGAGCTTCAAAGGGTGTCAAAATTATGAGGAGCATGAAACGGTCTGAAAAATAGGAGGATCATGAAACAGTGTTGAAAACCATGAAGAGCCTGAAAAGGTGTGAAAAATATGAAGAGCTTCAAAACGTGTCAAAAATATGAGGAGCATGAAACTGTCTGAAAAATAGGAGGAGCATGATGCGGTGTTGAAAAATATGAAGAGCCTGAAAACGTGTGAAAAATATGAAAATCTTCAAAAGGTATGAAAAATATGAAGAGCTTCAAAAGGTGTCAAAAATGAGATGACCATGAAACGGTCTGAAAAATAGAAGGAGCATGAAGTTATTTCCAAAAAAATGAAGAGCCTGAAAAGGTGTGAAGTATATGAAGATTTCAAAAGGTGTCAAAAATATGAGGAGCATGAAACGGTCTGAAAAATAGGAGGAGCATGAAGTCATGTTGAAAAACATGAAGAGCCTGAAAATGTGTGAAAAATACGAAGAGCTTCAAAAGGTGTCACAAATAAGAGGAGCATGAAACGGTCTGAAATATATGAGGAGCATGAAGCGGTGTTCAAAAACATGAAGAGCCTGAAAAGGTGTGAAAAATTTGAAGAGCTTCAACAGATGTGAAAATTAGGAGGAGCATGAAGCGGTGTTAAAAAACATGAAGAGCCTGAAAACGTGTGAAAAATATGAAGGGTTTCAAAAGATGTGGAAAATAAGAAGAGCTTCAAAAGGTGTCAAAAATGAGATGAGCATGAAACGGTCTGAAAAATAGGAGGCGCACGAAGCGGTGTTGAAAAACATGAAGCGCCTGAAAAGGTGTTAGAAATATGAAGAGCTTCAAATGTTGTCAAAAATATGAGGAGTATGAAACTGTCTGCAAAATGGGAGGAACATGAAGTGGTGTTGAAAAACATGGGGAGTCTGAAAAGGTGTGAATAATATGAAGAGCTACAAAAGGTGTCAAATATATTAGGAGCATGAAACGGTCTGATAATTAGGAGGAGCATGAAGTGGTGTTTAAAAACATGAAGAGCCTGAAAAGGTGTGAAAAATATGAAGAGCTTCAAAACGTGTGAAATATATGACGAGCATTATATGGTCTGAAAAGTAGGAGGAGCATGAAACGGTGTTCAAAAACATGAAGAGACTGAAAAGGTGTGAAAAATATGAAGAGCTTCAAAAGATGTGAAATACATGAGGAGCATGAAACGGGTTGAAAAATAGGAGGAGCATGAACCGGTGTTCAAAAACATAAAGAGCATGAAAAGGTATGAAAAACATGAAAAGCTTCATAAGGTGTCAAATTTAGTTTAGCATGAAAGGGTCTGAAAAATAGGAGGGGCATGAAGTGGTGTTGAAAACATGAAGAGCCTGAAAAGGTGTGAAATATACGAAGAGCTTCAAAAGGTGTTAAAAATATGAAGTGCATCAAAAGGTGTCAAAATGAGATGAGCATGAAACGGTCTGAAAAATAGTAGGAGCATGAAGTGGTGTTGAAAAAAAAGAAGAGCCTGAAAAGGTGTGAAATATATGAAGAGCTTCAAAAGGTGTCAAAAATATGAGGAGCATGAAACGGTCTGAAAAATAGGAGTAGCATGAAGCGGTGATGAAAAACATGAAGGGCATGAAAACGTGTGAAAAATATGAAGAGCTTCAAAAGGTGTGAAAAATACAAACAGCTTCGAAAGGTGTCAAAAATGAGATGAGCATGAAACGGTCTGAAAAATAGTAGGAGCATGAATTGGTGTTGAAATACATGAAGAGCCTGAAAAGGTATGAAAAATATGAAGAGCTTCAAAACGTGTGAAATATATGAGGAGCATGATACAGTCTGAAAAATAGGAGGAACATGAAAAGGTGTTCAAAACCGTGAAGAGCCTGAAAAGTTGTGAAAAATATGAAAAGCTTCCAAAGGTGTCAAAAATGAGATCAGCATGAAACGGTCTGAAAAACAGGAGGATCATGAAGCGGTGTTGAAAAACATGAAGAGCCTGAAAAGGTGTGAGAAATATGAAGAGCTTCAAAAGGTGTCAAAAATATGAGGAGCATGAAACGGAATGAAAAATAGGAGGAGCATGAAGCGGTGTTGAAAAACTTGAAGAGCCTGAAAATGTGTGAAAAATATGAAAAGCGTCAAAAGGTGTCAAGAATATGAGGAGCATGAAACGGAATGAAAAATAGGAGGAGCATGAAGCGGTGTTGAAAAACATGAAGAGTATGTAAGGGTGTGAAATATATGAAGAGCTTCAAAAGGTGTGAAATACATGAGGAGCATGAAACGGGCTCAAAAATAGGAGGAGCATGAAGCGGTGTTGAAAAACATGAAGAGCCTGAAAATGGTGTGAAAAATATGAAGAGCTTCAAAAGGTGTGAAAAATATGAAGAGCTTCAAAAGGTGTCAAAAATATGAGGAACATGAAACGGTCTGAAAAATTGGAGGAGCATGAAGCCGTGTTCAAAAACATGAACAGCCTGAAATTATGTGAAAAATATGAAGAGCCTGAAAAGGTGTGAAAAATATGAGGAGCTTTAAAAGGTGTCAAATACATGAGGAGCATGAAACGGTCTGAAAAATAGGAGAATCAGAAAGCGGTGTTGAAAAACATGAAGAGCCTGAAAATGGTGTGAAAAATATCAAAGGCTTCAAAAGGTGTCAAAAATGAGATGTGCATGAAACGGTCAGAAAAATAGGAGGAGCATGAAACGGTGTTCAAAGACATGAAGAGCCTGAAAAGGTGTGAAAAATATGAAGAGCCTCAAAAAATGTCAAAAATATGAGGAATATGAAACGGTCTGAAAAATAGGAGGATCATAAAGTGGTGTTGAAAAACATGAAGAGCCTGAAAATGGTGTGAAAAATATGAAGAGCTTCAAAAGGAGTCAAAAATGAAATGTGCATGAAACGGTCTGAAAAATATGAGGAGCATGAAGTCGTTGTGAAAATCATGAAAAGCCTGAAAATGTGTGCAAAATACGAAGAGCTTCAAAAGTTGTGAAATACATGAGGAGCATGAAACGGTCTGAGAAATAGGAAGAGCATGAACCGGTGTTCAAATACATGAAAAGCGTGAAAAGGTGTGAAAAATATGAAGAGCTTCAAAAATATGAAAAACATGAAGAGCTTCAAAAGGTGTGAAAAATATGAAGAGCTTCAAAATGTGTCAAAAATATGAGGAGGATGAAACGGTCTAAAAAATCGGAGGAGCATGAAATGGTGTTCAAATACATGAAGAGACTGAAAAGGTGTGAAAAACAGTAAGAGCTTCAAATGGTGTGAAATACATGAGGAGCATGAAACGGTCTGAAAAATAGGAGGAGCATGAATCGGTGATGAAAAACATGGAGAGCCTGAAAAGGTGTGAAAAATATGAAGAGCTTCAAAAGGTTTCAAAATGTGTGGAGCATGAAACGGTCTGAAAAATAGGAGGAGCATGAAGCGGTTTTGAAAAACATAAAGAGCCTGAAAAGGTGTGAAAAATATGAAGAGCTTCTAAAGGCGTCAAAAATATGAGGAGCATGAAATGGTCTGAAAAATAGGAGGAGCATGAAACCGTGATCAAAAACATGAATACCTGAAAAGTTGTGAAAAATATGAAGAGCTTCAAAAGGTGTGAAATACATGAGGAGCATAAAACGGTCTGAAAAATAGGAGAAGCATGAAGTGGTGTGAAAAAACATGAAGAGCCTGAAAAGGTGTGAAAAATATGAAAAGCTTCTAAAGGCGTCAAAAATATGAGGAGCATGAAATGGTCTGAAAAATAGGAGGAGCAAGAAGGGGTGTTGAAAAACATTAAGAGCCTGAAAGGGTGTGAAAAATATGAAGAGCTTCAAAAGATGACAAAAATATGAGGAGCATGAAACGGTCTGAAAAATAGGCGGAGCATGAAGCGATGTTCAAAAACATGAAGAGCGTGAAAAGGTGTGAAAAATATGAAGAGCTTCAAAAGGTGTCAAACATAAGAGGAGCATGAAACGGTCTGAAAAATAGGAGGAGCATGAAACGGTATTGAAAAACTTGAAGAGCCTGAAAACGTGTGAAAATTTGAAAAGCTTCAAAAGGTGTCAAGAATATGAGGAGCATGAAACGGTCTGAAAAATAGGAGGAAAATGAAGCGGTGTTCAATTACATGAAGAGCATGAAAAGGTGTGAAAAATATGAAGAGCTACAAAAGGTGTCAAAAATGAAATGAGCATGAAACGGTCTGAAAAATAGGAGGAGCATGAAGTGGTGTTGAAAAAAAAGAAGAGCCTGAAAAGGTGTGAAATATATGAAGAGCTTCAAAAGGTGTCAAAAATATGAGGAGCATGAAACGGTCTGAAAAATAGGAGGAGCATGAAGCGTTGATGAAAAACATGAAGGGCATGAAAACGTGTGAAAAATATGAAGAGCTTCAAAAGGTGTGAAAAATATGAAGAGCTTCAAAAGGTGTCAAAAATGAGATGTGCATGAAACGGTCTGAAAAATATGCGGAGTATGAAGCGGTGTTCAAAAACATGAAGAGCGTGAAAAGGTGTGAAAAATATGAAGAGCTTCAAAAGGTGTCAAACATAAGAGGAGCATGAAACGGTCTGAAAAATAGGAGGAGCATGAAACGGTGTTGAAAAACATGAAGAGCCTGAAAATGGTGTGAAAAATATGAAGAGCTTCAAAAGGTGTGAAAAATATGAAGAGCTTCAAAAGGTGTCAAAAATATGAGGAACATGAAACGGTCTGAAAAATTGGAGGAGCATGAAGCCGTGTTCAAAAACATGAACAGCCTGAAATTATGTGAAAAATATGAAGAGCCTGAAAAGGTGTGAAAAATATGAGGAGCTTTAAAAGGTGTCAAATACATGAGGAGCATGAAACGGTCTGAAAAATAGGAGGATCAGAAAGCGGTGTTGAAAAACATGAAGAGCCTGAAAATGGTGTGAAAAATATCAAAGGCTTCAAAAGGTGTCAAAAATGAGATGTGCATGAAACGGTCAGAAAAATAGGAGGAGCATGAAGTGGTGTTCAAAAACATGATGAGCCTGAAAAAGTGTGGAAAATATGAAGAGATTCAAAAGCTGTGAAATACATGTGGAGCAGAAAACGGTCTCAAAATAGGAGGAGCATGAAGCGGTGTTGAAAAACATGAAGAGCCTGAAAAGGTGTGAAAAATTTGAAGAGCTTCAAAAGGTGTGAAAAATATGAGGAGTATGAAACGCTCTGAAAAATAGGAGGAGCATGAAACCGTGTTCAAAAACATGAAGAGCCTGAAAAGGCGTGAAAAATATGAAGAGCTTCAAAAGGTGTCAAAAATATGAGGAGCATGAAACGCTCGAAAAAAAGGAGGACCTTGAAGCGGTGTTCAAAAACATGACGAGTCTGAAAAGGTGTGAAATATAAGAAGAGCTTCAAAGGGTGTCAAAATTATGAGGAGCACGAAACGGTCTGAAAAATAGGAGGAGCATGAAACAGTGTTGAAAAACATGAAGAGCCTGAAACGGTGTGAAAAATATGAAGAGCTTCAAAACATGTCAAAAATATGAGGAGCATGAAACTGTCTGAAAAATAGGAGGAGCATGATGCGGTGTTGAAAAATATGAAGAGCCTGAAAACGTGTGAAAAATATGAAGATCTTTAAAAGGTATGAAAAATATGAAGAGCTTCAAAAGGTATCAAAAAAGAGATGAGCATGAAACGGCCTGAAAAATAGGAGGAGCATGAAGTTGTGTTCAAGAAAATGAAGAGCCTGAAAAGGCGTGAAGTATATGAATATTTCAAAAGGTGTCAAAAATCTGAGGAGCATGAAACGGTCTGAAAAATAGGAGGAGCATGAAGCAGTGTTGAAAAACATGAAGAGCCTGAAAAGGTGTGGAAAATATGAAGCGCTTCAAAAGGTGAGAAAAATATGAGGTGCAAGAAACGGTCTGAAAAATAGGAGGAGCATGAAGCGGTGTTGAAAAACAAGAAGAGCCTGAAAACGTGTGAAAAATATGAAGAGCATCAAAAGGTGTGAAAAATATGAGGAGCAGGAAACGGTCTAAAAAATAGAAGCGGCATGAAATGGTGTTCAAAAACATGAAGAGACTGAAAAGATGTGAAAATTATGAAGAGCTTCAAACGGTGTGAAATACATGAGGCGCATGAAACGGTCTGAAAAATAGGAGAAGCATGAAGTGGTGTTGAAACACATGAAGAGCCTGAAAAGGTGTGAAAAATATGAAGAGCTTCAAAATGTGTCAAACATATGAAGAACATGAAAAGGTCTGAAAAATAGGAGGATCATGAAGCAGTGTTCAAAAACATGAAGAGCCTGAAAATGTGTGAAAAATATAAAGAGCTTCAAAATGTGTCAAATATATGAGGAGCATGAAACGGTCTGAAAAATAGGAGGAGCATGAAACGGTGATTAAAAACATGAAGAGCCTGAAAAGGTGTGAAAAATATGAAGAGCTTCAAAAGGTGTGAAATACATGAGGAGCATGAAACAGGCCGAAAAATACGAGAAGCATGAAGTGATGTGGAAAAACATGAAGAGCCTAAAAAGTTGTGAGAAATATGAAGAGTTTCAAAAGATGTGAAATACATGAGGAGCATGAAACTCTCTGAAAAATAGGAGGAGCATGAAGCGGTGTTCAAAAATATGAAAAGCCTAAAAAGTTGTGAGAAATATGAAGAGCTTCAAAAGGTGTCAAAAATGAGATGAGCATGAAACGGTCTGAAAAATATGTGGAGCATGAAGCCGTGTTGAGAAACATGAAGAGCCTAAAAAGTTGTGAAAAATCTGAAAAGCTTCAAAAGGGGTCAAAAATGAGATGAGCATGAAACAGTCTGAAAAATAGGAGGATCATGTAACGGTGTTGAGAAACATGAAGAGCCTGAAAAGGTGTGAAAAATATGAGGAGCTTCAAAAGGTGTGAAAAATATGAGGAGCATGAAACAGTCTGAAAAATAGGAGTAGCATGAAGCTGTGTTCAAAAACATGAAGAGCCTGAAAAGGTGTGAAAAATATGAGGAGCTTCAAAAGGTGTGAAAAATATGAGGAGCATGAAACGGTCTGAAAAAGAGAAGCAGCATGAAACGGTGTTGAAAAACATGAAGAGCCTGAAAAGGTGTGAAAAATATGAAGAGCATGAAACGGTCTTAAAAATAGGAGGATCTTGAAGCGGTGTTCAAAATCATGAAGAGACTGAAAACGTGTGAAAAATATGAAGAGCTGCAAAAGGTGTCAAAAATATGAGGAGCATGAAACAGTCTGAAAAATAGGAGCATGAAACGGTGATAAAAAACATGAAGAGCCTGAAGAGGTGTGAAAAATATGAAGAGCTTCAAAAGGTGTGAAATTCATGAGGAGCATGAAATGGTCTGAAAAACAGGAGAAGAATGAAGTGGTGGGGAATAACATGAAGAGCCTGAAAAGGTGTGAAAAATATGAAGAGCTTCAAGAGGTGTCAAATATTTGAAGAGCATGAAACGGTCTGAAAAATAGCAGGAGCATGAAGCGGTGTTGAAAAACATGAAGAGTCTGAAAACGTGTGAAAATATGAAGAACTTCAAAAATATGAAAGATATGAAGAGCTTCAAAAGGTGTCAAAAATGAGATGTGCATGAAACGGTCTGAAAAATAGGAGGAGCATGAAGTGGTGTTGAAAAACATGAAGAACCTGAAAAGGTGTGAGAAATATGAAGAGCTTCAATACATGTCAAAAATATGTGGAGCATGAAACGGTCTGAAAAAGAGGAGGAGCACGAAGCGGTGTTGAAAAACATGAAGAGCCTGAAAAGGTGTGAAAAATATGAAGAGCTTCAAAATGTGTCAAAATTATGAGGAGCATGAAACGGTCAGAAAAATAGAAGGAGCATGAAGCGGTGTTGAAAAACATGAAGAGCCTGAAAAGGTGTGAAAAACATGAAGAGCTTCAAAAGGTGTGAAAAATATGAAGAGCTTCAAAAGGTGTCAAAAATGAGAAGAGCATAAAAGGGTCTGAAAAATAGGAGGAGCATGACGTTGTGTTGAAAAAAATGAAGAGCCTGAAAAGGTGTGAAATATATGAGAGCTTCAAAAGGTGTCAAAAATATGAGGAGAATGAAACGGTATGAAAAATAGGAGGAGCATGAAGCGGTGTGGAAAACCATGAAGTGCTTGAAAAGGTGTGAAAAATATGAAGAGTTTCTAAAGGTGTCAAAAATATGAGGAGCATTAAACAGTCTGAAAAATAGGAGAAGCATGAATTGGTGTTGAAAAACATGAAGAGCCTGAAAAGGTGTGAAAAATATGAAGAGCTTCAAAAGGTGTCAAAAATATGAGGAGCATGAAACGGTCTGAAAAATAGGAAGAGCATGAAGCAGTGTGCAAAAACATGAAGAGCTTGAAAAGGTGTGAAAAATATGAAGAGCTTCAAAAGGTGTCAAAAATATGAGGAGCATGAAACGGTCTGAAAAATAGGAGGAGGATGAAACGGTGTTCAAAAACATGAAGAGCCTGTAAAGGTGTGAAAAATATGAAGAGCTTTAAAAGGTGTGAAATACATGAGGAGCATGAAACTCTCTGAAAAATAAAAGGAGCAAGAAGGGGTGTTCAAAAACATGAAGAGGCTGAAAATGTGTGAAAAACATGAAGAGGCTGAAAAGGTGTGAAAAATATGAAGAGTCTAAAGGTGTCAAAAATATGAGGAGCATGAAACGGTCTGAAAAATAGAAGCAGAATTAAATGGTGTTGAAAAACATGAAGAGCCTGAAAACGTGTGAAAAATATGAAGAGCTTCAAAAGGTGTGAAAAATATGAGGAGCATGAAACGGTCTGAAAAATAGAAGCAGGATGAAACGGTGTTGAAAAACATGAAGAACCTGAAAACGTGTGAAATATATGAAGAGCTTCAAAAGGTGGGAAAAATATGAAGAACTTCAAAAGGTGTCAAAAATGAGATGAGCATGAAATGGTCTGAAAAATAGGAGGAGCATGAAGTGGTCTTGAAAAACATGAAGAGCCTGAAAAGGTGTGAAAAATATGAAGAGCTTCAAAAGTTATCAAAAATATGAAGAGTATGAAACCGTCTGAAAAATAGGAGGAGCATGAAGCGGTGTGGAAAACCATGAAGTGCTTGAAAAGGTGTGAAAAATATGAAGAGTTTCTAAAGGTGTCAAAAATATGAGGAGCATTAAACGGTCAGAAAAATAGGAGGATCATGAAATGGTGTTCAAAAACATGAAGAGCCTGAAAAGGTGTGAAAAACATGAAGAGCCTGAAAACGTGTGAAAAATATGAAGAGCTTCAAAACGTGTCAAAAATATGAGGAGCATGAAACGGTCTGAAAAATAGGAGGAGCATGAAGCGGTGTTGAAAAACATGAAGAGCCTGAAAAGGTGTGGAAAATATGAAGCGCTTCAAAAGGTGAGAAAAATATGAGGTGCAAGAAACGGTCTGAAAAATAGGAGGAGCATGAAGCGGTGTTGAAAAACAAGAAGAGCCTGAAAACGTGTGAAAAATATGAAGAGCATCAAAAGGTGTGAAAAATATGAGGAGCAGGAAACGGTCTAAAAAATAGAAGCGGCATGAAATGGTGTTCAAAAACATGAAGAGACTGAAAAGATGTGAAAATTATGAAGAGCTTCAAAAGGTGTGAAATACATGAGGCGCATGAAACGGTCTGAAAAATAGGAGAAGCATGAAGTGGTGTTGAAACACATGAAGAGCCTGAAAAGGTGTGAAAAATATGAAGAGCTTCAAAATGTGTCAAACATATGAAGAACATGAAAAGGTCTGAAAAATAGGAGGATCATGAAGCAGTGTTCAAAAACATGAAGAGCCTGAAAAGGTGTGAAAAATATGAAGAGCTTCAAAAGGTGTGAAATACATGAGGAGCATGAAACAGGCCGAAAAATACGAGAAGCATGAAGTGATGTGGAAAAACATGAAGAGCCTAAAAAGTTGTGAGAAATATGAAGAGCTTCAAAAGATGTGAAATACATGAGGAGCATGAAACTCTCTGAAAAATAGGAGGAGCATGAAGCGGTGTTCAAAAATATGAAAAGCCTAAAAAGTTGTGAGAAATATGAAGAGCTTCAAAAGGTGTCAAAAATGAGATGAGCATGAAACGGTCTGAAAAATATGTGGAGCATGAAGCCGTGTTGAGAAACAAAAAGAGCCTAAAAAGTTGTGAAAAATCTGAAAAGCTTCAAAAGGGGTCAAAAATGAGATGAGCATGAAACAGTCTGAAAAATAGGAGGATCATGTAACGGTGTTGAGAAACATGAAGAGCCTGAAAAGGTGTGAAAAATATGAGGAGCTTCAAAAGGTGTGAAAAATATGAGGAGCATGAAACAGTCTGAAAAATAGGAGTAGCATGAAGCTGTGTTCAAAAACATGAAGAGCCTGAAAAGGTGTGAAAAATATGAGGAGCTTCAAAAGGTGTGAAAAATATGAGGAGCATGAAACGGTCTGAAAAAGAGAAGCAGCATGAAACGGTGTTGAAAAACATGAAGAGCCTGAAAAGGTGTGAAAAACATGAAGAGCTTCAAAAGGTGTGAAAAATATGAAGAGCTTCAAAAGGTGTCAAAAATGAGAAGAGCATAAAAGGGTCTGGAAAATAGGAGGAGCATGACGTTGTGTTGAAAAAAATGAAGAGCCTGAAAAGGTGTGAAATATATGAGAGCTTCAAAAGGTGTCAAAAATATGAGGAGAATGAAACGGTATGAAAAATAGGAGGAGCATGAAACGGTGTGGAAAACCATGAAGTGCTTGAAAAGGTGTGAAAAATATGAAGAGTTTCTAAAGGTGTCAAAAATATGAGGAGCATTAAACAGTCTGAAAAATAGGAGAAGCATGAATTGGTGTTGAAAAACATGAAGAGCCTGAAAAGGTGTGAAAAATATGAAGAGCTTCAAAAGGTGTCAAAAATGAGATGTGCATGAAACGGTCTGAAAAATATGCGGAGTATGAAGCGGTGTTCAAAAACATGAAGAGCGTGAAAAGGTGTGAAAAATATGAAGAGCTTCAAAAGGTGTCAAACATAAGAGGAGCATGAAACGGTCTGAAAAATAGGAGGAGCATGAAACGGTGTTGAAAAACATGAAGAGCCTGAAAATGGTGTGAAAAATATGAAGAGCTTCAAAAGGTGTGAAAAATATGAAGAGCTTCAAAAGGTGTCAAAAATATGAGGAACATGAAACGGTCTGAAAAATTGGAGGAGCATGAAGCCGTGTTCAAAAACATGAACAGCCTGAAATTATGTGAAAAATATGAAGAGCCTGAAAAGGTGTGAAAAATATGAGGAGCTTTAAAAGGTGTCAAATACATGAGGAGCATGAAACGGTCTGAAAAATAGGAGGATCAGAAAGCGGTGTTGAAAAACATGAAGAGCCTGAAAATGGTGTGAAAAATATCAAAGGCTTCAAAAGGTGTCAAAAATGAGATGTGCATGAAACGGTCAGAAAAATAGGAGGAGCATGAAGTGGTGTTCAAAAACATGATGAGCCTGAAAAAGTGTGGAAAATATGAAGAGCTTCAAAAGTTGTCAAAATTAAGAGGAGCATGAAATGGTCTGAAAAATAGGAGGAGCATGAAGTGATGTTGAAAAACATGAAGAGCCTGAAATGGTGTGAAAAATATGAAGAGATTCAAAAGCTGTGAAATACATGTGGAGCAGAAAACGGTCTCAAAATAGGAGGAGCATGAAGCGGTGTTGAAAAACATGAAGAGCCTGAAAAGGTGTGAAAAATTTGAAGAGCTTCAAAAGGTGTGAAAAATATGAGGAGTATGAAACGCTCTGAAAAATAGGAGGAGCATGAAACCGTGTTCAAAAACATGAAGAGCCTGAAAAGGCGTGAAAAATATGAAGAGCTTCAAAAGGTGTCAAAAATATGAGGAGCATGAAACGCTCGAAAAAAAGGAGGACCTTGAAGCGGTGTTCAAAAACATGACGAGTCTGAAAAGGTGTGAAATATAAGAAGAGCTTCAAAGGGTGTCAAAATTATGAGGAGCACGAAACGGTCTGAAAAATAGGAGGAGCATGAAACAGTGTTGAAAAACATGAAGAGCCTGAAACGGTGTGAAAAATATGAAGAGCTTCAAAACATGTCAAAAATATGAGGAGCATGAAACTGTCTGAAAAATAGGAGGAGCATGATGCGGTGTTGAAAAATATGAAGAGCCTGAAAACGTGTGAAAAATATGAAGATCTTTAAAAGGTATGAAAAATATGAAGAGCTTCAAAAGGTATCAAAAAAGAGATGAGCATGAAACGGCCTGAAAAATAGGAGGAGCATGAAGTTGTGTTCAAGAAAATGAAGAGCCTGAAAAGGCGTGAAGTATATGAATATTTCAAAAGGTGTCAAAAATCTGAGGAGCATGAAACGGTCTGAAAAATAGGAGGAGCATGAAGCGGTGTTGAAAAACATGAAGAGCCTGAAAAGGTGTGGAAAATATGAAGCGCTTCAAAAGGTGAGAAAAATATGAGGTGCAAGAAACGGTCTGAAAAATAGGAGGAGCATGAAGCGGTGTTGAAAAACAAGAAGAGCCTGAAAACGTGTGAAAAATATGAAGAGCATCAAAAGGTGTGAAAAATATGAGGAGCAGGAAACGGTCTAAAAAATAGAAGCGGCATGAAATGGTGTTCAAAAACATGAAGAGACTGAAAAGATGTGAAAATTATGAAGAGCTTCAAACGGTGTGAAATACATGAGGCGCATGAAACGGTCTGAAAAATAGGAGAAGCATGAAGTGGTGTTGAAACACATGAAGAGCCTGAAAAGGTGTGAAAAATATGAAGAGCTTCAAAATGTGTCAAACATATGAAGAACATGAAAAGGTCTGAAAAATAGGAGGATCATGAAGCAGTGTTCAAAAACATGAAGAGCCTGAAAATGTGTGAAAAATATAAAGAGCTTCAAAATGTGTCAAATATATGAGGAGCATGAAACGGTCTGAAAAATAGGAGGAGCATGAAACGGTGATTAAAAACATGAAGAGCCTGAAAAGGTGTGAAAAATATGAAGAGCTTCAAAAGGTGTGAAATACATGAGGAGCATGAAACAGGCCGAAAAATACGAGAAGCATGAAGTGATGTGGAAAAACATGAAGAGCCTAAAAAGTTGTGAGAAATATGAAGAGTTTCAAAAGATGTGAAATACATGAGGAGCATGAAACTCTCTGAAAAATAGGAGGAGCATGAAGCGGTGTTCAAAAATATGAAAAGCCTAAAAAGTTGTGAGAAATATGAAGAGCTTCAAAAGGTGTCAAAAATGAGATGAGCATGAAACGGTCTGAAAAATATGTGGAGCATGAAGCCGTGTTGAGAAACATGAAGAGCCTAAAAAGTTGTGAAAAATCTGAAAAGCTTCAAAAGGGGTCAAAAATGAGATGAGTATGAAACAGTCTGAAAAATAGGAGGATCATGTAACGGTGTTGAGAAACATGAAGAGCCTGAAAAGGTGTGAAAAATATGAGGAGCTTCAAAAGGTGTGAAAAATATGAGGAGCATGAAACAGTCTGAAAAATAGGAGTAGCATGAAGCTGTGTTCAAAAACATGAAGAGCCTGAAAAGGTGTGAAAAATATGAGGAGCTTCAAAAGGTGTGAAAAATATGAGGAGCATGAAACGGTCTGAAAAAGAGAAGCAGCATGAAACGGTGTTGAAAAACATGAAGAGCCTGAAAAGGTGTGAAAAATATGAAGAGCATGAAACGGTCTTAAAAATAGGAGGATCTTGAAGCGGTGTTCAAAATCATGAAGAGACTGAAAACGTGTGAAAAATATGAAGAGCTGCAAAAGGTGTCAAAAATATGAGGAGCATGAAACAGTCTGAAAAATAGGAGCATGAAACGGTGATAAAAAACATGAAGAGCCTGAAGAGGTGTGAAAAATATGAAGAGCTTCAAAAGGTGTGAAATTCATGAGGAGCATGAAATGGTCTGAAAAACAGGAGAAGAATGAAGTGGTGGGGAATAACATGAAGAGCCTGAAAAGGTGTGAAAAATATGAAGAGCTTCAAGAGGTGTCAAATATTTGAAGAGCATGAAACGGTCTGAAAAATAGCAGGAGCATGAAGCGGTGTTGAAAAACATGAAGAGTCTGAAAACGTGTGAAAATATGAAGAACTTCAAAAATATGAAAGATATGAAGAGCTTCAAAAGGTGTCAAAAATGAGATGTGCATGAAACGGTCTGAAAAATAGGAGGAGCATGAAGTGGTGTTGAAAAACATGAAGAACCTGAAAAGGTGTGAGAAATATGAAGAGCTTCAATACATGTCAAAAATATGTGGAGCATGAAATGGTCTGAAAAAGAGGAGGAGCACGAAGCGGTGTTGAAAAACATGAAGAGCCTGAAAAGGTGTGAAAAATATGAAGAGCTTCAAAATGTGTCAAAATTATGAGGAGCATGAAACGGTCAGAAAAATAGAAGGAGCATGAAGCGGTGTTGAAAAACATGAAGAGCCTGAAAAGGTGTGAAAAACATGAAGAGCTTCAAAAGGTGTGAAAAATATGAAGAGCTTCAAAAGGTGTCAAAAATGAGAAGAGCATAAAAGGGTCTGAAAAATAGGAGGAGCATGACGTTGTGTTGAAAAAAATGAAGAGCCTGAAAAGGTGTGAAATATATGAGAGCTTCAAAAGGTGTCAAAAATATGAGGAGAATGAAACGGTATGAAAAATAGGAGGAGCATGAAGCGGTGTGGAAAACCATGAAGTGCTTGAAAAGGTGTGAAAAATATGAAGAGTTTCTAAAGGTGTCAAAAATATGAGGAGCATTAAACAGTCTGAAAAATAGGAGAAGCATGAATTGGTGTTGAAAAACATGAAGAGCCTGAAAAGGTGTGAAAAATATGAAGAGCTTCAAAAGGTGTCAAAAATATGAGGAGCATGAAACGGTCTGAAAAATAGGAAGAGCATGAAGCAGTGTGCAAAAACATGAAGAGCTTGAAAAGGTGTGAAAAATATGAAGAGCTTCAAAAGGTGTCAAAAATATGAGGAGCATGAAACGGTCTGAAAAATAGGAGGAGGATGAAACGGTGTTCAAAAACATGAAGAGCCTGTAAAGGTGTGAAAAATATGAAGAGCTTTAAAAGGTGTGAAATACATGAGGAGCATGAAACTCTCTGAAAAATAAAAGGAGCAAGAAGGGGTGTTCAAAAACATGAAGAGGCTGAAAATGTGTGAAAAACATGAAGAGGCTGAAAAGGTGTGAAAAATATGAAGAGTCTAAAGGTGTCAAAAATATGAGGAGCATGAAACGGTCTGAAAAATAGAAGCAGAATTAAACGGTGTTGAAAAACATGAAGAGCCTGAAAACGTGTGAAAAATATGAAGAGCTTCAAAAGGTGTGAAAAATATGAGGAGCATGAAACGGTCTGAAAAATAGAAGCAGGATGAAACGGTGTTGAAAAACATGAAGAACCTGAAAACGTGTGAAATATATGAAGAGCTTCAAAAGGTGGGAAAAATATGAAGAACTTCAAAAGGTGTCAAAAATGAGATGAGCATGAAATGGTCTGAAAAATAGGAGGAGCATGAAGTGGTCTTGAAAAACATGAAGAGCCTGAAAAGGTGTGAAAAATATGAAGAGCTTCAAAAGTTATCAAAAATATGAAGAGTATGAAACCGTCTGAAAAATAGGAGGAGCATGAAGCGGTGTGGAAAACCATGAAGTGCTTGAAAAGGTGTGAAAAATATGAAGAGTTTCTAAAGGTGTCAAAAATATGAGGAGCATTAAACGGTCAGAAAAATAGGAGGATCATGAAATGGTGTTCAAAAACATGAAGAGCCTGAAAAGGTGTGAAAAACATGAAGAGCCTGAAAACGTGTGAAAAATATGAAGAGCTTCAAAACGTGTCAAAAATATGAGGAGCATGAAACGGTCTGAAAAATAGGAGGAGCATGAAGCGGTGTTGAAAAACATGAAGAGCCTGAAAAGGTGTGGAAAATATGAAGCGCTTCAAAAGGTGAGAAAAATATGAGGTGCAAGAAACGGTCTGAAAAATAGGAGGAGCATGAAGCGGTGTTGAAAAACAAGAAGAGCCTGAAAACGTGTGAAAAATATGAAGAGCATCAAAAGGTGTGAAAAATATGAGGAGCAGGAAACGGTCTAAAAAATAGAAGCGGCATGAAATGGTGTTCAAAAACATGAAGAGACTGAAAAGATGTGAAAATTATGAAGAGCTTCAAAAGGTGTGAAATACATGAGGCGCATGAAACGGTCTGAAAAATAGGAGAAGCATGAAGTGGTGTTGAAACACATGAAGAGCCTGAAAAGGTGTGAAAAATATGAAGAGCTTCAAAATGTGTCAAACATATGAAGAACATGAAAAGGTCTGAAAAATAGGAGGATCATGAAGCAGTGTTCAAAAACATGAAGAGCCTGAAAAGGTGTGAAAAATATGAAGAGCTTCAAAAGGTGTGAAATACATGAGGAGCATGAAACAGGCCGAAAAATACGAGAAGCATGAAGTGATGTGGAAAAACATGAAGAGCCTAAAAAGTTGTGAGAAATATGAAGAGCTTCAAAAGATGTGAAATACATGAGGAGCATGAAACTCTCTGAAAAATAGGAGGAGCATGAAGCGGTGTTCAAAAATATGAAAAGCCTAAAAAGTTGTGAGAAATATGAAGAGCTTCAAAAGGTGTCAAAAATGAGATGAGCATGAAACGGTCTGAAAAATATGTGGAGCATGAAGCCGTGTTGAGAAACAAAAAGAGCCTAAAAAGTTGTGAAAAATCTGAAAAGCTTCAAAAGGGGTCAAAAATGAGATGAGCATGAAACAGTCTGAAAAATAGGAGGATCATGTAACGGTGTTGAGAAACATGAAGAGCCTGAAAAGGTGTGAAAAATATGAGGAGCTTCAAAAGGTGTGAAAAATATGAGGAGCATGAAACAGTCTGAAAAATAGGAGTAGCATGAAGCTGTGTTCAAAAACATGAAGAGCCTGAAAAGGTGTGAAAAATATGAGGAGCTTCAAAAGGTGTGAAAAATATGAGGAGCATGAAACGGTCTGAAAAAGAGAAGCAGCATGAAACGGTGTTGAAAAACATGAAGAGCCTGAAAAGGTGTGAAAAACATGAAGAGCTTCAAAAGGTGTGAAAAATATGAAGAGCTTCAAAAGGTGTCAAAAATGAGAAGAGCATAAAAGGGTCTGGAAAATAGGAGGAGCATGACGTTGTGTTGAAAAAAATGAAGAGCCTGAAAAGGTGTGAAATATATGAGAGCTTCAAAAGGTGTCAAAAATATGAGGAGAATGAAACGGTATGAAAAATAGGAGGAGCATGAAACGGTGTGGAAAACCATGAAGTGCTTGAAAAGGTGTGAAAAATATGAAGAGTTTCTAAAGGTGTCAAAAATATGAGGAGCATTAAACAGTCTGAAAAATAGGAGAAGCATGAATTGGTGTTGAAAAACATGAAGAGCCTGAAAAGGTGTGAAAAATATGAAGAGCTTCAAAAGGTGTCAAAAATATGAGGAGCATGAAACGGTCTGAAAAATAGGAAGAGCATGAAGCAGTGTGCAAAAACATGAAGAGCTTGAAAAGGTGTGAAAAATATGAAGAGCTTCAAAAGGTGTCAAAAATATGAGGAGCATGAAACGGTCTGAAAAATAGGAGGAGGATGAAACGGTGTTCAAAAACATGAAGAGCCTGTAAAGGTGTGAAAAATATGAAGAGCTTTAAAAGGTGTGAAATACATGAGGAGCATGAAACTCTCTGAAAAATAAAAGGAGCAAGAAGGGGTGTTCAAAAACATGAAGAGGCTGAAAATGTGTGAAAAACATGAAGAGGCTGAAAAGGTGTGAAAAATATGAAGAGTCTAAAGGTGTCAAAAATATGAGGAGCATGAAACGGTCTGAAAAATAGAAGCAGAATTAAACGGTGTTGAAAAACATGAAGAGCCTGAAAACGTGTGAAAAATATGAAGAGCTTCAAAAGGTGTGAAAAATATGAGGAGCATGAAACGGTCTGAAAAATAGAAGCAGCATGAAACGGTGTTGAAAAACATGAAGAACCTGAAAACGTGTGTAATATATGAAGAGCTTCAAAAGGTGGGAAAAATATGAAGAACTTCAAAAGGTGTCAAAAATGAGATGAGCATGAAACGGTCTGAAAAATAGGAGGAGCATGAAGTGGTCTTGAAAAACATGAAGAGCCTGAAAAGGTGTGAAAAATATGAAGAGCTTCAAAAGCTATCAAAAATATGAAGAGCATGAAACGGTCTGAAAAATAGGAGGATCATGAAATGGTGTTCAAAAACATGAAGAGCCTGAAAAGGTGTGAAATATATGAAGAGCTTCAAAAGGTGTGAAGTACATGAGGAGAATGAAACCGTCCGAAAAATAGGAGGAGCATGAAGCGGTGTTCCAATACATGAAGAGCCTGAAAGGGTGTGAAATATATGAAGAGATTCAAAAGCTGTCAAAAATATGAGGAGCATGAAACGGTCTGAAAAAAAGGAGGAGCAGGAAACCGTGTTCAAGAACATGAAGAGCCTGAAAAGGTGTGAAAAATTTGAGGTGCTTCAAAAGTTGTGAAAATTCGGAGGAGCATGTAGCGATGTTCAAATACATGAAGAGCCTGAAAATGTGTGTAAAATATGAAGAGCTTCAAAACGTGACAAAAATATGAGGAGCATGAAACGATCTGAAAAATAGGAGGATCAAGAAGCGGTGTTGAAAAACATGAAGATCTGAAAACTTGTGAAAAACATGAAGAGCCTGAAAATGTGTGAAAAATATGAAGAGCTTCAAAATGTGTCAAAAATATGAGGAGCATGAAACGGTCTGAAATATAGGAGGAGCATGAAGCGGTGTTGAAAAACCTGAAGAGACTGAAATCGTATGAAATACATGAAGAGCTTCAAAAGGTGTGAAAAATATGAAGAGCTTCAAAAGGTGTCAAAAATATGAGGAGCATGAAACGTTCTGAAAAATAGGAGGAGCATGAAACGGTGTTCAAAAACATGAAGCGGCTGAAAAGGTGTGAAAGATATGAAGAGCCTCAAAATGTGTGAAATACATGAGGACCATGAAACGGTCTGAAAAAAAGGAGGAGCATGAAGCGGTGTTGAAAAACATGAAGAGCCTGAAAATGTGTGAAATATATGAAGAGCTTCAAAAAGTGTGAAAAATATGAAGAGCTTCAAAAGGTGTGAAATACATGAGGAGCATGAAACGGTCTGAAAAATAGGAGGAGCATGAAGTTGTGTTCAAGAAAATGAAGAGCCTGAAAAGGCGTGAAGTATATGAATATTTCAAAAGGTGTCAAAAATCTGAGGAGCATGAAACGGTCTGAAAAATAGGAGGAGCATGAAGCGGTGTTGAAAAACATGAAGAGCCTGAAAAGGTGTGGAAAATATGAAGCGCTTCAAAAGGTGAGAAAAATATGAGGTGCAAGAAACGGTCTGAAAAATAGGAGGAGCATGAAGCGGTGTTGAAAAACAAGAAGAGCCTGAAAACGTGTGAAAAATATGAAGAGCATCAAAAGGTGTGAAAAATATGAGGAGCAGGAAACGGTCTAAAAAATAGAAGCGGCATGAAATGGTGTTCAAAAACATGAAGAGACTGAAAAGATGTGAAAATTATGAAGAGCTTCAAAAGGTGTGAAATACATGAGGCGCATGAAACGGTCTGAAAAATAGGAGAAGCATGAAGTGGTGTTGAAACACATGAAGAGCCTGAAAAGGTGTGAAAAATATGAAGAGCTTCAAAATGTGTCAAACATATGAAGAACATGAAAAGGTCTGAAAAATAGGAGGATCATGAAGCAGTGTTCAAAAACATGAAGAGCCTGAAAATGTGTGAAAAATATAAAGAGCTTCAAAATGTGTCAAATATATGAGGAGCATGAAACGGTCTGAAAAATAGGAGGAGCATGAAACGGTGATTAAAAACATGAAGAGCCTGAAAAGGTGTGAAAAATATGAAGAGCTTCAAAAGGTGTGAAATACATGAGGAGCATGAAACAGGCCGAAAAATACGAGAAGCATGAAGTGATGTGGAAAAACATGAAGAGCCTAAAAAGTTGTGAGAAATATGAAGAGCTTCAAAAGATGTGAAATACATGAGGAGCATGAAACTCTCTGAAAAATAGGAGGAGCATGAAGCGGTGTTCAAAAATATGAAAAGCCTAAAAAGTTGTGAGAAATATGAAGAGCTTCAAAAGGTGTCAAAAATGAGATGAGCATGAAACGGTCTGAAAAATATGTGGAGCATGAAGCCGTGTTGAGAAACATGAAGAGCCTAAAAAGTTGTGAAAAATCTGAAAAGCTTCAAAAGGGGTCAAAAATGAGATGAGCATGAAACAGTCTGAAAAATAGGAGGATCATGTAACGGTGTTGAAAAACATGAAGAGCCTGAAAAGGTGTGAAAAATATGAGGAGCTTCAAAAGGTGTGAAAAATATGAGGAGCATGAAACAGTCTGAAAAATAGGAGTAGCATGAAGCTGTGTTCAAAAACATGAAGAGCCTGAAAAGGTGTGAAAAATATGAGGAGCTTCAAAAGGTGTGAAAAATATGAGGAGCATGAAACGGTCTGAAAAAGAGAAGCAGCATGAAACGGTGTTGAAAAACATGAAGAGCCTGAAAAGGTGTGAAAAATATGAAGAGCATGAAACGGTCTTAAAAATAGGAGGATCTTGAAGCGGTGTTCAAAATCATGAAGAGACTGAAAACGTGTGAAAAATATGAAGAGCTGCAAAAGGTGTCAAAAATATGAGGAGCATGAAACAGTCTGAAAAATAGGAGCATGAAACGGTGATAAAAAACATGAAGAGCCTGAAGAGGTGTGAAAAATATGAAGAGCTTCAAAAGGTGTGAAATTCATGAGGAGCATGAAATGGTCTGAAAAATAAAAGGAGCAAGAAGGGGTGTTCAAAAACATGAAGAGGCTGAAAATGTGTGAAAAACATGAAGAGGCTGAAAAGGTGTGAAAAATATGAAGAGTCTAAAGGTGTCAAAAATATGAGGAGCATGAAACGGTCTGAAAAATAGAAGCAGAATTAAACGGTGTTGAAAAACATGAAGAGCCTGAAAACGTGTGAAAAATATGAAGAGCTTCAAAAGGTGTGAAAAATATGAGGAGCATGAAACGGTCTGAAAAATAGAAGCAGGATGAAACGGTGTTGAAAAACATGAAGAACCTGAAAACGTGTGAAATATATGAAGAGCTTCAAAAGGTGGGAAAAATATGAAGAACTTCAAAAGGTGTCAAAAATGAGATGAGCATGAAATGGTCTGAAAAATAGGAGGAGCATGAAGTGGTCTTGAAAAACATGAAGAGCCTGAAAAGGTGTGAAAAATATGAAGAGCTTCAAAAGTTATCAAAAATATGAAGAGTATGAAACCGTCTGAAAAATAGGAGGAGCATGAAGCGGTGTGGAAAACCATGAAGTGCTTGAAAAGGTGTGAAAAATATGAAGAGTTTCTAAAGGTGTCAAAAATATGAGGAGCATTAAACGGTCAGAAAAATAGGAGGATCATGAAATGGTGTTCAAAAACATGAAGAGCCTGAAAAGGTGTGAAAAACATGAAGAGCCTGAAAACGTGTGAAAAATATGAAGAGCTTCAAAAGGTGTCAAAAATATGAGGAGCATGAAACGGTCTGAAAAATAGGAGGAGCATGAAACGGTGTTCAAAAACATGAAGCGGCTGAAAAGGTGTGAAAGATATGAAGAGCCTCAAAATGTGTGAAATACATGAGGACCATGAAACGGTCTGAAAAAAAGGAGGAGCATGAAGCGGTGTTGAAAAACATGAAGAGCCTGAAAAAGTGTGAAATATATGAAGAGCTTCAAAAAGTGTGAAAAATATGAAGAGCTTCAAAAGGTGTGAAATACATGAGGAGCATGAAACGGTCTGAAAAATAGGAGGAGCATGAAGTGGTGTTGAAAAACATGAAGAGCCTGAAAATGTGTGAAAAATATGAAGAGCTTCAAAAGGTGTGAAAAATATGAGGAGCATGAAACGGTCTGAAAAATAGGAGTAGCATGAAGCCGTGTTGAAAAACATGAAGAGCCTGAAAGGGTGTAACAAATATGAAGAGCTTCAGAAGGTGTCAAAAATGAGATGAGGATGAAACGGTTTGAAAAATAGGAGGAGCATGAAGTGGTGTTGAAAAACATGAAGAGCCTGAAAAAGTGTGAAATATATGAAGAGCTTCAAAAGGTGTGAAGTACATGAGGAGAATGAAACCGTCCGAAAAATAGGAGGAGCATGAAGTGGTGTTCCAATATATGAAGAGCCTGAAAAGGTGTGAAATATATGAAGAGATTCAAAAGGTGTCAAAAATATGAGGAGCATGAAACGGTCTGAAAAAAAGGAGGAGCAGGAAAGCGTGTTCAAGAACATGAAGAGCCTGAAAAGGTGTGAAAAATTTGAGGTGCTTCAAAAGGTGTGAAAATTAGGAGGAGCATGAAACGGTCTGAAAAATAGGAGGATCAAGAAGCGGTGTTGAAAAACATGAAGATCTGAAAACTTTTGAAAAATATAAAGAGCTTCAAAAGGTGTGAAAAATATGAAGAGCTTCAAAAGGTGTCAAAAATGAGATGAGCATGAAACGGTCTGAAAAATATGTGGAGCATAAAGTGGTGTTGAAAAACATGAAGCCTCAAAAGGTGTGAAATACTTGAGGAGCATGAATCGGTCTGAAAAATTAGAGGAGCATGAAGCGGTGTTGAAAAACATGAAGAGCCTGAAAATGTGAGAAAAATATGAAGAGCTACAAAAGGTGTGAAGTACAGGAGGAGCATTAATCGGTCTGAAAAATAGGAGTAGCATGAAGCGGTGTTGAAAAACATGAAGAGCCTGAAAAGGTGTGTAAAATATGAAGAGCTTCAAAAAGTGTCAAAAATAAGAGGAGCATGAAACTGTCTGAAAAATAGGAGGAGCATGAAACGGTGATCAAAAACATGAAGAGCCTGAAAAGGTTTGAAAAATATGAAGAGCTTCAAAAGATGTGAAATACATGAGGAGCATGAAACGGGCTGAAAAATAGGAGAAGCATGAAGTGGTGTGGAAAAACATGAACAGCCTGAAAAGGTGTGAAAAATATGAAGAGCTTCAAAAGGTGTGAAATACATGAGGAGCATGAAACTCTTTGAAAAATAGGAGGAGCAAGAAGCTGTTTTCAAAATCATGAAGAGCCTGAAAAGTTGTCAAAAATATGAAAAGCTTCAAAAGGTGTCAAATATGAGATGAGCATGAAACGGTCTGAAAAATAGGAAGATCATGAAAAGGTGTTGAAAAATATGATGTCACTAAAAGTTGTGAAAAATAGAAAGAGCTTCAAAAGGTGTCAAAAATATGAGGAGCATCAAACGGTCTGAAAAATAAGAGGAGCATTAAGCGGTCGTCAAAAACATGAAGAGCCTGAAAAGGTGTGAAAAATAGGAAGAGCTTCAAAAGGTGTGAAATATATGAGGAGCATGAAACGGTCTGAAAATTAGGAGAAGCATGAAGTGGTGTGGAAAAACATGAAGAGCCTGAAAAGGTGTGAAAAATATGAAGAGCTTCAAAATGGGTCAAAAATATGAAGAGCATGAAACGGTCTGAAAAATAGGAGAATCATGAAGCGGTGTTCAAAAACATGAACAGCCTGAAAAGGTGTGAAAAATATGAAGAGCTTCAAAAGTTGTGAAATACATGAGGAGCATGAAACTCTCTGAAAAATAGGAGGAGCATGAAGCAGTGATCAAAAACATGAAGAGCCTAAAAAGTAGTGAAAATTATGAAAAGCTTCAAAAGGTGTCAAAAATGAGATGAGCATGAAACAGTCTGAAAAATAGGAGGATCATGAAACGGTGTTCAAAAACATGAAGAGCCTGAAAAGGTGTGAAAAATATGAAGAGCTTCAAAAGGTGTGAAAAATATGAGGAGCATGAAACGGTCTGAAAAATAGAAGCAGCATGAAACTGTGTTGAAAAACATGAAGAGCATGAAAAGGTGTGAAAAATATGAAGAGCTTCAAAAGGTGTGAAATACATGAGGAGCATGAAACGTCTGAAAATTAAGTGAAGCATGAGGTGGTGTGGAAAAACATGAAGAGCCTGAACAGGTGTGAAAAATATGAAGAGTTTCAAAAGGTGTAAAAAATATGAAGAGCATGAAATGATCTGAAAAATAAGAGGATCATGAAGCGTTGTCCAAAAACTTGAAGCGCCTGAAAAGGTATAAAAAATATGACGAGCTTCAAAATGTGTGAAATACATGAGGAGCATTAAACGGTCTGAAATATAGGAGGAACATGAACCGGTGTTCAAATACAAGAAGAGCCTGAAAAGTTGTGAAAAATATGAAGAGCTTCAAAAGGTGTGAAAATATGAAGAGCTTCAAAACGTTTCAAAACTGAGATGAGCATGAAACGGTCTGAAAAATAGGAGGAGCATGAAGTGGTGTTGAAAAATGAAGAGCCTGAAAAGGTGTGAAAAATATGAATACCTTCTAAATGTGTCAAAAATATGAGGAGCATGAAACGGTCTGAGAAATTGGAGGAGCATGAAATGGTGTTGAAAAACTAGAAGAGCATGAAAAGGTGTGAAAAATATGAAGAGCTTCTAAAAGTATCAAAAATATGAGGTGCATGAAACAGTCTGAAAAATAGGAGGAGCATTATGTTGTGTTGAAAAACATTAAGAGCCTGAAAAGTGTGAAAAATATGAAGAGCTTCAAAAGGTGTCAAAAATATGAGGGGCATGAAACGGTCTGAAAAATACGAGGAGCATGAAGTGGTGTTAAAAACATGAAGAGCCTGAAAAGGTGTGATAAATATGAAGAGCTTCAAAAGGTGTGAAAAATATGAGGAGCATGAAACGGTTTGAAAAACAGAAGCAGCATGAAACGGTGATGAAAAATATGAGAGCCTGAAAAGGTGTGAAAAATATGAAGAGCTTCAAAAGGTGTGAAAAACATGAAGAGCTTCAAAAGGTGTGAAAAACATGAGGAGCATGAAACGGTCTTAAAAACAGAAGCAGCATGAAGCAGTGTTGAAAAACATGAAGAGCCTGAAAACGTGTGAAAAATATGAAGAGCTTCAAAAGGTGTGAAAAATATGAAGAGCTTCAAAAGATGTGAAAAATATGAGGAGCATGAAACGGTCTGAAAAATAGAAGCAGCATGAAGCGGTGTTGAAAAACATGAAGAACCTGAAAAGGTGTGAGAAATATGAAGAGCTTCAATAGGTGTCAAAAATATGAGGAGCATGAAACGGTCTTAAAAATACTAGGAGAATGAAGTTGTGTTACAAAACATGAAGAGCCTGAAAAGGTGTGAAAAACATGAAGAGCCTGAAAAGGTGTGAAAAATATGAAGAGCTTCATAAGGTGTGAAATACATGAGGAGCATGAAACTCTCTGAAAAATAGGAGGAGCATGAAGTGGTGTTGTAAAACTTGAAGAGCCTGAAAAGGTGTGAAAAATATGAAGAGCTTCAAAAGGTGTCAAAAATATGAGGAGGATGAAACGGTCTGAAAAATAGGTGGAGCATGAAGCCGTGTTGAAAAACCTGAAGAGCCTGAAAAGGTGTGAAAAATATGAAGAGCTTCAAAAGGTGTCAAAAATATGAGGAGCATGAAACGGTCTGAAAAATAGGTGGAGCATGAAGCGGTGTTCAAAAACATGAAGAGCCTGAAAACGTGTGAAAAATATGAAGAGCTTCAAAAGGTGTCAAATACATGAGGATCTTAAACGGTCTGAAAAAAGGGGGAGCATGAAGCGGTGTTCAAAATAGGAAGAGCCTGAAAAGTTGTGAAAAATATGAAGAGCTTCAAAAGGTGTGAAAATTATGAGGAGCATGAAACGGTCTGAAAAATAGGAGGAGCATGAAGCTGTGTTCAAAATCACAAAGAGCCTGAAAAGGTGTGAAAAATATGAAGAGCTTTAAAAGGTGTCAAGAATATGAGGAGCATGAAACGGTCTGAAAAATAGGAGGAGAATGAATCGGTGTTGAAAAACATAAGGAGCATGAAAAGGTGTGAAAAATATGAAGAGCTTTAAAAGGTGTGAAAAATATGAGGTGCATGAAACGGTCTGAAAAATAGGAGGAGCATGATGCGGTGTTGAAAAATATGAAGAGCCTGAAAAGGTGTGAAAAATATGAAGATCTTCTAAAGGTGTCAAAAATATGAGGAGCATGAAACGGTCTTAAAAATTGGAGGAGCATGAACCGGTGTTGAAAATCATGAAGGGCCTGAAAAGGTGTGAAAAATATGAAGAGTTTCAAAAGGTGTGAAAATATGAAGAGCTTCAAAAGGTGTCAAAAATGAGATCAACATGAAACCGTCTGAATAATAGGAGGAGCATGCAGCGGTGTTGAAAAATATGAAGATCCTGAAAAGGTGTGAAAATATGAAGAGCTTCTAAATGTGTCAAATATATGAGGAGCATGAAACGGTCTGAAAAATAGGAGGATCATGAAACGGTGTTCAAAAACATGAAGAGCCTGAATAGGTGTGAAAAATATGAAGAGCTTCAAAAGGTGTCAAAAATATGACGAGCATGAAACGGTCTGAAAAATAGGAGGAGCATGAAGCTGTGTTCAAAAACATGAAGAGCCTGAAAAGGTGTGAAAAATATGAAGAGCTTCAAAATGTGTCATAAATGAGAAGAACATGAAACGGTCTGAAAATTAGGAGGAGCATGAAGTGGTTTTGAAAAACATGAAGAGCCTGAAAAGGTGTGAAATATATGAAGAGCTTCAAAATGGGTCAAAATTATGAAGAGCATGAAATGGTCTGAAAAACAGGAGGATCATGAAGTGGTGTTCAAAAACATGAAGACCCTGAAAAGTTGTGAAAGATATGAAGAGCTTCAAAAGGTGTGAAAAATATGAGGAGCATGAAACGGTCTGAAAAATAGGAGGAGCATGAAACGGTGATCAAAAACATGAAGAGCCTGAAAAGGTGTGAAAAATATGAAGAGCTTCAAAGGTGTGAAATACATGAGGAGCATGAAACGGTCTGAAAAATAGGAGAAGCATGAAGTTGTCTGGAAAAACATGAACATCCTGAAAAGGTGTGAAAAATATGAAGAGCTTCAAAAGGTGTCAAAAATGAGATGAGAATGAAACGGTCTGAAAAATAGGAAGATCATGAAACGGTGTTGAAAAACATGAAGAGCCTAAAAGGTGTGAAAAATATGAAGAGCTTCAAAAGGTGTCAAAAAATATGAGGAGCATAAAATGGTCTGAAAAATAGGAGGAGCATGAAGCGGTCGTCAAAAACATGAAGAGCCTAAAAAGGTGTGAAAAATATGAAGAGCTTCAAAATGTGTGAAATACAAGAGGAGAATGAAATGGTCTGAAAATTAGGCGAAGCATGAAGTGGTGTGGAAAAACATGAAGAGCCTGAAAAGGTGTGAAAAATATGAAGAGCTTCAAAATGTGTCAAAAATATGAAGAGCATGAAAGGGTCTGAAAAATAGGAGAATCATGAAGCGGTGTTCAAAAACATGAAGAGCCTGAAAAGGTGTGAAAAATATGAAGAGCTTCATAAGGTGTGAAATACATGCGGAGCATGAAACTCTCTGAAAAATACGAGGAGCATGAAGTGGTGTTCAAAAACATGAAGAGCCTGAAAAGGTGTGAAAAATATGAAGAAATTCAAAAGGTGTCAAAAATATGCGGAGCATGAAACGGTCTGCAAAAAAGGAGGAGCATGAAGCGGTGTTGAAAAACCTGAAGAGCCTGAAAAGGTGTGAAAAATATGAAGAGCTTCAAAAGGTGTCAAAAATATGAGGAGGATGAAACGGTCTGAAAAATAGGTGGAGCATGAAGCAGTGTTGAAAAACCTGAAGAGCCTGAAAAGGTGTGAAAAATATGAAGAGCTTCAAAAGGTGTCAAAAATATGAGGAGGAAGAAACGGTCTGAAAAATAGGTGGAGCATGAAGAAGTGTTGAAAAACCTGAAGAGCCTGAAAAGGTGTGAAAAATATGAAGAGCTTCAAAAGGTGTCAAAAATATGAGGAGGATGAAACGGTCTGAAAAATAGGTGGAGCATGAAGAAGTGTTGAAAAACCTGAAGAGCTTCAAGGTGTCAAAAATATGACGAGCATGAAACGGTCTGAAAAATAGGAGGAGCATGAAGCGGTGTTCAAAATATGAAGAGCCTGAAAAGTTGTGAAAAATATGAAGAGCTTCAAAAGGTGTGAAAAATATGAGGAGCATGAAACGGTTTGAAAAACAGGAGGAGAATGAATCGGTGTTGAAAAACATAAGGAGCCTGAAAAGGTGTGAAAAATATGAAGAGCTTTAAAAGGTGTGAAAAATATGAGGTGCATGAAACGGTCTGAAAAATAGGAAGAGCATGATGCGGTGTTGAAAAATATGAAGAGCCTGAAAAGGTGTGAAAAATATGAAGAGCTTCAAAAGGTGTCAAAAATATGAGGAGCATGATACGGTCTGAAAAATAGGAGGAGCATGAAGCACTGTTCAGAAACATGAAGAGCCTGACAAGGTGTGAAAAATATAAAGAGCTTCAAAAGGTGTGAAATACATTACGACCATGAAACAGTCTGAAAAATAGGAGGAGCATGAAATGTTGTTGAAAATCATGAAGAGCCT
Source organism: Dama dama (assembly GCF_033118175.1). Taxonomy (NCBI): domain Eukaryota; kingdom Metazoa; phylum Chordata; class Mammalia; order Artiodactyla; family Cervidae; genus Dama; species Dama dama. The sequence continues at coordinate 1,649,160 of NW_026870948.1, read as the reverse complement.
GAAAAGATGTGAATAACATGTAGAGCTTCAAAAGGTGTGAAAATATGAAGAGCTTCAAAAGCTGTCAAAATAAGATGATCATGAAACGGTCTGAAAATTAGGAGGAGCATGAAGTGGTGTTGAAAAAAAAGAAGAGCCTGAAAAGGTGTGAAATATATGAAGAGCTTCAAAAGGCGTGAAAATATGAAGAGCTTCAAAAGCTGTCAAAATGAGATGAGAATGAAACGGTCTGAAAATTAGGAGCAGCATGAAACGGTGTTCAAACAAATGAAGAGCCTCAAAATGTGTGAAAAATAAGAAGAGCTTCAAAAGGTGTGAAATACATTTGGAGCATGAAACTGTGTGTAAAATAGGAGGAGCATGAAGTGGTGTTCAAAAACATGAAGAGCCTGAAAAGGTGTGAAAAATATGAAGAGCTTCAAAAGGTGTGAAATACATGAGAGGAATGAAACTGTCTGAAAAATAGGAGGAGCATGAAGCGGTTATGAAAAACATGAAGAGCCTGAAAAGTTGTGAAAAATATAAAGAGCTTCTAAAGGTGTCAAAAATATGAGTACAATGAAACGCTCTGGAAAAGAGGAGGAGCATGAAGTGGTGTTGAAAAAGATGAAGAGCCTGAAAAGGTGTGAAAAATTTGAAGAGCTTCAAAACGTGTCTAAATTATGAGGAGCATGAAACGGTCTGAAAAATAGGAGGAGCATGAAGTGGTGTTGAAAAACATGAAGAGCCTGAAATGATGTGAAATATATGAGGAGGTTCAAAAGGTGCGAAAAATATGAGGAGGTTCAAAAATGGTCAAAAATATGAGGAGCAGGAAACGGTCAGAAAAATACGAGGAGCATGAAAAGGTGTTCAAAAACATGAAGAGCCTGAAAAGGTGTGAAAAATATGAAGAGCTTCAAAAGGTATTAAATACATGAATAGCATGAAACGGTCTGAAAAATAGGAGGAGAATGAAGCGGTGTTCAAAAACATGAAGAGCCTGAAAAGGTGTGAAAAATATGAAGAGATTCAAAATGTGTCAAAAATATGAGGAGCATGAAATGGTCTGAAAAATAGGAGGAGCATGAAACGGTGTTCAAAAACATGAAGAACCTGAAAAGGTGTGAAAAATATGAAGAGTTTCTAAAGGTGTCAAAAATATGAGGAGCATGAAACGGTCTGAAAAATAGGAAGACCATGAAACGGTGTTCAAAAACATGAAGAGCCTGAAAGGTGGGAAAATTCTGAAGAGATTCAAAAGCTGTGAAATACATGTGGAGCATAAAACGGTCTCAAAAATAGGAGGAGCATGAAGCGGTGTTCAAAAACATGAAGAGCCTGAAAAGGTGAGAAAAATATGAAGAGCCTCAAAACGTGTCAAAAATAGGAAGAGCATTAAACGGTCTGAAAAAATAGGAGGAGCATGAAGCGGTGTTGAAAAACATGAAGAGCCTGAAATGGTGTGAAAAATATGAAGAGCTTCAACAGGTGTGTAAAAGATGAGGAGCATGAAACGGTCGGAAAAATAGGAGGAGCATGAAATGGTGTTCAAAACATGAAGAGCCTGAAAAGGTGTGAAAAATATGAAGACCTTCAAAGGTATCAAAAATATGAGGAGCATGAAACGGTCTGAAAAATAGGAAGAGCATGAAGTGGTTGTGAAAAACATGAAGAGCCTGAAAAGGTGTGCGAAATACGAAGAGGTTCAAAAGGTGTGAAATACATGAGGAGCATGAAACGGTCTGAAAAATAGGAGGAGCATGAAGCGGTGTTCAAAAACATGAAGAGCCTGAAAAAGTGTGAAAAATATGAAGAGCTTCAAAAAGTGTGAAAAATATGAGGAGCATAAGCGATCTGAAAAATAGGTGGAGCAGGAAGCGGTGTTCAAAAACATGAAGAGCCTGACAGGTGTGAAAAGTATGAAGAGCTTCAAAAAGTGTGAAAAATATGAAGAGCTTCAAAAAGTGTGAAAAATATGAGGAGCATGAAATGGTCTGAAAAACAGGAGAAGAATGAAGAGGTGTTTAAAAACATGAAGAGCCTGAAAAGGTGTGAAATATATGACGAACTTCAAAAGGTTTCAAAAATATGAGGAGCATGAAACGGTTTGAAACATAGGAGGAGCATGAAGCAGTGTTCAAAAACATGAAGAGCATGAAAAGGTGTGAAGAAAATGAAGAGTTTCAAAAGTTGACATAAATATGAGGAGAATGAAACAGTCTGAAAAATATGAGGAGCATGAAACGGTGTTGAAAAAGATGAAGAGCCTGAAAAGGTGTGAAAAATATGAAGAGCTTCAAAAAGTGTCAAAAATATGAAGAGAATGAAACAGTCCGAAAAATAGGAGGAGCATGAAAAGGTGTTGAAAAACATGAAGAGGGTGAAAATATGTGTAAAATATGAAGAGCTTCAAAAGGTGTGAAAAATATGAAGAGCTTCAAAAGGTGTGAAAAATATGAAGAGCTTCAAAAGGTGTCAAATATATGAGGAGCATGAAACGGTCAAAAAAATAGGAGGAGTATGAAGCGATGTTGAAAAACATGAAGAGTCTGAAAAGGTGTGAAATATATGAAGAGCTTCAAATGGTGTGAAATATAGGAGGAGCATGAAGCGGTGTTCAAAAACATGAAGAGCCTGAAAAGGTGTGAAAACTATGAAAAGCTTCAAAAGGTGTCAAAAATGAGATGAGCATGAAACTGTCTGAAATATAGGAGGAGTATGAAGCGGTGTTCAAAACATGAAGAGCCCGAAAAGGTGTGAAAAATATGAAGAGCTTCAAAAGGTGTCAAAAATATGAGGAGCATGAAACGGTCCGAAAGAGAGGAGGAGCATGAAGCGGTGTTGAAAAACATGAAGAGCCTGAAAAGGTGTGAAAAATATGAAAAGATTCAAAAGGTGTGAAATACATGAGGAGCATGAAAGAGCTGAAAATTAGGAGAAGCATGAAGTGGTGTGAAAAAACATGAAGAGCCTGAAAAGGTGTGAAAAATATGAAGAGCTTCAAAAGGTGTGAAATACATGAGGAGCATGAAACTCTCTGAAAAATAGGAGGAGCATGAAGGTGTGTTCAAAAATATGAAGAGCCTGAAAAGGTGTGAACAATATGAAGAGCTTCAAAAATATGAAAAATATGAAGAGCTTCAAAAGGTGTGAAAAATATGAAGAGCTTCAAAAGGTGTGAAATATATGAGGAGCATGAAACGGTCTGAAAAATAGCAGGATCATGAAGCGGTGTTGAAAAACATGAAGAGTCTGAAAACGTGTGAAAATATGAAGAGCTTCAAAAATATGAAAAATATGAAGAGCTTCAAAAGGTGTGAAAAATATGAAGAGCTTCAGAAGGTGTCAAAAATATGAGGAGCAAGAAACGGTCTGCAAAATAGGAGGAGCATGAAATGGTGTTCAAAAACATGAAGAGCCTGAAATCGTGTGAAAAATATGAAGAGCTTCAAAAGGTGTGAAAAATATGAGGAGCATGAAAAGGTCTAAAAAAAAGGAGGAGCATGAAGCGGTGTTCAAAAATATGAAGAGCCTGAAAAGGTGTGAAAAATATGAAGAGCTTCAAAAGCTGTCAAAAATATGAGGAGCATGAAACGGTCTGAAAAATAGGAGGAGCATGAAGCGGTGTTGAAAAACATGAAGAGCCTGAAAAGGTGTGAGAAATATGAAGAGCTTCAAAAGGTGTCAAAAATATGAGGAGCATGAAACGGTCTGAAAAAGAGGAGGAGCATGAAGCGGTGTTGAAAAACATGAAGAGCCTGAAAACGTGTGAAAAATATGAAAAGCTTCAAAAGGTGTGAAATACATGAGGAGCATGAAAGAGCTGAAAATTTGGAGAAGCATGAAGTGGTGTGGAAAAACATGAAGAGCCTGAAAAGGTGTGAAAAATATGAAGAGCTTCTGAAGGTGTGAAATACATGAGGAGCATGAAACTCTCTGAAAAATATAAGGAGCATGAAGTGGTGTTCAAAAACATGAAGAGCCTGAAAAGGTGTAAAAAATATGAAGAGCTTCAAAAGGTGTGAAAAATATGAGGAGCATGTTATGGCTTGAAAAATAGGATTAGCATGAAGAGGTGTTCAAAAACATGAAGAGCCTGAAAAGTTGTGAAAAATATGAAAAGCTTCAAAAGGTGTCAAAAATGAGATGAGCATGAAACTGTCTGAAATATAGGAGGAGTATGAAGCGGTGTTCAAAACATGAAGAGCCCGAAAAGGTGTGAAAAATATGAAGAGCTTCAAAAGGTGTCAAAAATATGAGGAGCATGAAACGGTCTGAAAAAGAGGAGGAGCATGAAGCGGCGTTGAAAAACATGAAGAGCCTGAAAAGGTGTGAAAAATATGAAAAGCTTCAAAAGGTGTGAAATACATGAGGAGCATGAAAGAGCTGAAAATTAGGAGAAGCATGAAGTGGTGTGGAAAAACATGGAGAGCCTGAAAAGGTGTGAAAAATATGAAGAGCTTCAAAAGGTGTGAAATACATGAGGAGCATGAAACTCTCTGAAAAATAGGAGGAGCATGAAGCGGTGTTCAAAAATATGAAGAGCCTGAAAAGGTGTGAAAAATATGAAGAGCTTCAAAAATATGAAAAATATGAAGAGCCTCGAAAGGTGTGAAAAATATGAAGAGCTTCAAAAGGTGTGAAATATATGAGGAGCATGAAACGGTCTGAAAAAGAGGAGGAGCATGAAACGGTGTTGAAAAACATGAAGAGCCTGAAAAGGTGTGAAAAATATGAAAAGCTTCAAAAGGTGTGAAATACATGAGGAGCATGAAAGAGCTGAAAATTAGGAGAAGCATGAAGTGGTGTGGAAAAACATGAAGAGCCTGAAAAGGTGTGAAAAATATGAAGAGCTTCAGAAGGTGTGAAATACATGAGGAGCATGAAACTCTCTGAAAAATATAAGGACCATGAAGTGGTGTTCAAAAACATGAAGAGCCTGAAAAGGTGTAAAAAATATGAAGAGCTTCAAAAGGTGTGAAAAATATGAGGAGCATGTTATGGTTTGAAAAATAGGATTAGCATGAAGAGGTGTTCAAAAACATAAAGAGCCTGAAAAGTTGTGAAAATATGGAAAGCTTCAAAAGGTGTCAAAAATGAGATGAGCATGAAACTGTCTGAAATATAGGAGGAGTATGAAGCGGTGTTCAAAACATGAAGAGCCCGAAAAGGTGTGAAAAATATGAAGAGCTTCAAAAAGTGTCAAAAATATGAGGAGCATGAAACGGACTGAAAAATTGGAGGAGCATGAAGCGGTGTTGAAAAACATGAAGAGCTTGAAAAGGTGTGAAAAATATGAAGAGTTTCAAAAGGTGTCAAAAATATGAATAGCATGAAAAGGTCTGCAAAAAAGGAGCATGAAGTGGTGTTGAAAAACAGGAAGAGCCTGAAAAGGTGTGAAAAATATGAACAGTTTCAAAAGGTGTCAAAAATATGAGGAGCATGAAACGGTCTGAAAAATAGGAGGAACATGAAGAAGTGTTCAAAAACATGAAGAGCCTGAAAAGGTGTGAAAAATATGAAGAGCTTCAAAAGGTGTGAAATATATGAGGAGCATGAAACTCTCTGAAAAATAGAAGGAGCATGATGTGGTGTTCAAAAACATGAAGAGCCTGAAAACGTGTGAAAAATACGAAGAGCTTCAAAAGGTGTGAAAAATATGAGGAGAATGATACGGTTTGAAAAATAGGAGGAGCATGAAGCGGTGTTGAAAAACATGAAGAGTCTGAAAACGTGTGAAATTATGAAGAACTTCAAAAATATGAAAAATATGAAGAGCTTCAAAAGGTGTGAACAATATGAAGAGCTTCAAAAGGTGTCAAAATGAGATGAACATGAAACGGTCTGAAACATAGGAGGAGCATGAAGCGGTGTTGAAAATCATAAAGAGCCTGAAAATTTGTGAAAAAATATGAAGAGCTTCAGAATATGTGAAAAACATGAAGAGCTTCAAAAAGTGTCAAAATGAGATGAGCATGAAACGGTCTGAAAAATAAGAGGAGCATGAAGTGGTGTTGAAAATAATGAAAAGCCTGAAAAGGTGTGAAATATATGAAGAGCTTCAAAAGGTGTCAAAAATATGAGGAGAATGAAACGAACTGTAAAATAGGAGGAGCATGAAATGGTGTTCAAAAACATGAAGAGCCTGAAAAGGTGTGAAAAATAAGAAGAGCTTCAAAAGGTGTCAAAAATATGAGGAGCATGAAAAGTTCTGAAAAATAGGAGGAGCATGAAGCGGTGTTCAAAAACAGGAAGACCCTGAAAAGTAGTGAAAAATATGAAGAGCTTCAAAAGGTGTCAAAAATATGAGGAGCATGAAACGGTCTGAAAAATAGGAGGACTATGAAACGGTGTTCAAAAACATGAAGAGCCTGAAAAGGTGTGAAAAATATGAAGAGCTTCAAAACGTGTCAAAAATATGAGGAGCATGAAACGGTCTGAAAAATAGGAGGAGCAAGAAAGGGTGTTGAACAACATGAAGAGCCTGAAAACGTGTGAAAAATATGAAGAGCTTCAAAAGATGTGAAAAATATGAAGAGCTTCAAAAGGTGTCAAAAATGAGATGAGCATGAAACCGTCTGAAAAATAGGAGGAGCATGAAGTAGTGTTGAAAAACATGAAGAACCTGAAAAGCTGTGAGAAACATGAAGAGCTTCAAAATGTGTCAAATATATGAGGAGCATGAAACGGTCTGAAAAATAGGAGGAGCAGGAAGCGGTGTTGAGAAACATGAAGAGCCTGAAAATGTGTGAAAAATATGAAGAGCTTCTAAAGGTGTCAAAAATATGAGGAGCATGAAACGGTCTTAAAAATACGAGGAGCATGAAGTGGTGTTGAAAAACATGAACAGCCTGAAAAGGTGTGAAATATATGAAGATCTTCTAAAGGTGTCAAAATATGAGGAGCATGATACGGTCTGAAAAATAGGAGGAGCATGAAGCGGTGTTCAAAACATGAAGAGCCTGAAAAATTGTGAAAAATATGAAAAGCTTCCAAAGGTGTCAAAAATGAGATGAGCATGAAACGGTCTGAAAAATAGGAGGAGCATGAAGCGGTGTTGAAAAAATGAAGAGCCGGAAAAGGTGTGAAAAATATGAAGAGCATCAAAAGGTGTCAAAAATATGAGGAGTATGAAACGGTCTGAAAAATAGGAGGAGCATGAAGTGGTGTTGCAAAACATGAGGAGCCTGAAAAGGTGTGAAAAATATGAAGAGCTTCAAAAGGTGAGAAAAATAGGAGGTGCATGAAACGGTCTGAAAAAGAGGAGGAGCATGAAGCGGCGTTGAAAAAAATGAAGAGCGTGAAAAGGTGTGAAAAATATGAAGAGCTTCAAAAGGTGTGAAATACATGAGGAGCATGAAACTCTCTGAAAAATAGGAGGAGCATGAAGCGGTGTTCAAAAATATGAAGAGCCTGAAAAGGTGTGAAAAATATGAAGAGCTTCAAAAATATGAAAAATATGAAGAGCCTCAAAAGGTGTGAAAAATATGAAGAGCCTCAAAAGGTGTGAAAAATATGAAGAGATTTAAAAGGTGTCAAAAATGAGATGAGCATGAAACGGTCTGAAAAATAGGAGGAGCAAGAAGCGCTGTTGAAAAACATAAAGAGCATGAAAACGTATGAAGAATATGAAGAGCTTCAAAAGGTGTGAAAAATATGGAGAGCTTTAAAAGGTGTCAAAAATGAGATGAGCATGAAACGGTCTGAAAAATATGTGGAGCATGAAGTGGTATTGAAAAACATGAAGAGCCTGAAAAGGTGTGAAAGATATGAAGAGCTTCAAAAGGTCTCAAAAATATGAGGAGCAAGAAACGGTCTGAAAAATAGGAACAGCATGAAGCGGTGTTGCAAAATATGAAGAGCCTGAAAAGGTGTCAAAAATATGAAGAGCTTCAAAAGGTGTGAAATACATGAGGAGCATTAAACGCCCTGAAAAATAGGAGGAGCATGCAGAGGTGTTCAAAAACATGAAGAGCCTGAAAAGGTGTCAAAAATATGAAGAGATTCAAAAGGTGTGAAAAATATGAAGAGCTTCAAAATGTTTCAAAAATGAAATGAGCATGAAACGGTCTGAAAAAGCTGAGGAGCATGAAGTGGTGTTGAAACACATGAAGAGCCTGAAAAGGTGTGAAAAATATGAAGAGGTTCAAAGGTGTGAAATACATGAGGATCATGAAATGGTTTGAAAAATACGAGGAGCATGAAGCAGTGTTCAAAAACATGAAGAGCCTGAAAAGGTTTGAAAAATATGAAGAGCTTCAAAAGGTGTCAAAAATATGAGGAGCATGAAACCGTCTGAAAAATAGGAGGAGCATGAAGCGGTGTTGAAAAACATGAAGAGCGTGAAAACGAGTGAAAAATATGAAGAGCTTCAAAAGGTATGAAAAATATGAAGAGCTTCAAAAGGTGTCAAAAAAGAGATGAGCATGAAACCGTCTGAAAAATAGGTGGAGCATGAAGCGGTGTTGAAAAACATGAAGAGCCTGAAAAGATGTGAAAAATATGAAGAGCTTCAAAAGGTGTCAAAAATATGAGGAGCATGAAACGGTCTGAAAAATAGGAGGAGCATGAAACCGTGTTAAAAACATGAAGACACTGAAAAGGGTGAAAAATATGAAGAGCTTCAAAAGGTGTGAAAAATAGGAGGAGCATGAAGCGGTGTGCAAAAACATGAAAAGCCTGAAAAGGTGTGAAAAATATGAAGAGCATCAAAAGGTGTCAAAAATATGAGGAGCATGAAACGGTCTGAAAAATAGGAGGAGCATGAAGCGGTGTTGAAAAACATGAAGAGCCTGAAAAGGTGTTAAAAATATGAAGAGTTTCAAAAGGTGTCAAATATATGAGCAGCAAGAATCGGTCTGAAATATAGGAGTAGCATGAAACGGTGTTCAAATACATGCAGAGCCTGAAAAGTTGTGAAAAATATGAAGAGCTTCAAATGGTGTCAAATATATGAAGAGCTTCAAAAGGTGTCAAAAATGAGATGAGCATGAAACGGTCTGAAAAATAGGAGGAGCAAGAAGTCGTGTTCCAAAAAATGAAGAGCCTGAGAAGGTGTGAAATATATCAAGAACTTCAAAATGTGTCAAAAATATGAGGAGCATGAAAAGGTCTGAAAAATAGGAGGAGCATGAAACGGTGTTGAAAAACATGCAGAGCCTGAAAAGGTGTGAAAAATATGAAGAACTTCAAAAGGTGTGAAATATATGAGGAGCATGAAACGGTCTTAAAAATAGGAGGAGCATGAAGCGGTTTTCAAAAATATGAAGAGCCTGAAAAGGTGTGAAAAATATGAGGAGCTTCAAAAGGTATGAAATACATGAGGAGTATGAAACTGTCTTGAAAATAGGAGGAGCATGAAGCGGTGTTAAAAAACATGAAGAGGCTTAAAAGGTGTGAAAAATATGAAGAGCTTCAAAAGGTGTGAAAAATATGAGGAGCATGAAACGGTCTGAAAAATAGGAGGAGCAGGAAGCCGTGTTGAAAAACATGAAGAGCCTGAAAACGTGTGAGAAATATGAAGAGCTTCAAAAGGTGTCAAAAATATGAAGAGCTTCAAAGGGTGTCAAAAATGAGAGGAGTATGAAGCAGTCTGAAAAATAGGAGGAGCATGAAGCGGTGTTCAAAAACATGAAGAGCCTGAAAAGGTGTGAAAAATATGAACAGCTTCAAAAGGTGTCAAAAATGAGATGAGCATGAAACGGTCTGAAAAATAGGAGGAGCATGAAGTGGTGTTGAAAAAAAAGAAGAGATGGAAAAGGTGTGAAATATATGAAGGGCTTCAAAAGGTGTCAAAAATATGAGGAGAATGAAACGGTCTGAAAATAGGAGGAGCATGAAGCGGTGTTCAAAAACATGAAGAGCCTGAAAAGGTGTGAAAAATATGAAGAGCTTCAAAAGGTGTCAAAAATATGAGGAGCATGAAAAGGTCAGAAAAATAGGAGGATCATGAAGCGGTGTTCAAAAACATGAAGAGCCTGAAAAGGTGTCAAAAATATGAGGAGCATGAAACGGTTTGAAAAATAGGAGGAGCATGAAGCGGTGTTCAAAAACAGGAAAAGCCTGAAAAGTTGTGAAAAATATGAAGAGCTTCAAAAGTTGTCAAAAATATGAGGAGCATGAAAAGGTCAGAAAAATAGGAGGATCATGAAGCGGTGTTCAAAAACATGAAGAGCCTGAAAAGGTGTGCAAAATATGAAGAGCTTCAAAAGGTGTCAAAAATATGAGGAGCATGAAACGGTCTGCAAAAAAGGAGGAGCATGAAGTGGTGTTGAAAAAATTCAAGAGCCTGACAAGGTGTGAAAAATATGAAAAGCTTCAAAAGTTGTCAAAAATATGAGGAGCATGAAACGGTCTGAAAAATAGGAGGAGCATGAAGCGGTGTTCAAAAACATGAAGAGCCTGAAAAGGTGTGAAAAATATGAAGAGCTTCAAAAGGTGTCAAAAATATGAGGAGCATGAAACGGTCTGAAAAATAGGAGGAGCATGAAGTGGTGTTGAAAAACATGAAGAGTCTGAAAACGTGTGAAATTATGAAGAACTTCAAAAATATGCAAAATATGAAGAGCTTCAAAAGGTGTGAAAAATATGAAGAGCTTCAAAAGGTGTCAAAATGAGATGAACATGAAACGGTCTGAAAAATAGGAGGAGCATGAAGCGGTGTTGAAAATCATAAAGAGCCTGAAAATTTGTGAAAAATACGAAGAGCTTCAGAAGACGTGAAAAACATGAAGAGCTTCAAAAGGTGTCAAAATGAGATTAGCATGAAACGGTCAGAAAAATAAGAGGAGCATGAAGTGGTGTTGAAAATAATGAAAAGCCTGAAAAGGTGTGAAATATATGAAGAGCTTCAAAAGGTGTCAAAAATATGAGGAGAATGAAACGGTCTGTAAAATAGGAGGAGCATGAAATGGTGTTCAAAAACATGAAGAGCATGAAAAGGTGTGAAAAATATGAAGAGCTTCAAAAGGTGTCAAAAATATGAGGAGCATGAAACGGTTTGAAAAATAGGAGGAGCATGAAGCGGTGTTCAAAACAGGAAGACCCTGAAAAGTAGTGAAAAATATGAAGAGCTTCAAAAGGTGTCAAAAATATGAGGAGCATGAAACGGTCTGAAAAATAGGAGGACTATGAAACGGTGGTCAAAAACATGAAGAGCTTGAAAAGGTGTGAAAAATATGAAGAGCTTCAAAACGTGTCAAAAATATGAGGAGCATGAAACGGTCTGAAAAATAGGAGGAGCAAGAAAGGGTGTTGAACAACATGAAGAGCCTGAAAACGTGTGAAAAATATGAAGAGCTTCAAAAGATGTGAAAAATATGAAGAGCTTCAAAAGGTGTCAAAAATGAGATGAGCATGAAACCGTCTGAAAAATAGGAGGAGCATGAAGTAGTGTTGAAAAACATGAAGAACCTGAAAAGCTGTGAGAAACATGAAGAGCTTCAAAATGTGTCAAAAATATGAGGAGCATGAAACGGTCTGAAAAAGAGGAGGAGCAGGAAGCGGTGTTGAGAAACATGAAGAGCCTGAAAATGTGTGAAAAATATGAATAGCTTCTAAAGGTGTGAAATATATGAGGTGCAAGAGACGGTCTGAAAAATAGGAGGAGCATGAAGCGGTGTTGAAAAACATGAAGAGCCTGAAAAGGTGTGAAAAACATGAAGAGCTTCAAAAGGTGTCAAAATTATAAGGAGCATGAAACGTTCTGAAAAATAGGAGGAGCATGAAGCAGTGTTGAAAAAAATGAAGAGCCTGAAAAGGTGTGAAAAATATGAACAGCTTCAAAAGTTGTCAAAAATATGAGGAGCATGAAACGGTCTAAAAAATAGGAGTACCATGAACCGGTGTTGAAAAACATGAAGAGCCAGAAAAGGTGTGAAAAATATTAAGAGCTTCAAAATGTGTGAAAAATATGAAGAGCTTCAAAAGGTGTCAAAAAAGAGATGAGCATGAAACGGTCTGAAAAATAGGAGGAGAATGAAGTGGTGTTGAAAAAAATGAGGAGCCTGAAAAGGTGTGAAAAATATGAAGCGCTTCAAAAGGTGTCAAAAATGAGATGATCATGAAACGGTCTGAAAAATAGGAGGTGCATGAGGTGGTGTTGAAGAAAAAGAAGAGACTGAAAAGGTGTGAAAAATATGAAGAGCTTCAAAAGGTGTCAAAATATGAGGAGCATGATACGGTTGAAAAATAGGAGGAGCATGAAGCGGTGTTCAAAACATGAAGAGCCTGAAAAATTGTCAAAAATATGAAAAGCTTCCAAAGGTGTCAAAAATGAGATGAGCATGAAACGGTCTGAAAAATAGGCGGAGCATGAAGCGGTGTTTAAAAAATGAAGAGCCTGAAAAGGTGTGAAAAATATGAAGAGCATCAAAAGTTGTCAAAAATATGAGGAGTATGAAACGGTCTGAAAAATAGGAGAACCATGAAGCGGTGTTGCAAAACATGAGGAGCCTGAAAAGGTGTGAAAAATATGAAGAGCTTCAAAAGGTGAGAAAAATATGAGGTGCATGAAACGGTCTGAAAAATAGGAGGAGCATGAAGCGGTGTTGAAAAACATGAAGAGCCTGAAAAGGTGTGAAAAATATGAAGAGCTTCAAAAGGTGTGAAATACATGAGGAGCATGAAACGTGTTGAAAAATAGGAGAAGCATGAAGTGGTGTGGAAAAACATCAAGAGCCTGAAAAGGTGTGAAAAATATGAAGAGCTTCAAAAGGTGTGAAATACATGAGGAGCAAGAAAGGGTCTGAAAAATAGGAGGAAGATGAAGAGGTGTTCAAAAATATGAAGAGCCTGAAAAGGTGTGAAAAATATGAAGAGCTTCAAAAGATGTGAAAAATATGAGGAGCATGATACGGTCTGAAAAATAGGAGGAGCATGAAGCGGTGTTCAAAACATGAAGAGCCTGAAAAGTTGTGAAAAATATGAAAAGCTTCCAAAGGTGTCAAAAATGAGATGAGCATGAAACGGTCTGAAAAATAGGAGGAGCATGAAGCGGTGTTGAAAAAATGAAGAGCATGAAAAGGTGTGAAAAATATGAAGAGCATCAAAAGGTGTCAAAAATATGACGAGTATGAAATGGTCTGAAAAATAGGAGGAGCATGAAGCGGTGTTGCAAAACATGAGGAGCCTGAAAAGGTGTGAAAAATATGAAGAGCTTCAAAAGGTGAAAAAAATATGAGGTGTATGAAACGGTCTGAAAAATAGGAGGATCATGAAGCGGTGTTCAAAAACATGAAGAGCCTGAAAAGGTGTGAAATATATGAAGAGATTCAAAAGGTGTCAAAAATATGAGGAGCATGAAACGGTCTGAAAAATAGGAGGAGCAAGAAGCGGTGTTGAAAAACATGAAGAGCTTGAAAAGGTTTGAAAAATATGAAGAGCTTCAAAAGGTGTCAAAATTTTGAAGAGCTTCAAAGGTGTCAAAAATATGAGGAGCATGGAACGGTGTTCAAAAACATGGGTAGCAAGAAAAGGTTGAAAAATATGAAGAGCTTCAAAAGGTGTCAAAAATATGTGGAGCATGAAACGGTCTGAAAAATAGGAGGAAAATGAAGCTCTGTTTAAAAACATGAAGAGCTTGAAAAGGTTTGAAAAATATGGACAGCTTCAAAAGGTGTCAAAAATATGAGGAGCATGAAACGGTATGAAAAATAGGAGGAGCATGAACCGGTGTTGAAAAACAAGAAGAGCCTGAAAAGGTGTGAAAAATATGAAGAGTTTGAAAATGTGTCAAAAATATGAGGAGCAGGAAACGGTCTAAAAAATAGGAGTATGAAGTGGTGTTGAAAAACATGAAGAGCCTGAAAAGCTGTGAAAAATATGAAGAGCATCAAAAACTGTCAAAATATGAGGAGCATGAAACGGTGTTCAAGACATGAAACGCCTGAAAAAGTGTGAAATATATGAACAGCTTCAAAAGGTATCAAAAATAGGAGGAGCATGAAACGGTCCGAAAAATTGGAGGAGCAAGAAGCAGTGTTGGAAAACATGAAGGGGTGGAAAAGGTGTGAAATATATGAAGAGCTTCAAAAGGTGTCAAAAATATGAGGAGCATGAAACGGTTTGAAAAATAGGAGGAGCATGAAGCGGTGTTGAAAAACATGAAGAGCCTGAAAAGGCTTGAAAAATATGAAGAGCTTCAAAATGTGTCAAAAATAGAGGGGGCATGAAACTATCTGAAAAATAGGAGGAGCATGAAGCGGTGTTGAAAAATATGAAGAACCTGAAGAGGTTTGAAAAATATGAAGAGCTTCAAAAGGTGTCAAAAATAAGAGGAGCATTAAACGGTCTGAAAATAGGAGGAGCATGAAGTGGTGTTGAAAAACATAAAGAGCCTCAAAAGGTGTGCAAAATATGAAGAGCTTCAAAAGGTGTCAAAAATATGAGGAGCATGGAACGGTCTGAAAAAAAGGAAGAGCAGGAAGCGGTGCGGAAAAACATGAAGAGCCTGAAAAGGTGTGAAAAATATGAAGACCTTCAAATGGTGTTAAAAAGAGGAGGCACATGAAACTGTCTGAAAAATACGAGGAGCATGAAGCGGTGTTGAAAAACAAGAAGAGCCTGAAAAGGTGTGAAAAATATGAAGAGTTTGAAAATGTGTGAAAAATATGAGGAGCAGGAAACGGTCTGAAAAATAGGAGCATGAAGTGGTGTTGAAAAACATGAAGAGCCTGAAAAGCTGTGAAAAATATGAAGAGCATCAAAAACTGTCAAAATATGACGAGCATGAAACGGTTTTCAAAGACATGAAACGCCTGAAAAGGTGTGAAATATATGAACAGCTTCAAAAGGTATCAAAAATAGGAGGAGCATGAAACGGTTTGAAAAATTGGAGGAGCAAGAAGCAGTGTTGAAAAACATGAAGAGGTGGAAAAGGTGTGAAATATATGAAGAGCTTCAAAAGGTGTCAAAAATATGAGGAGCATGAAACGGTTTGAAAAATAGGAGGAGCATGAAGCGGTGTTGAAAAACATGAAGAGCATGAAACGGTTTGAAAAATATGAAGAGCTTCAAAAGGTGTCAAAAATAAAGGGGGCATGAAACTATCTGAAAAATAGGAGGAGCATGAAGCGGTGTGGAAAAACATGAAGAGCCTGAAAACGTTTGAAAAATATGAAGAGCTTCAAAAGGTGTGGAAAATATGAAGAGCTTCAAAATGTGTCAAAAGTGAGATGAGCATGAAACGGTCTGAAAAATAGGAGGAGCATGAAGTGGTGTTGAAAAACATGAAGAGCCTGAAAATGTGTGAAATATATGAAGAGCTTCAAAAGATGTCAGAAATGAGAGAAGCATGAAACGGTCTGAAAAATAGATGAGCAAGAAGGGGTGTTGAAAAACATGAAGCGCCTGAAAACGTTTGAGAAATATGAAGAGCTTCAAAAGGTGTGGAAAATATGAAGAGCTTCAAAAGGTATGAAATATAGGAGCAGCATGAAGTGGTGTTCAAAAACATAAAAAGCCTGTAAAGGTGTGAAAAATATGAAGAGCTTCAAAACGTGTCAAATATATGTGGAGCATGAAACGGTGTGAAAAATAGGAGGAGCATGAAGCGGTGTTGAAAAATATGAAGTGCCTGAAAAGGTGTGAAAAATATGAAGAGCTTCAAAAGGTGTCAAAAATATGAGGAGCATGAAACGCTCTGAAATATAGGAGGAGCATGAAGTGGTGTTGAAAAACTTGAAGAGCTGAAAAGGTGGAAAAATATGAAGAACTTCAACAGGTGTCAAAAATATGAGGAGCATGAAATGGACTGAAAAATAGGAAGATCATGAAGCGGTGTTGAATAAAATGAAGAGCCTGAAAAGGTGTGAAAAATGTGAAAAGCTTCAAAAGGTGTGAAATACATGAGGAGCATGAAACGGTCTGAAAAATAGGAGTAGAATGAGACGGTGTTGAAAAATATGAAGAGCCTGAAAAGTTGTGAAAAATATGAAGAGCTTCAAAAGGTGTCAAAATTATGAGGAGTATAAAACGGTCTAAAAAATAGGAGGAGCATGAAACGGTGTTCAAAACAAGAAGAGCCTGAGAAGATGTGAAATATATGACGAGCTTCAAAAGGTTTGAAATACATGAGGAGCATTAAACTGTCTGAAAAATAGGAGGAGCATGAAGCTGTGTTCAAAAACATGAAGAGCCTGAAAAGGTGTGAAAATAATGAAGAGCTTCAAAAGATGTGAAATATAGGAGCAGCTTGAAGCGGTGTTCAGAAACATAAAAAGCCTGAAAAGGTGTGAAAAATATGAAGAGCTTCAAAACGTGTCAAAAATATGTGGAGCATGAAATAGTCTGAAAAATACGAGGAGCATGAAGCGGTGTTGAAAAACATGAAGAACCTGAAAACTTGTAAAAATATGAAGATCTTCAAAAGGTGTGAAAAATATGAACCGTTTCAAAAGTGTGAAAAATGAGATGAGCATGAAGCGGTCTTAAAAATAGGAGGAGCATGAAGTGTTGCTGAAAAACATAAAGATCCTGAAAATGTATGAAATATATGAAGAACTACAAAAGGTGTCAAATATGTGAGGAGCATTAAAAGGTCTGAAAAATAGGAGGAGCATGAAACGGTGTTGAAAGACATGAAGAGCCTGAAAAGGTGTGAAAAACATGAAGAGCTTCAAAACGTGTCAAAAATATGTGGAGCATGAAAGGGTCTGAAAATCAGCAGGAGCATGAAGCGGTGTTGAAAAACATGAAGAACCTGAAAACGTGTGAAAAATATGAAAAGCTTCAAATGGTGTGAAAAATATGAACAGCTTCAAAAGGTGTGAAAAATATGAAGAGCTTCAAAAGGTGTCATAAATATGAGGAGCAAGAAATGGTCTGAAAAATAAGAGAAGCATGAAATGGTGTTCAAAATATGAAGAGCCTGAAAAGGTGTGAAAAATATGAAGAGCTTCAAAAGGTGTGAAATACATGAGGAGCATGAAACTCTCTAAAAAATAAGAGGAGCATGAAGCGGTGTTCAAAAACATGAAGAGCCTGAAAAGTTGTGAAAAATATGAAGAGCTTCAAAATGTGTGAAAAAAAAAAAGAAGAGCTTCAAAAGGTGTCAATAATATGAGGAGCATGAATCGGTCTGAAAAATAGGAGGAGCATGAAACGGTGTTGAAAACATGAAGAGATGAAAAGGTGTGAAAAATATGAAGAGGTTCTAAAGGTGTCAAAAATATGAGGAGCATGAAACAGTCTTTAAAATAGGATGAGAATGAGACGGTTTTGAAAAAGATGAAGAGCATGAAAAGGTGTGAAAAACATGAAGAGCTTCAAAAGGTGTAAAAAATATGAGAGGCATGAAACGACTGAAAAATAGGAGGAGCATGATGCGGTGGTCAAAAACATGAAGAGCCTGAAAAGGTGTGAATAATATAAAGAGCTTCAAAAGGTGTCAAAATATTAGGAGCGTGAAACAGTATGAAACATAGGATGAGCATGAAACTTTTTTGAAAAAGATGAAGAGCATGAAAAGGTGTGAAAAATATGAAGAGCTTCAAAAGATGTTAAAAATATGAGGAGCATGAAACTTTCTGAAAAATTGGAGGAGCATGAAGCGGTGTTGAAAAACATGAAAAGCCTGAAAAGGTGGAAAAATATGAAGAGCTTCAAAAGGTGTCAACAATATGAGGAGCATGAAACGGTCTGAAAATTAGGAAGAGCATGAAACTGTGTTGATAAACATGAAGAGCCTGAAAAGGTGTGAAAAATATGAAGAGCTTCAAAAGGTGTCAAATATATGAGGAGCAAGAAACAGTGTGAAAAATAGGATGAGCATGAAACGGTTTTAAAAAGACGAAGAGCCTAAAAGGTGTGACATATATGAAGAGCTTCAAAAGGTGTGAAATACATGAGGAGGTGGAAACGGTCTGAAAATAGTAGGAGCATGAAGCGGCGTTGAAAAACATGAATAGCCTGAAAACGTGTGAAAAATATGAAGAGCTTCAAAAGGTGTGAAATATATGAAGAGCTACAAAAGGTTTCAAAAATATGAGGAGCATGAACCGGTCTGAAATATAGGAGGAGCATGAAGTGATGTTGAAAAACATGAAGAGCCTGAAAAGGTGTGAAAAATATGAAGAGCTTCAAAAGGTGTCAAAAATATGAGGAGAATGAACCGGTCTGAAAAATAGGAGGAGCATGAAGTGGTGTTGAAAAACATGAAGTGCCTGAAAAGTTGTGAAATATATGAAGAGCTTCAAAAGGTGTGAAAAATATGAGGAGCTTCAAAAGGTGTCAAAAATATGAGGAGCATGAAACGATCTGAAAAATAGGAGGAGCATGAAGTGGTGTTCAAAAACATGAAGAGCTTGAAAACGTGTGAAAAACATGAAGAGCCTCAAAACGTGTCAAAAATATGAGGAGCATGAAACGGTCTGAAAAATAGGAGGAGCATGAAGCGGTGTTGAAAAACATGAAGAGCCTGAAAACGTGTGAAAAATATGAAGAGCTTCAAAAGGTGTGAAATATATGAAGAGCTTCCAAAGGTGTCAAAAATGAGATGAGCATGAAACGGTCTGAAAAATAGGAGGAGCATGAAGTGGTCGTGGAAATCATGAAGTGCCTGAAAAGGTGTGAAATATATGAAGAGTTTCCAAAGTTGTGAAAAATGAGGAGGTTCAAAAGGTGTCAAAAATATGAGGAGCATGAAACGGTCTGAAAAATAGGAGGAGCATGAAACGGTGTTCAAAAACATGAAGAGCCTGAAAAGGTGTGAAAAATATGAAGAGCTTGAAAAGGTGTGAAATACATGAGGAGACTGAAGCGGTCTGAAAAATAGGAGGAGCATGAAACGGTGTTGAAATACATGAAGAGCCTGAAAAGGTGTGAAAAATAGGAGGAGCTTCACAAGGTGTCAAATATATAAGGAGCATGAAACGGTCTGAAAAATAGGAGGAGCATGAAGCAGTCGTCAAAAACATGAAGAACCTGAAAAGTTTTGTAAAATATGAAGAGCCTCAAAGGTGTGAAAAATATGAGGAACATGAAACGGTCTGAAAAATAGGAGCAGCATGAAACAGTGTTGAAAAACATGAAGAGCCTGAAAAGGTGTGAAAAACATGAAGAGCCTCAAAACGTGTCAAAAATATGAGGAGCATGAAACGGTCTGAAAAATAGGATGAGCATGAAGCGGTGTTGAAAACTTTAAGAGCCTGAAAAGGTGGGAAATATATGAAGAGTTTCCAAAGTTGTGAAAAAATGAGAAGGTTCAAAAGGTGTCAAAAATATGAGGAGCATGAAACGGTGTGAAAAATAGGAGAAGCATGAAGTGATGTTGAGAAACCTGAAGAGACTGAAAAGGTGTGAAAAATATGAAGAGCTACAAAAGATGTGAAATATATGAGGAGCATGAAATGATCTGAAAAATAGGAGGAGCATGAAACGGTGTTGTAAAACATGAAGAGACTGAAAGGTGTGAAAATTATGAAGATGTTCAAAATGTGTCAAAAAAAAGGAGGAGCATGAAATGGTGTTCAAATACATGAAGAGCCTGAAAAGGTGTGAAAAATATTAAGATCTTCAAAAGGTGTCAAAAATATGAGGAGCATGAAACGGTGTGAAAAATAGGAGGAACATGAAGCACGGTTGAAAAACATGAAGAGCCTGAAAAGGTGTGAAAAATATGAACAGCTTCAAAAGCTGTCAAAAATATGAGGAGCATGAAACAGTCTGAAAAATAGGAGGAGCATGAAGCGGTGTTGAAAAACATGAAAAGCCTGAAAAGGTGTGAAAAATATGAAGAGCATTAAAAGGTGTGAAAAATATGAGGAACATGAAACGGACTGAAAAAAAGGAGGAGTATGAAGAGGTGTTGAAAACATGAAAAGCCTGAAAATGTGTGAAAAATATGAAGAGCTTCCAAAGGTGTGAAAAATATGAATAGCTTCCAAATGTGTCAATAATGAGAGCAGCATGAAACGGTGTGAAAAATAGGAGGAGCATGAAGCGGTGTGCAAAAAGATGAAGAGCCTGAAAATCTGTGAAATATATGAAGAGCTTCAAAAGGTGTCAAAAATATGAGGAGAAAGAAACGGTCTGAAAAATAGGAGGAGCATGAAACGTTGTTCAAAACATGAAGAGCCTGAAATGGTGTGAAAAATATAAAGAGATTCAAAACATGTCAAACATTGAGGAGCATAAAACCATCTGAAAAATAGGAAGAGCATGATGCAGTGTTGAAAAACATGAAGAGGCTGAAAACGTGTGAAAAATATGAAGTGCTCCAAAGATGTCAAAAATATGAGGAGCATGAAGCGGTCCGAAAAATAGGATGAGCATGAAGCGGTGTTGACAACATTCAGAGCCTGAAAAGGTGTGAAATATATGAAGAGCTTGAAACGGTGTCAAAAATATGAGGAGCATGAAACGGTGTGAAAAATAGAAGAGGCACGAAGTGATGTTGAGAAACATGAAGAGCCTGAAAAGGTGTGAAAAAAATGAAGAGCTACAAAAGGTGTCAAATACATGTGGAGCATGAAACGATCTGAAAAATAGGAGAAGCATGAAGTGGTGTTGAAAAATATGAAGAGCCTGAAAAGGTGTGAAAATTATGAAGAGCTTCAAAATGTGTCAAAAAAAGGAGGATAATGAAACAGTGTTCAAATACATTAAGAGCCTGAATAGGTGTGAAAAATATGAAGAGCTTCAAAATGTGTCAAAAAAAAAGGAGGACCATGAAGCGGTGTTTAAAAACAAGTAGTGCCTGAAAAGGTGTGAAATATATGAAGAGCTTCAAAAGGTGTCAAAAATATGAGGAGCATGAAATGATCTGAAAAATAGGAGGAGCATGAAGTAGTGTTGAAAAATATGAAGAGCCTGAAAAAGTGTGAAAAATATGAAGAGCTTTAAAAGGTCTCAAATATATGAGGAGCATGTAACTTTCTGAAAAATAGGAGGAGCATGAAATGGTGTTCAAAACATGAAGAGCCTGAAAAGGTGTGAAAAATATGAAGAGCTTCAAAACTTGTCAAACATTGAGGAGCATGAAACTATCTGAAAAATAGGAAGAGCATGATGCCGTGTTGAAAACCCTGAAGAGCCTGAAAAGGTGTGAAATATATGATGAGCTTCAAAAGGTGTCAAAAATATGAGGAGCATGAAACGGTCTGAAAAATAGGAGGACCATGAAGCGGTGTTGAAAAACATGAAGAGCCTTAAAAGTTGTGAAAAATATGAAGAGCTTCAAAAGGTGTGAAAAATATGAAGAGCTTCAAAAGGTGTCAAAAATGAGAGGAGCATGAAACGGTCTGAAAAAACGGAGGAGCATGAAGCGGTGTTGAAAAACATGAAGAGTCTTAAAAGATGTGAAAAATATGAAGAGCTTCAAAATGTGTCAAAAATAGGAGGAGGATGAAACGGTCTGAAAAAACGGAGGAGCATGAAGCTGTGTTGAAAAACATGAAGAGTCTTAAAAGATGTGAAAAATATGAAGAGCTTCAAAATGTGTCAAAAATAGGAGGAGGATGAAATGGTCTGAAAAATCGGAGGAGCATGAAACGGTGTTCAAACAAATCAAGAGCCTGAAAAGGTGTGAAAAATATGAAGAGCATCAAAAGATGTGAAAAATATGAAGAGCTTCAAAAGGTGTAAAAAATATGAGGAGCATGACACGGTCTGAAAAATAGGAAGAGCATGAAACGGTGTTCAAACAAATCAAGAGCCTGAAAAGGTGTGAAAAATATGAAGAGACTGGAAAGGTTTTAGAAATATGAAGAGCTTCAAAAGGTGTCAAAAATGAGATGAGCATGAAACGGTCTGAATAATAGGAGGTGCATGAAGCGGTGTTGAAAAACATGAAGAACCTGAAAAGGTTTGAGAAATATGAAGAGCTTCAAAAGGTGTCAAAAATATGAGGAGCATGAAACGGTCTGAAAAATCGGAGGTGCATGAAGCGGTGTTGAAAAACATGAAGAGCCTGAAAAGGTGTGAGAAATATGAAGAGCTTCAAAAGGTGTCAAAAATATGAGTAGCATGAAACGGTCTGCAAAAAAGGAGGAGCATGAAGTGGTGTTGAAAAACATGAAGAGCTTGAAAAGGTGTGAAAAATATGAAAGCTTCAAAAGGTGTCGAAAATATGAGGAGCATGAAACGGTCTCAAAAATAGGAGGAGCATGAAACGGTGTTCAAAAACATGAAGAGCCTGAAAAGGTGTGAAAAATATGAAGAGCTTCAAAATGTGTCAAAAATATGACGAGCATGAAACCCTCTTAAAAATAGGAGGAGGATGAAGCTTTGTTCAAAACAAGAAGAACCTGAAAATTTGTGCAAAATATGAAGAGCTTCACAAGGAGTGAAATACATGAGGAGCATGAAAAGGTGTTCAAAAACATGCAGAGACTTAAAAGGTGTGAAAAGTATGAAGAGCTTCAAAAAGTGCCAAAAATTCGATTAGCATGAAGGGGTCTGAAAAACAGGAGGAGCCTGAAGAGTTGTTGAAAAACATGAAGAGCCTGAAACAGTGTGAAAAATATGAAGAGCTTCAAAAATATGAAAATTATGAAGAGCTTCAAAAGGTGTGAAAAATATGAAGAGCTTCAAAATATGTCAAAAATGAGATGAGCATGAAACGGTCTGAAAAATAGGAGGAGCATGAAGTGGTGTTGAAAATCATGAAGAGCCTGAAAATGTGTGAAATATATGTAGAGCTTCAAAAGGTGTCAAAAATATGAGGAGTATGTAACGGTCTGAAAAATACGAGTAGCATGAAGTGTTGTTGAAAACCATGAAGAGCCTGAAAAGGTGTGAAATATATGAAGAGCTTCAAAAGGTGTAAAAATATGAGGAGCATGAAACGGTCTGAAAAATAGGAGGATCATGAAGCGGTGTTGAAAAACCGGAAGAGCCTGAAAAGGTGTGAAAAATATGAATAGCTTCTAAAGGTGTCAAAAATGAGATGTGCATGAAACGGACTGAAAAATTGGAGGAGCATGAAGTGGTGTTCAAAAACATGAAGAGCCTGAAAAGGTGTGAAAAATATGAAAAGCTTAAAAAGGTGTCAAAAATATGAGGAGCATGAAACGGTCTGAAAAATAGGAGGAGCATGAAGTTGTGTTGAGAAACATGAAGACCCTGAAAAGGTGTGAAAAATATGAAGAGCTTCAAAAGGTGTGACAAACATGAGGAGCATGATATGGTTTGAAAAATAGGATTAGCATGAAGCGGTGTTCAAAATCATGAAGAGCCTGAAAATATGTGAAAAATATGAAAAGCTTCAAAAGGTGTCAAAAATGAGATGAGCATGAAACGGTCTGAAAAATAGGAGGTGCATTAAGCGGTGTTGAAAAACCTGAAGAGACTGAAAAGTTTTGAGAAATATGAAGAGCTTCAAAAGGTGTCAAAATTATGAGGAGCATGAAACGGTCTGAAAAATCGGAGGTGCATGAAGCGGTGTTGAAAAACATGAAGAGCCTGAAAAGGTGTGAGAAATATGAAGAGCTTCAAAAGGTGTCAAAAATATGAGTAGCATGAAACGGTCTGCAAAAAAGGAGGAGCATGAAGTGGTGTTGAAAAACATGAAGAGCTTGAAAAGGTGTGAAAAATATGAAAGCTTCAAAAGGTGTCGAAAATATGAGGAGCATGAAACGGTCTCAAAAATAGGAGGAGCATGAAACGGTGTTCAAAAACATGAAGAGCCTGAAAAGGTGTGAAAAATATGAAGAGCTTCAAAATGTGTCAAAAATATGACGATCATGAAACCCTCTTAAAAATAGGAGGATGATGAAGCTGTGTTCAAAAACAAGAAGAACCTGAAAATTTGTGCAAAATATGAAGAGCTTCAAAAGGAGTGAAATACATGAGGAGCATGAAAAGGTGTTCAAAAACATGCAGAGACTTAAAAGGTGTGAAAAGTATGAAGAGCTTCACAAAGTGCCAAAAATTCGATTAGCATGAAAGGGTCTGAAAAATAGGAGGAGCCTGAAGAGTTGTTGAAAAACATGAAGAGCCTGAAAAAGTGTGAAAATTATGAAGAGCTTCAAAAATATGAAAATTATGAAGAGCTTCAAAAGGTGTGAAAAATATGAAGAGCTTCAAAATATGTCAAAAATGAGATGAGCATGAAACGGTCTGAAAAATAGGAGGAGCATAGAGTGGTGTTGAAAATCATGAAGAGCCTGAAAATGTGTGAAATATATGCAGAGCTTCAAAAGGTGTTAAAAATATGAGGAGCATGTAACGGTCTGAAAAATACGAGGAGCATGAAGTGGTGTTGAAAACCATGAAGAGCCTGAAAAGGTGTGAAATATATGAAGAGCTTCAAAAGGTGTAAAAATATGAGGAGCATGAAACGGTCTGAAAAATAGGAGGATCATGAAGCGGTGTTGAAAAACCGGAAGAGCCTGAAAAGGTGTGAAAAATATGAATAGCTTCAAAAGGTGTCAAAAATGAGATGTGCATGAATCGGACTGAAAAATTGGAGGAGCATGAAGTGGTGTTGAAAAATATTAAGAGAATGAAAAGGTGTGCAAAATATGAAGAGCTTCAAAATTTGTCAAATACATGAGGAGCATGAAAAGGTCTGAAAAATAGGAGGAGCATGAAACGGTGTTCAAAAACATGAAGAGCTTGAAAAGGTGCAAAAAATATGAAGAGTTTCAAAAGGTGTGAAATACATGAGGAGCATGAAACGTTCTGAAACATAGGAGGACCATGAAGCGGTGTTGAAAAACATGAAGAGCCTGAAAAGGTGTGAAAAATATGAAGAGTTTCAAAAGGTGTCAGAAATATGAGGAGCATGAAACGGTCTGAAAAATAGGAGGAGCATGAAGCGGTGTTGAAAAACATGAAAAGCCTGAAAAGGTGTGAAAAATATGAAGAGCATTAAAAGGTGTGAAAAATATGAGGAACATGAAACGGACTGAAAAAAAGGAGGAGTATGAAGAGGTGTTGAAAACATGAAAAGCCTGAAAATGTGTGAAAAATATGAAGAGCTTCCAAAGGTGTGAAAAATATGAATAGCTTCCAAATGTGTCAATAATGAGAGCAGCATGAAACGGTGTGAAAAATAGGAGGAGCATGAAGCGGTGTGCAAAAAGATGAAGAGCCTGAAAATCTGTGAAATATATGAAGAGCTTCAAAAGGTGTCAAAAATATGAGGAGAAAGAAACGGTCTGAAAAATAGGAGGAGCATGAAACGTTGTTCAAAACATGAAGAGCCTGAAATGGTGTGAAAAATATAAAGAGATTCAAAACATGTCAAACATTGAGGAGCATAAAACCATCTGAAAAATAGGAAGAGCATGATGCAGTGTTGAAAAACATGAAGAGGCTGAAAACGTGTGAAAAATATGAAGTGCTCCAAAGATGTCAAAAATATGAGGAGCATGAAGCGGTCCGAAAAATAGGATGAGCATGAAGCGGTGTTGACAACATTCAGAGCCTGAAAAGGTGTGAAATATATGAAGAGCTTGAAACGGTGTCAAAAATATGAGGAGCATGAAACGGTGTGAAAAATAGAAGAGGCACGAAGTGATGTTGAGAAACATGAAGAGCCTGAAAAGGTGTGAAAAAAATGAAGAGCTACAAAAGGTGTCAAATACATGTGGAGCATGAAACGATCTGAAAAATAGGAGAAGCATGAAGTGGTGTTGAAAAATATGAAGAGCCTGAAAAGGTGTGAAAATTATGAAGAGCTTCAAAATGTGTCAAAAAAAGGAGGATAATGAAACAGTGTTCAAATACATTAAGAGCCTGAATAGGTGTGAAAAATATGAAGAGCTTCAAAATGTGTCAAAAAAAAAGGAGGACCATGAAGCGGTGTTTAAAAACAAGTAGTGCCTGAAAAGGTGTGAAATATATGAAGAGCTTCAAAAGGTGTCAAAAATATGAGGAGCATGAAATGATCTGAAAAATAGGAGGAGCATGAAGTAGTGTTGAAAAACATGAAGAGCCTGAAAAAGTGTGAAAAATATGAAGAGCTTTAAAAGGTCTCAAATATATGAGGAGCATGTAACTTTCTGAAAAATAGGAGGAGCATGAAATGGTGTTCAAAACATGAAGAGCCTGAAAAGGTGTGAAAAATATGAAGAGCTTCAAAACTTGTCAAACATTGAGGAGCATGAAACTATCTGAAAAATAGGAAGAGCATGATGCCGTGTTGAAAACCCTGAAGAGCCTGAAAAGGTGTGAAATATATGATGAGCTTCAAAAGGTGTCAAAAATATGAGGAGCATGAAACGGTCTGAAAAATAGGAGGACCATGAAGCGGTGTTGAAAAACATGAAGAGCCTTAAAAGTTGTGAAAAATATGAAGAGCTTCAAAAGGTGTGAAAAATATGAAGAGCTTCAAAAGGTGTCAAAAATGAGAGGAGCATGAAACGGTCTGAAAAAACGGAGGAGCATGAAGCGGTGTTGAAAAACATGAAGAGTCTTAAAAGATGTGAAAAATATGAAGAGCTTCAAAATGTGTCAAAAATAGGAGGAGGATGAAACGGTCTGAAAAAACGGAGGAGCATGAAGCTGTGTTGAAAAACATGAAGAGTCTTAAAAGATGTGAAAAATATGAAGAGCTTCAAAATGTGTCAAAAATAGGAGGAGGATGAAATGGTCTGAAAAATCGGAGGAGCATGAAACGGTGTTCAAACAAATCAAGAGCCTGAAAAGGTGTGAAAAATATGAAGAGCATCAAAAGATGTGAAAAATATGAAGAGCTTCAAAAGGTGTAAAAAATATGAGGAGCATGACACGGTCTGAAAAATAGGAAGAGCATGAAACGGTGTTCAAACAAATCAAGAGCCTGAAAAGGTGTGAAAAATATGAAGAGACTGGAAAGGTTTTAGAAATATGAAGAGCTTCAAAAGGTGTCAAAAATGAGATGAGCATGAAACGGTCTGAATAATAGGAGGTGCATGAAGCGGTGTTGAAAAACATGAAGAACCTGAAAAGGTTTGAGAAATATGAAGAGCTTCAAAAGGTGTCAAAAATATGAGGAGCATGAAACGGTCTGAAAAATCGGAGGTGCATGAAGCGGTGTTGAAAAACATGAAGAGCCTGAAAAGGTGTGAGAAATATGAAGAGCTTCAAAAGGTGTCAAAAATATGAGTAGCATGAAACGGTCTGCAAAAAAGGAGGAGCATGAAGTGGTGTTGAAAAACATGAAGAGCTTGAAAAGGTGTGAAAAATATGAAAGCTTCAAAAGGTGTCGAAAATATGAGGAGCATGAAACGGTCTCAAAAATAGGAGGAGCATGAAACGGTGTTCAAAAACATGAAGAGCCTGAAAAGGTGTGAAAAATATGAAGAGCTTCAAAATGTGTCAAAAATATGACGAGCATGAAACCCTCTTAAAAATAGGAGGAGGATGAAGCTTTGTTCAAAACAAGAAGAACCTGAAAATTTGTGCAAAATATGAAGAGCTTCACAAGGAGTGAAATACATGAGGAGCATGAAAAGGTGTTCAAAAACATGCAGAGACTTAAAAGGTGTGAAAAGTATGAAGAGCTTCAAAAAGTGCCAAAAATTCGATTAGCATGAAGGGGTCTGAAAAACAGGAGGAGCCTGAAGAGTTGTTGAAAAACATGAAGAGCCTGAAACAGTGTGAAAAATATGAAGAGCTTCAAAAATATGAAAATTATGAAGAGCTTCAAAAGGTGTGAAAAATATGAAGAGCTTCAAAATATGTCAAAAATGAGATGAGCATGAAACGGTCTGAAAAATAGGAGGAGCATGAAGTGGTGTTGAAAATCATGAAGAGCCTGAAAATGTGTGAAATATATGTAGAGCTTCAAAAGGTGTCAAAAATATGAGGAGTATGTAACGGTCTGAAAAATACGAGTAGCATGAAGTGTTGTTGAAAACCATGAAGAGCCTGAAAAGGTGTGAAATATATGAAGAGCTTCAAAAGGTGTAAAAATATGAGGAGCATGAAACGGTCTGAAAAATAGGAGGATCATGAAGCGGTGTTGAAAAACCGGAAGAGCCTGAAAAGGTGTGAAAAATATGAATAGCTTCTAAAGGTGTCAAAAATGAGATGTGCATGAAACGGACTGAAAAATTGGAGGAGCATGAAGTGGTGTTCAAAAACATGAAGAGCCTGAAAAGGTGTGAAAAATATGAAAAGCTTAAAAAGGTGTCAAAAATATGAGGAGCATGAAACGGTCTGAAAAATAGGAGGAGCATGAAGTTGTGTTGAGAAACATGAAGACCCTGAAAAGGTGTGAAAAATATGAAGAGCTTCAAAAGGTGTGACAAACATGAGGAGCATGATATGGTTTGAAAAATAGGATTAGCATGAAGCGGTGTTCAAAATCATGAAGAGCCTGAAAATATGTGAAAAATATGAAAAGCTTCAAAAGGTGTCAAAAATGAGATGAGCATGAAACGGTCTGAAAAATAGGAGGTGCATTAAGCGGTGTTGAAAAACCTGAAGAGACTGAAAAGTTTTGAGAAATATGAAGAGTTTCAAAAGGTGTCAGAAATATGAGGAGCATGAAACGGTCTGAAAAATAGGAGGAGCATGAAGCGGTGTTCAAAAACATGAAGAGGCTGAAAAGGTGTGAAATATATGAAGAGCTTCAAAAGGTGTGAAAAATATGAGGAGCATGAAACGGTCTAAAAAATAGGAGGAACCTGAACCGGGGTTCAAAAACATGAAGAGCCTGAAAAGGTGTGAAAAATATGAAGAGCTTCAAAAGGTGTGAAATACATGAGGAGCATGAAACGGTCTGAAAAATAGGAGGAGCATGAAGTGATGTTCCAAAACATGAAGAGCCTGAAAATGAGTGAGAAATATGAAAAGCTTCAAAAGGTGTCAAAAATATGAGGAGCATGAAACGGTCTGAAAAATAGGAGGAGCATGAAGCGGTGTTGAAAAACATGAAGAGCCTGAAAATGTGTTAAAAATATGAAGAGCTTCAAAAATATGAAAATTATGAAGAGCTTCAAAAGGTGTGAAAAATATGAAGAGCTTCAAAAGATGTCAAAAATGAGATGAGCATGAAACGGTCTGAAAAATAGGAGGAGCATGAAGGGGTGTTGAAAATCATGAAGAGCCTGAAAAGGTTTGAGAAATATGAAGAGCTTCAAAAGGTGTGAAATACATGAGGAGCATGAAACTCTCTGAAAAATAGAAGGAGCATGAAGTGGTGTTCAAAAACATGAAGAGCCTGAAAAGGTGTGAAAAATATGAAGAGCTTCAAAAGGTGTGAAAAATATGAGGAGCCCGAAACTCTCTGAAAAATAGAAGAAGCATGAAGTGGTGTTCAAAAACATGAAGAGCCTGAAAAGGTGTGAAAAATATGAAGAGCTTCAAAAGGTGTGAAAAACATGAGAAGCATGATATGGTTTTAAAAAGTAGGATTAGCATGAAGCGGTGTTCAAAAACATGAAGAGCCTGAAAATATGTGAAAAATATGAAAAGCTTCAAAAGGTGTCAAAAATGAGATGAGCATGAAACGGTCTGAAAAATAGGAGGTGCATTAAGCGGTGTTGAAAAACATGAAGAGCCTGAAAAGGTTTGAGAAATATGAAGAGCTTCAAAAGGTGTCAAAAATATGAGGAGCATGAAACGGTCTGAAAAATCGGAGGTGCATGAAGCGGTGTTGAAAAACATGAAGAGCCTGAAAAGGTGTGAGAAATATGAAGAGCTTCAAAGGGTGTTAAAAATATGAGTAGCATGAAACGGTCTGCAAAAAAGGAGGAGCATGAAGTGGTGTTGAAAAACATGAAGAGCTTGAAAAGGTGTGAAAAATATGAAAGCTTCAAAAGGTGTCGAAAATATGACGAGCATGAAACGGTCTCAAAAATAGGAGGAGCATGAAACGGTGTTCAAAAACATGAAGAGCCTGAAAAGGTGTGAAAAATATGAAGAGCTTCAAAATGTGTCAAAAATATGACGAGCATGAAACCCTCTTAAAAATAGGAGGAGGATGAAGCTGTGTTCAAAAACAAGAAGAACCTGAAAATTTGTGCAAAATATGAAGAGCTTCAAAAAGAGTGAAATACATGAGGAGCATGAAAAGGTGTTCAAAAACATGCAGAGACTTAAAAGGTGTGAAAAGTATGAAGAGCTTCAAAAAGTGCCAAAAATTCGGTTAGCATGAAAGGGTCTGAAAAATAGGAGGAGCCTGAAGAGTTGTTGAAAAACATGAAGAGCCTGAAGAAGTGTGAAAAATATGAAGAGCTTCAAAAATATGAAAATTATGAAGAGCTTCAAAAGGTGTGAAAAATATGAAGAGCTTCAAAATATGTCAAAAATGAGATGAGCATGAAACGGTCTGAAAAATAGGAGGAGCATGAAGTGGTGTTGAAAATCATGAAGAGCCTGAAAATGTGTGAAATATATGCAGAGCTTCAAAAGGTGTCAAAAATATGAGGAGCATGAAACGTTCTGAAAAATAGGAGGAGCCTGAACCGGGGTTCAAAAACATGAAGAGCCTGAAAAGGTGTGAAAAATATGAAGAGCTTCAAAAGGTGTGAAATACATGAGGAGCATGAAACGGTCTGAAAAATAGGAGGAGCATGAAACGGTGTTCAAAAACATGAAGAGCTTGAAAAGGTGTAAAAAATATGAAGAGTTTCAAAAGGTGTGAAATATATGAGGAGCATGAAACGTTCTGAAACATAGGAGGACCATGAAGCGGTGTTGAAAAACATGAAGAGCCTGAAAAGGTGTGAAAAATATGAAGAGCTTCAAAAGGTGTCAAAAATATGAGGAGCATGAAACAGTCTGAAAAATAGGAGGAGCATGAAGTGGTGTTCAAAATCATGAAGAGCCTGAAAAGGTGTGAAATATATGAAGAGCTTCAAAAGGTGTGAAAAATATGAGGAGCATGAAACGTTCTGAAAAATAGGAGGAGCCTAAACCGGGGTTCAAAAACATGAAGAGCCTGAAAAGGTGTGAAAAATATGAAGAGCTTCAAAAGGTGTGAAATACATGAGGAGCATGAAACGGTCTGAAAAATAGGAGGAGCATGAAGTGATGTTCAAAAACATGAAGAGCCTGAAAATGAGTGAGAAATATGAAAAGCTTCAAAAGGTGTCAAAATATGAGGAGCATGAACCGGTCTGAAAAATAGGAAGAGCATGAAGCGGTGTTGAAAAACATGAAGAGCCTGAAAATGTGTGAAAAATATATAGAGCTTCAAAAGGTGTCAAAAATATGAGGAGCATGAAACGGTCTGAAAAATAGGAGGAGCATGAAGCGGTGTTGAAAAACATGAAGAGCCTGAAAACGTGTGAAAAATATGAAGAGCTTCAAAGGTTTGAAAAATATGAAGAGCTTCAAAAAGTGTCAAAAAGGAGATCTGCATGAAACGGTCTGAAAAATAGGAGGAGCATGAAGTGGTGTTGAAAAAAATGAAGAGCCTGAAAAGGTGTGAAAAATATGAAGAGCTTCAAATGGTGTCAAAAATATGAGGAGCATGAAACGGTTTGAAAAATAGGACGAGCATGAAGCGGTGTTCAAAAACATGAAGAGCCTGAAAAGGTGTGAAAATTATGAAGAGCTTCAAAATATGTCAAAAATATGACGAGCATGAAACCCTCTTAAAAATAGGAGGAGGATGAAGCGGTGTTCAAAAACATGAAGAGCCTGAAAAGGTGTGCAAAATATGAAGAGCTTCAAAAGGTGTGAAATATATGAGGAGCATGAAACGGTGTTCAAAAACATGCAGAGACTGAAAAGGTGTGAAAAATATGAAGAGCTTCAAAAGATGTCAAAAATGAGATGAGCATGAAACGGTCTGAAAGATAGGAGGAGCATGAAGTGGTGTTGAAAATCATGAAGAGCCTGAAAAGGTGTGAAATATATGCAGAGCTTCAAAAGGTGTAAAAATATGAGGAGCATGTAACGGTCTGAAAAATACGAGGATCATGAAGTTGTGTTGAAAACCATGAAGAGCCTGAAAAGGTGTGAAAAATATGAAGAGTTTCAAAAGGTGTCAGAAATATGAGGAGCATGAAACGGTCTGAAAAATAGGAGGAGCATGAAGCGGTGTTCAAAAACATGAAGAGGCTGAAAAGGTGTGAAATATATGAAGAGCTTCAAAAGGTGTGAAAAATATGAGGAGCATGAAACGGTCTAAAAAATAGGAGGAACCTGAACCGGGGTTCAAAAACATGAAGAGCCTGAAAAGGTGTGAAAAATATGAAGAGCTTCAAAAGGTGTGAAATACATGAGGAGCATGAAACGGTCTGAAAAATAGGAGGAGCATGAAGTGATGTTCAAAAACATGAAGAGCCTGAAAATGAGTGAGAAATATGAAAAGCTTCAAAATGTGTCAAAAATATGAGGAGCATGAAACGGTCTGAAAAATAGGAGGAGCATGAAGCGGTGTTGAAAAACATGAAGAGCCTGAAAATGTGTTAAAAATATGAAGAGCTTCAAAAATATGAAAATTATGAAGAGCTTCAAAAGGTGTGAAAAATATGAAGAGCTTCAAAAGATGTCAAAAATGAGATGAGCATGAAACGGTCTGAAAAATAGGAGGAGCATGAAGGGGTGTTGAAAATCATGAAGAGCCTGAAAAGGTTTGAGAAATATGAAGAGCTTCAAAAGGTGTGAAATACATGAGGAGCATGAAACTCTCTGAAAAATAGAAGGAGCATGAAGTGGTGTTCAAAAACATGAAGAGCCTGAAAAGGTGTGAAAAATATGAAGAGCTTCAAAAGGTGTGAAAAATATGAGGAGCCCGAAACTCTCTGAAAAATAGAAGAAGCATGAAGTGGTGTTCAAAAACATGAAGAGCCTGAAAAGGTGTGAAAAATATGAAGAGCTTCAAAAGGTGTGAAAAACATGAGAAGCATGATATGGTTTTAAAAAGTAGGATTAGCATGAAGCGGTGTTCAAAAACATGAAGAGCCTGAAAATATGTGAAAAATATGAAAAGCTTCAAAAGGTGTCAAAAATGAGATGAGCATGAAACGGTCTGAAAAATAGGAGGTGCATTAAGCGGTGTTGAAAAACATGAAGAGCCTGAAAAGGTTTGAGAAATATGAAGAGCTTCAAAAGGTGTCAAAAATATGAGGAGCATGAAACGGTCTGAAAAATCGGAGGTGCATGAAGCGGTGTTGAAAAACATGAAGAGCCTGAAAAGGTGTGAGAAATATGAAGAGCTTCAAAGGGTGTTAAAAATATGAGTAGCATGAAACGGTCTGCAAAAAAGGAGGAGCATGAAGTGGTGTTGAAAAACATGAAGAGCTTGAAAAGGTGTGAAAAATATGAAAGCTTCAAAAGGTGTCGAAAATATGACGAGCATGAAACGGTCTCAAAAATAGGAGGAGCATGAAACGGTGTTCAAAAACATGAAGAGCCTGAAAAGGTGTGAAAAATATGAAGAGCTTCAAAATGTGTCAAAAATATGACGAGCATGAAACCCTCTTAAAAATAGGAGGAGGATGAAGCTGTGTTCAAAAACAAGAAGAACCTGAAAATTTGTGCAAAATATGAAGAGCTTCAAAAAGAGTGAAATACATGAGGAGCATGAAAAGGTGTTCAAAAACATGCAGAGACTTAAAAGGTGTGAAAAGTATGAAGAGCTTCAAAAAGTGCCAAAAATTCGGTTAGCATGAAAGGGTCTGAAAAATAGGAGGAGCCTGAAGAGTTGTTGAAAAACATGAAGAGCCTGAAGAAGTGTGAAAAATATGAAGAGCTTCAAAAATATGAAAATTATGAAGAGCTTCAAAAGGTGTGAAAAATATGAAGAGCTTCAAAATATGTCAAAAATGAGATGAGCATGAAACGGTCTGAAAAATAGGAGGAGCATGAAGTGGTGTTGAAAATCATGAAGAGCCTGAAAATGTGTGAAATATATGCAGAGCTTCAAAAGGTGTCAAAAATATGAGGAGCATGAAACGTTCTGAAAAATAGGAGGAGCCTGAACCGGGGTTCAAAAACATGAAGAGCCTGAAAAGGTGTGAAAAATATGAAGAGCTTCAAAAGGTGTGAAATACATGAGGAGCATGAAACGGTCTGAAAAATAGGAGGAGCATGAAACGGTGTTCAAAAACATGAAGAGCTTGAAAAGGTGTAAAAAATATGAAGAGTTTCAAAAGGTGTGAAATATATGAGGAGCATGAAACGTTCTGAAACATAGGAGGACCATGAAGCGGTGTTGAAAAACATGAAGAGCCTGAAAAGGTGTGAAAAATATGAAGAGCTTCAAAAGGTGTCAAAAATATGAGGAGCATGAAACAGTCTGAAAAATAGGAGGAGCATGAAGTGGTGTTCAAAATCATGAAGAGCCTGAAAAGGTGTGAAATATATGAAGAGCTTCAAAAGGTGTGAAAAATATGAGGAGCATGAAACGTTCTGAAAAATAGGAGGAGCCTAAACCGGGGTTCAAAAACATGAAGAGCCTGAAAAGGTGTGAAAAATATGAAGAGCTTCAAAAGGTGTGAAATACATGAGGAGCATGAAACGGTCTGAAAAATAGGAGGAGCATGAAGTGATGTTCAAAAACATGAAGAGCCTGAAAATGAGTGAGAAATATGAAAAGCTTCAAAAGGTGTCAAAATATGAGGAGCATGAACCGGTCTGAAAAATAGGAAGAGCATGAAGCGGTGTTGAAAAACATGAAGAGCCTGAAAATGTGTGAAAAATATATAGAGCTTCAAAAGGTGTCAAAAATATGAGGAGCATGAAACGGTCTGAAAAATAGGAGGAGCATGAAGCGGTGTTGAAAAACATGAAGAGCCTGAAAACGTGTGAAAAATATGAAGAGCTTCAAAGGTTTGAAAAATATGAAGAGCTTCAAAAAGTGTCAAAAAGGAGATCTGCATGAAACGGTCTGAAAAATAGGAGGAGCATGAAGTGGTGTTGAAAAAAATGAAGAGCCTGAAAAGGTGTGAAAAATATGAAGAGCTTCAAATGGTGTCAAAAATATGAGGAGCATGAAACGGTTTGAAAAATAGGACGAGCATGAAGCGGTGTTCAAAAACATGAAGAGCCTGAAAAGGTGTGAAAATTATGAAGAGCTTCAAAATATGTCAAAAATATGACGAGCATGAAACCCTCTTAAAAATAGGAGGAGGATGAAGCGGTGTTCAAAAACATGAAGAGCCTGAAAAGGTGTGCAAAATATGAAGAGCTTCAAAAGGTGTGAAATATATGAGGAGCATGAAACGGTGTTCAAAAACATGCAGAGACTGAAAAGGTGTGAAAAATATGAAGAGCTTCAAAAGATGTCAAAAATGAGATGAGCATGAAACGGTCTGAAAGATAGGAGGAGCATGAAGTGGTGTTGAAAATCATGAAGAGCCTGAAAAGGTGTGAAATATATGCAGAGCTTCAAAAGGTGTAAAAATATGAGGAGCATGTAACGGTCTGAAAAATACGAGGATCATGAAGTTGTGTTGAAAACCATGAAGAGCCTGAAAAGGTGTGAAATATATGAAGAGCTTCAAAAGGTGTAAAAATATGAGGAGCATGAAACGGTCTGAAAAATAGGAGGATCATGAAGCGGTGTTGAAAAACCGGAAGAGCCTGAAAAGGTGTGAAAAATATGAATAGTTTCAAAAGGTGTCAAAAATGAGATGTGCATGAAACGGACTGAAAAATTGGAGGAGCATGACGTGGTGTTGAAAAATATTAAGAGAATGAAAAGGTGTGCAAAATATGAAGAGCTTCAAAATTTGTCAAAAATATGAGGAGCATGAAAAGGTCTGAAAAATAGGAGGAGCATGAAACGGTGTTCAAAAACATGAAGAGCTTGAAAAGGTGTAAAAAATATGAAGAGTTTCAAAAGGTGTGAAATACATGAGGAGCATGAAACGTTCTGAAACATAGGAGGACCATGAAGCGGTGTTGAAAAACATGAAGAGCCTGAAAAGGTGTGAAAAATATGAAGAGCTTCAAAAGGTGTCAAAAATATGAGGAGCATGAAACGGTCTGAAAAATAGGAGGAGCATGAAGCGGTGTTCAAAACCATGAAGAGCCTGAAAAGGTGTGAAATATATGAAGAGCTTCAAAAGGTGTGAAAAATATGAGGAGCATGAAACGGTCTGAAAAATAGGAGGAGCCTGAACCGGGGTTCAAAAACATGAAGAGCCTGAAAAGGTGTGAAAATTATGAAGAGCCTCAAAATATGTCAAAAATATGACGAGCATGAAACCCTCTTACAAATAGGAGGAGGATGAAGCGGTGTTCAAAAACATGAAGAGCCTGAAAAGGTGAGCAAAATATGAAGAGCTTCAAAGGGTGTGAAATATATGAGGAGCATGAAACGGTGTTCAAAAACATGGAGAGACTGAAAAGGTGTGAAAAATATGAAGAGCTTCAAAAAGTGTCAAAAATTAGATTAGCATGAAAGGGTCTGAAAAATAGGAGGAGCCTGAAGTGGTGTTGAAAAACATGAAGAGCCTGAAAAGGTGTGAAAAATATGCAGAGCTTCAAAAGGTGTCAAAAATATGAGGAGCATGTAACGGTCTGAAAAATACGAGAAGCATGAAGTTGTGTTGAAAACCATGAAGAGCCTGAAAAGGTGTGAAAAATATGAAGAGCTTCAAAATGTGTCAAAAATATGAGGTGCATGATATGGTTTGAAAAATAGGATTAGCATGAAGCGGTGTTCAAAATCATGAAGAGCCTGAAAATATGTGAAAAATATGAAAAGCTTCAAAAGGTGTTAAAAATGAGATGAGCATGAAACGGTCTGAAAAATAGGAGGTGCATTAAGCGGTGTTGAAAAACATGAAGAGCCTGAAAAGGTTTGAGAAATATGAAGAGCTTCAAAAGGTGTCAAAAATATGAGGAGCATGAAACGGTCTGAAAAATCGGAGGTGCATGAAGCGGTGTTGAAAAACATGAAGAGCCTGAAAAGGTGTGAGAAATATGAAGAGCTTCAAAAGGTGTCAAATATATGAGTAGCATGAAACTGTCTGCAAAAATGGAGGAGCATGAAGTGTTGTTGAAAAACATGAAGAGCCTGAAAAGGTGTGAAAAATATGAAAGCTTCAAAAGGTGACAAAAATATGAGGAGCATGAAACGGTCTGAAAAATAGGAGGAGCATGAAGTGGTGTTCAAAAACATGAAGAGCCTGAAAAGGTGTGAAAAATATGAAGAGCTTCAAAATGTGTCAAAAATATGACGAGCATGAAACCCTCTTAAAAATAGGAGGAGGATGAAGCGGTGTTCAAAAACATGAAGAGCCTGAAAAGGTGTGAAATATATGAAGAGCTTCAAAATGTGTCAAAAATATGACGAGCATGAAACCCTCTAAAAAATAGGAGGAGGATGAAGCGGTGTTCAAAAACATGAAGAGCCTGAAAATGTGTGCAAAATATGAAGAGCTTCAAAAGGAGTGAAATACATGAGGAGCATGAAAAGGTGTTCAAAAACATGCAGAGACTTAAAATGTGCGAAAAGTATGAAGAGCTTCAAAAAGTGTCAAAAATTAGATTAGCATGAAAGGGTCTGAAAAATAGGAGGAGCCTGAAGAGGTGTTGAAAAACATGAAGAGGCTGAAAAAGTGTGAAAAATATGAAGAGCTTCAAAAATATGAAAATTATGAAGAGCTTCAAAAGGTGTGAAAAATATGAAGAGCTTCAAAAGATGTCAAAAATGAGATGAGCGTGAAACGGTCTGAAAAATAGGAGGAGCATGAAGTGGTGTTGAAAATCGTGAAGAGCCTGAAAAGGTGTGAAATATATGCAGAGCTTCAAAAGGTGTCAAAAATATGAGGAGAATGAAACCGTCTGAAATATACGAGGAGCATGAAGTGTTGTTGAAAAACATGAAGAGCCTGAAAAGGTGTGAAAAATATGAAGAGCTTCAAAAGGTGTCAAAAATATGAGGAGCATGAAACGGTCCGAAAAATAGGAGGATCATGAAGCGGTGTTGAAAAACATGAAGAGCCTGAAAATGTGTGAAAAATATGAAGAGCTTCAAAATTTTGAAAAATAAGAAGAGCCTCAAAAGGTGTCAAAAATGAGATCTGCATGAAACGGTCCGAAAAATAGGAGGATCATGAAGCGGTGTTGAAAAACATGAAGAGCCTGAAAATGTGTGAAAAATATGAAGAGCTTCAAAAAGTGTCAAAAATATGAGGAGCATGAAACGGCCTGAAAAATAGGAGGATCGTGAAACGGTGATCAAAAACATGAAGAGCCTCAAAAGGTGTGAAAAATATGAGGAGCATGAAACGGTCTGAAAAAGATGAGGAACATGAAGCGGTGTTGAAAAACATGAAGAACCTGAAAAGCTGTTAAAAATATGAAGAGCTTCAAAAGGTGTCAAAAATATGAGGAACACGATACGGTCTGAAAAATAGGAGGAGCATGAAGTGGTGTGGAAAAGCATGAAGGGCCTGAAAAGGTGTGAAAAATATGAAGAGCTTCAAAATGTGTGAAATACATAAGGAGCATGAAACTCTCTGAAAAATAGGAGGAGCCTGAAATGGTGTTCAAAAACATGAATAGACTGAAAACGTGTGAAAAATATGAAGAGCTTCAAAAGGTTTGAAAAATATGAGGAGCATGATACGGTCTGAAAAATAGGAGGAGCATGAAGCTGTGTTCAAAAACATGAAGAGCCTGAAAAGTTGTGAAAAATATGAAAAGCTTCAAAAGGTGTCAAAAATGAGATGAGCATGAAACGGTCTGAAAAATAGGAGGAGCATGAAGCGATGTTCAAAAACATGAAGAGCTTAAAAAGTTGTGAAAAATATGAAAGGCTTCAAAAGGTGTGAAAAATATTAGGAGCATGAAACGGTCTGAAAAATCGGAGGAGCAGGAAGCGGTGTTGAAAAACATGAAGAGCCTTAAAAGGTGTGAAAAATATGAAGAGCTTCAAAAGGTGTCAAAAATATGAGGAGCATGAAACGGTCTGAAAAATATGAGCAGCATGAAGCGGTGTTGAAAAACATGAAGAGCCTGAAAATGTGTAAAAAATATGAAGAGCTTCAAAAGGTGTCAAAAATATGAGGAGCATGAAACGGTCTGAAAAATTGGAGGAGCATGAAGCGGTGTTGAAAAACATGAAGAGCCTTAAAAGGTGTGAAAAATATGAAGAGCTTCAAAAGGTCTCAAAAATATGAGGAGCATGAAACGGTCTGAAAAATATGAGCAGCATGAAGCGGTGTTGAAAAACATGAAGAGCCTGAAAAGGTGTGAAAAATATGAAGAGTTTCAAAAGGTGTGAAATACATGAGGAGCATAAAACTCTCTGAAAAAGAGAAGGAGCATGAAGTGGTGTTCAAAAACATGAAGAGCCTGAAAAGGTGTGAAATATATGAAGAGCTTCAATAGGTGTGAAAAATATGAGGAGCATGATATGGTTTGAAAAATAGGATTAGCATGAAGCGGTGTTCAAAAACATGAAGAGCCTGAAAAGTTGTGAAAAATATGAAAAACTTCAAAAGGTGTCAAAAATGAGATGAGCATGAAACGGTCTGAAAATTAGGACGTCCATGAAGCGCTGTTGAAAAACATGAAGAGCCAGAAAAGTTGTGAAAAATATGAAGAGCTTCAAAAGGTGTCAAAAATATGAGGAGCATGAAACGGTCTGAAAAATAGGAGGAGCATGAAGCGGTGTTCAAAAACATGAAGAGCCTGAAAAGGTGTGAAAAATATGAAGAGCTTCAAAAGGTGTCAAAAATATGAGGAGCATGAAACGGTCTGAAAAATCGGAAGAGCATGAAGCGTTGTTGAAAAACAAGAAGAGCCTGAAAAGGTGTGAAAAATATGAAGAGCTACCAAAATTGTTAAAAATATGAGGAGCATGAAACGGTCTGAAAAATACGAGGAACATGAAGCGGTGTTCAAAAACGTCATGAGCCTGAAAAGTTGTGAAAAATATGAAGAGCTTCAAAAGGCGTGAAAAATATGAGGAGCATCAAAAGGTGTAAAAAATGAGATGAGCATAAACCGGTCTGAAAAATAGGAGGAGCATGAAGTGGTGTTGAAAAACTTGAAGAGCCTGAAAATGTTTGAAAAATATGAAGAGCTTCAAAAGGTGTCACATATGAGGAGCATGAAACGGTCAGAATAAAAGGAGGAACATGAAGCGGTGTATAGAAACATGAAGAGCCTGAAAAGGTGTGAAAAATATGAACAGCTTCAAAAGCTGTCAGGTATATGAGGAGCATGAAACGGTATGAAAAATAGGAGGAGCATGAAACGGTCTGAAAAATAGGAGGAGCATGAAATGGTCTGAAAAATAGGAGGAGCATGAAGTGGAGCTGAAAAACATGAAGGGCCTGAAAAGGTGTGAAAAATATGAAGAGCTTCAAAAGGTGCAAAAATGAGATGAGCATGAAACGGTCTGAAAAAAAGGAGGAGCATGAAGTGGTGTTGAAAAAGATGAAGAGCCTGAAAAGGTGTTAAAAATATGAAAGCTTCAAATGGTGTCAAAATTATGAGGAGCATGAAATGGTCTGAAAAATAGGAGGAGCATGAAGCGCTGTTGAAAATCATAAAGAGCCTGAAAAGTTGTGAAAAATATGAAGAGCTTCAAAAGATGTGAAAAACATGAAGAGCTTCAAAAGGTGTCAAAATGAGATGAGCAGGAAACGGTCTGAAAAATAGGAGGAGCATGAAGTCGTGTTGAAAAAAAGGAAAAGTCTCAAAAAGTGTGAAATATATGAAGAGCTTCAAAAGGTGTCAAAAATATGAGGAGAATGAAACGGTCTGAAAAATAGGAGGAGCATGAAGCGATGTTGACAAACATGAATTGTCTGAAAACGTGTCGAAAATATGAAGAGATTCATAATGTGAAAAATATGAAGAGCTTAAAAAGTGTGAAAAATCTGAAGAGCTTCAAAAGGTGTCAAAAAAGAGATGAGCATGAAAAGGTCTGAAAAATAGGAGGAGCATGAAGCGGTGTTGAAAATCATGAAGAGCCTGAAAACGTGTGAAAAATATGAAGACCTTCAAAATTTGTCAAAAATATGAAGACCTTCAAAAGGTGTTAAAATGAGATGAGCATGAAACGATCTGAAAAATAGGAGGAGCATGAAGTGGTGTTGAAAAAATGAAGAGCCTGGAAAGGTGTGAAATATCTGAAGAGCTTCAAAAGGTGTCAAAAATATGAGGAGCATGAAACGGTCGGCAAAATACGACGAGCATGAAGCGGTGTTGAAAAACATGAAGAGCCTGAAAAGGTGTGAAAAATATGAAGAGCTTCAAAAGGTGTCAAAAATATGAGGAGCATGAAACAATCTGAAAAATAGGAGGAGCATGAAGCGGTGATAAAAAACATGAAGAGCCTGAAAAGGTGTGAATAATATGAAGAGTTTCTAAAGGTGTCAAAAATATGAGGAGCATCAAAAGGTCTCAAAAATAGGAGGAGCATGAAGTGGTGTTGAAAAACATGAAGAGCCTGAAAATGAGTGAAAAATATGAAGAGCTTCAAAAAGTGTCAAAAATATGAGGAGCATGAAACGGTCTGAAAAAGAGGAAGAGCATGAAGAAGTGTTCAAAAACATGAAGAGCCTGAAAAGGTGTGAAAAATATGAAGAGCTTCAAAAGTTTTCAAAAATATGAGGAGCATGATTCGGTTTGAAAAATAGGAGGAGCATGAAGCGATGTTGAAAAACATGTAGAGTGTGAAAACGTGTGAAAATATGAAGAGCTTCAAAAATATTAAAAATATGAAGAGCTTCAAAAGTTGTGAAAAATATGAAGAGATTAAAAGGGTGTCAAAAATGAGATGAGCATGAAACGCTCTGAAAAATAGGAGCAGCATGAAGCGATGTTCAAAAACATGAAGAGCCTGAAAAATTGTGAAAATATGAAAGGCTTCAAAAGGTGTGAAAAATATGAGGAGCATGAAACGGTCTGAAAAATCGGAGGAGCATGAAGCGGTGTTGAAAAACATGAAGAGCCTGAAAATGTGTGAAAAATATGAAGAGCTTCAAAAGGTGTCAAAAATATGAGGAGCATGAAACGGTCTGAAAAATTGGAGGAGCATGAAGCGGTGTTGAAAAACATGAAGAGCATGAAAAGGTGTGAAAAATATGAAGAGCTTCAAAAGGTGTCAAAAATATGAGGAGCATGAAACGGTCTGAAAAATATGAGCAGCATGAAGCGGTGTTGAAAAACATGAAGAGCCTGAAAAGGTGTGAAAAATATGAAGAGCTTCAAAAGGTGTGAAATACATGAGGAGCATAAAACCCTCTGAAAAAGAGAAGGAGCATGAAGTGGTGTTCAAAAATATGAAGAGCCTGAAAAGCTGTGAAATATATGAAGAGCTTCAAAAGGTGTGAAAAATATGAGGAGCATGATATGGTTTGAAAAATAGGATTAGCATGAAGCGGTGTTCAAAAACATGAAGAGCCTGAAAAGTTGTGAAAAATATGCAAAGCTTCAAAAGGTGTCAAAAATGAGATGAGCATGAAACGGTCTGAAAAATAGGACGTGCATGAAGCTGTGTTGAAAAACATGAAGAGCCTGAAAAGTTGTGAAATATATGAAGAGCTTGAAAAGGTGTCAAAAATATGAGGAGCATGAAACGGTCTGAAAAATAGGAGGAGCATGAAGCGGTGTTGAAAAACATGAAGAGCCTGAAAAGGTGTGAAAAATATGAAGAGCTTCAAAAGGTGTCAAAAATATGAGGAGGATGAAACGGTCTGCAAAATCGGAGGAGCATGAAGCGTTGTTGAAAAACATGAAGAGCCTAAAAAGCTGTGAGAAATATGAAGAGCTTCAAAAGGTGTTAAAAATATGAGTAGCATGAAACGGTCTGCAAAAAAGGAGGAGCATGAAGTTGTGTTGAAAAAGATGAAGAGCCTGAAAAGGTGTTAAAAATATGAAAGCTTCAAAAGGTGTCAAAATTATGAGGAGCATGAAACGGTCTGAAAAATAGGAGGAGCATGAAGCGCTGATGAAAATCATAAAGAGCCTGAAAACGTG
This sequence comes from Dama dama, assembly GCF_033118175.1. Taxonomy (NCBI): domain Eukaryota; kingdom Metazoa; phylum Chordata; class Mammalia; order Artiodactyla; family Cervidae; genus Dama; species Dama dama. Next base: position 1,606,404 of record NW_026870948.1, on the reverse strand, counting down.
TGAAAAATATGAAGACCTTCAAAATTTGTCAAAAATATGAAGAGCTTCAAAAGGTGTTAAAATGAGATGAGCATGAAACGATCTGAAAAATAGGAGGAGCATGAAGTGGTGTTGAAAAAATGAAGAGCCTGGAAAGGTGTGAAAAATATGAAGAGCTTCAAAAGATGTGAAAAACATGAAGAGCTTCAAAAGGTGTCAAAATGAGATGACCATGAAACGGTCTGAAAAATAGGAGGAGCATGAAGTCGTGATGGTAAAAAGGAAAAGTCTGAAAAAGTGTGAAATATATGAAGAGCTTCAAAAGGTTTCAAAAATATGAGGAGAATGAAACGGTCTGAAAAATAGGAGGAGCATGAAGCGATGTTGAAAAACATGAATTGTCTGAAAACGTGTGGAAAATATGAATAGATTCATAAATGTGAAAAATATGAAGAGCTTCAAAAGGTGTGAAACATATGAAGAGCTTCAAAAGGTGTCAAAAAAAAGATGAGCATGAAAAGTTCTGAAAAATAGGAGGAGCATGAAGCGGTGTTGAAAATCATGAAGAGCCTGAAAACGTGTGAAAAATATGAAGACCTTCAAAATTTGTCAAAAATATGAAGAGCTTCAAAAGGTGTTAAAATGAGATGAGCATGAAATGATCTGAAAAATAGGAGGAGCATGAAGTGGTGTTGAAAAAATGAAGAGCCTGGAAAGGTGTGAAATATCTGAAGAGATTCAAAAGGTGTCAAAAATATGAGGAGCATGAAACGGTCGGCAAAATACGACGAGCATGAAGCGGTGTTGAAAAACATGAAGAGCCTGAAAAGGTGTGAAAAATATGAAGAGCTTCAAAAGGTGTCAAAAATATGAGGAGCATGAAACAATCTGAAAAATAGGAGGAGCATGAAGCGGTGTTCAAAAACATGAAGAGCCTGAAAAGGTGTGAAATATATGAAGAGCTTCAAAAGGTGTCAAAAATATGAGGAGCATGAAACGGTCTGAAAAATAGGAGGAACATGAAGCGGTGTTCAAAAACATGAAAAGCCTGAAAAGGTGTGAAAATTATGAAGAGCTTCAAAAGGTGTCAAAAATATGAGGAGCATGAAACGTTCTGAAAAATAGGATGAGCATGAAGCAGTGATAAAAAACATGAAGAGCCTGAAAAGGTGTGAAAAATATGAAGAGTTTCTAAAGGTGTCAAAAATATGAGGAGCATCAAACGGTCTCAAAAATTGGAGGAGCATGAAGTGGTGTTGAAAAACATGAAGAGCCTGAAAATGAGTGAAAAATATGAAGAGCTTCAAAAAGTGTCAAAAATATGAGGAGCATGAAACGGTCTGAAAAAGAGGAAGAGCATGAAGAAGTGTTCAAAAACATGAAGAGCCTGAAAAGGTGTGAAAAATATGAAGGGCTTCAAAAGATTTCAAAAATATGAGGAGCATGATACAGTTTGAAAAATAGGAGGAGCATGAAGCGGTGTTGAAAAACATGAAGAGTGTGAAAACGTGTGAAAATATGAAGAGCTTCAAAAATATTAAAAATATGAAGATCTTCAATAGTTGTGAAAAATATGAAGAGATTAAAAAGGTGTCAAAAATGAGATGAGAATGAAACGTTCTGAAAAATAGGAGGAGCATGAAGCGGTGTTGAAAATCATGAAGAGCCTGAACAGGTGTGAACAATATAAAAAGCTTCAAAAGGTGTCAAAATGAGATGAGCATGAAATGCTCTGAAAAATAGGAGCAGCATGAAGTAGTGTTGAAAAAAATGAAAAGCCTGAAAAGGTGTGAAACATATGAAGAGCTTCAAAAGGTGTCAAAAATATGAGGAGAATGAAACGGTCTGCAAAATAGGAGGAGCATGAAATAGTGTTCAAAAACATGAAGAGCCTGAAAAGGTGTGACAAATATGAAGAGCTTCAAAAGGTGTGAAATACATGAGGAGGATTAAACGGTCTGAAAAATAGGAGGAGCATGAAGCGGTGTTCAAAAACATGAAGAGCCTGCAAAGGTGTGAAAAATATGAAGAGCTTCAAAAGGTGTCAAATATATGAGTAGCATGAAACTGTCTGCAAAAAAGGAGGAGCATGAAGTGGTGTTGAAAAACATGAAGAGCCTGAAAAGGTGTGAAAAATATGAAAGCTTCAAAAGGTGACAAAAATATGAGGAGCATGAAACGGTCTGAAAAATAGGAGGAGCATGAAGTGGTGTTCAAAAACATGAAGAGCCTGAAAAGGTGTGAGAAATATGAAGAGCTTCAAAAGGTGTCAAATATATGAGTAGCATGAAACTGTCTGCAAAAAAGGAGGAGCATGAAGTGGTGTTGAAAAACATGAAGAGCCTGAAAAGGTGTGAAAAATATGAAAGCTTCAAAAGGTGACAAAAATATGAGGAGCATGAAACGGTCTGAAAAATAGGAGGAGCATGAAGTGGTGTTCAAAAACATGAAGAGCCTGAAAAGGTGTGAAAAATATGAAGAGCTTCAAAATGTGTCAAAAATATGACGAGCATGAAACCCTCTTAAAAATAGGAGGATGATGAAGCGGTGTTCAAAAACATGAAGAGCCTGAAAAGGTGTGAAATATATGAAGAGCTTCAAAATGTGTCAAAAATATGACGAGCATGAAACCCTCTAAAAAATAGGAGGAGGATGAAGCGGTGTTCAAAAACATGAGGAGCCTGAAAATGTGTGCAAAATATGAATAGCTTCAAAAGGAGTGAAATACATGAGGAGCATGAAAAGGTGTTCAAAAACATGCAGAGACTTAAAATGTGCGAAAAGTATGAAGAGCTTCAAAAAGTGTCAAAAATTAGATTAGCATGAAAGGGTCTGAAAAATAGGAGGAGCCTGAAGAGGTGTTGAAAAACATGAAGAGGCTGAAAAAGTGTGAAAAATATGAAGAGCTTCAAAAATATGAAAATTATGAAGAGCTTCAAAAGGTGTGAAAAATATGAAGAGCTTCAAAAGATGTCAAAAATGAGATGAGCATGAAACGGTCTGAAAAATAGGAGAAGCATGAAGTGGTGTTGAAAATCGTGAAGAGCCTGAAAAGGTGTGAAATATATGCAGAGCTTCAAAAGGTGTCAAAAATATGAGGAGAATGAAACCGTCTGAAATATACGAGGAGCATGAAGTGTTGTTGAAAAACATGAAGAGCCTGAAAAGGTGTGAAAAATATGAAGAGCTTCAAAAGGTGTCAAAAATATGAGGAGCATGTAACGGTCCGAAAAATAGTAGGATCATGAAGCGGTGTTGAAAAACATGAAGAGCCTGAAAAGGTGTGAAAAATATGAAGAGCTTCAAAAGGTGTGAATTATATGAGGAGCATGAAAAGTTCTGAAAATTAGGAGGACCATGAAGCGGTGTTCAAAAAAATAAAGAGCCTGAAAATGTGTGAAAAATATGAAGAGCTTCAAAATTTTGAAAAATAAGAAGAGCTTCAAAAGGTGTCAAAAATGAGATCTGCATGAAACGGTCCGAAAAATAGGAGGATCATGAAGCGGTGTTGAAAAACATGAAGAACCTGAAAAGCTGTTAAAAATATGAAGAGCTTCAAAAGGTGTCAAAAATATGAGGAACACGATACGGTCTGAAAAATAGGAGGAGCATGAAGTGGTGTGGAAAAGCATGAAGGGCCTGAAAAGGTGTGAAAAATATGAAGAGCTTCAAAATGTGTGAAATACCTAAGAAGCATGAAACTCTCTGAAAAATAGGAGGAGCCTGAAATGGTGTTCAAAAACATGAATAGACTGAAAACGTGTGAAAAATATGAAGAGCTTCAAAAGGTTTGAAAAATATGAGGAGCATGATACGGTCTGAAAAATAGGAGGAGCATGAAGCTGTGTTCAAAAACATGAAGAGCCTGAAAAGTTGTGAAAAATATGAAAAGCTTCAAAAGGTGTCAAAAATGAGATGAGCATGAAACGGTCTGAAAAATAGGAGGAGCATGAAGCGATGTTCAAAAACATGAAGAGCTTAAAAAGTTGTGAAAAATATGAAAGGCTTCAAAAGGTGTGAAAAATATTAGGAGCATGAAACGGTCTGAAAAATCGGAGGAGCAGGAAGCGGTGTTGAAAAACATGAAGAGCCTTAAAAGGTGTGAAAAATATGAAGAGCTTCAAAAGGTGTCAAAAATATGAGGAGCATGAAACGGTCTGAAAAATATGAGCAGCATGAAGCGGTGTTGAAAAACATGAAGAGCCTGAAAATGTGTGAAAAATATGAAGAGCTTCAAAAGGTGTCAAAAATATGAGGAGCATGAAACGGTCTGAAAAATTGGAGGAGCATGAAGCGGTGTTGAAAAACATGAAGAGCCTTAAAAGGTGTGAAAAATATGAAGAGCTTCAAAAGGTCTCAAAAATATGAGGAGCATGAAACGGTCTGAAAAATATGAGCAGCATGAAGCGGTGTTGAAAAACATGAAGAGCCTGAAAAGGTGTGAAAAATATGAAGAGTTTCAAAAGGTGTGAAATACATGAGGAGCATAAAACTCTCTGAAAAAGAGAAGGAGCATGAAGTGGTGTTCAAAAACATGAAGAGCCTGAAAAGGTGTGAAATATATGAAGAGCTTCAATAGGTGTGAAAAATATGAGGAGCATGATATAGTTTGAAAAATAGGATTAGCATGAAGCGGTGTTCAAAAACATGAAGAGCCTGAAAAGTTGTGAAAAATATGAAAAACTTCAAAAGGTGTCAAAAATGAGATGAGCATGAAACGGTCTGAAAAATAGGACGTCGATGAAGCGCTGTTGAAAAACATGAAGAGCCAGAAAAGTTGTGAAAAATATGAAGAGCTTCAAAAGGTGTCAAAAATATGAGGAGCATGAAACGGTCTGAAAAATAGGAGGAGCATGAAGCGGTGTTCAAAAACATGAAGAGCCTGAAAAGGTGTGAAAAATATGAAGAGCTTCAAAAGGTGTCAAAAATGAGATGAGCATGAAACGGTCTGAAAAATAGGACGTCCATGAAGCGCTGTTGAAAAACATGAAGAGCCAGAAAAGTTGTGAAAAACATGAAGAGCTTCAAAAGGTGTCAAAATGAGATGAGCAGGAAACGGTCTGAAAAATAGGAGGAGCATGAAGTCGTGTTGAAAAAAAGGAAAAGTCTGAAAAAGTGTGAAATATATGAAGAGCTTCAAAAGGTGTCAAAAATATGAGGAGAATGAAACGGTCTGAAAAATAGGAGGAGCATGAAGCGATGTTGAAAAACATGAATTGTCTGAAAACGTGTCGAAAATATGAAGAGATTCATAATGTGAAAAATATGAAGAGCTTCAAAAGGTGTGAAAAATCTGAAGAGCTTCAAAAGGTGTCAAAAAAGAGATGAGCATGAAAAGGTCTGAAAAAAAGGAGGAGCATGAAGCGGTGTAGAAAATCATGAAGAGCCTGAAAACGTGTGAAAAATATGAAGACCTTCAAAATTTGTCAAAAATATGAATAGCTTCAAAAGGTGTTAAAATGAGATGAGCATGAAACGATCTGAAAAATAGGAGGAGCATGAAGTGGTGTTGAAAAAATGAAGAGCCTGGAAAGGTGTGAAATATCTGAAGAGCTTCAAAAGGTGTCAAAAATACGAGGAGCATGAAACGGTAGGCAAAATACGACGAGCATGAAGCGGTGTTGAAAAACATGAAGAGCCTGAAAAGGTGTGAAAAATATGAAGAGCTTCAAAAGGTGTCAAAAATATGAGGAGCATGAAACAATCTGAAAAATAGGAGGAGCATGAAGCGGTGTTCAAAAATATGAAGAGCCTGAAAAGGTGTGAAATATATGAAGAGCTTCAAAAGGTGTCAAAAATATGAGGAGCATGAAGCGTTCTGAAAAATAGGAGGAACATGAAGCGGTGTTCAAAAACATGAAAAGCCTGAAAAGGTGTGAAAAATATGAAGAGCTTCAAAAGGTGTCAAAAATATGAGGAGCATGAAACGTTCTGAAAAATAGGACGAGCATGAAGCAGTGATAAAAAATATGAAGAGCCTGAAAAGGTGTGAATAATATGAAGAGTTTCTAAAGGTGTCAAAAATATGAGGAGCATCAAAAGGTCTCAAAAATAGGAGGAGCATGAAGTGGTGTTGAAAAACATGAAGAGCCTGAAAATGAGTGAAAAATATGAAGAGCTTCAAAAAGTGTCAAAAATATGAGGAGCATGAAACGGTCTGAAAAAGAGGAAGAGCATGAAGAAGTGTTCAAAAACATGAAGAGCCTGAAAAGGTGTGAAAAATATGAAGAGCTTCAAAAGTTTTCAAAAATATGAGGAGCATGATTCGGTTTGAAAAATAGGAGGAGCATGAAGCGATGTTGAAAAACATGTAGAGTGTGAAAACGTGTGAAAATATGAAGAGCTTCAAAAATATTAAAAATATGAAGAGCTTCAAAAGTTGTGAAAAATATGAAGAGATTAAAAGGGTGTCAAAAATGAGATGAGCATGAAACGGTCTGAAAAATAGGAGGAGCATGAAGCGATGTTGAAAATCATGAATAGCCTGAAAAGGTGTGAACAATATGAAAAGATTCAAAAGGTGTCAAAATGAGATGAGCATGAAACGCTCTGAAAAATAGGAGCAGCATGAAGCGATGTTCAAAAACATGAAGATCCTGAAAAATTGTGAAAAATATGAAAGGCTACAAAAGGTGTGAAAAATATGAGGAGCATGAAACGGTCTGAAAAATCGGAGGAGCATGAATCGGTGTTGAAAAACATGAAGAGCCTGAAAATGTGTGAAAAATATGAAGAGCTTCAAAAGGTGTCAAAAATATGAGGAGCATGAAACGGTCTGAAAAATATGAGCAGCATGAAGCGGTGTTGAAAAACATGAAGAGCCTGAAAAGGTGTGAAAAATATGAAGAGCTTCAAAAGGTGTCAAAAATATGAGGAGCATGAAATGGTCTGAAAAATATGAGCAGCATGAAGCGGTGTTGAAAAACATGAAGAGCCTGAAAAGGTGTGAAAAATATGAAGAGCTTCAAAAGGTGTGAAATACATGAGGAGCATAAAACCCTCTGAAAAAGAGAAGGAGCATGAAGTGTTGTTCAAAAACATGAAGAGCCTGAAAAGCTGTGAAATATATGAAGAGCTTCAAAAGGTGTGAAAAATATGAGGAGCATGATATGGTTTGAAAAATAGGATTAGCATGAAGCGGTGTTCAAAAACATGAAGAGCCTGAAAAGTTGTGAAAAATATGCAAAGCTTCAAAAGGTGTCAAAAATGAGATGAGCATGAAACGGTCTGAAAAATAGGACGTGCATGAAGCTGTGTTGAAAAACATGAAGAGCCTGAAAAGTTGTGAAAAATATGAAGAGCTTCAAAAGGTGTCAAAAATATGAGGAGCATGAAACGGTCTGAAAAATAGCAGGAGTATGAAGCGGTGTTGAAAAACATGAAGAGCCTGAAAAGGTGTGAAAAATATGAAGAGCTTCAAAAGGTGTCAAAAATATGAGCAGCATGAAGCGGTGTTGAAAAACATGAAGAGCCTGAAAAGGTGTGAAAAATATGAAGAGCTTCAAAAGGTGTGAAATACATGAGGAGCATAAAACTCTCTGAAAAAGAGAAGGAGCATGAAGTGGTGTTCAAAAACATGAAGAGCCTGAAAAGGTGTGAAATATATGAAGAGCTTCAAAAGGTGTGAAAAATATGAGGAGCATGATATGGTTTGAAAAATAGGATTAGCATGAAGCGGTGTTGAAAAACATGAAGAGCCTGAAAATGTGTGAAAAATATAAAAAGCTTCAAAAGATGTGAAAAATATGAAGAGCTTCAAAAGGTGTGAAAAATATGAAGAGCTTCCAAAGGTGTCAAAAATGAGATAGCATGAAACGGTCTGAAAAATAGGAGGAGCATGAAGTGGTCGTGAAAATCATGAAGTGCCTGAAAAGGTGTGAAATATATGAAGAGCTTCAAAAGTTGTGAAAAAATGAGGAGGTTCAAAAGGTGTCAAAAATATGAAGAGCATGAAACGATCTGAAAAATAGGAGGAGCATGAAACGGTGTTCAAAAACATGAAGAGCCTGAAAAGGTGTGAAAAATATGAAGAGCTTGAAAAGGTGTGAAATACATGAGGAGCCTGAAGCGGTCTGAAAAATAGGAGTAGCATGAAACGGTGTTGAAAAACATGAAGAGCCTGAAAAAGTGTGAAAAATAGGAAGAGCTTCACAAGGTGTCTAATATATGAGGAGCATGAAACGGTCTGAAAAATAGGAGGAGCATGAAGTGGTCGTGAAAATCATGAAGTGCCTGAGAAGGTGTGAAATATATGAAGAGCTTCAAAAGATGTGAAAAAATGAGGAGGTTCAAAAGGTGTGAAAAATATGAGGAACATGAAACGGTCTGAAAAATAGGAGGAGCATGAAGGGGTGTTGAAAACATGAAAAGCCTGAAAATGTGTGAAAAATATGAAGAGCTTCCAAAGGTGTGAAAAATATGAATAGCTTCGAAATGTGTCAATAATGAGAGGAGCATGAAACGGTGTGAAAAATAGGAGGAGCATGAAGCGGTGTGCAAAAACATGAAGAGCCTGAAAAGGTGTGAAAAATATGAAGAGCTTCAAAAGGTGTTAAAAATATGAGGAGCATGAAACGGTCTGAAAAATAGGAGGAGCATGAAACAGTGTTGAAAGACATGAAGAGCTTCAAAAGTGTCAAAAATATGAGGAGCATGAAATGGTCTGAAAAAAAGGAGGAGCATGAAGGGGTGTTGAAAACATGAAAAGCCTGAAAATGTGTGAAAAATATGAAGAGCTTCCAAAGGTGTGAAAAATATGAATAGCTTCGAAATGTGTCAATAATGAGAGGAGCATGAAACGGTGTGAAAAATAGGAGGAGCATGAAGCGGTGTGCAAAAACATGAAGAGCCTGAAAAGGTGTGAAAAATATGAAGAGCTTCAAAAGGTGTTAAAAATATGAGGAGCATGAAACGGTCTGAAAAATAGGAGGAGCATGAAACGGTGTTGAAAACGTGAAGAGCCTGAAAAGGTGTGAAAAATATGAAGAGCTTCAAAAGATGTCAAAAATATGAGGAGCATGAAGCGGTCCGACAAATAGGATGAGCAAGAAGCGGTGTTGAAAACATTAAGAGCCTGAAGAGGTGGGAAATATATAAAGAGCTTGAAAAGGTGTCAAAAATAGTGGGAGCATGAAACGGTGTGAAAAATAGGAGAAGCATGAAGTGATGTTGAGAAACCTGAAGAGAATGAAAAGGTGTGAAAAAAAAAGAAGAGCTATAAAAGATGTGAAATATATGAGGAGCATGAAACGGTGTTGAAAAACCTGAAGGGCCTGAAAAGGTGTGAAAAATATGAAGAGCTTCAAAAGGTGTCAAAAATATGAGGAGCATGATACGGTCTGAAAAATAGGAGGAGCATGAAGTGGTGCTGAAAAATATGAAGAGCCTGAAAAAGTGTGAAAAATAGGAAGAGCTTCAAAAGGCGTCAAAAATATGAGGAGCATGAAACGGTCTGAAAAATAGGAGGAGCATGAAACGGTCTGAAAAATAGGAGGAGCATGAAGCGGTTTGAAAAACATGAAGAGCCTGAAAAAGTGTGAAAAATATGAAGAGCTTCAAAAGGTGTCAAAAATATGAGGAGAATGAAACGGTCTGAAAATTAGGAGGAGCATGAAGCGGTGTTGAATAACATAAAGAGCCTGAAACAGTGTGAAATATATGAAGAGCCTCAAAGGTGTCAAAAATATGAGGAGCAAGAAACGGTCTGAAAAATAGAAGGAGCTTGAAGTGGTGTTGAAAAACATGAAGAGCCTGAAAAAGTGTGAAATATATGAAGAGCCTCAAAGGTGTCAAAAATATGAGGAGCAAGAAACGGTCTGAAAAATAGAAGGAGCTTGAAGTGGTGTTGAAAAACATGAAAAGCCTGAAAAGGTGTGAAAAATATGAAGAGCTTCAAAAAGGTGTCAAATACATAGAGGGTGAAACGGTCTGAAAAATATGAGGAGCAAGAAACTGTTTTCAAAAACATGAAGAGCCTTAAAAGGTGTGAAAAATATGAAGAGCTTCAAAAAGGTGTCAAATATATAGAGGGTGTAACGGTCTGAAAAATATGAGGAGCAAGAAACTGTTTTCAAAAACATGAAGAGCCTCAAAAAGTGTGAAAAATATGAAGAGCTTCAAAAAGGTGTCAAATATATAGAGGGTGTAACGGTCTGAAAAATATGAGGAGCAAGAAACTGTTTTCAAAAACATGAAGAGCCTCAAAGGTGTCAAAAATATGAGGAGCAAGAAACGGTCTGAAAAATAGAAGGAGCTTGAAGTGGTGTTGAAAAACATGAAGAGCCTGAAAAGGTGTCAAAAATATGAAGAGCTTCAAAAAGTGTCAAAAATATGAGGAGCTTGAAACGGTCTGAAATATAGGAGGAGCATGAAAAGGTGTTAAAAAAAATATGAAGAGCTTGAAAATGTGTGAAACATATGAGGAGCATGAAATGGTCTGAAAAATAGGAGGAGCATGAAGCGTTGTTGAAAAACATGAAGAGCCTGAAAAGGTGTGAAAAATATGAAGAGCTTCAAAAGGTGTCAAAAACATGAGGAGCATGAAAAGGTCTGAAATATAGGAGGAGCATGAAGCAGTGTTCAAAAACATGAAGAGCCTGGAGAAGTGTGAAAAATATGAAGAGCTTCAAAAAGTGTCAAAAATATGAGGAGCATGAAATGGTCTGAAAAATAGGAGAAGCATGAAGTGCTGTTGAAAAACATGAAGAGCCTGAAAAGGTGTGAAAAATATGAAGAGCTTCAAAAAGGTGTCAAATATATAGAGGGTGAAACGGTCTGAAAAATATGAGGAGCAAGAAACTGTTTTCAAAAACATGAAGAGCCTCAAAAGGTGTGAAAAATGTGAAGAGCTTCAAACTATGTCAAAAATATGAGGAGCATGAAACGGTCTGAAACATAGCAGGAGCATGAAGTGTTGTTGAAAAACATGAAGAGCCTGAAAAAGGTGTGAAACATATGAGGAGCATGATACGGTCTTATAAATAGGAGGAGCATGAAGCGGTGTTAAAAAATATGAAGAGCATGAAAACGTGTGAAAAATATGAAGAGCTTCAAAAGGTGTCAAAAATATAAGGAGCATGAAACGGTCTGAAATATAGCAGGAGCATGAAAAGTTGTTAAAAAACATGAAGAGCCTGAAAAGGTGTGAAAAATATGAAAAGCTTCAAATGGTGTCAAAAATATGAGGAGAATGAAACGGTCTGATAATTAGGAGGAGCATGAAGTGGTGTTGAAAAACATGAAGATCTTGAAAAAGTTGTGAAACATATGAGTAGAATAAAACGGTCTGAAAAATAGGAGGAGCATGAAGTGGTGTAGAAAAACATGAAGACCCTGAAAAGGTGTGAAAAATATGAAGAGCTACAAAAAGTGTCAAAAATATGAGGAGCTTGAAACGGTCTGAAATATAGGAGGAGCGTGAAAAGGTGTTAAAAAAATATGAAGAGTTTCAAAAGGTGTGAAACATATGAGGAGCATGAAACGGTCTGAAAAATAGGAGGAGCATGAAGCGTTGTTGAAAAACATGAAGAGCCTGAAAAGGTGTGAAAAATATGAAGAGCTTCAAAAAGGTGTCAAATATATAGAGGGTGAAACGGTCTGAAAAATATGAGGAGCAAGAAACTGTTTTCAAAAACATGAAGAGCCTCAAAAGGTGTGAACAATGTGAAGAGCTTCAAACTGTGTCAAAAATATGAGGAGCATGAAATGGTCTGAAACATAGGAGGAGCATGAAGTGTTGTTGAAAAACATGAAGAGCCTTAAAAAGGTGTGAAACATATGAGGAGCATGATACGGTCTGAAAAATAGGAGGAGCATGAAGCGGTGTTGAAAAATATGAAGAGCCTGAAAACGTATGAAAAATATGAAGAGCTTCAAAAGGTGTCAAAAATATAAGGAGCATGAAACGGTCTGAAATATAGCAGGAGCATGAAAAGGTGTTAAAAAACATGAAGAGCCTGAAAAGGTGTGAAAAAGATGAACAGCTTCAAATGGTGTCAAAAATATGAGGAGAATGAAACGGTCTGATAATTAGGAGGAGCATGAAGTGGTGTTGAAAAACATGAAGATCTTGAAGAAGGTGTGAAACATATGAGTAGAATAAAACGGTCTGAAAAATAGGAGGAGCATGAAGTGGTGTAGAAAAACATGAAGAGCCTGAAAAGGTGTGAAAAATATGAAGAGCTACAAAAAGTGTCAAAAATATGAGGAGCTTGAAACGGTCTGAAATATAGGAGGAGCGTGAAAAGGTGTTAAAAAAATATGAAGAGCTTCAAAAGGTGTGAAACATATGAGGAGCATGAAACGGTCTGAAAAATAGGAGGAGCATGAAGCGTTGTTGAAAAACATGAAGAGCCTGAAAAGGTGTGAAAAATATGAAGAGCTTCAAAAAGGTGTCAAATATATAGAGGGTGAAACGGTCTGAAAAATATGAGGAGCAAGAAACTGTTTTCAAAAACATGAAGAGCCTCAAAAGGTGTCAAAAATATGAAGAGCTTCAAAAAGGTGTCAAATATATAGAGGGTGAAACGGTCTGAAAAATATGAGGAGCAAGAAACTGTTTTCAAAAACATGAAGAGCCTCAAAAGGTGTGAACAATGTGAAGAGCTTCAAACTGTGTCAAAAATATGAGGAGCATGAAACGGTCTTAAACATAGGAGGAGCATGAAGTGTTGTTGAAAAACATGAAGAGCCTTAAAAAGTTGTGAAACATATGAGGAGCATGATACGGTCTGAAAAATAGGAGGAGCATGAAGCGGTGTTGAAAAATATGAAGAGCCTGAAAACGTATGAAAAATATGAAGAGCTTCAAAAGGTGTCAAAAATATAAGGAGCATGAAACGGTCTGAAATATAGCAGGAGCATGAAAAGGTGTTAAAAAACATGAAGAGCCTGAAAAGGTGTGAAAAAGATGAACAGCTTCAAATGGTGTCAAAAATATGAGGAGAATGAAACGGTCTGATAATTAGGAGGAGCATGAAGTGGTGTTGAAAAACATGAAGAGCTTGAAAAAGGTGTGAAACATATGAGTAGAATAAAACGGTCTGAAAAATAGGAGGAGCATGAAGTGGTGTAGAAAAACATGAAGACCCTGAAAAGGTGTGAAAAATAAGAAGAGCTGCAAAAAGTGTCAAAAATATGAGGAGCTTGAAACGGTCTGAAATATAGGAGGAGCGTGAAAAGGTGTTAAAAAAAATATGAAGAGCTTCAAAAGGTGTGAAACATATGAGGAGCATGAAACAGTCTCAAAAATAGGAGGAGCATGAAGCGTTGTTGAAAAACATGAAGAGCCTGAAAAGGTGTGAAAAATATGAAGTGCTTCAAAAGGTGTCAAAAACATGAGGAGCATGAAAAGGTCTGAAAAATAGGAGGAGCATGAATCGGTGTTCAAAAAAATGAAGAGCCTGGAGAAGTGTGAAAAATATGAAGAGCTTCAAAAAGTGTCAAAAATATGAGGAGCATTAAACGGTCTGAAAAATAGGAGAAGCATGAAGTGGTGTTGAAAAATATGAAGAGCCTGAAAAGTTGTGAAAAATATGAAGAGCTTCAAAGGTGTCAAAATTATGAGGAGCATGAAACGCTCTGAAAAAGAGGAGGAGCAGCAAGCGATGTTGAAAAACATGAAGAGCGTGAAAAGGTGTGAAAAATATGAAGAGCTTAAAAAGGTGTCAAAAATATGAGGAGCATGAAAGGGTCTGAAAAATAGTAGGAGCATGAAGCGGTGTTGAAAAACATGAAGAGCCTGAAAAGGTGTGAAAAATATGAAGAGCTTCAAAAGTGGTCAAAAATATGAGAAGCATGAAACGGTCTGAAAAATAGGAGGAGCATGAAGTGGTGCTGAAAAACATGAAGAGCCTGAAAAGGTGTGAAAAATATGAAGAGCTTCAAAAGGCGTCAAAAATATGAGGAGCATGAAACGGTCTGAAAAATAGGAGAAGCATGAAGCGGTTTGAAAAACATGAAGAGCCTGAAAAAGTGTGAAAAATATGAAGAGCTTCAAAAGGTGTCAAAAATATGAGGAGAATGAAACGGTCTGAAAATTAGGAGGAGCATGAAGCGGTGTTGAAAACATAAAGAGCCTGAAACAGTGTGAAATATATGAAGAGCCTCAAAGGTGTCAAAAATATGAGGAGCAAGAAACGGTCTGAAAAATAGAAGGAGCTTGAAGTGGTGTTGAAAAACATGAAGAGACTGAAAACGTGTGAAAAATATGCAGAGCTTCAAAAAGGTGTCAAATATATAGAGGGTGAAACGGTCTGAAAAATATGAGGAGCAAGAAACTGTTTTCAAAAACATGAAGAGCCTCAAAAGGTGTGAACAATGTGAAGAGCTTCAAACTGTGTCAAAAATATGAGGAGCATGAAACGGTCTGAAACATAGGATGAGCATGAAGTATTGTTGAAAAAGATGAAGAGCCTGAAAAATGTGTGAAACATATGAGGAGCATGGTACGGTCTGAAAAATAGGAGCATGAAGTGGTGTTGAAAAATATGAAGAGCCTGAAAAGGTGTGAAAAATATGAAGAGCTTCAAAAGGTGTCAAAAATATAAGGAGCATGAAACGGTCTGAAATATAGCAGGAGCATGAAAAGGTGTTAAAAAACATGAAGAGCCTGAAAAGGTGTGAAAAAGATGAACAGCTTCAAAAGGTGTCAAAAATATGAGGAGAATGAAACGGTCTGAAAATTAGGAGGAGCATGAAGCGGTGTTGAAAAACATGAAGAGCCTGAAAATGTGTGAAATATATGAAGAGCCTCAAAGGTGTCAAAAATATGAGGAGCAAGAAACGGTCTGAAAAATAGGAGGAGCTTGAAGCGGTGTTGAAAAATATGAAGAGCCTGAAAAGGTGTGAAATATATGCAGAGCTTCAAAAGGTGTCAAAAATATAAGGAGCATGAAATGGTATGAAATATAGGAGGAGCATGAAACGGTGTTCATACACTTGAAGAGCCTGGAAAGGTGTGAAAAAAATGAAGAGCTTCAAAAAGGTATCAAAAATATGAGGAGGGAGAAAGGGTCTGAAAAACAAGAGGAGCAAGAAACTGTTTTCAAAAACATGAAGAGCCTCAACAGTTGTGAAAAATATGAAGAGCTTCAAACTGTGTCAAATATATGAGAAACATGAAACGGTCTGAAAAATAGAAGGAGCTTGAAGTGGTGTTGAAAAAGATGAAGAGCCTGAAATAGTGTGAAATATAGGAAGAGCCTCAAAGGTGTCAAAAATATGAGGAGCAAGAAACGGTCTGAAAAATAGAAGGAGCTTGAAGTGGTGTTGAAAAACAAGAAGAGCCTGAAAAGGTGTGAAAAATATTAAGAGCTTCAAAGAGGGGTCAAATATATAGAGGGTGAAACGGTCTGAAAAATATGAGGAGCAAGAAACTGTTTTGAAAAACATGAAGAGCCTCAAAAGGTGTGAAAAATATGAAGAGCTTCAAAAAGGTGTCAAATATATAGAGGGTGAAACGGTCTGAAAAAAATGAGGAGCAAGAAACTGTTTTCAAAAACATGAAGAGCCTCAAAAGGTGTGAAAAATGTGAAGAGCTTCAAACTGTGTCAAAAATATGAGGAGCATGAAACGGTCTGAAACATAGGAGGAGCATGAAGTGTTGTTGAAAAACATGAAGAGCCTGAAAAAGGTGTGAAACATATGAGGAGCATGATACGGTCTGAAAAATAGGAGGAGCATGAAGTGGTCGTGAAAATCATGAAGTGCCTGAAAAGGTGTGAAATATATGAAGAGCTTCAAAAGTTGTGAAAAAATGAGGAGGTTCAAAAGGTGTCAAAAATATGAAGAGCATGAAACGGTCTGAAAAATAGGAGGAGCATGAAACGGTGTTCAAAAACATGAAGAGCCTGAAAAGGTGTGAAAAAATGAGGAGGTTCAAAAGGTGTGAAAAATATGAGGAACATGAAACGGTCTGAAAAATAGGAGGAGCATGAAGGGGTGTTGAAAACATGAAAAGCCTGAAAATGTGTGAAAAATATGAAGAGCTTCCAAAGGTGTGAAAAATATGAATAGCTTCGAAATGTGTCAATAATGAGAGGAGCATGAAACGGTGTGAAAAATAGGAGGAGCATGAAGCGGTGTGCAAAAACATGAAGAGCCTGTAAAGGTGTGAAAAATATGAAGAGCTTCAATGGGTGTTAAAAATATGAGGAGCATGAAACGGTCTGAAAAATAGGAGGAGCATGAAACAGTGTTGAAAGACATGAAGAGCTTCAAAAGTGTCAAGAATATGAGGAGCATGAAATGGTCTGAAAAAAAGGAGGAGCATGAAGGGGTGTTGAAAACATGAAAAGCCTGAAAATGTGTGAAAAATATGAAGAGCTTCCAAAGGTGTGAAAAATATGAATAGCTTCGAAATGTGTCAATAATGAGAGGAGCATGAAACGGTGTGAAAAATAGGAGGAGCATGAAGCGGTGTGCAAAAACATGAAGAGCCTGAAAAGGTGTGAAAAATATGAAGAGCTTCAAAAGGTGTTAAAAATATGAGGAGCATGAAACGGTCTGAAAAATAGGAGGAGCATGAAACGGTGTTGAAAACGTGAAGAGCCTGAAAAGGTGTGAAAAATATGAAGAGCTTCAAAAGATGTCAAAAATATGAGGAGCATGAAGCGGTCCGACAAATAGGATGAGCAAGAAGCGGTGTTGAAAACATTAAGAGCCTGAAGAGGTGGGAAATATATAAAGAGCTTGAAAAGGTGTCAAAAATAGTGGGAGCATGAAACGGTGTGAAAAATAGGAGAAGCATGAAGTGATGTTGAGAAACCTGAAGAGAATGAAAAGGTGTGAAAAAAAAAGAAGAGCTATAAAAGATGTGAAATATATGAGGAGCATGAAACGGTGTTGAAAAACCTGAAGGGCCTGAAAAGGTGTGAAAAATATGAAGAGCTTCAAAAGGTGTCAAAAATATGAGGAGCATGATACGGTCTGAAAAATAGGAGGAGCATGAAGTGGTGCTGAAAAATATGAAGAGCCTGAAAAAGTGTGAAAAATAGGAAGAGCTTCAAAAGGCGTCAAAAATATGAGGAGCATGAAACGGTCTGAAAAATAGGAGGAGCATGAAACGGTCTGAAAAATAGGAGGAGCATGAAGCGGTTTGAAAAACATGAAGAGCCTGAAAAAGTGTGAAAAATATGAAGAGCTTCAAAAGGTGTCAAAAATATGAGGAGAATGAAACGGTCTGAAACTTAGGAGAGGCATGAAGCGGTGTTGAATAACATAAAGAGCCTGAAACAGTGTGAAATATATGAAGAGCCTCAAAGGTGTCAAAAATATGAGGAGCAAGAAACGGTCTGAAAAATAGAAGGAGCTTGAAGTGGTGTTGAAAAACATGAAGAGCCTGAAAAGGTGTGAAAAATATGAAGAGCTTCAAAAAGGTGTCAAATACATAGAGGGTGAAACGGTCTGAAAAATATGAGGAGCAAGAAACTGTTTTCAAAAACATGAAGAGCCTCAAAAGGTGTGAAAAATATGAAGAGCTTCAAAAAGGTGTCAAATACATAGAGGGTGTAACGGTCTGAAAAATATGAGGAGCAAGAAACTGTTTTCAAAAACATGAAGAGCCTCAAAAGGTGTGAAAAATATGAAGAGCTTCAAAAAGGTGTCAAATATATAGAGGGTGTAACGGTCTGAAAAATATGAGGAGCAAGAAACTGTTTTCAAAAACATGAAGAGCCTCAAAGGTGTCAAAAATATGAGGAGCAAGAAACGGTCTGAAAAATAGAAGGAGCTTGAAGTGGTGTTGAAAAACATGAAGAGCCTGAAAAAGGTGTGAAACATATGAGGAGCATGATACGGTCTGAAAAATAGGAGGAGCATGAAGCGGTGTTGAAAAATATGAAGAGCCTGAAAACGTGTGAAAAATATGAAGAGCTTCAAAAGGTGTCAAAAACATAAGGAGCATGAAACGGTCTGAAATACAGGAGGAGCATGAAAAGGTGTTAAAAAACATGAAGAGCCTGAAAAGGTGTGAAAAATATGAAGAGCTTCAAATGGTGTCAAAAATATGAGGAGCATGAAACGGTCTGATAATTAGGAGGAGCATGAAGTGGTGTTGAAAAACATGAAGAGCTTGAAAAAGGTGTGAAACATATGAGTAGAATAAAACGGTCCGAAAAATAGGAGGAGCATGAAGTGGTGTAGAAAAACATGAAGACCCTGAAAAGGTGTGAAAAATATGAAGAGCTACAAAAAGTGTCAAAAATATGAGGAGCTTGAAATGGTCTGAAATATAGGAGGAGCGTGAAAAGGTGTTAAAAAAAATATGAAGAGCTTCAAAAGGTGTGAAAAATATGAAGAGCTTCCAAAGGTGTCAAAAATGAGATGAGCATGAAACGGTCTGAAAAATAGGAGGAGCATGAAGTGGTCGTGAAAATCATGAAGTGCCTGAAAAGGTGTGAAATATATGAAGAGCTTCAAAAGTTGTGAAAAAATGAGGAGGTTCAAAAGGTGTCAAAAATATGAAGAGCATGAAACGGTCTGAAAAATAGGAGGAGCATGAAACGGTGTTCAAAAACATGAAGAGCCTGAAAAGGTGTGAAAAATATGAAGAGCTTGAAAAGGTGTGAAATACATGAGGAGCCTGAAGCGGTCTGAAAAATAGGAGGAGCATGAAACGGTGTTGAAAAACATGAAGAGCCTGAAAAAGTGTGAAAAATAGGAAGAGCTTCACAAGGTGTCTAATATATGAGGAGCATGAAACGGTCTGAAAAATAGGAGGAGCATGAAGTGGTCGTGAAAATCATGAAGTGCCTGAGAAGGTGTGAAATATATGAAGAGCTTCAAAAGATGTGAAAAAATGAGGAGGTTCAAAAGGTGTGAAAAATATGAGGAACATGAAACGGTCTGAAAAATAGGAGGAGCATGAAGGGGTGTTGAAAACATGAAAAGCCTGAAAATGTGTGAAAAATATGAAGAGCTTCCAAAGGTGTGAAAAATATGAATAGCTTCGAAATGTGTCAATAATGAGAGGAGCATGAAATGGTGTGAAAAATAGGAGGAGCATGAAGCGGTGTGCAAAAACATGAAGAGCCTGAAAAGGTGTGAAAAATATGAAGAGCTTCAAAAGGTGTTAAAAATATGAGGAGCATGAAACGGTCTGAAAAATAGGAGGAGCATGAAACAGTGTTGAAAGACATGAAGAGCTTGAAAAGTGTCAAAAATATGAGGAGCATGAAATGGTCTGAAAAAAAGGAGGAGCATGAAGGGGTGTTGAAAACATGAAAAGCCTGAAAATGTGTGAAAAATATGAAGAGCTTCCAAAGGTGTGAAAAATATGAATAGCTTCGAAATGTGTCAATAATGAGAGGAGCATGAAACGGTGTGAAAAATAGGAGGAGCATGAAGCGGTGTGCAAAAACATGAAGAGCCTGAAAAGGTGTGAAAAATATGAAGAGCTTCAAAAGGTGTTAAAAATATGAGGAGCATGAAACGGTCTGAAAAATAGGAGGAGCATGAAACGGTGTTGAAAACGTGAAGAGCCTGAAAAGGTGTGAAAAATATGAAGAGCTTCAAAAGATGTCAAAAATATGAGGAGCATGAAGCGGTCCGACAAATAGGATGAGCAAGAAGCGGTGTTGAAAACATTAAGAGCCTGAAGAGGTGGGAAATATATAAAGAGCTTGAAAAGGTGTCAAAAATAGTGGGAGCATGAAACGGTGTGAAAAATAGGAGAAGCATGAAGTGATGTTGAGAAACCTGAAGAGAATGAAAAGGTGTGAAAAAAAAAGAAGAGCTATAAAAGATGTGAAATATATGAGGAGCATGAAACGGTGTTGAAAAACCTGAAGGGCCTGAAAAGGTGTGAAAAATATGAAGAGCTTCAAAAGGTGTCAAAAATATGAGGAGCATGATACGGTCTGAAAAATAGGAGGAGCATGAAGTGGTGCTGAAAAATATGAAGAGCCTGAAAAAGTGTGAAAAATAGGAAGAGCTTCAAAAGGCGTCAAAAATATGAGGAGCATGAAACGGTCTGAAAAATAGGAGGAGCATGAAACGGTCTGAAAAATAGGAGGAGCATGAAGCGGTTTGAAAAACATGAAGAGCCTGAAAAAGTGTGAAAAATATGAAGAGCTTCAAAAGGTGTCAAAAATATGAGGAGAATGAAACGGTCTGAAAATTAGGAGGAGCATGAAGCGGTGTTGAATAACATAAAGAGCCTGAAACAGTGTGAAATATATGAAGAGCCTCAAAGGTGTCAAAAATATGAGGAGCAAGAAACGGTCTGAAAAATAGAAGGAGCTTGAAGTGGTGTTGAAAAACATGAAGAGCCTGAAAAGGTGTGAAAAATATGAAGAGCTTCAAAAAGGTGTCAAATACATAGAGGGTGAAACGGTCTGAAAAATATGAGGAGCAAGAAACTGTTTTCAAAAACATGAAGAGCCTCAAAAGGTGTGAAAAATATGAAGAGCTTCAAAAAGGTGTCAAATATATAGAGGGTGTAACGGTCTGAAAAATATGAGGAGCAAGAAACTGTTTTCAAAAACATGAAGAGCCTCAAAAGGTGTGAAAAATATGAAGAGCTTCAAAAAGGTGACAAATATATAGAGGGTGTAACGGTCTGAAAAATATGAGGAGCAAGAAACTGTTTTCAAAAACATGAAGAGCCTCAAAGGTGTCAAAAATATGAGGAGCAAGAAACGGTCTGAAAAATAGAAGGAGCTTGAAGTGGTGTTGAAAAACATGAAGAGCCTGAAAAGGTGTCAAAAATATGAAGAGCTTCAAAAAGTGTCAAAAATATGAGGAGCTTGAAACGGTCTGAAATATAGGAGGAGCATGAAAAGGTGTTAAAAAAAATATGAAGAGCTTGAAAATGTGTGAAACATATGAGGAGCATGAAATGGTCTGAAAAATAGGAGGAGCATGAAGCGTTGTTGAAAAACATGAAGAGCCTGAAAAGGTGTGAAAAATATGAAGAGCTTCAAAAGGTGTCAAAAACATGAGGAGCATGAAAAGGTCTGAAATATAGGAGGAGCATGAAGCAGTGTTCAAAAACATGAAGAGCCTGGAGAAGTGTGAAAAATATGAAGAGCTTCAAAAAGTGTCAAAAATATGAGGAGCATGAAATGGTCTGAAAAATAGGAGAAGCATGAAGTGCTGTTGAAAAACATGAAGAGCCTGAAAAGGTGTGAAAAATATGAAGAGCTTCAAAAAGGTGTCAAATATATAGAGGGTGAAACGGTCTGAAAAATATGAGGAGCAAGAAACTGTTTTCAAAAACATGAAGAGCCTCAAAAGGTGTGAAAAATGTGAAGAGCTTCAAACTATGTCAAAAATATGAGGAGCATGAAACGGTCTGAAACATAGCAGGAGCATGAAGTGTTGTTGAAAAACATGAAGAGCCTGAAAAAGGTGTGAAACATATGAGGAGCATGATACGGTCTGATAAATAGGAGGAGCATGAAGCGGTGTTAAAAAATATGAAGAGCATGAAAACGTGTGAAAAATATGAAGAGCTTCAAAAGGTGTCAAAAATATAAGGAGCATGAAACGGTCTGAAATATAGCAGGAGCATGAAAAGTTGTTAAAAAACATGAAGAGCCTGAAAAGGTGTGAAAAATATGAAAAGCTTCAAATGGTGTCAAAAATATGAGGAGAATGAAACGGTCTGATAATTAGGAGGAGCATGAAGTGGTGTTGAAAAACATGAAGATCTTGAAAAAGTTGTGAAACATATGAGTAGAATAAAACGGTCTGAAAAATAGGAGGAGCATGAAGTGGTGTAGAAAAACATGAAGACCCTGAAAAGGTGTGAAAAATATGAAGAGCTACAAAAAGTGTCAAAAATATGAGGAGCTTGAAACGGTCTGAAATATAGGAGGAGCGTGAAAAGGTGTTAAAAAAATATGAAGAGTTTCAAAAGGTGTGAAACATATGAGGAGCATGAAACGGTCTGAAAAATAGGAGGAGCATGAAGCGTTGTTGAAAAAAATGAAGAGCCTGAAAAGGTGTGAAAAATATGAAGAGCTTCAAAAAGGTGTCAAATATATAGAGGGTGAAACGGTCTGAAAAATATGAGGAGCAAGAAACTGTTTTCAAAAACATGAAGAGCCTCAAAAGGTGTGAACAATGTGAAGAGCTTCAAACTGTGTCAAAAATATGAGGAGCATGAAACGGTCTGAAACATAGGAGGAGCATGAAGTGTTGTTGAAAAACATGAAGAGCCTTAAAAAGGTGTGAAACATATGAGGAGCATGATACGGTCTGAAAAATAGGAGGAGCATGAAGCGGTGTTGAAAAATATGAAGAGCCTGAAAACGTATGAAAAATATGAAGAGCTTCAAAAGGTGTCAAAAATATAAGGAGCATGAAACGGTCTGAAATATAGCAGGAGCATGAAAAGGTGTTAAAAAACATGAAGAGCCTGAAAAGGTGTGAAAAAGATGAACAGCTTCAAATGGTGTCAAAAATATGAGGAGAATGAAACGGTCTGATAATTAGGAGGAGCATGAAGTGGTGTTGAAAAACATGAAGATCTTGAAGAAGGTGTGAAACATATGAGTAGAATAAAACGGTCTGAAAAATAGGAGGAGCATGAAGTGGTGTAGAAAAACATGAAGAGCCTGAAAAGGTGTGAAAAATATGAAGAGCTACAAAAAGTGTCAAAAATATGAGGAGCTTGAAACGGTCTGAAATATAGGAGGAGCGTGAAAAGGTGTTAAAAAAATATGAAGAGCTTCAAAAGGTGTGAAACATATGAGGAGCATGAAACGGTCTGAAAAATAGGAGGAGCATGAAGCGTTGTTGAAAAACATGAAGAGCCTGAAAAGGTGTGAAAAATATGAAGAGCTTCAAAAAGGTGTCAAATATATAGAGGGTGAAACGGTCTGAAAAATATGAGGGGCAAGAAACTGTTTTCAAAAACATGAAGAGCCTCAAAAGGTGTCAAAAATATGAAGAGCTTCAAAAAGGTGTCAAATATATAGAGGGTGAAACGGTCTGAAAAATATGAGGAGCAAGAAACTGTTTTCAAAAACATGAAGAGCCTCAAAAGGTGTGAACAATGTGAAGAGCTTCAAACTGTGTCAAAAATATGAGGAGCATGAAACGGTCTGAAACATAGGAGGAGCATAAAGTGTTGTTGAAAAACATGAAGAGCCTTAAAAAGGTGTGAAACATATGAGGAGCATGATACGGTCTGAAAAATAGGAGGAGCATGAAGCGGTGTTGAAAAATATGAAGAGCCTGAAAACGTATGAAAAATATGAAGAGCTTCAAAAGGTGTCAAAAATATAAGGAGCATGAAACGGTCTGAAATATAGCAGGAGCATGAAAAGGTGTTAAAAAACATGAAGAGCCTGAAAAGGTGTGAAAAAGATGAACAGCTTCAAATGG
Source organism: Dama dama (assembly GCF_033118175.1). Taxonomy (NCBI): domain Eukaryota; kingdom Metazoa; phylum Chordata; class Mammalia; order Artiodactyla; family Cervidae; genus Dama; species Dama dama. The sequence goes on along the minus strand of NW_026870948.1, from coordinate 1,583,094 downwards.
TGTCAAAAATATGAGGAGAATGAAACGGTCTGATAATTAGGAGGAGCATGAAGTGGTGTTGAAAAACATGAAGAGCTTGAAAAAGGTGTGAAACATATGAGTAGAATAAAACGGTCTGAAAAATAGGAGGAGCATGAAGTGGTGTAGAAAAACATGAAGACCCTGAAAAGGTGTGAAAAATATGAAGAGCTGCAAAAAGTGTCAAAAATATGAGGAGCTTGAAATGGTCTGAAATATAGGAGGAGCGTGAAAAGGTGTTAAAAAAAATATGAAGAGCTTCAAAAGGTGTGAAAAATATGAAGAGCTTCCAAAGGTGTCAAAAATGAGATGAGCATGAAACGGTCTGAAAAATAGGAGGAGCATGAAGTGGTCGTGAAAATCATGAAGTGCCTGAAAAGGTGTGAAATATATGAAGAGCTTCAAAAGTTGTGAAAAAATGAGGAGGTTCAAAAGGTGTCAAAAATATGAAGAGCATGAAACGGTCTGAAAAATAGGAGGAGCATGAAACGGTGTTCAAAAACATGAAGAGCCTGAAAAGGTGTGAAAAATATGAAGAGCTTGAAAAGGTGTGAAATACATGAGGAGCCTGAAGCGGTCTGAAAAATAGGAGGAGCATGAAACGGTGTTGAAAAACATGAAGAGCCTGAAAAAGTGTGAAAAATAGGAAGAGCTTCACAAGGTGTCTAATATATGGGGAGCATGAAACGGTCTGAAAAATAGGAGGAGCATGAAGTGGTCGTGAAAATCATGAAGTGCCTGAGAAGGTGTGAAATATATGAAGAGCTTCAAAAGATGTGAAAAAATGAGGAGGTTCAAAAGGTGTGAAAAATATGAGGAACATGAAACGGTCTGAAAAATAGGAGGAGCATGAAGGGGTGTTGAAAACATGAAAAGCCTGAAAATGTGTGAAAAATATGAAGAGCTTCCAAAGGTGTGAAAAATATGAATAGCTTCGAAATGTGTCAATAATGAGAGGAGCATGAAACGGTGTGAAAAATAGGAGGAGCATGAAGCGGTGTGCAAAAACATGAAGAGCCTGAAAAGGTGTGAAAAATATGAAGAGCTTCAAAAGGTGTTAAAAATATGAGGAGCATGAAACGGTCTGAAAAATAGGAGGAGCATGAAACAGTGTTGAAAGACATGAAGAGCTTCAAAAGTGTCAAGAATATGAGGAGCATGAAATGGTCTGAAAAAAAGGAGGAGCATGAAGGGGTGTTGAAAACATGAAAAGCCTGAAAATGTGTGAAAAATATGAAGAGCTTCCAAAGGTGTGAAAAATATGAATAGCTTCGAAATGTGTCAATAATGAGAGGAGCATGAAACGGTGTGAAAAATAGGAGGAGCATGAAGCGGTGTGCAAAAACATGAAGAGCCTGAAAAGGTGTGAAAAATATGAAGAGCTTCAAAAGGTGTTAAAAATATGAGGAGCATGAAACGGTCTGAAAAATAGGAGGAGCATGAAACGGTGTTGAAAACGTGAAGAGCCTGAAAAGGTGTGAAAAATATGAAGAGCTTCAAAAGATGTCAAAAATATGAGGAGCATGAAGCGGTCCGACAAATAGGATGAGCAAGAAGCGGTGTTGAAAACATTAAGAGCCTGAAGAGGTGGGAAATATATAAAGAGCTTGAAAAGGTGTCAAAAATAGTGGGAGCATGAAACGGTGTGAAAAATAGGAGAAGCATGAAGTGATGTTGAGAAACCTGAAGAGAATGAAAAGGTGTGAAAAAAAAAGAAGAGCTATAAAAGATGTGAAATATATGAGGAGCATGAAACGGTGTTGAAAAACCTGAAGGGCCTGAAAAGGTGTGAAAAATATGAAGAGCTTCAAAAGGTGTCAAAAATATGAGGAGCATGATACGGTCTGAAAAATAGGAGGAGCATGAAGTGGTGCTGAAAAATATGAAGAGCCTGAAAAAGTGTGAAAAATAGGAAGAGCTTCAAAAGGCGTCAAAAATATGAGGAGCATGAAACGGTCTGAAAAATAGGAGGAGCATGAAACGGTCTGAAAAATAGGAGGAGCATGAAGCGGTTTGAAAAACATGAAGAGCCTGAAAAAGTGTGAAAAATATGAAGAGCTTCAAAAGGTGTCAAAAATATGAGGAGAATGAAACGGTCTGAAACTTAGGAGGAGCATGAAGCGGTGTTGAATAACATAAAGAGCCTGAAACAGTGTGAAATATATGAAGAGCCTCAAAGGTGTCAAAAATATGAGGAGCAAGAAACGGTCTGAAAAATAGAAGGAGCTTGAAGTGGTGTTGAAAAACATGAAGAGCCTGAAAAAGTGTGAAATATATGAAGAGCCTCAAAGGTGTCAAAAATATGAGGAGCAAGAAACGGTCTGAAAAATAGAAGGAGCTTGAAGTGGTGTTGAAAAACATGAAGAGCCTGAAAAGGTGTGAAAAATATGAAGAGCTTCAAAAAGGTGTCAAATACATAGAGGGTGAAACGGTCTGAAAAATATGAGGAGCAAGAAACTGTTTTCAAAAACATGAAGAGCCTCAAAAGGTGTGAAAAATATGAAGAGCTTCAAAAAGGTGTCAAATATATAGAGGGTGTAACGGTCTGAAAAATATGAGGAGCAAGAAACTGTTTTCAAAAACATGAAGAGCCTCAAAAGGTGTGAAAAATATGAAGAGCTTCAAAAAGGTGTCAAATATATAGAGGGTGTAACGGTCTGAAAAATATGAGGAGCAAGAAACTGTTTTCAAAAACATGAAGAGCCTCAAAGGTGTCAAAAATATGAGGAGCAAGAAACGGTCTGAAAAATAGAAGGAGCTTGAAGTGGTGTTGAAAAACATGAAGAGCCTGAAAAGGTGTGAAAAATATGAAGAGCTTCAAAAAGGTGTCAAATACATAGAGGGTGAAACGGTCTGAAAAATATGAGGAGCAAGAAACTGTTTTCAAAAACATGAAGAGCCTCAAAAGGTGTGAAAAATGTGAAGAGCTTCAAACTGTGTCAAAAATATGAGGAGCATGAAACGGTCTGAAACATAGGAGGAGCATGAAGTGTTGTTGAAAAACATGAAGAGCCTGAAAAAGGTGTGAAACATATGAGGAGCATGATACGGTCTGAAAAATAGGAGGAGCATGAAGCGGTGTTGAAAAATATGAAGAGCCTGAAAACGTGTGAAAAATATGAAGAGCTTCAAAAGGTGTCAAAAACATAAGGAGCATGAAACGGTCTGAAATACAGGAGGAGCATGAAAAGGTGTTAAAAAACATGAAGAGCCTGAAAAGGTGTGAAAAATATGAAGAGCTTCAAATGGTGTCAAAAATATGAGGAGCATGAAACGGTCTGATAATTAGGAGGAGCATGAAGTGGTGTTGAAAAACATGAAGAGCTTGAAAAAGGTGTGAAACATATGAGTAGAATAAAACGGTCCGAAAAATAGGAGGAGCATGAAGTGGTGTAGAAAAACATGAAGACCCTGAAAAGGTGTGAAAAATATGAAGAGCTACAAAAAGTGTCAAAAATATGAGGAGCTTGAAATGGTCTGAAATATAGGAGGAGCGTGAAAAGGTGTTAAAAAAAATATGAAGAGCTTCAAAAGGTGTGAAAAATATGAAGAGCTTCCAAAGGTGTCAAAAATGAGATGAGCATGAAACGGTCTGAAAAATAGGAGGAGCATGAAGTGGTCGTGAAAATCATGAAGTGCCTGAAAAGGTGTGAAATATATGAAGAGCTTCAAAAGTTGTGAAAAAATGAGGAGGTTCAAAAGGTGTCAAAAATATGAAGAGCATGAAACGGTCTGAAAAATAGGAGGAGCATGAAACGGTGTTCAAAAACATGAAGAGCCTGAAAAGGTGTGAAAAATATGAAGAGCTTGAAAAGGTGTGAAATACATGAGGAGCCTGAAGCGGTCTGAAAAATAGGAGGAGCATGAAACGGTGTTGAAAAACATGAAGAGCCTGAAAAAGTGTGAAAAATAGGAAGAGCTTCACAAGGTGTCTAATATATGAGGAGCATGAAACGGTCTGAAAAATAGGAGGAGCATGAAGTGGTCGTGAAAATCATGAAGTGCCTGAGAAGGTGTGAAATATATGAAGAGCTTCAAAAGATGTGAAAAAATGAGGAGGTTCAAAAGGTGTGAAAAATATGAGGAACATGAAACGGTCTGAAAAATAGGAGGAGCATGAAGGGGTGTTGAAAACATGAAAAGCCTGAAAATGTGTGAAAAATATGAAGAGCTTCCAAAGGTGTGAAAAATATGAATAGCTTCGAAATGTGTCAATAATGAGAGGAGCATGAAACGGTGTGAAAAATAGGAGGAGCATGAAGCGGTGTGCAAAAACATGAAGAGCCTGAAAAGGTGTGAAAAATATGAAGAGCTTCAAAAGGTGTTAAAAATATGAGGAGCATGAAACGGTCTGAAAAATAGGAGGAGCATGAAACAGTGTTGAAAGACATGAAGAGCTTCAAAAGTGTCAAAAATATGAGGAGCATGAAATGGTCTGAAAAAAAGGAGGAGCATGAAGGGGTGTTGAAAACATGAAAAGCCTGAAAATGTGTGAAAAATATGAAGAGCTTCCAAAGGTGTGAAAAATATGAATAGCTTCGAAATGTGTCAATAATGAGAGGAGCATGAAACGGTGTGAAAAATAGGAGGAGCATGAAGCGGTGTGCAAAAACATGAAGAGCCTGAAAAGGTGTGAAAAATATGAAGAGCTTCAAAAGGTGTTAAAAATATGAGGAGCATGAAACGGTCTGAAAAATAGGAGGAGCATGAAACGGTGTTGAAAACGTGAAGAGCCTGAAAAGGTGTGAAAAATATGAAGAGCTTCAAAAGATGTCAAAAATATGAGGAGCATGAAGCGGTCCGACAAATAGGATGAGCAAGAAGCGGTGTTGAAAACATTAAGAGCCTGAAGAGGTGGGAAATATATAAAGAGCTTGAAAAGGTGTCAAAAATAGTGGGAGCATGAAACGGTGTGAAAAATAGGAGAAGCATGAAGTGATGTTGAGAAACCTGAAGAGAATGAAAAGGTGTGAAAAAAAAAGAAGAGCTATAAAAGATGTGAAATATATGAGGAGCATGAAACGGTGTTGAAAAACCTGAAGGGCCTGAAAAGGTGTGAAAAATATGAAGAGCTTCAAAAGGTGTCAAAAATATGAGGAGCATGATACGGTCTGAAAAATAGGAGGAGCATGAAGTGGTGCTGAAAAATATGAAGAGCCTGAAAAAGTGTGAAAAATAGGAAGAGCTTCAAAAGGCGTCAAAAATATGAGGAGCATGAAACGGTCTGAAAAATAGGAGGAGCATGAAACGGTCTGAAAAATAGGAAGAGCATGAAGCGGTTTGAAAAACATGAAGAGCCTGAAAAAGTGTGAAAAATATGAAGAGCTTCAAAAGGTGTCAAAAATATGAGGAGAATGAAACGGTCTGAAAATTAGGAGGAGCATGAAGCGGTGTTGAATAACATAAAGAGCCTGAAACAGTGTGAAATATATGAAGAGCCTCAAAGGTGTCAAAAATATGAGGAGCAAGAAACGGTCTGAAAAATAGAAGGAGCTTGAAGTGGTGTTGAAAAACATGAAGAGCCTGAAAAAGTGTGAAATATATGAAGAGCCTCAAAGGTGTCAAAAATATGAGGAGCAAGAAACGGTCTGAAAAATAGAAGGAGCTTGAAGTGGTGTTGAAAAACATGAAGAGCCTGAAAAGGTGTGAAAAATATGAAGAGCTTCAAAAAGGTGTCAAATACATAGAGGGTGAAACGGTCTGAAAAATATGAGGAGCAAGAAACTGTTTTCAAAAACATGAAGAGCCTCAAAAGGTGTGAAAAATATGAAGAGCTTCAAAAAGGTGTCAAATATATAGAGGGTGTAACGGTCTGAAAAATATGAGGAGCAAGAAACTGTTTTCAAAAACATGAAGAGCCTCAAAAGGTGTGAAAAATATGAAGAGCTTCAAAAAGGTGTCAAATATATAGAGGGTGTAACGGTCTGAAAAATATGAGGAGCAAGAAACTGTTTTCAAAAACATGAAGAGCCTCAAAGGTGTCAAAAATATGAGGAGCAAGAAACGGTCTGAAAAATAGAAGGAGCTTGAAGTGGTGTTGAAAAACATGAAGAGCCTGAAAAGGTGTCAAAAATATGAAGAGCTTGAAAAAGTGTCAAAAATATGAGGAGCTTGAAACGGTCTGAAATATAGGAGGAGCATGAAAAGGTGTTAAAAAAAATATGAAGAGCTTGAAAATGTGTGAAACATATGAGGAGCATGAAATGGTCTGAAAAATAGGAGGAGCATGAAGCGTTGTTGAAAAACATGAAGAGCCTGAAAAGGTGTGAAAAATATGAAGAGCTTCAAAAGGTGTCAAAAACATGAGGAGCATGAAAATGTCTGAAATATAGGAGGAGCATGAAGCAGTGTTCAAAAACATGAAGAGCCTGGAGAAGTGTGAAAAATATGAAGAGCTTCAAAAAGTGTCAAAAATATGAGGAGCATGAAATGGTCTGAAAAATAGGAGAAGCATGAAGTGCTGTTGAAAAACATGAAGAGCCTGAAAAGGTGTGAAAAATATGAAGAGCTTCAAAAAGGTGTCAAATATATAGAGGGTGAAACGGTCTGAAAAATATGAGGAGCAAGAAACTGTTTTCAAAAACATGAAGAGCCTCAAAAGGTGTGAAAAATGTGAAGAGCTTCAAACTATGTCAAAAATATGAGGAGCATGAAACGGTCTGAAACATAGCAGGAGCATGAAGTGTTGTTGAAAAACATGAAGAGCCTGAAAAAGGTGTGAAACATATGAGGAGCATGATACGGTCTGATAAATAGGAGGAGCATGAAGCGGTGTTAAAAAATATGAAGAGCATGAAAACGTGTGAAAAATATGAAGAGCTTCAAAAGGTGTCAAAAATATAAGGAGCATGAAACGGTCTGAAATATAGCAGGAGCATGAAAAGTTGTTAAAAAACATGAAGAGCCTGAAAAGGTGTGAAAAATATGAAAAGCTTCAAATGGTGTCAAAAATATGAGGAGAATGAAACGGTCTGATAATTAGGAGGAGCATGAAGTGGTGTTGAAAAACATGAAGATCTTGAAAAAGTTGTGAAACATATGAGTAGAATAAAACGGTCTGAAAAATAGGAGGAGCATGAAGTGGTGTAGAAAAACATGAAGACCCTGAAAAGGTGTGAAAAATATGAAGAGCTACAAAAAGTGTCAAAAATATGAGGAGCTTGAAACGGTCTGAAATATAGGAGGAGCGTGAAAAGGTGTTAAAAAAATATGAAGAGTTTCAAAAGGTGTGAAACATATGAGGAGCATGAAACGGTCTGAAAAATAGGAGGAGCATGAAGCGTTGTTGAAAAAAATGAAGAGCCTGAAAAGGTGTGAAAAATATGAAGAGCTTCAAAAAGGTGTCAAATATATAGAGGGTGAAACGGTCTGAAAAATATGAGGAGCAAGAAACTGTTTTCAAAAACATGAAGAGCCTCAAAAGGTGTGAACAATGTGAAGAGCTTCAAACTGTGTCAAAAATATGAGGAGCATGAAACGGTCTGAAACATAGGAGGAGCATGAAGTGTTGTTGAAAAACATGAAGAGCCTTAAAAAGGTGTGAAACATATGAGGAGCATGATACGGTCTGAAAAATAGGAGGAGCATGAAGCGGTGTTGAAAAATATGAAGAGCCTGAAAACGTATGAAAAATATGAAGAGCTTCAAAAGGTGTCAAAAATATAAGGAGCATGAAACGGTCTGAAATATAGCAGGAGCATGAAAAGGTGTTAAAAAACATGAAGAGCCTGAAAAGGTGTGAAAAAGATGAACAGCTTCAAATGGTGTCAAAAATATGAGGAGAATGAAACGGTCTGATAATTAGGAGGAGCATGAAGTGGTGTTGAAAAACATGAAGATCTTGAAGAAGGTGTGAAACATATGAGTAGAATAAAACGGTCTGAAAAATAGGAGGAGCATGAAGTGGTGTAGAAAAACATGAAGAGCCTGAAAAGGTGTGAAAAATATGAAGAGCTACAAAAAGTGTCAAAAATATGAGGAGCTTGAAACGGTCTGAAATATAGGAGGAGCGTGAAAAGGTGTTAAAAAAATATGAAGAGCTTCAAAAGGTGTGAAACATATGAGGAGCATGAAACGGTCTGAAAAATAGGAGGAGCATGAAGCGTTGTTGAAAAACATGAAGAGCCTGAAAAGGTGTGAAAAATATGAAGAGCTTCAAAAAGGTGTCAAATATATAGAGGGTGAAACGGTCTGAAAAATATGAGGGGCAAGAAACTGTTTTCAAAAACATGAAGAGCCTCAAAAGGTGTCAAAAATATGAAGAGCTTCAAAAAGGTGTCAAATATATAGAGGGTGAAACGGTCTGAAAAATATGAGGAGCAAGAAACTGTTTTCAAAAACATGAAGAGCCTCAAAAGGTGTGAACAATGTGAAGAGCTTCAAACTGTGTCAAAAATATGAGGAGCATGAAACGGTCTGAAACATAGGAGGAGCATAAAGTGTTGTTGAAAAACATGAAGAGCCTTAAAAAGGTGTGAAACATATGAGGAGCATGATACGGTCTGAAAAATAGGAGGAGCATGAAGCGGTGTTGAAAAATATGAAGAGCCTGAAAACGTATGAAAAATATGAAGAGCTTCAAAAGGTGTCAAAAATATAAGGAGCATGAAACGGTCTGAAATATAGCAGGAGCATGAAAAGGTGTTAAAAAACATGAAGAGCCTGAAAAGGTGTGAAAAAGATGAACAGCTTCAAATGGTGTCAAAAATATGAGGAGAATGAAACGGTCTGATAATTAGAAGGAGCATGAAGTGGTGTTGAAAAACATGAAGAGCTTGAAAAAGGTGTGAAACATATGAGTAGAATAAAACGGTCTGAAAAATAGGAGGAGCATGAAGTGGTGTAGAAAAACATGAAGACCCTGAAAAGGTGTGAAAAATATGAAGAGCTGCAAAAAGTGTCAAAAATATGAGGAGCTTGAAACGGTCTGAAATATAGGAGGAGCGTGAAAAGGTGTTAAAAAAATATGAAGAGCTTCAAAAGGTGTGAAACATATGAGGAGCATGAAACAGTCTGAAAAATAGGAGGAGCATGAAGCTTTGTTGAAAAACATGAAGAGCCTTAAAAGGTGTGAAAAATAAGAAGTGCTTCAAAAGGTGTCAAAAACATGAGGAGCATGAAAAGGTCTGAAAAATAGGAGGAGCATGAATCGGTGTTCAAAAAAATGAAGAGCCTGGAGAAGTGTGAAAAATATGAAGAGCTTCAAAAAGTGTCAAAAATATGAGGAGCATTAAACGGTCTGAAAAATAGGAGAAGCATGAAGTGGTGTTGAAAAATATGAAGAGCCTGAAAAGGTGTGAAAAATATGAAGAGCTTCAAAGGTGTCAAAATTATGAGGAGCATGAAACGCTCTGAAAAAGAGGAGGAGCAGCAAGCGATGTTGAAAAACATGAAGAGCGTTAAAAGGTGTGAAAAATATGAAGAGCTTAAAAAGGTGTCAAAAATATGAGGAGCATGAAAGGGTCTGAAAAATAGTAGGAGCATGAAGCGGTGTTGAAAAACATGAAGAGCCTGAAAAGGTGTGAAAAATATGAAGAGCTTCAAAAGTGGTCAAAAATATGAGAAGCATGAAACGGTCTGAAAAATAGGAGGAGCATGAAGTGGTGCTGAAAAACATGAAGAGCCTGAAAAGGTGTGAAAAATATGAAGAGCTTCAAAAGGCGTCAAAAATATGAGGAGCATGAAACGGTCTGAAAAATAGGAGAAGCATGAAGCGGTTTGAAAAACATGAAGAGCCTGAAAAAGTGTGAAAAATATGAAGAGCTTCAAAAGGTGTCAAAAATATGAGGAGAATGAAACGGTCTGAAAATTAGGAGGAGCATGAAGCGGTGTTGAAAACATAAAGAGCCTGAAACAGTGTGAAATATATGAAGAGCCTCAAAGGTGTCAAAAATATGAGGAGCAAGAAACGGTCTGAAAAATAGAAGGAGCTTGAAGTGGTGTTGAAAAACATGAAGAGACTGAAAACGTGTGAAAAATATGCAGAGCTTCAAAAAGGTGTCAAATATATAGAGGGTGAAACGGTCTGAAAAATATGAGGAGCAAGAAACTTTTTCAAAAACATGAAGAGCCTGAAAATTTGTGAAAAATGTGAAGAGCTTCAAACTGTGTCAAAAATATGAGGAGCATGAAACGGTCTGAAACATAGGATGAGCATGAAGTATTGTTGAAAAAGATGAAGAGACTGAAAAATGTGTGAAACATATGAGGAGCATGGTACGGTCTGAAAAATAGGAGCATGAAGTGGTGTTGAAAAATATGAAGAGCCTGAAAAGGTGTGAAAAATATGAAGAGCTTCAAAAGGTGTCAAAAATATAAGGAGCATGAAACGGTCTGAAATATAGCAGGAGCATGAAAAGGTGTTAAAAAACATGAAGAGCCTGAAAAGGTGTGAAAAAGATGAACAGCTTCAAATGCTGTCAAAAATATGAGGAGAATGAAACGGTCTGAAAATTAGGAGGAGCATGAAGCGGTGTTGAAAAACATGAAGAGCCTGAAAATGTGTGAAATATATGAAGAGCCTCAAAGGTGTCAAAAATATGAGGAGCAAGAAACGGTCTGAAAAATAGGAGGAGCTTGAAGCGGTGTTGAAAAATATGAAGAGCCTGAAAAGGTGTGAAATATATGCAGAGCTTCAAAAGGTGTCAAAAATATAAGGAGCATGAAATGGTATGAAATATAGGAGGAGCATGAAACGGTGTTCATACACTTGAAGAGCCTGGAAAGGTGTGAAAAAAATGAAGAGCTTCAAAAAGGTATCAAAAATATGAGGAGGGAGAAACGGTCTGAAAAACAAGAGGAGCAAGAAACTGTTTTCAAAAACATGAAGAGCCTCAACAGTTGTGAAAAATAAGAAGAGCTTCAAACTGTGTCAAATATATGAGAAACATGAAACGGTCTGAAAAATAGAAGGAGCTTGAAGTGGTGTTGAAAAAGATGAAGAGCCTGAAATAGTGTGAAATATAGGAAGAGCCTCAAAGGTGTCAAAAATATGAGGAGCAAGAAACGGTCTGAAAAATAGAAGGAGCTTGAAGTGGTGTTGAAAAACAAGAAGAGCCTGAAAAGGTGTGAAAAATATTAAGAGCTTCAAAGAGGGGTCAAATATATAGAGGGTGAAACGGTCTGAAAAATATGAGGAGCAAGAAACTGTTTTGAAAAACATGAAGAGCCTCAAAAGGTGTGAAAAATATGAAGAGCTTCAAAAAGGTGTCAAATATATAGAGGGTGAAACGGTCTGAAAAAAATGAGGAGCAAGAAACTGTTTTCAAAAACATGAAGAGCCTCAAAAGGTGTGAAAAATGTGAAGAGCTTCAAACTGTGTCAAAAATATGAGGAGCATGAAACGGTCTGAAACATAGGAGGAGCATGAAGTGTTGTTGAAAAACATGAAGAGCCTGAAAAAGGTGTGAAACATATGAGGAGCATGATACGGTCTGAAAAATAGGAGGAGCATGAAGCGGTGTTGAAAAATATGAAGAGCCTGAAAACGTGTGAAAAATATGAAGAGCTTCAAAAGGTGTCAAAAACATAAGGAGCATGAAACGGTCTGAAATACAGGAGGAGCATGAAAAGGTGTTAAAAAACATGAAGAGCCTGAAAAGGTGTGAAAAATATGAAGAGCTTCAAATGGTGTCAAAAATATGAGGAGCATGAAACGGTCTGATAATTAGGAGGAGCATGAAGTGGTGTTGAAAAACATGAAGAGCTTGAAAAAGGTGTGAAACATATGAGTAGAATAAAACGGTCCGAAAAATAGGAGGAGCATGAAGTGGTGTAGAAAAACATGAAGACCCTGAAAAGGTGTGAAAAATATGAAGAGCTACAAAAAGTGTCAAAAATATGAGGAGCTTGAAATGGTCTGAAATATAGGAGGAGCGTGAAAAGGTGTTAAAAAAAATATGAAGAGCTTCAAAAGGTGTGAAACATATGAGGAGCATGAAACGGGCTGAAAAATAGGAGAAGCATGAAGGGGTGTGGAAAAACATGAAGAGCCTGAAAAGGGTTGAAATATATGAAGAGCTTCAAAAGGTGTGAAATACATGAGGAGCATGAAACTCTCTGAAAAATAGAAATAGCATGAAGCGTTGTTGAAAAACATGAAGAGCCTGAAAACGTGTGAAAATATGAAGAGCTTCAAAAATATGAAAAATATGAAGAGCTTCAAAAGGTGTGAAAAATTTGAAGAGCTTCAAAAGGTGTCAAAATGAGATGAGCATGAAACGGTCTGAAAAATAGGAGGAGCATGAAGCGGTGTTGAAAATCATAAAGAGCCTGAAAAGTTGTGAAAAATATGAAGAGCTTCAAAAGACGTGAAAAATTTGAAGAGCTTCAAAAGGTGTCAAAATGAGATGAGCATGAAACGGTCTGAAAAATAGGAGGAGCATGAAGTGGTGTTGAAAAAAATGAAGAGCCTGAAAAGGTGTGAAATATATAAAGAGCTTCAAAAGGTGTCAAAAATATGAGGAGAATGAAACGGTCTGCAAATTAGGAGAAGCCTGAAATGGTGTTCAAAAACATGAAGAGCCTGAAAAGGTGTGAAAAACATGAAGAGCCTGAAAAGGTGTGAAAAATATGAAGAGCTTCAAAAGGTGTGAAATACATGAGGAGCATGAAACGGGCTGAAAAATAGGAGAAGCATGAAGGGGTGTGGAAAAACATGAAGAGCCTGAAAAGTTTTGAAAAATATGAAGAGCTTCTAAAGGTGTGAAATACATGAGGAGCATGAAACTCTCTGAAAAATAGAAATAGCATGAAGCGGTGTTGAAAAACATGAAGAGCCTGAAAACGTGTGAAAAATATGAAGAGCATCAAAAGGTGTGAATAATATGAAGAGCTTCAAAAGGTGTAAAAAATGAGATGAGCATGAAACCGTCTGAAAAATAGGAGGAGCATGAAGTGGTGTTGAAAAAAATGAAGAGCCTGAAAAGTTGTGAAACATATGAAGAGCTTCAAAAGGTGTCAAAATTATGAGGAGCATGAAAGGGTCTGAAAAATAGGAGGAGCATGAAGCGGTGTTCAAAAACATGAAGAGCGTGAAAAGGTGTGAAAAAAAGGAAGAGCTTCAAAAGGTGTGAAAAATATGAGGAGCATGAAACGGTCTGAAAAATAGGAGGAGCATGAAGCGGTGTTTAAAAACATGAGGAGGCTGAGAACTTGTGAAAAATATGAAGAGCTTCTAAAGGTGTCAAAAATGAGATGAGCATGAAACGGTTTGAAAAATAGGAGGAGCATGGAGTGGTGTGAAAAAAATGAAGAGCCTGAAAAGGTGTGAAAAATATGAAGAGCTTCAAAAGGTGTGAAATATATGAGGAGAATGAAACGGTCTGAAAAATAGGAGGAGTATGCAGCGGTTAAAAAACATGAAGAGGCTGATAAGGTGTGAAAAATATGAAGAGCCCCAAAAGTTGTCAAAAATATGTGGAGCGTGAAACGGTCTCAAAAATAGGAGGAGCGTGAAGCGGTGATGAAAAACATGAAAAGCCTGAAAACGTGTGAAAAATATGAAGAGCTTCAAAGGTGTCAAATATATGAGGAGCATGAAACGGTCGCAAAAATAGGAGGAGCATGAAGCGGTGTTGAAAAACATGAAGAGCCTGAAAAGGTGTGAAAAGTATGAGAGCTTCAAAAGGTGTCAATAATGAGAGGTGCATGAAACAGTCTGAAAAATAGGAGGAGCATGAAACTGTCTGAAAAATAGGAGAAGCATGAAGCGGTGTTGAAAAACATGAAGAGCATGAAAAGGTGTGAAAAATATGAAGAGGTTGAAAATGTGTGAAATATATGAAGAGCTTCAAAAGGTGTCAAAAATGAGATGAGCATGAAACGGTCTGAAAAATAAGAGGAGCATGAAATGGTGATCAAAACGTGAAGAGCCTGAAAAGGTGTGAAAAATATGAAGAGCTTCAAAAGGTGTGAAATACATGAGGAGCATGAAACGGGCTGAAAAATAGGAGAAGCATGAAGTGGTGTGGAAAAACATGAAGAGCCTGAAAAGGTGTGAAAAATATGAAGAGCTTCAAAAGGTGTGAAATACATGAGGAGCATGAAACTCTCTGAAATATAGAAGGAGCATGAAGCGGTGTTCAAACATGAAAAGCCTGAAAAGGTGTGAAAAATATGAAGAGCTTCAAAAGGTGTCAAAAATATTAGGAGCATGAAACGGTCTGAAAAATAGGAGGAGCACGAAGCGGTGTTCAAAAACATGAAGAGCCTGAAAAGGTGTGAAAATATGAAGAGCTATAAAAGGTGTCAAAAATATGAGAAGCATGAAACGGTCTGAAAAATAGGAGGAGCATTAAGCGGTGTTCAAAAACATGAAGAGCGTGAAAAGGTGTGAAAAAAAGGAAGAGCTTCAAAAGGTGTCAAAAATATGAGAAGCATGAAACGGTCTGAAAAATATGAGGAGCATGAAGCCGTGTTGAAAAACATGCAGAGCCTGAGAACTTGTGAAAAATAAGAAGAGCTTCAAAAGTTGTCAAAAATATGAGGAGAATGAAACGGTCTAAAAAATAGGAGGATCATGAAGCGGTGTTGAAAAACATGAAGAGTCTGAAAAGGTGTGAAAGATATGTAGAGTTTCTAAAGATGTCAAAAATATGAGGAGCATGAAACGGTCTGAAAAATAGGAGGAGCATGAAGTGGTGTTGAAAAACATGAAGAGCCTGAAAAGGTGTGTAAAATTTGAAGAGCTTCAAAAGGTGAGAAATACATGAGGAGCATGAAACTCTCTGAAAATTAGGAGAAGCATGAACCGGTGTTGAAAAACATGAAGAGCCTGAAAAGGTGTGAAAAATATGAAGAGCTTCAAAAGGTGTGAAAAGTATGAGGAGCATGAAGTGGTGTTCAAAAACATGAAGAGCCTGAAAATGTGTGAAAAATATGAAGAGACTGAAAACGTGTCAAAAATATGAGGAGCATGAAACGTTTTGAAAAATACGATGAGCCTGATAAGGTGTTGAAAAACATGAAGAGCCTGAAAAGGTGTGAAATATATGAAGAGCTTCAAATCGTATGAAATATATGAGGAGCATTATACGGTCTGAAAAGTAGGAGGAGCATGAAACGTTGTTCAAAAACATGAAGAGCCTGAAAATGTGTGAAAAATAGGAAGAGCTTCAAAAGGTGTCAAAAATATGAGGGACATTAAAGGTCTTAAAAACAGGAGGAGGATGAAGTGGTGTTGAAAAACATGAAGAGCTTCAAAAGGTGTGAAAAATAGGAAGAGCTTCAAAAGGTGTCACAAATATGAGGAGCATGAAACGGTCGGAAAAATAGGAGGAGCATGAAGCGCTGTTGAAAAACATGAAGAGCCTGAAAAGGTGTGAAAAATATGAAGAGGTTCAAAACGTGTCAAAAATATGAGGAGCATGAAACGGTCTGAAAATAGGACGAGCATGAAGCGGTGTTCAAAAAGATGAAGAGCCTGAAATGGTGTGAAAAATATGAAGAGCTTCAAAATGGGTCAAAAATATGACGAGCATGAAACCCTCTTAAAAATAGGAGGAGGATGAAGCGGTGTTCAAAAACATGAAGAGCCTGAAAAGGTGTGAAAATTATGAAGAGCTTCAAAAGGTGTAAAAAATATGAAGAGCTTCAAAAGGTGTCAAAAAAGAGATGAGCATGAAACGGTCTAAAAAATAGGAGGAGCATGAAGCGGTGTTCAAAAAAATGCAGAGACTGAAAAATTGTGAAAAATATGAAGAGCTTCAAAAGGTGTAAAATATAGGAGGAGCATGAAACGGGTTGAAAAATAGGAGGAGCATGAACCGGTGTTCAAAAACATAAAGAGCATGAAAAGGTGTGAAAAACATGAAGAGCTTCATAAGGTGTCAAATTTAGTTTAGCATGAAAGGGTCTGAAAATTAGGAGGAGCATGAAGTGGTGTTGAAAACATGAAGAGCCTGAAAAGGTGTGAAATATACGAAGAGCTTCAAAAGGTGTGAAAAATATGAAGTGCATCAAAAGGTGTCAAAAATGAGATGAGCATGAAACGGTCTGAAAAATAGGAGGAGCATGAAGTGGTATTGAAAAACATGAAGAACCTAAAAACGTGTGAAAAATATGAAGAGCTTCAAAAATATGAAAAATATGAAGAACTTCAAAAGATGTCAAAAATGAGATGAGCATGAAACGGTCTGAAGAAAAGGAGGAGCATGAAGCGGAGTCCACAAAAATGAAGAGCCTGAAAAGGTGGAAAGTATATGAAGAGCTTCAAAAGCTGTCAAAAATTTGAGGAGCATGAAACGGTATGAAAAATAGGAGGAGTGTGAAGCGGTGTTCAAAAACATGAAGAGTTTAAAAGGTGTGAAAAATATGAAGAGCTTCAAAAGTTGTGAAAAATATGAAAAGCATAAAACGGTCTGAAAAATAGGAGGAGCATGAAACGGTCTGAAAAATAGGAGGAGCATGAAGCGGTGTTGAAAAACATGAAGAGTCTGAAAAGGTGTGAAAAATATGAAGAGCTTCAGAAGGTGTCAAAAATTTGAGGAGCATGAAAAGTTCTGAAGAATAGGAAGAGCATGATGCAGTGTTGAAAAACATGAAGAGCCTGAAAAGGTGTGAAAAATATGAAGCACTTCAAAAGATGTCAAAATTATGAGGAGCATGAAACAGTTGAAAAATAGGAGGAGCATGAAGCAGTGTTCAAAAACATGAAGAGCCAGAAAAGGTGTGAAAAATATGAAGAGCTTCAAAAGGTGTCAAAAATATGAGGAGCATGAAACGGTATGAAAAATACGAGGAGCATGAAGCGGTGTTGAAAGACATGAAGACCCTGAAAAGGTGTGAAAAATATGAAGAGCTTCTAAATGTGTCAAAATATGAGGAGCATGAAACTGTCTGAAATATATCAGGAGCATGAAAAGGTGTTGAAAAACATGAAGAGCATCAAAAGCTGTGAAGAATATGAAGAGCTTCAAAACGTGTCAAAAATATGAGGAGCATGAATCGGTCTGAAAAATAGAAGGAGCATGAAGTGGTGTTGAAAAACATGAAGATCTGAAAAGGAGTGAAAAATATGAAGAGCTTCATAAGGTGTCAAAAATATGAGGAGCATGAAACGGTCTGAAAAATAGGAGGAGCAAGAAACGGGTTTAACAAACATGAAGAGCGGGAAAAGGTGTGAAAAATATGAAGAGCTTCAAAAGGTTTCAAAAATATGAGGAGCATGAAACAGGCTGTAAAATAGGAGGAGCATGAAGCGGTGTCGAAAAACATGAAGAGCATGAAGAGTTGTGAAAAATAGGAAGAACTTCAAAAGGTGTCAAAAATATGAGGAGCAGGAACGGTATGAAAAATAGGAGGATCATGAAGTCGTGTTGAAAAACATGAAGAGCCTGAAAACGTGTGAAAATTATGAAGAGCTTCAAAAGCTGTGAAATATATGAAGAGCTTCAAAAGGTGTCAAAAATGAGATGAGCATGAAATGGTCTGAAAGATAGGAGGGGCATGAAGCGGTGTTGAAAAACAGGAAGAACCTGAAAATGTGAGAAAAATATGAAGAGCTTCAAACGGTTTCAAAAATATGAGGAGCATGAAACTTTCTGAAAAATAGAAGGAGCATGAACCGGTGTTGAAAAACATGAAGAGCCTGAAAAGGTGTGAAAAATATGAAGAGCTTCAAAACGTGTCAAAATATGAGGAGCATGAAACGGTCGGAAAAATAGGAGGAGCAAGAAGCGGTGTTGAAAAACATGAAGAGCCTGAAAAGGTGTGAAAAATATGAAGAGCTTCAAAAGGTGTGCAAAATATGAAGAGATTCAAAACCTGTCAAAAATATGAGGAGCCTGAAACAGTCTCAAAAATAGGAAGAGTATGAAACGGTCTGAAAAATAGGAGGATCATGAAGCGATGTTGAAAATCGTGAAGAGCCTGAAAAGGTGTGAAAAATGTGAAGAGCTTCAACAGGTGTCAAAAACATGAGGAGAATGAAACGGTCTGAAAAATAGGAGGAGCATGAAGCTGTGTTCAAAAACATGAAGAGCCAGAAAAGGTGTGAAAAATAAGAAGAGCTTCAAAAAGTGTCAAAAATATGAGGAGCAAGAAACGGTCTGAAAAATAGGAGGAACATGAAGTGGAGCTGAAAAACATGAAGAGGCTGAAAAGGTGTGCAAAATATGAAGAGCTTCAAAAGGTGTAAAAAATGAGATGAGCATGAAACGGTCTGAAAAATAGGAGGAGCATGAACTGGTGCTGAAAAACATGAAGAGCCTGAAAAGGTGTGAAATATATGAAGAGCTTCAAAAGGTGTCAAAAATATGAGGAGCATGAACGGTATGAAAAATAGGAGGATAATGAAGCTGTGTTGAAAAACATGAAGAGCCTGAAAACGTGTGAAAATTATGAAGAGCTTCAAAACGTGTCAAAAATGAGATGAGCATGAAATGGTCTGAAAGATAGGAGGAGCATGAAGCGGTGTTGAAAAACATGAAGAGCCTGAAAGTGTGAAAAATATGAAGAGCTTCAAATGGTGTGAAATACATGAGGAGCTTGAAACGGTCTGAAAAACAGGAGGAGCATGAAATCTTGTTGAAAAACATGAAGAGCCTGAAAACGTGTGAAAATTATGAAGAGCTTCAAAAGGTGTGAAATATATGAAGAGCTTCAAAAGGTGTCAAAAATGAGATGAGCATGAAATGGTCTGAAAGATAGGAGGAGCATGAAGTGGTGTTGAAAAACATGAAGAGCCTGAAAAGGTGTGAAAAATATGAAGAGCTTTAAAAGGTGTGAAAAATATGACGAGCATGAAACGGTCTGAAAAATAGGAGGAGCATGAAGCGGTGTTCAAAACATGAAGAGCCTGAAAGGTTGTGAAAAGTATGAACAGCTTCAAAATGTGTCAAATATATGAGGAGAAAGAAATGGTCTGAAAAAAAGGAAGA
The DNA here is from genome assembly GCF_033118175.1 of Dama dama. Classification (NCBI taxonomy): domain Eukaryota; kingdom Metazoa; phylum Chordata; class Mammalia; order Artiodactyla; family Cervidae; genus Dama; species Dama dama. The sequence continues at coordinate 1,564,198 of NW_026870948.1, read as the reverse complement.
GCATGAAGTGGTGTTCAAAAACATGAAGAGCCTGAAAAGGTGTGAAAAATATGAAGAGCTTCAAAAGCTGTCAAATATATGAGGAGCACGAAACGGTCTGAACAAAAGCAGGAGCATGAAGCGTTGTTGAAAATCTTGAAGAGCTTGAAAAGGTGTGAAAAATATGAAGAGCTTCAAAAGGTTTCAAATATATGAGGATCATGAAACGGTCTGAAAAATAGGAGGAGCATGAAACGGTCTGAAAAGTAAGACTAGCATGAAATGGTGTTGAAAAACAGGAAGAACCTGAAAATGTGAGAAAAATATGAAGAGCTTCAAAAGGTTTCAAAAATATGAGGAGCATGAAACTTTCTGAAAAATAGAAGGAGCATGAACCGGTGTTGAAAAACATGAAGAGCCTGAAAAGGTGTGAAAAATATGAAGAGCTTCAAAACGTGTCAAAAATATGAGGAGCATGAAACAGTCGGAAAAATAGGAGGAGCAAGAAGCGGTGTTGAAAAACATGAAGAGCCTGAAAATGTGTGAAAAATATGAAGAGCTTCAAAAGGTGTGAAAAATAGGAAGAGCTTCAAAAGGTGTCAAATTGAGATGAGCATGAAACGGTCTGAAAAATAGGAGGAGCATTAAGCTGTGTTGAAAATCATAACGAGCCTGAAAAGGTGTGAAAAATATGAAGAGCTTCAAAAATGTGAAAAATATGAAGAGCTTCAAAAGGTGTCAAAAATGAGATGAGCATGAAACGGTCTGAAAAATAGTAGGAGCATTAAGCTGTGTTGAAAATCATAACGAGCCTGAAAAGGTGTGAAAAATATGAAGAGCTTCAAAAGGTGTGCAAAATATGAAGAGATTCAAAACCTGTCAAAAATATGAGGAGCCTGAAACAGTCTCAAAAATAGGAAGAGTATGAAACGGTCTGAAAAATAGGAGGATCATGAAGCGATGTTGAAAATCGTGAAGAGCCTGAAAAGGTGTGAAAAATGTGAAGAGCTTCAACAGGTGTCAAAAACATGAGGAGAATGAAACGCTCTGAAAAATAGGAGGAGCATGAAGCTGTGTTCAAAAACATGAAGAGCCAGAAAAGGTGTGAAAAATAAGAAGAGCTTCAAAAAGTGTCAAAAATATGAGGAGCAAGAAACGGTCTGAAAAATAGGAGGAACATGAAGTGGAGCTGAAAAACATGAAGAGGCTGAAAAGGTGTGCAAAATATGAAGAGCTTCAAAAGGAGTAAAAAATGAGATGAGCATGAAACGGTCTGAAAAATAGGAGGAGCATGAACTGGTGCTGAAAAACATGAAGAGCCTGAAAAGGTGTGAAATATATGAAGAGCTTCAAAAGGTGTCAAAAATATGAGGAGCATGAAACGGTCTGAAAAATAGGAGGAGCATGAAGCGCTGTTGAAAAACATGAAGAGCATGAAAAGCTGTGAAGAATATGAAGAGCTTCAAAACCTGTCAAAAATATGAGGAGCATGAATCGGTCTGAAAAATAGGAGGAGCAAGAAACGGTTTTAACAAACATGAAGAGCGGGAAAAGGTGTGAAAAATATGAAGAGCTTCAAAAGGTTTGAAAAATATGAAGAACATGGAACGGTCTGAAAAATAGGAGGAGGATAAAGCGGTGTTCAAAAACATGAAGAGCCTGAAAAGTTGTGACAAATATGAAGAGCTTCAAAAGGTGTCAAAAATATGAGGAGCATGAAACGGTCTCAAAAATAGGAGGAGCATGAAGTGGTGTCGAAAAACATGAAGAGCATGAAGAGTTGTGCAAAATAGGAAGAACTTCAAAAGGTGTCAAAAATATGAGGAGCATGAACGGTATGAAAAATAGGAGGATCATGAAGCCGTGTTGAAAAACATGAAGAGCCTGAAAACGTGTGAAAATTATGAAGAGCTTCAAAAGCTGTGAAATATATGAAGAGCTTCAAAAGGTGTCAAAAATGAGATGAGCATGAAATGGTCTGAAAGATAGGAGGGGCATGAAGCGGTGTTGAAAAACATGAAGAGTCTGAAAAGGTGTGAAAAATATGAAGAGCTTCAAATGGTGTGAAATACATGAGGACCTTGAAATGGTCTGAGAAACCGGAGGAGCATGAAATCTTGTTGAAAAACATGAAGAGCCTGAAAACGTGTGAAAATTATGAAGAGCTTCAAAAGGTGTGAAATATATGAAGAGCTTCAAAAGGTGTCAAAAATGAGATGAGCATGAAATGGTCTGAAAGATAGGAGGGGCATGAAGCGGTGTTCAAAAATATGAAGAGCCTGGAATGGTGTGAAAAATATGAGAGCCCCAAAACGTGTCAAAAGTATGAGGAGCATGAAACGGTGAGAAAAACATGAAGAGCCTGAAAAGGTGTGAGAAATAGAACGGCTTCAAAAGGTGTGAAAAATATGAGGAGCCTGAAACGGTCTGAAAAATAGGAGGAGCATGAAGTGGTGTTGAAAAACATGAAGAGCCTGAAAAGGTGTAAGAAATAGAACGGCTTCAAAAGGTGTGAAAAATATGAGGAGCATGAAACGGTCTGAAAAATAGGAAGAGCATGAAGCGGTGTTTAAAAACATGAAGAGCCTGAAAAGGTGTGAAAAATATGAAGAGCTTCAAAATGTTTGAAAAATATGAAGAGCATGAAACGGTCTGAAAAATAGGAGGAGGATAAAGAGGTGTTCAAAAAAATGAAGAGCTTGAAAAGGGGTGACAAATATGAAGAGCTTCAAAAGGTGTCAAAAATATGAGGAGCATGAAACGGTATGAAAAATAGGAGGATCATGAAACGGTGTGAAAAACATGAAGAGCCTGAAAAGGTGTGAGAAATAGAACGGCTTCAAAAGGTGTGAAAAATATGAGGAGCCTGAAACGGTCTGAAAAATAGGAGGAGCATGAAGTGGTGTTGAAAAACATGAAGAGCCTGAAAAGGTTTGAAAAATATGAAGAGCTTCAAAAGGTGTGAAAAATATGAGGAGCATGAAACGGGCTGAAAAATAAGAGGAGCATGAAGCGGTGTAGAAAACCATGAAGAGCCTGAAAAAGTGTGAAAAATATGAAGAGCTTCAAAAGTAGGCAAAATTATGAAGAGTAAGAAACGGTCAAAAAAATAGGAGGAGCATGAAACTGTGTTCAAAAACATGAAGAGTCTGAAAAGGTGTGAAATATATGAAGAGTTTCAAAAGGAGTCAAAAATATGAAGAGCATGAAACGGTCTGAAAAATAGGAGGAGCATGAAGCGGCGTTGAAAAACATGAAGAGCCTGAAAAGGTGTGAAAAATATGAAGAGCTTCAAAAGGTGTCAAAAATATGAAGAGCATGATATGGTCTGAAAAATATGAGGAGCATGAAACGGTGTTCAAAAACATGAACAGCCTGAAAAGGTGTGAAATATATGAAGAGCTTCAAAAGGTGTCAAAAATATGAAGAGCATGAAACTGTCTGAAAAATAGGAGGAGCATGAAATGGTCTGATAAATAGGAGGAGCATGAAACGGTGTTGAAAAACATGAAGAGCCTAAAAATGTGTGAAATATATGAAGAACTTAAAAGGAGTCAAAAATATGAGATGCATGAAACGGTCTGAAAAATAGAAGGAACATGAAGCGGTGTTGAAAAACGTGAAGAGCCTGAAAAGGTGTGAAAAATATGAAGAGCCGCAAAAGGTGTCAAAATGAGATGAGCATGAAATGGTCTGAAAGACAGGAGGGGCATGAAGCGGTGTTGAAAAACATGAAGAGCATGAAAAGGTGTGAAAAATATGAAGAGCTTCAAATGGTGTCAAAAATGAGATGAGCATGAAATGGCCTAAAAAATAGGAGGAGCATGAAGTGTTGGTGAAAAACATGAAGAGCCTGAAAAAGTGTGAAGTATATGAAGAGATTCAAAAGGTGTGCAAAATATGAGGAGAATGAAACGGTCTGAAAAATAGAAGGAGAATGAAGCGGTGTTGAAAAACATGAAGAGCCTGAAAAGGTGTGCAAAATATGAAGAGCTTCAAAAGGTGTGAAAAATATGAGGAGCATGAGACGGTCTGAAAAATAGGAGGAGCATGAAGCGGTGTTGAAAAACATGAAGAGCCTGAAAAGGTGTGAGAAATATGGAGATCTTCAAAAGGTGTCAAAAATATGAGGAGCATGAAACGGTCTGAAAAATAGGAGGAGCATGAAGTGGTATTGAAAAACATGAAGACCTGAAAAGTTGTGAAATATATGAAGAGCTTCAAAAGGTGTCAAAAATATGAGGAGCATGAAACGGTCTGAAAAATAGGAGGAGCATGAAGCGGTGTTGATAAACATGAAGAGAATGAAAAGCTGTGAAGAATATGAAGAGCTTCAAAACGTGTCAAAAATATGAGGAACATGAATCGGTTTGAAATATAGAAGGAGCATGAAGTGGTGTTGAAAAACATGAAGATCTGAAAAGGAGTGAAAAATATGAAGAGCTTCATAAGGTGTCAAAAATATGAGGAGCATGAAACGGTCTGAAAAATAGGAGGAGCAAGAAACGGTTTTAACAAACATGAAGAGCGGGAAAAGGTGTGAAAAATATGAAGAGCTTCAAAAGGTGTCAAAAATATGAGGAGCATGAAACAGGCTGTAAAATAAGAGGAGCATGAAGCGGTGTCGAAAAACATGAAGAGCATGAAGAGTTGTGAAAAATAGGAAGAACTTCAAAAGGTGTCAAAAATATGAGGAGCAGGAACGGTATGAAAAATAGGAGGATCATGAAGTCGTGTTGAAAAACATGAAGAGCCTGAAAACGTGTGAAAATTATGAAGAGCTTCAAAAGGTGTGAAATATATGAAGAGCTTCAAAAGGTGTCAAAAATGAGATAAGCATGAAATGGTCTGAAAGATAGGAGGAGCATGAAGCGGTGTTGAAATACATGGAGAGCCTGAAAACGTGTGAAAAATATGAAGAGCTTCAAAAGTTGTGAAAAATATGAAGAGCTTCAAAAGGTGTGAAATACATGAGGAGCATGAAACGGGTTGAAAAATAGGAGAAGCATGAAGTGGTGTGGAAAAATATGAAGAGCGTGAAAAAGTGTTAAAACTATGAAGAGCTTCAAAAGGTGTGAAATACATGAGGAGCATGAAACGGGCTGAAAAATAGGAGAAGCATGAAGTGGTGTGGAAATATATGAAGAGCGTGAAAAGGTGTGAAAAATATGAACAGCCTCAAAAGGTGTGAAAAATATGAGAAACATGACATGATCTGAAATATTGGAGGAGCATGAAGCGGAGTTGAAGAACATGAAGAGCCTGAAAAGATGTGAAAAATATGAAGAGCTTCAAAAGTTGTCAAAAATATGAGGAGCAAGAAACTGTCTGAAAAATAGGAGGAGCATGAAGTGGTGTTGAAAAATATGAAGAGCCTGAAAAGGTGTGAAATATGTAAAGAGCTTCAAAACGTGTCAAAAATATGAGGAGCATGAAACGGTCTGAAAAATAGGAGGAGCATGAAGCTGTGTTGAATAACATGAAGAGCCTGAAAAGGTGTGAACAATATTAAGAGCTTCAAAAGGTGTCAAAAATATGTGGAGCAAGTAACGGTTTGAAAAATAGGAGGAGCATGAAGCGGAGTTCAAAAACATGAAGATCCTGAAAAGGTGTGAAAAATACGAAGAGCTTCAAAAGGTGTGAAATACATGAGGAGCTAGAAACCGTCTGAAAAATAAGAAGAGCATGAAGCGATGTTCAAAAACATGAAGAGCCTGAAATGGTGTGAAAAATATCAAGAGTTTCAAAAGGTGTGAAAAATATGATGAGCATGAAATGGTCTGAAAAATAGGAGGAGCAAGAAGCGGTGTTCAAAAACATGAAGAGCCTGAAAAGGTGTGAAAAAGATGAAGAGCTTCAAAAGCTGTCAAAAATTTGAGGAGCATGAAATGGTCTGAAAAATAGGAGGAGTATGAAGCGGTGTTTAAAAACATGAAGAGCCTGAAAAGGTGTTGAAAAATATGAAGAGACTCAAAACTTGTCAAAAATATGAGGAGCATGAAACGGTCTGAAAAATAGGAGGAGCATGAAAAGATGTTGAAAAACCTGAAGAGCCTGAAAACGTGTGAAAATATGAAGATCTTCATAAGGTGTGAAAAATATGAAGAGCTTCAAAAGGTGTCAAAAATGAGATGAGCATGAAACTGTCTGAAAAATGGGAGGAGCATGAAGTGGTGTTCAAAAAAATGAAGAGCCTAAAAAGGTGTGAAAAATATGCAGACGTTCAAAAGAAATCAAAAATATGAGGAGCATGAAACGGTCTGAAAAATCGGAGGAGCATGAAACGGTGTTCAAAAACCTGAAGAGCCTGAAAAGGTGTGAAAAATATGACAAGCTTCAAAACGTGTCAAAAATATGAGGAGCATGATACGGTCTGAAAAATAGGAGGAGCAAGAAGCGGTGTTGAAAAACATGAAGAACCTGAAAACGTGTGAAAAATATGAAGAGCTTAAAAAATTATGAAAATATGAAGAGCTTCAAAACGAGTCAAAAATATGAGGAGCATGAAACGGTCTGAAAAATAGGAGGAGCATGAAGTGGTGTTGAAAAACATGAACAGTATGAAAAGGTGTGAAATATATGAAGAGCTTCAAAAGATGTCAAAAATATGAAGAGCATGAAACGGTATGTAAAATATGAGGAGCATAAAACGGTGTTCAAAAACAAGAAGAGCCTGAAAAGGTGTGAAAAATAGGAAGAGCTTCAAAAGGTGAGAAGTATATGAGGAGCATGAAACGGTCTGAAAAATAGGAGGAGCATGAAGCGGTGTTGAAAAACCTGAAGAGCCTGAAAAGTTGTGAAATATGTAAAGAGCTTCAAAAGGTGTCAAAAATATGAGGAGCATGAAACGGTCTGAAAAATAGGAGGAGCATGAAGCTGTATTGAAAAACATGAAGAGCCTGAAAAGGTGTGAACAATATTAAGAGCTTCAAAAGGTGTCAAAAATATGTGGAGCAAGTAACGGTTTGAAAAATAGGAGGAGCATGAAGCGGTGTTCAAAAACATGAAGATCCTGAAAAGGTGTGAAAAATACGAAGAGCTTCAAAAGGTGTGAAATACATGAGGAGCATGAAACGGTCTGAAAAATAGGAGGAGCAAGAAACGGTGTAGAAAATCATGAAGAGCCTGAAAAGATGTGACAAATATAAAGAGCTTCAAAAGGTGTCAATATAAGAGGTGCATGAAACAGTCTGAAAAATATGATGAGCATGAAACGGTCTGAACAATTGGAGGAGCATGAAGCGGTGTAGAAAAACATGAAAGCCTGAAAAGGTGTGACAAATATAAAGAGCTTCAAAAGGTGTGAAAAATATGAGGAGCATGAACGGTCTTAAAAATAGGGGAGCATGAAACGGTGTGAAAAACACGAAGAGCATGAAAAGGTGTGAAAAAAAGGAAGAGCTTCAAAAGGTGTCAAAAATATGAGGAACAAGAAACGGTCTGAAAAATAGAAGGAGCATGAACTGGTGTTTAACAACATGAAGAGCCTGAAAAGGTGTGAAAAATATGAAGAGCTTCAAAAGGTGTGAAAAATATGAAGAGCTTCAAAAGGTGTCAAAAATATGAGGAACATGAAACGGTCTGAAAAATTGGAGGAGCATGAAGCCGTGTTCAAAAACATGAACAGCTTGAAAATGTGTGAAAAATATGAAGAGCCTGAAAAGTTATGAAAAATACGAAGAGCTTCAAAAGGTGTCAAATATATGAGGAGCATGAAACGGTCTGAAAAACAGGAGGATCATAAAGCGGTGTTGAAAAACATGAAGAGCCTGAAAATGGTGTGAAAAATATCAAGAGCTTCAAAAGGTGTCAAAAATGAGATGTGCATGAAACGGTCAGAAAAATAGGAGGAGCATGAAACGGTGTTCAAAAACATGAAGAGCCTGAAAAGGTGTGAAAAATATGAAGAGCCTCAAAAAATGTCAAAAATATGAGGAATATGAAACGGTCTGAAAAATAGGAGGATCATAAAGCGGTGTTGAAAAACATGAAGAGCCTGAAAATGGTGTGAAAAATATGAAGAGCTTCAAAAGGAGTCAAAAATGAAATGTGCATGAAAAGGTCTGAAAAATATGAGGAGCATGAAGTGGTTGTGAAAAACATGAAAAGCCTGAAAATGTGTGCAAAATACGAAGAGCTTCAAAAGGTGTGAAATACATGAGGAGCATGAAACGGTCTGAAAAAAAGGAGGAGCATGAAAAGATGTTGAAAAACATGAAGAGCCTGAAAACGTGTGAAAATATGAAGATCTTCAAAAGGTGTGAAAAATATGAAGAGCTTCAAAAGGTGTCAAAAATGAGATGAGCATGAAACTGTCTGAAAAATGGGAGGAGCATGAAGTGGTGTTCAAAAAAATGAAGAGCCTAAAAAGGTGTGAAAAATATGCAGACCTTCAAAAGAAATCAAAAATATGAGGAGCATGAAACGGTCTGAAAAGTAGGAGGAGCATGAAGCGGTATTCAAAAACATGAAGAGCCTGAAAAGGTGTGAAAAAAGTGAAGAGCTTCAAAAGGTGTCAAAAAAATGAGTAGCATGAAACGGTCTGAAAAATCGGAGGAGCATGAAACGGTGTTCAAAAACCTGAAGAGCCTGAAAAGGTGTGAAAAATATGACGAGCTTCAAAACGTGTCAAAAATATGAGGAGCATGATACGGTCTGAAAAATAGGAGGAGCAAGAAGCGGTGTTGAAAAACCTGAAGAGCCTGAAAAGGTGTGAGAAATATGAAGAATTTCAAAAGGTATCAAAAATATGAGGAGACTAAAACAGTTTGAAAAATAAGAGGAGCATGAAGCGGTGTTCAAAAACATGAAGAGTCTGAAAAGGTGTGGAATATATGAAGACCTTCAAAAGGTGTCAAAGGTATGAGGAGAATGAAACGGTCTGAAAAATACGAGGAGCATGAAACGGTGTTCAAAATCATGAAGAGCCTGAAAAGGTGTGAAAAATATGAAGAGCTTCAAAAGGTGTCAAAAATATGAGGAGCATGAAACGGTCTGAAAAATAGAAGCAGCATGAAGCGGTGTTGAAATAGATGAAGAGCCTGAAAACGTGTGAAAAATATGAAGAGATTCAAAAGGTGTGAAAAATATGAAGAGCTTCAAAAGGTATGAAAAGAATGAAGAGATTCAAAAGGTGTCAAAAATATGAGGAACATGAAATGGTCTGAAAAATTGGAGGAGCATGAAGCAGTGTTCAAAAACATGAACAGCTTGAAAATGTGTGAAAAATATGAAGAGCCTGAAAAGTTATGAAAAATACGAATAGCTTCAAAAGGTGTCAAATATATGAGGAGCATGAAACGGTCTGAAAATTAGGAGGATCATAAAGCGGTGTTGAAAAACATGAAGAGCCTGAAAATGGTGTGAAAAATATCAAGAGCTTCAAAAGGTGTCAAAAATGAGATGTGCATGAAACGGTCTGAAAAATAGGAGGAGCATGAAACGGTGTTCAAAAACATGAAGAGCCTGAAAAGGTGTGAAAAATATGAAGAGCCTCAAAAAATGTCAAAAATATGAGGAATATGAAACGGTCTGAAAAATAGGACGATCATAAAGCGGTGTTGAAAAACATGAAGAGCCTGAAAATGGTGTAAAAAATATGAAGAGCTTCAAAAGGAGTAAAAAATGAAATGTGCATGAAACTGTCTGAAAAATATGAGGAGCATGAAGTGGTTGTGAAAAACATGAAAAGCCTGAAAATGTGTGCAAAATATGAAGAGCTTCAAAAGGTGTGAAATACATGAGGAGCATGAAATGATCTGAGAAATAGGAGGAGCATGAAGCGGTGTTCAAAAACATGTAGAGACTGAAAAGGTGTGAAAAATATGAAGAGCTTCAAAAGGAGTGAAAAATAGGAGGAGCATGAAACGGTCTGAAAAATAGGAGGAGCATGAACCGGTGTTCAAATACATGAAAAGCCTGAAAAGGTGTGAAAAATATGAAGAGCTTCAAAAATATGAAAAATATGAAGAGCTTCAAAAGTTGTGAAAAATACGAAGAGCTTCAAAAGGTGTCAAAAATATGAGAAACATGAAACGGTCTGAAAAATAGGAGGAGCATGAAGCGGTGTTGAAAAAAATGAAGAGCCTTAAAATGTGTGAAATATATGAAGAGCTTCAAAAGGTGTGAAATACATGAGGAGCATGAAACGGGCTGAAAAATAGGAGGAGCATGAAGCGGTGTGGCAAAACATGAAGAGCCTGAAAAGGTGTGAAAGATATGAAGAATTTCTAAAGGTGTCAAAAATATGAGGAGCATGAAAACGTCTGAAAAATAGGAGGAGCATGAAGTTGTGTTGAAAAACATTAAGAGCCTGAAAGGGTGTGAAAAATATGAAGAGCTTCAAAAGGTGTCAAAAATATGAGGAGCATGAAACGGTCTGAAAAATAGGCGGAGCATGAAGCGGTGTTCAAAAACATGAAGAGCGTGAAAAGGTGTGAAAAATATGAAGAGCTTCAAAAGGTGTCAAACATAAGAGGAGCATGAAACGGTCTGAAAAATAGGAGGAGCATGAAACGGTGTTGAAAAACATGAAGAGCCTGAAAATGGTGTAAAAAATATGAAGAACTTCAAAAGGTGTGAAAAATATGAAGAGCTTCAAAAGGTGTCAAAAATATGAGGAACATGAAACGGTCTGAAAAATTGGAGGAGCATGAAGCCGTGTTCAAAAACATGAACAGCCTGGAAATGTGTGAAAAATATGAAGAGCCTGAAAAGGTGTGAAAAATATGAAGTACTTCAAAAGGTGTCAAATATATGAGGAGCATGAAACGGTCTGAAAAATAGGAGGGTCATAAAGCGGTGTTGAAAAACATCAAGAGCCAGAAAATGGTGTGAAAAATATCAAAGGCTTCAAAAAGTGTCAAAAATGAGATGTGCATGAAACGGTCAGAAAAATAGGAGGAGCATGAAACGGTGTTCAAAAACATGAAGAGCCTGAAAAGGTGTGAAAAATATGAAGAGCCTCAAAAAAATGTCAAAAATATGAGGAATATGAAACGGTCTGAAAAATAGGAGGATCATAAAGCGGTGTTGAAAAACATGAAGAGCCTGAAAATGGTGTGAAAAATATGAAGAGCTTCAAAAGGAGTCAAAAATGAAATGTGCATGAAACGGTCTGAAAAATATGAGGAGCATGAAGTGGTTGTGAAAAACATGAAAAGCCTGAAAATGTGTGCAAAATACTAAGAGCTTCAAAAGGTGTGAAATACATGAGGAGCATGAAATGGTCTGAGAAATAGGAGGAGCATGAAGCGGTGTTCAAAAACATGTAGAGACTGAAAAGGTGTGAAAAATGTGAAGAGCTTCAAAAGGAGTCAAAAATGAAATGTGCAAGAAACGGTCTGAAAAATATGAGGAGCATGAAGTGGTTGTGAAAAACATGAAAAGCCTGAAAATGTGTGCAAAATACTAAGAGCTTCAAAAGGTGTGAAATACATGAGGAGCACGAAACGGTCTGAAAAATAGGAGGAGCATGAACCGGTGTTCAAATACATGAAAAGCCTGAAATGGTGTGAAAAATATGAAGAGCTTCAAAAATATGAAAAATATGAAGAGCTTCAAAAGGTGTGAAAAATATGAAGAGCTTCAAAAGGTGTCAAAAATATGAGAAACATGAAACGGTCTGAAAAATTGGAGGAGCATGAAGTGGTGTTCAAAAACATGAAGAGCCTGAAAAGGTGTGAAAAATATGAAGAGCTTCAAAAGGTGTCAAAAATATGAGGAGCATGAAATGGTCTAAAAAATCGGAGGAGCATGAAATGGTGTTCAAATACATGAAGAGACTGAAAAGGTGTGAAAAACATGAAGAGCTTCAAATGGTGTGAAAAATATGAGGAGCATGAAACGGTCTGAAAAATAAGAGGAGCAAGAAGGTGTGCTCAAAAACATGAAGAGCCTGAAAAAGTGTGAAAAATATGAAGAGCTTCAAAAATATGAAAAACATGAAGAGCTTCAAAAGGTGTGAAAAATATGAAGAGCATGAAACGGTCTGAAAAATATGAGGAGCATGAAGCGCTGTTCAAAAACATGAAGAGCCTAAAAGGTGTGAAAAATATGAAGAGATTCAAAAGGTGTCAAAAATATGAGGAGCATGAAACGGCCTGAAAAATAGGAGGAGCATGAATCGGTGATGAAAAACATGGAGAGCCTGAAAAGGTGTGAAAAATATGAAGAGCTTCAAAAGGTTTCAAAATGTGTGGAGCATGAAACGGTCTGAAAAATAGGAGGAGCATGAAGCGGTGTTGAAAAACATGAAGAGCCTGAAAAGGTGTGAAAAATATGAAGAGCTTGAAAAGGTGTGAAAAATATGAAGAACTTCAAAAGGTGTGAAACATATGAAGAGCTTCAAAACGTGTGAAATACATGAGGAGCATGAAACTCTCTGAAAAATAGAAGGAGCATGAAGTGGTGTTCAAAAACATGAAGAGCCTGAAAAGGTGTGAAAAATATGAAAAGCTTCAAAAGGTGTCAAAAATATGAGGAGCATGAAACGGGCTGAAAAATAGGAGAAGCATGAAGTGGTGTTGAAAAACATGAAGATCCTGAAAAGGTGTGAAAAATATGAAGAGCTTCAAAAGTGTGAAATACATGATGAGCATGAAATGGCCTGAAAAATACGAGGAACATGAAACGGTGTTCAAAAACATGAAGAGCCTGAACAGGTGTGAACAATATGAAGAGCTTCAAAAGGTGTCAAAAATATGAGGAGCATGAAAACGTATGAAAAATAGGAGGAGCATGAAATGGTGTTGAAAAACATTAAGAGCCTGAAAGGGTGTGAAAAATATGAAGAGCTTCAAAAGGTGTCAAAAATATGAGAAGCATGAAACTGTCTGAATAATAGGAGGAGCATGAAGCGGTGTTCAAAAACATGAAGAGTCTGAAAAGGTGTGAAAAATATAAACAGCTTCAAAAGGTGTCAAAAATATGAGGAGCATGAAACGGTCTGAAAAATGGGAGGAGCATGAAATGGTGATCAAAAACATGAAGAGCCTGAAAAGGTGTGAAAAATGTGAAGAGCTTCAAAAGGTGTGAAAGACATGAGGAGCATGAAACGGGCTGAAAAATAGGAGAAGAATGAAGTGGTGTTGAAAAACATGAAGAGCCTGAAAAAGTGTGAAAAATATGAAAAGCTTCAAAATGTATGAAATACATGAGGAGCATGAAACTCTCTGAAAAATAGAAGGAGCATGAAGTGGTGTTCAAAAACATGAAGAGCCTGAAAAGTTGTGAAAATATGAAGAGCTTCAAAAATATGAAAAATATGAAGAGCTTCAAAGGGTGAGAAAAATATGAAGAGCTTCAAAAGGTGTCAAAAATATGAGGAGCATAAAACGGTCTGAAAAATAGGCGGAGCATGAAGCGATGTTGAAAAACATGAAGAGCCTGAAAAGGTGTGAAAAATCTGAAGAGCTTCAAAAGGTATGAAAAATATGTGGAGCATGATACAGTTTTAAAAATAGGAGGAGCATGAAGCGGTGTTGAAAAACATGAAGAGCCTGAAAACGTGTGAAAATATGAAGAGCTTCAAAAATATGAAAAATATGAAGAGCTTCAAAGGGTGAGAAAAATATGAAGAGCTTCAAAATGTGTCAAAAATATGAGGAGCATGAAACGTTCTGAAAAATAGGAGGAGCATGAAGCGGTGTTGAAATACATGAAGAGCTTGAAAATGTGTGAAAAACATGAAGAGCTTAAAAAGGTGTCAAAAATATGAGGAGCATGAAACGGTCTGAAAAAGAAGAGGAGCATGAAGCGGTGTTGAAAAACATGAAGAGCCTGAAAAGGTGTGAAAAATATGAAGAGCTTCTAAAGGTGTCAAAAATATGAGGAGCATGAAACGGTCTTAAAAATACGAGGAGCATGCAGTGGTGTTGAAAAACATGAAGAGCCTGAAAAGTTGTGAAAAATATGCATAGCTTCAAAAGGTGTCAAAAATTAGATGAGCATGAAACGGTCTGAAAAATTGGAGGAGCAAGAAGTACTGTTTAAAAAAATGAAGAGCCTGAAAGGGTGTGAAAAATATGAAAAGCTTCAAAAGGTGTGAAAAATATGAGGAGTATGAAACGGGCTGAAAAATAGGAGGAGCATGAAGCGGGGTTGAAAAACATGAGGAGCCTGAAAAGTTGTGACAAATATGAAGAGCTTCAAAAGGTGTGAAATACATGAGGAGCATGAAACGGTCTGAAAATAGGAGGAGCATGAAGCGGTGTTCAAAAACATGCTGAGACTGAAATCTTGTGAAAAATATGAAGAGCTTCAAAAGGTGTGAAAAATATGAAGAGCTTCAGAAGGTGTCAAAAATGAGATGAACATGAAACGGTCTGAAAAATAGGAGGAGCATGATGTAGTGTTGAAAAAAATGAAGAGCCTGAACAGGTGTGAAATATATGAAGAGCTTCAAAAGGTGTGAAAAATATGAGAAGCATGAAACGGTCTGAAAAATATGAGGAGCATGAACCAGTGTCGAAAAACATGAAGAGCCTGAAAAGGTGTGAAAAATATGAAGAGCTCCAAAAGGTGTGAAAAATATGAGGAGCATGATACGGTCTGAAAAATAGGAGGAGCATGAACCAGTGTTCTAAAACATGAAGAGCCTGAAAAGGTGTGAAATATATGAACAGCTTCAAAAGGTGTGAAAAATATGAGGAGCATGAAACGGTCTGAAAAATAGGAGGAGCATGAAGCAGTGTTGAAAAACATGAGGAGCCTGAAAAGGTGTGAAAAAAATGAAGAGCTTCAAAAGGTGTGAAAAATATGAAGAGCTTCAAAAGGTGTCAAAAATGAGATGAGTGTAAAACGGTCTGAAATGTGGGGGGGAGCATGAAGTGGTGTTGAAAATAATGAAGAGCCTGAAAAGGTGTGAAATATATGAAGAGCTTCAAAAGGTGTGAAAATAAAGAGGAGCATGATACGGTCTGAAAAATAGGAGGAGCATGAATTGGTTGTGTAAAAACATGAAGAGCCTGAAAACGCGTGCAAAATATGAAGAGCTTCAAAAGGTGTGAAATACATGAGGAGCATGAAATGGTCTGAAAAATAGGAGGAGCAAGAAACGGTGTTGAAAAACATGAAGAGACTGACGAGGTGTCAGAAATATGAAGAACTTCAAAAGGTGTCAAAGATATGAGGAGCATGAAACGGTCTGAAAAATCGGAGGAGCAACAAAGGGTGTTGAAATACATGAAGAGCCTGAAAATGTGTGAAAAATATAAAGAGCTTCAAAAGATGTGAAAAATATGAAGAGCTTCAAAAGGTGTCAAAAATATGAGGAGCATGAAACTGTCTGAAAAATAGGAGGAGCATGAAGCGGTGTTGAAAAACATGAATAGCCTGAAAATGTGTGAGAAATATGAAGAGCTTCAAAAGGTGTCACAATTTGAGGAGCATGAAAAGGTCTGAAAAATAGGAGGAGAATGAAGCTGTTTTCAAAATCATGAAGAGCCTATAAATGTGTGAAAAATATGAAGAGCTTCAAAAGGTGTAAAAATTTGAAGAGCAGGAAACGGTCTGAAAAACAGGAGGAGAATGAAGTGGTGTCCAAAAACATGAAGAGCCTGAAAAGGTGTGAAAAATATGAAGAGCTTCAAAATGTCTCAAAAATATGAGGAGCATGAAATGGTCTGAAAAATAGGAGGAGCATGAGGCGATGTTCAAAAACATGAAGAGCCTGAAAAGGTGTGAAAAATATGAAGAGCTTCAAAAGGTGTCAAAAATATGAGGAGCATAAAACGGTCTGAAAAATAGGAGGAGCATGAAACGGTGATCAAATACATGAAGAGCCTGAAAAAGTGTGAAAAATATGAAGAGCTTCAAAAGGTGTGAAATTCATGAGGAGCATGAAATGAGCTGAAAAATAGGAGAAGCATGAAGTGGTGTGGAAAAACATGAAGAGCCTGTAAAGGTGTGAAAAATATGAAGAGCTTCAAAAGGTGTGTAATACATGAGGAGCATGAAACTCTCTGAAAAATAGAAGGAGCATGAAGTAGTGTTCAAAAACATGAAGAGCCTGAAAAGGTGTGAAAAATATGAAGAGCTTAAAAAGGTGTGAAAAATATGAGGAGCATGATATGGTTTGAAAAATAGGATTAGCATGAAGCGGTGTTCAAAAACATGAAGAGCCTACAAAGGTGTGAAAAATATGAAAAGCTTCAAAAGGTGTCAAAAATGAGATGAGCATGAAAGGTTCTGAAAAATAGGAGGTGCATGAAGCGTTGTTGAAAACCATGAAGAGCCTGAAAAGGTGTGAGAAATATGAAGAGCTTTAAAATGTGTCAAAAATATGAGGAGCATGAAACGGTCTTAAAAATAGGAGGAGCATGAAGCGGTGTTCAAAAACATGAAGAGCCTGAAAAGGTGTGAAAAATATGAAGAGCTTCAAAAAGTGTCAAAAATGAGATGAGCATGAAACGGTCTGAAAAATTGGAGGTGCATGAAGAGTTGTTGAAAAACATGAAGAGCCAGAAAATGTGTGAAAAATATGAAGAGCTTCAAAAGGTGTCAAAAATATGAGGAGCATGAAACGGTCTTAAAAATACAAGGAGCATGAAGCGGTGTTGAAAAACATGAATAGCCTGAAAATGTGTGAAATACATGAAGAGCTTAAAAATGTGTCAAGTATATGAGGAGCATGAAACGGTCTGAAAAATAGGAGGATCATGCAACGGTGTTGAAAAACATGAAGAGTCTGAAAAGGTGTGAAAAATATGAAGAGCTTCCAAAGCTGTCAAAAATATGAGGAGCATGAAACGGTCTGAAAAATAGGAGGAGCATGAAGCTGTGTTCAAAAACATGAAGAGCCTGAAAATGTGTGAAAAATATGAAGAGCTTCAAAAGGTGTGAAAAATATGAGGAGTATGAAACGGGCTGAAAAATAGGAGGAGCATGAAGTTGTGTTCAAAAACATGAAGAGCCTGAAAAGGTGTGAAAAAAATGAAGAAATTCAAAAGGTGTAAAAATATGAGGAGCATGAAACGGTCTGAAAAATAGGAGGAGCATGAAGTGGTGTTGAAAAACATGAAGAGCCTGAAAAGGTGTGAAAAATATGAAGAGCTTCAAAATGTGTCAAAAATATGAGGAGCATGAAACGGTCTGAAAAATAGGCAGAGCATGAGGCGGTGTTCAAAAACATGAAGAGACTGAAAAGGTGTGAAAAATATGAAGAGCTTCAAAAGGTGTCAAAAATATGAGGAGCATGAAACGAGCTGAAAAATAGGAGGAGCATGAAGCGGTGTTCAAAAACATGCTGAGACTGAAATTTTGTGAAAAATATGAAGAGCTTCAAAAGGTGTGAAAAATATGAAGAGCTTCAGAAGGTGTCAAAAATGAGATGAACATGAAACGGTCTGAAAAATAGGAGGAGCATGATGTAGTGTTGAAAAAAATGAAGAGCCTGAACAGGTGTGAAATATATGAAGAGCTTCAAAAGGTGTGAAAAATATGAGAAGCATGAAACGGTCTGAAAAATATGAGGAGCATGAACCGGTGTCGAAAAACATGAAGAGCCTGAAAAGGTGTGAAATATATGAACAGCTTCAAAAGGTGTGAAAAATATGAGGAGCATGATACGGTCTGAAAAATAGGAGGAGCATGAACCAGTGTTCAAAAACATGAAGAGCCTGAAAAGGTGTGAAATATATGAACAGCTTCAAAAGGTGTGAAAAATATGAGGAGCATGAAACGGTCTGAAAAATAGGAGGAGCATGAAGCGGTGTTGAAAAACATGAGGAGCCTGAAAAGGTGTGACAAATATGAATAGCTTCAAAAGGTGTGAAATACATGAGGAGCATGAAACGGTCTCAAAAATAGGAGGAGCATGAAGTGGTGTTCAAAAACATGCAGAGTCTGAAAAGGGGTGAAAAATATGAAGAGCTTCAAAAGGTGTGAAAAATATGAAAAGCTTCAAAAGGTGTCAAAAATATGAGGAGCATGAAACGGTCTGAAAAATAGGAGGAGCATGAAGCGGTGTTCAAAAACATGAAGAGCCTGAAAAGGTGGGAAAAATATGAAGAGCTTCAAAAGGTGTCAAAAATATGAGGAGCATGAAACGGTCTGCAAAATAGGAGGAGCATGAAGTGGTGTTGAAAAACATGAAGAGCCTGAAAACGTGTGAAAAAAATGAAGAGCTTCAAAAGGTGTGAAAAATATGAAGAGCTTCAAAAGGTGTCAAAAATGAGATGAGTGTAAAACGGTCTGAAATGTGGGAGGAGCATGAAGTGGTGTTGAAAATAATGAAGAGCCTGAAAAGGTGTGAAAAAAATGAAGAAATTCAAAAGGTGTAAAAATATGAGGAGCATGAAACGGTCTGAAAAATAGGAGGAGCATGAAGTGGTGTTGAAAAACATGAAGAGCCTGAAAAGGTGTGAAAAATATGAAGAGCTTCAAAATGTGTCAAAAATATGAGGAGCATGAAACGGTCTGAAAAATAGGCAGAGCATGAGGCGGTGTTCAAAAACATGAAGAGCCTGAAAAAGTGTGAAATATATGAAGAGCTTCAAAAGGTGTCAAAAGTATGAGGAGAATGAAACGGTCTGAAAATTAGGAGGAGCATGAAGCGGTGTTGAAAACATAAAGAGCCTGAAACAGTGTGAAATATATGAAGAGCCTCAAAGGTGTCAAAAATATGAGGAGCAAGAAACGGTCTGAACAATAGAAGGAGCTTGAAGTGGTGTTGAAAAACATGAAGAGACTGAAAACGTGTGAAAAATATGAAGAGCTTCAAAAAGGTGTCAAATATATAGAGGGTGAAACGGTCTGAAAAATATGGGGAGCAAGAAACTGTTTTCAAAAATATGAAGAGCCTGAAAAGTTGTGAAAAATGTGAAGAGCTTCAAAAGTTGTCAAAAATGAGATGAGCATGAAATGGTCTGAAAAATAAGAGGAGCATGAAACGGTGATCAAAACGTGAAGAGCCTGAAAAGGTGTGAAAAATATGAAGAGCTTCAAAAGGTGTGAAATACATGAGGAGCATGAAACGGGCTGAAAAATAGGACAAGCATGAAGTGGTGTGGAAAAACATGAAGAGCCTGAAAAGGTGTGAAAAATATGAAGAGCTTCAAAAGGTGTGAAATACATGAGGAGCATGAAACTCTCTGAAAAATAGAAGGAGCATGAAGTGGTGTTCAAACATGAAGAGCCTGAAAAGGCGTGAAAAATATGAAGAGCTTCAAAAGGTGTCAAAAATATTAGGAGCATGAAACGGTCTGAAAAATAGGAGGAGCACGAAGCGGTGTTCAAAAACATGAAGAGCCTGAAAAAGTGTGAAAACATGAAGAGCTTCAAAAGGTGTCAAAAATAAGAGAAGCATGAAACGGTCTGAAAAATATGAGGAGCATGAAGCGGTGTTGAAAAACATGCAGAGCCTGAGAACTTGTGAAAAACATGAAGAGCTTCAAAAGGTGTCAAAAATATGAGGAGAATGAAACGGTCTGAAAAATAGGAGGATCATGAAGCGGTGTTGAAAAACATGAAGAGTCTGAAAAGGTGTGAAAGATATGTAGAGTTTCTAAAGATGTCAAAAATATGAGGAACATGAAACGGTCTGAAAAATAGGAGGAGCATGAAGTGATGTTGAAAAACATGAAGAGCCTGAAAAAGTGTGAAAAATTTGAAGAGCTTCAAAAGGTGAGAAATACATGAGGAGCATGAAACTCTCTGAAAAATAGGAGAAGCATGAACCGGTGTTGAAAAACATGAAGAGCCTGAAAAGGTGTGAAAAATATGAGAGCTTCAAAAGGTGTCAATAATAAGAGGTGCATGAAACAGTCTGAAAAATAGGAGAAGCATGAATCTGTCTGAAAAATAGGAGAAGCATGAAGCGGTGTTGAAAAAAATGAAGAGCCTGAAAAAGTGTGAAAAATATGAAAAGCTTCAAAAGGTGTCAAAAATATGAGGAGCATGAAACGGTCTGAAAAATAGGTGGAGCAAAAGCGGTGTTGAAAAATATGAAGAGCCTGGAAAGGTGTGCAAAATATGAAGAGCTTCAAAAGGTGTGAAATATATGAAGAGCTTCCAAAGGTGTCAAAAATGAGATGAGCATGAAACGGTCTGAAAAATAGGAGGAGCATGAAGGGGTGTGGAAAAACATGAAGAGCCTGAAAAGGTTTGAAAAATATGAAGAGCTTCAAAAGGTGTGAAAAATTTGAAGAGCTTCAAAAGGTGTCAAAATGAGATGAGCATGAAACGGTCTGAAAAATAGGAGGAGCATGAAGTGGTGTTGAAAAAAATGAAGAGCCTGAAAAGGTGTGAAATATATAAAGAGCTTCAAAAGGTGTCAAAAATATGAGGAGAATGAAACGGTCTGCAAATTAGGAGAAGCCTGAAATGGTGTTCAAAAACATGAAGAGCCTGAAAAGGTGTGAAAAACATGAAGAGCCTGAAAAGGTGTGAAAAATATGAAGAGCTTCAAAAGGTGTAAAAAATGAGATGAGCATGAAACCGTCTGAAAAATAGGAGGAGCATGAAGTGGTGTTGAACAAAATGAAGAGCCTGAAAAGGTTTGAAACATATGAAGAGCTTCAAAATGTGTCAAAATTATGAGGAACATGAAACGGCCTGAAAAATTGGAGGAGCATGAAGCGGTGTTCAAAAACATGAAGAGCCTGAAAAGGTGTGAGAAATATGAAGAGCTTCAAAAGGTGTCAGAAATATGAGGAGCATGAAACGGTCTGAAAAATAGGAGGAGCAAGAAGCCGTGTTCAAAAACATGAAGAGCCTGAAAAGGTCTGAAAAATATGAAGAGCTTGAAAAGGTGTGAAATATATGAAGAGCTTCAAAAGGTGTCAAAAATGAGATGAGCATGAAACGGTGTGAAAAATAGGAGGAGCATGAAGCGGTTTTGAAAAAAATGAAGAGGCTGAAAAGGTGTGAAATATATGAAGAGCTTCAACAGGTGTCAAAAATATGAAGAGCAGGAAATTGTCTGAAAAATAGGAGGAGCATGAAGCGGAGTTCAAAAATATGAAGAGCCTGAAAAGGTGTGAAAAATATGAAGAGCTTCAAAAGGTGTCAAAAATATGAGGTGCATGAAACGGTCTGAAAAAGACGAGGAGCATGAAGCCGTGTTCAAAAACATGAAGAGCCTTTAAAGGTGTGAAAAATATGAAGAGCTTCAAAAGGTGTCAAAAATGAGATGAGGATGAAACGATCTGAAAAATAGGAGGAGCATGAAGTGGTGTTGAAAAAAATGAAGAGCCTGAAAAGGTGTGAAAAATATGAAGAGCTTCAAAAGGTGTGAAATATATGAGGAGCATGAAACGGTCTGAAAAATAGGAGGAGTATGCAGCGGTTAAGAAACATGAAGAGCCTGAAAAGGTGTGAAAAATATGAAGAGCTCCAAAAGTTTTCAAAAATATGTGGAGCGTGAAACGGTCTCAAAAATAGGAGGAGCGGGAAGCGGTGATGAAAAACATGAAGAGCCTGAAAACGTGTGATAAAACATGAAGAGCTTCAAAGCTGTCAGAAATATGAGGAGCATGAAACGCTCGCAAAAATAGGAGGAGCATGAAGCGGTGTTGAAAAACATGAAGAGCCTGAAATGGTGTGAAAAATATGAGAGCTTCAAAAGGTGTCAATAATAAGAGGTGCATGAAACAGTCTGAAAAATTGGAGGAGCATGAAACTGTCTGAAAAATAGGAGAAGCATGAAGCGGTGTTGAAAAACATGAAGAGCCTGAAAGGGTGTGAAAAATATGAGAGCTTCAAAAGGTATCAATAATAAGAGGTGCATGAAACAGTCTGAAAATTAGGAGGAGCATGAAACTGTATGAAAAATAGGAGAAGCATGAAGCGGTGTTGAAAAATATGAAGAGCCTGAAAAGGTGTGAAAATATGAAAAGCTTCAAAAGGTGTCAAAAATATGAGGAGCATGAAACGGTCTGAAAAATAGGAGGAGCATGAAACGGTGATAAAAAACATGAAGAGCCTGAAAAGATGTGAAAAATATGAAGAGCTTCAAAAGGTGTGAAATACATGAGGAGCATGGAACGGGCTGAAAAATATGAGAAGCATGAAGGGGTGTGGAAAAACATGAAGAGCCTGAAAAGGTTTGAAAAATATGAAGAGCTTCAAAAGGTGTGAAATACATGAGGAGCATGAAACTCTCTGAAAAATAGAAATAGCATGAAGCGGTGTTGAAAAACATGAAGAGCCTTAAAACGTGTGAAAATATGAAGAGCTTCAAAAATATGAAAAATATGAAGAGCTTCAAAAGGTGTGAAAAATTTGAAGAGCTTCAAAAGGTGTCAAAATGAGATGAGCATGAAACGGTCTGAAAAAAAGGAGAAGCATGAAGCGGTGTTGAAAATCATAAAGAGCCTGAAAAGTTGTGAAAAATATGAAGAGCTTCAAAAGACGTGAAAAATTTGAAGAGCTTCAAAAGGTGTCAAAATGAGATGAGCATGAAACGGTCTGAAAAATAGGAGGAGCAGGAAGTGGTGTTGAAAAAAATGAAGAGCCTGAAAAGGTGTGAAATATATAAAGAGCTTCAAAAGGTGTCAAAAATATGAGGAGAATGAAACGGTCTGCAAATTAGGAGAAGCCTGAAATGGTGTTCAAACAGATGAAGAGCCTGAAAAGGTGTGAAAAACATGAAGAGCCTGAAAAGGTGTGAAAAATATGAAGAGCTTCAAAAGGTGTGAAATACATGAGGAGCATGAAACGGGCTGAAAAATAGGAGAAGCATGAAGGGGTGTGGAAAAACATGAAGAGCCTGAAAAGTTTTGAAAAATATGAAGAGCTTCTAAAGGTGTGAAATACATGAGGAGCATGAAACTCTCTGAAAAATAGAAATAGCATGAAGCGGTGTTGAAAAACATGAAGAGCCTGAAAACGTGTGAAAAATATGAAGAGCATCAAAAGGTGTGAAAAATATGAAGAGCTTCAAAAGGTGTAAAAAATGAGATGAGCATGAAACCGTCTGAAAAAT
Organism: Dama dama; assembly: GCF_033118175.1. Lineage (NCBI taxonomy): Eukaryota > Metazoa > Chordata > Mammalia > Artiodactyla > Cervidae > Dama > Dama dama. The sequence continues at coordinate 1,541,295 of NW_026870948.1, read as the reverse complement.
AGGAGGAGCATGAAGTGGTGTTGAAAAAAATGAAGAGCCTGAAAAGTTGTGAAACATATGAAGAGCTTCAAAAAGTGTCAAAATTATGAGGAGCATGAAACGGCCTGAAAAATTGGAGGAGCATGAAGCGGTGTTCAAAAATATGAAGAGCCTGAAAAGGTGTGAAAAATATGAAGAGTTTCAAAAGGTGTCAAAAATATGAGGAGCATGAAAGGGTCTGAAAAATAGGAGGAGCATGAAGCGGTGTTCAAAAACATGAAGAGCGTGAAAAGGTGTGAAAAAAAGGAAGAGCTTCAAAATGTGTGAAAAATATGAGGAGCATGAAACGGTCTGAAAAATAGGAGGAGCATGAAGCGGTGTTTAAAAACATGAGGAGGCTGAGAACTTGTGAAAAATATGAAGAGCTTCAAAAGGTGTCAAAAATGAGATGAGCATGAAACGGTCTGAAAAATAGGAGGAGCATGAAGTGGTGTTGAAAAACCTGAAGAGCTTCAAAAGGTGTGAAAAATATGAAGAGCTTCAAAATGTGTCAAAAATATGAGGAGCATGAAACGGTCTGAAAAATAGGAGGAGCATGAGGCGGTGTTCAATAACATGAAGAGCCTGAAAAGGTGTGAAAAATATGAAGAGCTTCAAAATGTGTCAAAAATATGAGGAGCATTAAAAGGTCTGAAAAATAGGAGGAGCATGAGGCGGTGTTCAAAAACATGAAGAGCCTGAAAAGGTGTGAAAAATATGAAGAGCTTCAAAAGGTGTGAAATTCATGAGGAGCATGAAACGAGCTGAAACATAGGAGCAGCATGAAGTGTTGTGGAAAAACATGAAGAGCCTGTAAAGGTGTGAAAAATATGAAGAGCTTCAAAAGGTGTGTAATACATGAGGAGCATGAAACTCTCTGAAAAATAGAAGGAGCATGAAGTAGTGTTCAAAAACATGAAGAGCCTGAAAAGGTGTGAAAAATATGAAGAGCTTAAAAAGTTGTGAAAAATATGAGGAGCATGATATGGTTTGAAAAATGGGATTAGCATGAAGCGGTGTTCAAAAACATGAAGAGCCTCAAAAGGTGTGAAAAATATGAAAAGCTTCAAAAGGTGTGAAATATGAGGAGCATGAAACGGTCTGAAAAATAGAAGGAGCATGAAGCGGTGTTCAAAAACATGAAGAGCCTGAAAAGGTGTGAAAAATATGAAGAGCTTAAAATGGTGTGAAAAATATGAGGAGCATGATATGGTTTGAGAAATAGGATTAGCATGAAGCGGTGTTCAAAATCATGAAGAGCCTGAAAAGGTGTGAAAAATATTAAAAGCTTCAAAAGGTGTCAAAAATGAGATGAGCATGAAATGGTCTGAAAAATAGGAGGTTCATGAAGTGTTGTTGAAAAACATGAAGAGCCTGAAAATGTGTGAGAAATATGAAGAGGTTAAAAAGGTGTCAAGTATATGAGGAGCATGAAACGGTCTTAAAAATACAAGGAGCATGAAGCGGTGTTGAAAAACATGAATAGCCTGAAAATGTGTGATATATATGAAGAGCTTAAAAATGTGTCACGTATATGAGGAGCATGAAACGGTCTGAAAAATAGGAGGATCATGCAACGGTGTTGAAAACATGAAGAGCCTGAAAAGGTGTGAAAAATATGAAGAGCTTCCAAAGTTGTCAAAAATATGAGGAGCATGAAACGGTCTGAAAAATAGGAGGAGCATGAAGCTGTGTTCAAAAACATGAAGAGCCAGAAAAGGTGTGAAAAAAATGAAGACCTTCAAAAGGTGTAAAAATATGAGGAGCATGAAACGGTCTGAAAAATAGGAGGAGCATGAAGTGGTGTTGAAAAACATGAAGAGCCTGAAAAGGTGTGAAAAATATGAAGAGCTTCAAAAAGGTGTCAAATATATAGAGGGTGAAACGGTCTGAAAAATATGAGGAGCAAGAAACTGTTTTCAAAAACATGAAGAGCATCAAAAGGTGTGAACAATGTGAAGAGCTTCAAACTATGTCAAAAATATGAGGAGCATGAAATGGTCTGAAACATAGGAGGAGCATGAAGTGTTGTTGAAAAACATGAAGAGCCTGAAAAAGGTGTGAAACATATGAGGAGCATGATACGGTCTGATAAATAGGAGGAGCATGAAGCGGTGTTAAAAAATATGAAGAGCATGAAAACGTGTGAAAAATATGAAGAGCTTCAAAAGGTGTCAAAAATATAAGGAGCATGAAACGGTCTGAAATATAGCAGGAGCATGAAAAGTTGTTAAAAAACATGAAGAGCCTGAAAAGGTGTGAAAAATATGAAAAGCTTCAAATGGTGTCAAAAATATGAGGAGAATGAAACGGTCTGATAATTAGGAGGAGCATGAAGTGGTGTTGAAAAACATGAAGATCTTGAAAAAGTTGTGAAACATATGAGTAGAATAAAACGGTCTGAAAAATAGGAGGAGCATGAAGTGGTGTAGAAAAACATGAAGACCCTGAAAAGGTGTGAAAAATATGAAGAGCTACAAAAAGTGTCAAAAATATGAGGAGCTTGAAACGGTCTGAAATATAGGAGGAGCGTGAAAAGGTGTTAAAAAAATATGAAGAGCTTCAAAAGGTGTGAAACATATGAGGAGCATGAAACGGTCTGAAAAATAGAAGGAGCATGAAGCATTGTTGAAAAACATGAAGAGCCTGAAAAGGTGTGAAAAATATGAAGAGCTTCAAAAAGGTGTCAAATATATAGAGTGTGAAACGGTCTGAAAAATATGAGGAGCAAGAAACTGTTTTCAAAAACATGAAGAGCCTCAAAAGGTGTGAAAAATATGAAGAGCTTCAAAAAGGTGTCAAATATATAGAGGGTGAAACGGTCTGAAAAATATGAGGAGCAAGAAACTGTTTTCAAAAACATGAAGAGCCTCAAAAGGTGTGAAAAATATGAAGAGCTTCAAAAAGGTGTCAAATATATAGAGGGTGAAACGGTCTGAAAAATATGAGGAGCAAGAAACTGTTTTCAAAAACATGAAGAGCCTCAAAAGGTGTGAACAATGTGAAGAGCTTCAAACTGTGTCAAAAATATGAGGAGCATGAAACGGTCTGAAACATAGGAGGAGCATGAAGTGTTGTTGAAAAATATGAAGAGCCTGAAAAGGTGTGAAAAATATGAAGTGCTTCAAAAGGTGTCAAAAACATGAGGAGCATGAAAAGGTCTGAAAAATAGGAGGAGCATGAAGCGTTGTTGAAAAACATGAAGAGCCTGAAAAGGTGTGAAAAATATGAAGTGCTTCAAAAGGTGTCAAAAACATGAGGAGCATGAAAAGGTCTGAAAAATAGGAGGAGCATGAAGCGGTGTTCAAAAAAATGAAGAGCCTGGAGAAGTGTGAAAAATATGAAGAGCTTCAAAAAGTGTCAAAAATATGAGGAGCATTAAACGGTCTGAAAAATAGGAGAAGCATGAAGTGGTGTTGAAAAACATGAAGAGCCTGAAAAGGTGTGAAAAATATGAAGAGCTTCAAAGGTGTCAAAATTATGAGGAGCATGAAACGCTCTGAAAAAGAGGAGGAGCAGCAAGCGATGTTGAAAAACATGAGGAGCGTGAAAAGGTGTGAAAAATATGAAGAGCTTAAAAAGGTGTCAAAAATATGAGGAGCATGAAAGGGTCTGAAAAATAGTAGGAGCATGAAGCGGTGTTGAAAAACATGAAGAGCCTGAAAAGGTGTGAAAAATATGAAGAGCTTCAAAAGTGGTCAAAAATATGAGAAGCATGAAACGGTCTGAAAAATAGGAGGAGCATGAAGTGGTGCTGAAAAACGTGAAGAGCCTGAAAAGGTGTGAAAAATATGAAGAGCTTCAAAAGGCGTCAAAAATATGAGGAGCATGAAACGGTCTGAAAAATAGGAGAAGCATGAAACGGTCTGAAAAATAGGAGGAGCATGAAGCGGTTTGAAAAACATGAAGAGCCTTAAAAAGTGTGAAAAATATGAAGAGCTTCAAAAGGTGTCAAAAATATGAGGAGAATGAAACGGTCTGAAAATTAGGAGGAGCATGAAGCGGTGTTGAAAACATAAAGAACCTGAAACAGTGTGAAATATATGAAGAGCCTCAAAGGTGTCAAAAATATGAGGAGCAAGAAACGGTCTGAAAAATAGAAGGAGCTTGAAGTGGTGTTGAAAACATGAAGAGCCTGAAAAGGTGTGAAAAATATGAAGAGCTTCAAAAGGTGTCAAAAATATGAGGTGCATGAAACGGTCTGAAAAAGACGAGGAGCATGAAGCCGTGTTCAAAAACATGAAGAGCCTTTAAAGGTGTGAAAAATATGAAGAGCTTCAAAAGGTGTCAAAAATGAGATGAGGATGAAACGATCTGAAAAATAGGAGGAGCATGAAGTGGTGTTGAAAAAAATGAAGAGCCTGAAAAGGTGTGAAAAATATGAAGAGCTTCAAAAGGTGTGAAATATATGAGGAGCATGAAACGGTCTGAAAAATAGGAGGAGTATGCAGCGGTTAAGAAACATGAAGAGCCTGAAAAGGTGTGAAAAATATGAAGAGCTCCAAAAGTTTTCAAAAATATGTGGAGCGTGAAACGGTCTCAAAAATAGGAGGAGCGGGAAGCGGTGATGAAAAACATGAAGAGCCTGAAAACGTGTGATAAAACATGAAGAGCTTCAAAGCTGTCAGAAATATGAGGAGCATGAAACGCTCGCAAAAATAGGAGGAGCATGAAGCGGTGTTGAAAAACATGAAGAGCCTGAAATGGTGTGAAAAATATGAGAGCTTCAAAAGGTGTCAATAATAAGAGGTGCATGAAACAGTCTGAAAAATTGGAGGAGCATGAAACTGTCTGAAAAATAGGAGAAGCATGAAGCGGTGTTGAAAAACATGAAGAGCCTGAAAGGGTGTGAAAAATATGAGAGCTTCAAAAGGTATCAATAATAAGAGGTGCATGAAACAGTCTGAAAATTAGGAGGAGCATGAAACTGTATGAAAAATAGGAGAAGCATGAAGCGGTGTTGAAAAATATGAAGAGCCTGAAAAGGTGTGAAAATATGAAAAGCTTCAAAAGGTGTCAAAAATATGAGGAGCATGAAACGGTCTGAAAAATAGGAGGAGCATGAAACGGTGATAAAAAACATGAAGAGCCTGAAAAGATGTGAAAAATATGAAGAGCTTCAAAAGGTGTGAAATACATGAGGAGCATGGAACGGGCTGAAAAATATGAGAAGCATGAAGGGGTGTGGAAAAACATGAAGAGCCTGAAAAGGTTTGAAAAATATGAAGAGCTTCAAAAGGTGTGAAATACATGAGGAGCATGAAACTCTCTGAAAAATAGAAATAGCATGAAGCGGTGTTGAAAAACATGAAGAGCCTGAAAACGTGTGAAAATATGAAGAGCTTCAAAAATATGAAAAATATGAAGAGCTTCAAAAGGTGTGAAAAATTTGAAGAGCTTCAAAAGGTGTCAAAATGAGATGAGCATGAAACGGTCTGAAAAAAAGGAGGAGCATGAAGCGGTGTTGAAAATCATAAAGAGCCTGAAAAGTTGTGAAAAATATGAAGAGCTTCAAAAGACGTGAAAAATTTGAAGAGCTTCAAAAGGTGTCAAAATGAGATGAGCATGAAACGGTCTGAAAAATAGGAGGAGCAGGAAGTGGTGTTGAAAAAAATGAAGAGCCTGAAAAGGTGTGAAATATATAAAGAGCTTCAAAAGGTGTCAAAAATATGAGGAGAATGAAACGGTCTGCAAATTAGGAGAAGCCTGAAATGGTGTTCAAACAGATGAAGAGCCTGAAAAGGTGTGAAAAACATGAAGAGCCTGAAAAGGTGTGAAAAATATGAAGAGCTTCAAAAGGTGTGAAATACATGAGGAGCATGAAACGGGCTGAAAAATAGGAGAAGCATGAAGGGGTGTGGAAAAACATGAAGAGCCTGAAAAGTTTTGAAAAATATGAAGAGCTTCTAAAGGTGTGAAATACATGAGGAGCATGAAACTCTCTGAAAAATAGAAATAGCATGAAGCGGTGTTGAAAAACATGAAGAGCCTGAAAACGTGTGAAAAATATGAAGAGCATCAAAAGGTGTGAAAAATATGAAGAGCTTCAAAAGGTGTAAAAAATGAGATGAGCATGAAACCGTCTGAAAAATAGGAGGAGCATGAAGTGGTGTTGAAAAAAATGAAGAGCCTGAAAAGTTGTGAAACATATGAAGAGCTTCAAAAAGTGTCAAAATTATGAGGAGCATGAAACGGCCTGAAAAATTGGAGGAGCATGAAGCGGTGTTCAAAAATATGAAGAGCCTGAAAAGGTGTGAAAAATATGAAGAGTTTCAAAAGGTGTCAAAAATATGAGGAGCATGAAAGGGTCTGAAAAATAGGAGGAGCATGAAGCGGTGTTCAAAAACATGAAGAGCGTGAAAAGGTGTGAAAAAAAGGAAGAGCTTCAAAATGTGTGAAAAATATGAGGAGCATGAAACGGTCTGAAAAATAGGAGGAGCATGAAGCGGTGTTTAAAAACATGAGGAGGCTGAGAACTTGTGAAAAATATGAAGAGCTTCAAAAGGTGTCAAAAATGAGATGAGCATGAAACGGTCTGAAAAATAGGAGGAGCATGAAGTGGTGTTGAAAAACCTGAAGAGCTTCAAAAGGTGTGAAAAATATGAAGAGCTTCAAAATGTGTCAAAAATATGAGGAGCATGAAACGGTCTGAAAAATAGGAGGAGCATGAGGCGGTGTTCAATAACATGAAGAGCCTGAAAAGGTGTGAAAAATATGAAGAGCTTCAAAATGTGTCAAAAATATGAGGAGCATTAAAAGGTCTGAAAAATAGGAGGAGCATGAGGCGGTGTTCAAAAACATGAAGAGCCTGAAAAGGTGTGAAAAATATGAAGAGCTTCAAAAGGTGTGAAATTCATGAGGAGCATGAAACGAGCTGAAACATAGGAGCAGCATGAAGTGGTGTGGAAAAACATGAAGAGCCTGTAAAGGTGTGAAAAATATGAAGAGCTTCAAAAGGTGTGTAATACATGAGGAGCATGAAACTCTCTGAAAAATAGAAGGAGCATGAAGTAGTGTTCAAAAACATGAAGAGCCTGAAAAGGTGTGAAAAATATGAAGAGCTTAAAAAGTTGTGAAAAATATGAGGAGCATGATATGGTTTGAAAAATGGGATTAGCATGAAGCGGTGTTCAAAAACATGAAGAGCCTCAAAAGGTGTGAAAAATATGAAGAGCTTCAAAAGGTGTGAAATATGAGGAGCATGAAACGGTCTGAAAAATAGGAGGAGCATGAAGCGGTGTTCAAAAACATGAAGAGCCTGAAAAGGTGTGAAAAATATGAAGAGCTTAAAATGGTGTGAAAAATATGAGGAGCATGATATGGTTTGAGAAATAGGATTAGCATGAAGCGGTGTTCAAAATCATGAAGAGCCTGAAAAGGTGTGAAAAATATTAAAAGCTTCAAAAGGTGTCAAAAATGAGATGAGCATGAAACGGTCTGAAAAATAGGAGGTTCATGAAGCGTTGTTGAAAAACATGAAGAGCCTGAAAATGTGTGAGAAATATGAAGAGGTTAAAAAGGTGTCAAAAATATGAGGAGCATGAAACGGTCTTAAAAATACAAGGAGCATGAAGCGGTGTTGAAAAACATGAATAGCCTGAAAATGTGTGATATATATGAAGAGCTTAAAAATGTGTCACGTATATGAGGAGCATGAAACGGTCTGAAAAATAGGAGGATCATGCAACGGTGTTGAAAACATGAAGAGCCTGAAAAGGTGTGAAAAATATGAAGAGCTTCCAAAGTTGTCAAAAATATGAGGAGCATGAAACGGTCTGAAAAATAGGAGGAGCATGAAGCTGTGTTCAAAAACATGAAGAGCCAGAAAAGGTGTGAAAAAAATGAAGACCTTCAAAAGGTGTAAAAATATGAGGAGCATGAAACGGTCTGAAAAATAGGAGGAGCATGAAGTGGTGTTGAAAAACATGAAGAGCCTGAAAAGGTGTGAAAAATATGAAGAGCTTCAAAAAGGTGTCAAATATATAGAGGGTGAAACGGTCTGAAAAATATGAGGAGCAAGAAACTGTTTTCAAAAACATGAAGAGCATCAAAAGGTGTGAACAATGTGAAGAGCTTCAAACTATGTCAAAAATATGAGGAGCATGAAATGGTCTGAAACATAGGAGGAGCATGAAGTGTTGTTGAAAAACATGAAGAGCCTGAAAAAGGTGCGAAACATATGAGGAGCATGATACGGTCTGATAAATAGGAGGAGCATGAAGCGGTGTTAAAAAATATGAAGAGCATGAAAACGTGTGAAAAATATGAAGAGCTTCAAAAGGTGTCAAAAATATAAGGAGCATGAAACGGTCTGAAATATAGCAGGAGCATGAAAAGTTGTTAAAAAACATGAAGAGCCTGAAAAGGTGTGAAAAATATGAAAAGCTTCAAATGGTGTCAAAAATATGAGGAGAATGAAACGGTCTGATAATTAGGAGGAGCATGAAGTGGTGTTGAAAAACATGAAGATCTTGAAAAAGTTGTGAAACATATGAGTAGAATAAAACGGTCTGAAAAATAGGAGGAGCATGAAGTGGTGTAGAAAAACATGAAGAGCCTGAAAAGGTGTGAAAAATATGAAGAGCTACAAAAAGTGTCAAAAATATGAGGAGCTTGAAACGGTCTGAAATATAGGAGGAGCGTGAAAAGGTGTTAAAAAAATATGAAGAGCTTCAAAAGGTGTGAAACATATGAGGAGCATGAAACGGTCTGAAAAATAGAAGGAGCATGAAGCATTGTTGAAAAACATGAAGAGCCTGAAAAGGTGTGAAAAATATGAAGAGCTTCAAAAAGGTGTCAAATATATAGAGTGTGAAACGGTCTGAAAAATATGAGGAGCAAGAAACTGTTTTCAAAAACATGAAGAGCCTCAAAAGGTGTGAAAAATATGAAGAGCTTCAAAAAGGTGTCAAATATATAGAGGGTGAAACGGTCTGAAAAATATGAGGAGCAAGAAACTGTTTTCAAAAACATGAAGAGCCTCAAAAGGTGTGAAAAATATGAAGAGCTTCAAAAAGGTGTCAAATATATAGAGGGTGAAACGGTCTGAAAAATATGAGGAGCAAGAAACTGTTTTCAAAAACATGAAGAGCCTCAAAAGGTGTGAACAATGTGAAGAGCTTCAAACTGTGTCAAAAATATGAGGAGCATGAAACGGTCTGAAACATAGGAGGAGCATGAAGTGTTGTTGAAAAATATGAAGAGCCTGAAAAGGTGTGAAAAATATGAAGTGCTTCAAAAGGTGTCAAAAACATGAGGAGCATGAAAAGGTCTGAAAAATAGGAGGAGCATGAAGCGTTGTTGAAAAACATGAAGAGCCTGAAAAGGTGTGAAAAATATGAAGTGCTTCAAAAGGTGTCAAAAACATGAGGAGCATGAAAAGGTCTGAAAAATAGGAGGAGCATGAAGCGGTGTTCAAAAAAATGAAGAGCCTGGAGAAGTGTGAAAAATATGAAGAGCTTCAAAAAGTGTCAAAAATATGAGGAGCATTAAACGGTCTGAAAAATAGGAGAAGCATGAAGTGGTGTTGAAAAATATGAAGAGCCTGAAAAGGTGTGAAAAATATGAAGAGCTTCAAAGGTGTCAAAATTATGAGGAGCATGAAACGCTCTGAAAAAGAGGAGGAGCAGCAAGCGATGTTGAAAAACATGAAGAGCGTGAAAAGGTGTGAAAAATATGAAGAGCTTAAAAAGGTGTCAAAAATATGAGGAGCATGAAAGGGTCTGAAAAATAGTAGGAGCATGAAGCGGTGTTGAAAAACATGAAGAGCCTGAAAAGGTGTGAAAAATATGAAGAGCTTCAAAAGTGGTCAAAAATATGAGAAGCATGAAACGGTCTGAAAAATAGGAGGAGCATGAAGTGGTGCTGAAAAACGTGAAGAGCCTGAAAAGGTGTGAAAAATATGAAGAGCTTCAAAAGGCGTCAAAAATATGAGGAGCATGAAACGGTCTGAAAAATAGGAGAAGCATGAAACGGTCTGAAAAATAGGAGGAGCATGAAGCGGTTTGAAAAACATGAAGAGCCTTAAAAAGTGTGAAAAATATGAAGAGCTTCAAAAGGTGTCAAAAATATGAGGAGAATGAAACGGTCTGAAAATTAGGAGGAGCATGAAGCGGTGTTGAAAACATAAAGAGCCTGAAACAGTGTGAAATATATGAAGAGCCTCAAAGGTGTCAAAAATATGAGGAGCAAGAAACGGTCTGAAAAATAGAAGGAGCTTGAAGTGGTGTTGAAAAACATGAAGAGACTGAAAACGTGTGAAAAATATGAAGAGCTTCAAAAAGGTGTCAAATATATAGGGGGTGAAACGGTCTGAAAAATATGAGGAGCAAGAAACTGTTTTCAAAAATATGAAGAGCCTGAAAAGTTGTGAAAAATGTGAAGAGCTTCAAAAGGTGTCAAAAATGAGATGAGCATGAAACGGTCTGAAAAATAAGAGGAGCATGAAACGGTGATCAAAACGTGAAGAGCCTGAAAAGGTGTGAAAAATATGAAGAGCTTCAAAAGGTGTGAAATACATGAGGAGCATGAAACGGGCTGAAAAATAGGACAAGCATGAAGTGGTGTGGAAAAACATGAAGAGCCTGAAAATGTGTGAAAAATATGAAGAGCTTCAAAAGGTGTGAAATACATGAGGAGCATGAAACTCTCTGAAAAATAGAAGGAGCATGAAGCGGTGTTCAAACATGAAGAGCCTGAAAAGGCGTGAAAAATATGAAGAGCTTCAAAAGGTGTCAAAAATATTAGAAGCATGAAACGGTCTGAAAAATAGGAGGAGCACGAAGCGGTGTTCAAAAACATGAATAGCCTGAAAAAGTGTGAAAATATGAAGAGCTTCAAAAGGTGTCAAAAATAAGAGAAGCATGAAACGGTCTGAAAAATATGAGGAGCATGAAGCGGTGTTGAAAAACATGCAGAGCCTGAGAACTTGTGAAAAACATGAAGAGCTTCAAAAGGTGTCAAAAATATGAGGAGAATGAAACGGTCTGAAAAATAGGAGGATCATGAAGCGGTGTTGAAAAACATGAAGAGTCTGAAAAGGTGTGAAAGATATGTAGAGTTTCTAAAGATGTCAAAAATATGAGGAACATGAAACGGTCTGAAAAATAGGAGGAGCATGAAGTGGTGTTGAAAAACATGAAGAGCCTGAAAAAGTGTGAAAAATTTGAAGAGCTTCAAAAGGTGAGAAATACATGAGGAGCATGAAACTCTCTGAAAAATAGGAGAAGCATGAACCGGTGTTGAAAAACATGAAGAGCCTGAAAAGGTGTGAAAAATATGAGAGCTTCAAAAGGTGTCAATAATAAGAGGTGCATGAAACAGTCTGAAAAATAGGAGAAGTATGAATCTGTCTGAAAAATAGGAGAAGCATGAAGCGGTGTTGAAAAAAATGAAGAGCCTGAAAAGGTGTGAAAAATATGAAAAGCTTCAAAAGGTGTCAAAAATATGAGGAGCATGAAACGGTCTGAAAAATAGGTGGAGCAAAAGCGGTGTTGAAAAATATGAAGAGCCTGGAAAGGTGTGCAAAATATGAAGAGCTTCAAAAGGTGTGAAATATATGAAGAGCTTCAAAAGGTGTCAAAAATGAGATGAGCATTAAACGGTCTGAAAAATAGGAGGAGCATGAAACGGTGATCAAAAACATGAAGAGCCTGAAAAGGTGTGAAAAATATGAAGAGCTTCAAAAGGTGTGAAATTCATGAGGAGCATGAAACGGGCTGAAAAATAGGAGAAGCATGAAGGGATGTGGAAAAACATGAAGAGCCTGAAAAGGTTTGAAAAATATGAAGAGCTTCAAAAGGTGTGAAAAATTTGAAGAGCTTCAAAAGGTGTCAAAATGAGATGAGCATGAAACGGTCTGAAAAATAGGAGGAGCATGAAGTGGTGTTGAAAAAAATGAAGAGCCTGAAAAGGTGTGAAATATATAAAGAGCTTCAAAAGGTGTCAAAAATATGAGGAGAATGAAACGGTCTGCAAATTAGGAGAAGCCTGAAATGGTGTTCAAAAACATGAAGAGCCTGAAAAGGTGTGAAAAATATGAAGAGCTTCAAAAGGTGTAAAAAATGAGATGAGCATGAAACCGTCTGAAAAATAGGAGGAGCATGAAGTGGTGTTGAACAAAACGAAGAGCCTGAAAAGGTGTGAAACATATGAAGAGCTTCAAAAGGTGTCAAAATTATGAGGAACATGAAACGGCCTGAAAAATTGGAGGAGCATGAAGCGGTGTTCAAAAATATGAAGAGCCTGAAAAGGTGTGAAAAATATGAAGAGCTTCAAAAGGTGTGAAATACATGAGTAGTTTGAAACGGGCTGAAAAATAGGAGAAGCATGAAGTGGTGTGGAAAAATATGAAGAGCGTGAAAAGGTGTGGAAAATATGAAGAGCTTCAAAACGTGTGAAATACATGAGGAGCATGAAACTCTCTGAAAAATAGAAGGAGCATGAAGCGGTGTTCAAACATGAAGAGCCTGAAAAGGTGTGAAAAATATGAAGAGCTTCAAACGGTGTCAAAAATATGAGGAGCATGAAACGGTCTGAAAAATAGGAGGAGCAAGAAGCCGTGTTCAAAAACATGAAGAGCCTGAAAAGGTCTGAAAAATATGAAGAGCTTGAAAAGGTGTGAAATATATGAAGAGCTTCAAAAGGTGTCAAAAATGAGATGAGGATGAAACGATCTGAAAAATAGGAGGAGCATGAAGTGGTGTTGAAAAAAATGAAGAGCCTGAAAAGGTGTGAAAAATATGAAGAGCTTCAAAAGGTGTGAAATATATGAGGAGCATGAAACGGTCTGAAAAACAGGAGGAGTATGCAGCGGTTAAAAAACATGAAGAGCCTGAAAAGGTGTGAAAAATATGAAGAGCTCCAAAAGTTTTCAAAAATATGTGGAGCGTGAAACGGTCTCAAAAATAGGAGGAGCGGGAAGCGGTGATGAAAAACATGAAGAGCCTGAAAACGTGTGATAAAACATGAAGAGCTTCAAAGGTGTCAGAAATATGAGGAGCATGAAACGCTCACAAAAATAGGAGGAGCATGAAGCGGTGTTGAAAAACATGAAGAGCCTGAAATGGTGTGAAAAATATGAAAGCTTCAAAAGGTGTCAATAATAAGAGGTGCATGAAACAGTCTGAAAAATTGGAGGAGCATGAAACTGTCTGAAAAATAGGAGAAGCATGAAGCGGTGTTGAAAAACATGAAGAGCCTGAAAGGGTGTGAAAAATATGAGAGCTTCAAAAGGTATCAATAATAAGAGGTGCATGAAACAGTCTGAAAATTAGGAGGAGCATGAAACTGTATGAAAAATAGGAGAAGCATGAAGCGGTGTTGAAAAATATTAAGAGCCTGAAAAGGTGTGAAAATATGAAAAGCTTCAAAAGGTGTCAAAAATATGAGGAGCATGAAACGGTCTGAAAAATAGGAGGAGCATGAAACGGTGATAAAAAACATGAAGAGCCTGAAAAGATGTGAAAAATATGAAGAGCTTCAAAAGGTGTGAAATACATGAGGAGCATGGAACGGGCTGAAAAATAGGAGAAGCATGAAGGGGTGTGGAAAAACATGAAGAGCCTGAAAAGGTTTGAAAAATATGAAGAGCTTCAAAAGGTGTGAAATACATGAGGAGCATGAAACTCTCTGAAAAATATAAATAGCATGAAGCGTTGTTGAAAAACATGAAGAGCCTGAAAACGTGTGAAAATATGAAGAGCTTCAAAAAAATGAAAAATATGAAGAGCTTCAAAAGGTGTGAAATACATGAGGAGCATGAAACTCTCTGAAAAATAGAAATAGCATGAAGCGTTGTTGAAAAACATGAAGAGCCTGAAAACGTGTGAAAATATGAAGAGCTTCAAAAATATGAAAAATATGAAGAGCTTCAAAAGGTGTGAAAAATTTGAAGAACTTCAAAAGGTGTCAAAATGAGATGAGCATGAAACGGTCTGAAAAAAAGGAGGAGCATGAAGCGGTGTTGAAAATCATAAAGAGCCTGAAAAGTTGTGAAAAATATGAAGAGCTTCAAAAGGTGTGAAAAATATGAAGAGCTTCAAAAGGTGTAAAAAATGAGATGAGCATGAAACGGTCTGAAAAATAGGAGGAGCATGAAACGGTGATAAAAAACATGAAGAGCCTGAAAAGATGTGAAAAATATGAAGAGCTTCAAAAGGTGTGAAATACATGAGGAGCATGAAACGGGCTGAAAAATAGGAGAAGCATGAAGTGGTGTTGAAAAACATGAAGAGCCTGAAAAGGTGTGAAAAATATGAAGAGCTTCAAAAGGTGTGAAATACATGAGGAGCATGAAACTCTCTGAAAAATAGAAGGAGCATGAAGCGGTGTTCAAACATGAAGAGCCTGAAAAGGCGTGAAAAATATGAAGAGCTTCAAAAGGTGTCAAAAATATTAGGAGCATGAAACGGTCTGAAAAATAGGAGGAGCACGAAGCGGTGTTCAAAAACATGAAGAGCCTGAAAAGGTGTGAAAATATGAAGAGCTTCAAAAGGTGTAAAAATATGAGAAGCATGAAACGGTCTGAAAAATAGGAGGAGCATTAAGCGGTGTTCAAAAACATGAAGAGCGTGAAAAGGTGTGAAAAAAAGGAAGAGCTTCAAAAGGTGTCAAAAATATGAGAAGCATGAAACGGTCTGAAAAATATGAGGAGCATGAAGCGGTGTTGAAAAACATGCAGAGCCTGAGAACTTGTGAAAAATATGAAGAGCTTCAAAAGGTGTCAAAAATATGAGGAGAATGAAACGGTCTGAAAAATAGGAGGAACATGAAGCGGTGTTGAAAAACATGAAGAGTTTGAAAAGGTGTGAAAGATATGTAGAGTTTCTAAAGATGTCAAAAATATGAGGAGCATGGAACGGTCTGAAAAATAGGAGGAGCATGAAGTGGTGTTGAAAAACATGAAGAGCCTGAAAAGGTGTGAAAAATTTGAAGAGCTTCAAAAGGTGAGAAATACATGAGGAGCATGAAACTCTCTGAAAAATAGGAAAGCATGAACCGGTGTTGAAAAACATGAAGAGCCTGAAAAGGTGTGAAAAATATGAGAGCTTCAAAAGGTGTCAATAATAAGAGGTGCATGAAACAGTCTGAAAAATAGGAGGAGCATGAATCTGTCTGAAAAATAGGAGAAGCATGAAGCGGTGTTGAAAAAAATGAAGAGCCTGAAAAGGTGTGAAAAATATGAAAAGCTTCAAAAGGTGTCAAAAATATGAGGAGCATGAAACGGTCTGAAAAATAGGTGGAGCATGAAGCGGTGTTGAATAATATGAAGAGCCTGGAAAGGTGTGCAAAATATGAAGAGCTTCAAAAGGTGTGAAATATATGAAGAGCTTCAAAAGGTGTCAAAAATGAGATGAGCATGAAACGGTCTGAAAAATAGGAGGAGCATGAAACGATGATCAAAACCATGAAGAGCCTGAAAAGGTGTGAAAAATGTGAAGAGCTTCAAAAGGTGTGAAATACATGAGGAGCATGAAACGGGCTGAAAAAAAGGAGAAGCATGAAGGGGTGTGGCAAAACATGAAGAGCCTGAAAAGGTTTGAAAAATATGAAGAGCTTCAAAAGGTGTGAAATACATGAGGAGCATGAAACTCTCTGAAAAATAGAAATAGCATGAAGCGGTGTTGAAAAACATGAAGAGCCTGAAAACGTGTGAAAATATGAAGAGCTTCAAAAATATGAAAAATATGAAGAGCTTCAAAAGGTGTGAAAAATTTGAAGAGCTTCAAAAGGTGTCAAAATGAGATGAGCATGAAACGGTCTGAAAAATAGGAGGAGCATGAAGCGGTTTTGAAATTCATAAAGAGCCTGAAAAGTTGTGAAAAATATGAAGAGCATCAAAAGACGTGAAAAATTTGAAGAGCTTCAAAAGGTGTCAAAATGAGATGAGCATGAAACGGTCTGAAAAATAGGAGGAGCATGAAGTGGTGTTGAAAAAAATGAAGAGCCTGAAAAGGTGTGAAATATATAAAGAGCTTCAAAAGGTGTCAAATATATGAGGAGAATGAAACGGTCTGCAAATTAGGAGAAGCCTGAAATGGTGTTCAAAAACATGAAGAGACTGAAAAGGTGTGAAAAACATGAAGAGCCTGAAAAGGTGTGAAAAATATGAAGAGCTTCAAAAGGTGTAAAAAATGAGATGAGCATGAAACCGTCTGAATAATAGGAGGAGCATGAAGTGGTGTTGAAAAAAATGAAGAGCCTGAAAAGGTGTGAAACATATGAAGAGCTTCAAAAGGCGTCAAAATTATGAGGAACATGAAACGGCCTGAAAAATTGGAGGAGCATGAAGCGGTGTTCAAAAATATGAAGAGCCTGAAAAGGTGTGAAAAATATGAAGAGCTTCAAAAGGTGTGAAATGCATGAGTAGTTTGAAACGGGCTGAAAAATAGGAGAAGTATGAAGTGGTGTGGAAAAATATGAAGAGCGTGAAAAGGTGTGGAAAATATGAAGAGCTTCAAATGGTGTGAAATACATGAGGAGCATGAAACTCTCTGAAAAATAGAAGGAGCATGAAGCGGTGTTCAAACATGAAGAGCCTGAAAAGGTGTGAAAAATATGAAGAGCTTCAAACGGTGTCAAAAATATGAGGAGCATGAAACGGTCTGAAAAATAGGAGGAGCAAGAAGCCGTGTTCAAAAACATGAAGAGCCTGAAAAGGTCTGAAAAATATGAAGAGCTTCAAAAGGTGTGAAATATATGAAGAGCTTCAAAAGGTGTCGAAAATGACATGAGCATGAAACGGTCTGAAAAACAGGAGGAGCATGAAGTGGTGTTGAAAAACATGAAGAGCCTGAAAAAGTGTGAAAAATATAAAGAGCTTAGGAAGGTGTGAAAAATATTAAGAGCTTCAACAGGTGTCAAAAATTAGATGAGCATGAAACGGTCTGAAAAATTGGAGGAGCAAGAAGTAGTGTTGAAAAAAATGAAGAGCCTGAAAAGGTGTGAAAAATATTAAAAGCTTCAAAAAGTGTCAAAAATATGAGGAGCATGAAACGGTCTGAAAAGTAGGTGGAGCATGAAGCGGTGTTGAAAAATATGAAGAGCCTGGAAAGGTGTGCAAAATATGAAGAGCTTCAAAGGGTGTGAAATATATGAAGAGCTTCAAAAGGTGTCGAAAATGACATGAGCATGAAACGGTCTGAAAAATAGGAGGAGCATGAAACGGTGATAAAAAACATGAAGAGCCTGAAAAGGTGTGAAAAATATGAAGAGCTTCAAAAAGTGTGAAATACATGAGGAGCATGAAACGGGCTGAAAAATAGGAGAAGCATGAAGGGGTGTGGAAAAACATGAAGAGCCTGAAAAGTTGTGAAACATATGAAGAGCTTCAAAAGGTGTCAAAATTATGAGGAGCATGAAACGGCCTGAAAAATTGGAGGAGCATGAAGCGGTGTTCAAAAATATGAAGAGCCTGAAAAGGTGTGAAAAATATGAAGAGCTTCAAAAGGTGTCACAATTATGAGGAGCATGAAACGGCCTGAAAAATTGGAGGAGCATGAAGCGGTGTTCAAAAATATGAAGAGCCTGAAAAGCTGTGAAACGTATGAAGAGCTTCAAAAGGTGTCAAAATTATAAGGAGCATGAAACGGCCTGAAAAATTGGAGGAGCATGAAGCGGTGTTCAAAAATATGAAGAGCCTGAAAAGGTGTGAAAAATATGAAGAGCTTCAAAAGGTGTCAAAAATATGAGGAGCATGAAAGGGTCTGAAAAATAGGAGGAGCATGAAACGGTGATCAAAAACATGAAGAGCCGGAAAAGGTGTGAAAAATATGAAGAGCTTCAAAAGGTGTGAAATACATAAGGAGTTTGAAACGGGCTGAAAAATAGGAGAAGCATGAAGTTATGTGGAAAAATATGAAGAGCCTGAAAAGGTGTGGAAAATATGAAGAGCTTCAAAAGGTGTGAAATACATGAGGAGCATGAAACTCTCTGAAAAATAGAAGGAGCATGAAGCGGTGTTCAAACATGAAGAGCCTGAAAAGGTGTGAAAAATATGAAGAGCTTCAAACGGTGTCAAAAATATGAGGAGCATGAAACGGTCTGAAAAATAGGAGGAGCAAGAAGCTGTGTTCAAAAACATGAAGAGCCTGAAAATGTCTGAAAAATATGAAGAGCTTGAAAAAGTGTGAAATATATGAAGAGCTTCAAAAGGTGTCAAAAATGAGATGAGCATGAAACGGTGTGAAAAATAGGAGGAGAATGAAGCGGTTTTGAAAAAAATGAAGAGGCTGAAAAGGTGTGAAATATATGAAGAGCTTCAAGAGGTGTCAAAAATATGAAGAGCAGGAAATGGTCTGAAAAATAGGAGGATCATGAAGCGGTGTTCAAAAACATGAAGAGCCTGAAAAGGTGTGAAAAATATGAAGAGCTTCAAAAGGTGTGAAAAATATGAGGAGCATGAAACGGTCTGAAAAATAGAAGCGGCATGAAATGGTGTTCAAAAACATGAAGAGCTTGAAAAGTTGTGAAAAATATGAAGAGCTTCAAAAGGTGTGAAATACATGAGGAGCATGAAACAGGCCGAAAAATAGGTGAAGCATGAAGTGGTGTTGAAAAACATGAAGAGCCTGAAAAGGAGTGAAAAATATGAAGAGCTTCAAAAGGTGTCAAACATATGAAGAACATGAAACGGTCTGAAAAATAGGAGGATCATGAAGCAGTGTTCAAAAACATGAAGAGCCTGAAAATGTGTGAAAAATATGAAGAGCTTCAAAATGTGTCAAATATATGAGGAGCATGAAACGGCCTGAAAAATAGGAGGAGCATGAAACGGTGATTAAAAACATGAAGAGCCTGAAAAGGTCTGAAAAATATGAAGAGCTTCAAAAGGTGTGAAATACATGAGGAGCATGAAACAGGCCGAAAAATAGGTGAAGCATGAAGTGGTGTGGAAAAACATGAAGAGCCTAAAATGTTGTGAGAAATATGAAGAGCTTCAAAAGTTGTGAAATACATGAGGAGCAAGAAACTCTCTGAAAAATAGGAGGAGCATGAAGCGATGTCAAAAACATGAAGAGCCTAAAAAGTTGTGAGAAATATGAAGAGCTTCAAAAGGTGTCAAAAATGAGATGAGCATGAAACGGTCTGAAAAATAGGGGGAGCAAGAAGCGGTGTTGAAAAACATGAAGAGCCTAAAAAGTTGTGAAAAATATGAAAAGCTTCAAAAGGGGTCAAAAATGAGATGAGCATGAAACGGTCCGAAAAATAGGATGATCATGTAACGGTGTTGAAAAACATGAAGAGCCAGAAAAGGTTGAAAAATATGAAAAGCTTCAAAAGGGGTCAAAAATGAGATGAGCATGAAACGGACTGAAAAATAGGAGGATCTTGAAACGATGTTGAAAAACATGAAGAGCCTGAAAAGGTCTGCAAAATAATAGGAGCTTCAAAAGGTGTGAAAAATATGAGGAGCATGAATCGGTCTGAAAAATAGGAGTAGCATGTAGGTGTGTTCAAAAACATGAAGAGCCTGAAAACGTGTGAAAAATATTAAGAGCTTCAAAAGGTGTCAAAAATATGAGGAGGATGAAACGGTCTGAAAAATAGGAGGAGCATGAAGCGTTGTTGAAAAACGTGAAGAGCCTGAAAACGTGTGAAAAATATTAAGAGCTTCAAAAGGTGTGAAAAATATTAGGAGCATGAATCGGTCTGAAAAATAGGAGGAGCATGAAGCGTTGTTGAAAAAAGTGAAGAGCCTGAAAATGTGTGAAAAATATTAAGAGCTTCAAAAGGTGTGAAAAATATGAAGAACTTCAAAAGGTATCAAAAATCGAAGAGCAGGAAATGGTCTAAAAAATAGGAGGAGCATGAAGTGGTGTTAAAAACATGAAGAGCCTGAAAAGGTGTGAAATATAGGAAGAGCTTCAAAAGGTGTCAAAAGTATGAGGAGAATGAAACGGTCTAAAAATAGGAGGAGAATGAAGTGGTGTTGAAAAACATGAAGAGCTTGAAAAGTGTGAAAAATATGAAGAGCTTCTAAAGGTGTCAAAAATATGAGGAGCATGAAAAGGTCTGAAAAATAGGAGAAGCATGAAGTGGTGTTGAAAAAAAAAAGAGCTTGAAAAGTGTGAAAAATATGAAGAGCATCAAAAGGTGTCAAAAATATGAGGAGCATGAAACGGTCTGAAAAATAGGAGGAGCATGAAGCGGTGTTGAAAAATATGAAGAGCCTGAAAACGTGTGAAAAAATATGAAGAGCTTCAAAAGGTATGAAAAATATGAAGAGCTTCAAAAGGTGTCAAAAATTTGAGGAGCAAGAGACCGTCTGAAAAACAGGAGGAGCATGAAGCGGTGTTGAAAAACATGAAGAGCATGAAAAGATGCCCAAAACATGAAGAGCTTCAAATGGTGTTAAAAATATGAGGAGCATAAAACGTTCTGAAGTATAGGAGGAGCATGAAGCGGTGTTGAAAAACATGAAGAGCATGAAAAGGTGCCAAAAATATGAAGAGCTTCAAAAGGTATCAAAAATGGGAGCAGCATGAAACGGTCGGAAACATAGGAGGAGCATGAAGCGATGTTGAAAAACATGAAGAGCCTGAAAAGGTGTGAAATACTTGAAGAGCTTCAAAAGGTGTCAAAAATAGGAGGAGTCTGAAACGGTCTGAAATCTAGGAGGAGCATGAAGTGGTACTGAAAAACATGAAGAGCCTGTAAAGATGTGAAAAATATGAAGAGCTTCAAAAGGTGTCAAAAATGTGAGGAGCATGAAACGGTCAGAAAAATAGGAGGAGCATGAAGCGGTGTCAAAAATATGAAGAGCCTCAAAAGTTGTGAAAAATATGAAGAGCTTCAAAAAGTGTCAAAAATACGAGGATCATGAAACGGTCTGAAAAATAGGAGAAGCATGAAGTGTTGTTGAAAAACATGAAGAGCCTGAAAAGGTGTGAAATATATGAAGAGCTTCAAAAGGTGTCAAAAATATGAGGAGCATGAAACGGTGTGAAAATAGGAGGAGGATGAAACGGTCTGAAAAATAATAGGAGCATGAATCGATGTTGAAAACATGAAGAGCATGAAGAGGTGTGAAAAATATGAAGAGCTTCAAAAGGTGTCAAAAATATTAGCAGCAAGAAACGGTCTGAAAAATAGGAGGAGCATGAAGCGGTGTTGAAAAACATGAAGAGCCTGAAAATGTGTGAAAAATATGAAGGGCTTTAAAAGGGGTCAAAAATATGAGGCACCTGTAACTGTCTGAAAAATAGGAGGAGCATGAAGCGGTGTTGAAAAACATGAAGAGCTTGAAATGGGGTGAAATATATGAAGAGCTTCAAAAGGTGTCAAAAATAGGAGGAGTATGAAACGGTCTGAAATCTAGGAGGAGCATGAAGTGTTATTGAAAAACATGAAGATCATGAAAAGGTGTGAAATATGAAGAGCTTCAAAAGGTGTCAAAAATGTGAGGAGCATGAAACGGTCTGAAAAATAGGAGGAGCATGAAGCCATGTTCAAAAACATGAAGAGCCTGAAAAGGTGTGAAAAATATGAAGAGCTTCAAAAGGTGTCAAATTATGAGGAGAATGAAACGGTGTGAAAAATAGGAGGAGCATGAAACGGGTTGAAAAATAGGAGGAGCATGAAGCGGATTCCACAAAAATGAAGAGCCTGAAAAGGTGGAAAGTATATGAAGAGCTTCAAAAGCTGTCAAAAATTTGAGGAGCATGAAACGGTATGAAAAATAGGAGGAGTGTGAAGCGGTGTTCAAAAACATGAAGAGTTTAAAAGGTGTGAAAAATATGAAGAGCTTCAAAAGTTGTGAAAAATATGAAAAGCATAAAACGGTCTGAAAAATAGGAGGAGCATGAAACGGACTGAAAAATAGGAGGAGCATGAAGCGGTGTTGAAAAACATGAAGAGTCTGAAAAGTTGTGAAAAATATGAAGAGCTTCAAAAGGTGTCAAAAATTTGAGGAGCATGAAAAGTTCTGAAGAATAGGAAGAGCATGATGCAGTGTTGAAAAACATGAAGAGCCTGAAAAGGTGTGAAAAATATGAAGCACTTCAAAAGATGTCAAAATTATGAGGAGCATGAAACAGTTGAAAAATAGGAGGAGCATGAAGCAGTGTTCAAAAACATGAAGAACCGGAAAAGGTGTGAAAAATATGAAGAGCTTCAAAAGGTGTGAAAATTATGAGGAGCATGAAACGGTCTGAAAAATAGGAGGAGCATGAAGGGGTGTTCAAAAACATGAAGAGCCTGAAAAAGTGTGAAATATATGAAGAGCTTCAAAAGGTGTCAAAAATATGAGGAGCATGAAACGGTCTGAAAAATAGGAGGAGCATGAAACGGTCTGAAAAATGGGAGGAGCATGAAGCGGTGTTGAAAAACATGAAGTTCCTGAAAAGCTGTGAAAATAAGACAAGCTTCAAAAGGTGTGAAAAATATGAGGAGCATGAAACGGTCTGAAAAATAGGAGGTGCATGAAGCGGTGTCGAAAAACATGAAGAGCCTGAGAACGTGTGAAAAATATGAAGAGCTTCTAAAGGTGTGAAAAATATGAAGAGCTTCAAAAGCTGTCAAAAATGAGATGAGCATGAAACGGTCTGAAAAATAGGAGGAGCATGAAGTGGTGTTGAAAAACATGATGAGCCTGAAAAAGTGTGAAATATATGAAGAGCTTCAAAAGGTGTCAAAAATATGAGGAGCATGAAACGGTCTGAAAAATAGGAGGAGCATGAAGCGGTGTTGAAAAACATGAAGAGTCTGAAAAGGTGTGAAAAATATGAAGAGCTTCAAAAGTTGTCAAAAATATGATGAGCATGAACGGTCCGGAAAATAGCAGGAGCATGAAGCGGTCTTGAAAACCAAGAAGAGCCTGAAAAGGTGTGAAAAATAAGAAGAGCTTCAAAATGTTTCAAAATTATGAGGAGAATGAACGGTCTGAAAAATAGGAGGAGCATGAAGCGGTGTTGAAAAACATGAAGAGCCTGAAAAGGTGTGAAATATATGAAGAACTTCAAAAGGTGTGAAGTACATGAGGAGCATTAAACGCTCTGAAAAATAGAAGCATGAAGTTTTGTTCAAAAACATGAAGAGCCTGAAAAGGTGTGAAATATATGAAGATCTTCAAAAGGTGTGAAAAATATGAGGGGCATGAAACGGTCTGAAAAATAGGAGGTGCATGAAGCGGTGTTGAAAACATGAAGAGCCTGAAAACCTGTGAAAAATATGAACAGCTTCAAAAGGTGTGAAAAATATGAAGAGCTTCAAAAGGTGTGAAAAATATGAAGAGCTTCAAACGGTGTCAAAAATGAGATGAGCATGAAATGGCCTAAAAAATAGGAGGAGCATGAAGTGTTGGTGAAAAACATGAAGAGCGTGAAAAGGTGTGAAAAATATGAAGAGCCTCAAAAGGTGTGAAAAATATGAGAAACATGACATGATCTGAAATATTGGAGGAGCATGAAGCGGTGTTGAAGAACATGAAGAGCCTGAAAAGGTGTGAAAAATATGAAGAGCTTCAAAAGTTGTCAAAAATATGAGGAGCAAGAAACGGTCTGAAAAAGAGGAGGAGCATGAAGTGGTGTTGAAAAATATGAAGAGCCTGAAAAGGTGTGAAATATGTAAAGAGCTTCAAAAGGTGTCAAAAATATGAGGAGCATGAAACGGTCTGAAAAATAGGAGGAGCATGAAGCTGTGTTGAAAAACATGAAGAGCCTGAAAAGGTGTGAACAATATTAAGAGCTTCAAAAGGTGTCAAAAAT
Source organism: Dama dama (assembly GCF_033118175.1). Lineage (NCBI taxonomy): Eukaryota > Metazoa > Chordata > Mammalia > Artiodactyla > Cervidae > Dama > Dama dama. Next base: position 1,517,572 of record NW_026870948.1, on the reverse strand, counting down.
ATGTGGAGCAAGTAACGGTTTGAAAAATAGGAGGAGCATGAAGCGGTGTTCAAAAACATGAAGATCCTGAAAAGGTGTGAAAAATACGAAGAGCTTCAAAAGGTGTGAAATACATGAGGAGCATGAAACCGTCTGAAAAATAGGAAGAGCATGAAGCGATGTTCAAAAACATGAAGAGCCTGAAATGGTGTGAAAAATATCAAGAGTTTCAAAAGGTGTGAAAAATATGATGAGCATGAAATGGTCTGAAAAATAGGAGGAGCAAGAAGCGGTGTTCAAAAACATGAAGAGCCTGAAAAGGTGTGAAAAAGATGAAGAGCTTCAAAAGCTGTCAAAAATATGAGGAGCATGAAATGGTCTGAAAAATAGGAGGAGAATGAAGCGGTGTTTAAAAACATGAAGAGCCTGAAAAGGTGTTGAAAAATATGAAGAGACTCAAAACTTGTCAAAAATATGAGGAGCATGAAACGGTCTGAAAAATAGGAGGAGCATGAAAAGATGTTGAAAAACATGAAGAGCCTGAAAACGTGTGAAAATATGAAGATCTTCAAAAGGTGTGAAAAATATGAAGAGCTTCAAAAGGTGTCAAAAATGAGATGAGCATGAAACTGTCTGAAAAATGGGAGGAGCATGAAGTGGTGTTCAAAAAAATGAAGAGCCTAAAAAGGTGTGAAAAATATGCAGACTTTCAAAAGAAATCAAAAATATGAAGAGCATGAAACGGTCTGAAAAGTAGGAGGAGCATGAAGCGGTATTCAAAAACATGAAGAGCCTGAAAAGGTGTGAAAAAAGTGAAGAGCTTCAAAATGTCTCAAAAAAATGAGTAGCATGAAACGGTCTGAAAAATCGGAGGAGCATGAAACGGTGTTCAAAAACCTGAAGAGCCTGAAAAGGTGTGAAAAATATGACGAGCTTCAAAACGTGTCAAAAATATGAGGAGCATGATACGGTCTGAAAAATAGGAGGAGCAAGAAGCGGTGTTGAAAAACATGAAGAACCTGAAAAGGTGTGAAAAATATGAAGAACTTCAAAAGGTGTGAAAAATATGAGGAGCATGTAACGGTCTGAATAATAGGAGAAGCATGAAGCGGTGTTCATAAACATGGAGACCCTGAAAAGTTGTGAAAAATATGAAGAACTTCAAAAGGTGTGAAAAATATGAAGAGCTTCAAAATGTGTCAAAAAGAGATGAGCATGAAACGGTCTGAAAAATATGAGGAGCATGAAGTGGTTTTGAAAAACCTGAAGAGCCTGAAAAGGTGTGAGAAATATGAAGAGTTTCAAAAGGTATCAAAAATATGAGGAGACTGAAACGGTCTGAAAAATAAGAGGAGCATGAATCGGTGTTCAAAAACATGAAGAGTCTGAAAAGGTGTGGAATATATGAAGACCTTCAAAAGGTGTCAAAGGTATGAGGAGAATGAAACGGTCTGAAAAATACGAGGAGCATGAAACGGTGTTCAAAAACATGAAGAGCCTGAAAAGATGTGAAAAATATGAAGAGCTTCAAAAGGTGTCAAAAATATGAGGAGCATGAAACGGTCTGAAAAATAGAAGCAGCATGAAGCGGTGTTGAAATAGATAAAGAGCCTGAAAACGTGTGAAAAATATGAAGAGATTCAAAAGGTGTGAAAAATATGAAGAGCTTCAAAAGGTGTGAAAAGAATGAAGAGCTTCAAAAGGTGTCAAAAATATGAGGAACATGAAATGGTCTGAAAAATTGGAGGAGCATGAAGCCGTGTTCAAAAACATGAACAGCTTGAAAATGTGTGAAGAATATGAAGAGCCTGAAAAGTTATGAAAAATACGAAGAGCATCAAAAGGTGTCAAATATATGAGGAGCATGAAACGGTCTGAAAAATAGGAGGATCATAAAGCGTTGTTGAAAAACATGAAGAGCCTGAAAATGGTGTGAAAAATATCAAGAGCTTCAAAAGATGTCAAAAATGATATGTGCATGAAACGGTCTGAAAAATAGGAGGAGCATGAAACGGTGTTCAAAAACATGAAGAGCCTGAAAAGGTGTGAAAAAATATGAAGAGCCTCAAAAAATGTCAAAAATATGAGGAATATGAAACGGTCTGAAAAATAGGAGGATCATAAAGCGGTGTTGAAAAACATGAAGAGCCTGAAAATGGTGTGAAAAATATGAAGAGCTTCAAAAGGAGTCAAAAATGAAATGTGCATGAAACTGTCTGAAAAATATGAGGAGCATGAAGTGGTTGTGAAAAACATGAAAAGCCTGAAAATGTGTGCAAAATACGAAGAGCTTCAAAAGGTGTGAAATACATGAGGAGCATGAAATGGTCTGAGAAATAGGAGGAGCATGAAGCGGTGTTCAAAAACATGTAGAGACTGAAAAGGTGTGAAAAATATGAAGAGCTTCAAAAGGAGTGAAAAATAGGAGGAGCATGAAACGGTCTGAAAAATAGGAGGAACATGAACCGGTGTTCAAATACATGAAAAGCCTGAAAAGGTGTGAAAAATATGAAGAGCTTCAAAAATATGAAAAATATGAAGAGCTTCAAAAGGTGTGAAAAATATGAAGAGCTTCAAAAGGTGTCAAAAATATGAGAAACATGAAACGGTCTGAAAAATTGGAGGAGCATGAAGCGGTGTTCAAAAACATGAAGAGCCTGAAACGGTGTGAAAAATATGAAGAGCTTCAAAAGGTGTCAAAAATATGAGGAGCATGAAACGGTCTGAAAAATAGGAGGAGCATGAAGCGGTGTTGAAAAAAATGAAGAGCCTGAAAATGTGTGAAATATATGAAGAGCTTCAAAAGGTGTGAAATACATGAGGAGCATGAGAACGGGCTGAAAAATAGGAGGAGCATGAAGCGGTGTGGCAAAACATGAAGAGCCTGAAAAGGTGTGAAAGATATGAAGAGTTTCTAAAGGTGTCAAAAATATGAGGAGCATGAAAACGTCTGAAAAATAGGAGGAGCATGAAGTTGTGTTGAAAAACATTAAGAGCCTGAAAGGGTGTGAAAAATATGAAGAGCTTCAAAAGGTGTCAAAAATATGAGGAGCATGAAACGGTCTGAAAAATAGGCGGAGCATGAAGCGGTGTTCAAAAACATGAAGAGCGTGAAAAGGTGTGAAAAATATGAAGAGTTTCAAAAGGTGTCAAACATAAGAGGAGCATGAAACGGTCTGAAAAATAGGAGGAGCATGAAACAGTGTTCAAAAACATGAAGAGCCTGAAAATGGTGTGAAAAATATCAAAGGCTTCAAAAAGTGTCAAAAATGAGATGTGCATGAAACGGTCAGAAAAATAGGAGGAGCATGAAACGGTGTTCAAAAACATGAAGAGCCTCAAAATGTGTGAAAAATATGAAGTACTTCAACAGGTGTCTAATATATGAGGAGCAGGAAACGGTCTGAAAAATAGGAGGATCATAAAGCGGTGTTGAAAAACATGAAGAGCCTGAAAATGGTGTGAAAAATATCAAAGGCTTCAAAAAGTGTCAAAAATGAGATGTGCATGAAACGGTCAGAAAAATAGGAGGAGCATGAAACGGTGTTCAAAAACATGAAGAGCCTGAAAAGGCGTGAAAAATATGAAGAGCCTCAAAAAATGTCAAAAATATGAGGAATATGAAACGGTCTGAAAAATAGGAGGATCATAAAGCGGTGTTGAAAAACATGAAGAGCCTGAAAATGGTGTGAAAAATATGAAGAGCTTCAAAAGGAGTCAAAAATGAAATGTGCATGAAACGGTCTGAAAAATATGAGGAGCATGAAGTGGTTGTGAAAAACATGAAAAGCCTGAAAATGTGTGCAAAATACGAAGAGCTTCAAAAGGTGTGAAATACATGAGGAGCATGAAATGGTCTGAGAAAAAGGAGGAGCATGAAGCGGTGTTCAAAAACATGTAGAGACTGAAAAGGTGTGAAAAATGTGAAGAGCTTCAAAAGGAGTGAAAAATAGGAGGAGCACGAAACGGTCTGAAAAATAGGAGGAGCATGAATCGGTGTTCAAATACATGAAAACCCTGAAATGGTGTGAAAAATATGAAGAGCTTCAAATATATGAAAAATATGAAGAGCTTCAAAAGGTGTGAAAAATATGAAGAGCTTCAAAAGGTGTCAAAAATATGAGAAACATGAAACGGTCTGAAAAATTGGAGGAGCATGAAGCGGTGTTCAAAAACATGAAGAGCCTGAAAAGGTGTGAAAAATATGAAGAGCTTCAAAAGGTGTCAAAAATATGAGGAGCATGAAATGGTCTAAAAAATCGGAGGAGCATGAAATGGTGTTCAACACATGAAGAGACTGAAAAGGTGTGAAAAACATGAAGAGCTTCAAATGGTGTGAAATACATGAGGAGCATGAAAATGTCTGAAAAATAGGAGGAGCAAGAAGGTGTGCTCAAAAACATGAAGAGCCTGAAAAAGTGTGAAAAATATGAACAGCTTCAAAAATATGAAAAATATGAAGAGCTTCAAAAGGTGTGAAAAATATGAGGAGCATGAAACGGTCTGAAAAATATGAGGAGCATGAAGCGCTGTTCAAAAACATGAAGAGCCTAAAAGGTGTGAAAAATATGAAGAGCTTCAAAAGGTGTCAAAAATATGAGGAGCATGAAACGGCCTCAAAAATAGGAGGAGCATGAATCGGTGATGAAAAACATGGAGAGCCTGAAAAGGTGTGAAAAATATGAAGAGCTTCAAAAGGTTTCAAAATGTGTGGAGCATGAAACGGTCTGAAAAATAGGAGGAGCATGAAGCGGTGTTGAAATACATGAAGAGCCTGAAAATGTGTGAAAAACATGAAGAGCTTAAAAAGGTGTCAAAAATATGAGGAGCCTGAAACGGTCTGAAAAAGAAGAGGAGCATGAAGCGGTGTTGAAAAACATGAAGAGCCTGAAAAGGTGTGAAAAATATGAAGAGCTTCTAAAGGTGTCAAAAGTATGAGGAGCATGAAACGGTCTTAAAAATACGAGGAGCATGCAGTGGTGTTGAAAAATATGAAGAGCCTGAAAAGTTGTGAAAAATATGCATAGCTTCAAAAGGTGTCAAAAATTAGATGAGCATGAAACGGTCTGAAATATTGGAGGAGCAAGAAGTACTGTTGAAAAAAATGAAGAGCCTGAAAAGGTGTGAAAAATATGAAAAGCTTCAAAAGGTGTCAAAAATATGAGGACCTTGAAACGGTCTGAAAAATAGGAGGAGAATGAAGCGGTGTTGAAAAATATGAAGAGCCTGAAAAGGTGTGAAAAATATGAAGAACTTCTAAAGGTGTCAAAAATATGAGGAGCAAGTAACGGTCTGAAAAATAGGAGAAGCATGAAGTGGTGTTGAAAAACATGAAGATCCTGAAAAGGTGTGAAAAATATGAAGAGCTTCAAAAGTGTGAAATACATGACGAGCATGAAATGGCCTGAAAAATACGAGGAACATGAAACGGTGTTCAAAAACATGAAGAGCCTGAAAAGGTGTGGACAATATGAAGAGCTTCAAAAGGTGTCAAAAATATGAGGAGCATGAAAACGTATGAAAAATAGGAGGAGCATGAAGTGGTGTTGAAAAACATTAAGAGCCTGAAAGGGTGTGAAAAATATGAAGAGCTTCAAAAGGTGTCAAAAATATGAGAAGCATGAAACTGTCTGAATAATAGGAGGAGCATGAAGCGGTGTTCAAAAACATGAAGAGTCTGAAAAGGTGTGAAAAATATGAACAGCTTCAAAATGTGTCAAAAATATGAGGAGCATGAAACGGTCTGAAAAATGGGAGGAGCATGAAATGGTGATCAAAAACATGAAGAGCCTGAAAAGGTGTGAAAAATATGAAAAGCTTCAAAAGGTGTGAAATACATGAGGAGCATGAAACTCTCTGAAAAATAGAAGGAGCATGAAGTGGTGTTCAAAAACATGAAGAGCCTGAAAAGTTGTGAAAATATGAAGAGCTTCAAAAATATGAAAAATATGAAGAGCTTCAAAGGGTGAGAAAAATATGAAGAGCTTCAAAATGTGTCCAAAATATGAGGAGCATGAAACGTTCTGAAAAATAGGAGGAGCATGAAGCGGTGTTGAAATACATGAAGAGCCTGAAAATGTGTGAAAAACATGAAGAGCTTAAAAAGGTGTCAAAAATATGAGGAGCCTGAAACGGTCTGAAAAAGAAGAGGAGCATGAAGCGGTGTTGAAAAACATGAAGAGCCTGAAAAGGTGTGAAAAATATGAAGAGCTTCTAAAGGTGTCAAAAATATGAGGAGCATGAAACGGTCTTAAAAATACGAGGAGCATGCAGTGGTGTTGAAAAACATGAAGAGCCTGAAAAGTTGTGAAAAATATGCATAGCTTCAAAAGGTGTCAAAAATTAGATGAGCATGAAACGGTCTGAAAAATTGGAGGAGCAAGAAGTACTGTTGAAAAAAATGAAGAGCCTGAAAAGGTGTGAAAAATATGAAAAGCTTCAAAAGGTGTCAAAAATATGAGGACCTTGAATCGGTCTGAAAAATAGGAGGAGCATGAAGCGGTGTTGAAAAACATGAAGAGCCTGAAAAGGTGTGAAAAATATGAAGAACTTCTAAAGGTGTCAAAAATATGAGGAGCATGTAACGGTCTGAAAAATAGGAGAAGCATAAAGCGGTGTTGAAAAACATGAAGAGCCTGAAAAGGTGTGAAAAATATGAAGAGCTTGAAAAGGTGTGAAATATATGAAGAGCTTCAAAAGGTATCAAAATTGAGATGAGCATGAAATTGTCTGAAAAATAGGAGGAGCATGAAACGGTGATCAAAAACATGAAGAGCCTGAAAAGGTGTGAAAAATATGAAGAGCTTCAAAAGGTGTGAAATACATGAGGAGTTTGAAACGGGCTGAAATATAGGAGAAGCATGAAGTGGTGTGGAAAAATTTGAAGAGCCTGAAAAGGTGTGAAAAATTTGAAGAGCCTGAAAAGGTGTGAAAAATATGAAGAGCCTGAAAAGGTGTGAAAAATTTGAAGAGCCTGAAAAGGTGTGAAACATTTGAAGAGCCTGGAAAGGTGTGAAAAATTTGAAGAGCCTGAAAAGGTGTGAAAAATTTGAAGAGCCTGAAAAGGTGTGAAAAATATGAAGAGCTTCAAATCGTGTGAAATACAAGAGGAGCATGAAACTCTCTGAAAAATAGGAGGAGCATGAAGCGGTTTTCAAAAACATGAAGATCTTAAAAAGTTGTGAAAAATATGAAAAGCTTCAAGAGATGTCAAAAATGAGATGAGCATGAAACGGTCTGAACAATAGGAGGATCATGAAACGGTGTTGAAAAACATGAAGAGCCTGAAAAGTTGTGAAAAATATAAAGAGCTTCAAAAGGTGTCAAAATATGAGGAGCATGAAACGGTGTGAAAAATAGGAGGAGCATGAAGATGTGTTCAAAAACATGAAGAGCCTGAAAAGGTGTGAAAAATATGAAGAGCTTCAAAAGGTGTGAAAAATATGAGGACCATGAAACGGTCTGAAAAATAGAAGCAGCATGAAACGGTGTTGAAAAACATGAAGAGCCTGAAAGGTGTGAAAAATATGAAGAGCTTCAAAACGTGTGAAATACATGAGGAGCATGAAACGGTCTGAAAATTAGGGGAAGCATGAAGTGGTGTGGAAAAACATGAAGAGCCTGAAAAGGTGTGAAAAAAATGAAGAGCTTCAAAAGTTGTCAAAAATATGAAGAGCATGAAATGGTTTGAAAAATAGGAGGATCATGAAGCGGTGATCAAAAACCTGAAGATCCTGAAAAGGTGTGAAAAATATGAACAGCTTCAAAAGGTGTCAAAAAAGAGATGAGCATGAAACGGTCTGAAAAATAGGAGGAGCATGAATCAGTGTTGAAAAACATGAAGAGCCTGAAAAGGTGTGAGAAATATGAAGAGCTTCAAAAATGTGAAAAATATGAAGAGCTTCAAAAGTTGTCAAAAATTAGATGAGCATGAAACGTCCTGAAAAATAGGAGGAGCATGAAGTGTTGTTGAAAAACATGAAGAGCCTGAAATGGTGTGAAATATATGAAGACCTTCAAAACGTGTGAAAAATATGAGGAGCTTCAAAAAGTGTCAAAATTATGAGGAGCATGAAACGGTCTGAAAAATAGGAGGAGCATGAAGCAGTGTTGAAAAATACGAGGAGCATGAAGAGGTGTTGAAAAAAATGAAGAGCCTGAAAAGGTGTGAAAAATATGAAGAGCTTCAAAAGTTGTCAAAAATTAGATGAGCATGAAACGGTCTGAAAAATAGGAGGTGCATTAAGTGGTGTTGAAAAACATGAAGAGCCTGAAATGGTGTGAAATATATGAACACCTTCAAAACGTGTGAAAAATATGAGGAGCTTCAAAAAGTGTCAAAATTATGAGGAGCATGAAACGGTCTGAAAAATAGGAGGAGCATGAATCAGTGTTGAAAAACATGAAGAGCCTGAAAAGGTGTGAGAAATATGAAGAGCTTCAAAAATGTGAAAAATATGAACAGCTTCAAAAGTTGTCAAAAATTAGATGAGCATGAAACGGTCTGAAAAATAGGAGGTGCATGAAGTGGTGTTGAAAAACATGAAGAGCCTGAAATGGTGTGAAATATATGAACACCTTCAAAACGTGTGAAAAATATGAGGAGCTTCAAAAAGTGTCAAAATTATGAGCAGCATGAAACGGTCTGAAAAATAGTAGGAGCATGAAGCGGTGTTGAAAAATACGAGGAGCATGAAGAGGTGTTGAATAAAATGAAGAGCCTGAAAAGGTGTGAAAAATATGAAGAGCTTCAAAAGTTGTCAAAAATTAGATGAGCATGAAACGGACTGAAAAATTGGAGGAGCATGAAGTGGTGTTGAAAAACATGAAGAGCCTGAAATGGTGTGAAATATATGAACACCTTCAAAACGTGTGAAAAATATGAGGAGCTTCAAAAAGTGTCAAAATTATGAGGAGCATGAAACGGTCTGAAAAATAGGAGGAGCATGAAGCGGTGTTGAAAAAAATGAAGAGCCTGAAAAGGTGTGAAAAATATGAAGAGCTTCTAAAGGTGTCAAAAATATGAGGAGCCTGAAACGGTCTAAAAAATAGGAGGGTCATGAAGCGATGTTGAAAAACATGCAGAGCCTGAAAATGTGTGAAAAATATGAAGATCTTCTAAAGGTGTCAAATATATGAGGACAATGAAACGGCCTGAAAAATTGGAGGAGCATGAAGTGGTGTTGAAAAACATGAAGAGCTTGAAAAGGTGTGAAAATTATAAAGAGCTTCAAAAGGTGTCAAAATTATGAGGAGCATGAAACGGTCTGAAAAATAGGAGGAGCATGAAGTGGTGTTGAAACACATGAAGATCCTGAAATGGTGTGAAATATATAAAGACCTTCAAAATGTGTGAAACATATGAGGAGCTTCAAAACGTGTCAAAAATATGAGGAGCATGAAACGGTCTGAAAAATAGGAGGAGCATGAAGCGGTGTTGAAAAACATGAAGAGCCTGAAAAAGTGTGAAAAATATGAAGAGCTTAAAAGGTGTGAAAAATATGAGGAGCCTGAAACGGTCTAAAAAATATGAGGGGCATGAAGCGATGTTGAAAAACATGCAGAGCCTGAAAATGTGTGAAAAATATGAAGATCTTCTAAAGGTGTCAAATATATGAGGACAATGAAACGGCCTGAAAAATTGGAGGAGCATGAAGTGGTGTTGAAAAACATGAAGAGCTTGAAAAGGTGTGAAAATTATAAAGAGCTTCAAAAGGTGTAAAAATTATGAGGAGCATGAAACGGTCTGAAAAATAGGAGGAGCATGAAGTGGTGTTGAAACACATGAAGATCCTGAAATGGTGTGAAATATATAAAGACCTTCAAAATGTGTGAAACATATGAGGAGCTTCAAAACGTGTCAAAAATATGAGGAGCATGAAATGGTCTGAAAATTGGAGGAGCATGAAGTGGTGTTCAAAAACATGAAGAGCCTGAAAAGGTGAGAAAAATACGAAGAGCTTCTAAAGGTGTGAAAAATATGAAGAGCTTCAAAAAGGATGAAAAATATGAGGAGCATGAAACTGTCAGAAAAATAGGAGGATCATGAAGCGGTGTTGAAAAACATGAAGAGCCTGAAAAGGTGAGAAAAATACGAAGAGCTTCTAAAGGTGTGAAAAATATGAGGAGCATGAAACGGTCTCAAAATAGGAAGAGCATGAAACGGTCTGAAAAATAGGAGGAGCATGAAGCGGTGATGAAAAAATAGAAGAGCATGAAATGGTTTGAAGAATATAAGGAGCTTCAAAAGGTATCAAAAATAGTAGTAGCATGAAACGGTGTTGAAAAACTTGAAGAGCCTGAAAATGTGTAAAATATGAACAGGTTAAAAGGTGTCAAAATATGAGGAGCATGAAACGGTCTGAAAAATAGGAGGAGCATGAAGCGGTGATGAAAAAAAAGAAGAGCATGAAATGGTTTGAAGAATATGAGGAGCTTCAAAAGGTATCAAAAATAGGAGTAGCATGAAGCCGTGTTGAAAAACATGAAGAGCCTGAAAAGGTGTGAAAAATATGAAGAGCTTCAAAAGGTATCAAAAATAGGAGTAGCATGAAGAGGTGTTCAAAAATATGAAGAGCCTGAAAAGGTGTGAAAAATATGAAGAGCATGAAACGGTCTGAAAAATAGGTGGAGCATGAAGCGGTGTTCAGAAGCATGAAGAGCCTGAAAACTGTGAAAAATATGAAGAGCTTCAAAAAGTGTGAAAAATATGAAGAGTTTCAAAAGGTGTGAAAAATATGAGGAGCATGAAACGGTCTGAAAAATAGGAGGAGCATGAAACAGTGTGTAAAAAATGAAGAGCATGAATAGGTGTGAAAATTATGAAGAGCTTTAAAAGGTTTGAAAAATATGACGAGCATGAAATTGTCTGAAAAATTGGAGGAGCATGAAGCGGTGTTGAAATACATGAAGAGCCTGTAAAGGTTTGAAAAATATGAAGAGCTTCAAAAGGTGTGAATAATATGAAGAGCTTCAAAAGGTGTCAAAAATAAGAGGAGAAAGACACGGTCTGAAAAATAGGAGGAGCATGAAGCGGTGTTGAAATACATGAAGAGCCTGTAAAGGTTTGAAAAATATGAAGAGCTTCAAAAGGTGTGAAAAATATGAAGAGCTTCAAAATGTGTCAAAAATAGGAGGAGCATGACACGGTCTGAAAAATAGGAGGAGCATGAAGCGGTGTTGAAAAACATGAAGAGCCTGAAAACGTGTAAAAAACATGAAGAGCCTAAAAAGGTGTCAAAAAAATGAGGAATATGAAACGGTCTTAAAAATAGGAGGATCATGAAGAGGTGTTGAAAAACATGAAGTTCCTGAAAAGGTGTGAAATATATGAAGAGCTTCAAAAGTTGTGAAATATATGAGGAGCATGAAACGGTCTGAAAAATAGGAGGAGCATGAAACGGTGTTCAAAAACATGAAGAGCTTCAAAAGGTGTGAAAAATATGAACAGCTTCAAAAGGTGTCAAAAATGAGATGAGTAAAAAACGGTCTGAAAAATGGGAGGAGCATGAAGTTGTGTTGAAAATAATGAAGAGCCTGAAAAGGTGTGAAAAATATGAGGAGCATGATACGGTCTGAAAAATAGGAGGAGCATGAAGTGGTTGTGAAAAAACATGAAGAGCCTGAAAACGTGTGCAAAATATGACGAGCTTCAAAAGGTGTGAAATACATGAGAAGCTTGAAACGGTCTGAAAAATAGGAGGAGCATGAAGCGATGTTGAAAAACATGAAGAGCCTTAAAATGTGTGAAAAATATGAAGAGCTTCAAAAAGTGTGAAAAATATGAGGATCATGAAACGGTCTGAAAAATAGGAGGAGCATGAAGCGGTGTTGAAAAACATGAAGAGCCTGAAAAGGTGTGACAAATATGAAGAGCTTCAAAAGGTGTGAAATACATGAGGAGCATGAAACGATCTGAAAAACAGGAGGAGCATGAAGCGGTGTTCAAAAACATGCAGAGTCTGAAAAGGTGTGAAAAATATGAAGAGCTTCAAAAGGTTTGAAAAATATGAAGAGCTTCAAAAGGTGTCAAAAATGAGATGAGCATGAAACGGTCTGAAAAATAGGAGGAGCATGAAACGGTGTTCAAAAACATGAAGAGCCTGAAAAGGTGTGAAAAATATGAAGAGCCTCAAAAAATGTCAAAAATATGAGGAATATGAAACGGTCTGAAAAATAGGAGGATCATAAAGCGGTGTTGAAAAACATGAAGAGCCTGAAAATGGTGTGAAAAATATGAAGAGCTTCAAAAGGAGTCAAAAATGAAATGTGAATGAAAAGGTCTGAAAAATATGAGGAGCATGAAGTGGTTGTGAAAAACATGAAAAGCCTGAAAATGTGTGCAAAATACGAAGAGCTTCAAAAGGTGTGAAATACATGAGGAGCATGAAACGGTCTGAAAAATAGGAGGAGCATGAAAAGATGTTGAAAAACATGAAGAGCCTGAAAACGTGTGAAAATATGAAGATCTTCAAAAGGTGTGAAAAATATGAAGAGCTTCAAAAGGTGTCAAAAATGAGATGAGCATGAAACTGTCTGAAAAATGGGAGGAGCATGAAGTGGTGTTCAAAAAAATGAAGAGCCTAAAAAGGTGTGAAAAATATGCAGACTTTCAAAAGAAATCAAAAATATGAAGAGCATGAAACGGACTGAAAAATTGGAGGAGCATGAAGCGGTATTCAAAAACATGAAGAGCCTGAAAAGGTGTGAAAAAAGTGAAGAGCTTCAAAAGGTCTCAAAAAAATGAGTAGCATGAAACGGTCTGAAAAATCGGAGGAGCATGAAACGGTGTTCAAAAACCTGAAGAGCCTGAAAAGGTGTGAAAAATATGACGAGCTTCAAAACGTGTCAAAAATATGAGGAGCATGATACGGTCTGAAAAATAGGAGGAGCAAGAAGCGGTGTTGAAAAACATGAAGAACCTGAAAAGGTGTGAAAAATATGAAGAACTTCAAAAGGTGTGAAAAATATGAGGAGCATGTAACGGACTGAATAATAGGAGGAGCATGAAGCGGTGTTCATAAACATGGAGACCCTGAAAAGGTGTGAAAAATATGAAGAACTTCAAAAGGTGTGAAAAATATGAAGAGCTTCAAAATGTGTCAAAAAGAGATGAGCATGAAAGGGTCTGAAAAATAGGAGGAGCATGAAGTGGTTTTGAAAAACCTGAAGAGCCTGAAAAGGTGTGAGAAATATGAAGAGTTTCAAAAGGTATCAAAAATATGAGGAGACTGAAACGGTCTGAAAAATAAGAGGAGCATGAAGCGGTGTTCAAAAACATGAAGAGTCTGAAAAGGTGTGGAATATATGAAGACCTTCAAAAGGTGTCAAAGGTATGAGGAGAATGAAACGGTCTGAAAAATACGAGGAGCATGAAACGGTGTTCAAAAACATGAAGAGCCTGAAAAGATGTGAAAAATATGAAGAGCTTCAAAAGGCGTCAAAAATATGAGGAGCATGAAACGGTCTGAAAAATAGAAGCAGCATGAAGCGGTGTTGAAATAGATAAAGAGCCTGAAAACGTGTGAAAAATATGAAGAGATTCAAAAGGTGTGAAAAATATGAAGAGCTTCAAAAGGTGTGAAAAGAATTAAGAGCTTCAAAAGGTGTCAAAAATATGAGGAACATGAAATGGTCTGAAAAATTGGAGGAGCATGAAGCCGTGTTCAAAAACATGAACAGCTTGAAAATGTGTGAAAAATATGAAGAGCCTGAAAAGTTATGAAAAATACGAAGAGCTTCAAAAGGTGTCAAATATATGAGGAGCATGAAACGGTCTGAAAAATAGGAGGATCATAAAGCGGTGTTGAAAAACATGAAGAGCCTGAAAATGGTGTGAAAAATATCAAGAGCTTCAAAAGGTGTCAAAAATGAGATGTGCATGAAACGGTCTGAAAAATAGGAGGAGCATGAAACGGTGTTCAAAAACATGAAGAGCCTGAAAAGGTGTGAAAAATATGAAGAGCCTCAAAAAATGTCAAACATATGAGGAATATGAAACGGTCTGAAAAATAGGAGGATCATAAAGCGGTGTTGAAAAACATGAAGAGCCTGAAAATGGTGTGAAAAATATGAAGAGCTTCAAAAGGAGTCAAAAATGAAATGTGCATGAAACGGTCTGAAAAATATGAGGAGCATGAAGTGGTTGTGAAAAACATGAAAAGCCTGAAAATGTGTGCAAAATACGAAGAGCTTCAAAAGGTGTGAAATACATGAGGAGCATGAAATGGTCTGAGAAATAGGAGGAGCATGAAGCGGTGTTCAAAAACATGTAGAGACTGAAAAGGTGTGAAAAATATGAAGAGCTTCAAAAGGAGTGAAAAATAGGAGGAGCATGAAACGGTCTGAAAAATAGGAGGAATATGAACCGGTGTTCAAATACATGAAAAGCCTGAAAAGGTGTGAAAAATATGAAGAGCTTCAAAAATATGAAAAATATGAAGAGCTTCAAAAGGTGTGAAAAATATGAAGAGCTTCAAAAGGTGTCAAAAATATGAGGAGCATGAAACGGTCTGAAAAATAGGCGGAGCATGAAGCGGTGTTCAAAAACATGAAGAGCGTGAAAAGGTGTGAAAAATATGAAGAGCTTCAAAAGGTGTCAAACATAAGAGGAGCATGAAACGGTCTGAAAAATAGGAGGAGCATGAAACGGTGTTCAAAAACATGAAGAGCCTGAAAATGGTGTGAAAAATATCAAAGGCTTCAAAAAGTGTCAAAAATGAGATGTGCATGAAACGGTCAGAAAAATAGGAGGAGCATGAAACGGTGTTCAAAAACATGAAGAGCCTGAAAAGGTGTGAATAATATGAAGTACTTCAAAAGGTGTCAAATATATGAGGAGCATGAAACGGTCTGAAAAATAGGAGGATCATAAAGCGGTGTTGAAAAACATGAAGAGCCTGAAAATGGTGTGAAAAATATCAAAGGCTTCAAAAAGTGTCAAAAATGAGATGTGCATGAAACGGTCAGAAAAATAGGAGGAGCATGAAACGGTGTTCAAAAACATGAAGAGCCTGAAAAGGTGTGAAAAATATGAAGAGCCTCAAAAAATGTCAAAAATATGAGGAATATGAAACGGTCTGAAAAATAGGAGGATCATAAAGCGGTGTTGAAAAACATGAAGAGCCTGAAAATGGCGTGAAAAATATGAAGAGCTTCAAAAGGAGTCAAAAATGAAATGTGCATGAAACGGTCTGAAAAATATGAGGAGCATGAAGTGGTTGTGAAAAACATGAAAAGCCTGAAAATGTGTGCAAAATACGAAGAGCTTCAAAAGGTGTGAAATACATGAGGAGCATGAAATGGTCTGAGAAAAAGGAGGAGCATGAAGCGGTGTTCAAAAACATGTAGAGACTGAAAAGGTGTGAAAAATGTGAAGAGCTTCAAAAGGAGTGAAAAATAGGAGGAGCACGAAACGGTCTGAAAAATAGGAGGAGCATGAACCGGTGTTCAAATACATGAAAAGCCTGAAATGGTGTGAAAAATATGAAGAGCTTCAAATATATGAAAAATATGAAGAGCTTCAAAAGGTGTGAAAAATATGAAGAGCTTCAAAAGGTGTCAAAAATATGAGAAACATGAAACGGTCTGAAAAATTGGAGGAGCATGAAGCGGTGTTCAAAAACATGAAGAGCCTGAAAAGGTGTGAAAAATATGAAGAGCTTCAAAAGGTGTCAAAAATATGAGGAGCATGAAATGGTCTAAAAAATCGGAGGAGCATGAAATGGTGTTCAAATACATGAAGAGACTGAAAAGGTGTGAAAAACATGAAGAGCTTCAAATGGTGTGAAATACATGAGGAGCATGAAACGGTCTGAAAAATAGGAGGAGCAAGAAGGTGTGCTCAAAAACATGAAGAGCCTGAAAAAGTGTGAAAAATATGAAGAGCTTCAAAAATATGAAAAATATGAAGAGCTTCAAAAGGTGTGAAAAATATGAGGAGCATGAAACGGTCTGAAAAATATGAGGAGCATGAAGCGCTGTTCAAAAACATGAAGAGCCTAAAAGATGTGAAAAATATGAAGAGCTTCAAAAGGTGTCAAAAATATGAGGAGCATGAAACGGCCTCAAAAATAGGAGGAGCATGAATCGGTGATGAAAAACATGGAGAGCCTGAAAAGGTGTGAAAAATATGAAGAGCTTCAAAAGGTTTCAAAATGTGTGGAGCATGAAACGGTCTGAAAAATAGGAGGAGCATGAAGCGGTGTTGAAAAACATGAAGAGCCTGAAAAGGTGTGAAAAATATGAAGAGCTTGAAAAGGTGTGAAAAATATGAAGAACTTCAAAAGGTGTGAAACATATGAAGAGCTTCAAAACGTGTGAAATACATGAGGAGCATGAAACTCTCTGAAAAATAGAAGGAGCATGAAGTGGTGTTCAAAAACATGAAGAGCCTGAAAAGGTGTGAAAAATATGAAAAGCTTCAAAAGGTGTCAAAAATATGAGGAGCATGAAACGGGCTGAAAAATAGGAGAAGCATGAAGTGGTGTTGAAAAACATGAAGATCCTGAAAAGGTGTGAAAAATATGAAGAGCTTCACAAGTGTGAAATACATGACGAGCATGAAAAGGCCTGAAAAATACGAGGAACATGAAACGGTGTTCAAAAACATGAAGAGCCTGAAAAGGTGTGAACAATATGAAGAGCTTCAAAAGGTGTCAAAAATATGAGGAGCATGAAAACGTATGAAAAATAGGAGGAGCATGAAGTGGTGTTGAAAAACATTAAGAGCCTGAAAGGGTGTGAAAAATATGAAAAGCTTCAAAAGGTGTCAAAAATATGAGAAGCATGAAACTGTCTGAATAATAGGAGGAGCATGAAGCGGTGTTCAAAAACATGAAGAGTCTGAAAAGGTGTGAAAAATATGAAGAGCTTCAAAAGGTGTCAAAAATATGAGGAGCATGAAACGGTCTGAAAAATGGGAGGAGCATGAAATGGTGATCAAAAACATGAAGAGCCTGAAAAGGTGTGAAAAATGTGAAGAGCTTCAAAAGGTGTGAAAGACATGAGGAGCATGAAACGGGCTGAAAAATAGGAGAAGAATGAAGTGGTGTTGAAAAACATGAAGAGCCTGAAAAAGAGTGAAAAATATGAAAAGCTTCAAAAGGTGTGAAATACATGAGGAGCATGAAACTCTCTGAAAAATAGAAGGAGCATGAAGTGGTGTTCAAAAACATGAAGAGCCTGAAAAGTTGTGAAAATATGAAGAGCTTCAAAAATATGAAAAATATGAAGAGCTTCAAAGGGTGAGAAAAATATGAAGAGCTTCAAAAGGTGTCAAAAATATGAGGAGCATGAAACGTTCTGAAAAATAGGAGGAGCATGAAGCGGTGTTGAAATACATGAAGAGCCTGAAAATGTGTGAAAAACATGAAGAGCTTAAAAAGGTGTCAAAAATATGAGGAGCCTGAAACGGTCTGAAAAAGAAGAGGAGCATGAAGCGGTGTTGAAAAACATGAAGAGCCTGAAAAGGTGTGAAAAATATGAAGAGCTTCTAAAGGTGTCAAAAGTATGAGGAGCATGAAACGGTCTTAAAAATACGAGGAGCATGCAGTGGTGTTGAAAAACATGAAGAGCCTGAAAAGTTGTTAAAAATATGCATAGCTTCAAAAGGTGTCAAAAATTAGATGAGCATGAAACGGTCTGAAAAATTGGAGGAGCAAGAAGTACTGTTGAAAAAAATGAAGAGCCTGAAAAGGTGTGAAAAATATGAAAAGCTTCAAAAGGTGTCAAAAATATGAGGACCTTGAATCGGTCTGAAAAATAGGAGGAGCATGAAGCGGTGTTGAAAAATATGAAGAGCCTGAAAAGGTGTGAAAAATATGAAGAACTTCAAAAGGTGTCAAAAATATGAGGAGCAAGTAACGGTCTGAAAAATAGGAGAAGCATAAAGCGGTGTTGAAAAACATGAAGAGCCTGAAAAGGTGTGAAAAATATGAAGAGCTTGAAAAGGTGTGAAAAATATGAAGAACTTCAAAAGGTGTGAAACATATGAAGAGCTTCAAAACGTGTGAAATACATGAGGAGCATGAAACTCTCTGAAAAATAAAAGGAGCATGAAGTGGTGTTCAAAAACATGAAGAGCCTGAAAAGGTGTGAAAAATATGAAAAGCTTCAAAAGGTGTCAAAATATGAGGAGCATGAAACGGGCTGAAAAACAGGAGAAGCATGAAGTGGTGTTGAAAAACATGAAGATCCTGAAAAGGTGTGAAAAATATGAAGAGCTTCAAAAGTGTGAAATACATGACGAGCATGAAATGGCCTGAAAAATACGAGGAACATGAAACGGTGTTCAAAAACATGAAGAGCCTGAAAAGGTGTGAACAATATGAAGAGCTTCAAAAGGTGTCAAAAATATGAGGAGCATGAAAACGTATGAAAAATAGGAGGAGCATGAAGTGGTGTTGAAAAACATTAAGAGCCTGAAAGGGTGTGAAAAATATGAAGAGCTTCAAAAGGTGTCAAAAATATGAGAAGCATGAAACTGTCTGAATAATAGGAGGAGCATGAAGCGGTGTTCAAAAACATGAAGAGTCTGAAAAGGTGTGAAAAATATGAAGAGCTTCAAAAGGTGTCAAAAATATGAGGAGCATGAAACGGTCTGAAAAATGGGAGGAGCATGAAATGGTGATCAAAAACATGAAGAGCCTGAAAAGGTGTGAAAAATGTGAAGAGCTTCAAAAGGTGTGAAAGACATGAGGAGCATGAAACGGGCTGAAAAATAGGAGAAGAATGAAGTGGTGTTGAAAAACATGAAGAGCCTGAAAAAGAGTGAAAAATATGAAAAGCTTCAAAAGGTGTGAAATACATGAGGAGCATGAAACTCTCTGAAAAATAGAAGGAGCATGAAGTGGTGTTAAAAAACATGAAGAGCCTGAAAAGTTGTGAAAATATGAAGAGCTTCAAAAATATGAAAAATATGAAGAGCTTCAAAGGGTGAGAAAAATATGAAGAGCTTCAAAAGGTGTCAAAAATATGAGGAGCATGAAACGTTCTGAAAAATAGGAGGAGCATGAAGCGGTGTTGAAATACATGAAGAGCCTGAAAATGTGTGAAAAACATGAAGAGCTTAAAAAGGTGTCAAAAATATGAGGAGCCTGAAACGGTCTGAAAAAGAAGAGGAGCATGAAGCGTTGTTGAAAAACATGAAGAGCCTGAAAAGGTGTGAAAAATATGAAGAGCTTCTAAAGGTGTCAAAAGTATGAGGAGCATGAAACGGTCTGAAAATCGGAGGAGCATGAAGTGGTGTTCAAAAACATGAAGAGCCTGAAAAGGTGAGAAAAATACGAAGAGCTTCTAAAGGTGTGAAAAATATGAAGAGCTTCAAAAAGGATGAAAAATATGAGGAGCATGAAACTGTCAGAAAAATAGGAGGATCATGAAGCGGTGTTGAAAAACATGAAGAGCCTGAAAAGGTGAGAAAAATACGAAGAGCTTCTAAAGGTGTGAAAAATATGAGGAGCATGAAACGGTCTCAAAATAGGAGGAGCATGAAACGGTCTGAAAAATAGGAGGAGCATGAAGCGGTGATGAAAAAATAGAAGAGCATGAAATGGTTTGAAGAATATAAGGAGCTTCAAAAGGTATCAAAAATAGTAGTAGCATGAAACGGTGTTGAAAAACTTGAAGAGACTGAAAATGTGTAAAATATGAACAGGTTAAAAGGTGTCAAAATATGAGGAGCATGAAACGGTCTGAAAAATAAGAGGAGCATGAAGCGGTGATGAAAAAAAAGAAGAGCATGAAATGGTTTGAAGAATATGAGGAGCTTCAAAAGGTATCAAAAATAGGAGTAGCATGAAGCCGTGTTGAAAAACATGAAGAGCCTGAAAAGGTGTGAAAAATATGAAGAGCTTCAAAAGGTATCAAAAATAGGAGTAGCATGAAGAGGTGTTCAAAAATATGAAGAGCCTGAAAAGGTGTGAAAAATATGAAGAGCATGAAACGGTCTGAAAAATAGGTGGAGCATGAAGCGGTGTTCAGAAGCATGAAGAGCCTGAAAACTGTGAAAAATATGAAGAGCTTCAAAAAGTGTGAAAAATATGAAGAGTTTCAAAAGGTGTGAAAAATATGAGGAGCATGAAGCGGTCTGAAAAATAGGAGGAGCATGAAACAGTGTGTAAAAAATGAAGAGCATGAATAGGTGTGAAAATTATGAAGAGCTTTAAAAGGTTTGAAAAATATGACGAGCATGAAATTGTCTGAAAAATTGGAGGAGCATGAAGCGGTGTTGAAATACATGAAGAGCCTGTAAAGGTTTGAAAAATATGAAGAGCTTCAAAAGGTGTGAAAAATATGAAGAGCTTCAAAATTTGTCAAAAATAAGAGGAGAAAGACACGGTCTGAAAAATAGGAGGAGCATGAAGCGGTGTTGAAATACATGAAGAGCCTGTAAAGGTTTGAAAAATATGAAGAGCTTCAAAAGGTGTGAAAAATATGAAGAGCTTCAAAATGTGTCAAAAATAGGAGGAGCATGACACGGTCTGAAAAATAGGAGGAGCATGAAGCGGTGTTGAAAAACATGAAGAGCCTGAAAAGGTGTAAAAAACATGAAGAGCCTAAAAAGGTGTCAAAAATATGAGGAATATGAAACGGTCTTAAAAATAGGAGGATCATGAAGAGGTGTTGAAAAACATGAAGTTCCTGAAAAGGTGTGAAATATATGAAGAGCTTCAAAAGTTGTGAAATATATGAGGAGCATGAAACGGTCTGAAAAATAGGAGGAGCATGAAACGGTGTTCAAAAACATGAAGAGCTTCAAAAGGTGTGAAAAATATGAACAGCTTCAAAAGGTGTCAAAAATGAGATGAGTAAAAAACGGTCTGAAAAATGGGAGGAGCATGAAGTTGTGTTGAAAATAATGAAGAGCCTGAAAAGGTGTGAAAAATATGAGGAGCATGATACGGTCTGAAAAATAGGAGGAGCATGAAGTGGTTGTGAAAAAACATGAAGAGCCGGAAAACGTGTGCAAAATATGACGAGCTTCAAAAGGTGTGAAATACATGAGAAGCTTGAAACGGTCTGAAAAATAGGAGGAGCATGAAGCGATGTTGAAAAACATGAAGAGCCTTAAAATGTGTGAAAAATATGAAGAGCTTCAAAAAGTGTGAAAAATATGAGGATCATGAAACGGTCTGAAAAATAGGAGGAGCATGAAGCGGTGTTGAAAAACATGAAGAGCCTGAAAAGGTGTGACAAATATGAAGAGCTTCAAAAGGTGTGAAATACATGAGGAGCATGAAACGATCTGAAAAACAGGAGGAGCATGAAGCGGTGTTCAAAAACATGCAGAGTCTGAAAAGGTGTGAAAAATATGAAGAGCTTCAAAAGGTTTGAAAAATATGAAGAGCTTCAAAAGGTGTCAAAAATGAGATGAGCATGAAACGGTCTGAAAAATAGGAGGAGCATGAAGCGGTGTTCAAAAACATGAAGAGCCTGAAAAGGTGTGAGAAATATGAAGAGCTTCAAAAGATGTCAAAAATATGAGGAGCATGAAACGGTCTGAAAAATAGGAGGAGCATGAAATGATGTTCAAACACATGAAGAGCCTGAAAAGGTGTGAAAAATATGAAGAGCTTCAAAAGGTGTGAAATACATGAGGAGCATGAAACGGTCTGAAAATAGGAGGAGCATGAAGCGGTGTTCAAAAACATGCTGAGACTGAAATCTTGTGAAAAATATGAAGAGCTTCAAAAGGTGTGAAAAATATGAGGAGCATGATACGGTCTGAAAAATAGGAGGAGCATGAACCGGTGTTCAAAAACATGAAGAGCCTGAAAAGGTGTGAAAAATATGAAGAGCTTGAAAAGGTGTCAAAAATATGAGGAGCATGAAACGGTCTGAAAAATAGGAGAAGTAAGAAGCGTTATTGAAATACATGAAGAGCCTGAAAACGTGTGAAGAATATGAAGAGCTCAAAAGGTGTGAAAAATATGAAGAGCTTCAAAAATATGAAAAATATGAAGAGCTTCAGAAGATGTCAAAAATGAGATGAGCATGAAACGGTCTGAAAAATAGGAGGAGCATGATGTAGTGTTGAAAAAAATAAAGAGCCTGAACAGGTGTGAAATATATGAAGAGCTTCAAAAGGTGTGAAAAATATGAGAAGCATGAAACGGTCTGAAAAATATGAGGAGCATGAACCGGTGTCGAAAAACCTGAAGAGCCTGAAAAGGTGTGAAAAATATGAAGAGCTCCAAAATGTGTGAAAAATATGAGGAGCATGATACGGTCTGAAAAATAGGAGGAGCATGAACCGGTGTTCAAAAACATGAAGAGCCTGAAAAGGTGTGAAAAATATGAACAGCTTCAAAAGGTGTGAAAAATATGAGGAGCATGAAACGGTCTGAAAAATAGGAGGAGCATGAAGCGGTGTTGAAAAACATGAGGAGCCTGAAAAGGTGTGACAAATATGAAGAGCTTCAAAAGGTGGGAAATACATGAGGAGCATGAAACGGTCTCAAAAATAGGAGGAGCATGAAGCGGTGTTCAAAAACATGAAGAGCCTGAAAAGGGGTGAAAAATATGAAGAGCTTCAAAAGGTGTCAAAAATATGAGGACCATGAAACGGTCTGAAAAATAGGAGGAGCATGAAGCGGTGTTGAAAAACATGAAGAGTCTGAAAAGGTGTGAAATATATGAAGAGCTTCAAAAGGTGTAAAAAATATGAGGAGTTTGAAACGGTCTGAAAAATATGAGGATCTGGTTTCCTCATTGTGTATGCCCAGAAGTGGAATTGCTGGGTCATATGGCAGTTCTATTTCCAGTTTTTTAAGAAATCTCTTCACCGTTTTCCATAGCGGCTGTACTAGTGTGCATTCCCACCAACAGTATAATAGGGTTCCCTTTTCTCCACTCCCTCTCCAGCATTTATTGCTTGTAGACTTTTGGATAGCAGCCATCCTGACTGGCATGTAATGGTACCTCATTGTGGTTTTCATTTGCATTTCTCTAATAATGAGTGATGTTGAGCATCTTTTCATGTGTTTGTTATCCATCTGTATGTCTTCTTTGGAGAAATGTCTGTTTAGTTCTTTGGCTCATTTTTTATTGGGTCATTTATTTTTCTGGAATTGAGCTGCAGGATTTGCTTGTATATTTTTGAGATTAATCCTTTGTCTGTTTCTTCATTTGCTATTATTTTCTCCCAATCTGAGGGCTGTCTTTTCACCTTACTTATAGTTTCCTTTGTAGTGCAAAAGCTTTTAAGTTTCATTAGGTCCCATTTGTTTAGTTTTGCTTTTATTTCCAATATTCTGGGAGGTGGGTCATAGAGGATCTTGCTTTGATTTATGTCGGAGAGTGTTTTGCCTATCTTCTCCTCTAGGAGTTTTATAGTTTCTGGTCTTACATTTAGATCTTTAATCCATTTTGAGTTTATTTTTGTGTATGGTGTTAGAAAGTGTTCTATTTTCATTCTTTTACAAGTGGTTGACCAGTTTTCCCAGCACCACTTGTTAAAGAGGTTGTCTTTTTTCCATTGCATATCCTTGCCTCCTTTGTCAAAGATAAGGTGTCCATAGGTTCGTCTGAAAGAGACACGTGCACCCCAATGTTCATCGCAGCACTGTTTATAATAGCCAGGACATGGAAGCAACCTAGATGCCCGTCAGCAGATGAATGGATAAGAAAGCTGTGGTACATATACACCATGGAATATTACTCAGCCATTAAAAAGAATTCATTTGAATCAGTCCTAATGAGATGGATGAAGCTGGAGCCCATTTTACAGAGTGAAGTAAGCCAGAAAGATAAAGAACATTACAGCATACTGACACATGTATATGGAATTTAGAAAGGTGACAACGATAACCCTATATGCAGAACAGAAAAAGAGACACAGAAATACAGAACAGACTTTTAAACTTTGTGGGAGAATGTGAGGGTGGGATATTTCAAAAGAACAGCATGTATGCTATCTATGGTGAAACAAATCACCAGCCCAGGTAGGATGCACGAGACAAGTGCTCCGGCTTGGTGCACTGGGAAGACCCAGAGGAATCGGGAGGAGAGGGAGGTGGGAGGGGGAATCGGGACTGGGAATACATGTAAATCCATGGCTGATTCATATCAAAGTATGACAAAACCCACTGGAAAAAAAAATAAAAATAATAAAAAAAAATAAAAAAAAATAACAATAAAAAAAAAATAAGAGGAGCATGAAACGGTGTTCAAAAACATGAAGAGCCTGAAAAGGTGTGAAAAATATGAAGAGCTTCAAAACGTGTCAAAAATATGAGGAGCATGAAACAATCTGAAAAATAGGAGGAGCATTAAGCGGTGTTCAAAAACATGAAAGCCTGAAAAGGTGTGAAAAATATGAAGAGCTTCAAAACGTGTCAAAAATATGAGGAGCATGAAACAATCTGAAAAATAGGAGGAGCATTAAGCGGTGTTCAAAAACATGAAGAGCCTGAAAAGGTGTGAAAAATATGAAGAGCTTCAAAACGTGTCAAAAATATGAGGAGCATGAATCGCTCTGAAAAATAGGAGGAGCATGAAGCAGTATTCAAAAACATGAAGAGACTGAAATGTGCGATAAATATGAAGAGCTTCAAAACGTGACAAAATATGAGGAGCATGAAACGGTCTGAAATATAGGAGGTGCATGAAGTGGTGTTGAAAAACATGAAGAGCCTGAAAAGGTTTGAAAAATATGAAGAGCTTCAAAGGTGTCAAAATTATGAGGAGCATGAAACGGTCTGAAATATAGGAGGTGCATGAAGAGGTGTTGAAAAACATGAAGAATCTGAAAAGATGTGAAATATATGAAGAGCTTCAGAAGCTGTCAAAAATATGATGAGCATGAAACGGTCTGAAAAATAGGAGGAATATGAAACGGTGTTGAAAAATATGAAGAGCTTGAAAAGGTGTGAAAAAAATGAAGAGCTTCAAAAGGTGTGAAAAATATGAGTAGCATGAAACGGTCTGAAAAGTAGAAGGAGCATGAAAAGGTGTTCAAAAACATGAAGAGCCTGAAAAGGTGTGAAATATAGGAAGAGCTTCAAAAGGTGTAAAAATATGAGGAGCATGAAACGGTCTGAAAAATATGAGGAGCATTAAGCGGTGTTGAAAAACATGAAGAGCCTGAAAAGGTGTGAAAAAATATGAAGTGCTTCCAAAGGTGTGAAAAATATGAGGAGCATGAAACGGTCTGAAAAATAGGAGGAGCATGAAGCGGTGTTGATAAAAGTGAAGAGCCTGAAAAGGTGTGAAAAAATATGAAGTGCTTCCAAAGGTGTGAAAAATATGAGGAGCATTAATTGGGCTGAAAAATAGGAGGAGTATGAAACTGTGTTCAAAAACATGAAGAGCCTGAAAAGGTGTGAAAAATATGAAAAGCTTCAAAAGGGATCAAAATTATGAGGGGCATGAAACGGTGTGAAAAAGAGGAGGAGCTTGAAACAGTGTTCAAAAACATGAAGATCCTGAAAAGGTGTGAAAAATATGAAGAGCCTCAAAAGGTGTCAAAAATATGAGCATCAAGAAACGGTCTGAAAAATAGGAGGAGCGTGAAGCGGTGTTGAAAAACATGAAGAGCCTGAAACGGTGTGAAATATATGAAGAGCTTCAAAAGGTGTCAAAAATATGAGGAGCAGGAAACGGTCTGAAAAATAGGAGGATCATGTAGCGGTGTTGAAAAACATGAAAAGCCTGAAAAGGTGTGAAAAATATGAAGAGCTTCAAAAGGTGTCAAAAATATGAGGAGCATGAAACGGTCTTAAAAATAGGAGAAAGATGAAGCGGTGTTCAAAAACATGAAGAACATGAAAAGGTGTGAAAAATAAGAAGAGCTTTAAAAGGTGTGAAAATTATGAGGAACTTGAAACGGTCTGAAAAATAGGAGGAGCATGAACTGGTGTTGAAAAACATGAAGAGCCTGAAAAGGTGGGAAAAATATGAAGAGCTTCAAAAGGTGTGAAAAATATGAGGAGCATGAAACGATCTGAAAAATAGGAGGAGGATGAAACGGTAATCAAAAACATGAAGAGCCTGAAAAGGTGTGAAAAATTTGAAGAGCTTCAAAAGGTGTGAAATACATGAGGAGCATGAAACGGTCTGAAAAATAGGAGGAGCATGAAGCGGTGTTCAAAAAAATGCAGAGACTGAAAAGTTGTGAAAAATATGAAGAGCTTTAAAGGTGTGAAAAATATGAAGAAGTTCAAAATGTGTCAAAAATGAGATGAGCATGAAACGGTCTGAAAAATAGGAGGAGCATGAAGCGGTGTTCAAAAACATGAAGAGCCTGAAAAGTTGTGAAAAATATGAAGAGCTTCAAAAGTTGTCAAATATATGAGGAGCATGAAACGGTCTGAAATATAGGAGGAGCATGAAGCGGTGTTCAAAAACATGAAGTGCCTGAAAAGGTTTGAAAAATCTGAAGAGCTTCAAAAGGTTTTAAAAATATGAGGAGCAAGAAATTGTCTGAAAAATAAAGGAGCATGAAGCGATGTTCAAAAACATGAAGAGCCTGAAAAGGTGTGAAAAATATGACGAGCTTCAAAAGTTGTCTAAAATATGAAGAGCATGAAACCGTCTGAAAAATAGGAGGAGCATGAAGCGGTGTTCAAAAACATGAAGAGCCTGAAAAGGTGTGAAAAATATGAAGAGCTTCAAAAGGTTTGAACTACATGAGGAGCATTAAACGGTCTGAAAAATAGCAGGAGCATTAAGTGGTGTTGAAAAACCTGAAGAGCCTGAAAAGATGTGAAAAATATGAAGAGCGTCAAAAGGTGTAAAAAAAATATGAAGAGCCTGAAACGGTCTGAAAAATAGGAGGAGCATGAAGCGGTGTTTAAAAACATGAAGAGCCTGAAAAGGTGTGAAATATATGAAGAGCTTCAAACGGTGTGAAAAATATGGAGAGCTTCAAAAGGTGTCAAAAATATGAAGAGCATGAAACGGTCTGAAAAATAGGGGGAGCATGAAATGGTGTTCAAAAACATGAAGAGTTTGAAAAGGTGTGAAATATATGAAGAGCCTGAAAAGGTGTGAAAAATATGAAGAGCTTCAAAAGGTGTCAAAAATATGAAGAGCATGAAACTGTCTGAAAAATAGGAGGAGCATTAAATGGTGTTCAAAAACATGAAGAGCCTGAAAAGGTGTGAAAAATATGAAAAGCTTCAAAGGTGTGATATACATGAGGAGCATGAAACGGTCTGAAAAATAGGAGAAGCATGAAGTGATGTGGAAAAACATGAACAGCCTGAAAAGGTGTGAAAAATATGAAGAGCTTCAAAAGGTGTGAAATACATGAGGAGCATGAAACTCTCTGAAAAATAGGAGGAGCATGAAGTGGTGTTCAAAAACATGAAGAGCCTGAAAATGTGTGAAAAATATGAAGAGCTTCAAAAGGTGTGAAATATATGAGGAGCTTCAAAAGGTGTGAAAAATATGAAGAGCTTCAAAAGATGTCAAAAATATGAAAAGCATGAAACGGTCTGAAAAATAGGAGGAGCATGAAATGGTGTTCAAAAACATGAAGAGCCTGAAAATGTGTGAAAAATTTGAAAAGCTTCAAAGGTTTGAAATACATGAGGAGCATGAAACGGTCTGAAAAATAGGAGAAGCATGAAGTGGTGTGGAAAAAAATGAAGAGCCTGAAAAAGTGTGAAAAATATGAAGAGCTTCAAAAGGTGTGAAATATATGTGGAGCATGTATCTCTCTGAAAAATAGGAGGAGCATGAAGTGGTGTTGAAAAACATGAAGAGCCTGAAAAGGTGTGAAAAATATGAAGAGCTCCAAAAGGTGTGAAAAATATGAGAAGCATGATACGGTCTGAAAAATAGGAGGAGCATGAAGTGGTGTTCAGAAACATGGAGAGCCTAAAAAGGTGTGAAAAATATGAAGAGCTTCAAAAAGTGTCAAAAATATGAGGAGCTTGAAACGGTCTGAAAAATAGGAGGAGCATGAAGCAGTGTTCACAAACATGAAGAGCCTGAAAAGGTGTGAAAAATATGAAGAGCTTCAAAACGTGTGAAATACATGAGGAGCATGAAAAGGTCTGAAAAATAGGAGGAGCATGAAATGGTGTTCAAAAACATGAAGAGCATGAAAAGGTGTGAAAATTATGAAGAGCTTCAAAAGGTGTCAAAAACATGAGGAGAATGAAACGGTCTGAAAAATAGGAGGAGCATGAAGCAGTGTTCAAAACATGAAGAGCCTGAAAAAGTGTGAAAAATATGAAGATATTCAAAAGTTTGAAAAATATGAAGACCCTGAAAAGGTGTCAAAAATGAGATGAGCATGAAACAGTCTGAAAAGGAGGAGGAGCATGAAGTTTTGTTCAAAAACGTGAAGAGCCTGAAAAGTTGTGAAAAATATGAAGAGCTTGAAAAGGTGTGAAATACCTGAGGAGCATGAAACGGTCTGAAAAATAGGAGGAGCATGAAGCGGTGTTCAAAACATGAAGAGCCTGAAAAAGTGTGAAAAATATGAAGAGCTTCAAAAGGTTTAAAAAATAGGAGGAGGATGAAGCGGTGTTCAAAAACATGAAGAGCCTGAAAAAGTGTGATAAATATGAAGAGCTTATAAAATTGTCAAAAAAATGAGGAGCATGGAGAGATGTTCAAAAACATGAAGAGGCTGATAAGGTGTGAAAAACATTAAGAGCTTCAAAAGGTTTGAAAAATAGGAGGAGCATGAAGCTGTGTTCAAAAATATGAAGAACCTGAAAATGTGTGAAAAATATGAAGAGCTTCAAAACGTGTGAAATACATGAGGAGCATGAAAAGGTCTGAAAAATAGGAGGAGCATGAAGCGGTGCTCAAAAACATGAAGAGCCTGAAAAAGTGTGAAAAATATGAAGAGCTTATAAAATTGTCAAAAATATGAGGAGCATGAAACGGTCTGAAAAATACGAGCAGCCTGAAACGATCTGAAAAATAGGAGGAGCATGACGCGGTGTTCAGAAACATGAAGAGCCTGAAAAGGTGTGAAAAATATGAAGAGCTTCAAAAGGTGTCAAAATATGAGGAGCATGAATGGTCTGAAAAATAGGAGGAGCATGAAACGGTGTTCAAAAACATGAAGAGCCTGAAAAGGTGTGAAAACTATGAAGAGCTTCAAAACGTGTCAAAAATATGAGGAGCATGAAACGGTCTGAAAAATGGGAGGAGAATGAAACCTTGTTCAAAAACATGAAGAGCCTGAAAAGATGTGAAAAATATGAAGAGCTTCAAAATGTGTCAAAATATGAGGAGCATGAACGGTCTGAAAAATAGGAGGAGCATGAAACGGTGTTCAAAAACATGAAGAGCCTGAAAAATGGGAAAAATATGAAGAGCTTCAAAACGTGTCAAAAATATGAGGAGCATGAAACGGTCTGAAAAATGGGAGGAGCATGAAACCTTGTTCAAAAACATGAAGAGCCTGAAAAGATGTGAAAAATATGAAGAGTTTCAAAAGGTGTGAAATACATGAGAAGCATGAAAGGGTGTGAAAAATGGAGGAGCAAGAAGCTGTGTTGAAAAACATGAAGAGCCTGAAAAGGTGTGAAAAATATGAAGAGCTTCAAAAGGTGTGAAAAATATGAGGAGCATGAAGCGGTGTTCAAAACCCTGAAGAGCCTGAAAAGGTGTGAAAAATATGAAGATCTTCAAAAGGTGTGAAATACTTGAGGAGCATGAAACGGTCTGAATAATAGGAAGATCATGAAGCGTTGTTGAAAAACATGAACAGCCTGAAAAGGTGTGAAATATATGAAGAGATTCAAAAGGTTTAAAATATATGAGGAGCATGAAACGGTCTGAAAAATAGAGGCAGCATAAAACGATGTTCAAAAACATGAAGAGCGTGAAAAGGTGTGAAAAATACGAAGAGCTTAAAAAGGTGTGAAATGTATGAGGAGCATGAAACGGTCTGAAAATTAGGAGGAGCATGAAGCTGTGTTCAAAAACATGAAGAGCCTGAAAAGGTGTGAAAAACATGAAGAGCTTCAAAAGTTTGAAAAATAGGAGGAGCATGAAGCGGTGTTCAAAAACATGAAGAGCCTGAAAAAGTGTGAAAAATATGAAGAGCTGATAAAATTGTCAAAATTATGAGGAGCATGAAACGCTCTGAAATATAGGAGGATCATGAAGCGGTGTTGAAAAACATGAAGAGCCTGAAAAGGTGTGATAAATGTGAAGAGCTTCAAAAGGTGTCAAAAATATGAGGAGCATGAAACGGTGATCAAAAACATGAAGAATCTGAAAACGTGTGAATAATATGAAGAGCTTCAAACGGTGTGAAAAATATCAGGAGCATGAAACGGTCTGAAAAAGATGAGGAGCATGAAGTGGTCTTCAAAAACATGTACAGCCTGAAAAGGTGTGAAAAATATGAAGACCTTCAAAAGGTGTGAAATACATGAGTATCATGAAACGGTATAAAAAATAGGAGGAGCATGAAACTGTGTTCAAAAACATGAGAGCCTGAAAAGGTGTGAAAATATGAAGAGCTTTAAAAGGTGTGAAAAATACGAGGAGCATGAAACGGTGTTCAAAAACATGAAGAGCCTAAAATGGTGTGAAAATTATGAAGAGCCTCAAAACGTGTCAAAAATATGAGGAGTGTGAAACGGTCTGAAAAATAGGAGGAGCATGAAGCGATGTTGAAAAACTTGAAGAGCCTGAAAACGTGTAAAATATGAAGAGCTTCAAAAGGTGTGAAAAATATGAAGAGCTTCAAAAGGTGTCAAAAATGAGATGAGCATGAAACGGTCTGAAAAATAGAAGGAGAATGAAACGATGTTGAAAAACTTGAAGACCCTGAAAAGCTGTGAAAAATATGAAGAGCTTCAAAAGGTGTGAAAAATATGAAGAGCTTCCAAAGGTGTCAAAAATATGAGGAGCATTAAAAGGTCAGAAAAAGAGGAGGAGCATGAGTGGAGTTGAAAAACATGAAGAGACTGAAAAGGTGTGAAAAATATGAAGAGCTTCAAAAGGTGTCAAAAATATGAGGAGCTTGAAACGGTCTGAAAAATAGGAGGAGCATGAAGCAGTGTTCAAAAACATGAAGAGTCTGAAAAGGTGTGAAAAATATGAAGAGCTTCAAAACGTGTGAAATACATGAGGAGCATGAAAAGGTCTGAAAAATAGGAGTAGCATGAAGAGGTGTTCAAAATCATGAAGAGGCTGATAAGGTGTGAAAAACATGAAGAGCTTCAAAAAGTTTTAAAAATAGGAGGAGCATGAAGCGGTGTTAAAAAACATGAAGAGCCTAAAAAAGTGTGAAAAATATGAAGAGCTTATAAAATGGTCAAAAATATGAGGAGCAAGAAACGGTCTGAAAAATAGGAGGAGCATGAAACGGTGATCAAAAACATGAAGAGCCTGAAAACGTGTGAAAAGTATGAAGAGCTTCCAACGGTGTGAAAAATATGAGGAGCATGAAACAGACTGAAAAAGATGAGGAGCATGAAGTCGTGTTCAAAAACATGTGCAGCCTGAAAAGCTGTGAAAAATATGAAAAGCTTCAAAAGGTGTGAAAAATAGGAGGAGGATGAAGCGGTGTTCAGAAACATGAAAAGCCTGAAAATGTGTGAAATATGTGAAGAGCTTCAAAAGATGTCAAAAATATGAGGAGCATGAAACGGTCTGAAAAATAGGAGGAGTAAGAAGCGTTATTGAAATACATGAAGAGCCTGAAAACGTGTGAAGAATATGAAGAGCTCAAAAGGTGTGAAAAAAATGAAGAGCTTCAGAAGGTGTCAAAAATGAGATGAGCATGAAACGGCCTCAAAAATAGGAGGAGCAGGAAGTGGTGTTCAGAAACATGGAGAGCCTGAAAAGGTGTGAAAAATATGAACAGCTTCAAAAGGTGTGAAATACATGAGGAGCATGAAACGGTCTGAAAAATAGGAGGAGCATGAAGAGGTGTTCAAAAACCTGAAGAGCCTGAAAAGGTGTGAAAAATATGAAGAGATTCAAAAGGTGTGAAAAACAGGAGGAACATGAAGCGGTGTTCAAAAATATGAAGAGCCTGAAAAGGTGTGAAAAATATGAAGTGCTTCAAAAGGTGTCAACAATATGAGGAGCATGAAACGGTCTGAAAAATAGGAGGAGCTAGAAGCGGTGTTGAAAAACAAGAAGAGACGGAAAAGGTGTGAAAAATATGAAGAGCTTCAAAACGTGTCAAAAATATGAGGAGCATGAAACGGTCTGAAAAATAGGAGGAGCATGAAGCGGTGTTGAAAAACATGAAGAGCCTGAAAACGTGTGAAAAATCTGAAGAGCTTCAAAAGGTATGAAAATATGAAGAGCTTCAAAAGTTGTCAAAAAAGAGATGAGCATGAAACGGTCTGAAAAATTGGAGCAGCATGAAGCGGTGTTGAAAAACATGAAGAGTCTGAAAAGGTGTGAAAAATATGAAGAGCTTCAAAAGGTGTCAAAAAATGAGGAGCATGAAACGGTCTGAAAAATAGGAGGAGCATGAAGCGGTGTTGAAAAACATGAAGAGCCTGAAAACGTGTGAAAAATATGAAGAGCTTCAAAAGGTATGAAAATATGAAGAGCTTCAAAAGTTGTCAAAAAAGAGATGAGCATGAAACGGTCTGAAAAATAGGAGCAGCATGAAGCGGTGTTGAAAAACATGACGAGCCTGAAAATGTGTGAAAAACGTGAAGAGCTTCAAAAGATGTCAAAAATATGAGGAGCATGAAACGGTCTGAAAAATATGAGGAGCATGAAGCGGTGTTAAAAAACATGAAGAGTCTGAAAAGAAGTGAAAAATGTGAAGAGCTTCAAAAGGTGTGAAAAATATGAAGTCCTTCAAAAGGTGTCAAAAATATGAAGAGCTTCAAAAGACGTCAAAAATATGAGGAGCATGAAACGGTCTGAAAAATATGAGGAGCATGAAGCGGTGTTGAAAAACATGAAGAGCCTGAAAAGCTGTGAAAAATAGGAAGAGCTTCAAAAGGTGTGAAAAATATGAGGAGCATGAAAAGGTCTGAAAAATAGGAGTAGCATGAAGAGGTGTTCAAAAACATGAAGAGGCTGATAAGGTGTGAAAAACATGAAGAGCTTCAAAAAGTTTGAAAAATAGGAGGAGCATGAAGCGGTGTTAAAATACATGAAGAGCCTAAAAAAGTGTGCAAAATATGAAGAGCTTATAAAATGGTCAAAAATATGAGGAGCATGAAACGGTCTGAAAAATAGGAGGAGCATGAAACGGTGATCAAAAACATGAAGAGCCTGAAAACGTGTGAAAAATATGAAGAGCTTCAAACGGTGTGAAAAATATGAGGAGCATGAAACAGACTGAAAAAGATGAGGGGCATGAAGTCGTGTTCAAAAACATGTGCAGCCTGAAAAGCTGTGAAAAATATGAAGAGCTTCAAAAGGTGTGAAAAATAGGAGGAGGATGAAGCGGTGTTCAGAAACATGAAAAGCCTGAAAATGTGTGAAATATGTGAAGAGCTTCAAAAGATGTCAAAAATATGAGGAGCATGAAACAGTCTGAAAAATAGGAGGAGTAAGAAGCGTTATTGAAATACATGAAGAGCCTGAAAACGTGTGAAGAATATGAAGAGCTCAAAAGGTGTGAAATAAATGAAGAGCTTCAGAAGGTGTCAAAAATGAGATGAGCATGAAACGGCCTCAAAAATAGGAGGAGCAGGAAGTGGTGTTCAGAAACATGGAGAGCCTGAAAAGGTGTGAAAAATATGAACAGCTTCAAAAGGTGTGAAATACATGAGGAGCATGAAACGGTCTGAAAAATAGGAGGAGCATGAAGAGGTGTTCAAAAACCTGAAGAGCCTGAAAAGGTGTGAAAAATATGAAGAGCTTCAAAAGGTATGAAAAACAGGAGGAACATGAAGCGGTGTTCAAAAATATGAAGAGCCAGAAAAGGTGTGAAAAATATGAAGTGCTTCAAAAGGTGTCAACAATATGAGGAGCATGAAACGGTCTGAAAAATAGGAGGAGCAAGAAGCGGTGTTGAAAAACAAGAAGAGACGGAAAAGGTGTGAAAAATATGAAGAGCTTCAAAACGTGTCAAAAATATGAGGAGCATGAAACGGTCTGAAATATAGGAGGATCATCAAGCGGTGTTGAAAAACATGAAGAGCCTGAAAATGTGTGATAAACGTGAAGAGCTTCAAAAGATGTCAAAAATATGAGGAGCATGAAACGGTCTGAAAAATATGAGGAACATGAAGCGGTGTTAAAAAACATGAAGAGCCTGAAAAGAAGTGAAAAATATGAAGAGCTTCAAAAGGTGTGAAAAATATGAAGACCTTCAAAAGGTGTCAAAAATATGAAGAGCTTCAAAAGATGTCAAAAATATGAGGAGCATGAAACGGTCTCAAAAAATATGAGGAGCATAAAGCGGTGTTGAAAAACATGAAGAGCCTGAAAAGCTGTGAAAAATAGGAAGAGCTTCAAAAGGTGTGAAAAATATGAAGAGCTTCAAAAAATGTCAAAAATATGAGGAGCATGAAATGGTCTCAAATATAGGAGAATCATGCAGCGGTGTTGAAAACTATAAACAGCCTGAAAAAGTGTGAAAAATATGAAGAGCTTCAAAAGGTGTCAAAAATATGAGTATCATGAAATGGTCTGAAAAACAGGAGCAGCATGAAACAGTGTTCAAAAACATGAAGAGTCTGAAAACGTGTGAATAATATGAAGAGCTTCAAACGGTGTGAAAAATATCAGGAGCATGAAACGGTCTGAAAAAGATGAGGAGCATGAAGTGGTCTTCAAAAACATGTACAGCCTGAAAAGGTGTGGAAAATATGAAGAGGTTCAAAAGGTGTGAAATACATGAGTATCATGAAACGGTATAAAAAATAGGAGGAGCATGAAGCTGTGTTCAAAAACATGAGAGCCTGAAAAGGTGTGAAAACATGAAGAGCTTTAAAAGGGTGTGAAAAATACGAGGAGTATGAAACGGTGTTCAAAAACATGAAGAGCCTAAAATGGTGTGAAAATTATGAAGAGCCTCAAAACGTGTCAAAAATAGGAGGAGCATGAAGCGATGTTGAAAAACTTGAAGAGCCTGAAAACGTGTAAAATATGAAGAGCTTCAAAAGGTGTGAAAAATATGAAGAGCTTCAAAAGGTGTCAAAAATGAGATGAGCATGAAACGGTCTGAAAAATAGGAGGAGAATGAAACAGTGTTGAAAAACTTGAAGACCCTGAAAAGCTGTAAAAAATATGAAGAGCATCAAAAGGTGTGAAAAATATGAAGAGCTTACAAAGGTGTCAAAATTATGAGGAGCATGAAAAGGTCACAAAAAGAGGAGGAGCATGAGTGGAGTTGAAAAACATGAAGAGACTGAAAAGGTGTGAAAAATATGAAGAGCTTCAAAAGGTGTCAAAAATATGAGGAGCTTGAAACGGTCTGAAAAATAGGAGGAGCATGAAGCAGTGTTCAAAAACATGAAGAGTCTGAAAAGGTGTGAAAAATATGAAGAGCTTCAAAACGTGTGAAATACATGAGGAGCATGAAAAGGTCTGAAAAATAGGAGTAGCATGAAGAGGTGTTCAAAAGCATGAAGAGTCTGATAAGGTGTGAAAAACATGAAGAGCTTCAAAAAGTTTGAAAAATAGGAGGAGCATGAAGCGGTGTTAAAAAACATGAAGAGCCTAAAAAAGTGTGAAAATTATGAAGAGCTTATAAAATTGTCAAAAATATGAGGAGCATGAAACGGTCTGAAAAATAGGAGGAGCATGAAACGGTGATCAAAAACATGAAGAGCCTGAAAACGTGTGAAAAATATGAAGAGCTTCAAACGGTGTGAAAAATATGAGGAGCATGAAACAGACTGAAAAAGATGAGGAGCATGAAGTCGTGTTCAAAAACATGTGAAGCCTGAAAAGCTGTGAAAAATATGAAGAGCTTCAAAAGGTGTGAAAAATAGGAGGAGGATGAACCGGTGTTCAGAAACATGAAAAGCCTGAAAATGTGTGAAAAATGTGAAGAGCTTCAAAAGATGTCAAAAATATGAGGAGCATGAAACGGTCTGAAAAATAGGAGGAGTAAGAAGCGTTATTGAAATACATGAAGAGCCTGAAAACGTGTGAAGAATATGAAGAGCTCAAAAGGTGTGAAATAAATGAAGAGCTTCAGAAGGTGTCAAAAATGAGATGAGCATGAAAGGGCCTCAAAAATAGGAGGAGCAGGAAGTGGTGTTCAGAAACATGGATAGCTTGAAAAGGTGTGAAAAATATGAACAGCTTCAAAAGGTGTGAAATACATGAGGAGCATGAAACGGTCTGAAAAATAGGAGGAGCATGAAGAGGTGTTCAAAAACCTGAAGAGCCTGAAAAGGTGTGAAAAATATGAAGAGCTTCAAAAGGTGTGAAAAACAGGAGGAACATGAAGCGGTGTTCAAAAATATGAAGAGCCTGAAAAGGTGTGAAAAATATGAAGTGCTTCAAAAGGTGTCAACAATATGAGGAGCATGAAACGGTCTGAAAAATAGGAGGAGCAAGAAGCGGTGTTGAAAAACAAGAAGAGACGGAAAAGGTGTGAAAAATATGAAGAGCTTCAAAACGTGTCAAAAATATGAGGAGCATGAAACTGTCTGAAAAACAGGAGGAGCATGAAGCGGTGTTGAAAAACATGAAGAGCCTGAAAATGTGTAAAAAATATGAAGAGCTTCAAAAGGTATGAAAATATGAAGAGCTTCAAAAGTTGTCAAAAAAGAGATGAGCATGAAACGGTCTGAAAAATAGGAGCAGCATGAAGCGGTGTTGAAAAACATGAAGAGTCTGAAAAGGTGTGAAAAATATGAAGAGCTTCAAAAGGTGTCAAAAATATGAGGAGCATGAAACGGTCTGAAATATAGGAGGATCATCAAGCGGTGTTGAAAAACATGAAGAGCCTGAACATGTGTGAAAAATGTGAAGAGCTTCAAAAGATGTCAAAAATATGAGGAGCATGAAACGGTCTGAAAAATATGAGGAGCATGAAGCGGCGTTAAAAAACATGAAGAGCCTGAAAAGAAGTGAAAAATATGAAGAGCTTCAAAAGGTGTGAAAAATATGAAGACCTTCAAAAGGTGTCAAAAATGAGATGAGCATGAAACGGTCGGAAAAATAGGAGGAGCATGAAGCGGTGTTGAAAAACATGAAGAGCCTGAAAACCTGTGAAAAATAGGAAGAGCTTCAGAAGGTGTGAAAAATATGAAGAGCTTCAAAAAATGTCAAAAATATGAGGAGCATGAAATGGTCTCAAATATAGGAGAATCATGCAGCGGTGTTGAAAACTATAAACAGCCTGAAAAAGTGTGAAAAATATGAAGAGCTTCAAAAGGTGTCAAAAATATGAGTATCATGAAATGGTCTGAAAAACAGGAGCAGCATGAAACAGTGATCAAAAACATGAAGACATTGAAAAGGTGTGAAAAATATGAAGAGCTTCAAAATGTGTGAAATACATGAGGAGCAAGAAACGGTCTGAAAAATAGGAGGAGCATGAAGTGGTGTTCAAAAACATGTACAGCCTGAAAAGGTGTGAAAAATATGAAGAGCTTCAAAAAGAGTGAAAAATAGGAGGAGCATGAAGCGGTGTTCAAAAACATGAGAAGCCTGAAAAGGTGTGAAAAACATGAAGAGCTTCAAAAGGTGAGAAAAATATGAAGAGTTTCAAAAATGTGAAAAATATGAAGAGCTTTAAAAGGTGTGAAAAATATGAACAGCTTCTAAAGGTGTCAAAAAAGAGATGAGCATGAAACGGTCTGAAAAATAGCAGGAGCATGAAGCGGTGTTGAAAATCATGAAGAGCCTGAAAAGGTGTGAAAAACATGAAGAGCTTCAAAAGGTGTGAAAAATATGAAGAGCTTCAAAAGGTGTCAAAATTATGAGGTGCATGAAACAGTCTGAAAAATAGGAGGAGCATATGCGGTGTTGTAAAACAAGAAGAGACTGAAAAGTTGTGCAAAATTGGAAGAGCTTCATTACGTGTGAAATACATGAGGAGAATGAAACGGTCTGTAAAATAGGAGGAGCATGAAGCGGTTTTCAAAATGATGAAGAGCTTGAAAAGGTGTGAAAAATAAGAAGAACTTCAAAAGATGTGAAAAATATGAGGAGCATGAAAAGGTCTGAAAAACAGGAGCAGCATGAAGCGATGTTGAAAAACATGAAGAGTCTGAAAAGGTGTGAGAAATATGAAGAGCTTCAAAAGGTGTGAAAAATATGAAGAGCTTCAAAAGGAGTGAAGAATATGAAGAGCTTCAAAAGGTGTCAAAAATGAGATGAGCATGAAACGGTCTGAAAAATAGGAGGAGTATGAAGCGGTGTTGAAAAACATGAAGAGCCTGAAAAGGTGTGAAAAATATGAAGAGCTTCAAAAGGTGTGAAAAATATGAGAAGCATGAAACGATATGAAAAATAGGAGGAGCATGACGCGGTGTTCAGAAACATGAAGAGCCTGAAAAGGTGTGAAAAATATGAAGAGCTTCAAAAGGTGTCAAAATATGAGGAGCATGAACGGTCTGAAAAATAGGAGGAGCATGAAACGGTGTTCAAAAACATGAAGAGCCTGAAAAGGTGTGAAAACTATGAAGAGCTTCAAAACGTGTCAAAAATATGAGGAGCATGAAACGGTCTGAAAAATGGGAGGAGAATGAAACCTTGTTCAAAAACATGAAGAGCCTGAAAAGATGTGAAAAATATGAAGAGCTTCAAAATGTGTCAAAATATGAGGAGCATGAACGGTCTGAAAAATAGGAGGAGCATGAAACGGTGTTCAAAAACATGAAGAGCCTGAAAAATGGGAAAAATATGAAGAGCTTCAAAACGTGTCAAAAATATGAGTAGCATGAAACGGTCTGAAAAATGGGAGGAGCATGAAACCTTGTTCAAAAACATGAAGAGCCTGAAAAGATGTGAAAAATATGAAGAGTTTCAAAAGGTGTGAAATACATGAGAAGCATGAAAGGGTGTGAAAAATGGAGGAGCAAGAAGCGGTGTTGAAAAACATGAAGAGCCTGAAAAGGTGTGAAAAATATGAAGAGCTTCAAAAGGTGTGAAAAATATGAGGAGCATGAAGCGGTGTTCAAAACCCTGAAGAGCCTGAAAAGGTGTGAAAAATAGGAAGAGCTTCAAAAGGTGTGAAAAATATGAAGAGCTTCAAAAGTTGTAAAAATGAGATGAGCATGATACGGTCTGAAAAATAGGAGGGGCATTAAGTGGTGTTGAAAAACATGAAGAGCCTGAAAAGGTGTGAAAAATATGAAGAGCTTCAAAAGGTGTGAAATACTTGAGGAGCATGAAACGGTCTGAATAATAGGAAGATCATGAAGCGTTGTTGAAAAACATGAACAGCCTGAAAAGGTGTGAAATATATGAAGAGATTCAAAAGGTTTAAAATATATGAGGAGCAAGAAACGGTCTGAAAAATAGAGGCAGCATAAAACGGTGTTCAAAAACATGAAGAGCGTGAAAAGGTGTGAAAAATAGGAAGAGCTTAAAAAGGTGTGAAATGTATGAGGAGCATGAAACGGTCTGAAAATTAGGAGGAGCATGAAGCTGTGTTCAAAAACATGAAGAGCCTGAAAAGGTGTGAAAAACATGAAGAGCTTCAAAAGTTTGAAAAATAGGAGGAGCATGAAGCGGTGTTCAAAAACTTGAAGAGCCTGAAAAAGTGTGAAAAATATGAAGAGCTTATAAAATTGTCAAAATTATGAGGAGCATGAAACGGTCTGAAAAATACGAGCAGCATGAAACGGTCTGAAAAATAGGAGGAGCGTGAAGCGGTGTTCAAAAACACGAAGAGCCTGAAAAAGTGTGAAAAGTATGAAGAGCTTCAAAACGTATGAAAAATATGAAGAGCTTCAAAAGGTGTCAAAAAAGAGATGAGCATGAAACGGTCTGAAAAATAGGAGGAGCATGATGCGGTGTTGAAAAACATGAAGAGCCTGAAAAGGTGTGAAAAATATGAAGAGCTTCATAATGTGTGAAATACATGAGGAGCAAGAAACGATCTGAAAAATAGGAGGAGCATGAAGTGGTGTTCAAAAACATGTACAGCCTGAAAAGGTGTGAAAATTATGAAGAGCTTCAAAAGGTGTGAAAAATAGGAGGAGCATGAAACGGTCTGAAAAATAGGAGGAGCATGAAGTGGTGTTGAAAAACATGAAGAGCCTGAAAAGGTGTGAAAAATATGAAGAGCTTCAAAACGTGTCAAAAATATGAGAAGCATGCAACGTTCTGAAAAATAGGAGGAGTAAGAACCGTTATTGAAATACATGAAGAGCCTGAAAACGTGTGAAGAATGTGAAGAGCTCAAAAGTTTTGAAAAAAATGAAGAGCTTGAGAAGGTGTCAAAAATGCGATGAGCATGAAACCGTCGGAAAAATAGGAGGAGCATGAAGTGGTGTTGAAAAACATGAAGAGTCTGAAAAGGTGTGAAAAATACGAAGAGCTTCAAAAGGTGTGAAAAATATGAGGAGCATGAAACGGTCTGAAATA
This sequence comes from Dama dama, assembly GCF_033118175.1. Classification (NCBI taxonomy): domain Eukaryota; kingdom Metazoa; phylum Chordata; class Mammalia; order Artiodactyla; family Cervidae; genus Dama; species Dama dama. Next base: position 1,477,192 of record NW_026870948.1, on the reverse strand, counting down.
TAGGGGGATCATGAAGCGGTTTTGAAAAACATGAAGAGCCTGAAAAGGTGTGAAAAATGTGAAGAGCTTAAAAAGGTGTCAAAATATGAGGAGCATGAAACGGTCTGAAAAATAGGAGGAGCATGAAACGGTGATCAAAAATATGAAGAGCCTGAAAAGTTGTGAAAAATATGAAGAGCTTCAAAAGGTGTGAAAAATATGAGGAGCATGAAACGGTCTGAAAAAGATGAGGAGCATGAAGCGACGTTGAAAAACATGAAGAGCCTGAACAGGTGTGAAAAATATGAAGAGCTTCAAAAGGTGTCAAAAATATGAGGAACATGAATCGGTCTGAAAAATAAGAGAAGCATGAAGTGATGTTGAAAAACATGTAGAGCCTGAAAAGGTGTGAAAATTATGAAGAGCTTCAAAAGGTGTGAAATACATGAGGAGCATGAAACGGTCTGAAAAATAGGAGGAGCATGAAACGTTGTTCAAAACGAAGAAGAGCCTGAAATGGTGTGAAAAATATGAAGAGCCTCAAAAAGTGTCAAAAATATGAGGAGCATGAAACGGTCTGAAAAAGAGGAGGAGCATGAGCGGAGTTGAAAAACATGAAGAGCCTGAAAAGTTGTGAAAAAAAAGAAGAGCTTCAAAAGGTGTGAAAAATATGAGCAGCTTCAAAAGGTGTCAAAAATGAGATGAGCATGAAACGGTCTGATAAATTGGAGGATCATGAAGCGGTGTTGAAAATCATGAAGAGCCTGAAAACGTGTGAAAAATATGAAGAGCTTCAAAAGATATGAAAAACATGAGGAGCTTGAAACGGTCTGAAAAACAGGAGGAGCATGAAGCGGTTTTGAAAAACATGAAGAGCCTGAAAAGGTGTGAAAAATATGAAGAGCTTCAAAAGGTGTGAAAAATATGAGGAGCCTGAAACAGTTTGAAAAATAGGAGGAGCAAGAAACAGTGATGAAGAACATGAAGAGCCTGGAAGGGTGTGACAAATATGAAGAGCTTCAAAGGTGTCAAAAATATGAGGAGGATGAAACAATCTGAAAAATAGGAGGAGCATTAAGCGGTGTTCAAAAACATGAAGAGCCTGAAAAGGTGTGAAATATAGGAAGAGCTTCAAAAGGTGTGAAAAATACGAGGAGCATGAAATGGTCTGAAAAATAGGAGGAGCATGAAGCGGTGTTCAAAAACATGAAAAGCCTGAAAAGGTGTGAAATATATGAAGAGCTTAAAAAGCTGTCAAAAGTATGAGGAGCATGAAATGGTCTGAAAAATAGGAGAAGCATGAAACGGTGTTGAGAAACATGAAGAGCGTGAAAAGGTGTGAAAAATATGAAGAGCATGAAAAGGTGTGAAAAATATGCGGAGCATGAAACTGTGTTCAAAAACATGAAGAGCCTGAAAAGCTGTGAAAAATATGAAAAGCTTCAAAATGTGTCAAAAATATGATGAGCAAAAAACGGTCTGAAAATTAGGAGGAGCATGAAGCCGTTTTCAAAAACTTGAAGAGCCTGAAATGATGTGAAAAATATGAAGAGCTTCAAAAGGTGTCAAAGATATGAGGAGCATGAAACGGTCTGAAAAATAGGAGGAGCATGATACGGCGTTGAAAAACATAAAGAGCCTGAAAAGGTGTGAAAAATATGAAGAGCTTCAAAATGTGTCAAAAAAATGACGAGCATGATATGGTATGAAAAATAGGAGGAGCATGTAACGGTGTTTCAAAAGCATGAAGAGCCTGAAAGTTATGAAAAATATGCAGAGCTTCAAAACGTCTCAAAAACATGAGGAGCATGAAACGGTCTGAAAAATAGGAGGAGCATGAAACGGTGTTCAAAAACATGAAGAGCCTGAAAAGGTGTGAAAAATATGAAGAGCTTCAAAAGGTGTCAAAAATATGAGGACCATGAAACGGTCTGAAAAATAGTAGGAGCATGAAGCGGTGTTGAAAAACATGAAGAGCCTGAAAAGGTGTGATATATATGAAGAGCTTCAAAAGTTGTAAAAAATATGAGGAGTTTGAAACGGTCTGAAAAATAAGAGGATCTGGTTTCCTCAGTGTGTATGCCCAGAAGTGGAATTGCTGGGTCATATGGCAGTTCTATTTCCAGTTTTTTAAGAAATCTCTACACCGTTTTCCATATCGGCTGTACTATTGTGCATTCCCACCAACAGTATAAGAGGGTTCCCTTTTCTCCACTCCCTCTCCAGCATTTATTGCTTGTAGACTTTTGGATAGCAGCCATCCTGACTGGCATGTAATGGTACCTCATTGTGGTTTTGATTTGCATTTCTCTAATAATGAGTGATGTTGAGCATCTTTTATGTGTTTGTTATCCATCTGTATGTCTTCTTTGGAGAAATGTCTGTTTAGTTCTTTGGCTCATTTTTTATTGGGTCATTTATTTTTCTGGAATTGAGCTGCAGGATTTGCTTGTATATTTTTGAGATTAATCCTTTGTCTGTTTCTTCATTTGCTATTATTTTCTCCCAATCTGAGGGCTGTCTTTTCACCTTACTTATAGTTTCCTTTGTAGTGCAAAAGCTTTTAAGTTTCATTAGGTCCCATTTGTTTAGTTTTGCTTTTATTTCCAATATTCTGGGAGGTGGGTCATAGAGGATCTTGCTTTGATTTATGTCGGAGAGTGTTTTGCCTATCTTCTCCTCTAGGAGTTTTATAGTTTCTGGTCTTACATTTAGATCTTTAATCCATTTTGAGTTTATTTTTGTGTATGGTGTTAGAAAGTGTTCTATTTTCATTCTTTTACAAGTGGTTGACCAGTTTTCCCAGCACCACTTGTTAAAGAGGTTGTCTTTTTTCCATTGCATATCCTTGCCTCCTTTGTCAAAGATAAGGTGTCCATAGGTTCGTCTGAAAGAGACACGTGCACCCCAATGTTCATCGCAGCACTGTTTATAATAGCCAGGACATGGAAGCAACCTAGATGCCCGTCAGCAGATGAATGGATAAGAAAGCTGTGGTACATATACACCATGGAATATTACTCAGCCATTAAAAAGAATTCATTTGAATCAGTCCTAATGAGATGGATGAAGCTGGAGCCCATTTTACAGAGTGAAGTAAGCCAGAAAGATAAAGAACATTACAGCATACTGACACATGTATATGGAATTTAGAAAGGTGACAACGATAACCCTATATGCAGAACAGAAAAAGAGACACAGAAATACAGAACAGACTTTTAAACTTTGTGGGAGAATGTGAGGGTGGGATATTTCAAAAGAACAGCATGTATGCTATCTATGGTGAAACAGATCACCAGCCCAGGTAGGATGCACGAGACAAGTGCTCCGGCTTGGTGCACTGGGAAGACCCAGAGGAATCGGGTGGAGAGGGAGGTGGGAGGGGGAATTGGGACTGTGAATACATGTAAATCCATGGCTGATTCATATCAAGGTATGACAAAACCCACTGGAAAAAAAAAATAAAAATAATAAAAAAAAATAAAAAAATAACAATAAAAAAAAAAAATAAGAGGAGCCTGAAATGGTCTGAAAAATAGGAGGAGCATGAAGTGGTGTTGAAAAACGTGAAGAGCCTGAAAAGGTGTGAAAAATATGAAGAACTTCAAAAGGTGTCAAAAATATGAGCAGCATGAAACAGTCTGAAAAAAAGGAGGAACATGAAACGGTGTTCAAAAACATGAAGAGCCTGGAGAAGTGTGAAAAATATGAAGAGCTTCAAAAGTTGTCAAAAATATGAGGAGCATGAAACGGTCTGAAAAAAAGGAGGAGCATGAAGCGGTGTTGAAAAACATGAAGAGCCTGAAAAGGTGTGAATAATATGAAGAGCTTCAAAAGGTGTCAAAAATATGAGGAGCATGAACCGTCTGAAAAATAGTAGGAGCATGAAGCGGTGTTGAAAACATGAAGAGCCTGAAAAGGTGTGAAAAATATGAAGAGGTTCAAAAGGTGTCAAAAATATGAGGAGCATGAAACGGTCTGAAAAAAGGGAGGAGCATGAAATGGTCTGAAAAATAGGAGGAGCATGAAGCGGTGTTCAAAAACATGAAGAGCCTGAAAAGGTGTGAAATATATTAAGAGCCTCAAAGGTGTCAAAAATATGAGGAGCAAGAAACGGTCTGAAAAATAGGAGGAGCTTAAGCGCGTTGAAAAATATGAAGAGCCTGAAAAGATGTGAAAAATATGAAGAGCTTCAAAAGGTGTCAAATATATGAGGAGCATGAAACGGTCTGAAAAATTGGAGAAGCATGAAGTGGTGTTCAAAAAAATGAAGAGCCTGAAAAGGTGCGAAAAATATGAAGAGCTTCAAAAGGTGTCAAAAATATGAGGACCATGAAACGGTCTGAAAAATATGAGGAGCAAGAAACTGTTTTCAAAAACATGAAGAGCCTCAAAAGGTGTGAAAAGTATGAAGAGCTTCAAACTGTGTCAAAAATATGATGAGCATGAAACGGTCTGATGAATAGGAGGAGCATGAAGTGGTGTTGAAAAACATGAAGAGCCTGAAAAAGGTGTGAAACATATGAGGAGCATGAAACGGTCTGAAAAATAGGAGGCGCATGAGACGGTGTTGAAATACATGAAAAGCCTGAAAAGGTGTGAAAACTATGAAGAGCTTCAAAGGATGTCAAAAATATGAGGAGCATGAAAATGTCTGAAAAATAGGAAGAGAATGAAGCGGTGTAGAAAAACATGAAAAGCCTGAAAAGGTGTGAAAAATATAAAGAGCTTCAAAAGGTGTGAAAAAGATGAGGAGCATGAAACGGTCTGAAATAAAGGAGGAGAATGAAGTGGTGTTGAAAAACATGAAAAGCCTGAAAAGGTGTGAAAAATATGAAGAGCTTCAAAAGGTGACAAAAATATGAGGAGCATGAAAAGCTCTTAAAAATAGGAGTAGCATGAAGTGGTGTAGAAAAACATGAAGACCCTGAAAAAATGTGAAAAATATGAAGAGCTTCAAAAGGTGTCAAAAATATGAGGAGCTTGAAACGGTCTGAAATATAGGAGGAGCGTGAAAAGGTGTTAAAACATGAAGAGCTTAAAAAGGTGTGAAACATATGAGGAGCATGAAAAGGTCTGAAAAAATAGGAGCATGAAGCGGTGTTGAAAAACATGAAAAGCCTGAAAAGGTGTGAAAAATATGAAGAGCTTCAAAAGGTGACAAAAATATGAGGATCATGAAAAGCTCTTAAAAATAGGAGGAGCATGAAGTGGTGTAGAAACACATGAAGAGCCTGAAAAGGTGTGAAATCTATGGAGAGCTTCAAAAGGAGTCAAAAATATGAGGAGCATGAAACGGTCTCAAATAAAGGAGGAGCATGAAGTTGTGTTGAAAAATTTGAAGAGCCTGAAAAGGTGTGAAAAATATGAAGAGCTTCAAAAGGTGTCAAAAATATGAGGAGCATGAAACGGTCTGAAAAATAGGAGGAGCATTAATCGGTGTTCAAAAATATGAAGAGCCTGGAAAGCTGTGAAAAATATGAAGAGCTTCAAAAGGTGTCAAAAATATGAGGAGCATGAAACGATCTGAAAAATAGGAGGAGCATGAAGTGGTGTTGAAATACATGAAGAGCCTGAAAAAGGTGTGAAACATATGAGGAGCCTGAAACGGTCTGAAAGAGAGGAGGAGCATGAATCGGTGTTGAAAATCATGAAGAGCCTGAAAAAGTGTGAAGAATAAGAAGAGCTTCAAAAGGTGTCAAAAATATGAGGAGCATGAAACGATCTGAAAATTAGGAGGAGCATGAAACCGTGTTGAAAAATATGAAGACCATGAAAGGGTGTGAAAAACATGAAGAGCTTCAAAAGGTATCAAAAATATGAGGAACATAAAACGGTCTGAAAAAAAGGAGGAGCATGAAATGGTGTTGAAAAACATGAAGAGCCTGAAAACGTGTGGAAATTATGAAGAGCTTCAAAAGGTGTCAAATATATGAGGAGCATAAAACGGTTTGAAAAAATGGAGGAGCATGAAATGGTGTTGAAAAACATGAAGAGCCTAAAAAGGTGTGAAAAATATGAAGAGCTTCAAAAGGTTTCAAAAATATGAGAGGCATGAACGGTCTGAAATGTAGGGGGAGCATGAAGCAGTGTAGAAAAACATGAAGAGCCTGAAAAGGTGTGGAAATTATGAAGAGCTTCAAAAGGTGTCAAATATATGAGGAGCATAAAACGGTCTGAAAAAAAGGAGGAGCATGAAGCGGTGTTGAAAAACATGAAGAGCCTGAAAAGGTGTGATAAATATGAAGAGTTTCAAAACGTGTCAAAAAGATGAGGAGCATGAAACGGTCTGAAAAATAGGAGGAGCATGAAGCGGTGTTGAAAAATATGAAGAGCCTGAAAAGGTGTGAAAAATCTGAAGAGCTTCAAAAGGTGTCAAATAAATGAGGAGCATGAAACGGTGTGAAAATTAGGAGGAGCATGAAGTGGTGTTGAAAATCATGAAGAGCCTGTAAGGTGTGAAAAATATGAAGAATTTCAAAAGGTGTCAAAAATATAAGGAGCATGAAACGGACTGAAAAATAGGAGGAGCATGAAGTGGTGTTGAAAAACGTGAAGAGCCTGAAAAGGTGTGAAAAATATGAAGAACTTCAAAAGGTGTCAAAAATATGAGCAGCATGAAACGGTCTGAAAAACAGGAGGAGCATGAAACGGTGTTCAAAAACATGAAGAGCCTGAAAAGGTGTGAATAATATGAAGAGCTTCAAAAGGTGTCAAAAATATGAGGAGCATGAAACCGTCTGAAAAATAGTAGGAGCATGAAGCAGTGTTGAAAACATGAAGAGCCTGAAAAGGTGTGAAAAATATGAAGAGGTTCAAAAGGTGTCAAAAATATGAGGAGCATGAAACGGTCTGAAAAATAGGAGGAGCATGAATCGGTGTTCAAAAACATGAAGAGCCAGAAAAGCTGTGAAATATATGAAGAGCCTCAAAGGTGTCAAAAATATGAGGAGCAAGAAACGCTCTGAAAAATAGGAGGAGCTTAAGCGGGTTGAAAAATATGAAGAGCCTGAAAAGATGTGAAAAATATGAAGAGCTTCAAAAGGTGTCATATATATGAGGAGCATGAAACGGTCTGAAAAATTGGAGAAGCATGAAGTGGTGTTGAAAAATATGAAGAGCCTGAAAAGGTGCGAAAAATATGAAGAGCTTCAAAGGGTGTCAAAAATATAAGGAGCATTAAACGGTCTGAAATATAGGAGGAGCATGAAAAGGTGTTAAAAAACATGAAGAGCTTCAAAAGGTGTGAAACATATGAGGAGCATGAAACGGTCTGAAAAATAGGATGATCATGAAACGGTGTTCAAAAACATGAAGAGCCTGGAAAGGTGTGAAAAATATGAAGAGCTTCAAAAAGTGTCAAAAATATGAGGAGCATGAAACGGTCTGAAAAATAGGAGGAGCATGAAGTGGTGTTGAGAAACATGAAGAGCCTGAAAAAGTTGTGAAGCATATGAGGAGAATGAAACGGTCTGAAAAATAGAAGGAGCATGAAGTGGTGTAGAAATACATGAAGACCCTGAAAAAGTGTGAAAAATATGAAGAGCTTCAAAAGTTGTCAAAAATATGAGGACCATGAAACGGTCTGAAAAATATGAGGAGCAAGAAACTGTTTTCAAAAACATGAAGAGCCTCAAAAGGTGTGAAAAGTAGGAAGAGCTTCAAACTGTGTCAAAAATATGATGAGCATGATACGGTCTGAAAAATAGGAGGACCATGAAGTGGTGTTGAAAAACATGAAGAGCCTGAAAAAGGTGTGAAACATATGAGGAGCATGAAACGGTCTGAAATATAGGAGGCGCATGAGACGGTGTTGAAATACCTGAAAAGCCTGAAAAGGTGTGAAAAATATGAAGAGCTTCAAAGGATGTCAAAAATATGAGGAGCATGAAAATGTCTGAAAAATAGGAAGAGAATGAAGCAGTGTAGAAAAACATGAAAAGCCTGAAAAGGTGTGAAAAATATGAAGAACTTCAAAAGGTGTCAAAAATATGAGGAGCATGAAACGGTCTGAAAAATAGGAGGAGCATGAAGTGGTGTTGAGAAACATGAAGAGCCTGAAAAAGTTGTGAAACATATGAGGAGAATGAAACGGTCTGAAAAATAGGAGGAGCATGAAGTGGTGTAGAAAAATATGAAGGCCCTGAAAAAATGTGAAAAATATGAAGAGCTTCAAAAGGTGTCAAAAATATGAGGAGCTTGAAACGGTCTGAAATATAGGAGGAGCGTGAAAAGGTGTTAAAAAACATGAAGAGCTTCAAAAGGTGTCAAAAATATGAGGAGCAAGAAACGGTCTGAAAAATAGGAGGAACATGAAACGGTTTGACAAATAGGAGGAGCATGAAACGGTGTTGAAAAGCATGAAGAACCTGAAAGGTGTCGAAAATATGAAGAGCTTCAAAATGTGTCAAAAATATGAGGAGCATGAAACGGTTTGAAAAATAGGAGGAGCATGAAACGGTGTTGAAAAACATGAAGAACCTGAAAGGTGTCGAAAATATGAAGAGCTTCAAAATGTGTCAAAAATATGAGGAGCATGAAACGATCTGAATAATCGGAGGAGCATGAAAGCGTGTTGAAAAACATGAAGAGCACGGACAGGTGTGAAAAATATGAAGAGCTTCAAAAGGTGTCAAAAATATGAGGACCATGAAACGGTCTGAAAAATAGGAGGAGCATGAAGCGGTGTTGAAAAACATGAAGAGCCTGAAAAGGTGTGAAATATATGAAGAGCTTCAAAAGGTGTAAAAAATATGAGGAGTTTGAAACGGTCTGAAAAATAAGAGGATCTGGTTTCCTCAGTGTGTATGCCCAGAAGTGGAATTGCTGGGTCATATGGCAGTTCTATTTCCAGTTTTTTAAGAAATCTCTACACCGTTTTCCATAGCGGCCGTACTAGTGTGCATTCCCACCAACAGTATAAGAGGGTTCCCTTTTCTCCACTCCCTCTCCAGCATTTATTGCTTGTAGACTTTTGGATAGCAGCCATCCTGACTGGCATGTAATGGTACCTCATTGTGGTTTTGATTTGCATTTCTCTAATAATGAGTGATGTTGAGCATCTTTTCATGTGTTTGTTATCCATCTGTATGTCTTCTTTGGAGAAATGTCTGTTTAGTTCTTTGGCTCATTTTGTATTGGGTCATTTATTTTTCTGGAATTGAGCTGCAGGATTTGCTTGTATATTTTTGAGATTAATCCTTTGTCTGTTTCTTCATTTGCTATTATTTTCTCCCAATCTGAGGGCTGTCTTTTCACCTTACTTATAGTTTCCTTTGTAGTGCAAAAGCTTTTAAGTTTCATTAGGTCCCATTTGTTTAGTTTTGCTTTTATTTCCAATATTCTGGGAGGTGGGTCATAGAGGATCTTGCTTTGATTTATGTCGGAGAGTGTTTTGCCTATCTTCTCCTCTAGGAGTTTTATAGTTTCTGGTCTTACATTTAGATCTTTAATCCATTTTGAGTTTATTTTTGTGTATGGTGTTAGAAAGTGTTCTATTTTCATTCTTTTACAAGTGGTTGACCAGTTTTCCCAGCACCACTTGTTAAAGAGGTTGTCTTTTTTCCATTGCATATCCTTGCCTCCTTTGTCAAAGATAAGGTGTCCATAGGTTCGTCTGAAAGAGACACGTGCACCCCAATGTTCATCGCAGCACTGTTTATAATAGCCAGGACATGGAAGCAACCTAGATGCCCGTCAGCAGATGAATGGATAAGAAAGCTGTGGTACATATACACCATGGAATATTACTCAGCCATTAAAAAGAATTCATTTGAATCAGGCCTAATGAGATGGATGAAGCTGGAGCCCATTATACAGAGTGAAGTAAGCCAGAAAGATAAAGAACATTACAGCATACTGACACATGTATATGGAATTTAGAAAGGTGACAACGATAACCCTATATGCAGAACAGAAAAAGAGACACAGAAATACAGAACAGACTTTTGAACTTTGTGGGAGAATGTGAGGGTGGGATATTTCAAAAGAACAGCATGTATGCTATCTATGGTGAAACAGATCACCAGCCCAGGTAGGATGCACGAGACAAGTGCTCCGGCTTGGTGCACTGGGAAGACCCAGAGGAATCGGGTGGAGAGGGAGGTGGGAGGGGGAATCGGGACTGGGAATACATGTAAATCCATGGCTGATTCATATCAATGTATGCCAAAACCGACTGGGAAAAAAAATAAAAATAATAAAAAAAAATAAAAAAAATAACAATAAAAAAAAATAAGAGGAGCATGAAACGGTGTTCAAAAACATGAAGAGCCTGAAAAGTTGTGTAAATTATGAAGAGCTTCAACAGGTGTCAAATATATGAGGAGCATAAAACGGTTTGAAAAAAGGAGGAGCATGAAATGGTGTTGAAAAACATGAAGAGCCTAAAAAGGTGTGAAAAATATGAAGAGCTTCAAAAGGTTTCAAAAATATGAGAGGCATGAACGGTCTGAAATGTAGGGGGAGCATGAAGCGGTGTAGAAAAACATGAAGAGCCTGAAAAGGTGTGGAAATTATGAAGAGCTTCAAAAGGTGTCAAATATATGAGGAGCATGAAACGGTGTGAAAATTAGGAGGAGCATGAAGTGGTGTTGAAAATCATGAAGAGCCTGTAAGGTGTGAAAAATATGAAGAACTTCAAAAGGTGTCAAAAATATAAGGAGCATGAAACGGACTGAAAAATAGGAGGAGCATGAAGTGGTGTTGAAAAACGTGAAGAGCCTGAAAAGGTGTGAAAAATATGAAGAACTTCAAAAGGTGTCAAAAATATGAGCAGCATGAAACGGTCTGAAAAACAGGAGGAGCATGAAAGGGTGTTCAAAAACATGAAGAGCCTGGAGAAGTGTGAAAAATATGAAGAGCTTCAAAAGGCGTCAAAAATATGAGGAGCATGAAACGGTCTGAAAAATAGGAGGAGCATGAAGTGGTGTTGAGAAACATGAAGAGTCTGAAAAAGTTGTGAAACATATGAGGAGAATGAAAAGGTCTGAAAAATAGGAGGAGCATGAAGTGGTGTAGAAAAACATGAAGACCCTGATAAATGTGAAAAATATGAAGAGCTTCAAAAGGTGTCAAAAATATGAGGAGCTTGAAACGGTCTGAAATATAGGAGGAGCGTGAAAGTTGTTAAAAAACATGAAGAGCTTAAAAAGGTGTGAAACATATGAGGAGCATGAAAAGGTCTGAAAAATAGTAGGAGCATGAAGCGGTGTTGAAAAACATGAAAAGCCTGAAAAGGTGTGAAATATATGAAGAGCTTCAAAAGGTGACAAAAATATGAGGAGCATGAATAGCTCTGAAAAATAGGAGGAGCAAGAAGCGGTGTAGAAAAACATGAAGAGCCTGAAAAGGTGTGAAATCTATGGAGAGCTTCAAAAGGTGTCAAAAATATGAGGAGCATGAAACGGTCTCAAATAAAGGAGGAGCATGAAGTTGTGTTGAAAAATATGTAGAGCCTGAAAAGGTGTGAAAAATATGAAGAGCTTCAAAAGGTGTCAAAAATATGAGGATCAAGAAACGGTCTGAAAAATAGGAGGAGCATTAATCGGTGTTCAAAAATATGAAGAGCCTGGAAAGGTGTGAAAAATATGAAGAGCTTCAAAAGGTGTCAAAAATATGAGGAGCAAGAAACGGTCTGAAAAATAGGAGGAGCATTAATCGGTGTTCAAAAATATGAAGAGCCTGGAAAGGTGTGAAAAATATGAAGAGCTTGAAAAGGTGTCAAACATATGAGGAGCATGAAACCGTCTGAAAAATAGGAGGAGCATGAAACCTTGTTGAAAAATATGAAGAGCCTGAAAAGGTGTGAAAAATATGAAGAGCTTCAAAAGGTGTCAAAATATGAGGAGCATGAAACGGTCTGAAAAAATGGAGGAGCATGAAACGGTGTTCAAAAACATGAGGAGCCTGAAAAATTGTGAAAAATATGAAGAGTTTCAAAAGGTGTCAAAAATATGAGGAGCATGAAACGGTCTGAAAAATATGAGGAGCATGAAACGGTGTTCAAAAACATGAAAACCCTGAAAAGGTGTGAAATATATGAAGAGCTTCAAAAGGTGTCAATAATATGAGGAGCATGAAACGGTCTGAAAAATATGAGGAGCATGAAACGGTGTTCAAAAACATGAAAACCCTGAAAAGGTGTGAAATATATGAAGAGCTTCAAAAGATGTCAAAAATAGGAGGAGCATGAAGCGGTGTAGAAAAACATGAAGAGCCTGAAAAGGTGTGAAAAATATGAAGAGCTTCAAAAGTTGTCAAAAATATGAGGAGCATGACACGGTCAGAAATATAGGAGGAGCATGAAGTGGTGTTGAAAACATGAAGAACCTGAAAAGTTGTGAAAAATATGAAGAGCTTCAAAAGGTGTCAAATATATGAGGAGCATGAAACGGACTGAAAATTAGGAGGAGGATGAAACGGTGTTCAAAACATGAAGAGCCTGAAATGTTTTGAAAAATGTGAAGAGCTTGAAAAGGTGTCAAAAATATGAGGGGCATGAAACTGTCTGAAAAATAGGAGGAGCATGAAACGTTGTTCAAAAACATGAAGAGCCTGAAAAGGTTTGAAAAATGTGAAGAGCTTGAAAAGGTGTCAAAAATATGAGGGGCATGAAACGGTCTGAAAAAGAGGATGAGCAAGAAACGGTGTTGAAAAACATGAAGAGCCTGAAAATGTGTGAAAAATATGAAGAGCTTCAAAAGGAGTCAAAATATGAGGCGCATGAAACGGTCTGAAAAATAGGAGGAGCATGAAACTGTGTTGAAAACATGAAGATCCTGAAAAGTTGTTAGAAATATGACGAGCTTCAAAAGATATCCAAAATATGAGGCGCATGAAACGGTCTGAAAAATATGAGGAGAATAAAGCGGTGTTGAAAAACATGAAGAGCCTGAAAAGCTGTGAAAAATATGAAGAGCTTCAAAAGGTGTCAAAAATATGAGGAGCATGAAACGGTCTGAAAAATAGGAGGAGCAGAAGCAAATTTGAAAAACATGAAGAGCCTGAAAAGGTGTGATAATTATGAAGCGCTTCAAAAGGTGTCAAAATTATGGGGAGCATTAAACGGTCTGAAAAATAGGAGGAGCATGAAAACTTGTTGTAAAATATGAAGAGCCTGAAAAGGTGTGAAAAATATGAAGAGCTTCAAAATGTGTGAAAAATATGAGGAGCATGAAACGGTTTAAAAAATAGGAGGAGCATGAAATGGTGTTCAAAAACATGAAGAGCATGAAAAGGTGTGAAAAATGTGAAGAGCTTCAAAAGGTGACAAAAACATGAGGACCATGAAACGGTCTGAAAAATAGGAGGAGCATGAAGCGGTGTTGAAAAACATGAAGAGCCTGAAAAGGTGTGAAATATATGAAGAGCTTCAAAAGGTGTAAAAAATATGAGGAGCTTGAAACGGTCTGAAAAATAAGAGGATCTGGTTTCCTCAGTGTGTATGCCCAGAAGTGGGATTGCTGGGTCACATGGCAGTTCTATTTCCAGTTTTTTAAGAAATCTCCACACTGTTTTCCATAGCGGCTGTACTAGTGTGCATTCCCACCAACAGTATAAGAGGGTTCCCTTTTCTCCACACCATCTCCAGCATTTATTGCTTGTAGACTTCTGGATAGCAGCCATCCTGACTGGCATATAATGGTACCTCATTGTGGTTTTGATTTGCATTTCTCTAATTATGAGTGATGTTGAGCATCTTTTCATGTGTTTGTTATCCATCTGTATGTCTTCTTTGGAGAAATGTCTGTTTAGTTCTTTGGCTCATTTTGTATTGGGTCATTTATTTTTCTGGAATTGAGCTGCAGGATTTGCTTGTATATTTTTGAGATTAATCCTTTGTCTGTTTCTTCATTTGCTATTATTTTCTCCCAATCTGAGGGCTGTCTTTTCACCTTACTTATAGTTTCCTTTGTAGTGCAAAAGCTTTTAAGTTTCATTAGGTCCCATTTGTTTAGTTTTGCTTTTATTTCCAATATTCTGGGAGGTGGGTCATAGAGGATCTTGCTTTGATTTATGTCGGAGAGTGTATTGCCTATCTTCTCCTCTAGGAGTTTTATAGTTTCTGGTCTTACATTTAGATCTTTAATCCATTTTGAGTTTATTTTTGTGTATGGTGTTAGAAAGTGTTCTATTTTCATTCTTTTACAAGTGGTTGACCAGTTTTCCCAGCACCACTTGTTAAAGAGGTTGTCTTTTTTCCATTGCATATCCTTGCCTCCTTTGTCAAAGATAAGGTGTCCATAGGTTCGTCTGAAAGAGACACGTGCACCCCAATGTTCATCGCAGCACTATTTATAATAGCCAGGACATGGAAGCAACCTAGATGCCCGTCAGCAGATGAATGGATAAGAAAGCTGTGGTACATATACACCATGGAATATTACTCAGCCATTAAAAAATTCACTTGAATCAGGCCTAATGAGATGGATGAAGCTGGAGCCCATTATACAGAGTGAAGTAAGCCAGAAAGATAAAGAACATTAGAGCATGCTGACACATGTATATGGAATTTAGAAAGGTGATAACGATAACCCTATATGCAGAACAGAAAAATAGACACAGAAATACAGAACAGACTTTTGAACTTTGTGGGAGAATGTGAGGGTGGGATATTTCAAATGAACAGCATGTATGCTATCTATGGTGAAACAGATCACCAGCCCAGGTAGGATGCACGAGACAAGTGCTCCGGCTTGGTGCACTGGGAAGACGGAGAGGAATCGGGTGGAGAGGGAGGTGGGAGGGGGGATTGGAATTGGGAATACATGTAAATCCATGGCTGATTCATATCAATGTATGACAAAACCGACTGGGAAAGAAAAAATAAAAATAATTAAAAAAAATTTAAAAAAAAAAACAATAAAAAAAAAATAAGAGGAGCATGAAATGGTGTTCAAAAACATGAAGAGCCTGAAGAGGTGTGGAAATTATGAAGAGCTTCAAAAGGTGTCAAATATATGAGGAGCATAAAACGGTTTGAAAAAGAGGAGGAGCATGAAGCGGTGTTGAAAACCATGAAGAGCCTGAAAAGGTGTGAAAAATATGAAGAGCTTCTAAAGAAGTCAAATATATGAGGACCATGAAACGGTCTGAAAAATAGGAGGAGCATGAAGTGGTGTTCAAAAACATGAAGAGCCTCAAAGGTGTCAAAAATATGAAGAGCTTCAAAAGGTGTGAAAAATAGGAGGAGCATGAAACGGACTGAAATATAGGAGGAGCATGAAGTGGTGTTCAAAAACATGAAGAGCCTCAAAGGTGTCAAAAATATGAAGAGCTTCAAAAGGTGTGAAATACATGAGGAGCATGAAACGGTCTGAAAATAGGACGAGCATGAAGCGGTGTTCACAAACATGAAGAGCATGAAAAGGTGTGAAAAATATGAAGAGCTTCAAAATGTGTCAAATATATGAGGAGCATGAAATGGTCTGAAAAATAGGAGGAGCATGAAGCGGTGTGGAAAAACATGAAGAGCCTGAAAAGGTGTGAAAAATATGAAGAGCATCAAAAGGTGTCAAAATTATGAGGAGCATGAAACGGTCTGAAAAATAGGAGGAGCATGAAGCGATGTTGAAAAACATGAAGAACCTGAAAAGGTGTGAAAAATATGAAGAGCTTCAAAAGGTTTCAAAAATAAGAGAGGCATGAACGGTCTGAAATGTAGGGGGAGCATGAAGCGGTGTAGAAAAACATGAAGAGCCTGAAAAGGTGTGGAAATTATGAAGAGCTTCAAAAGGTGTCAAATATATGAGGAGCATAAAACGGTCTGAAAAAAAGGAGGAGCATGAAATTGTGTTGAAAAACATGAAGAGCCTGAAAAGGTGTGATAAATATGAAGAGTTTCAAAACGTGTCAAAAAGATGAGGAGCATGAAACGGTCTGAAAAACAGGAGGAGCATGAAACGGTGTTCAAAAACATGAAGAGCCTGGAGAAGTGTGAAAAATATGAAGAGCTTCAAAAGGCGTCAAAAATATGAGGAGCATGAAACGGCCTGAAAAAAAGGAGGAGCATGAAGCGGTGTTGAAAAACATGAAGAGCCTGAAAAGGTGTGAATAATATGAAGAGCTTCAAAAGGTGTCAAAAATATGAGGAGCATGAAACCGTCTGAAAAATAGTAGGAGCATGAAGCGGTGTTGAAAACATGAAGAGCCTGAAAAGGTGTGAAAAATATGAAGAGGTTCAAAAGGTGTCAAAAATATGAGGACCATGAAACGGTCTGAAAAATAGGAGGAGCATGAAATGGTGTTCAAAAACATGAAGACCTGAAAAGGTGTGAAAAATATGAAGAGCTTCAAAAGGTGCCAAAAATATGAGGAGCATCAAACGGTCTGAAAAAAGGAGGAGCATGAAGCGGTGTTGAAAAACATGAAGAGACTGAAAAGTTGTGAAAAATATGAAGAGCTTCAAAAGGTTTCAAAATATGAGAAGCATGAAACGGTCTGAAAATTAGGAGGAGCATGAAAAGGTCTGAAAAATAGGAGGAGCATGAAGCGGTGTGGAAAAGCATGAAGGGCCTGAAAAGGTGTGAAAAATATGAAGAGCTTTAAAGGTGTCAAAAATATGAGGAGCATGAAACGGTCTGAAAAATAGGAGGAGCATGAAGCGGTGTTGAAAAACATGAAGAGCCTGAAAAGTTGTCAAAAATATGAAGAGCCTCTAAAGGGGTCAAAAGTAGAGGAGCTTCAAAAGGTGTCAAAAATGAGATGAGCATGAAATGGTGTGAAAATAGGAGGAGCATGAAGCCGTTTTGAAAATCATGAAGAGCCTGAAAAGGTGTGAAAAATAAGAAGAGCTTCAAAAGTTGTCAAAAATATGAGGAGCATGAAACGGTCTGAAAAAGAGGAGGAGCATGAAGCGGTGTTGAAAACCATGAAGAGCCTGAAAAGGTGTGAAAAATATGAAGAGCTTCTAAAGGAGTCAAATATATGAGGACCATGAAACGGTCTGAAAAATAGGAGGAGCATGAAGTGGTGTTCAAAAACATGAAGAGCCTCAAAGGTGTCAAAAATATGAAGAGCTTCAAAAGTTGTCAAAAATATGAGGAGCATGAAACGGTCTGAAAAATAGGACGAGCATGAAGTGTTTGTGAAAATCATGAAGAGCCTGAAAAGCTGTGCAAAATATGAAGAGCTTCAAAAGGTGTGAAATACATGAGGAGCATGAAACGGTCTGAAAAATAGGATGAGCATGAAGCGGTGTTCACAAACATGAAGAGCATGAAAAGGTGTGAAAAATATGAAGAGCTTCAAAATGTGTCAAATATATGAGGAGCATGAAATGGTCTGAAAAATAGGAGGAGCATGAAGCGGTGTGGAAAAACATGAAGAGCCTGAAAAGGTGTGAAAAATATGAAGAGCATCAAAAGGTGTCAAAATTATGAGGAGCATGAAAGGGTCTGAAAAATAGGAGGAGCATGAAGCGGTGTTGAAAAACATGAAGAGCCTGAAAAGGTGTGAAAAATATGAAGAGTTTCAAAATGGGTCAAAAATATGAGGATCATGAAACGGTCTGAAAAATAGGAGAAGCAAGAAGTGGTGTTGAAAAACATGAAGAGCCTGAAAACGTGTGAAAAATATGAAGAGCTTCAAAAGGTGTGAAAAATATGAAGAGTTTCAAAAGGTGATAAAAATGAGATGAGCATGAAACGGTCTGAAAAATATGAGGAGCATGAAGCGGTAATGGAAATCATGAAGAGTCTGAAAAGCTGTGAAATATATTAAGAGCTTCAAAAGGTGTCAAAAATATGAGGAGCATGAAACGGTCTGAAAAATAGGAGGAGCATGAAGCGATGTTGAAAAACATGAAGAACCTGAAAAGGTGTGAAAAATATGAAGAGCTTCAAAAGGTGGGAAAATTGGAGGAGCATGGAACGGACTGAAATATAGGAGGAGCATGAATCGGTGTTCAAAAACATGAAGAGCCTGAAAAGGTGTGAAAAATATGAAGAGCTTCAAAATGTGTCAAAAATACGACGAGCATGAAACCCCCTTAAAAATAGGAGGATGAAGCGGTGTTCAAAAACATGAAGAGCCTGAAAATTTGGGCAAAATATGAAGAGCTTCAAAAGGAGTGAAATACATGAGGAGCATGTAAAGGTGTTCAAAAACATGCAGAGACTTAAAAGGTGTGATAAATATGAAGAGCTTCAAAAAGTGCCAAAAATTAGATTAGCATGAAAGGGTCCGAAAAATAGGAGGAGCCTGAAGAGGTGTTGAAAAACATGAAGAGCCTGAAAAAGTGTGAAAAATATGAAGTGCTTCAAAAATATGAAAATTATGAAGAGCTTCAAAAGGTGTGAAAAATATGAAGAGCTTCAAAAGATGTCAAAAATGAGATGAGCATGAAACGGTCTGAAAAATAGGAGGAGCATGAAGTGTTGTTGAAAAACATGAAGAGCCTGAAAAGGTGTGAATAATATGAAGAGCTTCAAAAGGTGTCAAAAATATGCGGAGCATGAAACGGTCTGAAAAATAGGAGGATCATGAAGCGGTGTTGAAAAACATGAAGAGCCTGAAAAGGTGTGAAAAATATGAAGAGCTTCAAAGGTGTCAAAAGTATGAGGAGCATGAAATGGTCTGAAAAATAGGACGAGCATAAGCGGTGTTCAAAAACATGAACAGCCTGAAAAGGTGTGAAAAATATGAAGACCTTCAAAAGGTGTGAAAAATATGAAGAGCTTCAAAAGGTGTCAAAAATTAGATTAGCATGAAAGGGTGTGAAAAATAGAAGGAGCATGAAGTGGTGTTGAAAAACATCAAGAGCCTGAAAAGGTGTGAATTATATGAACAGCTTCAAAAGGGGTGAAAAATATGAAGAGCTTCAAAAGGTGTCAAAAATATGGGGAGCATGAAACGGTCTGAAAAATAGGAGGAGCATGAAGTGATGTTCAAAAACATGAAGAGCCTCAAAATGAGTGAGAAATATGAAAAGCTTCAAAAGGTGTCAAAAATATAGGAGCATGAAACGGTCTGCAAAATAGGAGGAGCATAAAGCGGTGTTGAAAAACATGAAGAGCCTGAAAATGTGTGAAAAATATGAAGACCTTCAAAAGGTGTCAAAAATATGAGGAGCATGAAACATTCTGAAAAATAGGAGGAGCATGAAGCGGTGTTGAAAAATATGAAGAGCCTGAAAATGTGTGAAAAATATGAAGAGCTTCAAAATGTGTCAAAAATATGGGGAGCATGAAACGGTCTGAAAAATAAGAGGAGCATGAAACGGTGTTGAAAAACATGAAGAGCCTGAAAATGTGTGAAAAATATGAAGAGCTTCAAAAGGTGTGAAATACATGAGGAGCATGAAACTCTCTGAAAAACAGGAGGAGCATGAAGCGATGTTCAAAAACATGAAGAGCCTGAAAATGTGTGAAAAATATGAAGAGCTTCAAAAGGTGTCAAAAATATGAGGAGAATGAAACGGTCTGAAAAATAGGAGGAGCATGAAGCTGTGTCGAAAAACATGAAGAGCCTGAAAATGTGTGAAGAATATGAAGAGCTTCAAAAGGTGTCAAAAATATGAGGAGAATGAAACGGTCTGAAAAATAGGAGGAGCATGAAGCTGTGTCGAAAAACATGAAGAGCCTGAAAATGTGTGAAGAATATGAAGAGCTTCAAAAGATCTCAAAAATATGAGGAGCATGAAACGTTCTGAAAAATAGGACGAGCATGAAGCAGTGATAAAAAACATGAAGTGCCTGAAAAGGTGTGAAAAATATGAAGAGTTCCTAAAGGTGTCAAAAATATGCAGAGCACCAAACGGTCTCAAAAATAGGAGGAGCATGAAGTGGTGTTGAAAAATATGAAGAGCCTGAAAATGAGTGAAAAATATGAAGAGCTTCAAAAAGTGTCAAAAATATGAGGAGCATGATACGGTTTGAAAAATAGGAGGAGCATGAAGCGGTGTTGAAAAACATGAAGAGTGTGAAAACGTGTGAAAATATGAAGAGCTTCAAAAATATCAAAAATATGAAGAGCTTCAAAAGTTTTGAAAAATATGAAGAGATTAAAAAGGTGTCAAAAATGAGATGAGCATGAAACGGTCTGAAAAATAGGAGGAGCATGAGCGGTGTTGAAAATCATGAAGAGCCTGAAAAGGTGTGAAAAATATGAAGAGCTTCAAAAGGTGTGTAATACATGAGGAGCATGAAACTCTCTGAAAAATAGGAGGAGCATGAAGCGATGTTCAAAAACATGAAGAGCCTGAAAATGTGTGAAAAATATGAAGAGCTTCAAAAGGTGTCAAAAATGAGATGGGCATGAAACGGTCTGAAAAATAGGAAGAGCATGAAGCGGTGTTGAAAAACATTAAGAGCTGAAAACGTGTGAAAAATATGAAGAGCTTCAAAAGGTGTCAAAAATGAGACGAGCATGAAACGGTCTGAAAAATAGGAAGAGCATGAAGCGGTGTTGAAAAACATTAAGAGCTGAAAACGTGTGAAAAATATGAAGAGCTTCAAAAGGTGTCAAAAATGAGATGAGCATGAAACGGTCTGAAAAATAGGAAGAGCATGAAGCGGTGTTGAAAAACATTAAGAGCTGAAAACGTGTGAAAAATATGAAGAGCTGCAAAAGGTGTCAAAAATATGAGGAGCATGAAACGGTCTGAAAAATATGAGGAGCATGAAACGGTGACCAAAAAAATGAAGAGCCTGAAAAGGTGTGAAAAATATGAAGAGCTTCAAAAGCTGTGAAATACATGAGGAGCATGAAACGGGCTGAAAAATAGGAGAAGCATGAAGTGGTGTGGAAAAATATGAAGAGCCTGAAAATGTGTGAAAAATATGAAAAGCTTCAAAAGGTGTCAAAAATGAGATGAGCATGAAACGGTCTGAAAAATAGGAGGATCATGAAATGGTCTTGAAAAACAAGAAGAGCCTGAAAAGATGTGAAAAATATGAAAAGCTTCAAAAAGTGTCAAAAATATGAGGAGCATGAAACGGTCTGAAAAATAAAAGGAGCATGAAGCTGTGTTCAAAAATATGAAGAGCCTGAAAAGGTGTGAAAAATATGAAGAGCTTCAAAAGTTGTCAAAAATATGAGGAGCATGAAACGGTCTGAAAAATAGGACGAGCATGAAGCTGTGTTCAAAAACATGAAGATCTTAAAAGGGTGTGAAAAATATGAAGAGCTTCAAAAGGTGTGAAAAATATGAGGAGCATGAAACGGTCTGAAAAATAGAAGCAGCGTGAAACGGTTTTGAAAAACATGAAGAGCCTGAAAACTTGTGAAAAATATGAAGAGCTTTAAAAGGTGTGAAAAATATGAAGAGCTTCAAAGGTGACAAAAATGAGAAGAGCATGAAACGGTCTGAAAAATAGGAGGAGCATGAAGTGGTGGAGAAAAACATGAAGAGCCTGAAAAGGTGTGAAAAATATGAAGAGCTTCAAAATGTTTCAAAAATATGAAGAGCATGAAACGGTCTGAAAATCAGGAGGATCATGAAGCGGTGTTCAAAAACATGAAGAGCCTGAAAAGGTGTGAAAAATATGAAGAGCTCAAAAAGTGTCAAAAATATGATGAGCATGAAACGATCTGAAAAATAGAAGGAGCATGAAACGGTGATCAAAAACATGAAGAGCCTGAAAAGGTATGGAAAATATGAAGAGCTTCAAAAGCTGTGAAATACATGAGGAGCATGAAACTCTCTGAAAAATAGGAGGAGCATGAAGCGGTGTTCAAAAACATGAAGAGCCTGAAAAGTTGTGAAAAATATGAAGAGCCTCAAAAGGTGTAAAAAATGAGATGTGCATGAAACGATCTGAAAAATAGGAGGAGCATGAAGTGGTTGTGAAAAACATGAAGAGCCTGAAAAGGTGTGCAAAATATGAAGAGCTTCAAAAGGTGTGAAATACATGAGGAGCATGAAACGGTCTGAAAAATAGGAGGAGCATGAAGCGGTGTTCAAAAACATGAAGAGCCTGAAAAGGTGTGAAAAATATGAAAAGCCTCAAAACGTGTCAAAAATATGAGGAGTATGAAACGGTCTGAAAAATAGCAGGAGCAAGAAGCGGTGTTGAAAAACATGAAGAGGCTGAAAACGTGTGAAAAATATGAAGAGCTTCAAAAACGTGAAAAATAAGAAGATCTTCAAAAGGTGTGAAAAATATGAAGAGCTTCAAAAGGTGTCAAAAATGAGATGAGCATGAAACCGTCTGAAAAATAGGAGGAGCAAGAAAGGTTGTTGAAAAACATGCAGAGCCTGAAAAAGTGTGAAAAATATGAACAGCTTCAAAAGATGTGAAAAATATGAAGAGATTCAAAAGGTGTCAAAAATGAGATGAGTATGAAACCGTCTGAAAAATAGGAGGAACATGAAGCGGTGTTCAAACACATGAAGAGCCTGAAAATGTGTGAAAATTATGAAGATCTTCAAAAGGTGTCAAAATTATGAGGAACATGAAACGGTTTGAAAAATAGGAGGAGCATGAAACGGTGTTGAAAAACATGAAGAGCCTGAAAAGGTGTGAAAAATATG
Organism: Dama dama; assembly: GCF_033118175.1. Taxonomy (NCBI): domain Eukaryota; kingdom Metazoa; phylum Chordata; class Mammalia; order Artiodactyla; family Cervidae; genus Dama; species Dama dama. The sequence continues at coordinate 1,454,739 of NW_026870948.1, read as the reverse complement.
AAGAGCTTCAAAATCTTTGAAAAATATGTAGAGCTTTCAAAGGTGTGAAATACGTGAGGAGCATGAAACTCTCTGAAAAATAGGAGGAGCCTGAAATGGTGTTCAAAAACATGAATAGACTGAAAACGTGTGAAAAATATGAAGAGCTTCAAAAGGTGTCAAAAATATGAGGAGCATCAAACGGTCTGAAAAATATGAGCAGCATGAAGCGGTGTTGAAAAACATGAAGAGCCTTAAAAGGTGTGAAAAAATTGAAGAGCTTCAAAAGGTGTCAAAAATATGAGGAGCATGAAACGGTCTGAAAAATAGGAGGAGCATGAAGCTGTGTCGAAAAACATGAAGAGCCTGAAAATGTGTGAAAAATATGAAGAACTTCAAAAGGTGTGAAATACATGAGGAGCATGAAACTCTCTGAAAAATAGGAGGAGCATGAAGCGATGTTCAAAAACATGAAGAGCCTGAAAATGTGTGAAAAATATGAAGAGCTTCAAAAGGTGTCAAAAATATGAGGAGAATGAAACGGTCTGAAAAATAGGAGGAGCATGAAGCTGTGTCGAAAAACATGAAGAGCCTGAAAATGTGTGAAAAATATGAAGAGCTTCAAAAGGTGTCAAAAATATGAGGAGAATGAAACGGTCTGAAAAATAGGAGGAGCATGAAGCTGTGTCGAAAAACATGAAGAGCCTGAAAAGGTGTGAAAAATATGAAGAGCTTCAAAAGGTGTCAAAATTATGAGGAGCATGAAACGCTCTGAAAAATAGGACGAGCATGAAGCAGTGATAAAAAACATGAAGTGCCTGAAAAGGTGTGAAAAATATGAAGAGTTCCTAAAGGTGTCAAAAATATGCGGAGCACCAAACGGTCTCAAAAATAGGAGGAGCATGAAGTGGTGTTGAAAAATATGAAGAGTCTGAAAATGAGTGAAAAATATGAAGAGCTCCAAAAAGTGTCAAAAATATGAGGAGCATGATACGGTTTGAAAAATAGGAGGAGCATGAAGCGGTGTTGAAAAACATGAAGAGTGTGAAAACGTGTGAAAATATGAAGAGCTTCAAAAATATTAAAAATATGAAGAGCTTCAAAAGTTTTGAAAAATATGAAGAGATTAAAAAGGTGTCAAAAATGAGATGAGAATGAAACGGTCTGAAAAATAGGAGGAGCATGAGCGGTGTTGAAAATCATGAAGAGCCTGAAAAGGTGTGAAAAATATGAAGAGCTTCAAAAGGTGTGAAATACATGAGGAGCATGAAACTCTCTGAAAAATAGGAGGAGCATGAAGCGATGTTCAAAAACATGAAGAGCCTGAAAATGTGTGAAAAATATGAAGAGCTTCAAAAGGTGTCAAAATTGAGATGAGCATGAAACGGTCGGAAAAATAGGAAGAGCATGAAGCGGTGTTGAAAAACATTAAGAGCTGAAAACGTGTGAAAAATATGAAGAGCTTCAAAAGGTGTCAAAAATGAGATGAGCATGAAACGGTCTGAAAAATAGGAAGAGCATGAAGCGGTGTTGAAAAACAATAAGAGCTGAAAACGTGTGAAAAATATGAAGAGCTTCAAAAGGTGTCAAAAATATGAGGAGCATGAAACGGTCTGAAAAATAGGAAGAGCATGAAACGGTGACCAAAAACATGAAGAGCTTGAAAAGGTGTGAAAAATATGAAGAGCTTCAAAAGCTGTGAAATACATGAGGAGCATGAAACGGGCTGAAAAATAGGAGAAGCATGAAGTGGTGTGGAAAAATATGAAGAGCCTGAAAATGTGTGAAAAATATGAAAAGCTTCAAAAGGTGTCAAAAATGAGATGAGCATGAAACGGTCTGAAAAATAGGAGGATCATGAAATGGTGTTGAAAAACATGAAGAGCCTGAAAAGATGTGAAAAATATGAAAAGCTTCAAAAAGTGTCAAAAATATGAGGAGCATGAAACGGTCTGAAAAATAGGAGGAGCATGAAGCTGTGTTCAAAAATATGAAGAGCCTGAAAAGGTGTGAAAAATATGAAGAGCTTCAAAAGTTGTCAAAAATATGAGGAGCATGAAACGGTCTGAAAAATAGGAGGAGCATGAAGCTGTGTTCAAAAACATGAAGATCTTAAAAGGGTGTGAAAAATATGAAGAGCTTCAAAAGGTGTGAAAAATATGAGGAGCATCAAACGGTCTGAAAAATAGAAGCAGCATGAAACGGTTTTGAAAAACATGAAGAGCCTGTAAACTTGTGAAAAATATGAAGAGCTTTAAAAGTTGTGAAAAATATGAAGAGCTTCAAAGGTGACAAAAATGAGAAGAGCATGAAACGGTCTGAAAAATAGGAGGAGCATGAAGCGGTGTTGAAAAACATTAAGAGCTGAAAACGTGTGAAAAATATGAAGAGCTTCAAAAGGTGTCAAAAATGAGATGAGCATGAAACGGTCTGAAAAATAGGAAGAGCATGAAGCGGTGTTGAAAAACAATAAGAGCTGAAAACGTGTGAAAAATATGAAGAGCTTCAAAAGGTGTCAAAAATATGAGGAGCATGAAACGGTCTGAAAAATAGGAGGAGCATGAAACGGTGACCAAAAACATGAAGAGCTTGAAAAGGTGTGAAAAATATGAAGAGCTTCAAAAGCTGTGAAATACATGAGGAGCATGAAACGGGCTGAAAAATAGGAGAAGCATGAAGTGGTGTGGAAAAATATGAAGAGCCTGAAAATGTGTGAAAAATATGAAAAGCTTCAAAAGGTGTCAAAAATGAGAAGAGCATGAAACGGTCTGAAAAATAGGAGGATCATGAAATGGTGTTGAAAAACATGAAGAGCCTGAAAAGATGTGAAAAATATGAAAAGCTTCAAAAAGTGTCAAAAATATGAGGAGCATGAAACGGTCTGAAAAATAGGAGGAGCATGAAGCTGTGTTCAAAAATATGAAGAGCCTGAAAAGGTGTGAAAAATATGAAGAGCTTCAAAAGTTGTCAAAAATATGAGGAGCATGAAACGGTCTGAAAAATAGGAGGAGCATGAAGCTGTGTTCAAAAACATGAAGATCTTAAAAGGGTGTGAAAAATATGAAGAGCTTCAAAAGGTGTGAAAAATATGAGGAGCATCAAACGGTCTGAAAAATAGAAGCAGCATGAAACGGTTTTGAAAAACATGAACAGCCTGAAAACTTGTGAAAAATATGAAGAGCTTTAAAAGTTGTGAAAAATATGAAGAGCTTCAAAGGTGACAAAAATGAGAAGAGCATGAAACGGTCTGAAAAATAGGAGGAGCATGAAGTGGTGGATAAAAACATGAAGAGCCTGAAAAGGTGTGAAAAATATGAAGAGCTTCAAAATGTTTCAAAAATATGAAGAGCATGAAACGGTCTGAAAATCAGGAGGATCATGAAGCGGTGTTCAAAAACATGAAGAGCCTGAAAAGGTGTGAAAAATATGAAGAGCTCAAAAAGTGTCAAAAATATGATGAGCATGAAACGATCTGAAAAATAGAAGGAGCATGAAACGGTGATCAAAAACATGAAGAGCCTGAAAAGGTGTGGAAAATATGAAGAGCTTCAAAAGCTGTGAAAGACATGAGGAGCATGAAACTCTCTGAAAAATAGGAGGAGCATGAAGCGGTGTTCAAAAACATGAAGAGTCTGAAAAGTTGTGAAAAATATGAAAAGCTTCAAAAGGTGTCAAAAATGAGATGAGCATTAAACGGTCTGAAAAATAGGAATAACATGAAACGGTGTTGAAAATCATGAAGAGCCTGAAAAACTGTGAAAAATATAAAGAGCTTCAAAGGTGTCAAAAATATGAGGAGCATGAAACGGTCTGATATATAGGAGGAGCATGAAGCTGTGTTCCAAAACATGAAGATCCTGAAAAGGTGTGAAAAATATGAAGAGCTTCTAAAGGTGTCAAAAATATGAGGAGCATAAACGGTCTGAAAAATAGGAGTAGCATGAAGCGGTGTTCAAAAACATGAAGAGCCTGAAAAGGTGTGAAAAATATGAAGAGCTCAAAAAGTGTCAAAAATATGAGGATCATGAAACGGTGTGAAAAATTGGAGGAGCATGAAGCAGTGTTCAAAAACATGAAGAGCCTGAAAAGGTGTGAAAAATATGAAGAGCTTAAAAAGGTGTCAAAAATATGAGGAGCATGAAACGGTCTGAAAAATAGGAGTAGCATGAAGCGGTGTTCGAAAACATGAAGAGCCTGAAAAGGTTTGAAAAATATGAAGAGCTCAAAAAGTGTCAAAAATATGAGGAGCATGAAACGATCTGAAAAATACGAGGAGCATGAAGCAGTGTTCAAAAACATGAAGAGCTTCAAAAGGTATGAAAAATATGAGAGCTTCAAAAGGTGTCAAAAATATGAGGAGCATGAAACGGTCTGAAAAATAGGAGGAACATGAAGCGGTGTTCAAACACATGAAGAGCCTGAAAATGTGTGAAAATTATGAAGATCTTCAAAAGGTGTCAAAAATATGAGGATCATGAAACGGTTTGAAAAATAGGAGGAGCATGAAACGGTGTTGAAAAACATGAAGAGCCTGAAAAGGTGTGAAAAAAATGAAGAGCTTCAAAATCTTTGAAAAATATGAAGAGCTTTCAAAGGTGTGAAATACATGAGGAGCATGAAACACTCTGAAAAATAGGAGGAGCCTGAAATGGTGTTCAAAAACATGAATAGACTGAAAACGTGTGAAAAATATGAAGAGCTTCAAAAGGTGTCAAAAATATGAGGAGCATGAAACGGTCTGAAAAATATGAGCAGCATGAAGCGGTGTTGAAAAACATGAAGAGCCTTAAAAGGTGTGAAAAAATTGAAGAGCTTCAAAAGGTGTCAAAAATATGAGGAGCATGAAACGGTCTGAAAAATATGAGCAGCATGAAGCGGTGTTGAAAAACATGAAGAGCCTGAAAAGGTGTGAAAAATATGAAGAGCTTCAAAAGGTGTGAAATACATGAGGAGCATAAAACTCTCTGAAAAAGAGAAGGAGCATGAAGTGGTGTTCAAAAACATGAAGAGCCTGAAAAGGTGTGAAATATATGAAGAGCTTCAAAAGGTGTGAAAAATATGAGGAGCATGATATGGTTTGAAAAATAGGATTAGCATGAAGCGGTGTTCAAAAACATGAAGAGCCTGAAAAGTTGTGAAAAATATGAAAAACTTCAAAAGGTGTCAAAAATGAGATGAGCATGAAATGGTCTGAAAAATAGGACGGGCATGAAGCGGTGTTTAAAAACATGAAGAGCCTGAAAAGTTGTGAAAAATATGAAGAGCTTCAAAAGGTGTCAAAAATATGAGGAGCATGAAACGGTCTGAAAAATAGGAGAAGCATGAAGCGGTGTTCAAAAACATGAAGAGCCTGAAAAGGTGTGAAAAATATGAAGAGCTTCAAAAGGTGTCAAATATATGAGGAGCATGAAACGGTCTGAAAAATCGGAGGAGCATGAAGCGTTGTTGAAAAACATGAAGAGCCTGAAAAGGTGTGAGAAATATGAAGAGCTTCAAAAGGTGTTAAAAATATGAGTAGCATGAAACGGTCTGCAAAAAAGGAGGAGCATGAAGTGGTGTTGAAAAAGATGAAGAGCCTGAAAAGGTGTTAAAAATATTAAAGCTTCAAAAGGTGTCAAAATTATGAGGAGCATGAAACGGTCTGAAAAATAGGAATAACATGAAGTGATGTTGAAAAACATGAATTGTCTGAAAACGTGTGGAAAATATGAAGAGATTCATAAATGTGAAAAATATGAAGAGCTTCAAAAGGTGTGAAAAATATGAAGAGCTTCAAAAGATGTCAAAATGAGATGAGCATGAAACGGTCTGAAAAATAGGAGGAGCATGAAGTCGTATTCAAAAAAAGGAAAAGTCTGAAAAAGTGTGAAATATATGAAGAGCTTCAAAAGGTGTCAAAAATATGAGGAGAATGAAACGGTCTGAAAAATAGGAGGAGCATGAAGCGATGTTGAAAAACATGAATTGTCTGAAAACGTGTGGAAAATATGAAGAGATTCATAAATGTGAAAAATATGAAGAGCTTCAAAAGGTGTGAAAAATCTGAAGAGCTTCAAAATGTGTCAAAAAAGAGATGAGCATGAAAAGGTCTGAAAAATAGGAGGAGCATGAAGCGGTGTTGAAAATCATGAAGAGCCTGAAAACGTGTGAAAAATATGAAGACCTTCAAAATTTGTCAAAAATATGAAGAGCTTCAAAAGGTGTTAAAATGAGATGAGCATGAAACGATCTGAAAAAATAGGAGGAGCATGAAGTGGTGTTGAAAAAATGAAGAGCCTGGAAAGGTGCGAAATATCTGAAGAGCTTCAAAAGGTGTCAAAAATATGAGGAGCATGAAACGGTCAGCAAAATACGACGAGCATGAAGCGGTGTTGAAAAACATGAAGAGCCTGAAAAGGTGTGAAAAATATGAAGAGCTTCAAAAGGTGTCAAAAATATGAGGAGCATGAAACAATCTGAAAAATAGGAGGAGCATGAAGCGGTGTTCAAAAACATGAAAAGCCTGAAAAGGTGTGAAAAATATGAAGAGCTTCAAAAGGTGTCAAAAATATGAGGAGCATGAAACGTTCTGAAAAATAGGACGAGCATGAAGCAGTGATAAAAAACATGAAGTGCCTGAAAAGGTGTGAAAAATATGAAGAGTTCCTAAAGGTGTCAAAAATATGCGGAGCACCAAAAGGTCTCAAAAATAGGAGGAGCATGAAGTGGTGTTGAAAAATATGAAGAGCCTGAAAATGAGTGAAAAATATGAAGAGCTTCAAAAAGTGTCAAAAATATGAGGAGCATGAAACGGTCTGAAAAAGAGGAAGAGCATGAAGAAGTGTTCAAAAACATGAAGAGCCTGAAAAGGTGTGAAAAATATGAAGAGCTTCAAAAGTTTTCAAAAATATGAGGAGCATGATACGGTTTGAAAAATAGGAGGAGCATGAAGCGGTGTTGAAAAACATGAAGAGTCTGAAAACGTGTGAAAATATGAAGAGCTTCAAAAATATTAAAAATATGAAGAGCTTCAAAAGTTTTGAAAGATATGAAGAGATTAAAAAGGTGTCCAAAATGAGATGAGCATGAAACGGTCTGAAAAATAGGAGGAGCATAAGCGGTGTTGAAAAACATGAAGAGCCTGAAAAGGTGTGAAAAATATGAAGAGCTTCAAAAGGTGTGAAATACATGAGGAGCATGAAACTCTCTGAAAAAGAGGAGGAGCATGAAGCGATGTTCAAAAACATGAAGAGCCTGAAAATGTGTGAAAAATATGAAGAGCTTCAAAAGGTGTCAAACTTGAGATGAGCATGAAACCGTCTGAAAAATAGGAAGAGCATGAAGCGGTGTTGAAAAACATTAAGAGTTGAAAACGTGTGAAAAATATGAAGAGCTTCCAAAGGTGTCAAAAATGAGATGAGCATGAAACGGTCTGAAAAATAGGAAGAGCATGAAGCGGTGTTGAAAAACATTAAGAGCTGAAAACGTGTGAAAAATATGAAGAGCTTCAAAAGATGTCAAAAACATGAGGAGCATGAAACGGGCTGAAAAATAGGAGAAGCATGAAGTGGTGTGGAAAAATATGAAGAGCCTGAAAATGTGTGAAAAATATGAAAAGCTTCAAAAGGTGTCAAAAATGAGATGAGCATGAAACGGTCTGAAAAATAGGAGGATCATGAAATGGTGTTGAAAAACATGAAGAGCCTGAAAAGATGTGAAAAATATGAAAAGCTTCAAAAGGTGTCAAAAATATGAGGAGCATGAAACGGTCTGAAAAATAGGAGGAGCATGAAGCTGTGTTCAAAAATATGAAGAGCCTGAAAAGGTGTGAAAAATATGCAGAGCTTCAAAAGTTGTCAAAAATATGAGGAGCATGAAACGGTCTGAAAAAAAGGAGGAGCATGAAGCTGTGTTCAAAAACATGAAGATCTTAAAAGGGTGTGAAAAATATGAAGAGCTTCAAAAGGTGTGAAAAATATGAGGAGCATGAAACGGTTTGAAAAATAGAAGCAGCATGAAACGGTTTTGAAAAACATGAAGAGCCTGAAAACTTGTGAAAAATATGAAGAGCTTTAAAAGGTGTGAAAAATATGAAGAGCTTCAAAGGTGACAAAAATGAGATGAGCATGAAACGGTCTGAAAAATAGGAGGAGCATGAAGTGGTGGAGAAAACAATAAAGAGCCTGAAAAGGTTTGAAAAATATGAAGAGCTTCAAAATGTTTCAATAATATGAAGAGCATGAAACGGTCTGAAAATCAGGAAGATCATGAAGCGGTGTTCAAAAACATGAAGAGCCTGAAAAGGTGTGAAAAATATGAAGAGCTCAAAAAGTGTCAAAAATATGAGGAGCATGAAACGATCTGAAAAATACGAGGAGCATGAAGCAGTGTTCAAAACCATGAAGAGCTTCAAAAGGTATGAAAAATATGAGAGCTTCAAAAGGTGTCAAAAATGAGGAGCATGAAACGGTCTGAAAAATAGGAGGAACATGAAGCGGTGTTCAAACACATGAAGAGCCTGAAAATGTGTGAAAATTATGAAGATCTTCAAAAGGTGTCAAAATTATGAGGAACATGAAACGGTTTGAAAAATAGGAGGAGCATGAAACGGTGTTGAAAAACATGAAGAGCCTAAAAAGGTGTGAAAAATATGAAGAGCTTCAAAATCTTTGAAAAATATGAAGAGCTTTCAAAGGTGTGAAATACATGAGGAGCATGAAACTCTCTGAAAAATAGGAGGAGCCTGAAATGGTGTTCAAAAACATGAATAGACTGAAAACGTGTGAAAAATATGAAGAGCTTCAAAAGGTGTGAAAAATATGAGGAGCATGATACGGTCTGAAAAATAGGAGGAGCATGAAGCTGTGTTCAAAAACATGAAGAGCCTGAAAAGTTGTGAAAAATATCAAAAGCTTCAAAAGGTGTCAAAAATGAGATGAGCATGAAACGGTCTGAAAAATAGGACGTGCATGAAGCGGTGTTGAAAAACATGAAGAGCCTGAAAAGTTGTGAAATATATGAAGAGCTTCAAAAGGTGTCAAAAATATGAGGAGCATGAAACGGTCTGAAAAATAGGAGAAGCATGAAGCGGTGTTCAAAAACATGAAGAGCCTGAAAAGGTGTGGAAAATATGAAGAGCTTCAAAAGCTGTGAAATACATGAGGAGCATGAAACTCTCTGAAAAATAGGAGGAGCATGAAGCGGTGTTCAAAAACATGAAGAGCCTGAAAAGTTGTGAAAAATATGAAAAGCTTCAAAAGGTGTCAAAAATGAGATGAGCATTAAAAGGTCTGAAAAATAGGAATAACATGAAACGATGTTGAAAATCATGAAGAGCCTGAAAAACTGTGAAAAATATAAAGAGCTTCAAAAGGTGTCAAAAATATGAGGAGCATGAAACGGTCTGATATATAGGAGGAGCATGAAGCTGTGTTCCAAAACATGAAGATCCTGAAAAGGTGTGAAAAATATGAAGAGCTTCAAAAGTTGTGAAAAATATGAGGAGCATGAAACGGACTGAAAAATTGAAGCAGCATGAAACGGTGTTGAAAAATATGAAGAGCATGAAAACGTGTGAAAAATATGAAGAGCTTCAAAAGGTGTGAAAAAAATAAAGAGCTTCAAAGGTGACAAAAATGAGATGAGCATGATACGGTCTGAAAAATAGGAGGAGCGTGAAGTGGTGGTGAAAAACATGAAGAGCCTGAAAAGGTGTGAAAAATATGAAGAGCTTCAAAATGTTTCACAAATATGAAGAGCATGAAACGGTCTGAAAAACAAGAGGATAATGAAGCGGTGTTCAAAAACATGAAGAGCCTGAAAAGTTGTGAAAAATATGAAAAACTTCAAAAGGTGTCAAAAATGAGATGAGCATGAAATGGTCTGAAAAATAGGACGTGCATGAAGCGGTGTTGAAAAACATGAAGAGCCTGAAAAGTTGTGAAAAATATGAAGAGCTTCAAAAGGTGTCAAAAATATGAGGAGCATGAAACGGTCTGAAAAATAGGAGAAGCATGAAGCGGTGTTCAAAAACATGAAGAGCCTGAAAAGGTGTGAAAAACATGAAGAGCTTCAAAAGGTGTCAAAAATATGAGGAGCATGAAACGGTCTGAAAAATCGGAGGAGCATGAAGCGTTGTTGAAAAACATGAAGAGCCTGAAAAGGTGTGAGAAATATGAAGAGCTTCAAAAGGTGTTAAAAATATGAGTAGCATGAAACGGTCTGCAAAAAAGGAGGAGCATGAAGTGGTGTTGAAAAAGATGAAGAGCCTGAAAAGGTGTTAAAAATATTAAAGCTGCAAAAGGTGTCAAAATTATGAGGAGCATGAAACGGTCTGAAAAATAGGAGGAGCATGAAGCGATGTTGAAAAACATGAATTGTCTGAAAACGTGTGGAAAATATGAAGAGATTCATAAATGTGAAAAATATGAAGAGCTTCAAAAGATGTCAAAATGAGATGAGCATGAAACGGTCGGAAAAATAGGAGGAGCATGAAGCAGTGTTGAAAAACATGAAGAGCCTGAAAACCTGTAAAAAATAGGAAGAGCTTCAAAAGGTGTCAAAAATGAGATGAGCATGAAACGGTCTGAAAAATAGGAGGAGCATGAAGCGGTGATGAAAATCATGAAGAGCCTGAAAAGGTGAGAAAAATATGAAGAGCTTCAAAATGTGTGAAAAATATGAGGAGCTTCAAAAGGTGTAAAAAATATGAAGAGCTTCAAAAGTGTCAAAAATTAGATGAGCATGAAAAGGTCTAAAAAATAGGAGGAGCAACAAGTAGTGTTGAAAAAAATGAAGAGCCTGAAAAGGTGTGAAAAATATGAAGAGCTTCAAAAGGTGTGAAAAATATGAGGAGCATGATACTGTCGAAAAAATAGGAGGAGCATGAAGCGGAGTTCAAAAACATGAAGAGCTTGAAAAGGTGTGAAAAATATGAAGAGCCTCAAAACGTGTCAAAATATTAGGAGTATGAAACGGTATGATAAATAGAAGGAGCATGAAGCGGTGTTGAAAAACATGAAGAGTCTGAAATTGTGTGAAAAATATGAAGAGCTTCAAAAAGGTGAAAAATATGAAGAGCTTCAAAAGTTGTCAAAAATTAGATGAGTATGAAACGGTCTAAAAAATAGGAGGAGTAACAAATAGTGTTGAAAAAAATGAAGAGCATGAAAAGGTGTGAGAAATATGAACGGCTTCAAAAGGTGTGAAAAATATGAGGAGCCTGAAACGGTCTGAAAAAAAGGAGGAGCATGAAGTGGTGTTGAAAAACATGAAGAGCCTGAAAAGGTGTGGAAAATATGAAGACCTTCAAAAGGTGTCAAAAATATGAGGAGCATGAAACGGTCTGAAAAATAGGAGGAGCATGAAATGCTGTTCAAAAACATGAAGAGCCTGAAAAGGTGTGGAAAATATGAAGAGCTTCAAAAGGTGTCAAAAATATGAGGAGCATGAAACGGTCTGAAAAATAGGAGGAGCATGAAGTGCTGTTCAAAAACATGAAGAGCCTGAAAAGGTGTGAAAAATATGAAGAGCTTCAAAAGGTGTGAAAAATATGAGGAGCATGATACGGTAGAAAAAATAGGAGGAGCATGAAGCTGTGTTCAAAAACATGAAGAGCCTGAAAAGGTGTGAAAAATATGAAGAGCCTCAAAACCTGTCAAAAATATGAGAAGTATGAAATGGTATGATAAATAGCAGGAGCATGAAGCGGTTTTGAAAAACATGAAGGGTCTGAAATCGTGTGAAAAATATGAAGAGCTTCAAAAATGTGAAAAATATGAAGAGCTTCAAAAGGTGTAAAAAATATGAAGTGCCTCAAAATGTGTCAAAGATTAGATGAGTATGAAAAGTTCTAAAAAATAGGAGGAGCAACAAGTAGTGTTGAAAAAAATGAAGAGCCTGAAAAGGTGTGAAAAATATGAAGACCTTCAAAAGGTGTCAAAAATATGAGGAGCATGAAACTTTCTGAAAAATAGGACGAGCATGAAGCAGTGATAAAAAACATGAAGAGCCTGAAAAGGTGTGAAAAATATGAAGAGTTTCTAAAGGTGTCAAAAATATGAGGAGCATGATACGGTTTGAAAAAAGGAGGAGCATGAAGCGGTGTTGAAAAACATGAAGAGTGTGAAAACGTGTGAAAATATGAAGAGCTTCAAAAATATTAAAAATATGAAGAGCTTCAACAGTTGTGAAAAATATGAAGAGATTAAAAAGGTGTCAAAAATGAGATGAGCTTGAAACGGTCTGAAAAATAGAAGGAGCATGAAGCGGTGTTGAAAATCATGAACAGACTGAAAAGGTGTGAACAATATGAAAAGCTTCAAAAGGTGTCAAAATGAGATGAGCATGAAACGGTCTGAAAAATAGGAGGAGCATGAAGCGGTGTTGAAAATCATGAAGAGCCTGAAAAGGTGTGACAAATATGAAGAGCTTCAAAAGGTGTCAAAAATATGAGGAGCATGAAACGGTCTGAAAAATAGCAGGAGCATGAAGCGGTGTTCAAAAACATGAAGAGCCTGAAAATGTGTGAAAAATATAAAGAGCTTCAAAAGATGTGAAAAATATGAAGAGCTTCAAAAGGTGTCAAAAATGAGATGAGCATGAAACGGTCTGAAAAATAGGAGGAGCATGAAGCGGGTTGAAAAACATAAAGAACCTGAAAAGGTGTGAGAAATATCAAGAGCTTCAAAAGGTGTCAAGTATATGAGGAGCATGAAACGTTCTGAAAAAGAGGAGGAGCATGAAGCGGTGTTGAAAAACATGAAGAGCCTGAAAAGCTGTGTAAAATATGAAGAGGTTCTAAAGGTGTCAAAAATATGAGGAGCATGAAACGGTCTTAAAAATAGGCGGATTATGAAACGGTGTTCAAAAACATGAAGAGCCTGAAAAGGTGTGAAAAATATGAAAAGCCTCAAAACCTGTCAAAAATATGAGGAGCATGAAACGGTATGAAAAATCGCAGGGGCATGAAGCGTTGTTGAAAAACATGAAGAGTCTGAAAACGTGTGAAATTATGAAGAGCTTCAAACATATGAAAAATATGAAGAGCTTCAAAAGGTGTGAAAAATATGAAGAGCTTCAAAAGGTGTCAAAAATGAGATGAGCATGAAACGGTCCGAAAAATACGAGGATCATGAAGCGGTGTTGAAAATCATGAAGAGCCTGAAAAGGCGTGAAAAATATGAAGAGCTTCAATGATGTGAAAAATATGAAGAGCTTCAAAAGATGTCAAAAATATGAGGAGCATGAAACTGTCTGAAATAATAGAAGCAGCATGAAACGGTGTTGAAAAACATGAAGAGCCTGAAAAGGTGTGAAAAATATGAAGAGCTTCAAAAGGTGTCAAAAATATGAAGAGCATGAAACGGTCTGACAAATAGCAGGAGCATGAAGCGGTGTTGAAAAACATGAAGAGTCTGAAAACGTGTGAAAAACATGAAGAGCCTAAAAAGGTGTGAAAAATATGAAGAGTTTTTAAAGGTGTCTAAAATATGAGGAGCATGAAACGGTCTGAAAAATAGCAGGAGCATGAAGCGTTGTTGAAAAACATGAAGAGTCTGAAAACGTGTGAAAAACATGAAGAGCCTGAAAAGGTGTGAAAAATATGAAGAGCTTCAAAATGTTTCAAAAATATGAAGAGCATGAAACGGTCTGAAAAACAGGAGGATCATGAAGCGGTGTTCATAAATATGAAGAGCCTGAAAAGGTGTGAAAAATATGAAGAGCTTCAAAAGGTGTCAAAAATATGAGGAGCATGAAACGGTCTGAAAAATAGGAGGAGCCTGAAACGGTGTTGAAAGACATGAAGAGTCTGAAAAGTTGTGAAAAATATGAAAAGCTTCAAAAGGTGTCAAAAATATGAGGAGCAAAAAACGGTCTGAAAAATAAGAGGAGCATGAAGCGGTGTTCAAAAACATGAAGAGCCTGAAAAGGTGTGAAAAATATGAAGAGCTTCAAAAGGTGTGAAAAATATGAGGAGCATGAAACGGTCTGAAAAATAGAAGCAGCATGAAACGGTGTTGAAAAATATGAAGAGCCTGAAAACATGTGAAAAATATGAAGAGCTTCAAAAGGTGAGAAAAATATAAAGAGCTTCAAAGGTGAAAAAAATGAGATGAGCATGAAACGGTCTGAAAAATAGGAGGAGCATGAAGCTGTGTTGAAAAACATGAAAGGCCTGAAAAGGTGTGCAAAATATGAAGAGCTTCAAAAATGTGAAAAATATGAGGAGCATGAAACGTTCTGAAAAATAGGAGGAGCATGAAGCGGTGTTCAAAAACATGAAGAGCCTGAAAAGGTGTGAAAAATATGAATAGCATCAAAATGTTTCAAAAATATGAAGAGCATGAAACGGTCTGAAAAATAGGAGGAGCATGAAGTCGTGTTGAAAAAAAAAGAAGAGACTGAAAAGGTGTGAAATATATGAAGAGCTTCAAAAGGTGTCAAAAATATGAGGAGAATGAAACGGTCTGAAAAATAGGAGAATCATGAAGCTGTGTCGAAAAACATGAAGAGCCTGAAAAGGTGTGAAAAAAGTGAAGAGCTTCTAAATGTGTCAAAAATATGAGGAGCATGAAACGGTCTGAAAAATAGGAGGACCATGAAGCGGTGTTCAAAAACATGAAGAGCCTGAAAAGGTGTGAAAAATATGAAGAGCTCAAAAAGAGTCAAAAATATGATGAGCATGAAACGATCTGAAAAATAGAAGGAGCATGAAACGGTGATTAAAAACATGAAGAGCCTGAAAAGGTGTGAAAAATATGAAGAGCTCAAAAAGTGTCAAAAATATGAGGAGCATGAAACGCTCTGAAAAATAGGAGGAGCATGAAGCAATGTTCAAAAACATGAAGAGCCTGAAAAGTTGTGAAAAATATGAAAAGCTTCAAAAGGTGTCAAAAATGAGATTAGCATTAAATGGTCGGAAAAATAGGAATAACATGAAACGGTGTTGAAAATCATGAGGAGCCTGAAATAGTGTGAAAAATATAAAGAGCTTCAAAAGGTGTCAAAAATATGAGGAGCATGAAACAGTCTGATAAATAGGTGGAGCATGAAGCTGTGTTCAAAAACATGAAGAGCCTGAAAAGTTGTGAAAAATATGAAGAGCTTCAAAATGTTTCACAAATATGAAGAGCATGAAACGGTCTGAAAAACAGGAGGATCATGAAGCGGTGTTCAAAAACATAAAGAGCCTGAAAAGGTGTGAAAAATATGAAGAGCTTCAAAAGGTGTCAAAAATATGAGGAGCATGAAACGGTCTGAAAAATAGGAGGAGCATGAAACGGTGATCAAAAACATGAAGAGCCTGAAAAGGTTTGAAAAATATGAAGAGCTTTTAAGGTGTCAAAAATATGAGGAGCATAAACGATCTGAAAAATAGGAGTAGCATGAAGCGGTGTTCAAAAACATGAAGAGCCTGAAAAGGTGGGAAAAATATGAAGAGCTTCAAAAGGTGTGAAAAATATGAGGAGCATGAAACGGTCTGAAAAATAGAAGCAGCATGAAACGGTGTTGAAAAATATGAAGAGCCTGAAAACGTGTGAAAAATATGAAGAGCTTCAAAAGGTGTGAAAAATATAAAGAGCTTCAAAGGTGACAAAAATGAGATGAGCATGAAACGGTCTGAAAAATAGGAGGAGAATGAAGTGGTGGTGAAAAACATGAAGAGCCTGAAAAGGTGTGAAAAATATGAAGAGCTCAAAAAGTGTCAAAAATATGAGGAGCATGAAACGGTCTGAAAAATACGAGGATCATGAAGCAGTGTTCAAAAACATGAAGAGCCTGAAAAGGTGGGAAAAATATGAAGAGCTTCAAAAGGTGTGAAATATATGAGGAGAATGAAACGGTCTGAAAAATAGGAGGATCATGAAGCGGTTTTCAGAAACATGAAGAGCATGAAAAGGTGTGAAAAATATGAAGAGCTTCAAAAGGTGTGAAATATATGAGGAGAATGAAACGGTCTGAAAAATAGGAGGATCATGAAGCGGTTTTCAGAAACATGAAGAGCATGAAAAGGTGTGAAAAATAGGAAGAGTTTCAAAAGGTGTCATAAATATGAGGAGCATGAAACGGTCTGAAAAATAGGAGGAGCTTGAAACGGTGATCAAAAACATGAAGAGCCTGAAAAGGTGTGAAAAATATGAAGAGCTCAAAAAGTGTCAAAAATATGAGGAGCATGAAACGGTCTGAAAAATACGAGGATCATGAAGCAGTGTTCAAAAACATGAAGAGCCTGAAAAGGTGGGAAAAATATGAAGAGCTTCAAAAGGTGTGAAATATATGAGGAGAATGAAACGGTCTGAAAAATAGGAGGATCATGAAGCGGTTTTCAGAAACATGAAGAGCATGAAAAGGTGTGAAAAATATGAAGAGCTTCAAAAGGTGTGAAATATATGAGGAGAATGAAACGGTCTGAAAAATAGGAGGATCATGAAGCGGTTTTCAGAAACATGAAGAGCATGAAAAGGTGTGAAAAATATGAAGAGCTTCAAAAGGTGTGAAATACATGAGGAGCATGAAACTCTCTGAAAAATAGGAGGAGCATGAAGCGGTGTTCAAAAACATGAAGAGCCTGAAAAGGTGTGAAATATATGAAGAGCTTCAAAAGGTGTCAAAATATTAGGAGCATGAAACGGTCTGAAAAATAGGAGGAGCATGAAGCTGTGTTGAAAAACATGAAGGGCCTGAAAAGGTGTGCAAAATATGAAGAGCTTCAAAAAGTGTGAAAAATATGAGGAGCATGAAACGTTCTGAAAAATAGGAGGAGCATGAAGCGGTGTTCAAAAACATGAAGAGCCTGAAAAGGTGTGAAAAATATGAAGAGCTCAAAAAGTGTCAAAAATATGATGAGCATGAAACGATCTGAAAAATAGAAGGAGCATGAAACGGTGATCAAAAACATGAAGAGCCTGAAAAGGTGTGAAAAATATGAAGAGCTCAAAAAGTGTCAAAAATATGAGGAGCATGAAACGCTCTGAAAAATAGGAGGAGCATGAAGCGGTGTTCCAAAACATGAAGAGCCTGAAAAGGTGGGAAAAATATGAAGAGCTTCAAAAGGTGTGAAATATATGAGGAGAATGAAACGGTCTGAAAAATAGGAGGATCATGAAGCGGTTTTCAGAAACATGAAGAGCATGAAAAGGTGTGAAAAATATGAAGAGCTTCAAAAGGTGTGAAATATATGAGGAGAATGAAACGGTCTGAAAAATAGGAGGATCATGAAGCGGTTTTCAGAAACATGAAGAGCATGAAAAGGTGTGAAAAATATGAAGAGCTTCAAAAGGTGTGAAATACATGAGGAGCATGAAACTCTCTGAAAAATAGGAGGAGCATGAAGCGGTGTTCAAAAACATGAAGAGCCTGAAAAGGTGTGAAATATATGAAGAGCTTCAAAAGGTGTCAAAATATTAGGAGCATGAAACGGTCTGAAAAATAGGAGGAGCATGAAGCTGTGTTGAAAAACATGAAGGGCCTGAAAAGGTGTGCAAAATATGAAGAGCTTCAAAAAGTGTGAAAAATATGAGGAGCATGAAACGTTCTGAAAAATAGGAGGAGCATGAAGCGGTGTTCAAAAACATGAAGAGCCTGAAAAGGTGTGAAAAATATGAAGAGCTCAAAAAGTGTCAAAAATATGATGAGCATGAAACGATCTGAAAAATAGAAGGAGCATGAAACGGTGATCAAAAACATGAAGAGCCTGAAAAGTTGTGAAAAATATGAAGAGCTCAAAAAGTGTCAAAAATATGAGGAGCATGAAACGCTCTGAAAAATAGGAGGAGCATGAAGCGGTGTTCCAAAACATGAAGAGCCTGAAAAGTTGTGAAAAATATGAAAAGCTTCAAAAGGTGTCAAAAATGAGATTAGCATTAAACGGTCGGAAAAATAGGAATAACATGAAACGGTGTTGAAAATCATGAAGAGCCTGAAATAGTGTGAAAAATATAAAGAGCTGCAAATGGTGTCTAAAATATGAGGAGCATGAAACGGTCTGATAAATAGGTGGAGCATGAAGCTGTGTTCAAAAACATGAAGAGCCTGAAAAGGTGTGAAAAATATGAAGAGCTTCAAAATGTTTCACAAATATGAAGAGCATGAAACGGTCTGAAAAACAGGAGGATCATGAAGCGGTGATCAAAAACATGAAGAGCCTGAAAAGGTGTGAAAAATATGAAGAGCTGCAAAAGGTGTCAAAAATATGAGGAGCATGAAACGGTCTGAAAAATAGGAGGAGCATGAAACGGTGATCAAAAACATGAAGAGCCTGAAAAGGTTTGAAAAATATGAAGAGCTTCTAAAGGTGTCAAAAATATGAGGAGCATAAACGATCTGAAAAATAGGAGTAGCATGAAGCTGTGTTCAAAATCATGAAGAGCCTGAAAAGGTGTGAAAAATATGAAGAGCTCAAAAAGTGTCAAAAATATGAGGAGCATGAAACGATCTGAAAAATAGAAGAAGCATGAAACGGTGATCAAACACATGAAGAGCCTGAAAAGGTGTGGAAAATATGAAGAGCTTCAAAAGGTGTGAAATACATGAGGAGCATGAAACTGTCTGAAAAATAGGAGGAGCATGAAGCGGTGTTCAAAAACATGAAGAGCCTGAAAAGTTGTGAAAAATATGAAAAGCTTCAAAAGGTGTCAAAAATGAGATGTGCATTAAACGGGCTGAAAAATAGGAATAACATGAAACGGTGTTGAATATCATGAAGAGTCTGAAATAATGTGAAAAATATAAAGAGCTGCAAAAGGTGTCAAATATATGAGGAGCATGAAACGGTCTGAAAAATAGGAGGATCATGAAGCGGTGTTCAAAAACATGAAGAGCCTGAAAAGGTGTGAAAAATATGAAGAGCTCAAAAAGAGTCAAAAATATGATGAGCATGAAACGATCTGAAAAATAGAAGGAGCATGAAACGGTGATTAAAAACATGAAGAGCCTGAAAAGGTGTGAAAAATATGAAGAGCTCAAAAAGTGTCAAAAATATGAGGAGCATGAAACGCTCTGAAAAATAGGAGGAGCATGAAGCGATGTTCAAAAACATGAAGAGCCTGAAAAGTTGTGAAAAATATGAAAAGCTTCAAAAGGTGTCAAAAATGAGATTAGCATTAAATGGTCGGAAAAATAGGAATAACATGAAACGGTGTTGAAAATCATGAAGAGCCTGAAATAGTGTGAAAAATATAAAGAGCTTCAAAAGGTGTCAAAAATATGAGGAGCATGAAACAGTCTGATAAATAGGTGGAGCATGAAGCTGTGTTCAAAAACATGAAGAGCCTGAAAAGTTGTGAAAAATATGAAGAGCTTCAAAATGTTTCACAAATATGAAGAGCATGAAACGGTCTGAAAAACAGGAGGATCATGAAGCGGTGTTCAAAAACATAAAGAGCCTGAAAAGGTGTGAAAAATATGAAGAGCTTCAAAAGGTGTCAAAAATATGAGGAGCATGAAACGGTCTGAAAAATAGGAGGAGCATGAAACGGTGATCAAAAACATGAAGAGCCTGAAAAGGTTTGAAAAATATGAAGAGCTTTTAAGGTGTCAAAAATATGAGGAGCATAAACGATCTGAAAAATAGGAGTAGCATGAAGCGGAGTTCAAAAACATGAAGAGCCTGAAAAGGTGGGAAAAATATGAAGAGCTTCAAAAGGTGTGAAAAATATGAGGAGCATGAAACGGTCTGAAAAATAGAAGCAGCATGAAACGGTGTTGAAAAATATGAAGAGCCTGAAAACGTGTGAAAAATATGAAGAGCTTCAAAAGGTGTGAAAAATATGAGGAGCATGAAACGGTCTGAAAAATAGAAGCAGCATGAAACGGTGTTGAAAAATATGAAGAGCCTGAAAACGTGTTAAAAATATGAAGAGCTTCAAAAGGTGTGAAAAATATAAAGAGCTTCAAAGGTGACAAAAATGAGATGAGCATGAAACGGTCTGAAAAATAGGAGGAGAATGAAGTGGTGGTGAAAAACATGAAGAGCCTGAAAAGGTGTGAAAAATATGAAGAGCTCAAAAAGTGTCAAAAATATGAGGAGCATGAAACGGTCTGAAAAATACGAGGATCATGAAGCAGTGTTCAAAAACATGAAGAGCCTGAAAAGGTGGGAAAAATATGAAGAGCTTCAAAAGGTGTGAAATATATGAGGAGAATGAAACGGTCTGAAAAATAGGAGGATCATGAAGCGGTTTTCAGAAACATGAAGAGCATGAAAAGGTGTGAAAAATATGAAGAGCTTCAAAAGGTGTGAAATATATGAGGAGAATGAAACGGTCTGAAAAATAGGAGGATCATGAAGCGGTTTTCAGAAACATGAAGAGCATGAAAAGGTGTGAAAAATAGGAAGAGTTTCAAAAGGTGTCATAAATATGAGGAGCATGAAACGGTCTGAAAAATAGGAGGAGCTTGAAACGGTGATCAAAAACATGAAGAGCCTGAAAAGGTGTGAAAAATATGAAGAGCTCAAAAAGTGTCAAAAATATGAGGAGCATGAAACGGTCTGAAAAATACGAGGATCATGAAGCAGTGTTCAAAAACATGAAGAGCCTGAAAAGGTGGGAAAAATATGAAGAGCTTCAAAAGGTGTGAAATATATGAGGAGAATGAAACGGTCTGAAAAATAGGAGGATCATGAAGCGGTTTTCAGAAACATGAAGAGCATGAAAAGGTGTGAAAAATATGAAGAGCTTCAAAAGGTGTGAAATATATGAGGAGAATGAAACGGTCTGAAAAATAGGAGGATCATGAAGCGGTTTTCAGAAACATGAAGAGCATGAAAAGGTGTGAAAAATATGAAGAGCTTCAAAAGGTGTGAAATACATGAGGAGCATGAAACTCTCTGAAAAATAGGAGGAGCATGAAGCGGTGTTCAAAAACATGAAGAGCCTGAAAAGGTGTGAAATATATGAAGAACTTCAAAAGGTGTCAAAATATTAGGAGCATGAAACGGTCTGAAAAATAGGAGGAGCATGAAGCTGTGTTGAAAAACATGAAGGGCCTGAAAAGGTGTGCAAAATATGAAGAGCTTCAAAAAGTGTGAAAAATATGAGGAGCATGAAACGTTCTGAAAAATAGGAGGAGCATGAAGCGGTGTTCAAAAACATGAAGAGCCTGAAAAGGTGTGAAAAATATGAAGAGCTCAAAAAGTGTCAAAAATATGATGAGCATGAAACGATCTGAAAAATAGAAGGAGCATGAAACGGTGATCAAAAACATGAAGAGCCTGAAAAGGTGTGAAAAATATGAAGAGCTCAAAAAGTGTCAAAAATATGAGGAGCATGAAACGCTCTGAAAAATAGGAGGAGCATGAAGCGGTGTTCCAAAACATGAAGAGCCTGAAAAGTTGTGAAAAATATGAAAAGCTTCAAAAGGTGTCAAAAATGAGATTAGCATTAAACGGTCGGAAAAATAGGAATAACATGAAACGGTGTTGAAAATCATGAAGAGCCTGAAATAGTGTGAAAAATATAAAGAGCTGCAAATGGTGTCTAAAATATGAGGAGCATGAAACGGTCTGATAAATAGGTGGAGCATGAAGCTGTGTTCAAAAACATGAAGAGCCTGAAAAGGTGTGAAAAATATGAAGAGCTTCAAAATGTTTCACAAATATGAAGAGCATGAAACGGTCTGAAAAACAGGAGGATCATGAAGCGGTGTTCAAAAACATGAAGAGCCTGAAAAGGTGTGAAAAATATGAAGAGCTGCAAAAGGTGTCAAAAATATGAGGAGCATGAAACGGTCTGAAAAATAGGAGGAGCATGAAACGGTGATCAAAAACATGAAGAGCCTGAAAAGGTTTGAAAAATATGAAGAGCTTCTAAAGGTGTCAAAAATATGAGGAGCATAAACGATCTGAAAAATAGGAGTAGCATGAAGCTGTGTTCAAAATCATGAAGAGCCTGAAAAGGTGTGAAAAATATGAAGAGCTCAAAAAGTGTCAAAAATATGAGGAGCATGAAACGATCTGAAAAATAGAAGAAGCATGAAACGGTGATCAAACACATGAAGAGCCTGAAAAGGTGTGGAAAATATGAAGAGCTTCAAAAGGTGTGAAATACATGAGGAGCATGAAACTCTCTGAAAAATAGGAGGAGCATGAAGCGGTGTTCAAAAACATGAAGAGCCTGAAAAGTTGTGAAAAATATGAAAAGCTTCAAAAGGTGTCAAAAATGAGATGTGCATTAAACGGGCTGAAAAATAGGAATAACATGAAACGGTGTTGAATATCATGAAGAGTCTGAAATAATGTGAAAAATATAAAGAGCTGCAAAAGGTGTCAAATATATGAGGAGCATGAAACGGTCTGATAAATAGGTGGAGCATGAAGCTGTGTTCAAAAACATGAAGAGCCTGAAAAGCTGTGAAAAATATGAAGAGCTTCAAAAGGTGTGAAAAATATGAGGAGCATGAAACGGTCTGAAAAATAGAAGCAGCATGAAACGGTGTTGAAAAATATGAAGAGCCTGAAAACGTGTGAAAAATATGAAGAGCTTCAAAAGGTGTGAAAAATATAAAGAGCTTCAAAGGTGACAAAAGTGAGATGAGCATGAAACGGTCTGAAAAATAGGAGGAGAATGAAGTGGTGGTGAAAAACATGAAGAGCCTGAAAAGGTGTGAAAAATATGAAGAGCTTCAAAATGTTTCAAAAATATGAAGAGCATGAAACGGTCTGAAAATCAGGAGGATCATGAAGCGGTGTTCAAAAACATGAAGAGCCTGAAAAGGTGTGAAAAATATGAAGAGCTCAAAAAGTGTCAAAAATATGAGGAGCATGAAACGATCTGAACAATACGAGGAGCATGAAGCAGTGTTCAAAAACATGAAGAGCCTGAAAATGTGTGAAAATTATGAAGAGCTTCAAAAGGTGTCAAAATTGAGATGAGCATGAAACGGTCTGAAAAATAGGAGGAGCCTGAAACGGTGTTGAAAGACATGAAGAGCCTGAAAAGTTGTGAAAAATATGAAAAGCTTCAAAAGGTGTCAAAAATGACATGAGCATGAAACGGTCTGAAAAATAGGAGGAGCATGAATCGGTGTTGAAAAATGAAGAGCCTGAAAAGGTGTGAAAAATATGAAGAGGATCAAAAGGTGTCAAATATATGAGGAGCATGAAAAGGTCTGCAAAAAAGAAGGAGCATGAAGTGGTGTTGAAAAACTTGAAGAGCCTGAAAAGGTGTGAAAAATATGAAAAGCTTAAAAAAGTGTTAAAAATATGAGGAGCAAAAAACGGTCTGAAAAATAAGAGGAGCATGAAGCGGTGTTCAAAAACATGAAGAGCCTGAAAAGGTGTGAAATATATGAAGAGCTTCAAAAGGTGTCAAAATATTAGGAGCATGAAACGGTCTGAAAAATAGGAGGAGCATAAAGCTGTGTTGAAAAACATGAAGGGCTAGAAAAGGTGTGCAAAATATGAAGAGCTTCAAAAAGTGTGAAAAATATGAGGAGCATGAAACGTTCTGAAAAATAGGAGGAGCATGAAGCGGTGTTCAAAAACATGAAGAGCCTGAAAAGGAGTGAAAAATATGAAGAGCTTCAAAATGTTTCAAAAATATGAAGAGCATGAAACGGTCTGAAAAATAGGAGGAGCATGAAGTCCTGTTGAAAAAAAAAGAAGAGACTGAAAAAGTGTGAAATATATGAAGAGCTTCAAAAGGTGTCAAAAATATGAGGAGAATGAAATGGTCTGAAAAATAGGAGGATCATGAAGCTGTGTCGAAAAACATGAAGAGCCTGAAAAGGTGTGAAAAAAATGAAGAGCTTCTAAATGTGTCAAAAATATGAGGAGCATGAAACGGTCTGAAAAATAGGAGGATCATGAAGCGGTGTTCAAAAACATGAAGAGCCTGAAAAGGTGTGAAAAATATGAAGAGCTCAAAAAGTGTCAAAAATATGAGGAGCATGAAACGCTCTGAAAAATAGGAGGAGCACGAAGCGGTGTTCAAAAACATGAAGAGCCTGAAAAGTTGTGAAAAATATGAAAAGCTTCAAAATGTGTCAAAAATGAGATTAGCATTAAACGTTCGGAAAAATAGGAATAACATGAAACGGTGTTGAAAATCATGAAGAGCCTGAAATAGTGTGAAAAATATAAAGAGCTGCAAAAGGTGTCAAAAATATGAGGAGCATGAAACGGTCTGATTAATAGGTGGAGCATGAAGCTGTGTTCAAAAAAATGAAGAGCCTGAAAAGGTGTGAAAAATATGAAGAGCTTCAAAATGTTTCACAAATATGAAGAGCATGAAACGGTCTGAAAAACAGGAGGATTATGAAGCGGTGTTCAAAAACATGAAGAGCCTGAAAAGGTGTGAAAAATATGAAGAGCTTCAAAAGGTGTCAAAAATATGAGGAGCATGAAACGGTCTGAAAAATAGGAGGAGCATGAAACGGTGATCAAAAACATGAAGAGCCTGAAAAGGTTTGAAAAATATGAAGAGCTTCTAAAGGTGTCAAAAATATGAGGAGCATAAACGATCTGAAAAAAAGGAGTAGCATGAAGCGGTGTTCAAAAACATGAAGAGCCTGAAAAGGTGTGAAAAATATGAAGAGCTCAAAAAGTGTCAAAAATATGAGGAGCATGAAACGATCTGAAAAATAGAAGAAGCATGAAAAGGTGATCAAACACATGAAGAGCCTGAAAAGGTGTGGAAAATATGAAGAGCTTCAAAAGGTGTGAAATACATGAGGAGCATGAAACTCTCTGAAAAATAGGAGGAGCTTGAATCGGTGATCAAAAACATGAAGAACCTGAAAAGGTTTGAAAAATATGAAGAGCTTCAAAAGGTGTCAAAAATGATAATGAGCATTAAACGGTCTGAAGAATAGGAATAACATGAAACGGTGTTGAAAATCATGAAGAGCCTGAAATAATGTGAAAAATATAAAGAGCTGCAAAAGGTGTCAAAAATATGAGGAGCATGAAACGGTCTGATAAATAGGTGGAGCATGAAGCTGTGTTCAAAAACATGAAGAGCCTGAAAAGGTGTGAAAAATATGAAGAGCTTCAAAATGTTTCACAAATATGAAGAGCATGAAACGGTCTGAAAAACAGGAGGATCATGAAGCGGTGTTCAAAAACATGAAGAGCCTGAAAAGGTGTGAAAAATATGAAGAGCTGCAAAAGGTGTCAAAAATATGAGGAGCATGAAACGGTCTGAAAAATAGGAGGAGCATGAAACGGTGATCAAAAACATGAAGAGCCTGAAAAGGTTTGAAAAATATGAAGAGCTTCTAAAGGTGTCAAAAATATGAGGAGCATAAACGATCTGAAAAATAGGAGTAGCATGAAGCTGTGTTCAAAATCATGAAGAGCCTGAAAAGGTGTGAAAAATATGAAGAGCTCAAAAAGTGTCAAAAATATGAGGAGCATGAAACGATCTGAAAAATAGAAGAAGCATGAAACGGTGATCAAACACATGAAGAGCCTGAAAAGGTGTGGAAAATATGAAGAGCTTCAAAAGGTGTGAAATACATGAGGAGCATGAAACTCTCTGAAAAATAGGAGGAGCATGAAGCGGTGTTCAAAAACATGAAGAGCCTGAAAAGTTGTGAAAAATATGAAAAGCTTCAAAAGGTGTCAAAAATGAGATGTGCATTAAACGGGCTGAAAAATAGGAATAACATGAAACGGTGTTGAATATCATGAAGAGTCTGAAATAATGTGAAAAATATAAAGAGCTGCAAAAGGTGTCAAATATATGAGGAGCATGAAACGGTCTGATAAATAGGTGGAGCATGAAGCTGTGTTCAAAAACATGAAGAGCCTGAAAAGCTGTGAAAAATATGAAGAGCTTCAAAAGGTGTGAAAAATATGAGGAGCATGAAACGGTCTGAAAAATAGAAGCAGCATGAAACGGTGTTGAAAAATATGAAGAGCCTGAAAACGTGTGAAAAATATGAAGAGCTTCAAAAGGTGTGAAAAATATAAAGAGCTTCAAAGGTGACAAAAGTGAGATGAGCATGAAACGGTCTGAAAAATAGGAGGAGAATGAAGTGGTGGTGAAAAACATGAAGAGCCTGAAAAGGTGTGAAAAATATGAAGAGCTTCAAAATGTTTCAAAAATATGAAGAGCATGAAACGGTCTGAAAATCAGGAGGATCATGAAGCGGTGTTCAAAAACATGAAGAGCCTGAAAAGGTGTGAAAAATATGAAGAGCTCAAAAAGTGTCAAAAATATGAGGAGCATGAAACGATCTGAACAATACGAGGAGCACGAAGCAGTGTTCAAAAACATGAAGAGCCTGAAAATGTGTGAAAATTATGAAGAGCTTCAAAAGGTGTCAAAATTGAGATGAGCATGAAACGGTCTGAAAAATAGGAGGAGCCTGAAACGGTGTTGAAAGACATGAAGAGCCTGAAAAGTTGTGAAAAATATGAAAAGCTTCAAAAGGTGTCAAAAATGACATGAGCATGAAACGGTCTGAAAAATAGGAGGAGCATGAATCGGTGTTGAAAAATGAAGAGCCTGAAAAGGTGTGAAAAATATGAAGAGGATCAAAAGGTGTCAAATATATGAGGAGCATGAAAAGGTCTGCAAAAAAGAAGGAGCATGAAGTGGTGTTGAAAAACTTGAAGAGCCTGAAAAGGTGTGAAAAATATGAAAAGCTTAAAAAAGTGTTAAAAATATGAGGAGCAAAAAACGGTCTGAAAAATAAGAGGAGCATGAAGCGGTGTTCAAAAACATGAAGAGCCTGAAAAGGTGTGAAATATATGAAGAGCTTCAAAAGGTGTCAAAATATTAGGAGCATGAAACGGTCTGAAAAATAGGAGGAGCATAAAGCTGTGTTGAAAAACATGAAGGGCTAGAAAAGGTGTGCAAAATATGAAGAGCTTCAAAAAGTGTGAAAAATATGAGGAGCATGAAACGTTCTGAAAAATAGGAGGAGCATGAAGCGGTGTTCAAAAACATGAAGAGCCTGAAAAGGAGTGAAAAATATGAAGAGCTTCAAAATGTTTCAAAAATATGAAGAGCATGAAACGGTCTGAAAAATAGGAGGAGCATGAAGTCCTGTTGAAAAAAAAAGAAGAGACTGAAAAAGTGTGAAATATATGAAGAGCTTCAAAAGGTGTCAAAAATATGAGGAGAATGAAATGGTCTGAAAAATAGGAGGATCATGAAGCTGTGTCGAAAAACATGAAGAGCCTGAAAAGGTGTGAAAAAAATGAAGAGCTTCTAAATGTGTCAAAAATATGAGGAGCATGAAACGGTCTGAAAAATAGGAGGATCATGAAGCGGTGTTCAAAAACATGAAGAGCCTGAAAAGGTGTGAAAAATATGAAGAGCTCAAAAAGTGTCAAAAATATGAGGAGCATGAAACGCTCTGAAAAATAGGAGGAGCACGAAGCGGTGTTCAAAAACATGAAGAGCCTGAAAAGTTGTGAAAAATATGAAAAGCTTCAAAATGTGTCAAAAATGAGATTAGCATTAAACGTTCGGAAAAATAGGAATAACATGAAACGGTGTTGAAAATCATGAAGAGCCTGAAATAGTGTGAAAAATATAAAGAGCTGCAAAAGGTGTCAAAAATATGAGGAGCATGAAACGGTCTGATTAATAGGTGGAGCATGAAGCTGTGTTCAAAAAAATGAAGAGCCTGAAAAGGTGTGAAAAATATGAAGAGCTTCAAAATGTTTCACAAATATGAAGAGCATGAAACGGTCTGAAAAACAGGAGGATTATGAAGCGGTGTTCAAAAACATGAAGAGCCTGAAAAGGTGTGAAAAATATGAAGAGCTTCAAAAGGTGTCAAAAATATGAGGAGCATGAAACGGTCTGAAAAATAGGAGGAGCATGAAACGGTGATCAAAAACATGAAGAGCCTGAAAAGGTTTGAAAAATATGAAGAGCTTCTAAAGGTGTCAAAAATATGAGGAGCATAAACGATCTGAAAAAAAGGAGTAGCATGAAGCGGTGTTCAAAAACATGAAGAGCCTGAAAAGGTGTGAAAAATATGAAGAGCTCAAAAAGTGTCAAAAATATGAGGAGCATGAAACGATCTGAAAAATAGAAGAAGCATGAAAAGGTGATCAAACACATGAAGAGCCTGAAAAGGTGTGGAAAATATGAAGAGCTTCAAAAGGTGTGAAATACATGAGGAGCATGAAACTCTCTGAAAAATAGGAGGAGCTTGAATCGGTGATCAAAAACATGAAGAACCTGAAAAGGTTTGAAAAATATGAAGAGCTTCAAAAGGTGTCAAAAATGATAATGAGCATTAAACGGTCTGAAGAATAGGAATAACATGAAACGGTGTTGAAAATCATGAAGAGCCTGAAATAATGTGAAAAATATAAAGAGCTGCAAAAGGTGTCAAAAATATGAGGAGCATGAAACGGTCTGATAAATAGGTGGAGCATGAAGCTGTGTTCAAAAACATGAAGAGCCTGAAAAGGTGTGAAAAATATGAAGAGCTTCAAAAGGTGTGAAAAATATGAGGAGCATGAAACGGTCTGAAAAATAGAAGCAGCATGAAAAGGTGTTGAAAAATATGAAGAGCCTGAAAAGGTGTGAAAAATATGAAGAGCTTCAAAAGGTGTGAAAAATATAAAGAGCTTCAAAGGTGACAAAAATGAGATGAGCATGAAACGGTCTGAAAAATAGGAGGAGAATGAAGTGGTGGTGAAAAACATGAAGAGCCTGAAAAGGTGTGAAAAATATGAAGAGCTTCAAAATGTTTCAAAAATATGAAAAGCATGAAACGGTCTGAAAATCAGGAGGATCATGAAGCGGTGTTCAAGAACATGAAGAGCCTGAAAAGGTGTGAAAAATATGAAGAGCTTCAAAAGGTGTCAAAAATATGAGGAGCATGAAACGGTCTGAAAAATAGGAGGAGCATGAAACGGTGATCAAAAACATGAAGAGCCTGAAAAGGTGTGAA
Organism: Dama dama; assembly: GCF_033118175.1. Classification (NCBI taxonomy): domain Eukaryota; kingdom Metazoa; phylum Chordata; class Mammalia; order Artiodactyla; family Cervidae; genus Dama; species Dama dama. The sequence continues at coordinate 1,425,915 of NW_026870948.1, read as the reverse complement.
AAATATGAAGAGCTTCAAAAGGTGTGAAATACATGAGGAGCATGAAACCGGCTGAAAAATAAGAGAAGCATGAAGTGCTGTGGAAAAACATGAAGAGCCTGAAAAGCTGTGAAAAATATGGAGAGCTTCAAAAGGTGTGAAATACATGAGGAGCATGAAACGGGCTGAAAAATAGGAGAAGCATGAAGTGGTGTGGAAAAATATGAAGAGCCTGAAAATGTGTGAAAAATATGAAAAGCTTCAAAAGGTGTAAAAAATGAGATGAACATGAAACGGTCTGAAAAATAGGAGGATCATGAAGCTGTGTCAAAAAACATGAAGAGCCTGAAAAGGTGTGAAAAAAATGATGAGCTTCTAAATGTGTCAAAAATATGAGAAGTATGAAACGGTCTGAAAAATAGGAGGATCATGAAGCGGTGTTCAAAAACATGAACATAAGGTGTCAAAATTATGAGGAGCATGAAACGGTCTGAAAAATAGGAGGAGCATGAAACGGTGATCAAAAACATGAAGAACCTGAAAAGGTTTGAAAAATATGAAGAGCTTCTAAAGGTGTCAAAAATATGAGGAGCATAAACGATCTGAAAAATAGGAGTAGCATGAAGCGGTGTTCAAAAACATGAAGAGCCTGAAAAGGTGTGAAAAATATGAAGAGCTCAAAAAGTGTCAAAAATATGAGGAGCATGAAACGGTCTGAAAAATAGGAGGATCATGAAGCGGTGTTCAAAAACATGAAGAGCCAGAAAATGTGTGAAAAATATGAACAGCTTCAAAATGTGTCAAAAATATGAGGAGCATGAAACGGTCTGAAAAATAGGAGGAGCATGAAACGGTGATCAAAGACATGAAGAACCTGAAAAGGTTTGAAAAATATGAAGAGCTTCTAAAGGTGTCAAAAATATGAGGAGCATAAACGATCTGAAAAATAGAAGCAGCATGAAACGGTGTTGAAAACTATGAAGAGCCTGAAAACGTGTGAAAAATATGAAGAGCTTCAAAAGGTGTGAAAAATATAAAGAGCTTCAAAGGTGACAAAAATGAGATGAGCATGAAACGGTCTGAAAAATAGGAGGAGAATGAAGTGGTGGTGAAAAACATGAAGAGCCTGAAAAGTTGTGAAAAATATGAAGAGCTTCAAAATGTTTCAAAAATATGAAGAGCATGAAACGGTCTGAAAATCAGGAGGATCATGAAGCGGTGTTCAAAAACATGAAGAGCCAGAAAAGGTGTGAAAAATATGAAGAGCTTCATAAGGTGTCAAAATTATGAGGAGCATTAAACGGTCTGAAAAATAGGAGGAGCATGAAACGGTGATCAAAAACATGAAGAGCCTGAAAAGGTGTGAAAAATATGAAGAGCTTCAAAAGGTGTGAAAAATATAAAGAGCTTCAAAGGTGACAAAAATGAGATGAGCATGATACGGTCTGAAAAACAGGAGGATCATGAAGCGGTGTTCAAAAACATGAAGAGCCTGAAAAGGTGTGAAAAATATGAAGAGCTTCAAAAGATGTGAAAAATATGAGGAACTTCAAAAGGTGTCAAAAATGAGATGAGCATGAAACGGTATGAAAAATAGGAGGAGCATGAAGCGGTGTTGAAAAACATGAAGAACCTGAAAAGGTGTGAGAAATATCAAGAGCTTCAAAAGGTGTCAAATATATGAGGAGCATGAAACGTTCTGAAAAAGAGGAGGAGCATGAAGCGGTGTTGAAAAACATGAAGAGCCTGAAAAGCTGTGTAAAATATGAAGAGGTTCTAAAGGTGTCAAAAATATGAGGAGCATGAAACGGTCTTAAAAATAGGCGGATTATGAAACGGTGTTCAAAAACATGAAGAGCCTGAAAAGGTGTGAAAAATATGAAAAGCCTCAAAACCTGTCAAAAATATGAGGAGCATGAAACTGTCTGAAAAATAGCAGGGGCATGAAGCGGTGTTGAAAAACATGAAGAGTCTGAAAACGTGTGAAAATATGAAGAGCTTCAAACATATGAAAAATATGAAGAGCTTCAATAGGTGTGAAAAATATGAAGAGCTTCAAAAGGTGTCAAAAATGAGATGAGCATAAAACGGTCCGAAAAATACGAGGAGCATGAAGCGGTGTTGAAAATCATGAAGAGCCTGAAAAGGAGTGAAAAATATGAAGAGCTTCAATGATGTGAAAAATATGAAGAGCTTCAAAAGGTGTGAAATATATGAGGAGCATGAAACGTTCTGAAAAATAGGAGGATCATGAAGCGGTTTTCAGAAACATGAAGAGCATGAAAAGGTGTGAAAAATATGAAGAGCTTCAAAAGGTGTCATAAATATGAGGAGCATGAAACGGTCTGAAAAATAGGAGGAGCATGAAACGGTGTCCAAAATCATGAAGAGCCTGAAAAGGTGTGAAAAATATGAAGAGCTTCAAAAGGTGTCAAAAATGAGATGAGCATTAAACGGTCTGAAAAATAGGAATAACATGAAACGGTGTTGAAAATAATGAAGAGCCTGAAAAACTGTGAAAAATATAAAGAGCTTCAAAAGGAGTCAAAAATATGAGGAGCATGAAACGGTCTGATAAATAGGAGGAGCATGAAGCTGTGTTCCAAAACATGAAGATCCTGAAAAGGTGTGAAAAATATGAAGAGCTTCAAAAGGTGTGAAATATATGAGGAGCATGAAACGGACTGAAAAATAGAAGCAGCATGAAACGGTGTTGAACAATATGAAGAGCAAAAAACGTGTGAAAAATATGAAGAGCTTCAATAGGTGTGAAAAAAATAAAGAGCTTCAAAGGTGACAAAAATGAGATGAGCATGATACGGTCTGAAATATAGGAGGAGCGTGAAGTGGTGGTGAAAAACATGAAGAGCCTGAAAAGGTGTGAAAAATATGAAGAGCTTCAAAATGTTTCAAAAATATGAGGAGCATGAAACGGTCTGAAAAATAGGAAGAGCATGAAGCGGTGACCAAAAACATGAAGAGCCTGAAAAGGTGTGAAAAATATGAAGAGCTTCAAAAGGTGTCAAAAATATGAGGAGCATGAAACGGTCTGAAAAATAGGAAGAGCATGAAGCGGTGACCAAAAACATGAAGAGCCTGAAAAGGTGTGAAAAATATGAAGAGCTTCAAAAGCTGTGAAATACATGAGGAGCATGAAACGGGCTGAAAAATAGGAGAAGCATGAAGTGGTGTGGAAAAATATGAAGAGCCTGAAAATGTGTGAGAAATATGAAAAGCTTCAAAAGGTGTCAAAAATGAGATGAGCATGAAACGGTCTGAAAAATAGGAGGATCATGAAATGCTGTTGAAAAACATGAAGAGCCTGAAAAGATGTGAAAAATATGAAAAGCTTCAAAAAGTGTCAAAAATATGAGGAGATGAAACGGTCTGAAAAATAGGAGGAGCATGAAGCTGTGTTCAAAAATATGAAGAGCCTGAAAAGGTGTGAAAAATATGAAGAGCTTCAAAAGTTGTCAAAAATATGAGGAGCATGAAACGGTCTGAAAAATAGGAGGAGCATGAAGCTGTGTTCAAAAACATGAAGATCTTAAAAGGGTGTGAAAAATATTAAGAGCTTCAAAAGGTGTGAAAAATATGAGGAGCATGAAACGGTCTGAAAAATAGAAGCAGCATGAAACGGTTTTGAAAAACATGAAGAGCCTGAAAACTTGTGAAAAATATGAAGAGCTTTAAAAGGTGTGAAAAATATGAAGAGCTTCAAAGGTGACAAAAATGAGATGAGCATGAAACGGTCTGAAAATTAGGAGGAGCATGAAGTGGTGGAGAAAAACATGAAGAGCCTGAAAAGGTGTGAAAAATATGAAGAGCTTCAAAATGTTTCAAAAATATGAAGAGCATGAAACGGTCTGAAAATCAGGAGGATCATGAAGCGGTGTTCAAAAACATGAAGAGCCTGAAAAGGTGTGAAAAATATGAAGAGCTCAAAAAGTGTCAAAAATATGAGGAGCATGAAACGATCTGAACAATACGAGGAGCATGAAGCAGTGTTCAAAAACATGAAGAGCCTGAAAATGTGTGAAAATTATGAAGAGCTTCAAAAGGTGTCAAAATTGAGATGAGCATGAAACGGTCTGAAAAATAGGAGGAGCCTGAAACGGTGTTGAAAGACATGAAGAGCCTGAAAAGTTGTGAAAAATATGAAAAGCTTCAAAAGGTGTCAAAAATGACATGAGCATGAAACGGTCTGAAAAATAGGAGGAGCATGAATCGGTGTTGAAAAATGAAGAGCCTGAAAAGGTGTGAAAAATATGAAGAGGATCAAAAGGTGTCAAATATATGAGGAGCATGAAAAGGTCTGCAAAAAAGAAGGAGCATGAAGTGGTGTTGAAAAACTTGAAGAGCCTGAAAAGGTGTGAAAAATATGAAAAGCTTAAAAAAGTGTTAAAAATATGAGGAGCAAAAAACGGTCTGAAAAATAAGAGGAGCATGAAGCGGTGTTCAAAAACATGAAGAGCCTGAAAAGGTGTGAAATATATGAAGAGCTTCAAAAGGTGTCAAAATATTAGGAGCATGAAACGGTCTGAAAAATAGGAGGAGCATAAAGCTGTGTTGAAAAACATGAAGGGCTAGAAAAGGTGTGCAAAATATGAAGAGCTTCAAAAAGTGTGAAAAATATGAGGAGCATGAAACGTTCTGAAAAATAGGAGGAGCATGAAGCGGTGTTCAAAAACATGAAGAGCCTGAAAAGGAGTGAAAAATATGAAGAGCTTCAAAATGTTTCAAAAATATGAAGAGCATGAAACGGTCTGAAAAATAGGAGGAGCATGAAGTCCTGTTGAAAAAAAAAGAAGAGACTGAAAAAGTGTGAAATATATGAAGAGCTTCAAAAGGTGTCAAAAATATGAGGAGAATGAAATGGTCTGAAAAATAGGAGGATCATGAAGCTGTGTCGAAAAACATGAAGAGCCTGAAAAGGTGTGAAAAAAATGAAGAGCTTCTAAATGTGTCAAAAATATGAGGAGCATGAAACGGTCTGAAAAATAGGAGGATCATGAAGCGGTGTTCAAAAACATGAAGAGCCTGAAAAGGTGTGAAAAATATGAAGAGCTCAAAAAGTGTCAAAAATATGATGAGCATGAAACGATCTGAAAAATAGAAGGAGCATGAAACGGTGATCAAAAACATGAAGAGCCTGAAAAGGTGTGAAAAATATGAAGAGCTCAAAAAGTGTCAAAAATATGAGGAGCATGAAACGCTCTGAAAAATAGGAGGAGCATGAAGCGGTGTTCAAAAACATGAAGAGCCTGAAAAGTTGTGAAAAATATGAAAAGCTTCAAAAGGTGTCAAAAATGAGATTAGCATTAAACGTTCGGAAAAATAGGAATAACATGAAACGGTGTTGAAAATCATGAAGAGCCTGAAATAGTGTGAAAAATATAAAGAGCTGCAAAAGGTGTCAAAAATATGAGGAGCATGAAACGGTCTGATTAATAGGTGGAGCATGAAGCTGTGTTCAAAAACATGAAGAGCCTGAAAAGGTGTGAAAAATATGAAGAGCTTCAAAAGGTGTCAAAAATATGAGGAGCATGAAACGGTCTGAAAAATAGGAGGAGCATGAAACGGTGATCAAAAACATGAAGAGCCTGAAAAGGTTTGAAAAATATGAAGAGCTTCTAAAGGTGTCAAAAATATGAGGAGCATAAACGATCTGAAAAAAAGGAGTAGCATGAAGCGGTGTTCAAAAACATGAAGAGCCTGAAAAGGTGTGAAAAATATGAAGAGCTCAAAAAGTGTCAAAAATATGAGGAGCATGAAACGATCTGAAAAATAGAAGAAGCATGAAAAGGTGATCAAACACATGAAGAGCCTGAAAAGGTGTGGAAAATATGAAGAGCTTCAAAAGGTGTGAAATACATGAGGAGCATGAAACTCTCTGAAAAATAGGAGGAGCTTGAAACGGTGATCAAAAACATGAAGAACCTGAAAAGGTTTGAAAAATATGAAGAGCTTCAAAAGGTGTCAAAAATGATAATGAGCATTAAACGGTCTGAAGAATAGGAATAACATGAAACGGTGTTGAAAATCATGAAGAGCCTGAAATAATGTGAAAAATATAAAGAGCTGCAAAAGGTGTCAAAAATATGAGGAGCATGAAACGGTCTGATAAATAGGTGGAGCATGAAGCTGTGTTCAAAAACATGAAGAGCCTGAAAAGGTGTGAAAAATATGAAGAGCTTCAAAAGGTGTGAAAAATATGAGGAGCATGAAACGGTCTGAAAAATAGAAGCAGCATGAAAAGGTGTTGAAAAATATGAAGAGCCTGAAAAGGTGTGAAAAATATGAAGAGCTTCAAAAGGTGTGAAAAATATAAAGAGCTTCAAAGGTGACAAAAATGAGATGAGCATGAAACGGTCTGAAAAATAGGAGGAGAATGAAGTGGTGGTGAAAAACATGAAGAGCCTGAAAAGGTGTGAAAAATATGAAGAGCTTCAAAATGTTTCAAAAATATGAAAAGCATGAAACGGTCTGAAAATCAGGAGGATCATGAAGCGGTGTTCAAGAACATGAAGAGCCTGAAAAGGTGTGAAAAATATGAAGAGCTTCAAAAGGTGTCAAAAATATGAGGAGCATGAAACGGTCTGAAAAATAGGAGGAGCATGAAACGGTGATCAAAAACATGAAGAGCCTGAAAAGGTGTGAAAAATATGAAGAGCTTCAAAAGGTGTGAAATACATGAGGAGCATGAAACCGGCTGAAAAATAAGAGAAGCATGAAGTGCTGTGGAAAAACATGAAGAGCCTGAAAAGCTGTGAAAAATATGGAGAGCTTCAAAAGGTGTGAAATACATGAGGAGCATGAAACGGGCTGAAAAATAGGAGAAGCATGAAGTGGTGTGGAAAAATATGAAGAGCCTGAAAATGTGTGAAAAAAATGAAGAGCTTCTAAATGTGTCAAAAATATGAGAAGTATGAAACGGTCTGAAAAATAGGAGGATCATGAAGCGGTGTTCAAAAACATGAACATAAGGTGTCAAAATTATGAGGAGCATGAAACGGTCTGAAAAATAGGAGGAGCATGAAACGGTGATCAAAAACATGAAGAACCTGAAAAGGTTTGAAAAATATGAAGAGCTTCTAAAGGTGTCAAAAATATGAGGAGCATAAACGATCTGAAAAATAGGAGTAGCATGAAGCGGTGTTCAAAAACATGAAGAGCCTGAAAAGGTGTGAAAAATATGAAGAGCTCAAAAAGTGTCAAAAATATGAGGAGCATGAAACGGTCTGAAAAATAGGAGGATCATGAAGCGGTGTTCAAAAACATGAAGAGCCAGAAAATGTGTGAAAAATATGAACAGCTTCAAAATGTGTCAAAAATATGAGGAGCATGAAACGGTCTGAAAAATAGGAGGAGCATGAAACGGTGATCAAAAACATGAAGAACCTGAAAAGGTTTGAAAAATATGAAGAGCTTCTAAAGGTGTCAAAAATATGAGGAGCATAAACGATCTGAAAAATAGAAGCAGCATGAAACGGTGTTGAAAACTATGAAGAGCCTGAAAACGTGTGAAAAATATGAAGAGCTTCAAAAGGTGTGAAAAATATAAAGAGCTTCAAAGGTGACAAAAATGAGATGAGCATGAAACGGTCTGAAAAATAGGAGGAGAATGAAGTGGTGGTGAAAAACATGAAGAGCCTGAAAAGGTGTGAAAAATATGAAGAGCTTCAAAATGTTTCAAAAATATGAAGAGCATGAAACGGTCTGAAAATCAGGAGGATCATGAAGCGGTGTTCAAAAACATGAAGAGCCAGAAGGTGTGAAAAATATGAAGAGCTTCATAAGGTGTCAAAATTATGAGGAGCATGAAACGGTCTGAAAAATAGGAGGAGCATGAAACGGTGATCAAAAACATGAAGAGCCTGAAAAGGTGTGAAAAATATGAAGAGCTTCAAAAGGTGTGAAAAATATAAAGAGCTTCAAAGGTGACAAAAATGAGATGAGCATGATACGTTCTGAAAAACAGGAGGATCATGAAGCGGTGTTCAAAAACATGAAGAGCCTGAAAAGGTGTGAAAAATATGAAGAGCTTCAAAAGATGTGAAAAATATGAGGAGCTTCAAAAGGTGTCAAAAATGAGATGAGCATGAAACGGTCTGAAAAATAGGAGGAGCATGAAGCGGTGTTGAAAAACATGAAGAACCTGAAAAGGTGTGAGAAATATCAAGAGCTTCAAAAGGTGTCAAATATATGAGGAGCATGAAACGTTCTGAAAAAGAGGAGGAGCATGAAGCGGTGTTGAAAAACATGAAGAGCCTGAAAAGCTGTGTAAAATATGAAGAGGTTCTAAAGGTGTCAAAAATATGAGGAGCATGAAACGGTCTTAAAAATAGGCGGATTATGAAACGGTGTTCAAAAACATGAAGAGCCTGAAAAGGTGTGAAAAATATGAAAAGCCTCAAAACCTGTCAAAAATATGAGGAGCATGAAACTGTCTGAAAAATAGCAGGGGCATGAAGCGGTGTTGAAAAACATGAAGAGTTTGAAAACGTGTGAAAATATGAAGAGCTTCAAACATATGAAAAATATGAAGAGCTTCAAAAGGTGTGAAAAATATGAAGAGCTTCAAAAGGTGTCAAAAATGAGATGAGCATAAAACGGTCCGAAAAATACGAGGAGCATGAAGCGGTGTTGAAAATCATGAAGAGCCTGAAAAGGAGTGAAAAATATGAAGAGCTTCAATGATGTGAAAAATATGAAGAGCTTCAAAAGGTGTGAAATATATGAGGAGCATGAAACGTTCTGAAAAATAGGAGGATCATGAAGCGGTTTTCAGAAACATGAAGAGCATGAAAAGGTGTGAAAAATATGAAGAGCTTCAAAAGGTGTCATAAATATGAGGAACATGAAACGGTCTGAAAAATAGGAGGAGCATGAAACGGTGTCCAAAATCATGAAGAGCCTGAAAAGGTGTGAAAAATATGAAGAGCTTCAAAAGGTGTCAAAAATGAGATGAGCATTAAACGGTCTGAAAAATAGGAATAACATGAAACGGTGTTGAAAATAATGAAGAGCCTGAAAAACTGTGAAAAATATAAAGAGCTTCAAAAGGAGTCAAAAATATGAGGAGCATGAAACGGTCTGATAAATAGGAGGAGCATGAAGCTGTGTTCCAAAACATGAAGATCCTGAAAAGGTGTGAAAAATATGAAGAGCTTCAAAAGGTGTGAAATATATGAGGAGCATGAAACGGACTGAAAAATAGAAGCAGCATGAAACGGTGTTGAAAAATATGAAGAGCAAAAAACGTGTGAAAAATATGAAGAGCTTCAAAAGGTGTGAAAAAAATAAAGAGCTTCAAAGGTGACAAAAATGAGATGAGCATGATACGGTCTGAAATATAGGAGGAGCGTGAAGTGGTGGTGAAAAACATGAAGAGCCTGAAAAGGTGTGAAAAATATGAAGAGCTTCAAAATGTTTCAAAAATATGAGGAGCATGAAACGGTCTGAAAAATAGGAAGAGCATGAAGCGGTGACCAAAAACATGAAGAGCCTGAAAAGGTGTGAAAAATATGAAGAGCTTCAAAAGGTGTCAAAAATATGAGGAGCATGAAACGGTCTGAAAAATAGGAAGAGCATGAAGCGGTGACCAAAAACATGAAGAGCCTGAAAAGGTGTGAAAAATATGAAGAGCTTCAAAAGCTGTGAAATACATGAGGAGCATGAAACGGGCTGAAAAATAGGAGAAGCATGAAATGCTGTTGAAAAACATGAAGAGCCTGAAAAGATGTGAAAAATATGAAAAGCTTCAAAAAGTGTCAAAAATATGACGAGATGAAACGGTCTGAAAAATAGGAGGAGCATGAAGCTGTGTTCAAAAATATGAAGAGCCTGAAAAGGTGTGAAAAATATGAAGAGCTTCAAAAGTTGTCAAAAATATGAGGAGCATGAAACGGTCTGAAAAATAGGAGGAGCATGAAGCTGTGTTCAAAAACATGAAGATCTTAAAAGGGTGTGAAAAATATTAAGAGCTTCAAAAGGTGTGAAAAATATGAGGAGCATGAAACGGTCTGAAAAATAGAAGCAGCATGAAACGGTTTTGAAAAACATGAAGAGCCTGAAAACTTGTGAAAAATATGAAGAGCTTTAAAAGGTGTGAAAAATATGAAGAGCTTCAAAGGTGACAAAAATGAGATGAGCATGAAACGGTCTGAAAATTAGGAGGAGCATGAAGTGGTGGAGAAAAACATGAAGAGCCTGAAAAGGTGTGAAAAATATGAAGAGCTCAAAAAGTGTCAAAAATATGATGAGCATGAAACGATCTGAAAAATAGAAGGAGCATGAAACGGTGATCAAAAACATGAAGAGCCTGAAAAGGTGTGGAAAATATGAAGAGCTTCAAAAGGTGTCAAAAATATGAGGAGAATGAAACGGTCTGAAAAATAGGAGGAGCATGAAGCTGTGTCGAAAAACATGAAGAGCCTGAAAAGGTTTGAAAAATATGAAGAGCTTCAAAAGGTGTCAAAAATATGAGGAGAATGAAACGGTCTGAAAAATAGGAGGAGCATGAAGCAGAGTTCGAAAACATGAAGAGCCTGAAAAGGTTTGAAAAATATGAAGAGCTCAAAAAGTGTCAAAAATATGAGGAGCATGAAACGATCTGAAAAATACGAGGAGCATGAAGCAGTGTTCAAAAACATGAAGAGCTTCAAAAGGTATGAAAAATATGAGAGCTTCAAAAGGTGTCAAAAATATGAGGAGCATGAAACGGTCTGAAAAATAGGAGGAACATGAAGCCGTGTTCAAACACATGAAGAGCCTGAAAATGTGTGAAAATTATGAAGATCTTCAAAAGGTGTCAAAATTATGAGGAACATGAAACGGTTTGAAAAATAGGAGGCGCATGAAACGGTGTTGAAAAACATGAAGAGCCTGAAAAGGTGTGAAAAAAATGAAGAGCTTCAAAATCTTTGAAAAATATGAAGAGCTTTCAAAGGAGTGAAATACATGAGGAGCATGAAACTCTCTGAAAAATAGGAGGAGCCTGAAATGGTGTTCAAAAACATGAATAGACTGAAAAGGTGTGAAAAATAAGAAGAGCTTCAAAAGGTGTCAAAAATATGAGGAGCATGAAACGGTCTGAAAAATAGGATGAGCATGAAGTGGTGTGGAAAAATATGAAGAGCCTGAAAAGTTTTGAAAAATATGAAGAGCTTCAAAAGGTGTGAAATACATGAGGAGGATGAAACTCTCTGAAAAATAGGAGGAGCATGAAGCGGTGTTCAAAAACATGAAGAGCCTGAAAAGGTGTGAAAAATATGAAGAGCTTCAAAAGGTGTCAAAAATATGAGGAGCATGAAACGGTCTGAAAAATAGGAAGAACATGAAGCGGTCTTCAAAAACTTGAAGAGCCTGAAACGTTGTGAAAAATATGAAAAGCTTCAAGAAGTGTCAAAAATGAGATGAGCATGAAACGGTCTGAAAAATAGGAGGAGTATGAAGCGGTGTTGAAAAAATGAAGAGCCTGAAAAGGTGTGAAAAATATGAAGAGCATCAAAAGGTGTCAAAAATATGAGGAGGATGAAACGGTCTGAAAAATAGGAAGAACATGAAGCGGTGTTCAAAAACTTGAAGACCCTGAAACGTTGTGAAAAATATGAAAAGCTTGAAGAGGTGTGAAAAATATGAGGAGCATGATATGGTTTGAAAAATGGGATTAGCATGAAACGGTGTATAAAAACATGAAGAGACCTGAAAAGGTGTGAAAAATACGAAGAGCTTCAAAAGGTGTCAAAAATATGAGGAGCATGAAATGGTCTGAAAAATAGGAGGAGCATGAAACGGTGATCAAAAACATGAAGAGCCTGTAAATGTGTGAAAAAAATGAAGAGCTTCAAAAGGTGTGTAATACATGAGGAGCATGAAACGGTCTGAAATATAGGAGGAGCATGAAGCGCTGTTCAAAAACAGGAAGAGCCTGAAAAGTTTTGAAAAATATGAAGAGCTTCAAAAGGTGTGAAATACATGAGGAGCATGAAACTTGCTGAAATTTAGGAGAAGCATGATGTGGTGTGGAAAAACATGAAGAGCCTGAAAAGGTGTGAAAAATATGAAAAGCTTCAAAAGGTGTCAAAAATGAGATGAGCATGAAACGGTCTGAAAAATAGGAGGTGCATGAAGCGTTGTTGAAAAACATGAATAGCCTGAGAAGGTGTGAAAAATATGAAGAGCTTCAAAAGGTGTGAAATAAATGAGGAGCATGAAACGGGCTGAAAAATAGGAGAAGCATGAAGTGGTGTAGAAAAACATGAAGAGCCTGAAAAGGTATGAGAAATATGAAGAACTTAAAAAGGTGTCAAAAATATGAGGAGCATGAAACGGTCTTAAAAATACAAGGAGCATGAAGCAGTGTTGAAAAACATGAATAGTCTGAAAGGTGTGAAAAATATGAAGAGCTTCAAAAGGTGTGAAAAATATGAGGAGCATGAAACGGTCTGAAAAATAGAAGCAGCATGAAACGGTTTTGAAAAACATGAAGAGCCTGAAATGGTGTGAAAAATATGAAGAGCTTCAAAAGGTGTGAAAAATATGAAGAGCTTCAAAAGGTTTCAAAAATTTGATGAGCATGAAACGGTCTGAAAAATAGGAGGAGCATGAAGCGGTGTTGAAAAACATGAAGAGCCTGAAAAAGTGTGAAAAATATGAAGAGCTTAAAAGGTGTGAAAAATATGAGGAGCATGATATGGTTTGAAAAATAGGATTAGCATGAAGCAGTGTTCAAAAACATGAAGTGCCTGAGAAGGTGTGAAAAATATGAAAAGATTCAAAAGGTGTCAAAGATGAGATGAGCATGAAACGGTCTGACAAATAGGAGGTGCATGAAGCGTTGTTGAAAAACATGAAGAGCCTGAAAAGGTGTGAGAAATATGAAGAGCTTAAAAAGGTGTGAAAAATAGGAAGAGCTTAAAAAGGTGTCAAAAATATGAGGAGCATGAAACGGTCTTAAAAATACAAGGAGCATGAAGCGGTGTTGAAAAACATGAATAGCCTGAAAATGTGTGAAATATATGAAGAGCTTAAAAATGTGTCAAGTATATGAGGAGCATGAAACGGTCTGAAAAATAGGAGGAGCATGAAGCTGTGTTCAAAAACATGAAGAGCCTGAAAACGTGTGAAATATATAAAGAGCTTCAAAAAGTGTCAAAAATATGAGGAGCATGAAACGGTCTGAATAGTAGGAGGAGAATGTAACGGTGATCAAAAACATGAAGAGCCTGAAAAGGTGTGAAATATATAAAGAGCTTCAAAAAGTGTCAAAAATATGAGGAGCATGAAACGGTCTGAATAATAGGAGGAGAATGTAACGGTGATCAAAAACATGAAGAGCCTGAAAAGGTGTGAAAAATATGAAGAGCTTCAAAAGGTGTAAAATATGAGGAGCATGAAACGGTCTGAAAAATAGGAGGAGCATGAAGCGGTGTAGAAAAACATGAAGAGCCTGAAAAGGTGTGAAAAATATGAAGAGCTTCAAAAAGTGTGAAAAATATGAGGAGCATGAAACGGTCTGAAAAATAGGAGGAGCATGAAGCGGTGTTCAAAAACTTGAAGAGCCTGAAACGTTGTGAAAAATATGAAAAGCTTCAAAAGGTTTAAAAAATGAGATGAGCATGAAATGGTCTGAAAAATAGGAGGAGCATGCAACGGAGTTCAAAAACATGAAGAGCCTGAAAAGGTGTGAAAAATATGAAGAGCTTCAAAAGGTGTGAAAAATATGAGGAATATGAAATGGTCTGAAAAATAGGAGGAGCATGAAGTTGTGTTCAAAAACATGAAGTGCCAGAAAAGGTGTGAAAATAATGAAGACCTTTAAAAGGTGTCAAAAATTATGAGGAGCATGAAACGGTCTGAAAAATAGGAGGAGCATGAAACGGTGATCAAAACAGGAAGAGCCTGAAAAGGTGTGAAAAATAGGAAGAGCTTCAAAAGGTGTGAAATTCATGAGCAGCATGAAACGAGCTGAAAAATCTGAGTAGCATGAAGTGGTGTGGAAACACATGAAGAGCCTGTAAAAGTGTGAAAAATATGAAGAGCTTCAAAAGGTGTGTAATACATAAGGAGCATGAAACTCTCTGAAAAATAGAAGGAGCATGAAGTAGTATTCAAAAACATGAAGAGCCTGAAAAGGTGTGAAAAATATGAAGAGCTTAAAAAGGTGTGAAAATTATGAGGAGCATGATATGGTTTGAAAAATGGGATTAGCATGAAGCGGTGTTCAAAAACATGAAGAGCCTGAAAAGGTGTGAAAAATATGAAGATCTTCAAAAGGTGTCAAAAATGAGATGAGCATGAAACGGTCTGAAAAATAGGAGGAGCATGAAGCTGTGTTGAAAAACATGAAGAGCCTGAAAAGGTGTGAAAAATAAGAAGAGCTTCAAAAGATGTCAAAAATATGAGGAGCATGAAACGGTCTGAAAAATAGGATGAGCATGAAGTGGTGTGGAAAAATATGAAGAGCCTGAAAAGTTTTGAAAAATATGAAGAGCTTCAAAAGGTGTGAAATACATGAGGAGAATGAAACTCTCTGAAAAATAGGAGGAGCATGAAGCGGTGTTCAAAAACATGAAGAGCCTGAAAAGGTGTGAAAAATATGAAGAGCTTCAAAAGGTGTCAAAAATATGAGGAGCATGAAACGGTCTGAAAAATAGGAAGAACATGAAGCGGTGTTCAAAAACTTGAAGAGCCTGAAACGTTGTGAAAAATATGAAAAGCTTCAAGAGGTGTCAAAAATGAGATGAGCATGAAACGGTCTGAAAAATAGGAGGAGTATGAAGCGGTGTTGAAAAAATGAAGAGCCTGAAAAGGTGTGAAAAATATGAAGAGCATCAAAAGGTATCAAAAATATGAGGAGCATCAAACGGTCTGCAAAAAAGGAGGAGCATGAAGTGGTGTTGAAAAACTTGAAGAGCCTGAGAAGGTGTGAAAAATATGAAAAGCTTCAAAAGATGTCAAAAATACGAGGAGCAAGAAACGGTCTGAAAAATATGAGGAGCATGAAGCGGTGTTCAAAAACATGAAGATCCTGAAAAGGTGTGAAAAATATGAAGAGCTTAAAAAGGTGTGAAAAATATGAGGAGCATGATAAGGTTTGAAAAATGGGATTAGCATGAAACGGTGTATAAAAACATGAAGAGACCTGAAAAAGTGTGAAAAATACGAAGAGCTTCAAAAGATGTCAAAAATATGAGGAATATGAAATGGTCTGAAAAATATGAGGAGCATGAAACGGTCTGAAAAATAGAAGCAGCATGAAACGGTTTTGAAAAACATGAAGAGCCTGAAATGGTGTGAAAAATATGAACAGCTTCAAAAGGTGTGAAAAATATGAAGAGCTTCAAAAGGTTTCAAAAATTTGATGAGCATGAAACGGTCTGAAAAATAGGAGGAGCATGAAGCGGTGTTGAAAAACATGAAGAGCCTGAAAAAGTGTGAAAAATATGAAGAGCTTAAAAGGTGTGAAAAATATGAGGAGCATGATATGGTTTGAAAAATAGGATTAGCATGAAGCAGTGTTCAAAAACATGAAGTGCCTGAGAAGGTGTGAAAAATATGAAAAGATTCAAAAGGTGTCAAAAATGAGATGAGCATGAAACGGTCTGACAAATAGGAGGTGCATGAAGCGTTGTTGAAAAACATGAAGAGCCTGAAAAGGTGTGAGAAATATGAAGAGCTTAAAAAGGTGTGAAAAATAGGAAGAGCTTAAAAAGGTGTCAAAAATATGAGGAGCATGAAACGGTCTTAAAAATACAAGGAGCATGAAGCGGTGTTGAAAAACATGAATAGCCTGAAAATGTGTGAAATATATGAAGAGCTTAAAAATGTGTCAAGTATATGAGGAGCATGAAACGGTCTGAAAAATAGGAGGAGCATGAAGCTGTGTTCAAAAACATGAAGAGCCTGAAAATGTGTGAAATATATAAAGAGCTTCAAAAAGTGTCAAAAATATGAGGAGCATGAAACGGTCTGAATAGTAGGAGGAGAAATTAACGGTGATCAAAAACATGAAGAGCCTGAAAAGGTGTGAAATATATAAAGAGCTTCAAAAAGTGTCAAAAATATGAGGAGCATGAAACGGTCTGAATAATAGGAGGAGAATGTAACGGTGATCAAAAACATGAAGAGCCTGAAAAGGTGTGAAAAATATGAAGAGCTTCAAAAGGTGTAAAATATGAGGAGCATGAAACGGTCTGAAAAATAGGAGGAGCATGAAGCGGTGTAGAAAAACATGAAGAGCCTGAAAAGGTGTGAAAAATATGAAGAGCTTCAAAAAGTGTGAAAAATATGAGGAGCATGAAATGGTCTGAAAAATAGGAGGAGCATGAAGCGGTGTTCAAAAACTTGAAGAGCCTGGAACGTTGTGAAAAATATGAAAAGCTTCAAAAGGTTTAAAAAATGAGATGAGCATGAAATGGTCTGAAAAATAGGAGGAGCATGCAACGGAGTTCAAAAACATGAAGAGCCTGAAAAGGTGTGAAAAATATGAAGAGCTTCAAAAGGTGTGAAAAATATGAGGAATATGAAATGGTCTGAAAAATAGGAGGAGCATGAAGTTGTGTTCAAAAACATGAAGTGCCAGAAGAGGTGTGAAAATAATGAAGACCTTTAAAAGGTGTCAAAAATTATGAGGAGCATGAAACGGTCTGAAAAATAGGAGGAGCATGAAACGGTGATCAAAACAGGAAGAGCCTGAAAAGGTGTGAAAAATAGGAAGAGCTTCAAAAGGTGTGAAATTCATGAGCAGCATGAAACGAGCTGAAAAATCTGAGTAGCATGAAGTGGTGTGGAAACACATGAAGAGCCTGTAAAAGTGTGAAAAATATGAAGAGCTTCAAAAGGTGTGTAATACATGAGGAGCATGAAACTCTCTGAAAAATAGAAGGAGCATGAAGTAGTATTCAAAAACATGAAGAGCCTGAAAAGGTGTGAAAAATATGAAGAGCTTAAAAAGGTGTGAAAATTATGAGGAGCATGATATGGTTTGAAAAATGGGATTAGCATGAAGCGGTGTTCAAAAACATGAAGAGCCTGAAAAGGTGTGAAAAATATGAAGATCTTCAAAAGGTGTCAAAAATGAGATGAGCATGAAACGGTCTGAAAAATAGGAGGAGCATGAAGCTGTGTTGAAAAACATGAAGAGCCTGAAAAGGTGTGAAAAATAAGAAGAGCTTCAAAAGATGTCAAAAATATGAGGAGCATGAAACGGTCTGAAAAATAGGATGAGCATGAAGTGGTGTGGAAAAATATGAAGAGCCTGAAAAGTTTTGAAAAATATGAAGAGCTTCAAAAGGTGTGAAATACATGAGGAGAATGAAACTCTCTGAAAAATAGGAGGAGCATGAAGCGGTGTTCAAAAACATGAAGAGCCTGAAAAGGTGTGAAAAATATGAAGAGCTTCAAAAGGTGTCAAAAATATGAGGAGCATGAAACGGTCTGAAAAATAGGAAGAACATGAAGCGGTGTTCAAAAACTTGAAGAGCCTGAAACGTTGTGAAAAATATGAAAAGCTTCAAGAGGTGTCAAAAATGAGATGAGCATGAAACGGTCTGAAAAATAGGAGGAGTATGAAGCGGTGTTGAAAAAATGAAGAGCCTGAAAAGGTGTGAAAAATATGAAGAGCATCAAAAGGTATCAAAAATATGAGGAGCATCAAACGGTCTGCAAAAAAGGAGGAGCATGAAGTGGTGTTGAAAAACTTGAAGAGCCTGAGAAGGTGTGAAAAATATGAAAAGCTTCAAAAGATGTCAAAAATACGAGGAGCAAGAAACGGTCTGAAAAATATGAGGAGCATGAAGCGGTGTTCAAAAACATGAAGATCCTGAAAAGGTGTGAAAAGTATGAAGAGCTTAAAAAGGTGTGAAAAATATGAGGAGCATGATAAGGTTTGAAAAATGGGATTAGCATGAAACGGTGTATAAAAACATGAAGAGACCTGAAAAAGTGTGAAAAATACGAAGAGCTTCAAAAGATGTCAAAAATATGAGGAATATGAAATGGTCTGAAAAATATGAGGAGCATGAAACGGTCTGAAAAATAGGAGGAGCATGAAGCGGTGTTCAAAAACATGAAGAGCCTGAAAAGGTGTGAAAAATATGAAGAGCTTCAAAAAGGTGTGAAAAATATGAGGAATATGAAATGGTCTGAAAAATATGAGGAGCATGAAACGGTCTGCAAACCTGGAGGAGCTTGAAGTGGTGTTGCAAAACATGAAGAGCCTGAAATGGTGTGAAAAATATGAAGAGCTTCAAAAGGTGTGAAAAATATGAAGAGCTTCAAAAGGTGTCAAAAATTTGATGAGCATGAAACGGTCCGAAAAATAGGAGGAGCATGAAGCGGTGTTGAAAAACATGAAGAGTCTGAAAAAGTGTGAAAAATATGAAGAGCTTAAAAGGTGTGAAAAATATGAGGAGCATGATATGGTTTGAAAAATAGGATTAGCATGAAGCGGTGTTCAAAAACATGAAGAGCCTGAGAAGGTGTGAAAAATATGAAAAGATTCAAAAGGTGTCAAAAATGAGATGAGCATGAAACGGTCTGACAAATAGGAGGTGCATGAAGCGTTGTTGAAAAACATGAAGAGCCTGAAACGGTGTGAGAAATATGAAGAGCTTAAAAAGATGTGAAAAATATGAAGAGCTTAAAAAGGTGTCAAAAATATGAGGAGCATGAAACGGTCTTAAAAATACAAGGAGCATGAAGCGGTGTTGAAAAACATGAATAGCCTGAAAATGTGTGAAATATATGAAGAGCTTAAAAATGTGTCAAGTATATGAGTAGTATGAAACGGTCTGAAAAAAAAGGATCATGCAACATTGTTGAAAAACATGAAGAGCCTGAAAATGTGTGAAAAATATGAAGAGCTTCCAAAGTTGTCAAAAATATGAGGAGCATGAAACGGTCTGAAAAATAGGAGGAGAATGTAACGGTGATCAAAAACATGAAGAGCCTGAAAAGGTGTGAAAAATATGAAGAGCTTCAAAAGGTGTCAAATATGAGGAGCATGAAACGGTCTGAAAAATAGGAGGAGCATGAAGCGGTGTTCAAAAACATGAAGAGCCTGAAAAGTTGTGAAAAATATGAAAAGCTTCAAAAGGTGTCAAAAATGAGATGAGCATAAAACGGTCTGAAAAATAGGAGGAGCATGAAGCGGTGTTCAAAAACTTGAAGAGCCTGAAAAGTTGTGAAAAATATGAAAAGCTTCAAAAGGTTTCAAAAATGAGATGAGCATGAAACGGTCTGAAAAATAGGAGGAGCATGAAGTGGTGTTGAAAAAATGAAGGGCCTGAAAAGGTGTGAAAAATATGAAGATAATCAAAAGGTATCAAAAATATGAGGAGCATGAAACGGTCTGCAAAAAAGGAGGAGCATGAAGTGGTGTTGAAAAACTTGAAGAGCCTGAAAAGGTGTGAAAAATATGAAAAGCTTCAAAAGATGTCAAAAATATGAGGAGCATGAAACGGTCTGAAAAATAGGAGGAGCATGAAGCGGTGTTCAAAAACATGAAGAGCCTGAAAAGGTGTGAAAAATATGAAGAGCTTCAAAAGGTATGAAATACATGAGGAGCATGAAACGGGCTGAAATATAGGAGAAGCATGAAGTGGTGTAGAAAAACATGAAGAGCCTGAAAAGGTGTGAAAAATATGA
The DNA here is from genome assembly GCF_033118175.1 of Dama dama. Lineage (NCBI taxonomy): Eukaryota > Metazoa > Chordata > Mammalia > Artiodactyla > Cervidae > Dama > Dama dama. The sequence goes on along the minus strand of NW_026870948.1, from coordinate 1,406,283 downwards.
AGAGCTTCAAAAGGTGTGAAAAATATGAGGAGCATGAACCGGCCTGAAAAATAGAAGCAGCATGAAACGGTGTTGAAAAACATGAAGAGCCTGAAAAGGTGTGAAAAATATGAAGAGCTTCAAAAGGTGTGAAATAAATGAGGAGCATGAAACGGTCTGAAAAATAGGAGAAGCATGAAGTGGTGTAGAAAAACATGAAGAGCCTGAAAAGGTGTGAGAAATATGAAGAGCTTCAAAAGGTGTGAAAAATATGAGGAGCATGAAACGGTCTGAAAAATAGAAGCAGCATGAAACGGTGTTGAAAAACATGAAGAGCCTGAAATGGTGTGAAAAATATGAAGAGCTTCAAAAGGTGTGAAAAATATGAAGAGCTTCAAAAGGTGTCAAAAATTTGATGAGCATGAAACGGTCTGAAAAATAGGAGGAGCATGAAGCCGTGTTGAAAAACTTGAAGAGCCTGAAAAAGTGTGAAAAATATGAAGAGCTTAAAAGGTGTGAAAAATATGAGGAGCATGATATGGTTTGAAAAATAGGATTAGCATGAAGCGGTGTTCAAAAACATGAAGAGCCTGAGAAGGTGTGAAAAATATGAAAAGATTCAAAAGGTGTCAAAAATGAGATGAGCATGAAACGGTCTGACGAATAGGAGGTGCATGAAGCGTTGTTGAAAAACATGAAGAGCCTGAAAAGGTGTGAGAAATATGAAGAGCTTAAAAAGGTGTGAAAAATGTGAAGAGCTTAAAAAGGTGTCTAAAATATGAGGAGCATGAAACGGTCTTAAAAATACAAGGAGCATGAGCGGTGTTGAAAAACATGAATAGCCTGAAAATGTGTGAAATATATGAAGAGCTTAAAAATGTGTCAAGTATATGAGGAGCATGAAACGGTCTGAAGAATAGGAGGATCATGCAACAGTGTTGAAAAACATGAAGAGCCTGAAAATGTGTGAAAAATATGAAGAGCTTCCAAAGTTGTCAAAAATATGAGGAGCATGAAATTGTCTGAAAAATAGGAGGAGCATGAAGCTGTGTTCAAAAACATGAAGAGCCTGCAAATGTGTGAAATATATAAAGAGCTTCAAAAAGTGTCAAAAATATGAGGAGCATGAAACGGTCTGAATAATAGGAGGAGAATGTAACGGTGATCAAAAACATGAAGAGCCTGAAACGGTGTGAAATATATAAAGAGCTTCAAAAAGTGTCAAAAATATGAGGAGCATGAAACGGTGTGAATAATAGGAGGAGAATGTAACGGTGATCAAAAACATGAAGAGCCTGAAAAGGTGTGAAAAATATGAAGAGCTTCAAAAGGTGTGAAATATGAGGAGCATGAAACGGTCTGAAAAATAGGAGGAGCATGAAGCGGTGTTCAAAAACATGAAGAGCCTGAAAAGTTGTGAAATATATGAAAAGCTTCAAAAGGTTTCAAAAATGAGATGAGCATGAAACGGTCTGAAAAATAGGAGGAGCATGAAGCGGTGTTGAAAAAATGAAGACCCTGAAAAGGTGTGAAAAATATGAAGAGCATCAAAAGGTATCAAAAATATGAGGAGCATGAAACGGTCTGCAAAAAAGGAGGAGCATGAAGTGGTGTTGAAAAACTTGAAGAGCCTGAAAAGGTGTGAAAAATATGAAGAGCTTCAAAAGGTGTGAAATATATGAGGAGCATGAAACGGGCTGAAAAATAGGAGAAGCATGAAGTGGTGTAGAAAAACATGAAGAGCCTGAAAAGGTGTGAAAAATACGAAGAGCTTCAAAAGGTGTGAAAAATACGAGGAGCATGAAACGGTCTGAAAAATAGGAGGAGCATGAAACGCTGTTCAAAACCATGAAGAGACTGAAAAGCTGTGAAATCCATGAAGAGCTTCAAAAGTTGTCAAAAATATGAGGAGCATGAAATGGTCAGACAAATAGGAGGAGCATGAAACGGTGTTCAAAAACATAAAGAGCCTGAAAAGGTGTGAAATATATGAAGAGCTTAAAAAGTTGTCAAAAATATGAGGAAAATGAAACTGTCTGAAAAATAGGAGGAGCATGAAGTTTTGTTCAAAACATGAAGAGCCTGAAAAGGTGTGAAAAATATGAAGAGTTTCAAAAAGTGTCAAAAATATGAGGAGCATGAAACGTTCTGAAAAATAGGAGGACCATGAAGCGGAGTTGAAAAACATGAAGAGCCTGACAAGGTGTGAAATATATGAGGAGCTTCAAAATGTGTCAAAAATATGAGGAGCAGGAAAAGTTCTGAAAAATAGGAGGAGCATGACCTGGTGTTGAAATACATGAAGAGTCTGAAAAGATGTGAAAAATATGAAGAGCTTCAAAAGGTGTAAAAAATATGAAGAGCTTCAAAAAGTGTCAAACATATGAGGAGCATGAAACTTTCTGAAAAATAGGAGGAGCATGAAGCGTTGTTGAACACATGAAGAGCCTGAAAAGGAATGAAAATATGAAGAGCTTCAAAAGGTGTCAAAAATATGAGGAGCATGAAACGGTCGGAAAAATAGGAGTAACATAAAACGGTGTTCAAAAACATGAAGAGCCTGAATAGGTGTGAAAAATATGAGGAGTTCCAAAAGGTGTCAAAAATAGGAGGAGCATGAAATGGTGTTCAAAAATATGAAGAGCCTGAAAAGGTGTGAAAAATAAGAATAGCTTCAAAGGTGTGAAAATATGAGGAGTATCAAACGGTCAGAAAAATAGCAGGAGCATGAAGCGGCGTTAAACAACATGAAGAGCCTGAAAAGGTGTGAAAAATATGAAGAGGTTCAAAAAGTTTGAAAAATATGAAGAGCTTCAAAATGTGTCAAAAATATGAGGAGTATGAAGTGGTGTTGAAAAACATGAAGAGCATGAAAAGGTGTGAAAAATATGAAGAGCCTGAAAAGGTGTGAAAGATATGAAGAGCTTCAAAAGGTGGCAAAAATATGAAGAGTTTCAAAATATGTCAAAAATATGAGGAGCATGAAACGGTGTTCAAAAACATGAAGAGCCTGAAAAGGTGTGAAAAATATGAAGAGCTTCAAAAGGCGTCAAAAATATGAGGAGCATGAAACGGTCTGAAACATAGGAGAAGCATGAAACCGTGTTCAACAACATGAAGAGCCTGAAAAGGTGTGAAAAATATGAATAGCTTCAAAAGGTGTCAAAAATATGAGAAGCTTGAAACGGTTTGAAAAATAGGAGGAGCATGAAACTGTGTTGAAAAACATGAAGAGCCTGAAAAGGTGTGAAAAATATGAAGAGCTTGAAAAGCTTTGAAAAATATGAAGAGCTTCCAAAAGTGTCAAAAATGAGATGAGCATGAAATGGTCTGAAAAATAGGAGGAGCATGAAACGGTGTTGAAAAACAAGAAGAGCCTGAAAAGGTGTGAAAAATATGAAGAGCTTCAAAAGGTGTGAAAAATATGAAGAGCTTCAAAAGGTGTCAAAAATATGCGGAGCATGAAACAGTCTGAAAAATAGGAGAATCATGTAACGGTATTCAAAAACATGAAGAGCCTGAATAGGTGTGAAATACATGAAGAGCTTCAAAAGGTGTCAAAAATATGAGGAGCATGAAACTTCTAAAAAATAGGAGGAGCATGAAACGGTGTACAAAAACATGAAGAGCCTGAAAAGGTGTGAAAAATATGAAGAGCTTCAAAAGGTGTCAAATATATGAGGAGCATGAAATAGTCTGAAAAATAGGAAGAGCATGAAACGGTGTTGAAAATCTTGAAGAGCCTGAAAAAGTGTGAATTATATGAAGAGCTTCAAACGTGTCAAAAATACGAGGAGCATGATACAGTCTGAAAAATAGGAGGAGCATGAAGCGGTGTTGAAAGACATGAAGAGCCTGAAAAGGTTTGAAAAATATGAAGAGCTTCAAAAGGTGTGAAATACATGAGGAGCATGAAACTCTCTGAAAAATAGAAGGAGCATGAAGCGGTGTTCAAAAACATGAAGAGCCTGAAAAAGTGTGAAAAATATGAAGAGCTTCAAAAGGTGTGAAAAATATGAAGAGCTTCAAAAAGTGTCAAAAATATGAGGAGCATGAAACGTTCTGAAAATAAGAGGAGCACGAAACGATGTTCAAAAATATTAAGAGCCTGAAAAGGTGAGAAAAATATGAAGAGCTTCAGAAGCTGTGAAAAATATGAGGAGCATGAAGCGGTGTTCAAAAACTTGAATACTGAAAAGGTGTGAAAAATATGAAGACCTTCAAAAGGTGTCAAAAGATGAGGAGCATGAAACGGTCTGAAAAATAGGAGGAGCATGAAGCGGCGTTGAAAACATGAAGAGCGTGAAAAGGTGTCAAAAATATGAAGAGCTTCAAAATGTGTCAAAAATATGAGGAGCATGAAACGGTCTGAAAATTACGAGGAGCATGAGGCACTGTTGAAAAACATGAAGAGCCTGAAAAGGTGTGAAAAATATAAAGAGTTTCAAAACGAGTCAAAAATATGAGGAGCATGAAACGGTCTGAAAAATAGGAGGAGCATGACGTGGTGTTGGAAAACATGAAGAGCCTGAAAAGGTGTGAAAAATATGAAGAGCTTCAAAAGGTGTGAAAACTATGAAGAGCTTCAAAAGGTGTCAAAAATATGAGGAGCATGAAACGGTCTGAAAAATAGGAGAAGCATGAAACCATGTTCAAAAACATGAAGAGCCTGAAAATGTGTGGAAAAATATGAAGAGCTTCAAAAAGTGTCAGAAATATGAAGAGCAGGGAACGGTCTGAAAAATAGGGGTAGTATGAAGCAGTGTTCAAAAACATGAACAGCCCGAAAAGGTGTGTAAAATATGAAGAGCCCTAAAGGTGTCAAAATTATGAGGAGCATGACACGGTCTGAAAAATAGGAGGATCATGAAATGGTGTTCAAAAACATGAAGAACCTGAAAATTTGTGAAAAATATGAAGAGCTTCAAAAGGTGTCAAAAATATGAGGTGCATGAAACGGTCTGAAAAATAGGAGAAGCATGAAACCATGTTCAAAAACATGAAGAGCCTGAAAATGTGTGAAAAATATGAAAAGCATCAAAAGGTTTGAAAAAAATGAGGAGCATGAAACGGTGTTCAAAACCATGAAGAGACTGAAAATGTGAGAAATGTATGAAGAGCTTCAAAAGGTGTCAAAAATATGAGGAGCTTGAAACGGTCTCAAATATAGGAGGAGAATGAAACGGTGTTGACAACATGTAGATACTGAAAAGGTGTGAACAATATGCAGAGCCTAAAAAGGAGTGAAAAATATGAGGAGCATGAAACGGTCTGAAAAATAGGAGGAGCATGAAACGCTGTTCAAAACCAGGAAGAGACTGAAAAGCTGTGAAATACATGAAGAGCTTCAAAAGGTGTCAAAAATATGAGGAGCATGAAACGGTCAGACAAATAGGAGGAGCATGAAACGGTGTTCAAAAACATAAAGAGCCTGAAAAGGTGTGAAATATATGAAGAGCTTAAAAAGTTGTCAAAAATATGAGGAAAATGAAACTGTCTGAAAAATAGGAGGAGCATGAAGTTTTGTTCAAAACATGAAGAGCCTGAAAAGGTGTGAAAAATATGAAGAGTTTCAAAAAGTGTCAAAAATATGAGGAGCATGAAACGGTCTGAAAAATAGGAGGAGCATGAAGCGGAGTTGAAAAACATGAAGAGCCTGACAAGGTGTGAAATATATGAGGAGCTTCAAAAGGTGTCAAAAATATGAGGAGCAGGAAAAGTTCTGAAAAATAGGAGGAGCATGACCTGGTGTTGAAATACATGAAGAGTCTGAAAAGATGTGAAAAATATGAAGAGCTTCAAAAGGTGTAAAAATATGAAGAGCTTCAAAAAGTGTCAAATATATGAGGAGCATGAAACTTTCTGAAAAATAGGAGGAGCATGAAGCGTTGTTGAAAACATGAAGAGCCTGAAAAGGAATGAAAATATGAAGAGCTTCAAAAGATGTCAAAAATATGAGGAGCATGAAACGGTCAGAAAAATAGGAGTAACATAAAACGGTGTTCAAAAACATGAAGAGCCTGAATAGGTGTGAAAAATATGAGGAGTTCCATAAGGTGTCAAAAATAGGAGGAGCATGAAATGGTGTTCAAAAACATGAAGAGCCTGAAAAGGTGTGAAAAATATGAATAGCTTCAAAGGTGTGAAAATATGAGGAGTATCAAACGGTCAGAAAAATAGCAGGAGCATGAAGCGGCGTTAAACAACATGAAGAGCCTGAAAAGGTGTGAAAAATATGAAGAGGTTCAAAAAGTTTGAAAAATATGAAGAGCTTCAAAATGTGTCAAAAATATGAGGAGTATGAAGTGGTGTTGAAAAACATGAAGAGCATGAAAAGGTGTGAAAAATATGAAGAGCCTGAAAAGGTGTGAAAGATGTGAAGAGCTTCAAAAGGTGGCAAAAATATGAAGAGTTTCAAAATATGTCAAAAATATGAGGAGCATGAAACGGTGTTCAAAAACATGAAGAGCCTGAAAAGGTGTGAAAAATATGAAGAGCTTCAAAAGGCGTCAAAAATATGAGGAGCATGAAACGGTCTGAAACATAGGAGAAGCATGAGACCGTGTTCAACAACATGAAGAGCCTGAAAAGGCGTGAAAAATATGAAGAGCTTCAAAAGGTGTCAAAAATATGAGAAGCTTGAAACGGTTTGAAAAATAGGAGGAGCATGAAACTGTGTTGAAAAACATGAAGAGCCTGAAAAGCTGTGAAAAATATGAAGAGCTTCAAAAGGTGTGATAAATATGAAGATCTTCAAAAGGTGTCAAAAATATGAGGAGCATGAAACGTTCTGAAAAATAGGAGGAGCATGAAACGGTGTTGAAAATCATTAAGAGTCTGAAAAGGTGTGAAAAATACGAAGAGTTTCAAAAAGTGTCAACAATATGAGGAACATGAAACGGTCTGAAAAATAGGAGGAGCATGAAACTTTGTTCATAAACATGAAGAGCCTGAAAAGGTGTGAAAAATACGAAGAGCTTAAAAAGGCGTGGAAAATATGAAGATTATGAAAAGGTGTGAAATATAGGAGAAGCATGAAGCGGTGTTCCAAAACAAGAAGAGCCTGAAAAAGTGTGAAATATATGAAGAGCTTCAAAAGTCGTGAAAAATATGAGGAGCATGAAAAGTGCTGAAAAATAGGCGGAGCATGAAACTGTGTTGAAAACATGAAAGGTCTGAAAAGTTGTGAAAAACATGAAGAGCTTCAAAAGGTATCAAAAATATGAGGAGCATGAAACGGTCTGAAAAATAGGAGGAGCATGAAGCGGTGTTGAAAACCTGAAGCGCCTGAAAAGATGTGAAAAATATGAAGAGATTCAAAACATGTCAAAATATGAGGAGCATGAAACGGTCTGAAAAATAGGAGGAGCATGAAACGGTGTTGAAAAACATGAAGAGCCTGAAAAGGTGTGAAAAATATGAAGAGCTTCAAAAGGTGTGAAAAATATGAAGAGCTTCAAAAGGTGTCAAAAATATGCGGAGCATGAAACAGTCTGAAAAATAGGAGAATCATGTAACGGTATTCAAAAACATGAAGAGCCTGAATAGGTGTGAAATACATGAAGAGCTTCAAAAGGTGTCAAAAATATGAGGAGCATGAAACGGTGTGAAAAATTGGAAAAGCATGAAGTGGTGTTCAAAAACATGAAGAGCCTGAAAAGGTGTGAAATACATGAAGAGCTTCAAAAGGTGTCAAAAATATGAGGAGCATGAAGTGGTGTTGAAAAAGATGAAGAGCATTAAAAGTTGTGGAAAATATGAAGAGCTTCAAAAAGTGTCAAAAATATGAGGAGCACGAAATGGACTGAAAAATAGGAGGAGCATGAAACGGTGTTGAAACCCTGAAGCGCCTGAGAAGGTGTGAAAAATATGAAGAGTTTCAAAACATGTCAAAAATAAGAGGAGGATGAATCTGTGAAAAACAGGAGAAGCATGAAACCGTGTTCAAAAACATGAAGAGCCTGAAAAGGTGTGAAAAAAATGAAGAGCATCAATAGGTGTCAAAAATATGAGGAGCATGAAATGGTCTGAAAAATAGGAGGAGCATGAAGCGGTGTTCAAAAACATGAAGAGCCTGAAAAGGTGTGAAATATATGAAGAGCTTCAAAAGGTGTCAAAAATATGAACAGCTTCAAAATGTGTGAAAAATATGAGGAGAATGAAACTTCTAAAAAATAGGAGGAGCATGAAACGGTGTACAAAAACATGAAGAGCCTGAAAAGGTGTGAAAAATATGAAGAGCTTCAAAAGGTGTGAAAAATATGAAGAGTTTCAAAAGATGTCAAAAATGAGATGAGCATGAAACGGTCTGAAAAAAAGGGGGAGCATGAACTTGTGTTGAAAAACATGAATAGCCTGAAAATGTGTGAAATATTTGAAGAGCTCTAAACGCTGTCAAAAATATGAGGAGCATGAAATGATCTGAAATATAGGAGGAGCATGAAACGGTGTTCAAAAACATGAAGAGCCTGAAAAGTTGTGAAAAATATGAAGAGCTTCAAAAGGTGTGAAAAATATGAAGAGCTTCAAAAGGTGTGAAAAATATGAGGAGCTTCAAAAGGTGTCAAAAATATGAGGAGCATGAAAAGGTCTGAAAAATAGGAGGAGCATGAAGTGGTGTTCAAAAAAATGACGAGCCTGAAAAGGTGTGAAATATATGAAGAGCTTTAAAAGGTGTCAAAAATTTGAGGAGCATGAAACGGTCTGAAAAATAGGAGGAGCATGAAGCGGTGATGAAAAACATGAAGAGCCTGAAAAAGTGTGAGAAATATGAAGAGCTTCAAAAGATGTCAAAAATATGAAGAGCTTCAAAAGGTGTCAAAAATGAGATGAGCATGAAGCCATCTGAAAAATATTTGGAGGATGAAGTGGTGTTGAAAAACATGAAGAGCCTGAAAAGGTGTGAAATTTATGAAGAGCTTCAAAAGGTGTCAAAAATATGAGGAGCATGGAACGGTCTGAAAATAGGAGGAGCATGATGCGCTGTTCAAAAACATGTGGAGCCTGAAAAGGAGTGAAAAATATGAAGAGCTTCAAAAGGTTTCAAAAATATGAGGAGCATGAAATGACCTGAAAAATAGGAGGAGCATGAAGCAGTGTTCAAAAACATGAAGAGCCTGAAAAGGTGTGAAAAATATGAAGAGCTTCAAAAGGTGTGAAAGATATGAGGAGCATGAAACGGTCTGAAAAATATAAGCAGCATGAAACGGTGTTGAAAAACATGAAGAGAATGAAAAGGTGTGAAAAATATGAAGAGCTTCAAAAGGTGTGAAATACATGAGGGGCCTGAAACTCTCTGTAAAATAGGAGGAGCATGAAGTGGTGTTCAAAAACATGAAGAGCCTGCAAAGTTGTGAAAAATATTAAGAGCTTCAATAGGTGTGAAAAATATGAGGAGCAGGGTACGGTCTGAAAAATAGGAGGAGCATGAAGCCGTGTTCAAAAACATGAAGAGCCTGAAAAGGTGTGAAATATATGAAGAGCTTCAAAAGGTGTCAAAAATATGAGGACAATGAAACGGTCTAAAAAATAGGAGTAGCATGAAGCGGTGTTCAAAAACATGAAGAGCCTGAAAAGGTGTGAAAAATATGAAGAGCTTCAAAAGGTGTCAAAATGAGATGAGCATGAAACGGTCTGAAAAATAGGAGGAGCATGAAGTGATATTGAAATAAATGAAAAGGCTGAAAAGGTGTGAAAAATATGTAGAGCTTCAAAACCTGTCAAATATATGAGGAGCACGAAATGGTCTTAAAAATAGGAGAAGCAAGAAAGGGTGTTGAACAACATGAAGAGCCTGAAAACGTGTGAAAAATATGAAGAGCTTCAATAGGTGTGAAAAATATGAAGAGCTTCAAAAGGTGTCAAAAAGGAGATCTGCATGAAACGGTCTGAAAAATAGGAGGAGCATGAAGCGGTGCTGAAAAACATGAACAGCCTGAAAAGGTGTGAGAAATATGAAGAGCTTCAAAAGGTGTCAAAAATATGAGGAGCATGAAACGGTCTGAAAAATTTCAGGAGCATGAAGCGGTGTTGAAAATCATGAAGAGTCTGAAAAGGTGTGAAAAATATGAAGAGCTTCGAAAGATGTGAAAAATATGAAGAGCTTCAAAAGGTGTCAAAATGAGAAGAGCATGAAACGATCTGAAAAATAGTAGGAGCATAAAGTGGTGTTGAAAAAAATGAAGAGCCTGAAAAGGTGTGAAATATCTGAAGAACTTCAAAAGGTGTCAAAAATATGAGGAGAATGAAATGGTCTGAAAAATAGGCGGAGCATGAAGCGTTGTTGAAAAACATGAACGGCCTGAAAATTGTGAAAAATATGAACAGCTACAAAAGGTGTCAAAAATATGAGGAGTATGAAACGGTCTGAAAATAGAAGGATCATGAAACGGTGTTGAAAAACATGAAGAGCCTGAAAATGTGTGAAATATATAAAGAGCTTCAAAAAGTGTCAAAAATATGAGGAGCATGTAACGGTCTGAAAAATAGGAGGAGCATGAAGTGGTGTTGAAAAACATGAAGAGCCTGAAAAGGTGTGAAAAATATGAAGAGCTTCAAAAGGCGTCAAAAATATGAGGAGCATGAAACGGTCTGAAACATAGGAGAAGCATGAGACCGTGTTCAACAACATGAAGAGCCTGAAAAGGCGTGAAAAATATGAAGAGCTTCAAAAGGTGTCAAAAATATGAGAAGCTTGAAACGGTTTGAAAAATAGGAGGAGCATGAAACTGTGTTGAAAAACATGAAGAGCCTGAAAAGCTGTGAAAAATATGAAGAGCTTCAAAAGGTGTGATAAATATGAAGATCTTCAAAAGGTGTCAAAAATATGAGGAGCATGAAACGTTCTGAAAAATAGGAGGAGCATGAAACGGTGTTGAAAATCATTAAGAGTCTGAAAAGGTGTGAAAAATACGAAGAGTTTCAAAAAGTGTCAACAATATGAGGAACATGAAACGGTCTGAAAAATAGGAGGAGCATGAAACTTTGTTCATAAACATGAAGAGCCTGAAAAGGTGTGAAAAATACGAAGAGCTTAAAAAGGCGTGGAAAATATGAAGATTATGAAAAGGTGTGAAATATAGGAGAAGCATGAAGCGGTGTTCCAAAACAAGAAGAGCCTGAAAAAGTGTGAAATATATGAAGAGCTTCAAAAGTCGTGAAAAATATGAGGAGCATGAAAAGTGCTGAAAAATAGGCGGAGCATGAAACTGTGTTGAAAACATGAAAGGTCTGAAAAGTTGTGAAAAACATGAAGAGCTTCAAAAGGTATCAAAAATATGAGGAGCATGAAACGGTCTGAAAAATAGGAGGAGCATGAAGCGGTGTTGAAAACCTGAAGCGCCTGAAAAGATGTGAAAAATATGAAGAGATTCAAAACATGTCAAAATATGAGGAGCATGAAACGGTCTGAAAAATAGGAGGAGCATGAAACGGTGTTGAAAAACATGAAGAGCCTGAAAAGGTGTGAAAAATATGAAGAGCTTCAAAAGGTGTGAAAAATATGAAGAGCTTCAAAAGGTGTCAAAAATATGCGGAGCATGAAACAGTCTGAAAAATAGGAGAATCATGTAACGGTATTCAAAAACATGAAGAGCCTGAATAGGTGTGAAATACATGAAGAGCTTCAAAAGGTGTCAAAAATATGAGGAGCATGAAACGGTGTGAAAAATTGGAAAAGCATGAAGTGGTGTTCAAAAACATGAAGAGCCTGAAAAGGTGTGAAATACATGAAGAGCTTCAAAAGGTGTCAAAAATATGAGGAGCATGAAGTGGTGTTGAAAAAGATGAAGAGCATTAAAAGTTGTGGAAAATATGAAGAGCTTCAAAAAGTGTCAAAAATATGAGGAGCACGAAATGGACTGAAAAATAGGAGGAGCATGAAACGGTGTTGAAACCCTGAAGCGCCTGAGAAGGTGTGAAAAATATGAAGAGTTTCAAAACATGTCAAAAATAAGAGGAGGATGAATCTGTGAAAAACAGGAGAAGCATGAAACCGTGTTCAAAAACATGAAGAGCCTGAAAAGGTGTGAAAAAAATGAAGAGCATCAATAGGTGTCAAAAATATGAGGAGCATGAAATGGTCTGAAAAATAGGAGGAGCATGAAGCGGTGTTCAAAAACATGAAGAGCCTGAAAAGGTGTGAAATATATGAAGAGCTTCAAAAGGTGTCAAAAATATGAACAGCTTCAAAATGTGTGAAAAATATGAGGAGAATGAAACTTCTAAAAAATAGGAGGAGCATGAAACGGTGTACAAAAACATGAAGAGCCTGAAAAGGTGTGAAAAATATGAAGAGCTTCAAAAGGTGTGAAAAATATGAAGAGTTTCAAAAGATGTCAAAAATGAGATGAGCATGAAACGGTCTGAAAAAAAGGGGGAGCATGAACTTGTGTTGAAAAACATGAATAGCCTGAAAATGTGTGAAATATTTGAAGAGCTCTAAACGCTGTCAAAAATATGAGGAGCATGAAATGATCTGAAATATAGGAGGAGCATGAAACGGTGTTCAAAAACATGAAGAGCCTGAAAAGTTGTGAAAAATATGAAGAGCTTCAAAAGGTGTGAAAAATATGAAGAGCTTCAAAAGGTGTGAAAAATATGAGGAGCTTCAAAAGGTGTCAAAAATATGAGGAGCATGAAAAGGTCTGAAAAATAGGAGGAGCATGAAGTGGTGTTCAAAAAAATGACGAGCCTGAAAAGGTGTGAAATATATGAAGAGCTTTAAAAGGTGTCAAAAATTTGAGGAGCATGAAACGGTCTGAAAAATAGGAGGAGCATGAAGCGGTGATGAAAAACATGAAGAGCCTGAAAAAGTGTGAGAAATATGAAGAGCTTCAAAAGATGTCAAAAATATGAAGAGCTTCAAAAGGTGTCAAAAATGAGATGAGCATGAAGCCATCTGAAAAATATTTGGAGGATGAAGTGGTGTTGAAAAACATGAAGAGCCTGAAAAGGTGTGAAATTTATGAAGAGCTTCAAAAGGTGTCAAAAATATGAGGAGCATGGAACGGTCTGAAAATAGGAGGAGCATGATGCGCTGTTCAAAAACATGTGGAGCCTGAAAAGGAGTGAAAAATATGAAGAGCTTCAAAAGGTTTCAAAAATATGAGGAGCATGAAATGACCTGAAAAATAGGAGGAGCATGAAGCAGTGTTCAAAAACATGAAGAGCCTGAAAAGGTGTGAAAAATATGAAGAGCTTCAAAAGGTGTGAAAGATATGAGGAGCATGAAACGGTCTGAAAAATATAAGCAGCATGAAACGGTGTTGAAAAACATGAAGAGAATGAAAAGGTGTGAAAAATATGAAGAGCTTCAAAAGGTGTGAAATACATGAGGGGCCTGAAACTCTCTGTAAAATAGGAGGAGCATGAAGTGGTGTTCAAAAACATGAAGAGCCTGCAAAGTTGTGAAAAATATTAAGAGCTTCAATAGGTGTGAAAAATATGAGGAGCAGGGTACGGTCTGAAAAATAGGAGGAGCATGAAGCCGTGTTCAAAAACATGAAGAGCCTGAAAAGGTGTGAAATATATGAAGAGCTTCAAAAGGTGTCAAAAATATGAGGACAATGAAACGGTCTAAAAAATAGGAGTAGCATGAAGCGGTGTTCAAAAACATGAAGAGCCTGAAAAGGTGTGAAAAATATGAAGAGCTTCAAAAGGTGTCAAAATGAGATGAGCATGAAACGGTCTGAAAAATAGGAGGAGCATGAAGTGATATTGAAATAAATGAAAAGGCTGAAAAGGTGTGAAAAATATGTAGAGCTTCAAAACCTGTCAAATATATGAGGAGCACGAAATGGTCTTAAAAATAGGAGAAGCAAGAAAGGGTGTTGAACAACATGAAGAGCCTGAAAACGTGTGAAAAATATGAAGAGCTTCAATAGGTGTGAAAAATATGAAGAGCTTCAAAAGGTGTCAAAAAGGAGATCTGCATGAAACGGTCTGAAAAATAGGAGGAGCATGAAGCGGTGCTGAAAAACATGAACAGCCTGAAAAGGTGTGAGAAATATGAAGAGCTTCAAAAGGTGTCAAAAATATGAGGAGCATGAAACGGTCTGAAAAATTTCAGGAGCATGAAGCGGTGTTGAAAATCATGAAGAGTCTGAAAAGGTGTGAAAAATATGAAGAGCTTCGAAAGATGTGAAAAATATGAAGAGCTTCAAAAGGTGTCAAAATGAGAAGAGCATGAAACGATCTGAAAAATAGTAGGAGCATAAAGTGGTGTTGAAAAAAATGAAGAGCCTGAAAAGGTGTGAAATATCTGAAGAACTTCAAAAGGTGTCAAAAATATGAGGAGAATGAAATGGTCTGAAAAATAGGCGGAGCATGAAGCGTTGTTGAAAAACATGAACGGCCTGAAAATTGTGAAAAATATGAACAGCTACAAAAGGTGTCAAAAATATGAGGAGTATGAAACGGTCTGAAAATAGAAGGATCATGAAACGGTGTTGAAAAACATGAAGAGCCTGAAAATGTGTGAAATATATAAAGAGCTTCAAAAAGTGTCAAAAATATGAGGAGCATGTAACGGTCTGAAAAATAGGAGGAGCATGAAGTGGTGTTGAAAAAAATGAAGAGCCTGAAAAGGTGTGAAATATCTGAAGAGCTTGAAAAGGTGTCAAAAATATGAGGAGAATGAAATGGTCTGAAAAATAGGCGGAGCATGAAGCGTTGTTGAAAAACATGAAGAGCCTGAAAAGTGTGAAAAATATGAAGAGCTTCAAAAGGTGTCAAAAATATGAGGAGCATGAAACGGTCTGAAAAAAAAGAGGATCATGAAACGGTGTTGAAAAACATGAAGAGCCTGAAAATGTGTGAAAAATATGAAGAGTTTCTAAAGGTGTTAAAAATATGAGGAGCATGAAACGGTCTGAAAATTAGGAGGAGCATGAACTGGTGTTGAAAAACATGAAGAGGCTAAAAAGGTGTGAAAAATATGAAGAGCTTCAAAAGGTGTGAAAAATATGAGGAGCATGATACGGTCTGAAAAATAGGAGGAGCATGAAGCGGTGTTCAAAAAAATGAAGAGCCTAAAAAGGTGTGAAAAATATGAAGAGCTTCAAAAGGTTTCAAAAATATGAGGAGCATGAAACGGTCTTAAAAATACGAGGAGGATGAAGCGGTGTTCAAAAACTTGAAGAGCCTGAAAAGGTGTGAAAAATATGAAGAGCTTCAAAAGGTTTCAAAAATATGAGGAGCATGAAACGGTCTTAAAAATACGAGGAGGATGAAGCGGTGTTCAAAAACTTGAAGAGCCTGAAAAGGTGTGAAAAATATGAAGAGACTCAAAAAGTGTCAAAAATATGAGGAGTATGAAACGTTATGATAAATAGCAGGAGCATGAAGCGGTGTTGAGAAACATGAAGAGCCTGAAAAGGTGTGAAAAATATGAGGTGCATGAAACGGTCTGAAAAATAGGAGGAGCATGAAACGGTGATCAAAAACATGGAGAGCCGGAAAAGGTGGGAAAAATATGAAGAGCTTCAAAAGGTGTGAAATACATGAGGAGAATGAAACGGTCTACAAAAATGGAGGAGCATGAAGTGGTGTGGAAAAACATGAAGAGCCTGAAAAGGTGTGAAAAATATGAAAAGCTTCAAAAGGTGTCAAAAATGAGATCAGCATGAAACGGTCTGAAAATTAGGAGCATGAAGCGTTGTTGAAAAACATGAAAAGCCTGAAATTGTGTGAGAAATATGAAGAGCTTCAAAAGGTGTCAAAAATATGAGGAGTATGAAACGGTCTGCAAAAAAGGAGGAGCATGAATTGGTGTTGAAAAGCATAAAGAGCCTGAAAAGGTGTGAAAAATATGAAGAGCTTCAAAAGGTATCAAAAATAGGAGGAGTATGAAACGGTCTGAAAAATAGCAGGAGCATGAAGTGGCGTTCAAAAACATTAAGAACCTGAAAAGGTGTGAAAAATACGAAGTGCTTTTAAAGTTGTCAAATATATGAGGAGCATGAAACGGTCTGAAAAATAGCAGGAGCATGAGACGGTGTTCAAAAACATGAAGAGCCTGAAAATGTGTGAAAATTATGAAGAGCTTCAAAATGTGTCAAAATTATGAGGAGCATGAAACGGTATGAAAAATAGGAGGAGCATGAATCGGTGTTCAAAAACAAGAAGAGCCTGAATAGGTGTGAAAAATATGAAGAGCTTCAAAAGGTGTCAAAAATATGAGGAGCATGAAACGGCCTGAAAAATAGGAGGACCAAGAAGGCGTGTTGAAAAACATGAAGAGCCTGAAAACGCGTGAAAAATATGAAGAGCTTCAAAAGATGTGGAAAAATATGAAGAGCTTCAAAAGGTTTCAAATATTAGATGAAAATGATACGGTCTGAAAAATAGGAGGAGCATGAAGCGGTGTTGAAATACATGAAGAACCAGAAAAGTTGTGAGAAATATGAAGAGCTTCATATGGTGTCAAAATTATGAGGAGCAAAAATGGTCTGAAAAAGAGGAGGAGCATGAAGCGGTGTTGAAAAAATATGAAGAGCATGAAAAGCTGTGAAAAATATGAAGACCTTCACAAGGTGTCAAAAATATGAGGAGCATGAAACGGTCTGAAAAATAGGAGGAGCATGAAGCGGTGTTGAAAAAATGGAAGAGCCTGAAAAGGTGTGAAAAATATGAAGAGCTTCACAAGGTGTCAAATATATCAGGAGCATGAAACGGTCTGAAAAATAGGAGGAGCATGAAGCGGTGTTCCAAAACATGAAGAGCCTGAAAAGGTGTGAAAAATATGAAGAGCTTAAAAAGGTGTGAAAAATATGAAGAGCTTCAAAAGGTGTCAAATGTATGAGGCACATGAAACGGTATGAAAAATAGGAGGAGCATGAATCGGTGTTCAAAAACAAGAAGAGCCTGAATAGGTGTGAAAAATATGAAGAGCTTCAAAAGGTGTCAAAAATATGAGGAGCATGAAACGGCCTGAAAAATAGGAGGACCAAGAAGGCGTGTTGAAAAACATGAAGAGCCTGAAAACGCGTGAAAAATATGAAGAGCTTCAAAAGATGTGGAAAAATATGAAGAGCTTCAAAAGGTTTCAAATATTAGATGAAAATGATACGGTCTGAAAAATAGGAGGAGCATGAAGCGGTGTTGAAATACATGAAGAACCAGAAAAGTTGTGAGAAATATGAAGAGCTTCATATTGTGTCAAAATTATGAGGAGCAAAAATGGTCTGAAAAAGAGGAGGAGCATGAAGCGGTGTTGAAAAAATATGAAGAGCATGAAAAGCTGTGAAAAATATGAAGACCTTCACAAGGTGTCAAAAATATGAGGAGCATGAAACGGTCTGAAAAATAGGAGGAGCATGAAGCGGTGTTGAAAAAATGGAAGAGCCTGAAAAGGTGTGAAAAATATGAAGAGCTTCACAAGGTGTCAAATATATCAGGAGCATGAAACGGTCTGAAAAATAGGAGGAGCATGAAGCGGTGTTCCAAAACATGAAGAGCCTGAAAAGGTGTGAAAAATATGAAGAGCTTAAAAAGGTGTGAAAAATATGAAGAGCTTCAAAAGGTGTCAAATGTATGAGGCACATGAAACGGTCTGAAAAATAGGAGGAGCATGAAATGGTGTTCAAAAACATGAAGAGCCTGAAAATGTGTGAAAAATATGAAGAGCTTCAAAAGGTGTGAAATACATGGGGAGGATTAAACTGTCTGAAAAAGAGGAGGAGCATGAAGCGGTGTTGAAAAACATGAAGAGCCTGAAAAGGTGTGAAAAATATGAAGAGCTTCAAAACGTGTCAAAATTATGAGGAGCATGAAACGGTCTGAAATAGGAGGAGCATGAAGCGGTGTTGAAAAACATGAAGAGCATGAAAAGTGTGAAAAATATGAAGAGCTTCTAAGGGTGTCAAAAATATGAGGAGCATGAAACGGTCTGAAAAATAGGAGGACCAAGAAGGCGTGTTGAAAAACATGAAGAGCCTGAAAACGATGAAAAATATGAAGAGCTTCAAAAGGTCTCAAAAATTAGAAGAGCATGATACGGTCTGAAAAATAGGAGGAGCATGAAGCGGTGTTGAAATACATGAAGAACCAGAAAAGTTGTGAGAAATATGAAGAGCTTCATATGGTGTCAAAATTATGAGGAGCAAAAATGGTCTGAAAAAGAGGAGGAGCATGAAGCGGTGTTGAAAAAACATGAAGAGCATGAAAAGCTGTGAAAAATATGAAGACCTTCACAAGGTGTCAAAAATATGAGGAGCATGAAACGGTCTGAAAAATAGGAGGAGCATGAAGCGGTGTTGAAAAAATGGAAGAGCCAGAAAAGGTGTGAAAAATATGAAGAGCTTCACAAGGTGTCAAATATATGAGGAGCATGAAACGGTCTGAAAAATTGGAGGAGCATGAAACGGTGTTCCAAAACATGAAGAGCCTGAAAATGTGTGAAAAATATGAAGAGCTTCAAAAGGTGTGAAATACATGAGGAGCATTAAACGGTCTGAAAAATAGGAGGAGCATGAAGCGGTGTTCTAAAACATGAAGAGCCTGAAAAGTTGTGAAAAATATGAAGAGCTTCAACAGGTGCGAAAAATATGAGGAGCATGAAACGTTCTGAAAAATAGGAGGAGCATGAAGCGGTGTTCAAAAACATGAAGAGCTTGAAAGGTGTGAAAAATATGACAACCTTCAAAAGGTGTCAAAAATGAGATGAGCATGAAACGGTCTGAAAAATAGGAGGAGCATGAAGCGGTGTTGAAAAACATGAAGAGCCTGAAAAGGTGTGAGAAATATGAAGAGCTTCAAAAGGTGTCAAAAATATGAGGAGCATGAAACGGTCTGAAAAATTTCAGGAGCATGAATCGGTTTTGAAAAACATGAAGAGTCTGAAAACGTGTGAAAATATGAAGAGCTTCAAAAATGTGAAAAATATGAAGAGCTTCAATAGGTGTGAAAAATATGAAGAGCTTCAAAAGGTGTCAAAATGAGATGAGCATGAAACGGTCTGAAAAATAGGAGGAGCATGAAGCGGTGCTGAAAAACATGAACAGCCTGAAAAGGTGTGAGAAATATGAAGAGCTTCAAAAGGTGTCAAAAATATGAGGAGCATGAAACGGTCTGAAAAATTTCAGGAGCATGAAGCGGTGTTGAAAATCATGAAGAGTCTGAAAAGGTGTGAAAATATGAAGAGCTTCAAAAATATGAAAAATATGAAGAACTTCAAATTGTGAAAAATATGAAGAGCTTCAAAGGGTGTCAAAAAAGAAATGAGCATGAAACGGTCTGAAAATTAGGAGGAGCATGAAGCGGTGTTGAAAATCATGAAGAGCCTGAAAAGGTGTGAAAAATATGAAAAGCTTCAAAAGATGTGAAAAATATGAAGAGCTTCAAAATGTGTCAAAATGAGATAAGCATGAAACGGTCTGAAAAATAGGAGGAGAATGAAGTGGTGTTGAAAAAAATGAAAAGCCTGAAAAGGTGTGAAATACATGAAGAGCTTCAAAAGGTGTCAAAAATATGAGGAGAATGAAACGGTCTGCAAAATAGGAGGAGCATGAAATGGTGTTCAAAAACATGAAGAGCCTGAAAATGTGTGAAAAATATGAAGAGCTTCAAAAGGTGTGAAATACATGGGGAGGATTAAATGGTCTGAAAAATAGGAGGAGCATGAAGCGGTGTTCAAAAACATGAAGTGCCTGAAACCGTGTGAAAAATATGAAGAGCTTCAAAAGGTGTGAAAAATATGAAGAGCTTCAAAAGGTGTCAAAAATTAGATGAGAATGAAACGGTCTGAAAAAAAAGAGGGGCATGAAGTGTTGTAGAAAAAAATGAAGAGCCTGAAAAATTGTGAAAAATATGAAGAGCTTCAAAAGGTGTCAAAAATGAGATGAGAATGGAACGGTCTGAAAAATAGGAGGAGCATGAAGCTGTGTTCAAAAACATGAAGAGCCGGAAAAGTTGTGAAAAATATGAAGAGCTTCAAAAGGTGTCAAAAATATGAGGAGCATGAAACGGTCTGAAAAATAGGAGGAACATGAAACGGTGTTCAAAAACATGAAGAGCCTGAAAAGATGTGAAAAATATGATGAGCTTCAAAAGGTTTCAAAAATATGAGGAGCATGAAACGGTCTGAAAAATAGGAGGAGCATGAAACAGTGATGAAAAACATGACGAGCCTGAAAAGGTGTGAAAAATATGAAGAGCCTCAAAAGGTGTGAAATACATGAGAAGCATGAAACTCTCTGAAAAATAGAAGGAGCATGAAATGGTGTTGAAAAATATGAAGAGCCTGAAAAGGTGTGAAAAATATGAAGAGCTTCAAAAAGTGTCAAAAATGAGATGAGCATGAAACGGTCTGAAAAATAGGAGGAGCATGAAGCGGTGTTCAAAAATATGAAGAGCCTGAAAAGGTGTGAGAAATATGAAGAGCTTCAAAAGGTGTAAAAAATATGAGGAGCATGAAACGGTCTGCAGAAAAGGAGGAGCATGAAGCGGTGTTCAAAAACCTGAAGAGCCTGAATAGGTGTGGAAAATATGAAGAGCTTCAAAAGGTGTGAAATACATGAGGAGCATGAAACGGGCTGAAAAATAGGAGGAGCAAAAAGGGGTGTTGCAAAATATGAAGAGCCTGAAAATGCGTGAAAAGTACGAAGAGCTTCAAAATATGTGGAAAAATATGAAGAGCTTCAAAAGGTCTCAAAAATTAGATGAGCATGATACGGTCTGAAAAATAGGAGGAGCATGAAGCGGTGTTGAAATACATGAAGAACCAGAAAAGTTGTGAGAAATATGAAGAGCTTCAAATGGTGTCAAAATTATGAGGAGCAAAAATTGTCTGAAAAAGAGGAGGAGCATGAAGCGGTGTTGAAATACATGAAGAGCCTGAAATGGTGCGAAAAATATGAAGAACTTCAAAAGGTTGGAAAAATATGAAGAGATTCAATAGGTGTCAAAAATGAGATTAGCATGAAACGGTCTGAAAAATAGGAGGAGCATGAATTGGTGTTGATAAACATGAAGAGCATGAAAAGGTGTGAAATATACGAAGAGCTTCAAAAGGTGTGAACAATATGAGGAGCATGAAATGGTCTGAAAAATAGGAGGAGCATGAAGCGGTGTTCAAAAACATGAAAAAATATAACAATAAACAAAAAAAATATAAAAAAAAAAATGAAGAGCCTGAAAACGTGTGAAAAATATGAAGAGCTTCAAAAGGTGTCAAGAATGAGATGAGCATGAAACGGTTTTAAAGATATTAGGAGCATGAAGTGGTGTTCAACAACATGACGAGCCTGAAAAGGTGTGAAAAATATTAAGAGCTTCAAAAGGTGTCAAAAATATGAGGAGCATGAAACGGTCTGAAAAATATAAGGAGCATGAAGTGGTGTTCAAAAAAAAGAAGAGCCTGAAAAGGTGTGAAAAATATGAAGTGCTTCTAAAGGTGTCAAAAATATGAGGAGCATGAAAAGGTCTGAAAAATACGAGGAGCATGAAACTGTGTTCAATAATATGAAGAGCTTGAAAAGGTGTGAAAAATATGAAGAGTTTCAAAAGGTGTCAAAAATATGAGGAGCATGAAACGGTCTGAAAAATAGGAGAAGCATGAAGTGGTTTTGAAAAACATGAAGAGCCTGAAAAGGTGTCCAAAATATGAAGAGCTTCAAATGGTGTCAAAAATATTAGGAGGCTGAAACGGTCTGAAAAATAGGAGGAGCATGAAGCGGTGTTCAAAAACATGAGACGCTGAAAAGGTGTGAAAAATATGAAGAGCTTCAAAAAGTGTGAAATACATGAGGAGCATGAAACGGTCTGAAAAATAGGAGGAGCATGAATCGGTGTTCAAAAACATGAAGAGCCTGAAAAGGTGTCCAAAATATGAAGAGCTTCAAATGGTGTCAAAAATATTAGGAGGCTGAAACGGTCTGAAAAATAGGAAGAGCATGAAGCGGTGTTCAAAAACATGAAGAGCCTGAAAAGGTGTCCAAAATATGAAGAGCTTCAAATGGTGTCAAAAATATTAGGAGGCTGAAACGGTCTGAAAAATAGGAGGAGCATGAAGCGGTGTTCAAAAACATGAAGAGCCTGAAAACTTGTGAAAAATATGAAGAGCTTCAAAAGGTGTGAAAAATATGAACAGCTTCAAAAGGTGTCAAAAATGAGATGAGCATGAAGCAATCTGAAAAATAGGAGGAGCATGAAGTGGTGTTGAAAAACATGAAGAGCCTGAAAAAGTGTGAAATATATGAAGAGCTTCAAAATGTGTCAAAAATATGAGGAGTATGAAACGGTCTGGAAAATAGGACGAGCATGAAGTGGTTTGAAAAACATGAAGAGCCTGAAAAGGTGTGAAAAATATGAAGAGCTTCAAAAGGTGTCAAAAATGAGATGAGCATGAAAAGGAACGAAAAATAGGTGGAGCACGAAGTCGTGTTGAAAAACATGAAGAGCCTCAAAAGAAGTGAAATATATGAAGAGATTCAAAAGGTTTCAAAAATATGAGGAGCATGAAATGGTCTGGAAAATAGGACGAGCATGAAGTGGTTTGAAAAACATGAAGAGCCTGAAAAGGTGTGAAAAATATGAAGAGCTTCAAAAGGTGTCAAAAATGAGATGAGCATGAAACGGTCTGAAAAATAGGAGGAGCATGAAGTGGTCTTCCAAAAAATGAAGAGCTTGAAAAGGTGTGAAATATATGAAGAGCTTCAAAAGGTGTGCAATAATGAGGAGCATGAAACAACCTTAAAAACAGGACGAGCATGAAGCTGTGTTCAAAAACATGAGATTTTGAAAAGGTGTGAAAAATATGAAGAACTTCAAAAGGTGTGAAAATATGAGGAGCATGAAACGGTCTGAAAATTAGGAGGAGCTAGAAGCGGTGTTGAAAAACCTGAAGAGCCTGAAATCGTGTGAGAAATATGAAGAACTTCAAAAGGTGTCAAAAATATGAAGAGCTTCAAAAGGTGTCAAAAATATGAGGAGCATGAAGCAGTCTGAAAAATAGGAGGAGCATGAAGCGGTCTGAAAAATAAAAGGAGCATGAAGCGGTCTGAAAAATAGGAGGAGCATGAAGCGGTGTTCAAAAACATGAAGAGCCTGAAAAGGTGTGAAATATATGAAGAGCTTCAAAAGGTGTGCAATAATGAGGAGCATGAAACAACCTTAAAAACAGGACGAGCATGAAGATGTGTTCAAAAACATGAGATTTTGAAAAGGTGTGAAAAATATGAAGAGCTTCAAAAGGTGTCAAAAATAGGAGGAGCATGAAGCGGTGTTCAAAAACATGAAGAGCCTGAAAAGGTGTGAAAAATATGAAGAGCTTCAAAAGGTGTGCAATAATGAGGAGCATGAAACAACCTTAAAAACAGGACGAGCATGAAGCTGTGTTCAAAAACATGAGATTTTGAAAAGGTGTGAAAAATATGAAGAACTTCAAAAGGTGTCAAAAATATGAGGAGCATGAAACGGTCTGAAAATTAGGAGGAGCTAGAAGCGGTGTTGAAAAACCTGAAGAGCCTGAAAATGTGTGAAAAATATGAAAAGCTTCAAAAGTTGTGAAAAATATGAAGAGCTTCAAAGGTGTCAAAAATGAGATGAGAATGAAACGGTCTGAAAAATAGGAGGAGCATGAAGGGTGTTGAAAATCATGAAGAGCCTGAAAATGTGTGAAATATTTGAAGAGCTTCAAAATGTGTCAAAAATGAGAGGAGCATGAAACGGTCTGAAAAATAGGAGGAGCATGAAGCGGTGTTGAAAAACATGAAGAGCCTGAAAAGATGTGAAAAATATGAAGAGCTTCAAAAGGTGTCAAAAATATGAGGAGCATGAAATGGTCTGAAATATAGGAGGAGCATGAAACGGTGTTCAAAAATATGAAGAGCCTGAAATGTTGTGAAAAATATGAAGAGCTTCAAAAGTTGTGAAAAATATGAAGAGCTTCAAAAGGTGTGAAAAATATGAGAAGCTTCAAAAGGTGTCAAAAATATGAGGAGCATGAAACGGTCTGAAAAAAGCGGAAGCATGAAACGGTGTTGAAAAACATGAAGAGCCTGAAAAGGTGTGAAAATTATGAAGAGCTTCCAAAGGTGTGAAATAAATGAGGGGCATGAAACGGTCTGATAAATAGGAGGAGCATGAAGCGGTGTTGAAAAACATGAAGAGCCTGAAAATGTGTGAAAAATATGAAGAGCTTCAAATCGTGTCAAAAATATGAGGAGCATGAAACGGTCTGAAAAATAGGAGGAGCATGAAGCGGTGTTCAAAACCATGAAGAGCCTGAAAAGGTGTGAAAAATACGAAGAGCTTCAAATGATGAGAAATACAGGAGGAGACTGAAACGGTCGATAAATACTAGGAGCATGAAGCGGTATTCAAAAACATGAAGAGCCTGAAAAGTTGTGAAAAACATGAAGAGCTGCAAAACGTGTCAAAAACTTCGAGGAGCATGAAATGGTCTGAAAAATAGGATGAGCATTGAAGCGGGGTTCAAAAACATGAAGAGCCTGAAAATGTGTGAAAAAAATGAAGAGCTTCAAAAGGTGTCGAAAATAAGAGGAGCATGAAACGGTCTGAAAAATAGGAGGAGCATGAAGCAGTGTTGAAAAACATGAAGAGCCTGAAAACGTGTGAAACATATGAAGAGCTTCAAAAGGTGTGAAAAATATGAAGAGCATCAAAAGGTGTCAAAAATATGAGGAGCAAGAAACTGTTTAAAAAATAGGAGGAGCATGAAGCGATGTTCAAAAACATGAAGAGCCTGAAAAGGTGTGAAAAATATGAAGAGCTTCAAAAGGTGTGAAATTATGAGGATCAGGAAGCTGTCTGAAAAATAGGAGGAGCATGAAGCGGTTTTCAAAAACATGAAGAACCTGAAAAGGTGTCAAAAATATGAAGAGCTTCAAAAGGTGTCAAAATATTAGGAGCATGAAACGACTGAAAAATAGGAGGAGCATGAAGCGGTGTTGAAAAACATGAAGAGCCTGAAAAGATGTGAAAAATATAAAGAGCTTCAAAAGGTGTCAAAAATATGTGGAGCATGAAACGGTCTAAAAAATAGCACGAGCATGAAGCGCTGTTCAAAAACATGAAGAGCCTGAAAAGGTGTCAAAAATATGAAGAGCTTCAAAAGGAGTGAAAATTATGAGGATCAGGAAGCGGTCTGAAAAATAGGAGGAGCATGAAGCGGTTTTCAAAAACATGAAGAGCCTGAAAAGGTGTCAAAAATATGAAGAGCTTCAAAAGGTGTCAAAATATTAGGAGCATGAAACGACTGAAAAATAGGAGGAGCATGAAGCGGTGTTGAAAAACATGAAGAGCCTGAAAAGATGTGAAAAATATAAAGAGCTTCAAAATGTGTCAAAAATATGTGGAGCATGAAACGGTCTAAAAAATAGCAGGAGCATGAAGCGGTGTTCAAAAACATGAAGAGCCTGAAAAGGTGTGAAAAATATGAAGAGCTTCAAAAGGTGTGAAAAATATGAGGTGCATAAAACGGTCTGAACAATAGGAGGAACATGAAACTATCTGAAAAATAGAGGAGCAAAAAGCGGTGTTAAACAACATGAAGAGCCTGAAAAGGTGTGAAATATATGAAGAGCTTCAAAAGGTGTCAAATATATGAGGAGCAAGAAACAGTCTGAAAAATAGCAGGGGCATGATGCGGTGTTCAAAACATGAAACCCTGAAAAGGTGTGAAAAATATGAAAAGCTTCAAAAGGTTTCAAAAATATGAGGAACATGAATCGGTCTGAAAAATAGGAGGAGCATGAAGCGGTGTTCAAAAACATGAAGAGCCTGAAAAGGTGTGAAAAATATGAAGAGCTTCATAATGTGTCAAAAATATGAGGATCATAACACGATGTGAAAAATAGGAGGAGCATGAAGCGGTGTTGAAAAACATTAAGAGCCTGAAAAGGTGTGAAAAATATGAAGAGCTTCAAGGGTGTTAAAATTATGAGGAGCATAAAACGGTCTGAAAAATAGGAGGAGCATGAAGCGGTGTTGAAAAAAATGAAGAGCCTGAAAAGGTGTGAAAAATATGAAGAGCTTCAATAGGTGTCAAATATATGAGGAGCAAGAAACAGTCTGAAAAATAGCAGGGGCATGAAGCAGACGTCAAAAACATGAACATCCTGAAAAGGTGTGAAACATATGAAGAGCTTTAAAAGGTGTCAAAAATATGAGGAGCATGAAACTGTCTGAAAATAGGAGGATCATGAAGCGGTGTTCAAAAACATTAAGAGCATGAAAAGGTGTGAAAAATATGAAGAGCTTCAAAAGGTTTCAAAAATATGAGGAGCATGAAACATTCTGAAAAATAGCAGGGGCATGAAGCAGAAGTCAAAAATATGAAGATGCTGAAAAGCTGTGAAAAATATGAAGAGCTTAAAAAGGTGTCAAAAATATGAAAAGCATGAAACGACTGAAAAATAGGTGGAGCAGGAAGCGGTGTTGAAAAACATGAAGAGCCTTAAAAGTTGTGAAATATATGAAGAACTTCAAAGGTGTCAAAAATATCAAGAACTTCAAAAGGTGTCAAAAATGAGATGAGCATGAAACGGTCTGAAAAATAGGAGGAACATGAAACGGTATGAAAAATAGGAGGAGCATGAAACGGTGTTCAAAAACATGAAGAGCCTGAAAAGGTGTGAAAAATATGAAGAGCTTCAAAAGCTGTGAAAAATATGAAGAGCTTCAAAAGGAGACAAACATATAAGGAGCAAGAAACGGTCTGAAAAATAGGAGGAGCATGAAACGGTTTTGAAAACATGAAGAGCCTGAAAACGTGTGAAAAATATGAAGAGTTTCAAAAGATGTGAAAAATAAGAAGAGCTTCAAAAGGTGTCAAAAGTGATGTGAGCATGAAACGGTCTGAAAAATAGGAGGAGCATGAAGTGGGGTTGAAAAAATTGAAGAGCCTGAAAAGGTGTGAAATATATGAAGAGCTTCAAAAGGTGTCAAAAATATGAGGAGCATGAAATGATCTGAAAAATAGGAGGAACATGAAACGGTATGAAAAATAGGAGGAGCATGAAACAGTGTTCAAAAACATGAAGAGCCTGAAAACGTGTCAAATCTATGAAGAGCTTCAAAGGTGTTAAAAATATGAAGAGCTTCAAAAAGGTGTCAAAAATGAGATGAGCATGAAACGGTCTGAAAAATAGGAGGAGCATGAAACGGTGTTCAAAAACATGCAGAGCCTGAAAAGGTGTGAAGTATATGAAGAGCTTCAAAATGTGTGAAATACATGGAGAGCATGAAACGGTCTGAAAAATAGGAGAATTATAAGACGGTGTTGAAAAACATGAAGAGACTGAAAAGGTGTGAAAAATATGAACAGCTTCAAAAGGTGTTAAAAATATGAGGAGCATGAAACGATCTGCAAATTAGGAGGAGCATGAAGCGGTGTTGAAAAACATGAAGAGCCTGAAAAGGTGTGAAAAATATGAAGAGCTTCAAAAGATGTGAAATACATGAGGAGCATGAAACGGTCTGAAAAATAGCACGAGCATGAAGCGGTGTTGAAAAACATGAAGAATCTGAAAACGTGTGAAAAATTAAAAGAGCTTCAAAAG
Source organism: Dama dama (assembly GCF_033118175.1). Lineage (NCBI taxonomy): Eukaryota > Metazoa > Chordata > Mammalia > Artiodactyla > Cervidae > Dama > Dama dama. The sequence continues at coordinate 1,378,783 of NW_026870948.1, read as the reverse complement.
GTGTGAAAAATATGAACAGCATCAACAGGTGTCAAAATTAGGAGGAGCATGAAACGGTCTGAAAAATAGGAGGAGCATGAATGGTGTTGGAAAACATGAATAGCCTGAAAAGGTGTGAAAAATATGAAGAGCTTCAAAAGGTATCAAAAATATGAGGAGCATGAATCGGTCTGAAAAATAGGAGGAGCATGAAGTGGTGCTGGAAAACATGAATAGCCTGAAAAGGTGTGAAAAATATGAAGAGCTTCAAAAGGTGTCAAAAATATGAGGAGCATAAAACGGTCTGAAAAATAGGAGGAGCATGAAACGGTCTGAAAAATAGGAGGAGCATGAAGCGGTGTTGAGAAACATGAAGAGCCTGAAAAGGTGTGAAAAATATGAAGTGCTTCAAATGGTGTGAAATACATGAGGAGCATGAAACGGTCTGAAAAATGGGAGGAGCATGAAGGTGTGCTCCAAAACATGAAGAGCCTGAAAAGGTGTGAAAAATATGAAGAGCTTCAAAAGGTGTCAAAAATATCAAGAACTTCAAAAGGTGTCAAAAATGAGATGAGCATGAAACGGTCTGAATAATAGGAGGAACATGAAGTGGTGTTGAAAAACATGAAGAGACTGAAAAGGTGTGAAAAATATGAAGTGCTTCAAATGGTGTGAAATACATGAGGAGCATGAAACGGTCTGAAAAATGGGAGGAGCATGAAGCTGTGCTCCAAAACATGAAGAGCCTGAAAAGGTGTGAAAAATATGAAGAGCTTCAAAAGGTGTAAAATATATGACGAGCATGAAACAGTCTGAAAATTAGTAGGAGCATATAGTGGTGTTGAAAAACATGAAGAGCCTGAAAAGGTGTGAAAAATATGAAGAGCTTCCAAAATTGTCAAAATTATTAGGAGCATGAAACGGTCTGAAAAATAGGAGGAGCATGAAACGGTTGGAAAAATAGGAGGAGCATGAAACGGTGTTGAAAAACATGAAGAGCCTGAAAACGTGTGTAAAATAGGAGCAGCTTCAAAAGGTGTCAAAAATATGAGGTGCATGAAACGGTCAGAAAAATAGGAGGAGCATGAAGCGGTGTTCAAAAACATGAAGAGCCTGAAAAGGTGTGAAAAATATGAAGAGCTTCAAAAGGTGTGAAAAATGAGAGGAGCATGAAACGGTCTGAAAAATAGGAGGAGCATGAAGCGGTCTGAAAATTAGGAGGAGCAAGAAGCGGTCTGAAAATTAGGAGGAGCAAGAAGCGGTGTTGAAAAACCTGAAGAGCCTGAAAATGTGTCAAAAATATGAAAAGCTTCAAAAGATGTGAAAAATATGAAGAGCTTCAAAAGGTGTCAAAAATGAGATGAGCATGAAACGGTCTGAAAAATAGGAGGAGCATGAAGTGGTGTTCAAAACATGAAGAGCCTGAAAATGTTTGAAATATTTGAAGAGCTTCAAAATTTGTCAGAAATATGAGGAGCATGAAATGGTCTGAAATATAGGAGGAGCATGAAACGGTGTTCAAAAACATGAAGAGCCTGAAATGTTGTGAAAAATATGAAGAGCTTCAAAAGGTGTGAAAAATATGAAGAGCTTCAAAATGTGTCAAAAATATGAGGAGCATGAAACGGTCTGAAATATAGGAGGAGCATGAAAGGGTGTTCAAAAACATTAAGAGCCTGCAATGGTGTGAAAAATATGAAGAGCTTCAAAAGCTGTCAAAAATATGAGGAGCATGAAACGGTCTGAAAAAGAGGAGGAGCATGAAGCTGTGCTCAAATACATGAAGAGCCTGGGAAGGTGGGAAAAATATGAAGAGTTTCTAAATGTGTGAAAAATATGAGGAGCATGAACCGGTCTCAAAAATAGGAGGAGCATGAAGTGGTGTTGAAAAACATGAAGAGCCTGAAAAGGTGTGAAAAATATGAAGAGCTTCAAAAGGTGTCAATAATAAGAGGTGCGTGAAACAGTTTGAAATATAGGAGGAGCAAGAAACGATCTGAAAAATAGGAGGAGCATGAAGCGGTGTTGAAAAACATGAAGAGCCTGAAAAGGTGTGACAAATATAAAGAGATTCAAAAGGTGTGAAAAATATGAGGAGCATTAAACGGTCTGAAAAATAGGAGAAGCATGAAACGGTGTTAGAAACATGAAGAGCATGAAAAGGTGTGACAAATATAAAGAGATTCAAAAGGTGTGAAAAATATGAGGAGCATTAAACGGTCTGAAAAATAGGAGAAGCATGAAACGGTGTTAGAAACATGAAGAGCATGAAAAGGTGTGAAAAATATGAAGAGCTTCAAAAGGTGTGAAATATATAAGAGCATGAAACGGTCTGAAAAATAGGAGGAGCATAAAGCGGTGTTCAAAACCATGAAGAGCCTGAAAAGGAGTGAATAATATGAAGAGCTTCAAAATGTGTCATAAATATGAGGAGCATGAAACCGTCTCAAAATTAGGAGGAGCAAGAAGCAGTGTTCAAAAATATGGAGAGCCTGAAAAGGTATGAGAAATATGAAGAGCCTCAAAAGGTGTCTAAAATATGAAGAGCATGAAACGTTCTGAAAAATAGGAGGAGCATGAAACGGTGTTCAAAAACATGAAGTGCCTGAAAAGGAGTGAAAAATATGAACAGCTTCAAAAGATGTCAAAAATATGAGGAGCATGAAACGGTCTGAAAATAGGAGGAGCATGAAGCGGTGTTGAAAAACATGAAGAGCCTGAAAAGGTGTGAAAAATATGAAGAGCTTCAAAAGTTGTCAAAAACATGAGGAGCATGAAACGTTCTGATAATAGGAGGAGCATGAAGCGGTGTTGAAAAACATGAAGAGCCTGAAAAGGTGTTAAAAATATGAAGAGCTTCAAAAGATTTGAAAAATATGAGTAGCATGAACAGGTCTGAAAAATGGGAGGAGCATGAAGGTGTGCTCCAAAACATGAAGAGCCTGAAAAGGTGTGAAAAATATGAAGAGCTTCAAAAGGTGTGAAAAATATGAAGAGCTTCAAAAGGTGTGAAAAATGAGAGGAGCATGAAACGTTATGAAAAATAGAAGGAGCATGAAGCGGTGTTCTAAAACATCAAGAGGCTGAAAAGGTGTGGAAAATAGGAAGAGCTTCAAAAGGTGTCAAAAATATGAGGAGCATGAAACGGTCTGAAAAATACGAGGAGCATGAAACGGTGTTGAAAAACATGAAGAGCTTGGAATGGTGCGAAAAATATGAAGAGCTTCAAAAGGTGTGAAAAATATGAAGAGCTTCAAAAGGTGTCAAAAATATGAGGAGCATGACACGGTCTGAAAAATAGGAGAAGCATGAAGCGGTGTTCAAAAACATGAAGAGCCTGGAATGGTGCGAAAAATATGAAGAGCTTCAAAAGATTTGAAAAATATGAGGAGCATGAAAAGTTCTGAAAAATACGAGGAGCATGAAGGGGTGTTTAAAAACATGACGATCCTGAAAAGGTGTGAAAAATATGAAGAGATTCAAAAGGTGTGAAAAATATCAAGAGCTTCAAGAGGTGTCAAAAATGAGATGAGCATGAAACGGTCTGAAAAATAGGAGGAACATGAAGTGGTGTTGAAAAACATGAAGAGACTGAAAAGGTGTGAAAAATATGAAGTGCTTCAAATGGTGTGAAATACATGAGGAGCATGAAAAGTTCTGAAAAATGGGAGGAGCATGAAGCGGTGTTTAAAAACATGAAGATCCTGAAAAGGTGTGAAAAATATGAAGAGCTTCAAAAGGTTTGAAAAATACCAATAGCTTCAAAAGGTGTCAAAAATGAGATGAGCATGAAACGGTCTGAATAATAGGAGGAATATGAAGTGGTGTTGAAAAACATGAACAGCCTGAAAAGGTGTGAAAAATATGAAGAGCTTCAAAAGGTGTGAAAAATATGAGGAACATGAAACAGTCTGAAATTTAGTAGGAGCATATAGCGGTGTTGAAAAATATGAAGAGCCTGAAAAGGTGTGAAAAATATGAAGAGCTTCCAAAATTGTCAAAAATATGAGGAGCATGAAACGGTCTGAAAAATAGGAGGAGCATGAAACGGTTGGAAAAATAGGAGGAACATGAAACGGTGTTGAAAAACATGAAGAGCCTGAAAACGTGTGGAAAATAGGAGGAGCTTCAAATTGTTTCAAAATATGAGGAGCATGAACGGTCTGAAAAATAGGAGGAGCATGAAGAGGTGTTGAAAAACATGAAGAGCTTCAAAAGGTGTGAAATATATGAAGAGCTTCAAAAGGTGTGAAAAATATGTAGAGCTTCAAAAGGTGTGAAATACCTGAGGAGAATGAAACGGTCTGAAAAATAGGAGGAGCATGAAGCAGTGTTAAAAACATGAAGAGCCTGTAAAAGTGTGAAAAATATGAAAAGCTTCAAAAGGTGTCAAAAATATGAGGATCATGAAACGGTCTGAAAAATAGGAGGAGCATGAAGCGGTGTTCAAAATATGCAGAGACAGAAAAGGTGTGAAAAATATGAAGAGATTCAAAAGTTGTCAAAAATATGAAGAGCATACAAAGGTCTGTAAAATAGGAGGAGCATGAAGAGGTGTTCAAAAACATGAAGAGCCTGAAAACGTCTGAAAAATATGAAGAGCTTCAAAAGGTGTCAAAAATATGAGGAACATGAAACGGTCTGAAAAATAGGAGGAGCATGAAGCGGTGTTCAAAAACATGAAGAGTCTGGAAAGGTGTGAATAATAGGAAGAGCTTCAAAAGGTGTCAAAAATATGAGGAGCATGAAACGGTCTGAAAAATAAGAGGAGCATGAAGTGGTGTTGAAAAACAAGAAGAGCCTGAAAAGGTGTGAAAAATATGAAAGGCTTCAAAAGGTGTCAAAAATATTTGGAGCATGAAAAGGTCTGAAAAATAGTAGCAGCAAGAAACGGTGTTCAAAAACATGAAGAGCCTGAGAAGGTGTGAAAAATATGAAGAGCTTCAAAAGGTGACAAAAATATTAACAGCATGAAACGTTCTGAAAAAAGGAGGAGCATGAGGCGGTGTTGAAAAACATGAAGAGACTGAAAAGGTGTGAAGAATATGAAGAGCTTCACAAGGTGTCAAATATATGAGGAGCACGAAACGGTCTGAAAAATAGGAGGAGCATGAAACGGTGTTGAAAAACATGAAAAGCGTGAAAAGGTGTGAAAAATAAGAAGACCTTCAAAAGATGTCAAATATATGAGGAGCACGAAACGGTCTGAAAAATATGAGGAGCATGAAACGGTGTTCAAAAACATGAAGAGCCTGAAAAGGTGTGATACATGAAGAGCTTTAAAAGGTGTCAAATATATGAGGAGCATGAAACGGTCTGAAAATAGGAGGAGCATGAAACGGTGTTGAAAAACTTGAAAAGCATGAAAAGGTGTGAAAAATAAGAAGAGCTTCAAAAGATGTCAAATATATGAGGAGCAGGAAACGGTCTGAAAAATAGGAGAAGCATGAAATGGTGTTGAAAAACATGAAAAGCCTGAAAAGGTGTGAAAAATATGAAGAGCTTCCAAAATTGTCAAAATTATTAGGAGCATGAAACGGTCTGAAAAATAGGAGGAGCATGAAACGGTTGGAAAAATAGGAGGAGCATGAAACGGTGTTGAAAAACATGAAGAGCCTGAAAACGTGTGTAAAATAGGAGCAGCTTCAAAAGGTGTCAAAAATATGAGGTGCATGAAACGGTCAGAAAAATAGGAGGAGCATGAAGCGGTGTTCAAAAACATGAAGAGCCTGAAAAGGTGTGAAAAATATGAAGAGCTTCAAAAGGTGTGAAAAATGAGAGGAGCATGAAACGGTCTGAAAAATAGGAGGAGCATGAAGCGGTCTGAAAATTAGGAGGAGCAAGAAGCGGTCTGAAAATTAGGAGGAGCAAGAAGCGGTGTTGAAAAACCTGAAGAGCCTGAAAATGTGTCAAAAATATGAAAAGCTTCAAAAGTTGTGAAAAATATGAAGAGCTTCAAAAGGTGTCAAAAATGAGATGAGCATGAAACGGTCTGAAAAATAGGAGGAGCATGAAGTGGTGTTCAAAACATGAAGAGCCTGAAAATGTTTGAAATATTTGAAGAGCTTCAATATTTGTCAGAAATATGAGGAGCATGAAATGGTCTGAAATATAGGAGGAGCATGAAACGGTGTTCAAAAACATGAAGAGCCTGAAATGTTGTGAAAAATATGAAGAGCTTCAAAAGGTGTGAAAAATATGAAGAGCTTCAAAATGTGTCAAAAATATGAGGAGCATGAAACGGTCTGAAATATAGGAGGAGCATGAAAGGGTGTTCAAAAACATTAAGAGCCTGCAATGGTGTGAAAAATATGAAGAGCTTCAAAAGCTGTCAAAAATATGAGGAGCATGAAACGGTCTGAAAAATAGGAGGAGCATGAAGCTGTGCTCAAATACATGAAGAGCCTGGGAAGGTGGGAAAAATATGAAGAGTTTCTAAATGTGTGAAAAATATGAGGAGCATGAACCGGTCTCAAAAATAGGAGGAGCATGAAGCGGTGTTCAAAAACATGAAGAGCCTGGAATGGTGCGAAAAATATGAAGAGCTTCAAAAGATTTGAAAAATATGAGGAGCATGAAAAGTTCTGAAAAATACGAGGAGCATGAAGGGGTGTTTAAAAACATGACGATCCTGAAAAGGTGTGAAAAATATGAAGAGATTCAAAAGGTGTGAAAAATATCAAGAGCTTCAAGAGGTGTCAAAAATGAGATGAGCATGAAACGGTCTGAAAAATAGGAGGAACATGAAGTGGTGTTGAAAAACATGAAGAGACTGAAAAGGTGTGAAAAATATGAAGTGCTTCAAATGGTGTGAAATACATGAGGAGCATGAAAAGTTCTGAAAAATGGGAGGAGCATGAAGCGGTGTTTAAAAACATGAAGATCCTGAAAAGGTGTGAAAAATATGAAGAGCTTCAAAAGGTTTGAAAAATACCAATAGCTTCAAAAGGTGTCAAAAATGAGATGAGCATGAAACGGTCTGAATAATAGGAGGAATATGAAGTGGTGTTGAAAAACATGAAGAGCCTGAAAAGGTGTGAAAAATATGAAGAGCTTCAAAAGGTGTGAAAAATATGAGGAACATGAAACAGTCTGAAATTTAGTAGGAGCATATAGCGGTGTTGAAAAATATGAAGAGCCTGAAAAGGTGTGAAAAATATGAAGAGCTTCCAAAATTGTCAAAAATATGAGGAGCATGAAACGGTCTGAAAAATAGGAGGAGCATGAAACGGTTGGAAAAATAGGAGGAACATGAAACGGTGTTGAAAAACATGAAGAGCCTGAAAACGTGTGGAAAATAGGAGGAGCTTCAAATTGTTTCAAAATATGAGGAGCATGAACGGTCTGAAAAATAGGAGGAGCATGAAGAGGTGTTGAAAAACATGAAGAGCTTCAAAAGGTGTGAAATATATGAAGAGCTTCAAAAGGTGTGAAAAATATGTAGAGCTTCAAAAGGTGTGAAATACCTGAGGAGAATGAAACGGTCTGAAAAATAGGAGGAGCATGAAGCAGTGTTAAAAACATGAAGAGCCTGTAAAAGTGTGAAAAATATGAAAAGCTTCAAAAGGTGTCAAAAATATGAGGATCATGAAACGGTCTGAAAAATAGGAGGAGCATGAAGCGGTGTTCAAAATATGCAGAGACAGAAAAGGTGTGAAAAATATGAAGAGATTCAAAAGTTGTCAAAAATATGAAGAGCATACAAAGGTCTGTAAAATAGGAGGAGCATGAAGAGGTGTTCAAAAACATGAAGAGCCTGAAAACGTCTGAAAAATATGAAGAGCTTCAAAAGGTGTCAAAAATATGAGGAACATGAAACGGTCTGAAAAATAGGAGGAGCATGAAGCGGTGTTCAAAAACATGAAGAGTCTGGAAAGGTGTGAATAATAGGAAGAGCTTCAAAAGGTGTCAAAAATATGAGGAGCATGAAACGGTCTGAAAAATAAGAGGAGCATGAAGTGGTGTTGAAAAACAAGAAGAGCCTGAAAAGGTGTGAAAAATATGAAAGGCTTCAAAAGGTGTCAAAAATATTTGGAGCATGAAAAGGTCTGAAAAATAGTAGCAGCAAGAAACGGTGTTCAAAAACATGAAGAGCCTGAGAAGGTGTGAAAAATATGAAGAGCTTCAAAAGGTGACAAAAATATTAACAGCATGAAACGTTCTGAAAAAAGGAGGAGCATGAGGCGGTGTTGAAAAACATGAAGAGACTGAAAAGGTGTGAAGAATATGAAGAGCTTCACAAGGTGTCAAATATATGAGGAGCACGAAACGGTCTGAAAAATAGGAGGAGCATGAAACGGTGTTGAAAAACATGAAAAGCGTGAAAAGGTGTGAAAAATAAGAAGACCTTCAAAAGATGTCAAATATATGAGGAGCACGAAACGGTCTGAAAAATATGAGGAGCATGAAACGGTGTTCAAAAACATGAAGAGCCTGAAAAGGTGTGATACATGAAGAGCTTTAAAAGGTGTCAAATATATGAGGAGCATGAAACGGTCTGAAAATAGGAGGAGCATGAAACGGTGTTGAAAAACTTGAAAAGCATGAAAAGGTGTGAAAAATAAGAAGAGCTTCAAAAGATGTCAAATATATGAGGAGCAGGAAACGGTCTGAAAAATAGGAGAAGCATGAAATGGTGTTGAAAAACATGAAAAGCCTGAAAAGGTGTGAAAAATATGAAGAGCTTCCAAAATTGTCAAAATTATTAGGAGCATGAAACGGTCTGAAAAATAGGAGGAGCATGAAACGGTTGGAAAAATAGGAGGAGCATGAAACGGTGTTGAAAAACATGAAGAGCCTGAAAACGTGTGTAAAATAGGAGCAGCTTCAAAAGGTGTCAAAAATATGAGGTGCATGAAACGGTCAGAAAAATAGGAGGAGCATGAAGCGGTGTTCAAAAACATGAAGAGCCTGAAAAGGTGTGAAAAATATGAAGAGCTTCAAAAGGTGTGAAAAATGAGAGGAGCATGAAACGGTCTGAAAAATAGGAGGAGCATGAAGCGGTCTGAAAATTAGGAGGAGCAAGAAGCGGTCTGAAAATTAGGAGGAGCAAGAAGCGGTGTTGAAAAACCTGAAGAGCCTGAAAATGTGTCAAAAATATGAAAAGCTTCAAAAGTTGTGAAAAATATGAAGAGCTTCAAAAGGTGTCAAAAATGAGATGAGCATGAAACGGTCTGAAAAATAGGAGGAGCATGAAGTGGTGTTCAAAACATGAAGAGCCTGAAAATGTTTGAAATATTTGAAGAGCTTCAAAATTTGTCAGAAATATGAGGAGCATGAAATGGTCTGAAATATAGGAGGAGCATGAAACGGTGTTCAAAAACATGAAGAGCCTGAAATGTTGTGAAAAATATGAAGAGCTTCAAAAGGTGTGAAAAATATGAAGAGCTTCAAAATGTGTCAAAAATATGAGGAGCATGAAACGGTCTGAAATATAGGAGGAGCATGAAAGGGTGTTCAAAAACATTAAGAGCCTGCAATGGTGTGAAAAATATGAAGAGCTTCAAAAGCTGTCAAAAATATGAGGAGCATGAAACGGTCTGAAAAATAGGAGGAGCATGAAGCTGTGCTCAAATACATGAAGAGCCTGGGAAGGTGGGAAAAATATGAAGAGTTTCTAAATGTGTGAAAAATATGAGGAGCATGAACCGGTCTCAAAAATAGGAGGAGCATGAAGCGGTGTTCAAAAACATGAAGAGCCTGGAATGGTGCGAAAAATATGAAGAGCTTCAAAAGATTTGAAAAATATGAGGAGCATGAAAAGTTCTGAAAAATACGAGGAGCATGAAGGGGTGTTTAAAAACATGACGATCCTGAAAAGGTGTGAAAAATATGAAGAGATTCAAAAGGTGTGAAAAATATCAAGAGCTTCAAGAGGTGTCAAAAATGAGATGAGCATGAAACGGTCTGAAAAATAGGAGGAACATGAAGTGGTGTTGAAAAACATGAAGAGACTGAAAAGGTGTGAAAAATATGAAGTGCTTCAAATGGTGTGAAATACATGAGGAGCATGAAAAGTTCTGAAAAATGGGAGGAGCATGAAGCGGTGTTTAAAAACATGAAGATCCTGAAAAGGTGTGAAAAATATGAAGAGCTTCAAAAGGTTTGAAAAATACCAATAGCTTCAAAAGGTGTCAAAAATGAGATGAGCATGAAACGGTCTGAATAATAGGAGGAATATGAAGTGGTGTTGAAAAACATGAAGAGCCTGAAAAGGTTTGAAAAATATGAAGAGCTTCAAAAGGTGTGAAAAATATGAGGAACATGAAACAGTCTGAAATTTAGTAGGAGCATATAGCGGTGTTGAAAAATATGAAGAGCCTGAAAAGGTGTGAAAAATATGAAGAGCTTCCAAAATTGTCAAAAATATGAGGAGCATGAAACGGTCTGAAAAATAGGAGGAGCATGAAACGGTAGGAAAAATAGGAGGAACATGAAACGGTGTTGAAAAACATGAAGAGCCTGAAAACGTGTGGAAAATAGGAGGAGCTTCAAATTGTTTCAAAATATGAGGAGCATGAACGGTCTGAAAAATAGGAGGAGCATGAAGAGGTGTTGAAAAACATGAAGAGCTTCAAAAGGTGTGAAATATATGAAGAGCTTCAAAAGGTGTGAAAAATATGAAGAGCTTCAAAAGGTGTGAAATACCTGAGGAGAATGAAACGGTCTGAAAAATAGGAGGAGCATGAAGCAGTGTTAAAAACATGAAGAGCCTGTAAAAGTGTGAAAAATATGAAAAGCTTCAAAAGGTGTCAAAAATATGAGGATCATGAAACGGTCTGAAAAATAGGAGGAGCATGAAGCGGTGTTCAAAATATGCAGAGACAGAAAAGGTGTGAAAAATATGAAGAGATTCAAAAGTTGTCAAAAATATGAAGAGCATACAAAGGTCTGTAAAATAGGAGGAGCATGAAGAGGTGTTCAAAAACATGAAGAGTCTGGAAAGGTGTGAATAATAGGAAGAGCTTCAAAAGGTGTCAAAAATATGAGGAGCATGAAACGGTCTGAAAAATAAGAGGAGCATGAAGTGGTGTTGAAAAACAAGAAGAGCCTGAAAAGGTGTGAAAAATATGAAAGGCTTCAAAAGGTGTCAAAAATATTTGGAGCATGAAAAGGTCTGAAAAATAGTAGCAGCAAGAAACGGTGTTCAAAAACATGAAGAGCCTGAGAAGGTGTGAAAAATATGAAGAGCTTCAAAAGGTGACAAAAATATTAACAGCATGAAACGTTCTGAAAAAAGGAGGAGCATGAGGCGGTGTTGAAAAACATGAAGAGACTGAAAAGGTGTGAAGAATATGAAGAGCTTCACAAGGTGTCAAATATATGAGGAGCACGAAACGGTCTGAAAAATAGGAGGAGCATGAAACGGTGTTGAAAAACATGAAAAGCGTGAAAAGGTGTGAAAAATAAGAAGACCTTCAAAAGATGTCAAATATATGAGGAGCACGAAACGGTCTGAAAAATATGAGGAGCATGAAACGGTGTTCAAAAACATGAAGAGCCTGAAAAGGTGTGAAATACATGAAGAGCTTTAAAAGGTGTCAAATATATGAGGAGCATGAAACGGTCTGAAAATAGGAGGAGCATGAAACGGTGTTGAAAAACTTGAAAAGCATGAAAAGGTGTGAAAAATAAGAAGAGCTTCAAAAGATGTCAAATATATGAGGAGCAGGAAACGGTCTGAAAAATAGGAGAAGCATGAAATGGTGTTGAAAAACATGAAAAGCATGAAAAGGTGTGAAAAATAAGAAGAGCTTTAAAAGGTGTCAAATATGTGAGGAGCATGAAACGGTCGGAAAATAGGAGGAGCATGAAACGGTGTTGAAAAACATGAAAAGCATGAAAAGGTGTGAAAAATAAGAAGAGCTTCAAAAGATGTCAAATATATGAGGAGCAGGAAACGGTCTGAAAAATAGGAGGAGCATGAAACGGTGTTCAAAAACCTGAAGAGCCTGAAAAGGTGTGAAAAATATGAAGAGCATGAAAATGTGTGAAAAATATGAGGAGCATAAACTGTGTTCAAAAACATGAAGATCTACAAAAGGTGTGAAAAATATGAAGAGCGTCAAAATGTCTCAAAGAAATGAGGAGCATGAAACGGTCTGAAAATAGAAGGAGCATGAAGACGTGTTGAAAAACATGAAGAACCTGAAAAGGTTTGAAAAATATGAAAAGCTTCAAAATGTGTCAAAAATATGAGGAGCATGAAACGGTCTGAAAAATAGGAGGAGCATTAAGCGGTGTTGAAAAACATGAAGAACCTGAAAAGCTGTGAAAAATATGAAAAGCTTCAAAAGGTGTGAAAAATATGAGGAGCAGGAAACGATCTTAAAAATAGGAGGAGCATGAAATGGTGTTGAAAAACATGAAAAGCGTGAAAAGGTGTGAAAAATAAGAAGACCTTCAAAAGATGTCAAATATATGAGGAGCACGAAACGTTCTGAAAAATATGAGGAGCATGAAACGGTGTTCAAAAACTTGAAGAGCCTGAAAAGGTGTGAAATATATGAAGAGCTTTAAAAGGTGTCAAATATATGAGGAGCATGAAACGGTCTGAAAATAGGAGGAGCATGAAACGGTGTTGAAAAACATGAAAAGCATGAAAAAGTGTGAAAAATAAGAAGAGCTTCAAAAGATGTCAAATATATGAGGAGCAGGAAACGGTCTGAAAAATAGGAGGAGCATGAAACGGTGTTCAAAAACCTGAAGAGCCTGAAAAGGTGTGAAAAATATGAAGAGCATGAAAATGTGTGAAAAATATGAGGAGCATAAACTGTGTTCAAAAACATGAAGATCCACAAAAGGTGTGAAAAATATGAAGAGCTTCAAAATGTCTCAAAGAAATGAGGAGCATAAAACGGTTTGAAAATAGAAGGAGCATGAAGAGGTGTTCAAAAACATGAAGAGCCTGAAAAGGTGTGAAAAATATGAAGAGTTTCAAAATGTGTCAAAAATATGAGGAGCATGAAACGGTCTGAAAAATAGGAGGAGCATGAAGTGGTGTTGAA